>NC_133174.1:127753212-129003212 GCF_040802235.1 Manis javanica | reverse complement strand
CTTGCATGTTTTTATAATAGAGTTTTGGATAATGTATTTAAAAGAATGCTAGAGCCTGAGGTAAATAGTATTTATGTTCTCAAATAGGCATGCCTCTTCTCTCATGGGGTTTGAGTCTGCTCAGGAGTTCAGCTGCCTTTGTTTTTTGTTGTAGCTATTGATACTTGGAGTACACCACTGGACTTCAAATTCCTGAAGAGTTGGATTGCCTTTGCCTTGTGCTTTGTGTGGCGCCTGAAGTGCCAAAGGGTTTTTTCCATTTTCACCCTCTACTTTCAGCAGGAACTATATCCCTGAGACACAGTGGGTGCCTCTCTTCTTCCCTTTCTCCTCACGCAGTGGTAGATTGCTATTTCTTGTTATTCATTGCAAGGCTTCTGGTGGTAACAGAGTGGTTTCTTGGTTCTCCTGTTGCAGTCTCAGTAATACTCCCACCGCACCTCCCATGGAAGCTGAGCTTTGCCTTTTATCAGTGCTAGGTCCTCAGGATGAGTGGGTTTCCTGCCCATCCCCAGCAGCAAATGGCTTTTGCTTCTAGTTCTTCTTTAGCAGTAGTGACATTTCCCTAAGACTATGCCAGAGATGGTTACTTGCCTTTCTCCACAACACAGATGGCTTTTGCCTCATGTGAAAGAAGAGTCCAGAAGATTTTGCATCTGTCCCTCCACAGCATTCAGTCACAACCTGTAAGCCTGTACCAGTGAAAAGGGCTCTTTTAAGATCTCTTTTCCTCATGCTTTCTCATGAACACCCAGTGGGTGCCTGAAGAGAGGCTGACCAGTAGTTGTCATCTCTTTTCTCTCAGGTTTGCAGAGATTCTAAACTGTCACATTAGCTCCTACCAAGCCTTTAAGAATTGGTTAAAAACAAATCTACTGTTTCCTTCCTTCCTTATGCACTTTTTTATTTGGTATCATTAATGTACAAGAGCAACATTATGGTTATTAGACTCCCCCATTATGAAGTCCCCACCACATTCCCCATTACAGTCACTGTCCATCAGCATAGTAAGATGCTATAGAATCACTACTTGTATTCTCTGTGTTATACTGCCTTCCCCATGCCCCACCCCCTACATTATGTCTGCTAATCGTAATGCCCCTTTTCCCCCCTTCCTTATGCACTTTTATGGCAGCCATCTCTTCCTGTCATTTGTGAAACAGTCTCTTTGGAAGGACTTTTCACCCTTTGAAATTCAGCTCACTTGGTTGCGTTTCAACCTTAGTTTTCTAATAAACTAAAAAAGGTGAAATCTTTACCTTTATCTGCCAAATTGTGTAGCAAATAGAAGGCAGGTATGTCATTTGTTAGTACAGCATTTTACAGCCATGCTGGTATGCTAGATATTGACTCTGTCCTAAAGTGGGTTGTTTTTTGCTACTAGCAGCCTCTTCTTTATCTGAGGGTGCTGTACAAGTGTTACTTTTCATTTTCTCTGTGTGCCTCAATGAAAAATGTTGGAAGCCCCACACTGGATAGTTTCTGTTCATAACTTGAGAGTAAAGTAGTTGTGGGGTAGTAGTAAATTATAATTAACACTTATCAAATGGTGAATATGCCAGGCACTTCATCAAACACTTTACCTATATCCTCATTTTGTGCTCAAACCAATCCTATGAGGTAGTTGGAATCATTTAAGGCACTTACCCAAGGTCTTATAGTTAAGTGACAGGGCTGGGCTATGTCAGGTGAGAAAGTCCTACCTTTTAACCATGATGATTTATTTCCTACCTTACTAAATTACTTGCAATACAAATGGTTCATGATTTCTTCTCTCACATTTTTCTTCTACTTGGTGATAGAAAGTTGTTTCTCATCGCTTTATTAATTCATTCTCTTGATAGCAGATGAATTCTTAGAAAGTGACCTATTTGAAAATTATTTTTTTCCAAATGTTATGGGGAAAATAGCTGCCTTCTAATTAGCTGAGTTTTTCTGAGCACTGAAGAATAAACTGGCCCCAACAAGAATAACTCTTATAACTTGGAAGGCAAAGCATGTTGAAATATGCATGGTGCACAGTGGGAATGTGTCTGCCCAGTGTTCATGAAGTGCTCAAGTTGAGACATGTAGATTTTCTTGATTCATTCATGAGGTTGTAATGGTCATTGTCTTATCAAACAGCAGTACTAGAAACATCAGAGAGCAAAGGGTCCCTGGGTGCTGGAATCATTTATTAGAGGTTAAAGTTCAATAGTAAGGTAATCTGAAAGCATTCTAAGTCCATATGACCTTAAAGAGAATTCTGAATATCGAGTATATTCTTCCATCACTTTTCACATGGTGTAGGATGCTGAGACATTCTCTAAGCTCCAGAGTGGGAGAGGTCTCTTCCTACTATTGTGACCTAAGTTTGAGGTATAATGAATGCTTTGGAATTAAGAATATTTAAATTTCTTTTTCTTTGCTTACTAGGTTGGTGATGTAGTAGAAGTACAGGCAGATGAAACCTTTCCCTGTGATCTTATTCTTCTATCTTCCTGCACTAGTGATGGAACCTGTTATGTTACTACAGCCAGTCTTGATGGGGAATCCAATTGCAAGGTAATGGAGACTAAACCTTGCCTAAATGTTTTGATCTCAGGATAGTTAATCATACAATACTACTTCCCACTGCTTCCTAATCTTTTATCTTATTTTTTCCTTTTTGTGTAAGTTTTGTGTTTGAAGATAGCTTTTGTATAATTGTCTTTGAAGTTCTAAGCAAATACTCAACTTTGGGGAAAAGGGTGGTATTGGGTGAGGAAAATCCACACCCCAAATAAAGGCCACCACATTGTTTTATAGCACTGCTGCATTTAATATTGACATAACCCATTCAATATTTTATTTAAGCTTTTAAAAATGAGAGTAATCTTAGGCTAAAACTATGTTAAACTACAAAAATAACTTCATGTACTCCAGCCTTACAGTTTGATATGTTCTTATTTTGAAAGTGTTAAATATTTTCTTTAAAAAGTGTTTATTTCTGGTATTTAGAAAATCTAACCTGGAGTAATTTGTTTGCTTTTTTAAAAATACTTTAGGGTGTAGTTTGCAAATGTTTGCTTTATTGCAACTAGAAAGAATTATAAATATGATAAGGTAAATTTTTTTCAAACTGGGTAACTTATTTCCCTGGTACTTTCTGGCACAGTCAGTTCTTGGCTATTGTCCTGAGCTCCACACGGCATGAAGTTGTGTCCTCCATATGTTGCCTTCAGGAAGGGTACTAACATGCTCACCTCCGTGTGAATCCTTGCAAGCTTTCCTCTGCTTATTTATTCCATATAGAGTTGAGGACCATGACTCAGTATATGAAAAAGAACTTAAATGCTTGTCAGATAACTAATTTTATACTTCAAGGGCATGGTGATGAACTAGTCCCATTTAAACTGCTCATAAACAAAGTTACATTTGAGGGAATGTCAAGATAAAAATTGAGAAATCTATCTAAAGATTCACTAATATGGGAAAAAGTTGTTTACAGAAAGAAACATTTCAAGTAGTTTCTTTTTCCAATTGAGTTGGTCTGACCAAATCAGCTAAAAGTACATAGGTTTTCAAACTTAGGAGTTAATTTTAAATACAACTCAGGCAGTCCATAATATTCCCCAAAGACCATACAGCAAGCAGCTTTCTGTTCTGCATAAGTGGCGTATTCTTTTAGTCTGTGTTAGCCCTTCTTTGATGATTTATAAATTGGTCCATTGGAGCCTGCCTTGAGTTCTGGGTGAATCAAGCACGTAATATATACTAGTAGACTATTCTGACTCTCTAACTAAAGCAAGGCACATTATCAGCATCTCCCTGCTCCTCATATGAAATGTAGCCACTTTGAGCATTTTTAAGATCACTAATTATGCTCTTTGTGTAATGGAAGTGTTAATGGTATTTTTTCTTTCTGTTGACAAAATTTTAGCATTCTTATGATCAAAAGGGTTATGTTCATAATGCATGATCAAAACCGAAAGTTTCTGTGATGAATGCCCTTGTACTGTTCACCATGTAAGAATTTATTCACTGTGTAAGAATTCGTTCACCATGTAAGAACTTGTTTGTTATGCTTCAGAAGATTGGAGACTGACGAGAATTAGGCTTGAGATGGATTAATGATTGTACATTGAGCGTTGACCCCCCTATACTGAATTTTATTGTTGTTAACAACCATTTGATCAATAAATATGAGAGATGCCCTCTCAAAAAAAAAAAATCAAAAAAAAAAAAAAAAGGACATATGGGAGGTGAACAGAACCCAGAAATGGGCTGCTTTAATTTGTCTGATTTCTCTCAGACTGTTCAAGTACAGTTGGACAATATCCATCATATCATAGACAAATTTTCACAAATGCCTAGGGTGCCTAAATGGTTTTCTTGGCTTCACTGGAGATGGCTGGTAATTATAGATTTGCTTTGTTTATGTCACCGTATTCCTATTATGTTAATATGTGTGTACAAATTAGTTAGTAGTTTAAAACCTATACATACTTAAGGTACTCTACAAGAAGATATGTCAAAGAAATAATCAATCCTCCCATGTTTTCTTCCATATGCTACCTCTATAGCTTTTCTTCTTCCTTCCTGATTACAACCCTTAAATAGAATTCGTGCCTCATATCGAAGTTACGGAGTATCATAATTCCTCCAGGTGGTAAAGATACCTCGAGACAAGTGCTGGGCATAGAAGCCACAGGGCATAAATCTGCAAAGAAGTAAAAAGCTAACCTTTTCAAACAATATGGCTTCTCTCTCACTTACCAACTTTACATTTCCCTGTATGGCCCGGAAGATGACTGGTTAGCCAGAGACGGGTAAGATTCCTCAAGGGAGGAACAACCTAAGACAGGCACAGTCGCAGGGGGGCCATCAGGTGAGAAATTGGGGATCAACAGAGGTGAGGCTCAGAACCTCATCCCCCCTGCTTTAAGAGAAATCTTCTGCATCCGTGGATGGTTTATTGCCCTTTTCTAGCTTGGATTAACACATAGTCTACAGGCACACACCTGATCATCTACAATTGCTCTCCTACAACACTAAACTATGTTTTCTACCTTTATCTTGCATCTACCTACCACTTCAGCATTTTATTAAAAATAAAAATAATAATAATAATAAAGGGAGAAATGTGGGATCAACATATAAATCAAGTATAAAAATCAAACGAATATTCATATTTGACCTGATTGTTTATAGTTCATAATGCGTGATCAAAACTGAAAGTTTCTGTGATGAATGCCCTTGTACTGTTCACCATGTAAGAATTTATTCACTATGTAAGAATTCGTTCACCATGTAAGAACTTGTTCGTTATGCTTCAGAAGATTGGAGACTGACAAGAGTTAGGCTTGAGATGGATTAATGATTGTACATTGAGCATTGACCCCCCTATACTGAATTTTATTGTTAACAACCATTTGATCAATAAATATGAGAGATGCCCTCTCAAAAAAAAAAAGGGGGGGGGTTATGTTCAATCCATATGTGTATATTTACATCACCATGCACTATGGTGAGCAAAATAATAGGTCTCAGTTCTCTAAATAGGAGGGAAACAAAGCATTAAGTTTTCCATGGGGGTTTCAGTTAATTATATGCTTGCTGCAAATGGAAATTCTCTCTGCTGTCAGTATCAAGAAAAGCTTTTAGTCTTCACAGTGTCTTTGGAATCCCCTTGTAAAGGAGTTATTTTTCACATTATTTGTAACATATTTGAGGAATGATACCATAAAATTTAGTGGTTACTGTGCATCAGTATTTGTATTATTCTGCCAAAGTCTCTTATTAAAACATACTGTGTTCCTGAAATTAGGTGGTGTACACTTATGAAAAGAAACACTTTTTTTGTTTTTGTTTTTTCTTTTGCCTTCATGTAGACACATTATGCGGTACGTGATACTGTCACACTGTGTACACCTGATTCCATCGATAAGCTCCGAGCAGCAATTGAATGTGAACAGCCTCAACCTGACCTCTACAAGTAAGAATCATCTGGTTTCATTTTACTGTTGTCTGTTGGCTCTGCTCCTCTGTGCCACCAGTATTGCAAAGAAACCCCCATCACTTAGCCAGCCTTCTTTCATGTGTGTTTTTATGAACTATTGCTTCCTTTGGGCAGGGAAATGAATCAAATCAGCGTTGTTCACTACCAGCCTGAGATACATCACTGTGAGTGCAGGCTTCTTGTGATTTTTATTTTTGTTATTTGTAAACATGGTCATGCATCAAATTTTAAGATTATGTTATTCCATAAGGCTGATCTATCAGACTCATGTATTAACCAGAGTTAATTAAAACAAAAACCAATTTATGTGTCATCCAATATTAGAGAGAAGAGAATATGGGACCACACAATTAGTAGTCACTCTGTCCTCTTTTATGGTGATCATGTTGAACTGATTGCAAATAGGCTCTTTCTTGTCATAGTAAACACTTCTAAGTTGAGGAACCTGTGAAGTGGTGTTATTTCCTCTATTTTTACTAAGGCTTTCTGGAGTAGATTTGTTGATTAACAGTTATTGTGCATTGTCAAAAATTTGGCATTTTATTTTTTAAGACTGGTTAGTTTGGTTGATTAGAGCATGGTGTTAATGAGGGTAGAGTGACAGGTTTTTTTCCCCAAGTGGGCCAATTAATACCAATCTACTCCTCTGTTACAGATGGTATGCATTACATATGCCAGCCATCTTGTTAATGAATGCTGTTGATCATAATGGGGGATCAAATGGTTGGATTTGGTCTACACCAATATCCAGTAGTGGAAAAAGTGAATATTCATCCTAATACAAGAACACTGCCCTCTCTCCTTCCCATCATTCCTTCTTTCCTATTTTCCTTTTTCTTCTGTATCCACCTTGATAATAGAAAGTAGAACCACAAAGCAAAACAGCTGTTCCCTGCCTTCAAGGAGCTCACAGTTTGCAAAGGAAATAAAACAATAAACCTAGGCTTATAGTACAGTGAAAATAATAGAGGTGAGTAAAAGGCCCTTGGAGTTACAGAAAAGTGACTGACTGATTCTGCCTGTGTTAACGAATAATATACTTCCTTGCATATCTATAAGATGACTCCTAAATTTTTCAGTTACCTTAAATATGAAAGAGAACTTTGGGGCAGGAAAGGTTATTCCTAATTTCTCTAGACTAGGTTGAATGTCCTTGCTATGTGATTTTAGAATACCTTGTACTTTCACCAACCTAGAGGAAATCACAAACATTTAATTGCCTATTTAGTTGTCTGTTGTACGGCAAAGAACATGTCTTTCTTGCTTATTAATGTGTCTCTAGCACAGTACTGGCAAAATTAATATAAGTGAATGAACAGACCTTCATACCTTGTGTATATAATAATAATAGTTATATTTTTCTGGAAAAATAATAATACAAATTATAAAATACTCAACACTCTTGTTAAGGAAGTGTTAGGCCTTTTTACCCCATTTTTCAGAAATACAGAATACCATGTGCCTAGCCATGTTAAGTGATCAGATCAAATTCAGTATTTAAATCAGCAGCAAGACACAGGTTGGAAATTTCCAAGATGGCAATCAAGTATTCACTGTCTGATACTAATGCAGTGTTTCTCAGAGGGTGATCTTGGGCTACCAGTAGCAGCAACATCACCTCAGAAGTTGTTGGAAATGCAAATTTTCACCTAAATCATAAGCTTGTGGATAGGTCCCATAAATAATAAGCCCTCCAGTGAGTCTGATGTATACTCAGATGAAAAAAACTACTGAACTAATGGTTTTAAAGTTGTGTTTTACCACCAAACACCTTTCTCAGTGGTTTATATAAAGTATAAATGAGAATGGTCTTGTGTGCACACACAGTGCCAACTAGATCTTGAAAATCAATTTAGAAACTTCATTTATGTTCTAATAATCCATAATATTTTTTAAATTAGATGAAAAATGTTTCACACCTTGCTAGTTCAGAATAACTTTTTTTAATAGTTTATTCATGATCTTACCTCTTCTGCATTATTTGTATTTTGATTTCATTCCTGTGTTTGTGGTATATAGATTTTACCTCAATATAAAAAACACATTTGCTATTATGTTCTTTTTGCAGGTTTGTTGGGCGAATTAATATCTATAGTAATAGTCTTCAGGCGGTTGCCAGGTTAGTTTGTCATTTCTTTAATCTGTCCTTGTAGGGGGGAGTGTGTTTCTCTTTTTAAGCCCATTAAAATAGTTTGTCCTTGTCTTTATAGAAAGGGATGTAAAGATGAATAACCTGGAGTCATTAGCCTGTAACTCACTAATGGGTCTTCAGTAACTAACCTTGTCATTGGTAGGGTTCTAGTGGTAGAGATTCTGAGTGTGTGTCTAGGAGCAGGTGGTGCTGAGGGTTTCCAAAATTGCAGAGCTCTAGACATGTCAACTGAAATTTCCAAATCTGTTCTTGACACTGTATTAATTGTCCTTGCTTGTGCAGTGGCTGACAATATTGGTACCTCCCTTAAACCACTGCTCTCTAGGAGTATGAGGGACAAGGCAGTACATAAAATGCTGGCAGAATTACCTGGACTTCAGTAAAATGAAAGGCTAATCATTTATAATGAAGCAATTCACATAAAAAGTGATATTTCCTCTTCTGTCATCCAGTTAATTACCTCAACTATTCCACTTGGCCTTTATAGCCACACTCAGAAGGAAATTAAAGAAATACCAAGTGTCCAGTGATCCCCAAAAAGTGGGTTTATTCTCTAAAAATATGTCAGTGTGTCTTTCCCACCTTGGCATTGACTTTTCCAGTCTTTTGTTTGTCAGCCTCTTTCTGCTTCTTGCTGACTGCTGCTCTGTTCTCATCTTGCTATGACTCATAATCCTTTTATCTCTATATACATCTCTTTACCTCTGTGTTGCTGGCTACTCCTGTCCTGTGCTTCCATCTGTGATGTGCCCTCAAGTAATTCAGAGTGAATGCTCTTTCAGCTCATCCTGGGGAGTAAGCATATAAGTAGATACATTCTGAACCCCTTGGAGACAGATGTGTGTTGGGGCAAAATATGACCCACACTTGATGATACTATTTAATGAGCTTTTTGGACAAGCTGTGTTCATTTTTTATTTAGATCTTTGGGACCTGAAAATCTCTTGTTGAAAGGAGCTACTCTGAAAAATACCAAGAAGATATATGGTGAACAGTTTTTTAGATATACTTATTAGAAGTATGTTTGTAAAGCCTGTGTGTAAATAGTGCATGTTAAAAATCGAACATGATGGATAATTGACATTTAATCTAAGCCTATTTTAGGTGTTGGAAACTTACTTATAGGTGGTGAACTAACTTAAAATATGACGGATAAACTATGTAGAATTAAAATTATACTATAAGTGATATGTTTAGAAGAGGGTTTAAAATTCTTACTTTTACAGACTGAAAAATTTGATAGATTCAAGGCTGGGTGGAGGGTGGTTGGCATTCTCAGTTGTAACCTAGTTTTTATTGTATTCTGTTATTCCTCAGGAATTGCTGTTTACACTGGGATGGAAACCAAAATGGCTTTGAACTACCAAGGAAAATCTCAAAAACGTTCTGCTGTTGAAAAGTTAGTGTGCACCACAACTTCTCCAGTTATCATTAAACTAAAAAAGTTACTTTTCAGTAATTCCAAATAACAGCCATAACAAAAATAATTGTTTATAATGGCTACCATTTTGAGCACTTCTATGGTCCAGAACTATGCTCAGTGATATGTATATCTGATTTGGTTAAACCTTTTAAGCAACTATGCAGTAATTACTGTTAACGTGTCAGCAGTTTAAAAAATGGTCTCAGAGATGATAACTGACTTAGGTACCTAAGGTCACATAACTATTCAAGGGCAGAGTTCAGTTGAAATATAAATTTATTCCCTTTTCCTGCTTGATAATGTGTTACAGTCCTCTAGTTGCTATATGTAAGGAGGTTCTACAGTGTAGATAATAGTCCCTTGACAAAAACTGAAGTGGTACGTGGTATACCTTCAAGCCAGTTGCCGCTAGCATGGACCTCCCTCTGCCGTTAAGATGGATACGGTATGTCAGTGGCACCCTTCCAATAGCTCTACTTCCCAATTTTAAAAACCCACACTAAGCTTGATAATCTCTCATTTGCTCCCCCAGTCCCTACCCAAAGCTTTAGGATTCAGGGAAATGGAAACAACCTACTCCTGTAAGGTTTGAGAAGGTAATGATGGTAGGGACGGAGTCTGTGTCTCTTGTAGGATCCTTACTAAAGGTGTGTAAGTTAGTCACCCATTCCACTTTGTGGACCATTGGTGACCAACCAACAGGTTGCAGTTGGCTTTTCTATTTTTCCACTTGAGAGTAACGCTTCAGCCATGATAATTGAAGTTCATACGTACAGGCATCTGCTGTGTTACACATAGTACATAGGAGAGCTTTAGAAACCAAACAGTTTAATTTAGAACTGGTTGTATCAGATGGTTTTTAAATCCATGATATCTTATTTTTCAGATCCATTAATGCCTTCTTGATTGTGTATTTATTTATCTTACTGACCAAAGCTGCAGTGTGCACTACTCTAAAGTACGTTTGGCAAAGTATACCATATAATGATGAACCTTGGTATAACCAAAAGACCCTGAAAGAGCATGAAACATTGAAGGTAATTTGTTCTACATCTAA
This sequence comes from Manis javanica, assembly GCF_040802235.1. Taxonomy (NCBI): domain Eukaryota; kingdom Metazoa; phylum Chordata; class Mammalia; order Pholidota; family Manidae; genus Manis; species Manis javanica. Next base: position 128,992,600 of record NC_133174.1, on the reverse strand, counting down.
ATTTTAACTCTAGCACTTTATGACCAAGCCACCCTTTATTGAAATGCTGCTCACATAATGATAACTTTCATTAGCTTCTGGGTTTTCTCTTGGTTGTATTGTAGCCCTAAGCTATTAAATATTTAAGAAGTTTTATAGTTTTGTTTTCTTCTACTTTAGACATCTATGCTTGTTTTTTATCTCTTTTAGTTAAGAGTTTTAAGTAATTAAGCACGAATCTGGCATGTTAACATATATGAGCTTGTGATATATCATGATAGAAGAATAATAAATGCCTACATGTAAAATTTTGATCGTACTTTCATGACTGTGGGTGGGGGGAGCAGAGAACTTAAGGAAGTGAAAAGAGTCTTAAGTTCATGGGAATATTCACTGAAGAATAATGATAAAATTGAGGGTGCTTTTAAATGTTGTTTGTATATACTGTGATATAATTTTGACCAATGATATTGCCATTGCAAAGTTTCTTTATAGGAAGATCTGTGCTTTCAGGATTGAAATAAAAAGATAGAAAGTAAGTTCTTTATATTACACTTGTTTAATTGAACTGTGCATCTAATTAGCATGACCTGTTTCTTTTAGGTTTTGAAAATGTTCACCGACTTCCTGTCATTTATGGTTCTATTCAACTTTATCATTCCTGTCTCCATGTATGTCACAGTAGAAATGCAGAAATTCTTGGGCTCCTTTTTCATTTCATGGGATAAGGACTTTTATGATGAAGAAATTAATGAAGGAGCCCTGGTTAACACATCAGACCTTAATGAAGAACTTGGTCAGGTAAGAACATATTTTATTTAAAATAAGTTAACATAGTGAAAATATCTTTTCTTATAGTTTGGATTACCAATGTATGTGACCATTTCACATTTAGAAATGTGATTCCAAGAAAATTCCTTTATTCAGCATTAGTTATTTTTTTGCTGGCATTTTTGAGAAGAATCCAATTTATATATTAAATTGAATACTATAGAAATTCTCTTTAAAACTCATCTGATGCTGTTGTTAGATCATGGGCTGTTGCTTTTGAATAGGAAACATGTAGTCCTCATCACCATATATAATCGTTTGGGGATAGAATATGGGGTAGTAAACATAGCTACTTTATAAATGCATTGACCAGAATTGCCCTACTGACATTTTCTTGGTACATTTCTGATCAGATGGAATATATTCCTAGCAAGCACAGTTTTTTTTTTAGTGTAAGAATTTAAATGAAGGGAAATGTGAGGGCATGCACTCCTCAAATGCTTTTTCCTTCATGTGCCAGTGTAGCTCAGACTGTGACCTCATTTCTAACCCAGGTGCATTTGTCTTCCAACACAATACAGTCTAGCTTTAATTCTTGAAGTGTTGATTTCTTAGGTGCTTACAGTATAAAGTTTTTCCCTTTGTCTGAATTGAGTATGTGTCATATAATGATCTTCACAAGCTGAGGGAATTTTTGGCTTGCATTTAATTCTCATGATATTTAGAATGTCAAGGCTGTGGAAATGTCATTTCTTGTTACTGGGAGATGCAGATTCCCTTAATGGAACTGAGTGGCTGGAACAGGGCCTCACACTTGTCTTAAATGGTGCTGATTTGTATCTATACCACAAAACTCTCTTCATGAATTTAGTCCTTCTCTGCCCGACTCTCTATTTCTGTTTTTTATATGGCCTTTGCCTGAACGAAAGTATCCTCTTGACAACTACAGTCACAAGGGTAAAAGGACTCTTCAGAACCATTTTGTTCAGACCTGACTTCAGGACTCTAGTATCCCAGACCATGTGATCTGCACCACATAGAGATACTGAGTCACTAAAGATAGAACAAGAAATGAATGAACAAATGCTTTTCCCTTAGGTATTATTTCCAGAAGATTCTCTTGTAGGTGACATCAGCTGCCACAGTTAACCTTAACCTTATTATACCAGAAGTTTTCATCCAGGAACCGTGCTGAGTAGAACTACTCTAGTAAAAGGCGTCAATATATAGTCTTTTTGCATAAAAAAAATTGAGTCACAAGCCACCTCTGGTGAACTTTTTCCCTGGCAGCCAACTTAGTTGAGTAAATCTGCCTATTCTAGATCCAGGACCTGGCTGTATGAATTAACCTACCCACGGATGAACATGGCTAGTCCCAGGGTACTACAGATAGCATAGCCATCATTCCATATTTGACACCTATTGCTTATCAGAGACAAGCAGAATATCCAGCCAAGTTCCACTAGATGAGATACTTCTCTTTCATTCAGATCTCCACCTCAGCAGCTTTCATATTACCTGTGGGAATATAATGCTGTTCCTATCATCCAGGCTGTTTTCACACTACAGAAAGTAAAGTACAGGTTTGGGTGATGATCTGGTAAATTTGATCAGTGAAGAGAAACTGCAATTTTCATTTGAGCCACCACTTCTTTCCTACCAAAACTTGCTTTTCTGGGTGTGACTGTCATTTAGTCAAATCATTAAGTGAATAGCCAGACTGCCACTTAATTTATATAATATAAAAACAACTTGCCGTCATTATTAGCTTCTATGTGTAGAAACTACCTGAATGAAAATGCAAAGAAGTCTTAAAATACTTTCTTGGGCCATTTAGCATTCAGTGGACTGGTACACACAAAATTAAGTGTAACCAATTTCCTCATAATTTAAAATCGGTAGTGCTTTTGATATAGCTAAAAGCAGTGTCAGTTCCCATCAATACCATTGCAAACACTTTATTAACATCTTTCAAAATGACCCACATTGTTATTAAAAATAGAAAAATATGTTTAGGATGGTGTTTGACTTGGAAAACAAAAAGTAGACTGCTCAGTTCATTTGGAAAAGAATAGGGTCTTTTATGACAGACATAAGTCTTTTAGACAACTCATCTTGAAAAAATTGTGGGGGTAGTTTCATGCTTTTTGTCCCCTACCAGTCTTGCCATCTATGCCTAATGGTGTGTCTGAGTATGTACTCTGACTCCAATAATTCAATTAATTGGTTATGGTTCTTGGTACTGAGGTTACTGTTAAGAAGTAAACAAGAAACCCTCAAGTTGTTCACCATCTAGTTGGGGAAACACATATATCATATGTAACTATAACAATGTGATCATAATTGATCAGAAAAATTAGGAATGTGGGATGATAGGAAGAGTCCAGTACTCTGTGATTCTGGTCAACAGCAATGACAATCAACATCTGTATAATACCTTATAGCTTACAAACATGTTTGTTAATTGAGCTTTATTTTGTAATCTTTACATCTTTGTGCAGCAGGTTGGATTATTTAAGATTAATATTTGAAGTTCAGAGAAATGAAGAGATTTTTCCAAGGTCACAAAGTTAGTAGGTGGTGGATGTAAGACACCAGTTCAAGTGTTTCATTAGATTGAATGATACGAAGAATTTTAACCTATAAAGTAGGTGATTTCAGGTGTTCATCCTTTAGTTCAGGGCTCTTTCTACCCTAGAACAGCTATTTCATTTTAGGCTTTCTATCCATAAAATGATGGGTTTCAGTTTGCTGACAGAGAGGACTCTTTCCAGTAGGCTCAAACCCACCACTAAAGAGGAAGCAGCTGTTAAGAGTCCAAGGCAAGCAGTAGCCTTTCACTGTTTAGCCCTTTCTCTCCTTTAAACATGAGAATACTTTGTAATAGCAGCCATTTCTTTCCTCCCCCTTACCTGAATATAGGGCATGTATTAGATCAGTGATTCTTAAAATATGATCCTGGGACCAGTACCATCAGCATCACCTGGGAACTTTATAGAAATGTACATTATCCTGCCCTGCTCCAGAGCTACCGAATTAGAAACTCTGGAGATATAACCCAGTGATCTGAGTTTGAACAAGCCCACTAAGTGATTGGGCTGCACACTACAGTTTGATAATTACTGTATTAGGGTATAGTTTGTTGGCCTATACCTGGGAGATTAATTGTATGCAGATCCATACTGCACTTATATAGGGAAATAATTGCACTTTATATTTGTTTTTAACTACCGTCTTTGACATTCAAAACATTTCTGAGTGTGTTAATGCTCATCCAAGTACAGGAGGTACAACATCCCAGGACAACCTTCAGGGGAAAATGAAGGTTAATAATTTTGATCTGAAGAAAAGCCCCAAGGAATTTCATTTTAACTGGAAAAATCTAGACAATAGAGGAATAATGCCACTTGGATTAATTTAAAGAGAGAATTCAAACTTGGCTAGCTAACAGCAAAAAATAAAAGGATGATTGGAATGCTATATTTGTGCCAGAGCTGCTACCATGAAAAGCTCTGAAAAATAATTAGAAAGAAACCACTGCTGGAGTTCATCCCTTTCTCCCTTAAATAATAAAAACCTTAATCTTGTGCTTATGCTTGTTCCTGTCAGCCCATAATTTTAACTATTTAAGTATGAATTGCCAAAAAGAAGGTTAAAATTGTGGGTTTCCAAAAGCCAACTGTTATAAATAGAAGAGAGAAAAACTGAGATAAAATAGAAATGCTCAAAGACACTTATTTTACATGAAAAAGTTCATAGTATATTTTTCCCATTATTTATGAAAGTATGTTTGTATTATACTTTAACCTACCATTATAAACTCTGCTTTTTTTAATTTGGAAACTTTTTTGAGGAGTATTTGTAAATATGCATAGTATGTAGAAAGAAATTTCAATTGTTTTTTAACATAATTGACTTACTGTGTCTCCTAAGTAACTGTTAACATTTTTATTTCTCCTATGTTCTGTAACTCTTATATGCATTATAAGTGTATTTATAGAAAATTTTGCTTTTCAAGGAAACATTTTGTTACCTCCAGTTATGTTCCTATCAAATATTTTTTCTATGTGTGTATGTGCGAAATAAGTGGTCAGTATATTCTTGTTTTCCACTTGGAAAATTGACTTTCTATTGTAACTTCTGTACATCAAAACAAGTGGTTATTATATTGAAGGGTTTCTTAGTTTAATAAAATAGCCACATTTTTCCTTCCTATTAATCTTCTCTATTTGACTAGTTCTACCTTAGACATGTGACACTATTTCAGTGTTTTTAAAAATACTCATTCACTGCTCTTGATAATACTACTTCTATAATTAGCTGACATTTGACGAGAAGTCTTAGGAAAAATACTTTCTATGGATCTGATAATAGCCCTGCCTTACAGCTAAATAAAAATTAATTACACTGAAGAAAGTAAAAATACATATGTTCATGTTCTTGTTTTTAGGTGGATTATGTATTTACAGATAAGACTGGAACACTCACTGAAAACAGCATGGAATTCATTGAATGCTGCATAGATGGACATAAGTACAAAGGTGTAGCTCAGGAGGCTGATGGACTCTCTCAGACTGATGGACCCTTAACATATTTTGGCAAAGCAGATAAGGTGGCAATTTTTTGCATTACCATTTTACCTTGAGAAGTCAATCTATGATGCATGTAGTTACACTGCATAGCGGAAATGAAGAATTTGGGTGCATGACATAGACTTTTGAATAACCTTTTGTTTATTCTTTTGACTTCATCTTTCTTCTTTTACTAATACCGCTGCAATTTATAAATAAGTACAATTTATAAGTAGAAAGAATTATAGGAAGTGGCATTTGGGTAAAACTTCCATTTGCTTGTCTGTGTAATAATACTTCTTAGTACTTTGTCTTTAAAAAAATATGAGCTCTTCTAAGAATGTCTATTCAAATCATTTGAGTCCCCGGAGTGTCTAGACATTAAATGAAGTGGGATCTCCCTGCACCTGAGCTATTGCCAGATTGTGAATGAATGAACTTTTTTAGGCCATGAAGAAGTCACTGCTTTGGTACTAGCTGATACTATGGTAATGTGAATGAGTTAACACAGCCCCTAGGGTATGTTACCTGTGAACCAAGAATGCTGTTAGGAATTAGGAGATTATATAGTTCATTTTAGTATGAAGAATTCATAAATTTCTGCTACTCTGTTTTCTGGAGATTATAACATTCTCTTACCATTAATATCTTCTCTCTGTTCACTGACTTCCTACCAAGTGATCAAAGTGAAAATAATATAGTTATTTTTCTGTTACTGTTCAACAGAATCGAGAAGAGCTCTTTCTGCGTGCCTTGTGTTTATGTCATACTGTAGAAATTAGAGCAAATGATGCTGTTGATGGAACAACAGAATCAGCTGAATTAACCTATATGTCCTCTTCACCAGATGAAATAGCTTTGGTGAAAGGAGCTAAAAAGTAAGTACTTATGTTGTGCTAGATGAATAATTTCTAGAGAGCTGCCATACAACATTATATCTATAGCTAACAATGTGGTATTTTGCACTTCAAAATTTGTTAAGAGGGTATATCTCATGTTAAGTGTTCTTACCACAAGTAATAAAAAACCAAAGGGGCATAAGGAAAATGTGAGAGGTGTTTGAATATGTCTTTTACCTTGCTTGTAACAGTGATATCACAGGTGTTTGCATGTGTCCAAACTCATCAAATTTCTCACATTAAATATTATATCTCAGTGAAGCTGTTTTTAAAACCCTGAGATAAGTTGTAGAGAAATATATTACCTTTTATTAAGAGTGAAGAAAAAGTAAGCACTCGTACTTCTGAAAAAGTTTAATCACAGGAGGGCAGGAGTTATTTTATTTTTTCTGTTTGTGTCAGTAACCTTCTCTTTAAATATCTATATTCTTTGTTTTAAAGTGCTTTATCTGGAAGGCTGTGCAAAATTCCCAAGCCTAGCCAATTAAAACCAAAAAGAAAATAGTAATACATAAATATAACTTGCATTACTATTTATGAATATCAGCCAGAAGTCCAAATGTTCATACCATATTTTACAAATCATAACGGTGGCCACCTTTTGTACAATATGTGTTATTTCTGAAGTACTTCCAGCAATTTTGACATTATTTAGTAACTGACAATTCCATTTTACCCATGGAGCCCAAAATGATTAAGTGACTAAAAGGTCACCCAATGTGCTAGCTACAGAATTGGAATTACAAGTTGCCTCTTCCTTGGTTACAGTTTATAATTGGGTATTCACTTGCTCTGTGTTATAATCTCAGCCAGTGAAGGAAAATACAGCTACAAATTGAAATTGTAGGAAAGAGAGATAAACAATAAACAAGTATGAGTAACCCCAGTGCCAAAGAATATTAATCGTTTTTTAGAGATACACAAAGCTCTTTTATTATTTTTGACAGGTATGGGTTCACATTTGTAGGAATTCGGAACGGCCATATGAGAGTAGAAAATCAAAGAAAAGAAATAGAAGAGTAAGTAGCACTGTGTGTTTGATGTTTGTCACTTCTTAACCCACAGTCAACCTTTGATGGATTTAGTAAGAGCAGCAAAGGAAACTGATTGCATGTATAAATGTAGGACTCTGCTCTCTTAGTTCAAAATTTTATGTAAATGTAGTTGGAGAAGGTGAAGGAAATTTTTATACAATAGCCAAAACTGGGATTTGAGGTGGAAAAGATTCCAAATTTGGTTTACACATTGATCCAGTAGCCTGAATGAGAGTCTGCCTGGACTTTCTTTTGAAATTTAGATGCCATTTCAGGTCTCTAACATATGCTGCAAAAAAAAATCAGTAACCATGCATGAAACCTCGTGCTGTCCAGAACACAACCAGTTCCTCTGGGATTGCAACTCCAGCCAGCTGTGGCAGCTTTGATATCATAAGCTTTATGTTCTTCTAGATGCCCAAGTGCAAGCCTCAGGGCAAGTACCTTGATGCACTAGTGTCTCTATATTTCCTTTTTTTTTGCTACAGAGACTCCAACGAACAAATCCACCTTGGCTTAATAGCAGATTTTAATTAGGCTCTGTGATTAATTTGAATTTCTTGATCTGAAGTTAAAATGTAATTATCTCATCTGACTTCCATTTTGGCCCCTAACATCTCATGAGACCCATCTCAGAAACCTGTAATGTATGTACATGTGCTTGGGGAATGTGCCTCTGTAGGCAGTGATGCTCAGAAGCCAGAGAGGAAGGCTCTTTAGCTTGACTGCCAGGAGCCCAGAATCATTGTCAGAGTTCAGATTCTAGCTGGTTCACAACCATGCCTCCATCTGACCAACACCAAATGCTACATCTAGATGTCTTAACATACACACATCCCAAAACCAATGATCTGCTCACTCCCATCAAAAATAAGCTTTGTAGAAAATATTTTTTAGGGCAAATATTTGTATCCAAGTTGTTTATTTTAAAGAAAATATTTCCTCACATTTTTTTCTAATTATCTTATTTTTACTCTTTTGCATCCTTACATTTATTATAATAGCTCAGAATAAATTAATAGCTCAGAATAAATCTGTCATTCCGTTGTTGAAACCTTTCAGTGGATTCCTCTCGCTCTTAGGATAAAATCTCAAATTCCTGAAATGACCCACAGTGTTCTCAGTTCCCAGCCCCTGCTTACCTCTCTTGCTGTTCCCCAGTTGATGAGATTTCAAGCCTTCCTGAATTACTGTAAATGCCTCCATGGGCCATGAGCTATCATGCTACTGTGCCTTTTTTGCACATGCTCTTCCTCTACTCAGAATGCCTTGATGCCTTCTTTATCATATCACTCATACAGAACTCAGCTCATGCTCCACTTCTTCTATGAAGCTTTCATTCAGATGTCTTCCATCTGTGCTCCCGTATCTCTTCTGTGAGCTCCTTTAGTACAGTATTTGGCAGACTGGGAGGTCATCTTACTATCCTGTGCCTCCTTTTTCAAATGGTGAGCCTCTTGAGGGAAGGGAATCAGGCAGATTCATGTCTATTCTGTAGCACCCAGCACTATGCCTGACACATATTAGGCACTCCATAGATGATTAAAATAACTGACAGGGTGGGACTACTTCTAGACTCCTCCAAATAAGGCTTCGTAGGACAGCTCTTTTTTACCCATTCCTACGTAGTCACTCCCTCCTTACCATTTTAAGTAATATAATGGGAGGATATCAATACCCCTTACCAATAGTGGTATTCTCTGATGGCATGTTCTGCAGACAAAGAAATTTCAAAGATACAATGGAAAGCACTAGTTAAACACACAACCAACAACCCTTTCCCGAACAGAAAAGCTCTGCTCGTTTACTGTATTTAAATATCTTAAGATGTTTCTGTTGTGTTTTATTTTTCCCAATACGGTTTAGGTGTTTTACTTATTTTTCTTCTCATAAAGGTATGAACTTCTTCACACGTTAAACTTTGATTCTGTCCGCCGTCGTATGAGTGTAATTGTGAGAACTCAGGCAGGTATGCATTTTAAAAACTTTTTCTCTTTTTCCATTTATAGATTTGCATGTTGATCAGCTATTTCAAGAAACAAAAACATTTCGGGTAGTAGTGTGTGATTACCTAAAGCTAGGCAAAGCAGTAGCTTTTCTGTATGCCTTAATCCATTGATATATGCTCACCTATGGTCAGTTTGCCAAATTGTCAGTGGCGGAACCTCTGGTATGACTGTGTAGGCATCTTCATAGAAGCTGAACGCTATTCATTGGTTTTGGATATCCAAACAGGAACTGAAAGGATGACTTTTACAGCTCAGGGTACTGACCAATCACCAATAATGTCCACATGCAGCAGCCCCTTGCATTTGATTGGTTTGAGATTACTAGCAGTAGAATCATTGAATGTGGAGAGCTGCTGGTTATCCATCCCTGACCTTTCTAATTCCCCACTGCTTTATATTCCCTGGAAGCAGGTAAGCTAGAGATAACTAAGGGCTGGACTGCTGGGAAGGGACACTCTGATTTTACTTCAACACTCTGGGCTATTTGTTCGACTAAGTAAAGAGGCTTATCCTTTGTTGGGGAACCAGTACTATCATCTCAGAGTTCCCCCATGTCCTTGGGAGGAACAATGGTGGTTGGGATGCCTTCTGCTCAGATTCAGCAAGAATCTGGGGGAGCAGTCTGCTTCATTTGCAGGCTCTCAGATACCTCTTTGTGTGAGTATGTGTATCTATGTCTGTCTCAAGGTGGTTTTGACTTACTTCCTTGCAATTTACTTTTTATTATTATATCTGTTCCAAATTCCTTAATATGAAAATGGAAAGAAAAAGACAGACCCTTGAGGGAATGCATCCCACTTTATACATATTTCATGGTGTGACTGTGAAATCATGAAGTTGATTTCATTATGTGAATGTGGAATTTGTTTTGTGACTTTTAAACACACCATGGATGTGTGAGAAAAAATGGAAAAACACCCACAATATTTGAAATACTTGCTGTTCTTACCTGTGCACATGTACACGTGTCCTACTGTGGATGATGAAATGTCTGGAGAAATGGTCTGCCAAGGGCTTTGACCTCAGAGATACACTTGTTTAACTTGTTGAACTCAGCACATTGCCTTACAAGTATGAAGTATCTTTTTTAATGCTTAACTGTGACTACTTTCCTGGGTATATAGATTGATAAAAGCCATACTTGTACTAATATTCTGCAAAGCTATTCTCAAGTTTTTGGTAAAAACTGTTAAGCCATTGTTTTAAAAGCTAACTGGTATGGTTTATTCAAATTGATTTTATCTTGTTTGAGTTTGAGTTTGGTCCTTGGCATCTGTAGGTGCCACATGTGCACTTTATACCATGGTTGACAACATTTTCAAAGAGAATTCAAATGCAGCTCCTTGATACAAACACAGTCTTCCATGATTCGCTGGAAGAAAGTTTATTTAAACAGAGATGGATGTTGGAAAGTCTGAGTTATTAGTTGTGTCCATGTTGGTGTTAAAAGGTGGTGAATGTTGTCCTGAGAGAGTAAAGGTCAAGATACCTCATTCCATTTGGGTGAACATTACAGGTCAGGCTTAGGATACACAGCAGCTGGGTGGGACAGACCACCTTAATAATTATCTCTTATTAAAATCCCAATGCCAGTCTTAAAATTCTAAGTCAAGTACTTTGGTTCTATTTTAGGAGACATACTTCTCTTTTGTAAAGGAGCAGATTCATCCGTTTTCCCCAGGGTGCAAAGTCATGAAATTGAGTTAACTAAAGCCCACGTGGAACGTAATGCAGTGGTGAGCCTATACCCTACTCCCCAATAAGTAGAAAGAGAAAGGCTAGAGATGCTGTGTTTATTGGACTGCTATTTAAATGATTATTTAAACGAATTTTAGTTTATTTTCATGGTTTATTTTTGGATTTGGGAATTCAGTATTTTTTCCTTATTTTATATATAAATATATTTTGTTTAAATAAATATATTTTATATGATATATAAGTAAATATGTGTGTATTTCCTTATTTTAATTATCCTGGGGGCAAGTTTCAGTTCATAATTTAAAGCCTTGAAGTCTTTTCAAGAATGTTTATTTTATGTTCTTTTTTTTTTACCCCAAGAAGTACTATTTTGTTATTCTGAAAAATTGTTACCTTTTTAGTTGCAGTCTATTTGGTTTTTTTAACTAAAAATGCATCAGAATTTATCTTTTATACAGTAAAGCAATAGTATTTAAAGAGTGTGGAGTTTTTTTTTCAGTTATTATTTGGATAACTAAAGATCTCCTACTTTGCTTCTAGGATGGGTATCGAACACTTTGTGTAGCCTTCAAAGAAATTGCTCCAGATGATTACAAAAGAATTAACAGACAGCTCATAGAGGCAAAAATGGCCTTACAAGACAGAGAAGAAAAAATGGAAAAGGTTTTTGATGATATTGAGACAAACATGAATTTAATTGGAGCAACTGCAGTGGAAGACAAGTAACTAGAAAATGATATTCTTGTTATTTTAATGACCAGTCACTTAAGGTGTTTATTCAGATTAGTAATTCTCAAGTATTTAAATCTTTGATTGAGGTTTGTTTATACCAGATTTTGACATATTTGTGGGAATCATTTTTAAGTTACATATTTTTACCTTAGAATAATGAATTAGTCATTTCTAATCTGTCACCTCAAAGGGTTACAAAGCCATCCATTTATTTATGCAGATATTTATTAAATATATTGTCTTACTATTTATAGGGAACTTTGCTCTAGAGACATCATTTGAGCTGGTACCTAGTAGAATGGGTAAGATTTTGACTGAGATGAGCAGAAAGGAAATTCAAGTTAGAGCATACAACATGAGAGCTCAGTCTAACCTGGTTAACAGATTAGAGCACATTTTTGCATACTAGAAAATAATTTAACTATACAGGCTAAGCTTTGCCAGACATAATTGTAGGGCCCCAGCATTGATCTGCCTGAAAGAATAAATTTTAGACTCTTAATATTTCAGAAGGTTTTTAGAAATCATAAATGCAAATTGTAAATGCATAAATGCAAATTCTTAACCAAACAAGAAGTTATTCATCAGTCACATTGGAAAGTATTGAACGTGTCTAACGGATTTCATTCAGTCTAATTTCATTATTGGCCTGGCCAAAAGGAACTAAAGTATCATTCTTCTCTCCCTACCTTTCAAAATCATGTTTACATTTGCTTTCAGGATGGTTGGCTTTTCTATTCTTAAAGCTTGTCAGAATGGAGATTCACTAACTTCCCTTAGTAGCTCATTATAATGTGTTTTGCCCTTTCTGTTTTGAACCATGTTAAGTTTTTTATATGGCATGATACAAAATACAGTGAAATATGATACACAGTGGATAAGAACATTTGATGAGTTCAAAAATTTTATCTAAGAGTGATGATTCTCATTTCTGCCATTGGATTCCAATTACCTCAAGAGATTTCATGAACTTTTCCAAACCTCACTGTTTGAAATTCACTTTAATAAAAGTAAAACCATGCCAGAGATAACACTCTCGGAAAGAGTAGAGGCTATAAAAGAAAACCAGCTGATAACATGTCAGAACTCCAGAAGTACTGTGAATTGTAAAAATAATCTCTTTAACAAGCCTTTCTGGAGAATCTATATCAGGAATTTTCGAGGATAAAAAGGTTTCTGTTGTGTTCCCAGGCTACAAGATCAAGCGGCTGAGACCATTGAGGCTCTGCATGCAGCAGGTCTGAAAGTCTGGGTGCTTACCGGGGACAAGATGGAGACAGCCAAATCTACCTGCTATGCCTGCCGCCTTTTCCAAACCAGCACTGAGCTTTTGGAACTGACTACAAAAACCATCGAAGAAAGCGAAAGGAAAGAAGATCGATTACATGAATTATTGATAGAATATCGTAAGAAGTTGCTGCATGAATTTCCTAAAAGTACTAGAAGCCTTAAAAAGTAAGAAAGTGCATCAGTTTCTTATATTTAGGCATCAGTGTAGATGTAAATCATAACTGTTTATGCAGAAGGCTCCATTTCTATAACTTAACCATTCTTTATTTGCAGTTGTTTTATTCTTGTAAGTTAAAACCTTCTCTGAGGACTTGATAATGGCCCATTTGAGGTTATTTGGCACTTTCCACCTCTCACTTAATTTAAAAGAAAACCCTGCACTTGCCAAGGTTTAGAAGAGTAGTTCAACTTCTAAATGTTTAGGATGTGGATATTTAGCACTGATACTCTGGCCTGGTCCATGCTAAGAAAAAATACTCCTTTTCACAGTCTCTTAAATTGAATGTAATAAAACCAATAGTTTCCATGCATCTAGAGGTCCTTGGGGCCATTTTCTGAGTGGATTTTCATGACCCAGACCTCCAAAGGGAATCAAATACTTGTTAACATGGCCACTGCAACTCTTGTTTCACCTAGCTGCTTAGGAAGAACTTGTTAAACCTCAGGGTCTCAAGGAAAGTCACTGATCCACAATAATCCCATGCCCAGAGATATCTTTTCCTATACTTACAACTGACTGAGGGATAGCTTGTCTAAACCAATTAAATGGAATTTACCTTAACCATAATCAAGTCGATTTGCTCTTCTGGAATGCTGTAGCATGTGCTTACACTAAATCAAAACACCCCAAGGTAATCTTATTTTCCATTTCCTGAGCACAGTCTTTGTTCCAGGAAAAATATTAAGCACTTTATGTAATTGTTCTTATTTAAAACTTTACAACAAGCCAGTAAGGCAGTCTTATTTTCTCCATTTTACCAATAAGGAAACTAAGGCTCAGAGAGATGAAATGACTTATTTGAGATCACACAGCTAAAAAAGGGTGGAGCAAGTCTACCCAGTTCCAGCACCCATGCTTACTTCTCCATTTGTCTTAGTCTGCTCAGGCTACCATAACAAAATATCATAGACTGGGTGACTTACACAGTAGAACCTTATTTCTCTACTTCTGGAGGCCAGAAGTCTGGGGTCAGGGGCCAGCATGGCGAGTTCTGCTGAGGTCTGTCTTCCTAGCTTGCAGAAAGCTGCCTTCTTGTTGTGTCCTCATGTGGCAGAAAGAGAGAAAGCTCTGGTGTCTCTTATAAGGGCACTGATCCCATCATAAGGGTCCTACCTTCATGACTTCATCTAAACCTGAATCTCCTAAATTAGGCCCCATCTCCAAATACCATCACATTGGGGGTTAGGTCTTCAACAAAGGACATTTGAGGGGACACAATTAAGTTCATAGCACCATTCAGCAGCTCTGGGACACTTTTGTAAAAGCCAGGGTTTATGGAAAACTTAACTTACCATCTTAGAACATACCCTCTTCCCAGCTTACCTATTTGGAGCTGGGCTTGGTTACACAGGCATCAGACCCAGTATCTCCTTTGCTAGCTTCTGATCCTTTGTCCCTTCTGCTTCAGATCAGCCACCAAGCCTTATTACCCATGTTCCCATTCTTAGCACTAATGCTCCACATTAGATTGCTAGCAACTCATGCCTCAAATCCCTTAAGCCCTTTTGCCAGACAAGTGGTTCTTAAGTGTAAAGTACTGCCCATATCATCACAGTGCTGCTCACAAATCTTTACTGGTTCTCCATTACCCACAGAATCAGGTCACACCAAAGACCTCAAGTGACATTTTCAACTTGCTTTCTTGTGCACCACAACATACATTCTCTCCCATCTCCTTTCTGCTGTGTCTTTCAAGTTCCATTTCAGATATCACACCTTACAAAGAACCCATTGTTTTTCCTGTGTGTATTTATTGTCCCAACCATTGTACCATGTAATACCTTGTTTGGTTGAGTATATTCTCTCATGGATGCTTCTGTTACCCAAGAAAATTTTCTATTCTCCAAGGAAAGATTTTATTAATAATTCTTTCCATTCCTGTATATGTCCTTCTTAGAGTTGATGTTTATAATTACTTCATTGGTTATTGAGCCTCTGTTTTCTGCACAAGTCAGCTGTGTGAGTATGGGAGCAAAGAAAGAAAGCACAATTGATGTATCTTAAATAAGTGAATAAAACAGGCTCATAAAATTATAAAGTAAAGTAGCAGACAAGTAGAGAATATTATGGTATTAGCACTATACACCAAAGATGTGGAATAAAGGAATTATGAGGCATATTAGGGTCACACGACTCAAAGTTTGTTCCATAGAACAGCAGCTCCATTATCACCAGAAGCTTTTTAGAAATGCAAAATCTCATGTCCCACCCCAAACCATTTCACTCAGAATCCGTACTTTAACAAGATGCCCAGGAACTTTAACAAGATTCCCTTAAGCATTAAACTTTGAGAAGCATAAAATTAAACAAGTTCATCTATAACAATGATAGCCTGCTGTGTCTAGTATTCTACTGAAGTGGTTCTCAAATGATATCCAAGATTCCCTGAGCAAGAATTGATTAATCACTTTTTTTCATAATTGCAGAAAACTAAAATGTTCATTGGTAGAATTTTCTCAGTTGTGAGCTGTCCCCATATGTTTTTCTTAAGTACTTGGCACCTATATCATTTGTCTTTCCTAGTACCTAACACCTCTTAGTCCTGGCTATGTATGAATATCAACTATGGGGCTTTTTAAAGCATATCTATATATGACCAAGCCCTGCCTAAGATACACTATTTTAATTTGTCTAGGGATAGACCACAGGTATGGGCAATTTTAAAAAATGGCCCAGATGATTCTAATGGGAAGGCTATGGTCAGGAACCACTAATCTTAGTATAAAATGATACTTATTATGTAACATATATCATTAGTGCATGGTATCCTTTAATGAACACCATGTCTTTTAGGTACTCCATCATATTTGAGAAGCCAGGTCTATTGAAAGGTTTTATTATTCAGGAAATGATATTAGGCAAAGGTCTTCTTTGATTTGTATACACTCAAAGCTATTTTGTATTTTCCCTCTATTAAAGAGTTTTCAGATAGACTGGTGATTTTTCTTCATATCAGAGTTGATCTGCAATTTCCAAAATTCATCTTGTGTTTTTTATATAGAAACTACCTGCTAAATGTCCATTATTTTTATATCTTTTAGAACTTATTGTCATCTATATGATCAGCTTGAATGTCAAAGATATCTGATGGAAAGTCTCTCTTGTGCCATTATTAGACGCAGTTGCTTCTTTAGGATTTACATGTCCGGAAACCAGACTGATAATAACTCTAAGTGTGGGACCCTCCTCTTTGTGATTTAAAAAAGTCAGGTTCTAAATAAAAATGTAAAATTAATTCAACTACAGCATTGTTTTTCTTTTTCAGAGCATGGATGGAACATCAGGAATATGGATTAATCATCGATGGCTCCACCTTGTCACTCATACTAAATTCTAGTCAAGACACCAGTTCTAACAATTACAAAAGCATTTTCCTACAAATCTGTCTGAAGTGTACTGCAGTGCTCTGCTGCCGGATGGCACCATTACAGAAAGCCCAGGTAACTGGGTATTAGTTAATTTTCCTCTCCAGGTATTTCTATACACGTGTGCAAATTGTTCATTTTACTCTTGTTTCTTCTTAAAAAAGCCATCATTACCTTAGTACATCTTCCCTGGCTTCTTCCTCTTTGTGGTCAAACTCGAGAGTCTCCCCACCAATTTGAATTAAATCTACACAACACCTTGTTATCCCTTCAAGGTGGTTGTCCAGTTCCTTGCCTTTCAAACTTCCCTAATGAGTGCTTGATGCCTGCTGCCTCCGTTCTACTGCTTCTGACCCCCTATTACATTAGCTCCATGTGTTTTTGTCATCTTACTCTGTTGGATCTCTGAGAGGAGAACAGTGGCCTTGCCAAGTCCATGGTGCTGTCGTTTTCTCATTTCTCTGCAGCACTTGTCACTATCAATTATGTGCTCCTGAAAGCTCTCCTCCCTTTCTATGAAGGTCCATGGTCCTAACTCTTATTTTCCTCCTTGGCAACCTAGTGTCTTTTTATTTTCTTTCATCTGCTGTCTTCTCCCTAATTGTCAGTTTTCTCTGGGGCTGTCTTTCCTCTGCTTTTCACTTATAGCCTATCTCTGTATAAAGCATATCCATTTCTGTGACTCCCATTGATAAATTTCTGGTCCCGACTTTTCCTTTTCATTAAATCTCATATTTCTAGCTGCCTGCTAGACAGCTCCATGTGGATTCCCTACTGTCACATTAAATTCTAGTGTACAAGATAGATCTTATAATTTTCTCATTCAGGCCAATATGTTTTATTCCTTGTCTTTATTATTCCTGTTATCAGTGATGTTTTTCTCTTCCTCCCTAAGGCTCTAAACTACCTTTACCTTTTCTCTTCTTTCTCACTCCATATATAGTCACCATGTCCTTTGGAGCCTACCTTTTGTCATAGCTTCCATTTTGCTGTCATCTTTTTAAGCCTTTTACATACATCCTAGTCCAAGCCCTTACAACTTCACGTGCAATTTGTTTTAGTCTCCTTGCTTTTAGTCCCCCTTCATTTTCTTTCACCACCCTCCCAAATTAATCTTGTTAAAACACCACTTCTCCCACCATATATATTCTTGCTCAAATACTTTCAGGAGTTTCCTGGTCCCTTTGGATGAAGGGAGGATGATTCAGGGAGGCAATCAGGCTCACCCTTGTTGGTTCTTAATGTGTCTGTATGTACTTGGTGTCCACCATCCCTCCCATATCCTGCATGAATCCTCCACTCATGTTGGTTGTTCCCCCTTTCTATCCCTTCCGCATGCCATGTTCATGCCAAATTACTGCTTTCCTCATATCATTTCCTCATGCAGAGTTCTATCTGAATTCTTCTTGGACCAAGAAAAATTTTACTCAAAACCCAGATTAAGGGCCACCTCCCATATGCTATCTTTACCAGCTCCTCCAGGCTACGTTGAACTGTTTCATCTTGCTTCCTTATACTTACACACTGGGTCCAAAGAACCTTAGCATCTCAGTTATAAACTTTTTCACTTCTGTATACACACTGTATTCTTTCATATGTGTTAGTCTTGCTCTTTATATTCTTCAGCTGCTTGCTCTAGACCCAGGGGATGGCTGTGTTTGGTTTCTCCTTTACATATACCTCACCCACTTCCTCACACATACACACGCACACACACAGCCCATCCTGATTTAGGGCATTGTCTCTGTCTGCCTTCTTCGCACTTCCTATCCCTACCACACACAGGTGCTCTTCTTTCTTTTCTTCAACCTTCAAAGTGTTGGTTAGCTCCAGCAGGGGAAGCAGATCCTACCAGAAAAGTATCCAAAGAAATCTGTCCTTCAGTCAGAGGCTCGCTCTCTTTCTCTCTCTTCACATACATTCATTGTCTGTTGCTCAAATTGCTGACTACTCCACTGCCAGGCAAGTATCTGAATTCCTGACCTAACCTCATTCTGCTTCTCCCACCCAGCATATGGAGCACCCTGTGTTTCAGTCCTTAGTCTTATTTCTCTCACTGTAGTCACTTCTTGCAGGATATCAGCTACTCATCTGCCAAATCCATATAGGTGATTTTCAAGTCATGTCTCCAGTCCAAATCTTTGGTGTTCTACTTTACTTCTCCAGTTGCTTACTGAATTCATCTTAGGTATGTCATTACCACCTCAGCTCAACCTTCTCTAGAGTCCTGCTGTCATTTTCCTTGTCTTTTTCAACATCAATTACTGAGCTCACTGTGATTCCAGATTTCTAGATTCAAAACCTTGAAATCTGTGTTGACTTCCCCCATGCTTTACCCTTCCATGTGGTCTCAGTCACCAAATTATGTCCATTTTATAGTGCATTGTCTTTTCTATCTGTTCTTTGCTTTCCATTACCTTCCAGGTCCAGACCTTAAACAGCTCCTTGAATTCTGTCTGTTTAGCCACCTAACCTCTCTCTTTGCCTGCATTCTTGCTTTTTCTTCCTGTTCCTCCTGCACTCATGCTGCCACTTTGATAATATCACTCTCTATTGATCTGGCCCCAGATGTACCTGTCCATGCCCCCACTCATTGATCTGGTCAAGCCAAATGTATTTCTTTTTATCACACACTGTACTTGGCTGTTTACCTTAGAACATCCCTTTCCCTTTCTCCGGAATACTTCTCCAACCCCCTTTTACCTATCCATGCAAATCTAACAAATCTTTTACGATTAAAATCAAATCACTCTTATATAAAATCACTTCTGATCACTCTGACATGTAGTGTCCTCTGACATCAGAGACCTCTTTATGTAGATGACTTACATAGTGATGTTAGATATTCCCTTGCACAAATATTTCATATTATTAAATTGTATTGTTAATCTGATTATCAGATATTCTTACATCCGTTTCCAATCTCCACTATTCTATGATTCTTAAGATATATGACCAAGCCTTGTATTTTTTTTGGATATTTGCACATTGCTTTGCACTTTGTATTGTATGTAATTAAAGTTGATAAGTAAATGGTTTTTGATAAATTGATTTCTTTTTCATGAAGCTGTTCTAGAGATTGAAGAGAAGTTCTTAATCCAGGTGACCTGGGGCTCAATAAAATCTCCATGTTTATCTATCTAAACTTTTCATGATTTTATAGTCCGTGACCATATAACCTTTTATGTTTCCACAAGGACAAGCTTTAATCTTTTTAATATGTATTTTCATGCAGAAGCTGTCACCTTTGATAATTTTATTGCCTTCCCTAGACCTTTCCTGGCTGCAGTTTTTCTTCCTTGAGGTACAAATCATTACTGCACACAGTATAACAGGTGCAATTACTTTAACTAGTATTATAGCCTCTCAAACAAATGTAGTTTGGGTTCTTTAATTTTATCTTTGACACACATTACTTCTGACAGTCTTTAAAGTTTTTAAAAAGAACCAAGTTGAGGGGTGGAATTAGGGGAAAGCTGCATTTTACAATAATATCATTTTTGTATTAAATGGAATTAGATATGGATTTTTTTGTATGCAATTTAGTACAACTAAAACCTCACTGGACTTTATTTAAAGGAAAGACTGTGGGGTGGTTTAGCCTCATATACATTATTTTTAATGACTTTAGTTAAGTTGAGAGTGAGTTTTATTTATGTTAACTCGTGACAGCAATTCTGAGGACAGAATTTTTGCAAATCATTATTTGGCTACTGAATTATACAAGTTTTTTAAAAGCTGGTAAATTCCAAAGGGTTTTGAGGATTGATACTTAAAGCAATCATTATTGAAAACATAGGGTGGGAGGGCAGCTGCTTATCCAGTATGCTTCCCACAAGGAACACTGCCGAAAGACTTATTTTACTCATTTCGCACCACGGACACAGCATTGAGCTGCACTGTGCCATTGACCCATATTGAAGAAACACTCAGGGAATAGTGGCAGGCTTTATATACATAGGCATCTTTCTGTAAATCTTAACACCTTTAAGATGACCCCTTTTAAAATGCAGCTACCTATAATAGAGATCAAATCATATTGGGCAATGGGAGATTTAGTGAAGTTTATTTGATAACTCAAGGTGGGTGCCAGAATTTAACATTAGGTAAGTCCCTGGGAATAAGGGTTGGGGTAAACCAATGGGAAGTGGGCATGTCAGAAGCAGAGAAGAGAGAGGTACAGATTGCCCAAAACATTGTTCTCTCACTTCCCACTTCTGTTCCAATAGCCCTGTTACCCCAGCAGCATGTTATCCCAAATTTGTTTTCTCACCTCCACACATATAACGCCTCATCTAAAAGGACATGTGAAGCATTGACAAAAGAGGGCAATATGTTGACCTATAAGTAGGAGGCAAGGTTTTTAACAGTTTATACATGCACAGAACCAAAAACAAGTGGGCCTGGTGTCGCATTTTGAAAGTGTGTATTCTTCTGCCTCTGAGAATTCAAAACTGTTGTACATATATGCACAAACTACCTTTCTGTTTGCAAGGCCTTTGTTTACAAGTGTGAATGAGGCATATACCACCAATGTAGTACAATCTCATTCTGCTTTGACCTTTTGTATACCTCTTTTGTATTTAATATTTAGATTGTCAGAATGGTGAAGAATTTAAAAGGCAGCCCAATAACACTGTCAATAGGTGATGGTGCCAATGATGTTAGTATGATCTTGGAATCCCATGTGGGAATAGGTAAGAAACATCGAATGAGATGGCAGCTGTAAGGTACCAGTGTTGCTTTTAGGTAGAGTGTTTTTATATTCTAGAGCAATTCTTTGGGTTGCTTATCTTGAATTTGAATTTGGGAATGATAATTGTTAATGAGTAAAGGCCACATCTGACATATCCATCCCGAAGTCCTACCCCTGCTGGAAATGTAGCAATACAATGTTAGAAGATATTTTTATATTAGCCTCGTAAAGTAAATTTCCCAAACCTACTGGCAGCACAGTTGATCATTTAGCTGTCACCTTGACAGCATGCATGAAATTTTACTGTTTTTTCCATCCCTGGCCATATCACCTGCTTATATTGCTGCACTATATCTTTTGAGATTCTTAACTGTCCAGAACTAAGAAATGATCATTGGTTGGCAGTTTTTCCACATGGCAGTATTTATGGGTGGTTTGGGATGTAGTGTTGAATTTATATATGTTGGCATATAACAACAGCTTCACTACTACCTGCACCATTTTTCTCCCCTGTCAGGCTGCAGGCAGCAATCCTAACACCTCCCACCCAAGTACTTTTTGGAGGGGGAGAAATAATGGAATTAGTATCTTGGGAATTATTGTGCTGCAGTTTAAATTTCCAAATTCCTTCCATTTAGAAGGAGTCCTACTTAGTGTGGAACTCTTTAAGTTGTACTCATTGGTTATCCAGTATGGAAATAGCCTAAAGCTGCTTGAACTCATGGAATACTTGCGCTACTACCTAGAGTTTCATTCAGTGAAAGGACTTCATCTCATTGTAACTCTACAGTGTGGAGCTCCTAGACCATAAACCCCAGGTCTTTGAGTTGCTATAATATAGTACCTGGTCTAGTGCTGTGTATAATTAAGCACTTACTAAGTACCTTTAAGAAAATTTTCAGATTTAACTTTCTTCTAAAAATAATTTTTGCCTTTTTATGGTTGAAATAGTGATTCTGTTTGTTTTATATTTTGTTGTGAATTAAACTTAGTTTTACTTTTTATTGGTAAGTTTCACTGTCCTATTAAAGAAAGCACTTTTTGGCTAAAAATAACAAAGCTACAGTATACAATTGAACTACAACATGTAAGCAAGTTAAAAATATGGAAATGAAGAATCAGGGGGTTGCTTATTCTATAAAATACTCACTCTATAAAGATTTTCTTTTTTTAGGTATTAAAGGCAAAGAAGGTCGCCAAGCATCTAGGAATAGTGACTATTCTGTTCCAAAGTTTAAACATTTAAGGAAGCTACTATTGGCTCATGGACATCTATATTATGTGAGAATAGCACACCTTGTACAGTATTTCTTCTATAAGGTATGTGATAAAATATTTGTAATTTAGTTTAGACTATTTAATCCAGATTTGAGGCCAAATCTTCAAGTCAGCTCTCTTGAAGTATAAATACAATAAAACATACCCATTATAGGTTAACAGATCTATTTTGTCAAATCTCTACATCTGTGTAACCACTACCTCAATTAAAAATAGAACATTTCCATCACCCCAGAAAGTTCCCATGTGCTCCTGCCCAATCAGTTTCTTTCACTCTTGCACCAGATAATGACTAATCTGATTTATGTTGGCATATAATATATAGTGAAATGCATGGTATGTAATACATAAATTTGGATATAATTTCTGCAGTATAAACATTAGATTTGCCTCTTGAACTTCATATAAAATCACATACTCTCCTTTGTGTCTGGCCTATTTGACTTAGCATAATGTTTTTGAGCTTCATCCATGTTGTATCATATATCAACAGTTCACTCCTATTTTAGCCTTAAAGATACTCTAAACTGCTCTTTTTAGTAGCAGAATCCTCTTTTCAAATGAAATTACACAGATAAACCAGATGGAAGCAGGATTGCATTGACTGAAGGGTAATGTGGCCTGGGTTGTTTCCTTGCTCAACCTCCCTGTCCTGCACAAAGCTTCCTCACAACTTGGAATCTATGAATATAGTTTGAGCCACTCATTTTATCCTTAATGTACCTGGCATACTTTGAAGAGGACATGTCTGATTTAAAGTGTACAGATCATTTTAATTCAGTATGGGCCAGAATTTGATCTCCTGTGTTCTGTTCAGCATAGCTTTTAATTTTTTTTTCACTTTTCGTGTTGAAATAATTCTTATATACTTTTTGCCCAATTTTGCCAACTATTAACACCTTAGAAAGCCCATCCATAGTTATCAATATCAGTAAATTGATATGAATTGGCACATTATTAACTAGTCTACATACTATATTGCAATTTTGCCAGTGGTCCCACTGGTATTTTTTGTTGTCTGTTTCAAGCTCACAACTGAATTTAGTTACATATTTAGTCTTTAATCTGGGACAGATTGTTCCTGTCTTTCTTGTCTTAACATTTTTGAAGAGTGCTGGCCAGTTAATTTATAGAATGTCCCTTAATTTGGGTTTTTCTAATGTTTGCTTATTGTTAGACTCAGGTAATGCATTTTTGGCATAACAGAAACAATGTTGTAACCTGCTCAGTGCATTATATCAGGAGGCATATGTTGTCAATATGTCTTATTCATAATAATGTTAACTTTGATAAATTTGACTTAAGTGGTGTTTTGGGGGGCCTCAAGATCCCTCAGCTTTGCTCTGTGTAATTTCATTTGAAAAGAGCATTCTGCTACTAAAAGATTATTTATTCTATGAAGTAAAATCCTTTACTCTGTATTCTGTTACTCAGATAGTCACAGATTTGGCCTCGTGTCCATTCAACATATCCCCATTATTTTTTAATTTTTATTTTATTGTGATATAAGAACACTTACGATAAACTCTACCCACTAACAGATTTGAAGTGTATGACACAGTATTGTTAACTATAGGCATTGTTATACAGCAGATCTCTAGAACTTACTTGTCTTGCATAACTGCAACTTCTCACCCACCGAGTAGCAAGTCCCCATTCCCCCATCCAGCCATCCCCACCCTTTATTTAAAGACTTCTTTATTTTCTAGTACCACATGATGTTCTAGGCTCATCTTGTGTGATCCCTGTAGTCCTTGATTCAGACATTTCTTCAAGGAACACTGGTTCCCTTATTTGCACATGGTGTTTAGAAATGAAGAAGTGGGTGCTAGTTGTGCTCATTGCTGCTGAGTTAAAGATGGTTCTAGGCCTTCTCAGTGGACAGAGCTAGGAAATTTATATAGGTATTGACACAGATCTATTCATATCTGTATATATATGTTTGTGTACATAGACACACATATGTTGGGCCAGAATCAAAGGTATCCCGTGAACTCAGTTTATACTGATACCTTTGCTTCTAACCAACACCACAAGGTTCATTCTGACCTTTCCCTTTTCCTTAATTGTAACTCCTTTCTCCAGTGGTAAGAACCCTGGCTCTCATTATCCTCAGTATGTTTAATTATTTGCTCAATCCTAGAACAGCTTCAATTGCTAACTCATACTCCTGTGAAAAACAAACTAACTTGAGCAATCTATTTGTATTTAGCCTTTTTGTCTTTAGCCTTAGAGTATATAGAAGTGCTATTGCCAAAGTTATTTTCCTTTTCCACTATTTCAGTGTGGTTATGTACTCATTTGTAGTGCGGTTACATTAAATTTTTGTTTGTATCCCATTTAGATCCTTCTTATCCAATTCTGATTAATTTTAATTATTTTTTGAGTATGTGAAACATTGACATGATTCTCAAGGTGAGATTCTCTGAGGATAGTCTCATTGAAAAGAGAATCATGCAACTGACATTTCTCAGATTCCTCTTTTACTTGTATATAAGTAACTTACATAAGTAACATGTCTAAGTAACTCCTTTTCTACAATGAAATTTTTGAAATTATCTGTAATTGTCTATAAGCACACTAATGGAAAGAACCAATGTAATGTTTTGTTCTGTGACCAGTTCTTTTGTCTATACAAATTAATGAATGTGTATATCATTTTTATACACTACATACTTGTTTTCAGGTTTTTTATTGAGACATAATTCACATAACAAAATTCATTATTGCATGCTTAAAGTGTACAGTACAGTTGTTTTTAGTATATTCATTACAATGTGCAACCAGCACCTCCATAATATAGTGAACATTTGTCTCACCCAGTTCAATATCTAAAACTCAGTAGTTGTGCAATATCCTAAGCCCTCATGATGGACACTGAAGTAGTTTCCTCAACAATACCTTGGTTTGCTTTTATGACCAAGCATTAGAGTAAATGTTAGGCAAAGCCTACCTACCTATTTTTGTCTACAGGGAATAGAATTTACAAAAGTTCTAATTAGATTTCTAGTTTGTACATATATTATCAAGTTCATGTGCCAGTTTTAAATGATTCAAGCAGTTATGGTGTTTGAATTTCACACCCTATATTTCACAGGAGGGAAAGCTCAGCAACTGCTTTTATGAGTCAGTTTTCTATGGTCAATCCTAGGTCTTATTAATGTTTAAAACTGTGAATCCAGGTATACAGATTTTCTAAGACCTTGTCAGTTCATATCAGCTGGTATCCAGGCCAAACCTGGAGGATATGATAATTAACCCAATATTGTAAGGTAGTTTGGTGGTTTTCAAGAACATTTTATTATTTAATCCTCACAAATCTCCCATGAGGCGATTAGTATAATTTCCATTTAAAATATGTGGATAGTAGGGCTTGGAGAGCTTAAATAGCTTGCCTTTGGCTCACCAGGTAGGAGGTAACAGAGCTAGATTCCCACAATAGGTTTATTTACTATAAGTTCAAGACTCTTTCTACATCTTAGTTAGGGTCTATTGGGCCTTTGGGCTCAGTAAAAACCCCTCGTGGGGATTGGTAGTTATTCTCTCTTACCCCTCCCCCTAGCAGGAGAGCCCATGAAGATTTGTCTTACTCATCTGCATAGCAGTCTGACCCCTTTCCAGAGGCTTGGTTTGCCTCTTTAAGACTTTGGCCTGCCAGTACAGCATGGAGAAGACAAGTAATGACTCTGTAGCATCGTACTATGCTGATAGACAGTGACTGCAATGGGGTCGGGTGAGGACTTCATGATATGGGTGAATGTTGAAACCACCATGTTGTATATGTGAAACCATCATAAGATTGTATATCAATGATACCTTAATTTAAAAAAAAATGACTTTGGCCTGCAATTCAAGCAACTGCCGGCAGATGGAAGGAATGATCTGTTAAGGAAAGCGAAACAAACATTACAAATGCTAATGTTTACCAGTAGACAGTAATTGACATAACCTTGTTCCCAGTTGAGGTAATAATTTATGTAAATGATGCCCCCTGTCTTAATTAGGATCGCTATGCTCATTTCATCTTAGTCACTGACTTAGCAGTATTCCTTTTTTAGTGCTCCTTTTGTCCCAAGGTAATTTCTTATACTTTTGACCCACATTGGTTGACTTGCCAAGCCTTCCTTCTTCTTACCTTGCCATTGCATCTTCAAGTGTTACTGCCACATCTCTGGACTGCTTCAGTGACAGGTCTTCCTGCCCTCTATTTCTCTATTCAATCCTCCTTGCATAATTCAACCAGGTTAATGTTTGGAAAGTGCCACTTTTTAACTTGTCCTCCAGAAACTTCACTCTGTAGTGTCCAAAGACTAACCTGGCTTGTAAGGCACCCCACAGTCTGACCCTATCTTAACCACTTTTGTTTAAAATACATAAAGCATTGCATTGGTTCCTGCTATCAACATATTCTATTCATCTTCAACACATAGTTCAAATTCTAACTTTATTCATTAAATCAACAAATATGTCTGAATGTGTTACCGTGTGCCAAGCACTGTTTTAGGCCCTAAAGATTCATAATGGGATAAGATAGAGTTTCTGTTCTCATGGAACTTCATTTCAGTGGGAGAGTCAGACCTCCGCTTCCCACAAAGCACTCCTTTAATCTCAGAACACTTTTTTTTAAAGAAAGCATGGCTCTACAAATGCTACTGACAATATTTTGCATTCTGCCATAACTGATGTATATAAATAAGTGTTGCCCTTCCAGGTGATAACCCTGGGAGATCTGACACTTACTCTGATGCTGTAGGAGTTATTCAGTACATTTATAGCACTTTTCTTTAATAATGTCCTCCAGAGCCTGTAGTATATTCATCTAAATATCCTCAGCTGTGGCAGACATTCTTCCTCTGAGGATGTGTTCGCTTTTATAAAGCAGCCTCAAGTCTCCCAGCCTGGTAAATGAGCTAAGTGAAAATGTGTGACAGAAGGAGAGACACTGGCTTTCAGAAGTGGGCTCTTGAAGATGCTACCCAAAGAGAAATCCAAAGATATTGTGAACAAATAACAGCTCTCACGTAAGGTCACATCCTACCTTGAAGGACAGCACTCATTTGAAAATACTGGTTCTGGTAATTTTGCCTGAAGACATCAACTTCAGTATATACATCACACCCACTGGCTTTTACTGCCTTATGAATGCTAAACTTGTATTTTTTTATCAGTCTGATTTTAGTGTTCTCCCTATTAAATATAAGTGCTTTAGGACTAAGAAGTTTTGTTTTTGTATCACCCACAATGCTATCTTCGCATGTAGTAGGTAATCAATAATATATGTTGATTATTTGATAAGGCAGTAAAGCAATAGTTGATACTGTCATGAAAGTCAGTATAATGTCAATATACTGTCATTTCCCATTTACTGGAATTAATTGACTTTAAATACACTTAACAGCGTTATGTTAGTCTATGATGATTTTGCAAATCTAACTGGCATTTAAGGTGCAGTACCATCAGGTGTTTGTATTCTATGAGCTCATGTTTTCCCCAAAGAAAATGAGATCCTCTTCTGCCTTGGTAAGGCAAAACTTGGTATTAATACAAATTAATCATTTGTTTTTTAGTTGTTTCCTTACAATTTTGCAGTAGAGATTTATTGCATTATGATATTAGAAGGACTTAGGACTCATTGTATACTATTTGGAGTACAGCTTCCAGTTTAGAAAGCTGATCAAATGAAAACATTAACCCTTATCTCTATTTTTTTTCAGAACCTTTGTTTCATTTTGCCACAATTTTTATACCAGTTCTTCTGTGGATTCTCACAACAGGTTTGTTTCCCTAGTTATTTGTTAGAATATAGTATAAATTTTCTATCAATAAATTACCCTTTTATATATTGTGTTATAAAGACTAAAGATGTATGCCTAAAATAAAAGGGTTTTTTTGTTCTTGTTCAAAAGTTGATCTTAGCCTGGTTGTTGACAATAACAAATGTTTATGTCTTTGCTTTAGTAATGTTTTTATTATTATGTTTTTTTAAGTTATTTGATACAGCCTATTAGAGTTGAAATAACCTTGAGAGTATTTTTTTTAATCAGTGTGTACTGTGTTTCCCAGTAATCCTAAAATGTTACAATTCAATAATTCAAACAAAATCTTACACCTTTGCAGTTTCTCAGGTTGATTTTCTAGAAAACCTCTGATCTTTAAGCTGGCTAAGAAGCCGTGATTTATGGATAAAGCCTTGGATTACTTGAGCATCTCTACATTTTTTGCCCACTGTTGTTTTCTAAACATGTATTACAGAAAGAATATGGTACATGTTAGTTGGATATATATGTGGTGGGATGGCAGGCACATTTGTAGGTTTGTTTTGCTTTGCTTTTAGTGGAAGTATAGCTAAATACAGGAGCTGTAATGCTCAATGACTCAGAAATTCCGTGGTTAATTTATGAGCAACTCAATGATTTTGCCAAGCTGAGCAACTTGGTAACATCACCACAGGTATTAGAGACTGTGTTTCTAAATGTCAAGGCATGCTTCATTACTCATGGTAGGAAGTGATATTTTTCTAATTTCTTGGCAGTATTTTTAAAGCAATATATTATTCTCAATGGAAAATGACTGCTGTCTTTCTCAGTCAGGCACTTGCCACTTTGCCATTTGGTATTCTTACATCAGTGTCATGTCATCATCCCCTTAATGCCAGTTAAGCAGATCACTTTATGAATTAGCCATCTACCAGCTGTAAGGATGGCAATTAGCCTTCTTGTATTCAAAACTAACAGTATTAGTTATAGAGCATTTTATAAATTCTGATGAATCTGCTTTTCTTGAACATTCAGATTACTGTTGATCAAAATGTTCCTATTCCTCATTTCCTTGGATGAATACAAATATTAAAAAGACATTTCAAATTTTGTAGCAGAGTGATAAAGGAAAATTGGCTTGATCTGGTTAAAACATTGTATTTTGAACAGAATCTGTTGTTTTGTTGTACTTATAAAACTGGCTGAGATTCAGACTCTTGGCTCTCTGGGGTCTGCTTAGGTTACCTTAACTGCTTAGATTTCCATGAGAGTTCAAATTTGGTTTCCACAGTTGCTCAACTGGTAGGTTCATTCACTTAACAATTATCTCTTGGGTGCCTGCTATGTGCCAGGCCAAATGCTGGGGATATAACAGTGATCAAAACAAACTCTTATCCTAATGGAGCCTGCAGTTTAATGAAAGGGAGAGAGGCAAGCAACATTCAGACAGATATTATGATGGGTATTGATAAATGCTCTGAAAGAAAAAAAGTAAAACATAATAAATGGATAGAGGTGACTACGAGAGGGCTGCTATTTTAGAGATGATCTGAAAGTTCTTTCTGTTGAGGTACTATTTGGGCAGAGATCTGAAGGAGATACCATACAAGTTTTACTTACAGGTAAGATGAAATGTCTCTCTGAGGGGATGGCATGATGTACAATACCTTTATTCTTGACTTTGACTTTATGCTAAGTGCTAAATATAGTAACCTTTATTGCAGATATCATTGGAGTACATACAGATAGTCAGCTAGGTCCACATCAGGTGTTCTCTGCAACCCTGGAGCTTGGAGAGCAAGCTATGTAAAATATAGAAATGGAACCAGGATTCAGATTCTTTAAGCAAAAAGCAACTCTTTACTAAAACCAGGTTACTACTGGTCCTTTTTCTAAGTGAGAAAAACATTTCTAATAGGTTTAACAAGAAACATTATTAAACTTGTCTGTTTTGAGGACATTCGGTCTCTTCTAATTATGCATCTAAGAATTATATTTCTCATGTACCCTCAAAGTACCATAGTAGAATAAAAGTAGATTGATGCCTTTTTTGTTTGAATGAAAATCAAGACTAAATTATACACCAGTCAATCTGAGTTACTTTTTTAATTTCTTCATTAGCAAAATGGGTAGTTTCCAATGAAAATATAGTGTTGTGTACCAACAGACTGATCTCTCTCAAGAATTAAAAGGAATGTTAACACCTTTGGGAGAGTATCTTTTAATTCAATAGAATATATTTACTGAGCTTAAATCTTTATGTGCGGGAAATATCTCCATGTCCTATATAAAGCCACATTATAACTTCATTGAGAAAGTTCCATGCATTATCTCTTGCTTTACCTCTACCACAGGACAAGAGGTGTGGTCCCTTCCTCTGGGCTCCCCCAGCTCCTTGTACACTTACCTCTCTGTCTCCTTCTCTAGAATTTGAGTTCTTTGGCAGACAGGGCATGGTTCTTCTCTGTCCCTGGTACTTTTCACTTAATAAACCCAATAAATGTTTTTGAAGTCAACTAATGAATGAACTAGTACTCTATTCAAGTTGTTCCCAACCTCTTTGAGTCACACACACCCCCGATACTGCCATTATGATAGCAATTGTATCTTTAGTAGCCATTGATTGGAAAATGTATAATTGTGTTAATTCGTGTCTCATTTAGATGCATTTCATTAATCACCATTTATATGTGTGTAAAATACATGTGAATATGGGATACTACTATTTCAGGCCACAGATAATGGTTGTATGACAATATCTACCAATGTGCAGAAAAATACTGAACTCAATAAGTATTTTCATCAAAATGAGGTTCACAGAATACTTTAAGTTTTTTCAGTAAAGGAAGATTTGTAATATCAGATTGGCCCTTTACAAATATGTTAAGACTTCCAATCTCATTCATTCATCTGATATTTATTGAATGCTTTCTCTATAACAAGTTCTGTTTTAGGAGCTCAAAATTGTCACAGCCTTCCAGCCAAAGGCCACCAGAAACACACTTAACAATTGATTAGGTTTATTATTCAATGCAATGAGAAAGAATGCATACTATGAGGAATAGTGGGGCCTCTCTGAAAAAGAGTGTTAAGAAAGTCTTATTTGTGCTTGAGTTAGGTGATCTTGGAAAGAGTTTAAGGAGTAGGGCTTTGCTCTACATTATTTTGGGTGCTGTCACTAAGCAGGGGTAATTTTATGACTGGGCATTTCGGTAAATTTTATCCAGTAGAAGTGAAGACTAAAAGGAATCTAACGTTGTTGGTCAAGAAGCAACAGTCACCCATATTTGCCAGAGGGGATATTGGTCATCTTTGGCTAATTTTCTACTAGAACTACTAAGTCCATTTGTGTTATGGATAAGACTATCTAGGGTGAGGGGAGAAGTAGGGAAACCATCTAGGAGCCTTGCAGGGTGGTAACAGTGGTTCTGAGAAGTAATCTGGTTCTGAATATATTTGAAGGCAGAGCCAATAAACAATTCTTAATTGATTGGATGTGGGGTGTGAAAAAGAGAAGAGTCAGGGATGAATGCAAGATTTTGGTTCTGATTATTTAGAAAGATATAGTTGCCCTTTCTTGAAATGGGGAAGTCTTCAAGAGGACTTTGAGGTGAGGGCAGGTCAGGAGTTCAGTTCTGGACATAAGTTTGAAATACGCTAGAATCCCAAGAGGAGATGTCAAATGGGCAATTGGAAATAAAGGGACAGGTCTGGGTCCGGGCTGGAGATTAGATAAATCTTTGGGAATTTTCAGTGAATGGGTAGCATTAGAACCTCAGAACTGAATGAAATTACCTAGAGAGTGCGTACGAATGAAGTTGAAAACACCAGGTGTTTGAGCACTCCAACAGAGGGCTTAGAAAATAGGAGACTGAGAAGGAATGGCTTGTGAAGTAGGGATAAAATCACTCATTTCAAAATATTTCTTTGCACCAAAGTAAGCAGTACCAGGCACCGAGGTAGATTGTGGGGCCACTCACTGAGGTAGGGAACACAGGAGAAAGCAGATTTACAGAGAAAGTTAGTGAGTTTGGTTTTAGACATTTTAGACATTAAGATGCAGGTGCCTATGGAACTACCAGCAGAAAGTTGAAAATTTTGGTCTGAAGCCTAGAGAATTCAGGACCAGAAAGAGTTGAAAATCATGCCCATGTACATATATTTAGCTTTGTTTTTGTAAAGACATCTATTTAATCCTTAGGAAATGGCCACATTCAGTATCATAAATATAGCCTGTAGAAGGTGATAGTGATATTTAAAACCATGTATGAAGTTAACCAAAAAAACTGTGACTCAGGTTATTTCAAAAAATATTTGAAAAATTAATAGTTAATGTCTCTTAGAACTTATAGCAGATAAACATTCTGAATAAGATCCTATTGAAAGAGAAGGTATAATGCATTATACTACATTTCTTTTCAATAGTTACCAGTGACCTTATTTACCAAACTTCCTTTGCTACCACAAAAAACACAAAAGCAAACTGTCTTCTTTCAGCCTGTGATTTTTCCAAACACATAAATACGCTCTTGCAGATGATTGTTTCTTTCTCTTCTGTTGTCATTTCAGCCACTCTATGATGCTGCTTACCTTACAATGTACAATATCTGCTTCACATCTTTGCCCATCCTGGCCTACAGTCTACTGGAACAGCACATCAACATTGACACTCTGACCTCAGATCCCCGGTTGTATATGTAAGTTGAATATATAGTTAAAACCCCCTCATGCTTTCAAAGTTGCGTGTTTCGTTTCATGTACTGCTGGGAAGGACATAGAAGTGCCCACCTGATTTGGTTACATGATTCTGTTCTGAATTTTTAGCTACTTAAAGCAGACCATTCAGTAGGAAAATGACATTTTCTAGGTATAGGTCCTATATTTGAATGTGTGTGAACCATTTAGTTCAAAATCACTAATTCCTAAAATGAACCACATTTTCATAGAGTTCTGGAGACTTAGAGGAAGACACAATGTTTCAACTACAAAAAAAACTAAAAAGACACACACAGGGATCATTGGTAGTTGAAATATTAATGTTGATTTCTATCTGAAATGGATTGAACTGATGATGTTACATTAGGCCTTCTGTTGTAAGCTGCCCCTAAAAGCAGAGCCTTCTTAATTTATTAAGCCCCATCCTAAAACTATTGTTGAGGAAAATAATTAACTCATAAGCCATTATATTTATTATGTGTCAGTTGGAAATGGATGGTTTTCTCTGTGGATGGGAAACTTGGCACTAGCCCCAGTTGCTGAACCTATGATTTAATTGGATTTTTATAAGTTAAGCCTACAGCTGAAGATGTTAATTTACAGTACGTTATAAGCATTGCTAAATAGCAGTTAGATAGCTAGTGCAATAGTCAGATTCAGGTGGTTTATTTGTATAAAGTAAAGGTACACAAATTTAAGGGGTTTCTTTAACCACTAGTTCTCATAAAACTCACATTTAGTAGTTGTTAGACTGAACCAGATTTATAAAATTTGTCATCATTTTAAAGGTATTATGGAAAATTTCAAACATGCACAGAAGTAGCAAATATATTAATAGTATAGTGAATTTCCCTGTCTTCACCACTCAGCTTCAACAGTTATCAATTCAGGTCCAAATCTGTTTCATTTAGTAACCCTGTTTGCTCTATCACAGACTTATTTTGAAGCAGATATCAAACATTATGTAAAATAGTTATTTCAGTACATAATCTCTTAAAGATAAGGACTTAAAAAAAACAGTACCCTATAACACCTAAAAATTTCACAAGTCCATAATATCACATAATAAGTCAATGTTCATATGGAGTGCTCAGGCCTGTGCTGCTGGTCAGCCATTCCCCAGATCTTCATTCTCTCATGCTCTCTTTCATGTTGGCTGTCATATTCGGAGTTTCAAAGAGCTTTGTCATTCATGTGAGTGCAGCCAGAAAGCCTCACCTATAAACTAACATGCCATGACACTCCCCTGCCTTTCTTCCCACAGTGTATAACTCCCAGAGGAGGTCGGAAAAGACTGGAACCACTTCCTTCCTCAGCCCAAGTCAGTGACTCTCAAAAGCCTCATTGGCTGGCAGTTGCTAGGTACTCCCCACAAGGATAATTGGAGATGTATCTCCCCTGTGGCTCGCAGTTGCCTTGGGAATGTGACTTAGTGGCTGTGGAGAGAGCTTGTTTCTGGGAAGCATCTACCTCTTCCCTCCTGCAGTCTAGGGCAAACAGCAGTGCATTTCTTTATGCATCCTCTGATTTCAGATTCCTTCATGTGCCTGGAAATCCTAATAGGTGAAAGTTGCTTAATTAACATGTTTTTGGGAAACCCCACAGTACTCAATACCAACTGAACAAGGATCAGTTGCATTGACATTACAAGGATGTTTCCTTTTTGATACAGACCAAGGACATTTTTGGTAGTATTGACAACAAGTGTGCAATTTGAGTGATTAGATACCTCTTGATATGTTAAGAGTAGTTTGAAATAGAAGCCAAAAGAATTCCATACAAAACCCATCTTCTTTTCTGCAGCCCTGCTCTATTAGAACTGGTAGCTCTATTTAACATTCTGACTTGTACCAAGAAGATTGTGCTGTTTTTGACAGATTTTAACCTTTTGATCTGTCCACCTGCCATTTATCAAAGCATGACTGTACAGCTTCAGACATGTTACCTGACTCAACTGAAAAAATATAAAGACCCCAAGACCTAAAAATGTTAAATTCCCAAGAAGGAATCTCGATTAAAGGAAATATTTCAACAGTTGTAGTTGGAAAGCCATGGTAGCTTGGTTGAGAGCATATGATTTGAAGTTAAGTCAACCTAGAATTCTATACTAGCTCTGTCCCTTACTGAGTGAACTCTGGCATGCTGCTACATTAGTGGTTCCTAAATTTTACTGCACATTACAGTCACTTGGGGAGCTTTAAAAATATCCTGATGCCCAGGTACACCTCATGCCAATTAAATCAGAATAAGGGTGGGAGCCATCAGTGTTTTTAAAGTTTCCCAGGTGATTCCAGTGTGCAGCAAAGTTTTGGAGCCATTATGATACACCTTTGTGAGGCTTATAATTTGTAAATGGAAATGATAAGAATACCTATCTTGTGGTTTTTATGTGGATAAATATGGACAATATATAAAACTCTTAACTCAGTTTTCTAACATATAGGTGCTCAGTAATGGATGCTAATTATTATTGATGATGTTATTGTTATCAGTGGCCAGACTTTTGACTCGGAAGCACTTTGACAGTTTACACCAGTGCCTCAGTCAGGAAGTCATTGCCTAAAGATAAACCTGCTGCTCAGATTGGCCTTTTAACAAAAGCCTTCCAGCCACTCAGGGGTAGCTCTCCTCATTATAACAAAGTAAAACTGGTGTGCATCTTTGGTATTTCACTGTGTCAATAATTAGACAGCCTATAGAAATTAATTAACCTTTGTTTTTTCCCATTTCTCAACAGGAAAATTTCTGGCAATGCCATGCTACAGTTGGGCCCCTTCTTATATTGGACATTTCTAGCTGCATTTGAAGGGACTGTGTTCTTCTTTGGAACTTATTTTCTCTTTCAGACTTCATCCCTAGAAGAAACTGCAAAGGTAAAAACAAGTTTTATTATATCTTATGGTATCATAAGCTTGGCTTATCTTTTTTCCATAGGCATTGGATCTATCATACATATACTGCAGCTGTAATCATTTTGTAAACTATTTTTCTTAAAGTACAGTATTTAGCTCTTGCAGCTTCTTTAGAATAATAGAAGTATTGAAGTAAGAAATTATTTCCTGTGTGCATGGCTAACTAGAGAGCTTATATGCAAACCTTCTGGAGGCTTAACTCGGCTATAATTTTTACTAGATGAGCAGAGTTCTTGGTATATCAGACTTCAGGCCCCTACACTTTGATGTGAGCTAGGGTTTTCCTATTTTAAAAGCAAAGTCTTACTTTTAAAACCACTCAGTTCTTACTCATAATGGCCTTCCAGGCTTCGATCTGAAGGGAGTAGCTGCCATATCTTTGCAGTATTTGCCCAATAATTAAAGAGGGAATTCCCTTCTCTTGTATTGTGGTGTTTAGCACTTGTATTGTGGTGATTTTGCCCTGGCTGTGCTCTAAGAGACAATTGCTGATGGGGTGGTCTTCCCAGAGCCACACAGTGGAAAATCAAACCCTTTACCTTGCTTGTGCTTTCATTGTGTTATTTGCTATTTCTGGGCTTCTTCTTTTATGGTCATTCATTCTTTATAATCATATTGTGAAGCCAAGCTAAGATTCAGAAAGAATTTACTGAGTACAATATGTCTAGAACCTACACAATCAACATCTGTTATAGAAGTGATAGGCTCAGTTAAATTT
The DNA here is from genome assembly GCF_040802235.1 of Manis javanica. Lineage (NCBI taxonomy): Eukaryota > Metazoa > Chordata > Mammalia > Pholidota > Manidae > Manis > Manis javanica. Next base: position 128,955,956 of record NC_133174.1, on the reverse strand, counting down.
GAATGATACTTTGAAATTAGGTACTACAGTCAAAACCTTGCTAATTTGGACTAACAGAAATCAGTTTAGTATGAGTGCATTAAAATTATTAATTACCAAGTAACTTGAAGAAATACAAATCTAATGCAGATCAGAGTACGCACATGTAACACTTACCAAGGAGAACGCCCTAAGTGCCTCCTCAAACCAATCACTTCAACTTTCCAAGTCAGCTTTGCCCGTCAGTAAGAAAAAGGGATTAGATTTTATGATTTCTCAGATCCCTTTACTTTTATGACTGATTCTGTGAATTTAACTTTGTATTTTTATTTCGCACATAAATTGTATAGAGGTGACTTTTGCTTAAATAGGGTTTGCCGCAAAGTAGGCACATGCCCTCCTACAGTCCTGTTGACATGGTCCATTTACTCAGCAAACTCTTCAGTTGGTGCATGAGGAGCTTCAATCCAGCCTGTCTAATTCATCACACATTTTGAGTTCATGGAATCTTAATTAATTAGATTTTATTGTATATGTCACTGTCCTCCTAAATGTTTGCTAAAACCACAGTAGGAACTGCTATTAGCAATTAAACATAACACCTATGTGTGATTTGATCAAATCCTTTTTTGCTTCTATTAACCTTAGTTTTTGTTTTTATTTTTTAAAAACTTTTTACATTTCATTTTCTGTTTTAATGTTATGCATTCAGATCTTGGCAGCATTTGGTAAGCATTATGTGCCATTCATTGCCATCATTTGGATTTACACATGGTATCTGCTTTTCTTTGATGTGCACATACTGATAGCTCTAATATTTACAGCCAAAAATTAGACTGTATTTTTAAAATGTGAGTCCATTTATCTGTAAATTAGTCCTCATGAAAGCTTTAGCTCTCTATTATAGGAAAAGCCCATATCATATCTTTTAAAGACATGAGTCATCCAAACGACTTGTTTTGATGAACATTACTATTAGTGGAATAGGATATTTTCGTGCCTTTATCTCACCAGTGTGTTCCCTGTTTGATGCTTCATGGAATAATGAAAAGAAACCCTACCAGCAACATATGTGGTACACCTGTCCAAGAAAATTTAGGGTCACAGTAAATCCCAGCATTTTGGTCTGACCTTTTGACCAGATATTTCCCTAAACAATTCATACAAAAATGTTTGGCAGTTAAACACCAGATTAAACTTGGCTTTTTTTTTTAAGTAAGCTTGTGTATTCATGGTACATGTAATTGTTAAATGTTTTTCAGGTATATGGAAACTGGACTTTTGGAACCATTGTTTTTACAGTCTTAGTATTCACTGTAACTCTGAAGGTTAGATTTTTATTTGTTCAAATATATTTAACAACATTTTTATAATACCTTCTGGTCTTATAATAATGGGTTTTTTTAATCTTCTAATCTTAATTTTTTATTGTGGGTTGTTATCCAAGTCTGAATGCTTACTAAAATATGTATGATATTATGTAATTGGACATTTGCACATTGTGATCCATTTTTTCCAGTATATTGTCTCTCCTTTATTTAATTTTATGTTTTAAAAATTCATACACCATACTTATGTTGGAAACTGTTTCTTCTTTCCTGCTATTTTCAAGACATTATGATAAGTGGTATGTAAATAAGCTGTGAGTAGATGTGTTAAGCACTTGAATATTATTTAAAGTTCTATATCTGTTTAAAAATGCCAGGCCTTATTGTATATTAACTATACTTCATCAAAAATATATATATATATATGTATATATAGTGACAAAGAAAATGAAATCTGGAGCCAGCCTGTTTATGATAGAATCCTGATCCTACTGCTTACTAGTGGTGTGACCTTGGTCAGAATACCTTATATTCCATGAGCTTCCATTTACCCATTTGTGAAATAGAAATCACTGTTAGTAACTATCTCTTAGGGTTTTCTAATGATTATATATGTTAATATTTGTAAAGCATGTATAATGTGTCCAACACTTAGTACACATTATAAAATAAAAAAGGAATGCCAGGCCTTAAAGGAATTTGGATACTTAAGACAGTTGAATAGTTGTCTATGACTGGATGTGTATGCAAACTAGCTTGGCAGTGATGGAATTTTACATAATATATTCATCACTGAAATTTACCCATATTAGTGGTGAAACATGTAAGAATATAAAGGAGGTAACATGCAAGAAGGTTAGTTTTGGTAAAATATTGACAATAACATGCAGCTGTGTAATAATGCTCTGAAACCTTGCAGAATACTATCTTTGAAGCTGATGAGTCAGGGGAGGGACTCTCTTATGGTTGAAAGCTTAATCAAATTATTTTGATCATTCCAGTAATAAACACTTCACACAGAGTCCAAGAGTGAGTACTTTAGAATGAATTCCAGTATGTCCAGTGGTCAAAACTAGAATATAGAAGTATGACTGACAAAAGACCTCAAAGCATTTCTCCTCTAAATTTTTATTCCTAGTTCATTTATCATAATGCATAGAAATAACATTTACATTATTCATGTACTGTTTCAGTAATATTTCAGTACTGTAAAACAAAATGCTGTAATTCATCTCAGTTTATCTACTTACTAGCTGGATGTCCTTGGGCAAGTGACATCATTTCTTAGGATCTCTGTTTCCTCTTCTCCATAAAATAGAAGAAAAAAATAGCACCTACCTCTCAGGATTTTTTTGTGAGAAGTCAATTAGTGAATATGTATATAGCACTTAGAATGGTGTCTGGCACATAGAATATGCTCAGTACCATAAATGCCTGTTACTATTAATTCTTAGCTTTCACAAGATGAAGATTTCAAATAGAAAGCTTCTCTACCTTTTCTTTCCCGAGGCCTTTCGTATGGCCCCATGGCTTCCGAGTGTCCATCTTAGTTAAAGTTGGCCTTATTACAGTATCTTTCATAGGTCCTTCAAAAGACATCCATCCCCTCTTCTTTGGATGGGTATTATTGTGACATTTTCCTTAACTGTCCAGAGGGTGGGAATTCAAGGCTGGGCTGTATTGACAATGTTTTCAACATTCTGCTTTTGAAGAGAAACTGTAAAAGAGAACTGAGGACCAGTGTGTCACAGCAAGTAACAAAACTTCAACACCACCTCCTTTTCAAAAATTAACTGCCCTTGATATTAGTCCAGTTGCCTAAATGTTTTGAAACAAGCAGAACAGACCAAACAATTTGTTTTTAGATTGCATTTGAAAATCCCAGGTGCCACAGTCTGAAGAAACAGTCAGCCCTGGCAGAAACATGAAAGGATTAAAATCCAGGGCAACTGAAAATGTTACTAATTTAATAGAATAAATATGGGTTTTGCAATTGAAAAGCACACTGCATATTCAGACCCATCATCCATTTCTACTAGATGCCACGTGTATAGAGCTAGTTGCCTTTGCATTCAGTAACCCCCATCTGTTGTGTTGGAGCACTCACGACTCCTTTGTATTGTTCCTTTGCTGTACTCTTCCTAGCTACCCCTTCCCTTTCATCCACCAGCTAGACCTTCTTTTGCCATCAGCTCACTGGCTGCCACTACCTGAGGACTTGGGGCTTTATGAAAAGTCTGGATTCTGTTTGTCTTTTTCCATTTTCCTCTGGTTGCCTGGCCCAAGCTAGGTCCTCTAATAGTTATATTGTGTACACGTTATCAGATACCACAGTATACTGTCTTGTGCAGTTTGTACCCATACTGAAATCTCTCGTGTTATATCTTTTCAGCTTGCCTTGGATACTCATTTCTGGACATGGATAAATCACTTTGTGATTTGGGGTTCTTTAGCCTTTTACGTATTTTTCTCATTCTTCTGGGGAGGAATTATTTGGTAAGCAGCTGTACATGTGTGAGTAATATGTAAATAACAAAGTAGATTATAATGTATATGTACATTGTCTATGAAAACATTAATTATACTTTTAAAGTTTTGATTATATAAGATGGCAGGTCTTCAATATTAATGGACTGGAAGTTACCTCTAGTCAGGTTACACTGCTAATTTCAGGTAAGATTTCAAATGCAAGTGTATAAACTCCACAAGTTATTTAAAAGACCTCCCTTCTGGGAGCCCCTGTCCAAATCTTTCAGCTTGGAGGTATGTAAACCTCTCTCTGTGAAGTGAGACAGTAATTTTTAGCATGATTTCCCTTGTGATTTCCAGTATACTCATCCCATGAATTTTCTGTATAATGTAGTAACCAATGGATACATTATCATCCATTTGGATCCTGTTTTGTCTTTATGGTATGTAATTGTCATTCTTGTCACTATAGATGTGCTCAAGGTATGAAATATATACTGCTTAATATTCAGAGGTTATATCCTGAAATCACTGTATCTTTTTTTGTGGGGAGAGGGGATAAAGTCAGACTCTAAGGCTTGGCCCAAAAGTTCATTCAGTTCATCTTGGTTCAGTAGGTATTTATTCAGAATTCATTTTGTGTGAGGCACTCTGTGGGATACAGAAGTGAATAGACTGTACCTACCCCTCTTTCAAGGTGATGAGAATCCAGTGAGAGGACGCATAAGCTGTGATTGGGAGTGTTAATAAGGAATAAAAATAAGTTAGGTTTTCATCTCCTTTCCTTACTCCAAGAAGCCTATATTTTGCTTTTAAAGTATCACAAGTGTTTTCATTAAGCAGTGGCTTCCCTTGATAAGGACGCCAGCAGCAGAGCATGGCTACAGTAAGCCACAGCGTGAGATTCCAGGAGTACACTTTTGCACTAATTTGAACTAAATCATACATTTAAAACATTATATATTATCACAGAGATGAGAGAATCACCATTATGTCTGTTGAGACTTAATTAAAAGAGGCTGTTACTGTTTTGGAAAGCTTTTTTAAATAAAACCCTTAAATAAAAACTGAAAAAACCTAATCACTTAAGGAAGTAAATCACAAAAAGTAAAAATATAGCATATGGTTGACACCTATTTGGAAGTTATTGAAGTAATGAAGCTGAAAGAAGTCTCTGTTTCCTTTAATAATATACAAATGAATCAAAGTTGATTAACTAAATGGAATATGCAATGTAGGTCTGCCCAGAGTACCGTAATTCTATGAATCTATGGAATCAGCATCTCAACTATGTAAAATTACCACAAGAATAAAATATTTCTAGCAAACAAGTTCCTAACTCTTCCCACAGACTTCCTTATTGATTAAAAATATGACCTTTAAATTATTAAAAAAATATTGTCACACCTGTTTCTTTTCACTAGAAATACTTACTAAAAAAGAAACATTAGTAAATCTATTTTTTATTCTGTTGCCTAGAGTGCTGTCTTTAAGTAGAGCTGAGTTGAGCTACATGAATATAAAATTAGTACTATAAAGCACCTAGCAAATGTGACTAGAAACTATGTGAAACTTCAGCTGAATAGTGGTTGCAGCTAATATCTCTGGACATGTTCAATCCTGAGGCATTGTGACACACCCCTTTTTGGGTAAAGGTAATGAAAATAATGGTTTCTGAGCCCCAAATCCAATCCAGGAATAATGTTTTGTTTCTGACTTCTCTCCTACAAAGCTCCATAGACGCCATGGAAGTATGAAAGAAAAGTCTAGAGATCCTAATCACAGAGTATGATAGATACTATGTGAAGGGATACCCTGTGACTCTCAGTTGTCTGCTGTACCCTTATTATGGCTCAGTTAACTGCCTCGGAAATGAATCTGGGTGCTTTTCAGAATTAGAGTAGTAGTAGAGCTCTGCAGAAATATTTTCTACATGTTAGGAACCCTAGAAAACTTGTCTAGCCCAGACCTCATAAGTTTCTCCATCTCACTGTTCTGCTCACTTACTCTAGAATCTAGTCCTCATATGTGTAGAGTCATAAGCTTAATCTTATCATGTTACATAAGAGTTGTACAAACACTAATTTTTAAATGGGAGATCAATTTATCTGCAGTAAGCACTATGTGTGACCTAATAAATGGGACAACCAGTTTATCTGCCTCGAGCTCCTCATCTGAGGATAGTCTGTTGTGAATCCTGACCTTGAGCAGCTGCTTTGCACTTCGCTCAGCTTCAAAGCCTAGTGAGACTCTGTGATTCAGCTCAGGCAGGGGAAAGAAAGCTGGGTGTACTTCTCATTGCCTCTGTATAGTTCAGTGGATGACTTAGAATGAAATCCAATATCAGAATGAGGGGTCCTTCTGGATTTCTGGACTCCAAAGCTTAACGTCCTATTGGCAATATTTTGTCTGTCAGCCTACGTGGCACACACTAGTATTCAATGTATGTGGATGAGAAGGTAGATTCCTACCATTTGAGGAAGAGAAGCTATACAGTCCTTTTTGTAATCACATAGGGTTTTGGGTAGGGTGTAAAAATATCTTTTAGATTTCTGAATGTAGAGCACAAATCCATTCTCAGTAAAACAGCCAAGGAAGCAAAATGCTTGTTGGCATAAACATTAACCATCATTTCTCTTAAATATCTTTGAAGGTTCAGCATTTACTAGTGCAAATAAATATTCTTCAGTTGGAAGCTTTAAAGTTGATTTCTTAGTTGTTTTCAAGTCAAAAGCATTTTATTATCATTTTCCCCTATGATTATCATTCCTTTTCTTTCCAAACATTTAAAAATGAAATCTGTTTACTACTTTTAGGATGTTCTAAAGAAAATTATTTTTATTAAAGTATAAAAGACAGTTGTAATTATGTTACATATGACAGCAAATGATTTGTTTTTCCATTATGTATTTCTTCCCACTCTAGGCCTTTTCTCAAACAACAGAGAATGTATTTCATATTTGCTCAGATGCTGTCTTCTATATCCACATGGTTGGCCATAATTCTTCTAATATTTATCAGCCTTTTCCCTGAGATTCTCCTGATAGTATTAAAGAGTGTAAGAAGAAGAAATGCCAGGGTAAGAACTAAGTTTACATTATAACCTGATTTTTGGAAGGGGCTTCAATATCTGCCATGAACTAAATAAGAGAATTACATTAGTTACAGCATGTTAAACCCCTCCTTACAGGTTCATCACTTAATTTCCTCTTCTGCATAAAAAGTGTAGTAAAAACTTCGTTATCCAATGCAGGTGGTAAGTAAATTCCTTAATAGTGTATTGTGTGACCTTTAGCAGTCCATATGGAGTATCTCATATGCTCCATATGGAATTTTAAACAGAAAAAAATGTTTTTTTTAATTTAGTCTAGAATTTTCACACCAGGAATTTCCACACCAACATTCCAGCTTTAACCTTAGAAATCTCCTTGTGAGTTGTATGCAGATTTTTTTTAGTTTATAATCCCAATCCGCCTCTTTCGAACCTCTCCCCTTCCTTTAATTATAGTGCTGCTTAATCTCTCTGTTGCTTCTAGCCCTATCTGTTCAGCAGTATATTTGAACCAAAGAGAATTCCCTGGATGTGGTTTCTGCATCCTGATCCTCCTTTCTGCATCCATATCCTCCTGAACACACTTGTAAAAATTCAAGATTGTTTTATGAGTGTGTTTTTCTTTTTGCTGCTTAAATTGTAAATTTCTTGTGAGAATGAGAAGTTATTACTCTCAGATAGCCTAATTGCTTGGCCCTGCATTATCTGGTATCTTTTATACATATCTAAAAAAAGCCTTTAAAGTGAAAGGGATAGATTACTGGAAAATAAAAATTCTGAAAAATTTTGACCAACAGGTTAAGTATGTCATATTGCTTCCAAACACTAGCTTGTTTTGCCAAATAAAACTCAGTTTCTGTCATATTGACACCAGCTACATCTTATAGCCCCTCTAAAGTGCTATTTTCAGGAAATAGTCTAAACTACATCTACCTGACCTATTTGATCAGATTTGCCAACCAATTTAGCCACAAAACTGTTTTGTCTGCTTTGGTTTAGTTTTTGTTTTTTGGCCTACTAAATTGATAGAATCCAGTGTCTGGCATCATGCAGAGAACTAAAATAATTATAGTGGGAAAATCTTCCATGATTAGATATGTAAAAGAGGAGCTTTAAGATACAAGTCAGTATCAGCCCCAATCAAAAGCAATAGACTCTCAGTGGCATAAGCCATGTTGATTCTTGAAATACAAGAATAATCAGTATACTGTTAGGAGGTCAGAACTAACCTCAACTCCCTGCTTCTGCATGTGTTAGAGTAGAACTAGACACATTAATAATATTAACCTAGGAAAGACTGCCTTAGTCTACTCCTTAATCCTTCCAGTAGACCCCTAACTAACTCCTTCCAACCTGGTATTGGTCTCTGGATCAGAGATTGCTATTTACTTGTCTGATTACACTTTAATATCAGTTCAACAGACGTAAAGCAGGTTAATATAACTAATGCCTCCAAGAATGGTCAAGTGGCAATTTGCATGAAGCCAAATAAAAAATGTTAAAATAAGAAATGGGTTGATATCTTGTATAAATAGAGAATTTGTCTGGGAAGGATCTCTGAGGTGTTCTTCCATTCTCCTTATTTGGAGTATACTTTAAGGTACTCCTAAACATTTTTCACATTTGGGATAATGGAGCCCACACCCAGCTTCATACTGTAAAGATGATAGAAAAATCTCAGAAATCAAAACCTTTTAACATGGCATCTTATCCTCTTCCTTAGGCCCTTGCTTTAAAAAAAGAATGCTGGCTGGAGGTGACTTTTATATAAGTTAAATAGCTATTACATGGAAGGATGCTACAAAGCAGTCACAGCTAAAGATGTACAGCATTTTCTCTCCATGCAAACAGCAGATTCCAAACATCTATTGAAAGCATGGAGTTCTGAGACTGCATCCCTTGTTACTTAGAAGTATTGAATGTTGCCAGGGGTTCAGCATGAAATTTGTTTGCCACGGGTTATGTCCATGATAGGAGGAGTTCTAGTGTCTGTGCTGTAGCTTGGCATGTTGGTATGCTAAAACAACCAGGAAAATTTCCATAATCAACATCATTCATTCATTCATTCATTCATTTATAACTACCCTCATTGAACCAATAAACATGTATTGAACCGCCTACTGATGAACATCTCTCTACATCCAATGTCTGAAAGGCTAAATGGTTTTTCAGACTCTATGGGATTTCGAGAGTTGCAAATGAGACAATATGTTTTGGGCACTCAGCAGCGCTACCTCTTTTTTTTTTTCTTGTGAGAAAATGCAAGAGCAAAGTAGTGTGTATAAATGCATAAAGGCCAACTGAAACATGGCAGCCATGGGTATTCTGTCAAGTCACGTGTGTTTACATGAGGCCGTATTTGACCATTATCAAAGAGTCAGAGGCCTTTTCTAAGAAAGAAGAAAGAGTATCTTAATAACCAACAGTCTAATATATTGGGTGACTTCCTACTTTGTTCAGTATCCCTTGCTAAGGCATTGGCCTCACTTTAAAGACAGGCAAAAGATTCTTTACACCAGGTTGACTTCATACCTGACAGTCTCCCTAATGGGGTAAAAGTATGTGTCTCTACCTAGAGGCAGGAGAGCCCCCTGACTTCAGTCAGTAAACCTCTTGGATCCTTCATTTACACAGTCAGAAATGCCCATGGCAAGTAGGCTGACAATGCTATACTCATGTGAGTCTTGGCAGCTGCTTTGAGAAGGGAACTCAGCAGTGGGTAGTGAAAATGTCTCCATGGCATTTGAGAAAGAAGCCAAGCCATGTACATTTAACAATTATAGAAACAGTGTTCTGTTGAATTCCGTTCAATTCAGCACACATTGCCTGATGGTCCACTGTAAGTTACCTACCATACTAGGTGTTGGTAACTCAGGGATGAATCGGCTGTGGCCCCAGATCACAAGGAGCTGTTTCAAAGGGAATTCATTTCTGAACCAGGTATAAAACAATAGTAGACTCAGTGATATGGCTTGTTGTAACAAAAACTGAGTCATTTCAGGGTCCAAATCATTACCTTCTGAAGCGTTCAGTTAAAAGGCTGGTATTATGGCCTCCACCATGGCTGAGTTCTGCCATGATGTTGGCATTGTAAAGAATTGTGCCATCTTCCAAAATAGATATGCTTAGTCATTTAACTCAAAGGTGGAGTTAAGCTGTGTATTCCTCAGCACTGTAGTTAATTTTTGAGCTAACAATCCTATCATTAAGGATCACAGGATTTTTCTTTAGCTTATAAATTGACAAAGCTACATCACCATGCTGCTGACAGTATATGATGAAATTACCATTGAGCACTCAGCAGTGGAATAGCAGTTTAACACTTCAAAGGAAATTTAAATTTTCAGTGTATTTCACAAAAAGTTGTGTCCCCTCTAGCACAAGTGTTGAGCTATCTCTCATAATCAGTGAAATACAAGTAAACTTTCTTACCAAGTAGTAAATACCACTTCCATTTCAGTGGAGGACTTTTCTACCCATCTTTATGTACGTTTTCCCATGTAAACCTCCACAATCAAAAGGGAAGCTTGCCTGTGCCTACTAGACATGGGAACACTGTAATGGATATTGACCCAGCAACATGGCCATGCCTTGCTTGGGATATCTGCATGAACAAGAAGAAATACTATATTATGTAGGGAGCTCTTTAAAAGTAGAAGACAGGAAAAGGAAGAATGTTGTCTCAGCAAAATTTCCAGAAAAGTACTTTGAGCATTTTGGAAAATACAGTTTACCCTTTTGATAACAATGGTGACAAATCTTTGATCATTATTGCAATTCTGACAGTGTCACATACAACCATGGGTTCTGAGGGTAATAGCCCTGTGAACTGGATTAGACAAATATAAAGTTGAATCCTAATGTCTTGGCTGTTGAGATGGACCTTTATGCATTGGCCTCTTTGCCATGCTGCTAATTGAGTCAGTGTCAAAGCTCTAGATGACTGCAAAGGGATGTGGAAATTTCATACTGTTTCAGCCCATCGTCTCCCATCCTTCTAACACACACTCACACCCACCAATTTTTAGCTATATCAAGTTCTGATTACTTTAGGTATTCTTTCCATGCTTTCTACTGCCTTCTGTACTTTGAAGTTCCTTTTTTTTCCTTTAGAAAGTAGTGCAATATCTTAACCCTTATAATTTCTGCATCATAGAAATACTTTTATCTCTGATGGTTGGGTACAAGGTTTCAAGCACACCAAAATGTGCTTTTCATTACAGTCTTATATAAATAGGCTTATGTACTAAACACAGGGGTGGGGGACTTGTTATCGTGTTAATCTTGCTGCAAGGTTTTTGCCCACAAAATAGAAGACAGAGAATTAAAATATTTTTTTATCAGAAACTAAGTATTTATTTCTCTAGCTTTATCAATTGGTAATTTGCTTTAACATGTCATCAACTTTGTTTAAGGTAAAATATGAACATGAAAAAATACAGTTATGTTGAAACATATGAATACGTCAAAGTATTTGCCTTATAAAGTATGTTTATTAGACTGCTGGATACATGTGTTACTTTAGCTGTTTCTTTTTTTTTTTAAGCCTATTTTCATTAGTCACTAGGTAGATAATATGGGTAATCTTGATTAGCAGCATTGTTAAATTCATTCCCATAGTTGACCACTCATCATCTATTTTGCTTGGGAAATGCCAAAACCAAGTCTGTAAATTAGCTTATAATTTCAGGCATAGAATAAGAAGGAAAAAAAATAGCTATTAGGTTTTCTGATTAAACTTTAAGTTAGCAATTTTTACTTTTCCTAAGTGTTTTAAAGGAAAAATTCATAGTTCTTTATGCTACCCTTATAAAGAGGTCTCTGTAGGAAGAAGGGGGAACCGATCAAATTATGTTAGAATATAGGAAGTTAAGTATTGGTCCAGAGGTAAATGGGACTGAAGTATAGTTTCACCAAATGTCCAATTGTGTAAGTTTTGATTAGGTTTTTAACTTACAACTGCACAAGGACAGTCAGTCCCTTCATATTGTATCTGTGCAGTTGGTTAGGGGAAATAGTTAACTTCAAGATAGGTTGATGATGAACCCTGGATGTAACTCTCTGACCAGTGGATTTTGAACAATGTAGGTTAGTGAATTAATGATTAGAGATAAGCCCTATTTCAATGAGAAGCATATCTCAAAGTTATTTTATTCAAAATAGTCAGTTTTTCAATTAACAAAATAATTTTAAATTGATACACCAAGAAATAGTAGTTTGCACATATACTAGACTATTCCTAACTCTAACCCACTTATACTTAAGAAAGTAACGTCCTCAAAACTAACATGTCATTTCTACTTCAGTTTCTCAAGATTTCTTTTTAAATGTCTTACATTTCAGAGAATATTTACTTTTTTTTTTTGGTTTCTGCATTTCTCTTTTTTCTACTGCAATTTTCCACCTTTTGTGCAATTGTGAACAAGGTAACGAAACGCCTCCCTTCCTCAGGAACATCTACTATCTTCATGCTTTCTCAAACTTCCAGCAATCACAGTTTCTCTTGGAGTGAATAAGGTGATTTCCTTTCTTAATGTACCAACTTGCTTGCATTCTCATTTGCTTGACACCATTTTCTGATTCTTCATGAAAAATTACATGACTCATTTTTATATCTTCTATTGATACTTGAGTATTTTGTCATTTTCCTTTTATCATTTGTTCACCTTCCCAAATTGTCACACTGGAGAGGAAATTATTTTCAAAAACTTGGGAGTGTACGTTTCTAGTGCCACTGTTTCCTGGTACTCAGTAGAAGCCACGGCGTATTAGAGCTAGTCTGTTCACCAAGATGGGAAAGGTTTGCACAAATTTCTCTTTTCAGTACACTCAGCACTGGCACAACTCTCAGAGGTGTTCACCAAAAGGATGGTAAGGTTTACTAATCAAACCATATTGATTCATCTACCACATAACCTACCAGTGTCATTTCAAAAACCCAAGTTTGCCACATATTACTAATACCCGCATACATCTACTATGAAAATAATTTAATTGTTGGAGACTTTCTTAGGTCTTTAAATGTGTTCATTCAAATGGTATGCATTTGCTATAGTGTAATCATTTGTACTTTTAGCCAGAAGATTAGTCTATAGGAAATGATTTTTTTCTTCTACGTTTTTATCACCAGGTAGGTTAACCAGTCTTCAAATGCTTTAAGTATCTTTACCTCACTATTACAGAGAAATCTGAGCTGTAAAAGGGCATCTGACTCATTATCCACCAGACCTTCAGTCAGACTTCTTCTTTTACGAACATTCTCAGACGAATCTAATATATTGTAACAGGTACCTAGTGTTAAACCAGTGGGCTGGCTTTAAAGAAACAGATTAACAGCATTATAAGAAAAAAATGAAAATACCACTTTATAAATTTTCTCTGCTGTTGGTGTGGTGAACTTTATACTATTCTTTGCAAAAATATAAAGATGCATTACTTGGAATATGGGGAAATATGTATATATTTTTTAATTTGCTAAATATTTTCCAGAGTAAAATTACAGACATTTTCTGGAGCTGAAGGGTTATATAGTATATTTAATTTGTAAGGGGCAAGTTGTCATTATGATGCCATCATATGAAAATGCTCATTAATACTGATTAGGAAATATAATTTTGATTTAAAAAGATCATTTGGAAAATTGAAAATAAATATTCCAAAATTGCATCTGTATAATGTCAAGTCGGTTTAGCATTGCATGTTCTTTTGGGAATTATGTGAAAATAATTCAGTGTGTTTGTATCTCCATGTGCCGTGTCTGTGTGTATGCAGGTAGAATACACTTAATGTCCTTGTAAATGTCTGATCCCCAAATACATATTAATGAACAGTCTACTCTAATCACTTTTTTTAATGTCAAGTTTTATTCGAGCTATATGTTTTAACTTTCAGAGGTAAAATCTTTCCTAGCCATTCAGGGGGATATTAGCTGAATTATATAGAAAGCTTTGTAATTAATTTTTTGAAAAACGAGTAAATTCATTTTTTCATTTTCTCAAGAAAATATGTGGGAGAAATTGATATGCCATGGGAGGAATCCTTGAACTCAGAAAACCTCTTCTATGTTTTCTGTTTCCCCCTTGTTTAGCTCTGTTACCCCAGAGCTTTAGAGGTCTTTTATTCATTTAGAGTAATTCATGAATGAGGTTTACTGGTCAGTTTGGAAACAGCTCCATCCATGCAGCTTAGTGCAAGGCCATTTTTCATGCACACATAAAAATTAATGATGATGAGGAATAAAATTGCAGGTCTGTTCACTTTGAAGCTAACAATTCTGAGTCTACCTTATAAGCCTGTTTTTTTGTCAGCTATCAACTTCCCCACCCTCTAGCAAAGAATGAAAATTAACCTAATGGATTGAGTCCATTGGTTCTATCTCCTACAGATCATCACAGACTGTACTTGTAGTGTTATTTTGGAAGCCATCTCATTTTGCCTTGGTCAGCATCTTTTTACCCATGTTGAGTGACTCACCTGCTTATATTTTCCTTCAGTAATGAACCTACTTCCCTGTAGCCTTCAAAGATACTCTTGCCCTGAGCTGTGTGGAGGTGCATTTTAGCTACATACTTTCCAGTCACTTCTGTATCCCCCTGGATTGCTTTCTTTAGCTTTGTCTATGGTTTGGGGGATAGGCTGGGTTTGGGGACTAGACACTGCTGCTGCTTTTGGCCTCTCCAGGGCCTTACTCCTCCAATGCCCAACATAGAACTGAGAAAGGTGTTTTTTTTTAACAACTGTTTTACTTTTAATGTAGTTATTTCTTCCAGGAATGTATTTTACTTCCCCTCCAAGGAAAATATTTGGCAATTAGTTTAGCCACTGAGTTTATCCCTTGGTTGATAAGGGAACTCACTGACTCCTTTTATAAGTTCTCATTGTACATGGCAACCTTAGTTTGATCAGAGTCAGTAACCATGATCCTGCTACCTGAAAAACTAATAAGAGAATGTGGAACATAAAAAAGGAATGGAAGTTGTTCTAGAGGACTTCTAGAACCATGGCAAGGGAGGTGCACCAAAATGGGAAGAAAATAGTACACTCCTTAAGACCCTCCACTACTCAGGTTTAGAAAGGTTAGATTTTAAAATGGAGACTAAAAGTTAGGTTCCCTCCCTTGACATGGGACTTAAACTTAACCAGCATACCTGATTTACACCCTGTGATCAGTTTGCTTATCATGCCCCATCCTGATCATAGCATTTGATAATGTTTAGAGGACAGAGAATGATCTATATATATTTTTTTTTTATTTTGGTATCATTAATGTACAGTTACATGAGCAACATTATGGTTACTGGACTCCCCCTATTATCAAGTTGATCTATATATTTCTTAGGAAAATTTCTGCAGTTCCTTTCTAAAAAGATGATCAGTAAGGAAAACAGAAGCATCAGTTGACATTTAGGTGCATGATCTACCAAAAAGATAACGAACTTCAGTATTATAGAGAAGAAGTGTATTTCTTTCAGTAAGGGAAAAATAGTTTTACAGTAATCTTTCAAAGCTGAACATGTCTTCAGATTTTCTCTGTCAAAATTGCCACATGCCACTCCCCCACCAAAAAACAATAATTGATTCATTCATTCAACATGTCCTGAGCATCTGCCATGTGCCAGATACTGTGTTAGGTGCTGAAGAGATAGGAAGATAAATAAAATGTCCCTGTTTTCAAAGCGCTCACAGACAAGAGGAAGGAATCTTGGTGAGCTGCACCTTTGTTAAAGTAGATAGTTCTAGTGGTAACAATTATTGGGAGGAACTACCCTGGAGCAATCCAAAAGCAAAAGGCAAGTCTGAACTATTCAGCTGACAAATGAAGAAAGGATTAAAAATTAGTTACTGTGTAACCTTTTTTTCCCTGCATGTGAATAAAACTTGGCACTTTGGTAAGACAGTTGATTTTATTCTTATAACAAAATTTATTTTACTACTTGATTTATTTTTTAAAATGCTAAACAGATGGTTTCATATTATTTATTAAAATAAACCTTTTAACTCTGAATATTTTAAATTTTTCAGAATCTGCATCTTGAACTGCCTGTGTTATTGTCCTACAAGCATATTGACAGTGGTTACAGCTAAAAAAGAAAGCATGAAGAAACAACTACAAAAAAGTTATCATCTCAGGATATTCAATATGCAACAAACTAAGCCACTCTATGTTTAGGATTCAGAATAAATGTCCATTAATATAACAAATGACTCTTAAGCATTTACAGTTATTTTAAGTAGCCATTATGGTCAGAGCTCTAGATTATGAATTATGTGAAAGTTGAAAGCAAGAATATTTAGAATTTCTGGCTTTAGGTAGGATAATATAACTATCAAATGGGTGCTCTTTTAACCCATGAACTCTGTGAATGGATTTAAATACAATAATATAAAGTAGAAGTCATGCAATGGGAATAAATAGATTTTGCTAATACTACTTTTTTTTCCTGGCAGAAGAAATAGGCTGTTTGGATCACATTTCTTGTTCCTGCTGAATTATAATCTTAAATTACTTTTTCAAACATAAAAGGAATACTTGAAAATACGAGAAGACTAAATGATATCAATACATCAGATAGAATGGCTAATCCTTTCTGTTCACCCACATGCTAATTCTGTCTTGATAGACTATCCTTGCCAAAAAAATATCTTGAATACAACACCTATGTTGAAAAAATGTTAATAATCCTGGGTATTTTTGTGCGAATCAAAATATATTTATTTTTGTTCTTCTGAATTAAATCCCACTTAATTGGTGTATGGGCTACTAGATTTTAAAATAAAATATTTCTAATCACTTAGCCCCTCAAAATAACTAAGATATCACAGATTTTTTCCAATTATTTTACTTGGTTCTGAGGTAAGGTAGGCAAAACCGTAGTTACACAAAAGTAAAGACCATTCTGAATATCAGTCTTTCATAATTTTTTGTGGGGAGGAAGAAAGCTTATTTCAAACTGTTAATGGTTTTTATTCAAAAGAGGCTGCATTTATGCATACATGCAGCACTTTTTTTTTTTACTTGCCAATTTGGAGAGAAGGGATCCATCCCAGGACAGTGGTTCAGCCTGCAGAGTCATTACTGGGAACATGAATGTTGAGTGTTGTCTGTCTCAGCAGACTTGGCAAGGACAATGGTATAGCTCTAAACTGGGAGATTCATCTTGGTAAAGTCCTCGACTTACTAGGCTCATAGGAGTTTTTAGCTTCCTAATAAATTCACTGAAAACATAAAAATAAATGTGAAGTGTCTTCATTGAATGTTAAAATTTAACACACTTTTTTGGATATAAATTACTATATTTGACTACTAGATTGAAATGGTCTTTTAAAAAGTGTTTTCACACCAGTTTCGTTTTTTTTTTTGATTGTCTTTCTGGCATGCCTGTACTATTTTTAGTGTTCATATTGTACGTTGATTTGGAAAAGCATTGGACTCAATCTACATCAATGTATTTATGTAGTCCATATGGCACATGTGATTCTACCATATATATTTTATGTTAATGTTTAGGTGTAATTTTTCTTAAATTCTAGAGGAGATGTAATTTCAGCTCTCAGAAACCATTCCATCATTATGGACCCTTTTTCATTATTTTATTTGTTCTCATCTATCAGTATTATTTTTGAGTATTTTGTTGGGTGATTCATGCCTTACTTAAGTGTGCTGTATTCTGATAGCCTATATTTGAGGCAGTCTGCTGAAAACGAAGTCTATATATCCTTTGCCAATTCCAAAGAGTTAAAAAATCAGACCCAGGAAAGCTTTTGATGTTTTGTTGTTGTTCTTATTCTTGTTCATATAGTTGTTGCTGTATTGTTATTGTTGTTTTACATAAGAACTATAGGGACTGTGAATGTACATTAGAGAGGCACAATATATAGAAAGGCTTGTTTAATGCAGACCACTGGAGATTGACATAATCCGAATATCCAGCATAGAGGAAATATAAATGGTGGCATCTAAAATTCTTTGCAGCCAGGAAGAAAAATGAGTAAGGGGGATTTAGAGTCATGTCTCAGCTACACATTATATTGCAGCTCACATTTATGATGGCAGTGATGTATAGTATCATGGCCTAGATCCTTGAGCAGGACCTGACTTTCCATTTGGAAAGATATTTTATTAATGAGCTAAAAAATGGCTAGCATGGGGTTAGCAGATTGAATAACTTGAAGTAAGCTATCCAGTATTCCTAGGGTACAATTTTAGCCACCTTATTTTGTGACAGAGAAAGGGGAGAAATGTAATAATAGGATCACAGACCCATCATTTGAATAATTTTGAACTATCAAAATGTTCTTGTAACTTTCATAACTGTTGTCCATTGTTTCAGTACGTTACTTAATAAACTGAAAACAAATTCCATTTCTACAACATTTACACCAGCAACAGTATAAATGTAAGCCTAAATCTGCAAACTTCACAAGAATTTAATGATGGGGTTTTTTAATAACATGCAGTATGTAAATGTGCAGATTTTATGCAAGTGTTGACAAAATCATTTTTCAGCTTGCAAAATGGTACTGCAATATTACATTTTTCACTTAAGCAGTTTTTTACATCTACGTTGTTGCTTTCTATAATGAATGTGAATGCCATCTTTTATGAATGCAATTTGCCTTTTTCATTACAAAAATTTCTGTTTGATGAAATCAATAAACTTTGGTATGATATGATTGCTATTTTAGCCTCTTTTTTGGAAAGGTCTAGATTTGACATAAAAATAATATGGAAGCAATTTGGTGGTGGGAAGAGTTCCATTCACTCTGCCTATACATCTTGCAAAAGATTGATCATTTCTACATGTGTTCAACAAGCATTTTAGAGCGATACCTGATTTGGGGAGATGATTATGGTATTTGTGGGAGTTTTGAATAAGACTGTATCTTGTTACTGCATAGATCAAAGTCCAGCCAAATCAGTAAATACATATTGAAAGTCTAGTGTGTGCCTGGCAATGTGCTTTCTGCCCCCATGCACTGAAAGTAGTGTGATGTATGGTCGGTGTCTCCATCCCATTTAAATCACTTGATTTATAAGTAGCCAAAGATTCAGGGATTTTACAGTAGCTTGAAACTTGGTCCAGAGGTATGTGTCTACACCTCTCTGCTCCTCCATAATCCCCTCCTCTGACATTGCTCAGTCTGTATCCAAGGCCTTATAAAAAAGTCCCTTAAAAAACCTTGCTATATTTAACTTTTAAGAAACTGAAGTTGCTACACTGTATTGTAGCTCGTTGCATTACATGTTTACAGTTAAGTCTCTGTTTTGTAGCCATTTACTCACGTTGGTCTCTGACCTACATGTAGTGCATTTTCTCTTTTTGTTAAGTGGGAATTGTGCTTTATTTGGAGGTGAGACATGAGTTAGTTTTACCTTTTCCACTTAAATGGTGCCTTGGGTATGAGGAGTGGTCAAATGAGGTAATGGATTAAAATCGCTTTGTAAAATGTCATTTGCTATTCAGATGAAAGCATTGTTATTTTTATACTAAGAGTTTTTTTGTTTGACCTTTTTAATGACTAGTTATTTACCACCTCTTCACAAATGGGTCTTAGGTTCTTTTTACCTTCTTGGAATTAGCCTGCTCAGGCTTCGTTCCCTTCCCCCATCCAGCCTTGTGGGAAGCTGCTTCACCACCGAGTCTGCCCAGGATTGGCCAATGAAGTCAGTATTGTGAGAGTCTGATTGGTTTGGCCCCTTCCCTGAGAAGCACATGCACAGGTTACGGGCTGAGGTTATCACTATGGTTATTCAGTGAGTGTGTCCGTGGCTGAAGTGCTGGACACATGGTAATGAAACGTGAAGGCCTGAGGTCTGGGAATAGGTGTCAGAGAAAAGGGGTCTTAATTATTCCACAACAGTGTTTTAATTTGACACAAATTAAACTGATGGGCAAAGAAATGTGAGCTCAGTTCCTATTATGTGGACCTCTTGTGCTGGAGAAATGTTGCAGTATGAATCAAGCAAGTCCTTAGCTCCTGGGTCTTAGACGCAGGCCTCTGAAAGAACAGTGTACCTCTTGGTGGGCCAGAATTCCTGCTGGCAGCAGGTCTTTGCCCTGGGTGGAAAGGGGCAAAGGATGGTCATAGCTAAAATGCGTGCTGCTGCTTTGCTCTCCAATTTACAAGGACATATTTCCTAACAGTAAAGCCACTGCAATCCCAACTCCTCCCATTAACTGACACTTATCTAGCACTTACTACGTTCCAGGCACTGTCCTAATGACTTTTCATATATTCACTCCCTTTAATAATCCCAACAGCCCTATGAAATAGGCGCTAACATTTCTCCATGTGGCAGATAAGGAAACAGACAAGCCAAGGTCATGCAGTCTGGTAGGGCCAGATTTTGAACCCAGGTATTCTGACTAGAGTGTCCTGTACTTAGCCTAGACACTGTATTTCCATCATTACACCATCCCTGATGGCTTGAATAAACAAACCGTCATAAATACTCATGCAAATATTAGCCATGAGAAAGCATCATCCAAATTGACTATATTCTAGATGATAACTGGCTTGATAATCTTCAAAAGTATCAAGATCATGCAAGACCAAGACTAAACACCCAGATAAGGAAATGAAGATGATGTAACAGCTAAGTGCAGCATATAATCCTCAGTTGGATCATGGATCGGAAATTGGGACAATCGTGGGATAACTGGTGAAGTCTGACTATGGTACGTGAGTTTTATACCATTATATAGGATTTATCAATGTTAACATGATGTTTGAAATTGTACCGTTATTATATATGACATGTTTTGGGGAATCTGAGTGGAGAGTAGATGGGAATCCTTTGTATTATTTTGCAAGTCAAATTAATTCAAAATTATAATTTGAAAAAACAAAAATATGAATGGGAATAGGACATTAAATTGAACTGACTAGACTAAAATAATTTTTTAGCTAATATCTGCATAGCACTTTACAGAATGCATTTACATACTCATTTCATATTCACAACAACTTATGTAGATGGAGATCATTAAACTCTAGATTCTTACAGATAAACTGAGGCTAGGATGAAATTTTCTTGCCTGTGGTCCTCAGACCTGACCTGACATCTGACCTATATGTTTCCCACTATGCCATACTGCAGTTTGTCTAGGTCTCCTAAAGCATGGTCTGCTGGAGTATAGGATGATTGAACACCAAATCTTAGTGCAGTCATTTTCTCGTGGGCTCCTCAGGATGTAGTCAGTCCTACCCCAAATCAAACCACGAACAAAAGTCATGCTAATGCTGTTAGTGCTGAGGTGGGTGGTCTCAGGATGCCCCAGGCCCAGGTTTTCCCTACATCCCTTTTATCTCATTTGATGGTGTTGAGCTGGGCTTCCCTGGAATAATTTAAGGTTCTTCCTCAGGTAAGTTGGATCCTTCTACCAGGTTCCCACCTTACAAGTGAGAATGCTAGCAAGCTTCTACAGTTCTATTAAGGAGGCATCATGTTAACCACTTATACTGTGGATCTCAAGTATGCATCACTTGAAGCAAGAACATGAGGATATTGCTGGCAATCCATGTGAAATGATTCTATCCCACTCTTGTCAAAATCTGGCTGAGATGATTGTTATTCAGCATTTCCCAAACTGAGTTGTATGAAAATTAGAGTCCTGGGAAATGTTACTAGATACTCCTTGAAAAAGAGGGTTCCCTGGTTAAATAACCTGGAATGTTCTGTGTGTGATTATTCCTTGTCTGACAAGTTACAATGCATACTTGAACATTAAGGACTATGAGCTAATGTTAAAGAAACCCATTTGACTTGGTTCAACCCACTGTGTTCCAAACAGTGGACCAAGGGACCCTTTTGCATAGGCCATCAAATCACTGGACACCAGTTTTCCATGGAACACACTTGGAGAAATAAAGCAGTTTTCTACACTGCTAACTGAATCACACTCTTTCCTCCTCAGTTACTCAGTTTTTAGTTTCATGATCTAAGGAAGGTGTAAATGAACATAGTTTTCAAGCCAAAGGCATCAGTCAAGACCCAAACTAGAAAATAGACCATTCCATGTATTTAAAATCTTTTAAATCTTGATTCTATATAATCTCTGGTAATAATGCTACCTCCAAGCTCTGTGATATCTGCACATATGATAGGACTGTCTTTTAAGATGTGATTCAAGTTATTGATTCAAAATACATAACAGTACACAGTAGAGCACGGAAGGGCATGGGATGCATCTGAGGGAGAGCTGACACATAAAGGATTTAAGGAGTCAGGTTCAAATTTCATATTATAATTTAATATATATAAACATAAAGATGAAACTTTAAGGAGCTAGATTTTAGGCCCTTTATAAATATCATGCTTTATATTTCCCGTGTGAAGAAATTAAATGTGGAGAAATTAATCTGAACTCACTCTTGTAATATAGTGTGATGCAGTTGATGTTTTATGGATGCATAAATTAATGGAAGTAGAAGGCCCTTGTATAATACAGTCTTCTCAATTAGTAATAATGAAGACACTTAAGCATTAACAAAAAACTAGAGCTAAATGAGGGAATAAGCATATCTAGATAAATTCACCTACATCGTATTTAAAATTCAAGAACAATTCATAAGGGCCTGGATAAAAAGCTGCAACATTAGTTGCAATGGGAATAATTTTCCCTCTTCATGCTTCTGCCACCACCCATAAAATAGGAAATCTCATCCTCTATGAAGCATGTGAAATGGGATTTCTGCTCCTCTCCACCCACTCTAGTAGCTTCCTGGTGAGCCTGGAGAAGGGGTTATTCCATGTGTCTGTGCTTCAGCCTACTTTGCCCCTTTCTCTTTTAGAGCTGCCAGTTTGCAAGCTACTGGGTCTTCTTTTCTCCATACCTGGATCTTCCATGCAGTGAACCCATCGAGGGCAGGAAACCAGATTGGCAGGGTGGAGGAGGTGGCTTTGGTTTTCCAGCCACTAAATCTGTGACTAAATGGGTAAATTCAACTCAGGGAAGGTCATTTTGGCCTCAGGCTAGGCCAAGTTTTAAAATGCAACTTGGCAAATAATAGATGGCAATTTTGTCTGCTTTAGGCACTATTGTTTTTTTAGTGCCTAGAGCAAAGCTGGGACCATAGATGGTATTTAACAAATATGTGTTCAGTGAATGAATACATTTTATCTTGAAGCTGGAGTCTCTCAACTGGCTTTGAACCCAGAGAGAGAGATGACAAGATATGTGGGAAATGTTCTCACATTTTCTCCTTTACCTTCTCCACATTCCAACACATAGTCAGCCCCAGCTTCTTACCTTTTAAGGAGAAGTACCTAGAGCCAGAAAAACATAAAATTTCTTACACAGACTTTTGGCTTTCATGTTCCAAAGGAAGACCTTTAAGAGGAATGTAGAAGGCTTGCGGAGAAGAGAGAAAAGGGGAGTCAGGCTGCAGGGAGGAGAAATGAGAAAGGGGTCTTGGAGTGCAAAGAGCAAGCAGGACCTATGCTCTCCACCTACAGGGAAACTGCAGGAACAGAGGACAGCATCTGGGTGCCCCTAGGTAGACAGGATCCTAGCCAGCCAGCCTTCGCAGACTTCCAAGCCTCAACATGTCAACAGCAAGGAAAGCTTCTGGCCACAGGCAACACTATGTAGGTTGGGAAGATAAACCTCGTGCAGTGTAAGATGTGCAGATGCTGACTGAGGACCAAAGAGATGCCCTCATCTGCCTCCAATTCCTTGATATTTCATTAGCTCCAAGAACCACAGAATATCCCTAAGGAGAGGGGTACCCAAGGAAGGACAATTCTCATTCATTCATTCACTCACTCACTCATTCATTTATTTAGGCAGCCCAGCAGGATGGGGCCTAGGGTGTGTCAGATACTGAATTTGTTTTTTAATGTGTTTATTGAACATCTCCCCCTGCATTTTCTACATTTCCTTAACAGCTGCCTTTTATGTTATTTCTGAAGCATTATCTCTTTCATCCTGCACTGTCAGTATCTGTGTACATGGATTTTCTAGACAACTGCAATTTAGTCCTTTAGGCATCAAAACTTTTTCTTTAGATTATTTTGGGTGGAAGTCTTATTATGATACGCTGCGCTCTTCTCTGCCTTCATATGCAGAAAGCACAGACTACCACCTTACCTTCTCCTGATGACATTGGGTCATCATTATGGATACCCTGGGCAGTGCCGGGTAAGAACTACACTGGCACGTGCTTCTGTGTGCCTCCACACTCAGAGGATATCAGATTTTTTCTTGGGTCATCCAGGCACGTCCGTTGCTCTCAAGGTCAGCTATTATTACTTTTTACTACATGTGTAGGTCCACATCTACTTTCTTCCTCTTAACTTCCCACACTGGTTTCTTTTTAAATTATAGCACGTAAGTGACTAAACACTCAGAAGAGTGTGTCGTAAGTGGGTGTGTGCTGATCTTGGACTGTACTGAGCTCTGAGGACTGGTGCCCACTCCTTCCCACCCTAAAGCCTCAGGAACCATGAAAAAGCCCCTGCTGCTGGCAGAGTGTCCTGGGTTCAAGACATTCCCCAAGGCCTCTCCTATCTGCTTCCTGTGTTGAGCCACACATGGATTTCTAAGGAGCTAGAACTTGCCTTCCCACTTGTCTTCCCCTTTTGTGGAAACCCCATGGACACTGCTACTCTTTTCCACTTTCACCTCTACCTCCACAACCCAACAACCTAGGCTGTCCCAGGCTTCCAGGGTGCTACTGACCAGCCTCTAGCTTGCCCTTCTCTTCAGAGAGGAAATTGGACACTGAAGATGAAATGATGAGACAAAATCTCTGAATGAGGAGGCCCTGAGGATTTTTCTGAACAAAGTTTATGGACCTTAATGCATAGACTTTGGCACAGCCACGGACACATTCTGCTCTTCCGTGTGCTTGAGAGATGTAATATTGCCTGGTAAGTGATTTCCAAGGAGTAATTTGACACTGAATTTTATGATTTGCTAAACTCGTGTGGCAAAGGGTCCATCCAGTAGAGAAGATACAGCATGATGCAGAGGAGAGATTACCCGAAGCAGGGGCCTGTGATTTCAAGTTTTATCTCAGCCACCTACAGGTTGTACGACCTTGAGCAAGTCACAATCTCCCAGTAGTCTAAGCTGTAAAGTGGGGGTAGCAAACCTACCCTGCAGTGCAGAGAGGATTATGTGAGAGCTGTACGTTAAAACGCCTAGCACGGACACTAGCCTCCATACATACTAGGTACTAAGCAAGTGTAAAACATTTTAATAATTTCATTAAACCATAAACTGGGAGGTAACTGAAAGCAAAGAAACTCTGGGAAAGCAACCAATTCAACCCCTTAATTTTATACAGAAGAAAACTGAGGCCCAAAGAAGGAGGAATGATATGTCCCAAGTCATACAACCAATTAACTGCAGAGGCAGAACCAGATGTCTTGTCAATGGAATTAGGAAGCGAATTAGGAAGCCAGTATGTGTCCCCTTTTCAAATGTTTCCAATATTTTGAGGGTCTATAATCAGCAGATGTTAGACAACTTCTCTTCTGTTTTTGCTTTCCACCTGCTGGACCCAATTTTGCTTCCTGGAGCAACACAACGCAAGACGACTCCCTGTTTGACAGAATAGCCTTTCACATATTTCAGGATTGCTTTCACGTCCATCCATCCCTTTTCCAGGATATCTGTTTCCATTGCTGTCAGGTCATCCTTTGTATGACAAGCCTTCCAGAACCATCACCATCCTGGTCACTTGTCTCTGACTAAGCTCCCATTCATCAATGTCCCTCCTAAAAGGTGGCAGTAAGAACAGCGTACAATATTGCAGCTGTATGATAGAACAATTACTTCCTTGATCTGTTAACTCTTGTTTCCATTGCTGTGACCAAAGACTGCATTTGCTTTCTTATCAGCCACATCATGCTGTTGGCCCAGATATTTTCACATATTGCCAAGCCATGTGTCCCTGTATTACTTTCCTAGGGCTGGTGCTACAAATTACTACAGACTTCATGGCTTTAAACAACAGAAATGGATTATCTTACAGTTCTGGAGGTCGGAAGTCTGCAGTCAAGGTGTCAGCAGAACCACGCTCTCTCTGAAGGCTCTGTAAGGATTCTTACTTGCCTCGTCCAGCTTCCAGTGCCTTGGGGCTGCCTCATTCCAGTCTCTGCCTCCATCTTCACATGGCCTTCTCCTCTCCCTGTGTCTCTCCTTTGTGTGTCTCTTAAAAGAATGTTTTTCAGGGGATTTAGAGCCCATGGGGATAATCCAGGATGATCTCATCTTGAGATCCTTGCTTACATCTGCAAAGACGTTTTTACCAAATAAGGTCACATTCATGGGTTTCAGGGATTAGAACGTGGACATATATTTTGGGGGCCACCATTCAACCCACGACAGCTGTCTCCCATCCTATAATTGTGCAACTGGTTGGTGAAGTATGAATGCAGGACTTTTTTATTTACCCATGTTTTATAGGTGGGTACACCAGCTCGTTCAGTATTGTAGCACAATACTAACAGTAAAGTGTTTTGCAATTCTGTGTTTACCTGCTACTCTGGGATGTCTGGTCAGCCATCAGAGTGGTCTCTCCTGCAGGCTCTCACAAGAGCTCTCTCCGCGTGGCATCTGAAGAGCTCCTCAGCTCTGCTTCCCTACAGTGAATGTTCATGGAGGCATCACAATGACACCACCTCCCACCAGGGATACCACTGTGTGAAATTGTTCAGGAGCCACAGAAGAGGTGGAGGGGAGCTTCCTCCAAGACAGCAACATCTAGGGGGACAGCATCCATCCCTTTCTCTAAATCTAGGCTGCAAAGTCACCTTACAGAGCTTCTAGACATTCTCCCATATAGCTGAGTGCTGAGCAAAGCACAATTTAAGGTCAAAGGGGTGTCTTCTCTATCCTGGGTTTTACTCTAATATCCCAACTTGCAGAGATCTTTTAAATCTTGATTCTATATAATCTCTGGTAATAATGCTACCTCCAAGCTCTGTGATATCTGCACATATGATAGGACTGTCTTTTAAGATGTGATTCAAGTTATTGATTCAAAATACATAACTTTGTTTGACTGCAATCCATTACACAAACTCTACTGAAAATTGTACACAGGGCAGACTTAAACACATACTCATTACAATAACAGGTTAACAGTCATGAAGGAGAAAATTCTGGGCATAGTAACTGCTTTATGAATATATGTTAGATGATAGCTGAATACAATGGATAAGGTGGCAGACATTAGTGATACATACTACTAAAAAATTATTAGTGCAAGAGTGCAATTTCCTTGTAAGTAGACGTATCAATCAAATCTCATGTTTTCAGTACAGTTCAGCAGGATGCATATTTGTGGGAGAAATTCCACTTAGACTTCTCCAATAATTAAACTCCTGTGAGCTATCACAGGACAGATGGCTATGCTATTTTAAACAAATTATAACCTTTAAGGATGAACATGTACTATTGAAATCTAAATATAAGTTTCCTTTGAATTTTAATTGAATAGTACTATTGTTTAACAGGTAAAACTGATGCGAAGACTTCGAGTGGTTTTTTAATAAAGTAAGAGTACATCTGAAATTAGAAAAACATTAGGCGAAACCTACTTATACAATGTGTCAATATTTCTGGAAGCTTTTGAAAAGCCTTTTCCTGACATTTAAATTATCTGTTCTATTGAATAATTTTGGAAATAGAAAGGGATGACAGATTTTTATCTTGTTTTCTTTCCATGCCTTAAAATTGGCCTATATATAAAATTTAAATAGCAATTTCAGCTTTCTTGTCAATCGCTGAAATGTCATCAAAGGGTGTGAGTAACATTGTGTTCACTGATGGCATATGTAATACTTCCCTCTAAAGACACTCCTTTTCATTGTAAGAGATATTCTGACCATCTGATTGAAAGAACTGTCTATACCAGTGTTTAGATTTCAATGTGGTTTTTTTAACTTTGATTAAAATCCTTGTGGTATTTAAAATGCAATTTTCTTTATTTGGAATTTTTGACAATAGAGGTAATGTAGGAACACATTGTGCAAATGTAATCTGTTAACCTTATTGCACCACTAGTTTGATACTGAAAGCCTAAACACGTTCTTCTTTCACACTTATTAAAAAGCTATTGCCAGTGGGAAGTGAGTGTGCCTTTAATGCTTAGTAAAAAGATTATTCAAAATTGTAAACAATATGATTTCAAAATGACTGGGGGAAAATGCCATAATATTAACCATAGTGGCCAATTAAGTGGCCAATGCAATTAAGGCTGTGTTTTGCTTTCCTGTTTCTTTATGTTTATCCATAGTTTGCAGCTCTTCCACAGGGAATATCTATTATGATGGCAGGGCTGCAAGGCTGCAGGAGAGCAGAGCAGAGCCTGGAGTGGTGGCAGCGCCGAGGACAGAGGCCCAGAGGGTGGCTGTGCGGGACGACTGTGCAGAGAGGCCTGGAGGACGGCTGTGCGGGACGACTGTGCAGAGAGGCTTGGAGGATGACTGTGTGGGATGGCTGTGAGGACAGAGGGGCCCAGAGGATGGCTGTGCAGACAGAGGGACCCAGAGGACACCAGCTTGCTGCATGCAGACTCGCTCTGAGTGAATGGGATTCTAGTGACTGACCTGCCACTGTGAGAATAAAGTTGGGTATAACCCTTTCACCCCAAGAACCTTTTGCTGTCATTTTTCTTTGGTCACATTGAATCCATAGCGAACTTGCCCGGGGCTGAAACCCATTGGCAAGACATAGGGTTATCATCTTCTTTCCTATGTTAGAACATGCTGTCCTTCCTGGGGCCGGCTCCATCAAGGCTGTTCTGCCTGGTTTGAATGCCTCCGGATAGGATGACTGCAAAGGGAGGTTCTGGATAGAATAAATTATCAGAGAGGAGGAGGGGTGGGATGCTAAGGAAAGAAATCGGGCAATGACAGAAAGTAAGTTACCAGCTGCCTAGGGCTGGGGACTATGAGGTCTTGGGAGGTGACAGCTAGAGGGTACGCATTTCCTCATGGAGTGATGACATGTTCTAAAATTACTGTGCTGGTTGCACATTTCTGTGAGTGTATTAAAAACCACTGAATAATATACTTAAATGGGAGAATTGTATGATATGTTAATTATATCTCAATAAAGCAGTTCCCCCCAAAAAGCATGGTATACTGGAATACTAGAATCTTTAACACTGGTTCTGTAATTGCTAATAGGTGACTTTTTTCTTGGATTGGGAGAGTAGACTTACAAGCACTAAGATGCCTTTGAGAGAAAGCCTAAGATATATAGAATGTTGGTCTGATTATTGTTGTCAAGCTCTGGATTTGAAAATCACAATTCATTTGATTGTTTTGACTTAAAAATGCTTAGATTAGTTAACAGACTTACAGTCCATTTCTAGTTAGGCTACAGATTAATAGCATGAACTTGGGCAACTCTCTTAGTTTCTCAAAGCCTCGGTGTCCTCAACTGGAAAGTGGGGGTGAGTAAACTGGGTTTTCCTTACAGGTCTGATGACCTGAGAAAGGACCTGTAAGTGTGAATGAAGGTGAAGTATGAAAAAGAAGATGGCATACTCACTAATTGTACTAAGAGTAGTAACAGCAACTCTGCCTTTTATCAAATTAAGATAGGGATGTGTTAATTTTGTTAAGACTTGGATCTTTAAATGTGGCCTTATATGAAGTAAATAACATGTTATATTTTTCATTGGTCCTTGTTACCAAAGAATATGAATCTTGGTAAATAACCAGGTATTTGTATAGATACAGACCTTTGCTTGGATTTATTACCTGTACTTCTTTTATCCTCCTGTGACCTATATAACCACTCAACTGAAAGTAGTTTTCTTAAAAACAAGCTGTTTAATTTGATCGTCTTTTCAGATGCCACTCTTGAGTTCTAATTCACCTTCATGAATATTTGGGCAGTAGAAAAATTCATCAGTAAACAATCTATTTTCATTTCCTTGTGTAGGTCTAAACTCATCATGGATAATGTGGAAAGAGGCAGTCCTAGTCAAAAATTAAAGAGCTGGAAGTAATGATTCCAAATTTCTACTTCCAACTCAAATTCTGCCCCAAGTAGTCAACATTTCCATTTCCATAGTCTCATAGTGTGAGCATTTCATAAAGGGACTACCAACATTTACATGAGCAGTTGTTTGCTCCACTAAAAGTATAATTGCATTGGAGATATTCTGAATGCATTTAAAAAGCATTTGGTTCATCTGTCAATTATTCCTCACAGCTGAAAAAGAAAGAAAAAAGGCATTTGGCCATCAGAACAGTAGTACAAAGTTTGAAGCAGTCATTTCTTTTAACAAACAACAGAAATTAAAATATTTACCTCTTAAACAATGTTTTTATTTTCACTTTTCATATGGCGACAATTAAAACATTTTAAAATGGTAACAAGTAAGATTTCTGTGGAATTTCCTGAGAAGGGGTAAACTAAGTCAGTGTCAGGGTCTGGGTTCAGATCAATTAGTTCATTAATCTCTGAGCCTACTTTGTCCAGGGTGTCAAAGAGGCTACTCTGTATTTAACATGCTTTTCTGGTTTTATACATACATTTAGAAGGTTCCATGATGCCAATCCAGAATTAAATGAGATCATATGTTGCATTAATCATAATGTATTAGTTGGAATCCTTTTGGTTGCAAATGATACAAACCCAATTGCAAACAGCTTTAGGCATGAAAGAAAATGTATTTATCTATGTAAGTGAAAAATCCAGGGGATGGATATTTCTTTAGGCCTGGCAGGCTGCTTTCCTTGTATTGGCTCAGGCAGGCTCTTTGTGGTCCCAAGCTTACCTCACCCATATCAATGATAATCCCAGCAGAGAGTTATTCTCCCTCTTAGTGGTTCCCAAAAGCCCTGGGATGGTTGGTGCCTCATTGATTTAAACATACCACAGGGGCCACAGGGGCAGAATACACCAATTTACTAGGTCTGGGTCACCTTCCTTTTTGCACCACATGGATTAGAGTGGAGCAGGGAAGATTCTCTCTAGGGAGTACTGAAGTACATAGATGCCAGGTAGGCAAAAGCCATAGATTTCTCTACATACATAGCAGACAACTTAGTACAGTATGACACTCAATACATACCTTTATGTAATCATACTGAATCTTTATAAATTGTGAGATTGCTATTATTGCTTTTCTACAAATGTGTTTTCATTTGGTAATCCTCTCCCACATCAATAGACTTCCTGAATTCTGCAAAACCTCCCCCAATCGAAGGAGCAAATAAGGATACCTTTTTATTTATTTTTATTTATTAATTATTTTTTTAAGGATACCTTTTAATTGTCTCTTTCCTCTTACAGCATTTCAGAGATCCCGGTTTCTCAAAATCTATGCCTTTTTTTACAATAATAGAATAACATTCCCTATTACTCAAATCCCCTTGGTTCTACCTAGGAGAGATGAGATTTACAGATGCAGGCAAATGGGAGATGAAACCTTACATCACTCTTAGTAGTGAGAGAAATTTGTTACAAGGTGAGCTCGTTCATATGCCTCATCCAAGGACATTAATGAAATCCCAAAGGACCTTACTTCCAAAGTTCTTAGTTACCTTGCACGGCCTATGGCAAGAGCCCCAAAGACTGTACTATAGAGCAACTCAGTATGGATGGATCTGAATGTGCTATGCAAATTGGGGAAGATGGGAGTCAGTGCATTTTCTTCTTCAGTCCTGAGCAACCCTGAGGTTAGGGTTCTTTTGAATAAGGGTCCCCAGTAAAATTAAAAGACTGTTGTTAATCCATTGTTATTTTTTTCACCCTTTCAACTGAGCCACATTTTGAGTGCTTACTATATGCCAAGCCCTGGAAGACTGTACTTAATAAGACATTTCTCCTGTCGTTGAGGACCTCAGAACCTATCTAGATGATCAACCTAAAAGCAATTACAACACACGATGAAAATCAGGAGCAAGATAGGACAGGGGAATGTGAGAGAAGGTGTCTGGCTCAGAAAATATGGCACAGCTTCAGAGGTGGTCATCATTTGTAATGACTGTGTAATTAACCATCTTATGATTGAAACAGAAGGAGCTCAGGTGAGCCCAGTCTCTTTCTCTTATCAATCTGCCTGTCTGCTTATCTCTCTATCAATCTATGTTACCTATCTTTCTATCATCTTTCAATCTAGCCACTCAATATTTCTTCCAATATTTTTTCAATACTTACAGATGGCATGTCATTGAGATTATACTGCATATTCATCTTGCATACAGATATTCCAATCAACAAAAGATCATGAATGTTTTCTCATGTTCTTAAAAATTCTTCAAGAATGTCATTTAAAAAAATTAGACCTCTTATTATAATTATAGATTTATAAGCAGTTGTAAGAAATACAGAGAAATCCAATATACCCTTCACCCAGTTTGCCCCAATGGCACATCTTGCAAAATTATAGTACAATATCACAAGCAGTATAATGGCATTGATGCAATCAAGATACAGACCAGTTCTATCACCACAAGGGAATGTCATTTTTAATAACTGCTTAATAATCCATTTTATGGGTGTATCATAATTAATTAATCCTCCTATTATTTAACATGGAGGTGCTTACAATTTGGGACTATAATAAATAATGCCAAAGAGAACCTCCTTGTATATAAATCTTTGCCAAAATCTCTGAATATTTCTGTAGGGGAAATTTCCTCAAAGGAGATCTGCTGAATCAAAGGATAGGTACATTTTATGGCCTCACTATTAATTGCCAAATTGCTTTCCAGAAAAGTTGTACCAACTTATACTCCTGCAGTAAATGAAAGTTCTTGGCTCACCACACTAACCAATATTGAGCATTTTAAAAGTCTTTGCCAATTTGGTGAGTGAAAAATAATAACTTGGATTTTTAAATTTGTTTTTATGATTATCAAAGGCAAACATTTATATATATACATATGTGTGTATATGTATATATTAGATTTTTTCTCCTGAGTTATCTGTTCCTATCTTTTGACCATTCCCACTGCATTTTCTTATTAATTTATAAATATTCCTTACATATTTTTGTAAGATACTATTTTTAACAGTTTTATTGAGATAAAATACCATATATTTTACCTATTTAAACTACATAATCTAATGGCTTTCAGTATATTCACAGAGTTGAGCATCCATTTGCACAATTTTAAAACATTACCCTAAAAAAGAACTCTAATCCGCTTAGCTGTTACCACCAATCCCTCCATCTTCCCCATTCCCAAGCAAACATTATTCTACTTTCTGTCTCTCTATATTTGCCTATAAATAGAATCCTAAAATACGTGGTCTTTTGTGACCGGCTTCTTTCACTTAAGCATATTATTTTCAAGGTTCATCCACAGTGTGGCATGTATCAGAATTTCATTCCTTTTAAAAGGCAAATAATATTCCATTGTATGGATACAACATATTTTGTTTCTCCATTCACCAGATGATGGGCATTTAAGTTGTTTCAGCCTTTTGGCTATTATGGGTAATGCTGCTATGAACATTTGTGTACGAGTCTCTGCATAGGCATGTTTTCATTCCTTTTGGGTAGGTACCTGGGAGTAGAATTGCTGAGGTTATCTGGTAATTCTATATTAAACTTTTTGAGAAACTGCTAGATTGTGTTCCACCATGGCTGCAATATTTTGCACTCCCATCAACAATGAATGAGGGTTCCATTCTACCTACATTCTTGCCAACACTTGTTTTTGTCTGGCTTTTTGATCGTAACTATTCTAGTGGGTGTGAAGTGGTATTGCATTGTGGTTTTAACTTGCACTTACCTCTTGGCTAATGATGTTGAGCATCTTTCCATGTACATCTTGGCCATTTGTACATCTTCTTTGGATAAATATCTATTCGATTTCCTTTGCCCATTTTAAAATTGGTTTGTCTTTTTAGAGTTGTAAGAGTTCTTTGTATATTCTGGACACTGGGCACTTGTCAGATATGTGTTTTCTAAACATTTTCTCCCACTCTGTGAATTGTCTTCATTTTTCTGATGGTGTCCTTTGAAGCACAATTTATTTAAAAAAATTTAATGATATACAGTTTATCTAGTTTTTCTTTTGTTACCTTTACTTTTGGTGTGATATATAAGAAACTATTGCCAAATTCAAGGTCATGAAGATTATGCCTCTCTTTTCTTCTAATAGTTTTGTAATTTTAACTCTTACATTTAGATCATTGATCTATTTCAAGTCGATTTTTGTGTATGATGAAAGGTATGGGTCCAACTTCATTTCTTTGGCATATGGATATCCAGTTGTCCCACTACCATTTGTTGATAAGAATATTCTTTCTCCACTGAATTGTCTTGGCACTCTGATTAAAAAAAATAGTTGACTCTAGATGTAAGGGTTTGTTTCTTGGCTTTCAATCATATTCTGTTGACCTGAAAGTCTATTCTTACATTGTTGGTATTACACTGTTTTTATAATTGTAGATTTGTAGCAGGCTTTGGAATTGGAAGTGTAAGTGCTCCAACTTTGTTTTTTTTTTTTTCCAAGATTGTTTTGGCTATTTTGTATCCCTTGAAGGATATTATTCATATTTCCTTGCAAATAATTTTCCATTTGTGGTTTGACTTTGTGTATGGGTTTTAATTCACAGAAGTTTAAAATTTTGTGCCAGTTTATTGACCTTTCCTTTTTGATTTTTAAATTGTTTTTATATTTAGAAAATTATTTTTCATTGTTAATTTTCAAATAGCTCTCAGAACCTAAACTTATTTTTTCTAGTATTTCCTTATTTTAAAAAATGAGTTAGAAAAAAATAGTCCACTGTGAAAAATTCAATGTAATTACTTATAAAACAAAAAGCAAGAGCTTCCCCATAGCCAAGTGATTCACTATTTCACTCTCCAGAGACTAGCACTGCTAGCAGTCTGTATGCTCCCCAACCATTTCCTACGCATATACATATGTTAGTGTTTAAAAAGTGGAATCAAACCATACATATTATTTTGCATCTTTTTTCACTTGACAATAGAGCAGAGCATCTTGCCATATGTGGATCAATTGTATACTTTTTTATTATGCTAAGTAAAGTCTTTCCACCCCATGATTATAAAATATCCTCCCATATAGTTATCTAGTACTTTCATAGATGCTATTCTAACTTATTTTTAACTTAAAGTTGTTAAATTAAAACAAAGTTGTAAAAGAACAACTGTAGCATTGGTGGAATTCTGAATGGCATCTTGTCCACAACAGAGGGTACAATTTTAAGTGGTTACTCCTCTCCCCTTTAGACATAATTAAAGAGAGGGGCTGCGCTACATGCTGCCATTGACTTCACCCATTCAGACAGAGCCTAAACTGGCTAGAAGAGGGTGTGTGTGTGTGTGTGTGTGTGTGTGTGTGTTTTCTTCCCCTACTCACTCTTGCCTTTTGTACTTGCCTGCATCCATTCCCCTCAGGTATATATAGATCAGTGATTCCCCACAGAGTGTGTAAAAGATCCATTTGGAATGGTTGGCCTAAAATACATCAGACCACTCTCTTGACAGAACATTTTGAAAAGTATAAGGCTTACAGAAAGAACTGGCACTTGAAATTCCCCTGAAGACTTCCAGCATTGGCACAAAACTGGGGCAAATTCCTATGGCACTGACTTGGTGCTAGCCTTGCACGGTCTTTCTGCCTGACACCCCCTGGCCTCTCAGTCGTCCGCAGCTTTCTCGGCAGGGCTCCTGCAGGCCCTGCTCACTCCTCTCCTCCCAGGCATTCTCAAACCCCAGCTTTCCTCCGCCCCAGCCCTGGGGGCTTTGGGCCAAGGAAACAGCTCTAACTCCTTCGTGTCCCACTTGGCTCTTTAAGGGGTGGCCTCCTCTTGCCTTTTTCTTGTACCTCCTATATTCCTGTGCTCTAAGACGTGTCAAGATGCTCAGGCCCCGGAGGGGATGGTAGCCCAGGTGTCTATACAGGGGGCTTCTTAGGACCGTAGCGTTTGAGATCAGGGATCTGGAGGATATGCGTCTTAGCATCCCCAAGGGGACAGGGACAGAGAGAGGGGGAGAGAGAGTGTGTGTGGCTGGGATTGAGAGGGTATATTCTGGCTTCAGCACTGACCCTTTCAGACTGTCCAGGGCTGGTCTCTTGGCGCAGGCAAGGACAGCAGTCCCACAGGGCCACCTGCGTGTGCCTTCACTGAGCAACGCCCCCGCGAGGCGGACCTCAGCCTCGGCCGGTGTGGCCAGGGATGCTGAGGAACGACCCGGACTTGCAGGAGTTGCCAAGGGAGTGCGAGGCGGGCCGTCTCCTCCCACCACGTGTGCTCGCTCCGCCCGGCCCTTGCAGCCCTGACAATGGGCGTCCCGGCAGGGGTTCTCCAGTTTGGCTACTAGAGGCCCTCCCCCACCTCTCGCCCCCCTCCTGAAAGCTGGGCGAAGGCCTGTGTGCACCCTGGAGGAGTCGCCCTCGCGGCGCCCGCAGTCAGAAGCGCTCCTCCGGAGCCCCAAACTCCGAGCAAGTTCCCGGGCTCCGAGCGCGCCGCGCACTCCGGCCGCTGGCGCCCAGTCCCAGTTAGCGGGCTCGGGCGGCAGGACCACCCGGCCCCTCCGGGACTCGCGGGGGCAGACGCGGGGCGGAGTTGGGCGGCGGTGGGCCGGCCGCTGCTCCCGGGCCGCCCCAGCGCGAGGATGGCGGCGGCCAGGTCCCAGTTGCACCTGGGCTCGCCCCCGCGGGAAGCCTGCTCCGGGGGAGCCAGCTCCGGGCCCCGGGCCCCGACGCCGCAGCCCCTGGTGCTGTGCAACAGGATCCCGGGCCAGCCCCTCCACCAGGACGGCCGCACGCTCGTGCCGCTGGCCCAGGCAGTCCCTCTGCAGGTGGACATGGCCATGGCCCTGCAACGCGTAAGGATCTCCGAGAACTACGGTAAGAGCTACCTCTGCCTCCTGCAAGCGGTGTCCGCTGCAGGTGAGTTCCCTCCCGGCGTTGGCCGCCCGGCGGCCTGCGGCCCCTCTCCTCCCCAGGCCGCGGGGCAGGCGAGCACACTTCGTCCGGCCCCCGCCGTAGGGGCGCTCCCAGGCGGAGCTCACTCGGCCGCCGACTGTTGTTCCTCTGGCCTCTCCGGGCCCGCGCGCGGCCCTCGGTTCGGCCACAGCCCGCGGACCGTGAGAAAGTCCCGGAGGCGGGAGGGTGCCCCGTCGTTGCGCGCTCAGGACCCCGGTCCCCACCTCCCTCGCCTCTGTGTGTCCCCGGGGGCGTGCGGATGGACGATTCCTCCAGCTCCGCATCCCGCAGAACAGAGGCCAGCCTCCCCGAGGGTGCACTTCCCGGGTAAGGGTCCCCGAATGCCGGGAAAGCTAGGGGGCTTCTGAATATAACGTGGGGGCGAAACCACATCCAAGCCGACGCTGGGCTTCTGAGCCCTGCGGCCATGCAATCAAAGGAGGAGAGGTGGGGGGACAGTGCTGCCGCCGCCTCGGGTTCTTCCCCAGACTGGCGCATCTTCCCTCCTTGGTCCACGAGCTCCCAGCACCCTGGGGTCCTTGCTACGAAGGCAGAAGTCTTTGTTGGTCTGATTGGACAAACAAAAGAAGCCCGACAAACTCGCAATATCTTTACTGCCTTCGCCGCGGTTTGGGTAGGGCGCTTGGTAACTTGCGGCCGTGATGCGCACGGCGACCTGGCCAGGGGCGCCAAGCTCTGGGGAAGGTGCGGCCTGCGCTGGGGCTCCGAAGTGGGAGCGGGTCGAGCGTGCGCGCGAGCAGCCCAACCACAGGGTGCAACGTCGGGACCTTGAATTCAGCCACGGCTTTCAGATAAGTGTGCGAGGTGCCGCAGTTGATGGGTATGTCGGCCTCGGCTCACATTGCACTTCTGGTTTAGCA
Source organism: Manis javanica (assembly GCF_040802235.1). Taxonomy (NCBI): domain Eukaryota; kingdom Metazoa; phylum Chordata; class Mammalia; order Pholidota; family Manidae; genus Manis; species Manis javanica. Next base: position 128,918,357 of record NC_133174.1, on the reverse strand, counting down.
GGTGCTAAGCCTTGCCATGAGAGTTTTGGCACCCCAAAACGGACTCGGTGGCAATTCCCCCAAAATCAGGTAGCCACGATCCGTGTTCCAAATATCCCTTCTTATTCAGGGCTATCCACGAATCCAAAGGAGGCCATGCGAACCCCGTTAGTGAGACCAGAGGCAGTCAGTCAAGGCTGCCGTCGATGCCTTTTCCTCATGCGGAGCTCGTTGGTCTTGCCTGGGTGGTTTTTGAGATGGTCAATATGATTTTTCTGTGTCCTAACTCATTAAAGGGAGCGTGGTGCTGGGGCACAAACTCCTTCAGATCTTAAGCAACTGAAACGGTGTTTGGATGCTACAAAAAAATCTCATGGAAACCTGTGCAGCTCAGTGGAAAGTGGAATGTACTTTGTGTCTTGTTCTCGTTTACCCCCTGCATCTTTCTGAGAGTTTAAACAAGCTTCATGGGAGAAACGTATGCTTTGTCACAGAAATGTACTTAGCTGTTCTGTAAACACGTGGACATTTTCAGAGTGGGTGATTTCTCATTTCTGTAGTTGTGTAATGTTTCATCTTCCCATACCTTTGAAAGCTCCTGCGTGTTGGGGATCAGGACACATCCGGTGCCTGCCACCAGCTGCTGTGCATGTTTGTACACAGGCTGGCAGTGCTTCGCCGCCCTTCGGCCTTGTAGCAGTACTGTCTCTCTCCCTGTGCACTGGCAGAGTGCCCTGGAAGGGCTTTGTACCTGTGCTCCGAGGACACATGCCATAGTACAAGAATTCTACATGTGGAAAGGATTTCGTGTATTTTAAGAGTATTTATGTATTTAAAAAATATATTTAATGAGCTTTTCATTGTGGTACAGAACTTTCTGAAAGAGGGTTTCACTCATGGCCATTTGTCGACTGCTCCCTCCCAGGGACCTACAGGGAATGATTGCCTCTATGTAGGGAGTTAAGGGAAGCCCTTCAGGGAGAGGGTGATGCATGAATTGAATCTTCATGGATGCATACAAATTTCCTGTTGGACTCAGGTGGGATGGGGGCAGGATTGAGTGTGGTGGGGATGAGCAGGGAAAGAGGTATTCTAGGCAAAAGGAAATACGATGTGCAAGAACTAGCAGAAATGGGGATAGCATAGTAGGTTTGAAGAATTACTGTGTGTGTGTGTGTGTGTGTGTGTGTGTGTGTGTGTGTGTGTGTGTGTGTTTTAAATGATCAGAGTGTAAATTGTCCTAAGTACAGCAGAGAGAAATTCGGAGGGGTAGGCAGGGACTGGATCAGGCAGAGCCCATATAAGCTTTATTTGTAAGCCCGTGGGTGCTGTTGGAGTGCTGTAAGCATGAGAATAGAGCATGACTGCTGCTCATGGTTGTACAGGTCGTGCATTGCACAACCCTTGGGGCTCCATTCACACAGCACCATGAGTGATGCCCTTGCTATGGCTGTGAGTTGTACAGTGTACAGTATGAACAGTGGTGGACAGTGGCATTGCATGGTGGGTCTTCTTGATGTATCCCTCTGGCGGTTGTGTGGAGGACATGGCGGGGGAGTATGCTGCAGAGAGGAAGGAGACTGGAAGTTAGAAAGAAGTTGTAGAAAGCTGGGCAAGAGTGGATGAAGGCATGGATTAGGACAGCTCTGGGAATGGGGAGAAGGGGAGAAGCTCGAGGAATTCACAGGGTAGAAATGATTTGACTCGGTGACTTTGAGTTGTGAGGTTTGAGGGACAGGGAAGGAGACTAGGTTAATTCCAGGTTTCTAGTTAGGGTGACTGGGTGGGGAGAGATATAATTAAGACAGGGAAGAGAGGAGGTAGAGCACATTTGGGGTTCAGTTTTGGGTATGTGATTTCTGTCAAATGTTCAGAGAGCTGACCACTCAATGTGGAGCTGGGAAGAAGCAAATCTTATTTCTTACTCTCCTCTGTGGCATCCATTAAACAACTCCTGGCACTGAAGTTCTTCCCTTAATCTGCTTAGATGGGTTACCTTAATAACTCAGAAAGCCTAGCATGGAAGTAGCCCACAGTATTATAAAATTACCTTTTGAACTTGCCCCAAGGGTTTTTTTCCTCTTCCTCACACTTTCCTTGCCCGATGATGGAAAAAAAGAAAGAAATGTCCTACATTCCTTGCAGAACAGAAGAATGCAAACTATAGTGATCTTCAGGTAACCTCGGGTAGCTCCGTGAAGGAGTTGTGAAAACGTGGCCACTGCCAATTTTATTTTGTCAGAGTTTAGATCAAGAAGATGTGTACATCGCAACAAAAGTTAATTATGCAATATACATTGCAGTATGGTGGAAAAATGTATGCCAGTGATGGTCATTTCTGGGCAGCACTGTACTCTGAGTTGTTCCACATAACTGACTTTTGTGGGTAACTAAGGTTCAGCACTTTTCATGCTTGATCCCTACTCAACCACCCACCACCGCCCAGATCTCTAACCATTTTAGATGGGAAGCTTTTCAAAAAGGTGCTTTACCTTCCTGACTCCTGAACCTGGAAATAATTGCATCCTTTCTTGATGACTCAAGGTTCTCCTAACAACAGCATTAGTTAGTTTCATGCAGTGTCTGTAGCGTGGCCTCTAGGGCTCCTCAACTGGGGAGAGCTGTTTGTCCCTGCTTTCAGTTGGGCACAGATTGTTCTGGCTCTTAATTTGTAATTCCTGTTTTTCCAATCTTCCTGAATATCTTGCTGCTGTTATTTTTTTGGTATCATTAATCTGCAAGTACAGAAAGAACATTATGTTTACTAGGTTCCCCCCTTCACCAAGTACCCCCTGCGACATACCCCTTCACAGTCACTGTCCAACTGCATAGTAAGATGCTGTAAAATCACTACTTGTCTTCTCTGTGTTGCAAAGCCCTCCCCGTGCCCCCCACACACTATACATGCTAATCATAATGCCCTCTTTCTTTTTCCCACCCTTATCCCTCCCTTCTCACCCATCGTCCCCAGTCCCTTTCCCTTTGGTAAGTGTTAGTCCATTCTTGGGTTCTGTGATTCTGCTGCTGTTTTGTTCCTTCAGTTTTCCTTTGTTCTTATACTCCACATATGAGTGCAATCATTTTGTACTTCTCCTTCTCCACTTGGCTTATTTCACTGAGCATAATACCCTCTAGCTCCATCCATGTTGTTGCAAATGATAGGATCTGTTTTTTTCTTATGGCTGCATAATATTCCATTGTGTATATATACCCCCTCTTCTTTATCCATTCATCTACTGATGGACATTTAGGTTGCTTCCATATCTTGGCTATTGTAAATAGTGCAGCGATAAACATAGGGGTGCATCTGTCTTTTTCAAACTGGAGTGCTGCATTCTTGGGGGTAAATTCCTAGAAGTGGAATTCCTGGGTCAAATGGTATTTCTTTTATGTGCATTCTGGGGAACCTCCATACTGCTTTCCACAATGGTTGAAGTAGTTTACATTCCCATCAGCAGTGTAGGAGGGTTCCCCTTTCTCCACAACCTCGCCAACATTTGTTGTTGTTTGTCTTTTGGATGTTGGCCATCCTTACTGGTGTGAGGTGATACCTCATTGTGGTTTTAATTTGCATTTCTCTGATGATTAGCAATGTGGAGCATCTTTTCATGTGCCTGTTGGCCATCTGGATTTCTTCTTTAGAGAACTGTCTATTCAGCTCTTCTGCCCATTTTTTAATTGGATTATTTGCTTTTTGTTTGTTGAGGCAAGTGAGCTCTTTATATATTTTGGATGTCAATCCTTTATCAGATCTGTCATTTATGAATATGTTCTCCCATACTGTAGGATACCTTGTTGTTCTATTGATGGTGTCCTTTGCTGTACAGAAGTTTTTTAGCTTGATATAGTCCCACTTGTTCATTTTTGCCTTTGTTTCCCCTGCCCGGGGAGATATGTTCATGAAGAAGTCACTCATGTTTATGTCCATGAGATTTTTGCCTATGTTTTTTTCTAAGAGTTTTATGGTTTCATGACTTACATTCAGGTCTTTGATCCATTTGGAATTTACTTTTGTGTATGGGGTTAGACAGTGATCCAGTTTCATTCTCTTACATGTAGCTGTCCAGTTTTGCCAGCACCATCTGTTGAGGAGACTGTCATTTCCCCATTGTATGTCCATGGCTCCTTTATTGTATATTAATTGGCCATCTATGTTTGGTTTAATGTCTGGAGTTTCTATTCTGTTCCACTGGTCTGTGGCTATGTTCTTGTGCCAGTACCAAACTGTCCTGATTACTGTGGCTTTGTAGTAGAGCTTGAAGTTGGGGAGCAAGATCCGCCCCCTTTATTCTTCCTTCTCAGGATTGCTTTGGCTATTCAGGGTCTTTGACGGTTCCATATGAATTTTTGAACTATTTGTTCCAGTTCATTGAAGAATGCTGTTGGTAATTTGATAGGGATTGCATTGAATCTGTATATTTCTTTGGCAGGATGGCCATTTTGATATTAATTCTTCCTAGCCAGGAGCATGGGATGAGTTTCCATTTGTTAGTGACCTCTTTAATTTCTCTTAAGAGTGTCTTATAGTTTTCAGGGTATAGGTCTTTCACTTCCTTGGTTAAGTTTATTCCTAGGTATTTTATTCTTTTTGATGCTATTGTGATTGGAATTGTTTTCCTGATTTCTCTTTCTATTAGTTCATTGTTAGTGTATAGGAAAGCTACAGATTTCTGTGTGTTAATTTTGTATCCTGCAACGTTGCTGAATTCTGATATTAGTTCTAGTAGTTTTGCAGTGGAGTCTTTAGGGTTTTTATGTACAATATCATGTCATCTGCAAATAGTGACAGTTTGACTTCTTCTTTACCAATCTGGATTCCTTGTATTTCTTTGTTTTGTCTGATTGCAGTGGCTAGGACCTCCAGTACTATGTTAAATAACAGTGGGGAGAGTGGGCATCCGGGTCTAGTTCCCAGTCTCAGAGGAAAAGGTTTCAGCCTCTTCCTGATCAGTATGATATTAGCTGTGGGTTTATCATCTATGGTCTTTATTATGTTGAAGTACTTGCCCTCTATGCCCATTTTGTTGAGAGTTTTTACCATGAACGGATGTTGAATTTTGTTGAATGCTTTTTCAGCATCTATGGAGATGATCATTTGGTTTTTGTCCTTCTTTTTGTTGATGTGGTGGATGATGTTGATGGATTTTCGAATGTTGTACCATCCTTGCATCCCTGGGATGAGTCCCACTTGGTCATGGCATATGATCCTCTTGAGGTATTTTTGAATTTGGTTTGCTAATATTTTGTTAAGCATTTTTGCATCTATGTTCATCAGGGATATTGGTCTGTAGTTTTCTTTTTTGTGGGGTCTTTGCCTGGTTTTGGTATTAGGGTGATGTTGTCTTCGTAGAATGAGTTTGGGAGTATTCCCTCCTCTTCTATTTTTTGGAAAACTTTAAGGAGAATGGGTGTTATGTCTTCTCTGTATGTTTGATAAAATTCTGAGGTAAATCCATCTGGCCTGGGGGTTTTGTTCTTGGGTAGTTTTTTGATTCCCAATTCAATTTTGTTGTTGGTAATTGGTCTGTTTAGATTTTATGTTTTTTCTGGGTCAGTCTTGGAAGGTTGTATTTTTCTAGGAAGTTGTTCATTTCTCCTAGGTTTTCCAGCTTGTTAGCATATAGGTTTTCATAGTATTCTCTAATAATTCTTTGTATTTCTGTGGGGTCCATGGTGGTTTTTCCTTTCTCATTTCTGATTCTGTTGATGTGTGTTGATTCCCTTTTCTCTTAATAAGTCTGGCTAGAGGCTTATCTATTTTGTTTATTTTCTCGAAGAACCAGCTCTTGGTTTCATTGATTTTTTCTATTGTTTTATTCTTCTCAATTTTATTTATTTCTTCTCTGTTCTTTATTATGTCCCTCCTTCTGCTGACCTTAGGCCCCATTTGTTCTTCTTTTTCCAATTTCGATAATTGTGACATTAGACTATTCATTTGGGATTGTTCTTCCTTCTTTAAATATTCCTGGATCACTATATACTTTCCTCTTAAGACTGCTTTTGCTGTGATCCACAGAATTTGGGGCATTGTGTTGTTGTCATTTGTTTCCATAATTCCTTGATCTCTTTATTAATTTGTTCATTGATCCATTGATTATTTAGGAGCATATTGTTAAGCCTCCATGTGTTTGTGAGCCTTTTTGTTTTCTTTGTAGAATTTATTTCTAGTTTTATACCTTTGTGGTCTGAAAAGTTGTGTGGTAGGATTTCAATCTTTTGGAATTTATTGAGGTTCTTTTTGTGGCCTAGTATGTGGTCTATTCTGGAGAATGTTCCATGTGCACTTGAGAAGAATGTGTATCCTGTTGCTTTTGGATGTAGAGTTCTATAGATGTCTATTAGGTCCATCTGTTCTAGCATGTTGTTCAGTGCCTTTGTGTCCTTACTTATTTTCTGTCTGGTGGATCTGTCCTTTGGAGTGAGTGGTGTGTTGAAGTCTCCCAAAATGAATGCATTGCATTCTATTTCCTCCTTTAATTCTGTTAGTATTTGTTTCACATATGTCGGTGCTCCTGTATTGGGTGCATATATGTTTCTAGTGGTTATATCCTCTTGTTGGACTGAGCCCTTTATCACTATGTAATGTCCTTCTTTATCTCTGGTTGCTTTCTTTATTTCGAAGTCTATTTTGTCTGATACTAGTATTGTGACACCTGCTTTTTTCTCTGTTTGCATGAAGTATCTTTCTCCATCCCTTGACTTTAAATCTGTGCATGTCTTTGGGTTTGAGGTGAGTCTCTTGTAAGCAGCATATAGATGGGTCTTGCTTTTTTATCCATTCTATTACTCTGTGTCTTTTGATTGGTGCATTCAGTCCATTTACATTTAGGGTGATTATTGAAAGATATGTACTTATTGCCATTGCAGACTTTAGATTTGTGGTTTCAAAGGTTCAAGGTTAGCTTGTTTACTATCTTACTGTCTGACCTCACTCACTTACTGGGCTGTTATAAACACAGTCTGATGATTATTTCTTTACCTTCTTTTTCCTCCTCCGTTCTTCATATGTTGGGTGTTTTGTTCTGTGCTCTTTTTAGGAGTGCTCCCATCTAGAGCAGTCCCTCTAAGATACCCCATAGAGGTGGTTTGTGGGAGGCAAATTCCCTCAACTTTTGCTTGTCTGGGAATTGTTTAATCCCTCCTTCATATTTAAATGATAATCGTGCTGGATACAGTATCCTTGGTTCAAGGCCCTTCTGTTTCATTGTATTAAATACATCATGCCATTCTCTCTGGCCTGTAAGGTTTCTGTTGAGAAGTCTGATGATAGCCTGATGGGTTTACCTTTGTAGGTGACCTTTTTACTCTCTCTGGCTGCCTTTAATACTCTGTCCTTGTCCTTGATCTTTGCCATTTTAATTATTATGTGTCTTGGTGTTGTCCTCTTTGGAGCCCATCTCTCGGGAGTTCTGTGTGCCTCCGTAGTCTGAGCAACTATTTCCTCCCCCAGTTTGGGGAAGTTCTCAGCAATTATTTCTTCAAAGACACTTTCTATCCCTTTTTCTCTCTCTTCTTCCTCTGGTACCCCTATAATGCAGATATTGTTCCTTTTGAATTGGTCACACAGTTCTCTTAATATTGTTTCATTCCTGGAGATCCTTTTATCTCTCTCTGCATCAGCTTCTATGCGTTCCTGTTCTCTGGTTTCTATTCCATCAATAGCCTCTTGCATCTTATCCATTCTGCTTATAAATCCTTCCAGAGTTTGTTTCACTTCTGTAATCTCTCTCCGGACGTCTGTAATCTCCCTCTGGACTTCATCCCTTAGCTCTTGCATATTTCTCTGCAGCTCTGTCAGCATGTTTATGATTTTTAGTTTGAATTCTTTTTCAGGGAGAGTGGTTAGGTCTGCCTCTGCAGATCCTTTCTCAGGCCTAACTATCTTGGACTGGACCAGATTTTTTTGCCTTTTCATGGTGGTAGCAGTGGCTGTAGGCAGGTTGTGGGTGTGTCAGCTGGGAGAAGAAAGTCCTTTCCTGCTTGCTGGGAGCCTTGCCCTTCTCCGCTGCCTGTGACGGTTACCCGCACTCCTGGAGCAGTCACCAGGTTAGTCCTCTAAGCTGCTGTGGGCAGTATGTCTGTCAGAGCAGCGTGGAGCCCTCCAGGGAGTGGCAGGCATGCCAGGACCGCTCCTCCGTGCTAGCAGTGACCCTGCCAGGCAGCTGTGTGACAGCAGCAGCCTTTGGGTCTGGTCCAGGAGGCTGTGTGTTGGCTGGGATTCCAGTCGGCTGCTGGGAATGCGCCTCTTCCCTCTGGCTCCACTGCAGGTGTGCGCGGGGCTCTTCCGCGCAGGCTTCTACTGAGCTCCTCTGGCTTCACTGCCACCAGTGTGTGCGAGCCGCGCCTGGGCTATTCGGTTGCACTGCTGCAAGCTAGCACAAGCCTCTCCTGCAGTGCACGGATCTGCTCTTGGTCCCTTCTGGTGCTGCCGTCCCCGGAGCGCACTGCCACTCTCCTGCTACTGGGCTGGTGTGTTGGGGTCCACACCAGTTGGAGGAACGACTGGAAGGCTGCTTAGTGCCGTGAGGGGCTTCAGAGCTGCACTGCCTACCTGGGGTTTAGGGCACCTACGTTTCTCCGGTATTCCCAGCTGCCGGGACAACTTCGTCCAGCTATGGGGTCCCTGTCTCTTTAAGACTTGCAGAAAGCATTCACATTTCTTTTTGTCTCAGGGGCGCCAGCTGCGGGGACCTGCCCACAAGTTTTGCTTTTCTGTTTCTCTAATATCCAGCACCCCGTGCACCTTGTGTCTGCGTTCCGGGTGCGGATTTCTAGAGCTGGTTGTTTAGCAGTCCTGGGCTTTCACTCCCTCCCTGTTCTGACTCCTTTCTTCCCATTGGGTTTTGGGGTGGGGGAGCATTCAGGTCCAGCCTGGCTGTGGTTTGTATCTTATCCCCTTCCTGTGATGTTGAGTTCTCACAGATGTAGATGTATCCTGGCTGTTGTACTGCATCCACTGGTGTCTCTTTTAGGAATAGTTGTATTTATTGTATTTTCATAAATATATATGTTTTGGGGAGGAGATTTCCTCTGAACTACTCATGCCGCCATCTTCTGGTGATCCTAGCTTGCTGCTGTTATTTTAACTCTTCTACCAACTAGCTGTTACTACTGAGAGGTCCTCCTCTGTTGCTCCTTCTGATGAAATGTTATGAGCTAGGAAATGAGGTAACCAAAGCTGTTAGAATTGTCTGCAAAACACGAGTAAATGGACTATGAGTAGGGCTGTGGGGTGTCTCTTCTACTAATATATATGAATTTCAGCACCTGCACTCTGTGATATCTATGCCAAGTGATAAAAACTGTTTCTTTTCTTTTTTTTCTTCTCATTATTAGCTGTTCTGGAGGGTTCATGCTGTTATTGGCAAAACCTGTGTTTTCCTCTAAACTGAGGTATTACAATATGTGGAACTGTAATATTTGACTTTCTTGTAAAACAAGCAATTAAGTGTGTTCAAAATCTTTCAGAAAATCAACATGCATTTTATTTATTGCATTTCTCGGGCATTCCTGTAAGGGCTTAGCTCTAGGAGGCACTTTAGTCTTATAAGTTGCCTTCAAGGATCGAAAGCAATGGTCCCTCTACAGCATTTTCACAAGCAGGCACCTTCTGCAGGCCCATGGAAGACCTGCCTCACCTGCCTCACCCGCCCCATGCCAGATGTAGAGGCACACATACGGGAGGCACCTCACCGCTGATGGCTACCTGGGTGTTTGCTGTCTCCTTTCCTGCCTAGGTCTTGTCCTGGAGGCAGTTAGCCCCTGCAGAGGCCTGTGTCCAGGAAAGCCATCCTATTTATTTTTCACCCAAAACTCCCCTCACTGTATTTGTATGACAAGTATGAGGAGCTGACTGACTTGCTGCTTTGAGCACTGGGAAGGTGGCTTTGGGCAAAGTGCAAAAGGTGAGGAAGTGAGTCCTCATGAGTACCCACAGGACAGGACTCCAGGCAGAGGGGACAGTCCATGTAGAGGCCCTGCAGGGGGATCAGTAAGGGGGCTATTAGGATGGAGGATGCTGGCTTGAACAGAGGTGATAATGGCTGAGGTGAGCGGTGGTCAGATTCTGGATATATTTTGAAGGTAGAGCCACAATGATTTGCTAATGGTTTGTCTGGGGAGTATGAGAGAAGAGTCAAGAAAGGATGACTCTGAGATTTGGCTTGAACACGTGCATGGCAGGAACCGTCACCAGTGGAGATGGAGATGCTGCTGGAAGCGCAGGTTTGTTGGGGGTATCGTGACAATCGGAAGTTGGGTGTGGGACCTGTTAACTTTGAGGTGCCTGTTAGTTGCCCATATGGAGGTGTCAGGTAGGCACTTGGATATAGGAATCTGGACTTCAAAGAAGGATCTGGAATGGGGGTACAAATTTATGAACAAGAGGCCTTTCAGGTGGTATGTAAAGCCTGGACAAGTGAGTATAGATAGAGAAGAGATGGGTCAGAAGGGAGTTGTTTGTGTCCCACCATGAAGATGTGTGGATAGCCTTCTCTCCAGAGCATTCACTAGTGGGGCAGGAACGCACAGCATAGAAGCAGTGCTCCAGAATGACAGATCATTTCTGTGGTTTGTTCAAATGTTTGTGCTGTCAGATTTGCTCACAGGTCACTTTGATTCATGTTCTTTTGCTCACAGTTTGAAACCAACAGTGGTTGTTACAACTTCAGTGGTAATTGAGCCTTCTTTAATGGGTATAAGAAAGCTGTCGTTTAGTCATTTATGGTTTAAATTCATGCCATAGATGAAGCCCTTCTCATCTTATTCTTTTTTCCATAGAAATATTAAGCAGCCACTATTGCTTACAATTAAGAACTTTATTCAGTTATCTATCATTTTCAATGCATGGTATAATTTGCTTTGAAAAAGTCATTATTTTAATGGAAAAACCAAAGGCTGATGGCATATTGGAAAGGACCATTGTATACTCACAATAAAGACTGAGGCTTATAAAAGAGTTGAATTTTAGTTTTCCAAATTACCCTGGTTAGCACATAGAATGGCATTTTAATATATCTAAGTTTACTCTTAAAGATAGATTATCTTCTCTTTGATTTTCTTTCAAATACATAATGATATTACCACCTCTGCCATGAAGAAGTTAAGCCTGCAGATTCTGGGAAAGCAGATTTTAGCAGCACTTACAATGTGCATTTGTGTATCCTGTCTCTGGAAAATTATGAGCCAGATACTTTATGGAGATATTTTCAGATCTTTTTTTTTTTTTGCATTAATCTGAAAAGAGAAAGAGGGCAATTTCTAGCAAGGAGGAGTGCAAAGAGTTTTGTTAACAAGAAGACAAATGGGGGAAACAAAATCCCATTCTAGGCTTTTAAAACAGCTTTATTAAAATATAATTCACATGCCATACAATTCACTGATTTGTAATGTAATCACAAAGTTATGCAATCATTACTACACATTTGTTTAGGACATTCCCATCACCGTAAAAAGAAACCCATCACTCCCCATTTCCTTCCAACAGCCCTTCCCACTAGCCCCTGGCAGTCAATAATATAGTATTAGTATTATACTAATATATATTAGAGTTAGTATTTTCGATTTTTTTGGAATAAATAAATCCTCTCTTTCTATGTTGCTAGGTGTACCTATCCCATATGTTCCAGATATAAACAGAATCATATAATATATGATCTCTTGTGACTGGCTTCTGCCACTTACCATAACATTTCCAAAGTTTATCCATGTTGCATCTAACAGTACTTCGTTCTTTTATGTGGCTCAACATTACTGCACTGTATACATATATACCACATTTTAATTATTCATTCTCCAGTTGATGGACATTTGAGTTGTTTCCACCTTTTGGCTATTATGAGTAATGTTGCTACGAACATTCTTATACAAGCTTTTGTGTGGATGTATGTTTCCATTTCTCCTGCATATATATCTAGGAGTAGAATCGCTAGATTAGAGAGGAGCTGAATGTTTACTCTTTTGAGGAATTCCCAGGCTATTTTCCAAAGTGGCTGTACCATTTACATTCCCACCATCATTGCATGAGGGTTCCAATTTCTTTACATCCGTCTCAGGACTTGTTAATCCCTGTCTTTTTGATTCCAGCCATCCTAAGTGGGTGCGAAGTGGTTGTTCATTGTGGTTTTGATTTGCATTTCCCTTATGAGTCCTAATGTTGAGCACCTTTTCATGTGCTTATTGACCATTTATATATCATCTCTGGATAAATGTCTATGCAGATTCATGGCCCATATTTAAATTGGGTTATTCCTCTCTTTAAGGTCTACTTGTAAGAGTTCTTTGTATAGACTGGTTTCTTATTAGATACTTGATTTGCAAACATTGTCTCCCATTCTTTGGGTTGTCTTTTCACTTTCTTGATGGTTTCATTTGAAGCACATTTTAAACTTTGAAGTCAAATCTACCAATTTTTCTCTGTTTTTTTGGTTCCAGTTTCTGCAATTCTTTTTTTTATTGAGATATAATTGACATATAACATTAGATTTCAGGTATACAACCAAATGACTCAATATTTGTATATACTGCAAAATGATTACCACAATAAGTCTAGTTAACATCTGTCCCCATACATACTTTTTTCTTCTTGTGATGAGAATGTTTAAGATTACTCTCTTAGCAACTTTCAAATATGCAATATAGTATCATTAGCAATAGTTGCCATGCTGCACATACATCCCCAGAACCTATAACTGGATGTTTGTATCTTTGACTTGACTCCCTTCATCTCTTCCCCACTCCCCATGTCCTACCTTTGGCAAACTACCAATCTGTTCCCTGTATTGATGAGCTTGTGTGTGCGTGTTTTTTTTTAAAGAAGTCCACATAACGGGGAAGGCAGTATAGCACAGAGAAGACAAGTAGTGATTCTATAGCATCTTACTACGGTGATGAACAGTTACTGTAATGGGGTATATGGGGGGGACTTGATGATGGGGGGAGTCTAGTAACCACAGTGTTGTTCATGTAAGTGTATATTAATGATACCAAAAAAAATTAAAACAAAAAAAAAACTGAAAAAAAAGTCCACATATATAGAGACCATACGACTTGTCTTTCTGTCTTATTTCATTTAGCATAATGCCCTCAAGGTCCATCCATGTTGTTAAAATGGCAGTGTTTACTTTTTAAGGATGAATTTATTCCATTGTATGTATTATAAAGGCCATAGCTTCTTCATCTATCCATCGATGGACAGTTTGGGTGTTTCCATAGCTTGGCTATTGTAAATAATGTGGCAGTGAAAGTGGGGGTGCATTTATATTTTTGAGTTAGTATTTTCTATTTATTTGGATAAATACCTGGAAGTGAAATTCTTGGGTCTTATGGTATTTCTACTGTTAGTCTTTTGAGTAACCTCCATACTGTTTTCCATAGTGGCTACACCAGTTTACATTATCCTACAAATAGTACAGGAGGGTTCCTTTTTCTCCGCATCCTCACTAACACTTGTTATTTCTTACCTTTTTGATAATGACCATTGTAACAGGTGTGAGGTGATATCTCATTGTGGTTTTAATTTGCATTTCCCTGATGACTAGTGATGTGGAGCATCTTTTCTTGTGCCTGTTGGCCTGTTTTATCTTTTGGTCTCTGCTTCTATTGTCGTATACAAGAAAATACTGCTTAATCTAAGGTCATAAAGAAGCACATGTATGTTTTTATCTGAGTTTTATAATTTTTAGCTCTTAAATTTAGAGTTGATGTTTCTTACTTTTTTTTATTAGGGTATCATTGATAACCACTCTTATGAAGGTTTCACATGAAAAACATTGTGCTTACTACATTCACCCATATTATCAAATCCCCACCCATACTCCAATGCAGTCACTGTCCATCAGTGTAGTAAGATGCCACAGATACACTATTTGCCTTCTCTGTTCTACACTGTTATCCCCGTGACCCCCCACACCATGTGTACTAAACATAATACCCCTCAATCCCCTTCTCCCCCACCCCTCCCCTTTGGCAACCACTAGTCCCTTCTTGGAGTCTGTGAGTCTGCTGCTATTTTATTCCTTCAGTTTTGCTTCGTTTTATACTCGACAAATGAGGGAAGTCATTTGGCACTTGTCTTTCTCTGCCTGGCTTATTTCACTGAGCATAATGTCCTCCAGCTCCATCGGTGTTGTTGCAAATGGTAGGATTTGTTTCTTTCTTATGGCTGAAGAGTATTCCATTGTGTATATTCTTAAATTTTTTTTTATTATTTCTTTCTTTTCATTAAGGTATCATTGATACACACTCTTATGAAGGTTTCACATGAAAAACATTGTGGTTTCAACATTCACCCATATTATTAACTCCCCCGTTTCTTACATTTTTAGTTGGTGTTTGTGTATGGTCTGTTAGGGGTCCAACTTCTTTCTTTTGCATGTACATATATCCATGTGTTGAAAAGAATATTCTTTCCCCACTGAAATGCCTTGGTATCCTGGTTTAAAATCAATTGGCTGTAGATGTAAGGGTTTATTTCTGGACCCTTGATTCCATTCCACTGATCAGTCTGTAAGTCTACCATTATATCTGTATCACAGTGTCTTGATTATTGTAGCTGTGTGCCAGATTTTGAAATCAGGAAGTGTGAATTTTTCTGCTTTGTTTTTCTTCTTTAGGATTGTTTTGGCTGTTCTGGGACCCTTGTATTTCCATATGAATTTTAGGATTAGCTTGTCATTTCCTCTTAAGAAACTAGTTGGGCTTCTTGCTAAGGATCACATCGACTCTGTTGATCAATCTAGGGAATGTCTAAACCTCATTTTTATACTTGTACAAATTGAAATTTCCCCAAATGCAGGGTATTCACATTTAAGATATTTGGGAATTATTTACTAAAATGTGTTCTGGCCCATGAGGGCTCATATTGGATGGTTCTTCATCTGTAGTTTTTAATGCATTTAGAAGGATTACAATGATTAATTCACACCTATTATGAGAATTATTCTACAGACCCTGCTAAAAGATTAGAGGCTAAAAAGTAAATATCCACAAGAGTTCTCCCAAAGAAAAGCAAAAGCTCAAATGCAAACAAAAACAACAAAATAGAATTGCTAACTCAGTTGCCTCAGTGCTTGTGATTCAGCGCTTGGCATGCAGGTCTGCATGGGACTAGGGTTGGGTAACATAAGGCCAATGAGAGGCCCATGTTTTGATCCCACATTGACCAGGAATCTGCAAAGACCTTTCCAGACTGGACAAGACATTTTGTCAATCAAGTGTGTAATCCCCCTCGTCATGGCAGGAGGGGATATCTTTTAGGAAAAAAGACTGCAGTGGCTAAACAGATTAGCTTGGGCCCGCTCTGCTGTGGATTTGCTGATGATGTTTTAAGCAGGAAAACCATTTACTTATCCCTATTTTTACTTAAGAGTAAATCACCACATATGTAGTTCTCTTTATGGAATGATTCAGTCCCGCTCAAAATTTACCTACATGTGGTGGGTTTCTGAGTAATGAATTCATTAGGCTCTGACTGTTAGGCGGGTTCCCAAGACAATGGCAGCTCCCGCTGCCGTGCGAAGGAAACCTGCTGTCTCCGTTCGGGAGTTCTTAATCTGCAGTGGGGAGGAGGGAAAAGCTGTCCATAGACCTGCTCCTAATTAAACGCCCCCAGGGGCACAGGTGAGGCACCGCAACCTGGGACGCCAAGCTCTGGGGTGTGGGTCTTTACCCGGGCCACGTCCCTCCCGCGGCGCCCCATTTTTTCCCACGTCTTTTTTGGTCCCACCCCCTTCACCCGTCCCTCTTCTCCTTCCTCCTCTTTATTTCCTCCCTGCCCAGTGCCTCAGCTACTGCTTCTTCCTCTGTGTGGGGTGGTGGTGGTGGTTTTTGCTTTTGGTAAGGAAGTGTCTTTTATTTTCCCATTTTCTTATGTTTTCAAATAGAATCTTTGTAAAACATGTAAACAATACACAGGCCCTTAAAGGAACAACTTGAAGTCTCGCCTGTGCCTAGCCCCGTCCTACTCTCCCGAGACAAGCACTGCCAACGGTTGGGGTTCATGGACGTGGGAACTTTTCTATGGCTATAGAAGAATCAGTTCAATTCAACAAACACTTATTGATCACCTCCTATGTGCTAGACAGTGTTGGGATATTTCAGTGAACAGACCAGACAAAAGCCCCTGCCTTCAGGAAGCTTATTTCTAACTGGTGAGAACATAATAAAGAGTCCACATATATCTATAGGTATTTTACCAAACTGGGATCATACCCATATGTTGATCTCAGCTTGCATTTGAATGTGTTTATTTAACAATGTCATTATGAAATTTTTTGATACACACCAGAGTACAGGAAACATAAGACGCATAATAAAAAATCATTTCATTACATTATTTAAAGAATTTCCTCTCATAGAACACAAAGAGGTTACTGTATCTTTTCAGCAGGAAGAAAGCATTTGCCCAGTTTTGTCTTAGTGGGCTTATAGTTTAAATAAACCCATGAAGAAGCTGGTATGCATTCTTTACACAGTTGTTCACATTGCTTATCTGAATAAGTAGATAAAATTTTATTTAATCTTTTCTTGCTGTATTTCCTTGATACAGACTGGGCTGATTCATACTGAGACCACCTCCAGCTACTCAGGAAATTAGTTAACATTAAAATGAGATTCTAATATATACATTATTTTAAAAGCAGGTCAGTGTTTGTCTGAAATATATGGATGTAAAGAGGCAATGGCTTTAAAATATGATTTCAGTGTCACCATTATTACTTTAATTTCTTGATAGTCAAACGATCTCTTCCTCATTTAGTAAGAAGTGGAAGTTTGACTTTTAAAGAACCTAGTTTTTACTTCCCACCCACCAAAGAGTTCCATGAAAACATTTTCTTCACTGGAAATCAAGTTTTAAAATGAAGTTACATATACACGTCATACATGTGTGCATATATATAATATACACATTTTATGTAAGTTGCTAATGATTTTCTTCATAAAGCTTCTAGACAAAATGGAAAGCTTGTAGATGGTACTGAAATATCAATTTTGAAAAACGTTGAGGCCAGAGGATCTGGTCGTGGTTGAGCTGCCTCTTCAGATACACTCTGACTGGGTTGGCATCAGCTGCTGCCATCAGCCAGGAGGGTTCTTCATATTCAGGGGCACTGGGGTACTCTGTTCATCAAGGCTTCATTTGCACCCTTGTGCTACTGTTAGTGGGAGTATTAGCTGTTCAATACATAATCTGATGGTAAGAAAAACTGTAGGAGTTATTTTAAATAATACTGCCTCTATTTAAGCTGAAATGATGTGATTAGGTATTCTTAGATTCTTTGATGACACTTAAAAATAATATGCATATTTGAGGGACATCTTTGAGTTTGCAGTTGCAAGCCGTATCATGTGATGAGTCACAGAGCAAAGGCAGCAGCCCTGTTTCTTTGCCATTTTGCACTTGTCAGTTTACAGTTTTGCTTCTTTAGTTAACACATTCCAAGGACCATGTGTGTTCTTCTGCCTGCTTAATAAGCTAAAGTGAGTCATTTTAATCAGCTTTACCATTGCGGTTGCTGTATATTTCAAAATTAGATTTCCTGAGTTCAAGAAGAAACAAATAGCCATGGAATAGGTGATCTGGCATTAGTCATATGTCTACATGGATATTGAGAGTTCTGACATTAGTGGGTCATCTTGTCTACTTCTATAGCTTGTGCTTTAAATAGCTGTTCTCAAAAAGCCTGATGTTATCATCAAAATTTAAGAAGAAACTAATGTGAATATTTACCTGTTGCTAAGCTAGTGTGTTTAGAATTGTCTAGTGGTGGCTGTGGCTGTAGTGGTTGGGGGCTGTCATTTTGTCTTTGAGCTCACGTTCCAGCATGTCCCTGCTCATTTGCCCTGTGGGTATTGAATGAGGATGATTTGGATGAATTAAGTAATGCCCCTTTGATTTACATGCCTTTTCCCCAAATTTCTACTGTTAAGAAATAATCTGGAAGATTCAAATTGCGTGTGATGACTTTTTTTTTTCTGTTTTCAGAAGTACCCGAGGAAGCTAATTCTGAAAGATATTTTTTTCATAACAGATAATGTATCATTTTGAAGATGATGCTGATACATTTTTAAAAGTCCTTTTACCCTAGATTTGGAGCTTTGCAAAAAGACTGTGTCAAATTTCTGGATTGGAAATTTTAAAAGACCCATGACTGAGCCACAGAAGTGCTTTAGCCCTGGTGAAGAGTAACAGAAGGCCCCACGCTGCCGTTTCTGCCTCTTCCTATCCATGTCATCTTCTTCACGTGGCATATTGATTTTAAAGATGGAAGAATGAACTTCTAAAACCAGCCATTTTACTTTCAGTACTTCATATTTCCATATTTGTGCACTGTACATGTGCACATAGACACATAAACATTGGTGTCTGCAAAAGTTACAGAAGTGAGTAGTTCCCCTTTATTTGCGGCACGGACAACTATATCTGATCCATGAAAAGGTGAGGGAGCTTGCTCCCTAACTGCTTCCCTCCTTGGAAGCAGGTCAGAGTCCACTGACCTTAGTATGACCTTGAGTCATGACCTGAAACTCATATTGGAAGTGAGTCCCAGGACATAGTTGGCATAGGTTAAGCTAAAAAAAAGTGGTTTTTTTTTTTTCATTTTTTAGACTTCATCTGTTTTGCCAGTTGAATGCTAGATGTTCTTTCTCTGTATGCTCTGGCATCCTGGGCTTCCCACTGTTGGAACCCTTAGCACTCTGGGCTGAACTGCCCCCTGCTCCAGGCCGGTGCTTTAACTGATTTCTTTGTCCCTAGCACAGCACAGGGCCTGGCAGAAGATGGAGTTTCACCAAAGATGAAATATATGAATGATTAGAGTGGCTGATAGATAAATGAAAGACACGTAAAGTCATGTTGAAATGGGGATTCCTGTTTGGTATGCTTGTTCTTTCCTTCCACCCTTCCATTTCTTCCTTCCATTTCCCATCTTCCCCTGGAATCTACTTCGTGCTACTGGGGGTAAAATCATGTCACAGTTCCTTCCTTCAAAGCACAATTGAAAGGTTGAACATCTGAGGCCAGCCAGGTCTGTGGACGTTCTTCCCTGAATTGGAGCCTATCCATTATTACATGCTGTGTAAGTCACTGGTCAACAACACTGAGGACACTGAGTGGGTACCGAGCCACTCAGGCAACACTTCCAAATGTTTGATTTGGCATTACGCGTGTCTTGAACCTGAGTTCCTTTGATCTTTGTAACCGCATCTAACTGGTGTTTTATTTCCATTTTAGACTGTGTCAAGTCACCACATTTGCCCTTCAGTTCTATCAGGGTAAAACTCTTACCTGATATGTTTTCTTTTGGTTCTCACTTAACAGTTTTTAAGGTGGTCTTTCAAAATGAATGCTTCATGAACAAATCTGTGGTAAGAGCTAAGGCCCAAACCAAAACAGACAAATAATGATTATGTTGTCATGCATAGGTGTTTGCTAATGTCAGTTTTTAAAATTGTTGCTTAAGTAGTGGGTATAAAAGATTATCTTACTGTCCTTGAATTTTGCATTTCCCACATTGCAAATGCAGTGGAGGATCTTTTCAAATGTTGATCGGCCATTGCTGTTTCCTCTTCTGTGAAATGCCCGTCTGTGTTTCTTTCCATTTTTCTCTTAGGCAGTTTGCTTTTTTAAAAAAAAAAAAAAGACCTGATTTATAATCTTTTAAATATCCTTGATACTATTTGTTTATCACTTATATGTGTTGCAGATATCTACACCCGGTCTGTGGCTTGTCTCATCATTTTCTTTATGATGTCTATTGATGAAAGAAAAACTTAAATTTAATGTAGCCTAAACTCTCAGTCTTTTCCTTTATGCTTTGTGCTTGTCTGCTGCTTAAACTACCCTGTCCTACCCATGCTCTATACAGATAATCTCCTGTATTTTCTCTGATCTGATACCCCATGCTGTGGGCTTTGAGTCTTCACCAATATGTGACCATTAGAACCTAGGTCTGAGTCACCTGGGAATTGGAGATGCCATGGGGCAACTGCTCTTCTCAGTTGGCTTCTCGCTCGGGATATTTGCCCTTGTAGTGGTTTTGGCCTCTGAGGATTTCCTTGTCTTTTCCTGCCAGCTCAGTCATGCATTTGAAAGGAATTAACTTTCTTCTTCCTGCCATGTTTTTGTGTTTTATAGCAGGAAGGTTTTTCAGGGTTTTTAATCCCCCGGGTGACCAAAAAGGGAGGCTTCTCTGTGTTTTGCAAACTTGAAAGTTCACTTTTTGTATTCAGATGTGATAGCATCCAAGAGTTTTCCTTGTATACAAGACCTGAGATATGGATATGGAACCATGATCTATTTCCTGATTCTTCGCAGATGAAGGAAAAGATGAGAGTGGTATTGTGGCCTGAAGCAGCTGTGACTGGGGAAAGTGAGAATTAACTCTTTGCAGAATCGTAACACTAACCAGTCATTGTCTGTCACTGGCTGAATACTCACTTGTACACTAAACCTTTTAAATTACAATGTTCTTTTGTCTTTATTCTATACAATGGCCAACATTTATGGAGTACTTACCATATACTAGGCAATGTTTCTAGTCTTGGCGTGTATTAACAACTTTACTTATTACAATAACCCTAGGAAATAAGTACTGTCATTTCCCCCCTTTTCCTAATAAAGGATACTGAAGCACAGAGTGTAAGCAGCCTGTCCAAGGCCATACAACTTGGCAAATGGCAGCACTGGAATTGAAATCCAGGCAGTCTGTCTCTGGAGCATGCACTTGGAAATACTATGGTATCACCTCTATAAGAAATATCTACTTGTGTAAAAAAATCAGAATTTCATGTTTTACATCACGAAAAAGAACACCCAAATATAACCACTGTGTTGACTTACTGGTTCTGTGGTTGATTTTTATGCACAATCATTGTGGTTTACCTTTATGCACAGCCTTCATCTTTTTTTTTCTTAACATACATTCCCCAAAGTTGAGCCACTTGTATTTGATTTTCATGATTGAATTCATTTGGATGGAGAAGTAGAAGTTATCCTTTACTCAAATGAACTTTCCTTACAAACACCAATTCTTTCCTTGATTTGTTTTTTGGTAATAGCCTAATTAAGGTATAATTCACATACCATACAATTTACCCATTTCAAGTGTAAAATTCAGTGTTTTCAGTCCATGCACAGATGTATAACTGTTATTGCTATTGGGGGACAGTTCCTCATCCTAAAAGAAATCTTGTCCCCTTCAGCCATCATCTCCCCCCCACCCATTCCTGTAGCCCTGAGCACTCACTAATCTACTCTGTGTCTCTCTATATTTTATATAAATGAAATAATATAATTTGGGGGTTCTTTTCCTTAGCAAAATGTTTTCAAGATCCATCCATGTTGTAGCATGTATCAGTCCTTCATTACTCTTTATTGCCATTGTATGGATACACTCCATTTTGCTTATCCATTCTTCAGCTCATTGGATGTGTTTCCACCCTGTACATTCCTGTACATGTTTTTGTGTAGACATATGTTTTCATTTCTTTTGGGTGTGTACCTAGGAGTAGAATTGCTGGGTCATATGGTAACTCTCTGTTTAAGTGTTTGAGGAATTGCACAGCTGTTTTGCACAGGGGCTGAGTGATTGTACATTCCCATGAGCAGTATATGAGGGTTCTCATCTGTCCACATACTTGCTAACACTTGTTATTGTCCATCTTTTTTTATAGCCATCCCCAAGGTGTGATGTATGTCATTATGGTCTTGATATGCATTTCTATAGTGACTACATGATTTTGGGCATCTTTGTATGTGCTTATTGGCCATTTTTATATTTTCTTTGGAGATTCAGATCCCTTATGTATTTTTAGTTGTGTTGTTTGCCTTTTATATTATTGATTAGTAAGTGTTCTTTATGTATACTAGGTATATATTCCTTAACAGATAAATGATTTGCAATGATATTCTCCCTTTTTCTGTGGATTGCCTTTTCACTTTCTTGTTAGTATTCTTTGAAGCATGAAAGTGTAAATTTTGACAAAGTCTTTTTTCCCTTTGTTGCTTGTGCTTTTGTTGTCATACATATATGAAGGCTTTGCTTAATGCAAGATCATAAAGATTTATTCCTGTACTTTATTTTAAAGGTTTTATTGTTTTAGCTCTTATGTTTCAGTGTTTGATTAATTTTGAGTTAATTTTTGTATATGGTGTAAGGTAGGGGTCTAACTTCATTCTTTTGAATGTAGATATTTTGTTCTATCACCACTTGACAAAAAGACCATTCTTTCCTCATTGAATTGTCTTGTCCTTGTTAAAAATCAGTTGATAATGATGTGTCAGTGTAGTTTTGTCAATTGTAATATGTACCACTCTGGTGGGGGATGTTCACAATGGGAAAAGCTATGCATACATAGGAGCAGGAGTATATGGGAAATCTCTGAACTTCCCTTCAGTTTTGCTGTAAACCTAGAACTGCTAAAAAAAAAAAGTTAAAAAAAGTCTGTGTGATCATTGCAAAAAAAGTGAAAAATGTACCAAAAAGTCAATTTTATGTCTAGTGGAACAAGTGTATTAACATTGAAGTATATTTCCTTGAAGATTTTTTTTTTGTTTTGTTAAATAGATATATTGTTGACATTATCCTGAATAGACAGTTTTGTATTCTGCTTTTTTCATGCCACATTATCCTGTATTTGTATAAGACATCTAAAATGACAAGTCATGAAATCTAATGACATATGTGTACATATATATCTACATACCTCAACTACAAAAAGGCTGGGAATTTATTGTTAAATTAACTTCCTATTTTTCCTTTTTATGGTAATTGAAATGTTCCAAGTTACTTAGTATAGGGTTTTGGATGGAAAAATGAAAGACTGTAAAAAATGTGATAGTAAATCTAAGACACCTCCAGATTTCAGAAATGTTAACATTTGGAAAAAAAAATGAGCATCTTAGAAAAGTACCAAGTTTAATTGGGAGTTTATAACACACAAAAGAGGGACTTTCACTTCCCTTACCTCATTCCCTTCCCGCACATTTTGTTACATAGGTACTTAGAAAGCAACCTGAGTCATAGGGAGCTTCAGTGAATGGCCTGAGGTTTTACCAAGTTGGTAGCTAATTGATTGTAGGATCCACCAGTTTCTCCATCCCTGCCTTTGTGTTGCAGGAGTTGCCTGCTTGGAAAATACCTTTGTGTTTTGTCAGTGATCCTAGATCAGAGGCATTCCAGGAGCCTGCTCTCCTCCTCTGCAGGCCCGCACAGCTGTCTGTACCCTATTTGCCTCTAGTCTTGCTTTCTAGATTTAGCTGGGCTGTTTTGCTCTACCCTCAAACTGCATCAGGCCATACACAGGCCCTTGTTCCTTAACCTCATCCTGCCTTGGTGCCTTGGTCTTTCACTGGGTGCGCCCTCTGTAGCCCCCATCCATGAATTTGAGTCCTAATCAGTTTTCAAGGCCCAGCTCAGATACTAGATCACCGATGGAACTTTCCTTTTACTCACTCTCTCAATTTAGATGTAATAATCTCTCCCCTCTCTGTACCTTATATCGTATATTGCTATTGTAGCACATAACTGTACTGTATGTTATGGCCGGTTGTTATTATGTCATATCTTCTGTTAATTTTTAAGCTGTTTAAGGTGAGAAATGGGTAGATATTTGGTGAATTGAATTACAGTGAGTTGGAAGGAGGCTCTAGCATGTTGTTATCACGAGGATTTAGCAAGAATCTTGGTTTCCGTTTGTTGGTACAGAATTCTACAGGTCTTTTATAACATACGTTTATTACAGAACAAAATACTGCATTGTTTTTTCTCCTGTATTCTAATGGGAATTTTGTGATGGTGCAGAATTACCCTCTTGTTTGTTCTACCTTTTAAAGCATAACACTTGTCAAGACAGCACTTCAGTTTCTTGCATGTGCTAAGTCATAACTCTTTACAGGTGGATACTATGTCCGACATTCATATTGAAAGGGAAAACTCATAGAACCCCAACTGCCTTGCCACAGGATCTAGGACTGGAAATAAAACCTAATTTTAATCTGAGTCCTGCACATCAGCAGTAAGGAACTGTCAAAGAGATGATTGCCTGAGAATCATCATTGTTAAGAATTTCAAGCTGTAAAAATAATGAGGTTTCTTGCAAAAGATTGTTTATAAACATTCTTGATATGATTTGGGATGAAACTCTTCCTGGAAGATAATGGGAGATTATGGAGACATCTAGTAGCTAGGAATTTGAATTTACATTAGAGCTAATTGAGTGTAATCTTCTAAATGCCCATTTTCCTTTACCTGTCTCAAGGCTAGGGAGCCCAATCGATGACACCATAAAAGCTTCTCAGTCTAACAGATTTTTTTTTCTGTTTTGGTATCATTAATCTACAATTACATGAGCAACATTATGTTTACTAGACTCCCCCCATCATCAAGTTCCCCCCACATACCCCTTTACAGTCACTGTCCATCAGTGTAGTAAGATGCTATAAAATCACTACTTGTCTTCTCTGTGTTGTACAGCCCTCCCTGTGCCCCCCACTACACTACATTATGTGTGCTAATCATAATGCCCCTTTCCCCCCTTAGCCCTCCCTTCCCACCCATCCTCCCCAGTCCCTTTCTCTTTGGTAACTGTTAGTCCATTCTTGGGGTCTGTGAGTCTGCTGCTGTTTTGTTCCTTCAGTTTTTGCTTTGTTCTTATACTCCACAGATGAGTGAAATCATTTGATACTTGTCTTTTTCACTGAGCATAATACCCTCTAGCTCCATCTGTGTTGTTGCAAATGGTAGGATTTGTTTTCTTCTTATGGCTGAATAATATTCCATTGTGTATGCCACTACTTAACTTCCTAAATTATCATTTTCCCTACAAGAGTCATTAATAAACTCAGTAGAATTTAAAGTCCTTGCAATGGTAATCACACTCAAATCATGCAGGCATGGACTCTCGGAGGAGTAGGACATGAAAGATCATTTATTACAACCCAATTACATGCTCAGTTGTCCTCCCTAGCCTCCTTGTTACAGGGCTGCTTGGCCTTTGATCAAACGTGATTTTTTTTAAGAATGTCTTTTAATCTGAAAGGAAGATAAAAATCACAATATCAGATGCTGCAATACTGGAATTTAGAAAAAAGTATCTACATGCCTGTAGTATTAAGAATAAAGAAAAGCAAACTATATGACAAGAATTTAGAATGGAATAAAGTTCAAAATAAGAAATATGTGGATTTCTGTTTCTTTGTGTTTCAGCTGGTAAGTTTGACATTTCTAGGAATGTCTGGTTTATTTAATCTTTTGGCTTACAGATGTAGATAGTATTGTTAAATTATTTTTCATTCTGTAGAATCAGTGGTCCTGTCCTGTCTTTCATTTCTGATTTTAGCAATTTGCATCTTCTCCTTTTTTCTTTGTCCATTTAGCTTAGAGTTTCAATTGTGTTAAGGTTTTCACAGAAGGTTTTTTAGCCTTTTCACTGATTTTTCTCTATTGTTTTTCCATTTTCTTTTTATCACTGCTGATCGAAGGCTGTTTGCAATTGGAAAGGCATTTTTCACCTGCAGGAAGTTCTGACTTTTAGAATGAAGTGCTGACTCACATGGAGTCTGTGTAGCTCTTTCTGTTGATGTCTGTTTTTTTCTGTTTGTCTTCTCTTTTTCTCTTTCTCTGAGGGAAAAACCAACCAACTACCCAGCCAACCAAAGGAATACCTGATCAAATAGGTCAGGGAGCCACTGTGGACATGGCCTGCACCCATGGAGTTGCAGTGTGTGTGTGCATATATGCTGGGGGAGTGTTGTAGTATGCTTAACCCCCAATATTTCACAAACTTAATTGAATCGTGAACCCTTACTTTTACCTAGACATTTTTCTACAACTTGGAACAGTGTCTGGGTACATAGTAGGAGCTCAATAAATGCTTGTTTAAAAAAGTGAATGAATGCAAAATAAATCTTCGAAAACTATAAAGGGCAGCCTTGTATCAAGGTGACAAGCATTCTCCATCACTGCAAGTGACAGAGCCAAAGTGGATCAACTGATTGGATGGGTGTACCTTCCACTCTGTGAACCATCCTAAGTATATGATTTATTTGCACACCTTTTTTTTTTTTTAGGACTTCTAAATTCTTTGTATTTGAATTCTGAGCTTGTATCCTTGTTTGTACCACCACCTTTTATATTACAAGAGAAATAGTAGCAATAAGTTTTCAATGTATGGTCAAGGCAGTAAAAGCGTGCGTGTCTCTTGCTTCCTGATCACGTGTATGGAATGAGTGAATTGGCAAGCACTTTTCCTGTCTTTTGTTTTCAGTTTGCGCCCAATTGTGTTTGACTGTACAAGCACATGGGTCTAAAGCAGAGCCCTTATATAAAGAGCTGCTCCGTCAGGGTGTTTTTAGGGTGCTTGTCAGATTACCTATTGAGTTAGTGCCCCTTTTTTGGCTTCCCAACCAGCCCTTGTTGGGTTTGCAAGTAGTCCAAAGTCAGGAGAACACACTCTTCATTTGTGAGTGATTAAGCTTGCCACGTATGTGAATCTGCTCAGCCAGGAACATGTGCTCATGTGGAACTTGATCCAGCTTTGGTGATCCAGGCTTATTTCTCATGCTCTAGAGTAAACGAATCTAGAAGTCAGCAAGAGAAACATGAAAGTTGTATTTGTTCTCTCTTTTATATTTTGGGATGAAACCTGTGTGGAAATTCAAGAGAGTCAGATATGAAGCTGGGTGTAACTCAAGTGTCAGCTTTCTCCAAAGTCAGTACTCTCTCCCTCTGGTCTCAGTGCCAGGCAGGCTTACCTTGTTTTTTATGGCTGCTCGGTGATCTCCCCATGGCTTTTGTTCTTTTCCTGGGTCATCTCTTCTCCCTTCAGTGTGTTTCCAACCTAGAACTTGATCATTTTTTAAAGTAGTAACGTCTTCCCTTTTAACCATTTGTTCATCCTTTCTAGTTAGAATGGAAATGTTATTTTGGTGGCACAGTTGTGGGAGACATATTAAGACAGAAACAGTAGTGTGTTTTTCGTATATCTGTGGATTTTTATCTGATGTTGGATCTCATGGAATGTAAGGGCCTTAGAAAGCATGTGTTCATGTTGCCCTCACTGCTAAAATGGGGGTCCTGAGGTGAGCAGGGTGGGGAGTGCTCCAGATCACAGAGCTATTTGGTAACTGAGCCACCCCTGGGCCCGCATTGTCCCATTCCCAGGCCCTCGGCCTTTTATTTTATGCCCTGATGCCTCTCTTATTACATGAGTGGATTCAAACAATTATAGAGTAAGTGCACGTAGTTTCCGTAGCTTTGTAAGAGCCCGAGTCATGGCAGGAATCAAGCTGCCGAAGTTAGTACTTCTGGATCTGCCATCTGATATGAAATGCATCAATTTACCTTGAAAACATTCCTACTGATCAAAGCAGGGGACAAATTTGGGGCTTATTTTGTAGGAATATTTTAATGCCTAATGCTCTCTCATCTAAATGGTAGAACACATTTGGGCCATTGCCACTTCTGCAGGCCTCTAAGGACAGAGAATTCTAGTCCTATTATCCCGATTCTTGACCTTCCTCCATGTCTCCATACCTAAACATGTTAGTGCACGGCCCATGTTTGTGACTGTCAGAAGCACATTCTTTAATCTGAGGAAACATGCAGTATTAACAAAATGACTGTGTTTGGAACTCTGGATATAAAGACACAAAAGTGTAAATGTGCATGCCTTGGCCTGGGACACAGAGACGTCTTGAGGAATGGATTTCTATGTCCCAACAGATGGCAGGTTTGTAATGGCATGTGTTTGATGACAATGAGTTTGTCAATTTCTTTATGTTTAAAATATGGGCTGTGTATGTGAGGGGTGGGTCATTCTGCAACAGATAGATAGCCTATTCCACTGTCTAGTGTGGCCCCACTGAGAACTTGTTTTTGTAGTGCCCTCAAGCAGGATTGGCTCTGGAAAGCCACATCCATATGGTATGATTTGAGGAACACCAAGAAGGGTAATGTGTCATCACCCTGACACCACTAGAGATTAGGTCTTTGAAAGCCCTTTGTATCAGACAGCAGTGGAAAATGGGGCTTCTATAAGAGATGTGGAACCACAGGCATTAACACCAACAATCCAAAATAGCCTAGTTTGATAACCCATTTTCTTTTAAAAAGTTATCCTTGCTTATAGACCAGAGGCAGGAGGTGGACTTTGATTTTAGTCCCTGTAGAATTCACTAGAATTGAACATTACAAATTAGCACTTAAAATCTGGGACAATGAAAACATATTGAACAATGCATGGGTGTTGTTTCACCTATAATAATGAAAGATGGGTTAATGTGCTACCATTTATTGAGCACCAACCATTATGCCAGTTATTTTGCATTTAGTTGGCACAGCACCCTGTGAGGTAGATGTTATGATGTCCAGTTTACAAGTAAGGAAACTCAAGGTTCAGAGGAGATAAGTAACTTGCACCTGTTTGTACAGCCAATAAATTCAACATGCTGAGATTTGAATCCAGGTCTATCTAACGACACAGTATTCCCTCTCTGACTCTTTTCCCAACTTACAAGATGGGATGGTAATACCTTCCTCAAGATTATTTTAAGGATCCAATAAGATAAAAGAACTGGGAAGCACTTTGTAATAGCTAATAAAGCTTTGCAGAATGAAAGGCGTTATCAGAAATAGAAGACAATCTACTCCAGTGTTTCTATATGACTCTCTACCCTTGAAATAAATCTGGAAGTCCTGGAGTTTGGACCCCTACCCCTGGCTTTCTGGTAATGAGAGTAGTTTATGTCCTGAGCACAGGTTCTGAGCACGAGGATACTAGTCCTACTTACTGGAGAGATTTTCAAGAGTGTGATTTCCTTGCCGTGTAGCTGAGAGGCATAAAGAGGAGCTCAGTGTGTCTGCATGCAGAGCAGCAGGACCCCCCAGAGTTCTTTTCAGCACAGTGAGAAATCTCGTGTCTGTTTCTAGCGGTATTCTAACATGGATGTTGTTTCTTTCCCTTTCTCATCTGTCATAGAAACTGAGCTGCTTCTCCGTGTAAAGGACATCAGTCATTTCTTGATGCAGAATATCGCCTTCTTGTCTGGTAAGCAGACCTTTTCACATATTTAAACCAGATAAATGTATGACTATATTAACAAAGTTAGTTTGGTCCTTATTTTATATGTATATATATAATATAACCAAATACATAAAAATAAATATATAGTATGTATAATTATAAAATATATATATTTTATAATTATACATATTGTAATAATAATATGTGTGTGTATATATATATAGTTTGAGAAGCACTATTTTAATAAATATTTATACATTGTGCATGTAGTTGTTAAACAAATCGACATTTAGAGAATACTTAGAGGTTTTAAATGTGTTTAGATATGTGATTAAAACAATCTTACCACCCTTGTACATTTGATTTCAGCAAGCCTTTAGGAGTCCATGATGGATGAGAATAGAATCTGTCTCCTAGTGGGTGCTGGCTGAGTGACAGGGGAAAACTGAGGAGGTCTTCTTTGAGATTTTCTCTTCCACCATTAGCTCTGAGTGTTTTTTTGCAAAAGCTGTCAAGTCACCCTAATTAAACAGCATGTACTAAGTTTTCTTTTTCTTTTTAGGATTTCACTTATACATGATAAAGTTTACTGTTCTGAAATATGTGTATGTATTTGGATATGTATATGCATTTGTATATATTTTTTAAGATTCTAGTAAAATGCACAATTGACTCTCCTAAGCATTTTTAGGTGTACAGTTCAGTAACATTAAGTACATTCACATTGTTCTGCACCTGTCACCACCACCAATCTCCAGAGCTCTCCATCAATCTCCAGAACACTTCATCTTGTAAAACTAAAACTGTATCCACTGAAAAATAACTCCCCATTCCCTCCTCCCTAGCCCCTAGTAACCACCATTCTGCTCTTTGTCTCAAGGTATTTGACTAGGGACCTCATAGAAGTGGAATCACAGTGTCTTTTTGTGACTGGCTCATTTCACATAGCATAATGTCCTCAAGGTTCATCCATACCATACCACGTGTCAGAATTTCCTTCTTTTTTA
The DNA here is from genome assembly GCF_040802235.1 of Manis javanica. Lineage (NCBI taxonomy): Eukaryota > Metazoa > Chordata > Mammalia > Pholidota > Manidae > Manis > Manis javanica. Next base: position 128,888,349 of record NC_133174.1, on the reverse strand, counting down.
AGGCTCAATAATATTCCACATTTTGTTTGTCTGTTCATCTGTTGATGGATACTTGGGTTGCTTCCAACTTTTGGCTATTGCAAATAATGCTGCTCAATAACATACATAATTTTAGAGACATAACTGTAGTAAACCCGTCTTTTTTTTTGTTAAAGTCTCATTGATATACAATCTTATGAAAGTTTCACATGAGCAACATTCTGGTTTCAACATTCACCCATATTATCAAGTCCCCCCACCACCCCATTGCAATCTCTCCCATGGGACAGCTGTCCATCTCACTGTCCATCAGCGTAGTAAGATGCTATACAGACATTACTTGTCTTCTCCGTGTTATACTGCCTTCCCCATGACCTACCTATATTGTGAGTGCTAATTATAGTGCCCCTTAATCCCCTTCTCCCTTTCTCCCCACCCACCCTCCCATACCTCTTCCCTTTGAACCGCTAGCCCCTTCTTCGAGTTTGTGAATCTGCTGCTGTTTTGTTCCCTCAGTTTTGCTTTGTTGTTATACTCCACAAATGAGTGAAATCATTTGGTACTTGTTTTTCTCCACTTGGCTTATTTCACTGAGCGTAATACCCTCTAGCTCCATCCATGTTGTTGCAAATGGTAGGACTTGTTTTCTTCTTATGCTGAGTAATATCCCATTGTGTATATGTACCACCTCTTATTTATCCATTCATCTACTGATGGACACTTAGGTTGCTTCCATATCTTGGCTATTATAAATAGTGCTGCAATACACATAGGGGTGCATATGTCTTTTTGAATCTGAGAAATTATATTCTTTGGGTAAATTCCTAGGAGTGGAATTCCTGGGTCAAATGGAATTTCAATTTTTAGTTTTTTGAGGAACCTCCATATTGCTTCCCACAATGGTAGAACTAGTTTACATTCCCACCAGCAGTGTAGGAAAACCCCTCTCTTTTTGATGTGATCAGATATCTAGGGAAAGTTTTGCTTAAAGATAAGCAAATACTGTTCAGATATTAGAGTGATTTGAACTATACCATTAAATATTATATATTATATTAAATAGATAAGAAAAGTTTAGGAGTATAGGCATTGTTTGCATGAAAATGGATGCCTGTTACATGTTGAGTACAAGAAATGAACAGTATGTTGTTTAATTATTTCTCCTAAAGTGATGCTTAGATGTTCAGTTTACTAACCAGGCATTTAATTTATAATGATCCTAATTGGACACTTCAATCTGGCCTCTGCTTTAATGATTATAATTAATGGTAATTGTGAATTAGTAGAGATTTAATATAGTTTTATGTTTTATATGTAGTGTGTGTGACATACTGTCACTCCTGAGATTCAGAGATTTTACTGAAACTCATAAATGTTTTTCAAATTGTGTTCCAAATAGAATAGACCTCAGGGCTTGTTCTCCCCCGCAGATCCCTTTTCACGATTTCCTTGCTTATCTGCTTTTTGTAGTTTTCAGAATGTTTCTTCATGTGGTTTCTTTTGAAGAAAGGGTTTCTATTGGGAAAAGTGATTCAAACCTCCCAATTTAGAATATAAATCTCTCTTCTTTTCTCACAAATTTACTACCTGGTGCAGTGTTTATAGATACTCAATGGTAATAACAGTTTGTAGGTTAGTCAATGATAATTTACCCTTATAAGAGCCTTGCATTCTTTCCTTTGATAGGTATAGCTTGCCCAAGTGCTAGGCGGTCTGTCCTTGACTAGAGTGCTTACCAGCTTGCTTGGCAAGTCTAAGTTATGCGATATATAGTATATATGTTGCATTATATGCTACATATTATTTATATTGCTAGTTCTACACCAAACCCCATCTAGAGAGGCCCTTTGTTTAATGACTTTGCTAAATCTCTTGGTTCAGAATTGTACAGTTTCTCCTTTGAGTACCTTTAAAGCCTCTTGGGTGGATGCCATCATTCTCCTTGATTATCTTCATCCTACTCTTTAAGTCTAGGAGATGATAAAGTGAAGATTTATCATCATTTGATTTAACACCTTGGACTAGTTTGATTGAAAAGATGATTTGGGAATAGACTCCCCTCAAGTTTCCCTGTAAAGATGAAGGAAGGAATAAATTTGATCTCTTTCTAAGTGCACGAGAGAAGAATATGTATTTGGCTTTTGTTAAATGGAGTGTTTTTTCAATGTCAACGAGGTCATGTTGATTGAGATTGTTTAGATATATACCTGCAGATTCCTGTCTCAAGAGAGGAGTGGTGAAATTTCTGACTCAGATTGTGGATTTGTCTATATCTCCTAGCAGTTCTGTCAGTTTTGTTTCACATATTTTGAAGCTCTGTTATCAGGTACATAGCTTTAGGATTGTTACATCATCTTGATGAAGTTACTACTTTTAATTATCAAATGACCTTACTATGTAGTAATATTCTTGTCTCTGAAATAGACTTTGTCTAAAATCAACTTCCTTTTGACTAATACTAGCATGATGTATCTTTTTCCATCCTTGTCCTTTTAATGCATTTGTACCTTTATGTTTAAAATGTATTTTTGTAGGCATTGTCTAGTTGGGTCTTGATTTTTTTATCCAATTTGATGATCTCTAACTTTAAATTGGGGCATGTAGATCATTTACATTAGTGTGGTTATTCATATGGCTGAGTTGAAATCTACCATGTTAATATTTGTTTTCTATTTGTTCCTTTGGTTCTCTTTTTTCTCCCCTGTACTTCTCTCTTTTGGGCAGTTTTTATCATTCCCCTTTCTCTCCTTGGCCATTGTCATGATTTTATTGCAAATAGAATTGTTTTTTTTTAGTTTGGTATCATTAATCTACAATTACATGAGCAACATTATGTTTACTAGACTCCCCCCATCATCAAGTCCCCACCACATACCCCATTACAGTCACTGTCCATCAGCGTAGTAAGATGCTGTAGAATCACTACTTGTCTTCTCTATGTTGTACAGCCTTCCCCGTGCCCCACCTCCACATTATGTCTGCTATTCATAATGCCCCATTTTCCCCCTTATCCCTCCCTTCCCACCCATCCTCCCCAGTCCCTTTCCCTTTGGTAACTGTTAGTCCATTCTTGGGTTCTGTGAGTCTGCTGCTGTTTTGTTCCTTCAGTTTTTTCTTTGTTCTTATACTCCACAGATGAGTGAAATCATTTGGTACTTGTCTTTCTCGACCTGCCTTATTTCACTGAGCATAATACCCTCTAGCTCCATCCATGTTGTTGCAAATGGTAGGATTTCTTTTCTTCTTATGGCTGAATAATATTCCATTGTATATATGTACCCCCTCTTCTTTATCCATTCATCTACTGATGAACACTTAGGTTGCTTCCATTTCTTGGTGATTGTAAATAGTGCTGTGATAAGCATAGGGGTGCTTATGTCTTTTTCAAACTGGGCTGCTGCATTCTTAGGGTGAATTTGTAGGAGTGGGATTCCTGGGTCAAATGGTATTTCTATTTTGAGTTTTTTGAGAAACCTCCATACTGCTTTCCACAAGGTTGAACTAGTTTACATTCCCACCAGCAGTGTAGGAGGGTTCCCCTTTCTCCACATCCTCACCAACATTTATTGTTGTTTGTCTTTTGGATGGTGGCGATCCTTACTGGTGTGAGGTGATATCTCCTTGTGGTTTTAATTTGCCTTTCTTTGATGATTAGTGATGTGGAGCATCTTTTCATGTGTCTGTTGGCCATCTGAATTTCTTCTTTAGAGAACTGTCTATTCAGCTCCTCTGCCCATTTTTTAATTGGATTATTTGCTTTTTGTTTGTTGAGGTACGTGAGCTCTTTATATATTTTGGATGTCAACCCTTTATAGGATCTGTCATTTATGAATATATTCTCCCATTATGTAGGATACCTTCTTGTTCTGTTGATGGTGCCCTTTGCTGTACAGAAGCTATTCAGCTTGATATAGTCCCACTTGTTCATTTTTGCTTTTGTTTCCCTTGCCCAGGGAGATATGTTCATAAAGAAGTTGCTCATGTTTATATCCAAGAGATTTTTGCCTGTGTGTTTTCCTAAGAGTTTTATGGTTTCATGATTTACATTCAGGTCTTTGATCCATTTCGAATATACTTTTGTGTATGGGGTTAGACAATGATCCAGTTTCATTCTCTTACATGTAGCTGTCCAGTTTTGCCAACACCAGCTGTTGAAGAGGCTGTCATTTCCCCATTGTATGTTCATGGCTCCTTTATCATACATTGATTGACCATATATGCTTAGGTTTATATCTGGACTCTCTATTCTGTTCTGCTGTTCTGTGGGTCTGTTCTTGTGCCAGTACCAAATTGTCTTGATTACTGTGGCTTTGTAGTAGAGCTTGAAGTTGGGAAGCGAGATCCCCTCTGTGTTATTCTTCCTTCTCAGGATTGCTTTGGCTTGAATTTTTTAAATTAAAGTATCATTGGCATACAATCTTATGAAGAAGGTTTCACATGAACAACATTGTGATTTCAACATTCACCCATATTATCAAGTCCTAACCCCTCACCATTGCAGTCGCTGTCAGCGCAGTAAGATGCTATAGAGTTACTACTTGTCTTCTTTGTACTATACTGCCTTCTCTGTGACCTACCTATATTGTGATTGTGAATTATAGTGCCCCTTAATCCCCTACATTGAATATTTTTAATATATCCTTATATATTTATTCACTTAAATTCAGCCAAATATGAATTATGACTAAAAGTCTTAAAAAAATTCTATTAGCAAGTTAAATGTAAAGGACACCCCACAACTTTTCTACTAAAAATAATCCTTCAGCTTCCATTTACAACTAAATATTTATCGAATACCTATTCTGTGCCCAGGTATTAGGCAGCTGTAGGAGGGACCTTAAACATATGTCAGGCTCATCTGTACACTTAGATAACTTTCATTCTCAGTGTTTCTCATCCTCCAGACTGTGCAGAGGGCTGTGGAGTGTGGTGTATACTGAATTTTAACCCACAGAAATTTTATGGTCTTTCTTTGCATTAGCAAGATTCCTATTCCATTGTTCCTGTCACTGCTTATGTTGTTCCTTCCATAGACCCATTAGAGTATCACTTACTTCCTATAGTTTGTCACCTTTATTCTCTTAAGCTCCCTATGACTGTAAGAGGTTGATTATATGAAGGTTTCCACTTGCTTTCAAGTTGTTAATTACCCCTTTTGAGTTTAAGCCCATAGCACTGTTAAAGAAATAGCTATTTCCTAATACCCTTGGTTGGCCAATATGAGGGATCAGCTTTTTTTTCCAACTTGTTATACACATACCTTGACATTTTCTTCTGACTGTATTCACTGATTTTGCCTTCTTGTTCCTTCATTGTTTTTTCATTTAGAAACCATTCTGCCATTTTTTCACTTAGGATCATAGTGCCATTCTGGTTTATGTAGAGATCATCCTTTATAAAAGTTACTTTGGCTCCAAACTGCCTTCTAACATCCCGTCTCAAATCTAAAATCCTTTTTCTTGCATTGTTGCCACATAAATTGTTAATTCAGCTGTTTTTTTTAATACTATTTTAGGAGGTCGGGGGAAGGACAATGCTTGGATCATTACGTTTCCAGAAAATTGTAATTTCAGATGTATACCAGAAGATGTGATAGCAAAAGTGCTGACTTATTTGATGTCAGTTGCGAGGTACAGCATTTCACTACATTTGTTTTCAATTTGTTTTATATCAGAGACCCTTTTGAAGGTAACAAGAGGAAAATGGCTTTTTAGTATGGCTGTTACTGTAATAAATGATCATATGACTCACCGTCAGAGTAGATGAAGGGGAAACTGAATGCTACCTCCTAAATTGCTATAAAAACTATACCAAGGATCTATGAAAACAAAATTAGGGGTCTAGAAGTATTTGTCCCCATGAAGAAAAGCTTAGGTTGAAAATGACGATCATACATAAAGCCTTTAATTTGCCTAACAGGAAATATTACCAGCAAGAGTCCAGACAGCTATTCTTCATTTCGTCTAGGGATAAAATAAGAAGACCGAATATTATGTATGTAAAAAGTGACATGGACTATATTAGGAAGAACTTCTTGATATTAGAAGTCATTTGAGACTAGAGTGCTTTAAAAGAGAAAGTTTCAAATGCTTCCTTAAAGATTTTATTTAGGTTGAAAACAAATTTTTTGAAGGAAACATTTTCCAGTTACTAACTCTGAAGACTAAGAGGGCACATCTAGGATGCTAAAATTGTGAAGAGTCTCATGAATGAAAATCAAATCCCAGAAAACAAAATTTACAGTACACCCCCTAAAGCTTGAAAGTGGTCTTTTTAGGGCAAATACAAATTCTATTATCCATTAAACTGCCTTCCCTCAAGGAGCAGACAAGAGATAAAAACCTGTTTAACTGTATTCTTCTTCTGAATGAAAGGACCATTGGCTCATCATGATGGATTGCCCTGAAAAGTTAAATTTGATGTAATGAATAACAGCTGTCTATAAGGTTTCCCCATACCCAAGGTCTCAGTATTCCAGATTTATTTTAGTGACTTATCTGCATTACACAATCACTTGCCTATTTAAACAATTGACATTGATGCCAAAAAAAAATTCTAAATAGTGAGTAACAGAATATGGAATTAAATTGATTTTCCAATGTGGTGCTTTGTGATAGCTTTCCAAATTTGTCTTCAGATGTTAAATGTATATGAAATAATAAGAAATAAGGACATATTTAGCAAATTTGGTCTAATTACAAAGAAAAACATATTATTTCCTCTTACCTTTCAGGCAAAATGGATCTGACTCCCGGTTTACCCTTATCGTTGATCGACGATTGGATACATGGTTTTCCCTCAAAATCTCTCTCCAAAAAATCTCGGTTAAGTACCAATGCATTCTACAGTAACTTATTATTTTTGTTTCACATTATACTTTATGTGGGAGTATGAATGATTTTGATACAGTTAGAGATAAGAAAAATGGGTGGGATGGTGAAGTGGCTAAGTAGGAAGAAGAGCTGGTATGGGAGGGTGAGGTGAACAGCTCTACCCAAAATCAAGCCTAACGGAGTGGATGAGTAGTTAATAGTTCAAGTTTTGAGCGAGAGGAGACTCATGGTTCCCTACACCTTTCAAAGCATGGTGCTTTTTTAAAAAAATGGAAATAGCTGTGTTGTTGACTTACTGTGTATGGAAAAGTATAAAGTTGACGACAATAGTCAATAATCCAACCATCCAGAAATAATCATTTCCTAACATTTTGATGTGTATGTTTCTAGAATTTATTCTCCTGGGACAGAGTAGGGAAGTGAGTCACCTGCAGTATGACACATCTCCCCTATTGGAATCTAGTCCCCAGATTCCCAAGAACCAGATAGAGGAAATGGTTTCCCTAAAGGAAACAGTATGAGAGATGCAGTCCTGGCCTCAGTCAAGATGATTTTTTACACTATTAGGCTCACCTGAATATAGTGGCATTGTCTGACACTTTTCTTTCATAAAAGAGGGGGGAAGTGAAGAACCCATAAGATTACAGAGCTGGCAAGATTGAGGATGCCCAAGAAGTACCATGGGGCCAGACCAACTTCTTCTATCAGATCAGAGTAACTCTGAATCAATATATTTTTTTCTTCGAGAGTCCAGCATCATAACCATCTGAAATTATTTGTGTCCTGACACAGGAGGCCACTTCCACCAGAGGAATTTGATTTAATTGTGAAGGCAAGACAAAAATGTAGGTTGTTGGATTCTGAGCCAGCATTCCTTTTGCTACACTAACTTGCTAACGAGTGTAGGAAGTATCTTGGGAACCCATCGTAAAAATGAAGGAGATCATTATTCTTTTCAGACCATTATTCCTCATTTCAAGCAAATCAGCAAAGTGTTTATTTTTTTAACAGAGGTATTTGATCACAAGCAATGGAGAGAAGAGTGAACACCACATTGACACAGATACTAAAATAGAATAGCAAAACCTTGACTTTGCATAATACAGTTTTGCTTTTTCAAAAGCATTTACATTTATTAAGTAATGTGATTCTCTTTATTTCCTGATGAAGTACTAAGTGCAGACATCATTATAATTACAATTACATGGATACGCACACTTTGCAAAGGTTTTGTGATGAATCCAGGGTCAAATAGCTAAGTAACAGAAAGAGCTGGAGCAAGAATCGAATTTTCATGAATTCCAATTGGTGTCTTTTCCACCTGCTGCTTTCTGTCATTTTCCAAATGATTTGTAGGTAGACAAATAAATTCAGTGTTCTTAGAAAAAGGTAAACTTCCTTTGGTGAGAGTGAATCTGCTCTCCATATATGATTGAGCCCTAATATATAGTAATGGGGCTAAAAGAATTAAAAGCTATTTACCTTGCTCTGGCCATTTAGGATCAGTCCTTGGACCTGCTGAGCACACTTCAGGATATGACAATAATCATTTTTTTAATACTAAATATAGCATTTGTTACAATAAAACATTTTTTATCCCCAGCCAGCTTCTTTCTTTTGGTCAAAAAATACCTGCTTGGTTAGTTTTCATTTAGTGACTGTTTGGCAGATTGAATCAGTTTTTGTTATTTTTATTAATCAAATAGTTTGCTTGAAACAGAGGTCTTGTTTTTCCTAAAAGAGAAACAATAAGATTTGCTATTGATCCTACTGATTTGGGGTCAGCAGAGCAATAATGCATTTTTTAGGGGGGAGGTGACAGTTCCCTGTTTTCCTAGAGATGTTATCTCAGTGGCAAGTATGAACCAAAGAGCTTAGCACTCAGGGTCCCTTTCTCCTCAGAACTGCCAAATTCATGGTGCAGGGCAGGATGGGGGTATAGGTGGTCATGATATGTAACTAAATATGTAGAGTATTTTAAGTGTTGTTTCTTTTTATCATTTTAAATGTTTCTGCTTGTAGTAAAGTTTCCAAACCCATAGTCAAGAGCACATGAATTATATCTCAACCATTAATTGCCATTGGGTACTGTTTGCAATAAATATAAATATTGAATACAAGCTAATTTCAGGAGCCAAAGTTGGCAGTCAAAAAGCATTTGTGATGAAATTACCATTGTGTAGATAGGTGTAACTGTCTTTAGTATATTATATCAAACAAGTGTCTGTGAAATAATTGTACAATACAGTTTGAAGACATTAGTTTGTAGATTCCAAAATAAGTTATGCATTTAATTTATACTTCATAATTAATGAGAGGAGACAAGATTTTTTTTAGTTATACATTTTGGGGAAATGTTAATTTGGAAGAGAATCCTATCCATGTTAGAAATTTTGCATGGTATGTTCTTTCCAGATTATCATTGGATGAAATCTCACAAACGACTAACCTTTCACAAGGCTTAAACTCAGAACAGAATTTAATTAACAATAACAAAAAAAGCAGCAAGCTGGAATTGAATTTTAAATTACAGACAGATAGGACAAGAATTAAGGTATCAGATATTACTACCTTCACGAAGATTCTTAGCATTCCACCTTAAAACCTCAAACTACGTGGAGGAGAAAGCCAGTTCCCATCAAGCCCCTGAGAGGAGAGTCCTTGTTTTTTCCTTCGTAGCCTCTTAAGACAGGCCTGATCCTCTTGAGCAGTCCAGCGCAAACTAATCCAGGAGGTTCAGTCAGGCTCAGTAATTGGGAGAATGTGTCAACTGAATAACAATGAGCAGCGGGATGGCTCTGTCAGCTGACTAATCGGGGATAGTGGGCTGATTTTTTGCGGAGCTGCCACGGTGGTAATGGAAGCAGCTGTGGTAGCTTTCTTTGATAGAGATTTTGGGCTGCCGCTTTTAAATACTACCTACGAAGCAGCTCAGATTTCATCAATGTTGCACTAACAGTTGGAAAAGAAGAGTGTTACTGTGTATAGGCGAGATGGCAGAAGCAACTCCCCCGAGAGACAAGAGGAGGTTCCGAAGGAATGCGGTAAGGGCTCTGCTTGCAGTCATGGAAAGCCTATTCCCGAGCTCAAGTGCGGAGATGCTGCAGCACAGTGCATAGCACAACCTGCGGAATGGGCCTTTTAAGGATGAATGGAGAGAATGGAGACTCGGCTTTGCGGAGAATGCATTGATGTGATTACTGTGATAGTGGCGTAAGGAAATGTCGGGGAGGAGGGAGAATGTAATTTCAAAATATAATGTGCTCAAGTTTATGAGGAAGCACCATTAGTCATGTTACTTGCTTAAGATTGTATGAACAATTTCTGAATCATTTGGCCCCAAAATAGCTTTAAATCTTTCATTGTATGTCTAACAAAAGGGTCCAGCCTTCCTTCCACCAGGGTCAAGTAGAGTGTGATGCCATGCACTGGTCTGGAGATGACTTCATTAGCGTTCCAGACAGGCAGCCCTTCCTGGGTGTTCCTGTACAAGTGAAAAATTTTAAGGGCAAAGGATTTGAAATCCTTCTGATTTCAGTTTTTCTCCAAATTCAAACTTTAAAGATGCCAAATTCTAGCCTGTTGACAGCTCCATTTTTTTTTTAAGGAAAAAAAAGTGACTCCATTTTCTTTATAGGCTAGAAATCAGAAATCTCTCCTTTCAGATTCGTTTCAAACACTTTTCTAACTAGGATTTTTCCTTTCTTGGCTCACTTTTATACTAAATTCCCAGAAAATTTCTAAAGTGATATTTAGATGTATTTTGGAGAAATCTGAAATAACACTAGCTAATTTAATGACTAACTGGCCACCTGTAAGGCTTTAAATGCCACTCTTTTTCTTTAAAAATGTAAGACAATGTTTTTGATGTTAGGATTTAAAATATAATACTTGCTCATTAAAAAAATTGAGATGACACACAAAAAAATTCAAGAAAGTAAAAATCAGCCTTAGGAAAAGATGGCATTTGGAATCAGAAGTAATGTTAGGGAGTAAACCAGTAAGAATTTTATTGTTGTTGACAGTTAACATGACTAGGTGAGTAAATGATTTATTTCCTGATAAAGCTCTAGGCACAGAATGGCAATTTAAAAAATTAGTTTAGATAGGAATCTTTTTATTTTGACAAAATTGTATCTTCAGCCCTACATATGATTTTGTATTATGGATATAATAGCTTCAGACTTTATTTATTAAGGTATCATTGATATACAATCTTATGCTCGGATTTCACACGAGCAGCATTGTGGTTACTACACTCCCCGTATTATCAAGTCCCCACCACATACCCCATTACAGTCACTGTTCATCACCTTAGTAAGATGTTGTAGAGTCATTACTTGTCTTCTCTGTGCTATACTGCCTTCCCTGTGACCACCCCCCCATATTATATGTGCTAATCATAATGCCCCTTAATTCCCTTATCCCTCCCTTCCCACAAACACTCCCCAGTCCCTTTCCCTATGGTAAATGTTTGTCCATTCTTGGGTTCTGTGATTCTGCTGCTGTTTTGTTCCTTCAGTTTTTCTTTGTTCTTATACTCCACATATGAGTGAAATCATTTGGTACTTGTCTTTCTCTGGCTGGCTTATTTCACTGAGCATAATACCCTCTAGCTCCATCCATGTTGTTACAAATGGTAGGATTTGTTTTCTTCTTATGGCTGAATAATATTCCATTGTGTATATGTACCACATCTTCTATATCCATGCATCTACTGATGGACACTTAGGTTGCTTCCATTTCTTGGCTATTGTAAACAAGGGGTGCATCTGTCTTTTTCAAACTGGGCTGCTGCATTCTTAGGGTAAATTCCTAGAAGTGGAATTCCTGGTTCAAATGGTATTTCTATTTTGAGCATTTTGAGGAACCTCCATACTGCTTTCCACAAGGATTGAACTAATTTACATTCTTACCAGCAGTGTAGGAGGGTTCCTCTTTCTCCACAACTTTGCCAACATTTGTTATTGTTTGTCTTTTGGATGGTAGCGATCCTTACTGGTGTGAGGTGATATCTCCTTGTGGTTTTAATTTACATTTCTCTGATGATTAGCAATGTGGAGCATCTTTTCATGTGCCGGTTGGCCATCTGAATTTCTTCTTTAGAAAACTCTCTATTCAGCTCCTCTGCCCATTTTTTAATTGGATTATTTGCTTTTTGTTTGTTGAGGTACGTGAGCTCTTTATATATTTTGGATGTCAACCCTTTATTGGATCTGTCATTTATGAGTATATTCTCCATACTGTAGGGTACCTTTTTGTTCTATTGATGGTGTCCTTTGCTGTACAGCTTGATATAGTCCCACTTGTTCATTTTTGCTTTTGTTTCCCTTGCCCGGGGAGATATGTTCATGAAGAAGTTGCTCATGTTTATGTCCATGAGATTTTTGCCTATGTTTTCTTCTAGGAGTTTTATGGTTTCATGACTTACATTCAGGCCTTTGATCCATTTCAAATTTACTTTTGTGTATGGGGTTAGACAGTGATCCAGTTTCATTCTCTTACATGTAGCTGTCCAGTTTTGCCAGCACCATCTGTTGAGGAGACTGTCATTTCCCCATTGTATGTCCATGGCTCCTTTATCGTATATTAATTGGGCATATATGTTTGGGTTAATGTCTGGAGTCTCTATTCTGTTCCACTGGTCTGTGGCTCTGTTCTTGTGCCAGTACCAAATTGTCTTGATTACTGTGGCTTTGTAGTAGAGCTTCAATTTGGGGAGCGAGATCCCCCCCACTTTATTCTTCCTTCTCAGGATTGCGTTGACTATTCGGGGACTTGGACGGTTCCATATGAATTTTAGAACTATTTGTTCCAGTTCATTGAAGAATGCTGTTGGTAGGTTGATAGGGATTGCATCGAATCTGTATATTGCTTTGGGCAGGATGGCCATTTTGACGATATTAATTCTTCCTAGCCAGGAGCATGGGATGAGTTTCCATTTGTTAGTGTTCCCTTTAATTTCTCTTAAGAGTGTCTTATAGTTTTCAGGGTATAGGTCTTTCACTTTCTTGGTTAGGTTTATTCCTAGGTATTTTATTCTTTTTGATGCTATTGTGAATGGAATTGTTTTCCTGATTTCTCTTTCTATTAGGTCATTGTTAGTGTATAGGAAAGCCACAAATTTCTGTGTATTAATTTTGTATCCTGCAACTTTGCTGTATTCTGATATTAGTTCTAGTAGTTTTGGAGTGGATTCTTTAGGGTTTTTTATTTCCAATCTCATGTCATCTGCAAATAGTGACAGTTTGACTTCTTCTTTATCTATCTGGATTCCTTGTATTTCTTTGTTTTGTCTGATTGCTGTGGCTAGGACCTCCAGTACTATGTTGAATAACAGTTGGGAGAGTGGCCATCCCCTGTCTTGTTCCCGACCTTAGGGGAAAAGCTTTCAGCTTCTCACTATTCAGTATGATGTTGGCTGTGGGTTTTGTCATGTATTCCCTTTATTATGTTGAGGTACTTGCCCTCTATACCCATTTTGTTGAGAGTTTTTATCATGAATGGATGTTGAATTTTGTTGAATGCTTTTTCAGCATCTATGTAAATGATCATGTGATTTTTGTCCTTCTTTTTGTTGATGTGGTGGATGATGTTGATGGATTTTTTAATGTTGTACCATCCTTGCATCCTTGTGATGAATCCCACTTGATCATGGTGCATGATCCTCTTGATGTATTTTTGAATTCGGTTTGCTAATATTTTGTTGAGTATTTTTGCATATATGTTCATCAGGGTTATTGGTCTGTAATTATCTTCGTTTGTGGTGTCTTTGCCTGGTGTTGGTGTTAGAGTGATGCTGGTTTCATAGAATGAGTTTGGAAGTATTCCCTCCTCTTCTATTTTTTGGAAAACTTTAAGGAGGATGGGTATTATGTCTTCTCTATATGTCTGATAAAATTCAGCGGTAAATCCATCTGCCCCGGGGGTTTTGTTCTTGGGTAGTTTTTTGATTGCCGCTTCAATTTCATTGTTGGTAATTGGTCTGTTTAGATTTTGTGTTTCTTTCTTGGTCAGTCTTGGAATGTTGTATTTTTCTAGGAGTTGTCCATTTCTTCTAGGTTTTCCAGCTTGTTAGCATACAGATTTTCATAGTATTCTCTAATAATTTTTTGTATTTCTGTGTGGTCTGTTGTGATTTTTCCTTTCACATTTCTGATTCTGTTTATGTGTGTAGATTCTCTTTTTCTCTTAATAAATCTGGCAAGGGGTTTATCTATTTTGTTTATTTTCTCAAAGAACCAGCTCTTGGTTTCATTGATTTTTTTCTATTGTTTTATTCTTCTCAATTTTATTTATTTTTTCTCTGATCTTTATTACGTCCCTCCTTCTGCTCACTTTTGGCCTCAGTTGTTCTTCTTTTTCTAGTTTCAATAATTGTGACCTGAGAGTATTCATTTGGGATTGTTCTTCCTTCTTTAAATAGGCCTGGATTGCTATATACTTTCCTCTTAAAACTGCCTTTTCTACGTCCCACAGAATTTGGGGCTTTGTGCTTTTTGTGTCATTTGTCTCCATATATTGCTTGATCTCTATTTTAATTTGGTCATTGATCCATTGGTTATGTAGGAGCATGTTGTTAAGCCTCCATGTGTTTGTCAGCCTTTTTGCTTTCTTTGTACGATATATTTCTAGTTGTATACCTTTGTGATCTGAGAAGTTGGTTGGTAGAATTTCAATCTTTTAAAATTTACTGAGGTTCTTTTTGTGGACTAGTATGTGGTCTATTCTGGAAATGTTCCATGTGCACTTGAGAAGAATTTGTGTTTTGCTGCTTTTGGGTGTACAGTTCTGTAGATGTCTATTGGGTCCTTCTGTTCTAGTGTGTTGTTCAATGCCTCTGTGTCCTTACTTATTTTCTGTCTGGTGGATCTGTCCTTTGGAGTGAGTGGTGTGTTGAAGGCTCCTAAAATGAATGCATTGCATTCTATTTCCTCCTTTAATTCTGTTAGTATTTGTTTCACATATGTCAGTGAAACATATGTGAAGCCAAGCTGAAGGAGCTCTCAACCTACAAGGAAGGAAGGGCACATTCATAACTATTATGAAAGAACTTCTAGCTGGTGGGGAAAGCTCCTGTCTTGGGTGCATATATGTTTATAATTGTTATATCCTCTTGTTGGACTGAGCCCTTTATCATTATGTAATGTCCTTCTTTATCTATTGTTCTTTCTTTGTTCTGAAGTCTATTTTGCCTGATACAAGTACTGCAACACCTGCTTTTTTCTCCCTATTGTTTGCATGAAGTATCTTTTTGCATCGCTTCACTTTTAGTCTGTGTATGTCTTTGTTTTTCAGGTGAGTCTCTTGTAAGCAGCATGTAGATGGGTCTTGCTTTTTTATCCATTCTATTACTCTGTGTCTTCTGATTGGTGCTCTCAGTACATTTACATTTAGGGTGATTATCAATAGATATGTACTTATTGCCATTGCAGGCTTTGGATTTGTGTTTGCCAAATGTTCAAGGGCAGGTTCTTTACTGTCTAGCAGTCTACCTTATCTCACTTATTATGCTATGATAACCACAGTCTGATGATTTTTTCCCCTCCCTTCTTTTTCTTTCTTCTCTACTCTTTATTTGTTAGGTGTCATATTCTGTAGTCTTTGTGTATCCCTTGACTGACTTTGTGGGTAGCTGATTTAATTTAGCATTTGGTTAGAATTTAATTGGTTTACTTCCTTTACTGTGGTTTTATTTTCTGTGGTGACAGCTATTTAGCCTTAGGCACACTTCCATCTAGATCAGTCCCTTTAAATACCCTGTATAAATGGTTTGTGGGAGGCAAATTCCCTCAACTCTTGCTTATCTGAGAATTGTTTCATCCCTCCTCTAAATTTAAATGAATCTTTCTGGGTGGAGTATTCTTCGTTTGAGGCCCTTCTTTTTCATTGCATTGAATATATCATGCCACTTCCTTTTGGCATGTAAGCTTTTTGCTGAGAAGTCTGTTGATAGCTTGATGGGTTTTCCTATGTAGGTGATCTTTTTCCTCTCTCTGGCTGCTTTTAATACTCTGTTATTGTCCTTGATCTTTTCCATTTTAATTATTTTATGTTTTGGTGTTGTACTCCTGGGGTCCCTTGTGTTGGGAAATCGGTGGACTTCCATGGTCTGAGAGAGTATTTCCTTCCCCAAATAGGGGAAGTTTTCAGCAATTGTTTCTTCAAAGACGTTTTCTATCCCTTTTTCTCTTTCTTCTTCTGGCACCCCTATAATGTGAATTTTTTCTGTTTGGATTGGTCACACAGTTCTCTTTAATATTCTTTCATTCCTAGAGATCCTTTTTTCTGTCTGTGCCTCAGCTTCTCTGTATTCCTGTTCTCTCATTTCTATTCCATTTACAGTCTCCTCTACCTCATCAAATCTGCCTTTAAGTCCCTCCATTGTTTGTTTCATTTCTGGTATCTCCCTCCTGAATTTGTCTCTTAACTCTTGAGTATTTTTCAGTAGCTCCATTAACATACTTATGACTTTTATTTTGAATTCTCTTTCTTGAATATTTGTGATTTCAACCTCACCGAGCCCTCTTTCTGGTGTTTGAGGGATTTTGTATTGAACAAGGTTCTTCTGCCTTTTCATAGTCCTGGAGTGATGGGAGTGGTTGCAAGCGAGCAGCGTGGGTGTCAGCTCTGAGGATGAAGTCCCTTTCTGCTTCCCAGTCATAGTTCCTGTCTCCACTATCTGTTGGTTAACTGCACAGAGGGAAAAAACTGTGGGTTGATCCCCAGGCTCCCGTGGGTGGGGCGGCCCTCAGGATGGCCTAGAGGTATGGCAGGGTTCACAGATGTGCTGTGCAGTAATCTGCCATGAGGACAAAGCCCTTTCATGCTTCCCAATCACCATGCTTGTCTCCACTGTCTTGGCCGGTTTGCCGTGCACAGGGAGAAGTCTCTGCATTAAGCTGTGCACGTGCACTAGGTGGTGCTGCCTTCTGGCTGGTCTGCAGCAATGGTGCGGACAGTGGGTTTGTGCCCAGGTACTGGCAGTGAGGAGGGAGCAGCAGGCTGCTTATTGTGGTGGGGGACCTAGGGGCTGCATTGCCAACCAGAGGAATGGAGCCTGTCATTTCAGACTTTTAACAAACGGCGAATTCATGGTATGCAAGAAATGCCTCAGTATGTGCTTTGCAGTATCGGGTGCGACTAAATGTGCGACTGACATTAGTACTTTCACTATCAATAGGAACTGACTTAAGCTTTCAGAAAGTTCCTAATTCCTTTAGACAGAGATCTTTTCTCAGTGCCAAACTTAGTTTCATCCACGTACATGTGCATTAATATACACACAGATAAATATGGCACACAAGTACTCACTGAGTAGGCATATCTGCGACTGTGCTACATACCATCCAGGTTACAAAGGCAAATATGGATTGGCTACCAAGCTGAAGGAGCTCTCAACCTACAAGGAAGGAAGGGCACATTCATAACTATTATGAAAGAACTTCTAGCTGGTGGGGAAAGCTTCCTAAAGAAGATGACATTTGTTTGGACCTTAAGAAAGAGCTTGGGTTTCTGGTACCTTTCTTTGTTTCTTTCCTCCATTTTTCTGTTAAATGAGTTACTTTAACTGGAGCCTAAGAACAGATAGCTTGCAATGAAATTGATTGGATGAAGTCCAAAGCTCAGAAGTATAATGGAAGACATATTCGTTCTGCTTACATGGATAGGGCTTGAGCAGAGTGAAAATGTGAAACTTAACTGGTGATACAGTGGTTTCACATTGAAGGATCTCTAGTGTTGGGCTGATTCTGGAAGCTATGATAGCTAATGCAGTAGGTTTAAAGTCCAAAGAGAGGATTAAGCTGGCTACTTGGTGGAAATTACAATGACTGTCACCAAGTGAGAGGAAGGGGAGGAGAATAGATTGAAGACAAGAAGTGCAAACCATGGCAAGGAGTGTTGCCTAGGACCATCCTCTCCCTGATGTCACTTGGCACATTGTTTTGTGATCTGTGGAGTAACTCATGCTCTCTTTACTCTTTAAGGGATGGGTATAGAGGAAGAGTATGGAAGGAGCTCATGGCATTGGAAACTGTTCTTGATAGTTTGATATCATGATGTTTTTCCCAGTATATTGTAAAGAGATAGTTCAGACCTTATCATAGTTGATCACATGCCAAAAATTCAACATTATGATATTAGATTATAATAGTTTTTGTTCATTAGACTCTATGGTGCTAAATTTTTCCCAACAATTTGTTTTGACTGTTAATATTTGTCCCATTTTGTAGGTCGAGTCATTCCTAAGCAGCAAGTCTGAGTGTGCTTTCAGTCTATGCATTGTTAAGTATCCGTCCTGAAGAGGGTCAGGTGTACTGGAAGGATCTTGCCTTTAGGATGCAGATAAGCCTGGGTGCCCCTGCTCTGGGGCAGGTTGCTACACCACCTTATGCTTTAGTTTGGCCATCTGTAAAAAAGACCCTAACACCTACTGCCCTGCAATATTACGAAGACCTAATAGGGTAATCTATATAAAAAGCCTGGCACTAACATAACAGGCTTTCAGTCAAGGGTTCCCTCTTATTGTTACTGCACTTTTTTTTCTCTACAGATTAAAAAAAGAAAAGCTATAGGATTATAAATCACTTTATATTCAGTACAAATTGATAGTAGCCAAAAATTTATGTTGTATAAGCCACTTTAAACATTTTTAAAGAAATAACTAGAATATCTGAAAAGCACAGGGTGTGTGAATTTCATCTTAGACACCACACAAAAGAATATTCCAGCCTTTAGTAGTAGGGTCTTGACTCAAGTTTATGCCTTTTCTTGTTACTATCGTAAGGCCATACAACTGGACCATCTGAGGGTATGCATGAGGAGAAGGGAGTAAATCTCTTCCTTAGTGGGAAAGGTGAGAGATAACTACTTCTGTGCCCATTAACTTGAATAACAGTAAGAGCTGCCACAGTGCACTGGGAGTGGGGGGTGTGCACACTGATTGGAGAAATAAATGTCTCTGAGCCCTATCAAGGTGGGCAGCATAGTCATTTTCCCTGAGGTGCCTTTAAGCAGTTTCATGTCGGAGCTCCAAAAAAAGTGCCTGGAAGAAGCTAATGTCAGTGCTATTTCCTCTGTCATGCTTTTTTTTTTCTGTAAAAAGTAAAAAAAGTAAACACAGCTTACCTTTGCCCACATCCCTTTGCTTTTTTGACAGGTTCTTAAAAGCGATTTATAGTTTTCAAATCTAGGGTTTGATGTTGGAGAAGATAGAAACTGTGCTTTTTCATGTTTACATAACCAGACAGATTAGAGAGCCTTAAGCAGCATAGCAAAGAATTTAGAAAAGTATTATCCCCAAACCAAAATAGAAAAGCTCAGCTGAGGTTTTTTTTGTTCTGTAAGATACATGCATTCAATGCTGTTCATGATACGTGGCATGCTGTTGGTCCTTCATTTAAGTACTGGCTTTAAAATGGATTATCTTGAGACTTTTGGTTATAGAAATACCTGTATATAGAGAAGAAGCGAAGAAGCCCTCTCTCTCTCTATATGTACGTTTGCAAGCAAACACGTGCAAACTGATCTTAAATCCATATGAACTTGCAGGTTAAAATTTGTCAAGGGTGCTTTGTTCCCTCCAGGTTCTCATAGCCAGCGATCCCAGGGAGAAAAGTGTTCATATTATTGATATTGGCCCATGTTCAGATAAAGGAAGCTTCAGTTCAGAGGTTGCAAACTGGTAGTCCATAGATGTGTTTTGTTCAGACCATACGTTTTAACAAACTTTCCATTTGTTTCCACTCTCTCAAAATCGTGAGGTTTCACACACAAATCTGGATTTCTGGCTTCTTTGAGAAATTACAGATTTGGCAGCCCTGGACCCACCTTCCCACATGACAACATTAAGTTGGAACTGACTAGTGAGTCACACTCTGCCCCCCTATGCCTTCCATTTCACCACAGTCCCCGCCATTTTCTCTTACTCCTTGTCATCTAGGAAGAGTGTAAATTGCTGTTTCTAGCTCATTCAGGCTTTTAATTTAATTAAACCCTACCTATACCATGCATTTATATTATCACCCTGACACGTGGTAGGCATTCATGTTTCTTCCCTTTGCTTTAGGTTTACACTCTTGAACTTTAACCTGATCTTTGAACTATCTTTGCTATGCTTGTCTAAATTCCTCCTATTGCTCTCTCTTCTCTCCATTAAGAGTTTTTTAGAGGAAGGAAAGCTGAAATGAAAAAACATATATTTGTTTTATTTTTTAATTACAGCTTGTTTAAAAGTCTGGCTTGGTGGGGCCAGGAAGAGGTGGGGGCCAAAAAAAAAAAGAGTCAGGCTCTGCAGTCAGGTGAATCTGGGTTTTAATTCTACCACTCAACAAGCTGGAAGTTCTTGAAAAATTACTTAACCTCATCAAACCTCAGTATATTAGTTCTGTACTGCTGTTGTAATGAATTAGCACAAGAGTAGGGCTCAAACATCACGAATGTATTCTATTACAGTTCTGGACTTGAGAAGTCCAAAATGAGTCTCACTGGGCTAAAAGGAAGGTGTCAGCAGGGCTGTGTTCCTTCCGGAACCTCTACAGGAGACTTGGGTTCCCAGACTTTTCCATCTTATAGAAGCTTCCCACGTTCCTTGGCTCATGGCCCTGCATCACTCTGCCCTCTGCTTCTGTTCTCACATCTTCTCTGACTCTCCTGCCTTCCTCTTTGTCTACTAAGGATCCTGTGATTATACTGTTCCTGCCCTGATAAGCCACGAACATGGCTGATAAGCCCTCCCTCTCAAGATCATTAACTTAATCATATTTACAAAGTCCCTTTTGCCTGGTAAGGTAGTATACTTACAGGTTCCAGGGCTTAGGATGTGGACATTTTTGAGGAGTCATTATGCTGTTGCTTGCACTCAGTTTCTCCTGTTGTGAAATGAGGTTAAAAATAGAACATGTTGCATGTAAAGTACTTAGCACAATGTCATAATAATGCTCATGATGAGCATAATTCTTATAATAGGCGCTCAATAAAACACGACACTTCCATCCACGGGCTAACTAGCTAATCTCCTTTCCCTACCTTAAGGCTTTGAGAGGTCCTGAATATATATATATACATGTATGTGTGCGTGCGTGTGTGTGTTGTGTGTATACACTTTTTTTTTGCTAGAGAGAAATTATGAAAAGTAGTCATTCATGTTAGGTGGTGGCTTCATTATAATCAGGTAGTATGACAAGCAACTATTTGGGTTTAGGATAAGTGAACGGCCCTGGGGTTGAAAAATCAAATATATCTGATTCATGCATGAGATTTAATGGGTATGAGGGATAGAAACTATACATAGTCTGAACTGTATGATTTCATTTTCTAAACAAAATAACTGACCAGTCAAATGAATTATTTGAATGCCAATTGTTTAGTAGTTGTATAGCTATTGCTTACAAGTCCAAATGGCTGTAAAATTTGAGAGTAGCTGTTTACAGAAGCTATGTGTTCTGGGAAGATTTGCGTGGTAGCTCAATAAAGATCCTAAAATTACCCTATAAATGCAAAACATTGTAAATCTAATTATGCAGGCAATGAATGAAGTTTCCATCCTTGATAGTGAATTTTGTTTAAAAATACAAACTTTTGTGAACTTGTTGTAACAAAGGGATCACTAAGCATTTTAAAGGAATTAGAGAAAGGAGAATGTGTGTAAAATAACCAGAAAGTTTTACATAAGAATGATCTGATTCGAATGTAGAATATCTTTAGAAGCATTTTATACAGCTGTCAATGTTTTGGATAAACCACTTTATCAAATAGAGGCAATTACTGATTCAGTAACAGCCAACATAAAATCCCTGACTTACGAGCAGCTGAACTGGCTTCCCTGTGGACTTTGTGGTCAGTGACTCTACTTCTTTCTCCTTTCTCCTTTGTTCCTTGATGTGTGATCAGCTCACCCTGATCCTGCCTTCTGGGATGCCCTTGCTCTCCTGGGAACGAACGGCGGGGGAGAGACCAGGGCCTTATCCCAGGCAGAGGTGCCACATGGCCTTCTCTCTTCCCATAGCATCCTCCCCGACCCGCTGTCCCCACAATTTTGGAGATTGGTGAGCATTCCAGGCTCTAAGTTGGTTAGCCCTAGGGTCTTGCATCTAGAGGTTTCCTATGAAGTACCAGAGAATATGACATTAAGGAAAGTCAGACAGAAAAGATGAGACCAAACCAACCTAGGATCCATGGAAGAAGAAAAGCAATTTTGCTTTAAGGATTGGCAACAGTGTGGTGCTGTCAGTTTCATCCCCAAGTGAGGAGAGGGAAGGGCTTAACTCCTCCTAAAGGGAATGAGGAAGAAACAGATTCAGTGATCTTAATCTACACATAGTAGGTCCAGAGTTTTCTCAAGCCCGTCAGCCCCCTTAAGCAGCCATATTCATATCCTGACAGCTTTCTTCCTAAACCTGCTTGTCCTTTGGTCCAAGAATCCAAGGTAAATTTAAAACACTGTCTTATTATTGTTTTAGAGTTTGCAAAGGTACTTTAGTATTCATTATTTTTTTAAATTCTTGCAGCAACTGGGGGGAGTTTGTATCATGCTTAGCATAGCATAAAATATCCATTATGTACATAATAGAATAGATAATGTATACACTGTTACTGCCCTGATAAGCCACGATCATTAGGAATCCCCGGCTCACCTTCTGCTTCTCTATACATGATGGCTTTTGCTCTTTGAAATGAGCTTTCTCTAGCTGCAGAGCACCCCCAAAGTATCCTTCTCTCAGCACTAGGGTGAGAAATCCTAGGGCAGAACTTCAAGAGTCCTACTTGCATTAAAATTTCATCCCACTACTAATCATTGTGTGTTGGGAGGGCGTGGTCACATAGAAAAATAACAGTTCTCATTTGGAACCAATATTCAGCATAATAAGAGGCTGTCTTAGTCCATTCGGGCTGCTATAACAGAATACCAGAGACTGGGTGGCTTATAAACAACAGAAATTTATTCATCACAGTTCCAGAGGCTGGAAGTATAAGATCAAGGTGCTGGCAGATTCGGTGTCTGGTGAGAGCCTGCCTCCTGGTTCATGCCCCGCTCTTTCCCTGTGCCCTCCTGTGGCAGGAGGGTGAGGCCATCCTGGGTCTCCTGTGCAGGCAGCCTTCACTCTCATGGGCCATTCACCTCACCTCTTAATACCATGACACTGGGGATTAGTTTCAGCATATGAATTTGGGAGGAGGGACCTAAACATTAAGTGTATAGCAGAGGCGAAGAAGTTTCTCATGAAGGGAGAGGGCAGCACAGACACGGCCGCCTGGGGTCCTAGGAGTTGGATAACCATCCCAATTCATGTCTCCTTACAACTGTTTAATTTATGGATTGAATTTTGTGCTCTTTTCTTTTACCCATCTGTGAGGCTTACCACTATCACCCTCCGTCCTCGTTCCCTTGCTCTGGTTCTCATTGCCACTTAACTGTTGTGTTTTGTCACCGTCTCAGATTGAATTTTAAAAATCCCCAGTTTTAAATGTCATTTCCCCAAGAGTCTAAGTCTTGCACCTCAGTGAAGGTTTCTCTTAATTTTTAATAGGCTTTATTTTTTAGAGCAGGTTTAGGTTCACAGCAAGTTGAGCAGGAATTGTAGAGTTCCTGTATATCCCTGTCCTCACAATATCTTATTAATTTTTGTATCATGGTCTTATTCAATTATCAATATTTCAACATGCCTGAAAGATGATTGTATTTGAAACATTTCTGACATATTTTGCTTTCATATGCTTTAATTTACTGTTTTGAGGCTGACGACTCTCATCCCTACATTCCCAGTCAAGACTTCCTTCCCTCCTTACTTGTACATACATTTCTCTGATAGGCATCATCTGGATGGCTTGCTGATCCTTCCAGCCAGCATTTCCAGAATGGGAATCAGTATCTTATCCCCCTCCTTAAAAATCTGCCTTTTTTATGTTTCCTGTTCCTATGTCAATGAGGGTTGTGCACACCTCGTTACTCCAGCCAGAAATCTGGAGATTGATTGTCTTGGGTGAGTCCCTTCTTTCTCCCCAGACTCATTCAATTGCCATGTCTTGCAGATTGTACCTCCTAAGTTCTACCCTCATCGTTGCTATTGGTTCTCCAGTAAAGAACTCAGTATCCCTGGCTTGGTTTACTGTACCAGCCTCCTAGCTCATCTGTCTGCTCTCACTCTTGTCCAAATCCAGTCCTTTCCCAAAGCTAGAGTGATTCTTCCAAAATGCAAATCTGATTGTCTTGCTCTGTACTTAAAACCTCTTAGAGTTTCCCCTTGCCTCCAGGAAGAAAACCCCTTTTTTCCCCTGAGGTCTTTCCTGAGCTGGCACCTGCACCATCACCCCTCTACACCCAACCAGCTGTGTTTTCCTCTAGCTTTCCTGGCTGGGACCTCCTGAAGGGGCGGGGTAGTATAGGGTTTAAGAGTACTGACTCAGGTGCACAGTAAGGCTTCACCAGCTGGGGCACATTATACTTAACTCTCTGAGCCTCTATTTGTAAAAGAAGATAGCCTAACTATTCATGGGATTATTATGAAGAGGGGCTGTGATAATATTCACAAAGTATTTGGCACAGAGTAAGCCTTTGCTATGTGGCAGTTTATTATTAGTATCAGGTCATGTTATTCCTATGCTCATTAATTTTGCATTGTGCTTGTCATAGCTTGCATTCTTTCAATTAGCAATTACGTCCTGACCACCTATGATGTGCCAGTATTCTAGAAGCTGGGGAAACATTGGTACCCCAGAATGATATTCTGATCCAATTAATTTCTCTTTATGCTTCCAGACCTTTTTGACTTTCCTAGGTCTAGGATGCTCTGTGCTCCCACTTCCCGTGTATTCCTTTGTTTCACTTAACAGTTTCCGGTGCTGTGGGGGAAATGGAAATTGCTATGGCCAGGAGGACCCTCACCTGACCCTAAACTACTTGATGATATAATTGGCCTCCTGCTAGGCTAATAATGCTTCCAGGCCTGTTAGCAGTGAGCTATTACTGACTGAGTCCCTATATAAAGAGCTCCGCTCAGTTCTCTGAACAGAGGCAGAGATGGAGGTAGATTACGGGCCTGCAGACTGCTGGATACAGATGTGATTCTAGTGCTCGACCTACTGCCAGGAGAATAAAGCCGGGTATAAACCCTTTTATCCCAAGAACTTTCCATTGTCATTTCTTGGTCTCACCGAATCCATGGTGAACTTGCCTGGGGCTAAAACCCTCAGGCAAGACAGGTGCTGAAGACTTAATGATTGCTGGTGAACTCTACCATTAGACTGTCATTTTCTTGCAAACCAGGTAGGGGCTATATTTTATTAATTTGTGTACACTGAATTGTGTAACAGTGCCTGATGATCATTCACTTAAATACATGGAGTGGACACATAAAAGATAATCAGTGGGTGTTGCTTGGATAAAAATAAGTGTGATTCCATAACATAATTTTCTTCCACTGTTCAGTGCAAGTACACAGTTTTTCAGCTTGCTTTGGCTGTTAGGGCTGTCTTAGGAACCTGCCTCCCAATTCTGTTTTACAGGGAATAAATGCAATTTGAATACAAATCACTAACTTTCAAATAAAGCGTTAGAGTATATTTCTTTGTAACTTGGGATTTACTTTAGTGTGAGAAAATTCCTGGCCATGAGCAAGAATCTGACCTGATGACCTTACATTAGTTATATTTGTTTCCACGGCTTTAGATTTTATCAATATCCATTTTTAAAGTTTTGTCCTTTCAGTGGCTTTTATGACCTTAAAATCTGTTTCCTTTAATTACATATTTTGTGATATGTGCTTAGTTGAGTTTATGTTATGACAATTTTTTTCTTTCTTTCCTGTGTTCTTTCTTTCCACAGGCTTCCTTCCCTGGGAACTTGCACTTGGTTTTGGTTCTGCGTCCTACCGGTTTTCTTCAACGAACTTTCACAGACATTGGATTTCGACGTAGTCAGGAAGATTTCATGCTCAAATTACCGGTAAGAGTATATTATTGAATGCTTTGTGTCTTTTATTCTCATGAAGACTTCGCACCATGCTGTTGATGTTTTACATGTGTTCATGAAGCACTTAAAAGAACATATATATTTGTCTTCCGAAAATGTAAATCTGAAATCATAAAAGTCTTTGGCTTCTAATGTTAAAATAAAGGAACAGATTAACTTTGTAACAAAACAATTCCATCTGAAAAAGATATTTGTTGTGTGTGTGTGTGTGTGTGTGTGTGTGTATAAAATCAGGATGTTTTATTTTTAGAAAAAGAGTGTTCATTTACATATTTCAGCTCCCATGAACTTACATCCTGAGCTAGTTTAGAGTACACTTTCTTTTTTTTAAAAGATATTTTTATACTTCTTTAGGGTTAGGAGTAGAGTGCTCATAAACTTCAATGCTTTTGCAAAGATCATTCCCTCCTGATAAAGTATAACTTACTACATAAAACCCTTTTACTTAGTTGTACGTGTAACATTGTTTCAAAAGGTTGACTATAAACAGTGCAAAATTTTAGATAAAGGAGAATGAGATGTCTGGGTTTCTGCAGAGATAAATTTTGCTTTACAGAGAAATCTTTTTAAAGTGAAAGCTGTTATTACCCAAAGAAGGAAGTGCATACATGTGTGTGGGGATGTATAGGAGAGAATTGTTAAGAACCATTTTGAAAAGATAATTTTCTAAGTGAATGCTGAAGTTCATAATATAGTTGAATGGAGGGATGCCACAAAGGGCAGTTAACAATATCTGTCTTATTTCTTTTAAAGGTTGTTATGCTGAGCTCAGTTAGTGATTTGCGGACATACGTTGATGACAAGCAGTTAACCCCCGAGTTAGGCGGCACCTTGCAGTACTGCCACAGTGAATGGATCATCTTCAGAAATGTATGTTTCTTTTGCCCTTACTGTAGAGCCTGTAGTTCATGTTAGCCTTTAAGTCTATTTTGGACTGCTTTTCCTCTTTGGTAAAAACTGATTTCTGGGGCTTGTATTTTTCAAAAAACATACATAATTCAACATGTTGATTTTCTTTGATAGGAAATATCTAGAAATGGTGAAGAGTCAATGAGGATGGCAATTGAAGGGGAGGTCTAGGGAATAAGGAGATCATTCCCTGCTGACCTCCACCTGTGGCCATGTAGTAACTTGAAGAAACAAAGGGTTTGGGTTCAAGTCCTAGCACTGCTACATAACCCTGTGCAAGTTGTATCACCTCTGTGAACTTGTTTCCCCATTTGTGAAATAGGAATAATAATACTTTACCTCACAGGGGAATTGGGAAGATTAAATGAGATAACAAATGTAAGATGTTTGACACAGTGCCTGGCATTTGGCAAGCCCTTGAAAAATGCAGGTAATAGTATTAATCTCATCATCCTAGTGATGCTTCTGAGGCAGTTAAATTATATCAAGGATTCTTTCTATTCTAGAAATTCACAAATAGGCAAGGGCCCTGAACCTCACAGGTGGAAGCTTGTGGTATCAGAATCTTTCCTCCAAAGCCCAGAGATCACAGAATGCTTCTGCAGGAGATGATCCTTAAGTAAACAAGGATTCTATTTTCCTCATCCTTGTTCTTTATTCAGCAGTCTTAGTCATTCATATGAAAGTATATTGGCAAAATTAGCAGTGGCTAGCCTTTAATAACCTACAAAGCTACAAACAAGAGAGCAGATACCTTGAGCTACATGGTAAACAGAGGGTTCATGTGGTCTGTACATGTTGTTCTTCTTTCTATGAGTTACTGGTTTTGTAAACAAAATAGCACAAATTTACTTGACATTTTAGAGCAACAGTTTGGCATTCCAGCTTCAAATCTGCAAGAATGCCTGAAATGAACTGTATGATTAATTTTTCCCCCATCACCTTAGTCAGTGACCTTGTTTGGAAAACTGTATGTTGTTATCATAAAAGATAATAAAGAACTATAAAGTGGCTTTATTCTCATCTGTCTTTGGAAGTAAAGGTATTATAAAACAATTTCATGGTTGCATAGTTAGATTCATGATAACCCTATGTTTTTAAAGGGCATAAAACAAATTACTCAGTACATGGCACCTTTAAGAAAGAGTTTTCATCAGTGTCCAAGAAATAAGATTAGGAATTTACATAAAAGACATTCAAGAAGACATTTCCCCTCACTTAGTCTCTTAAGTGGGTTATTGCCAAGGCCAGTGCCAACCTTCTTTAGCAGAGGGGAGGTCATAGTAGATGTATTTGTTGTCATACTTGAGTACAAGTAAATACAATTACTGATCCAGGTATTGATATGCTGGCAGAATTTCCATGGAATTAAAAGAATCACTGGTTCTCTGCAGGCTATAGAGAATTTTGCCCTTACAGTGAAAGAAATGGCTCAAATGTTACAGTCCTTTGGAGCTGAAATTGCTGAGACAGAACTACCAGATGATATTCCTTCAACAGAAGAAATTCTCGCAGTTCGTGCTGAAAGGTATCACCTGTTAAAGGTATGTCTGATAGAGTGGACAGATAAGAGTTTTGCATTATCTTGTCTTCTTTAGAGAGGTGTTCAGTGAATCCATTTCACACTGATAGGTCGGTAGGGAGACAAATGATATATTTATGTATTATACAGCATACAAAAAATAATACAGGAGAAGAATGTCCTGGATACAGTGAATCTAAGTGTCCTCTTTGTAAATGGTGCATTCTCCTGAGAAGGTGTGTATTTGTAGATAGGATAGTCTGTAATAATGCTCTAGAATAAGGAGTCCATGGTCATTTTTGTTACCATGAATTCCTTATCTTTTGGAAGGGCTCTCTCTTTGGAAGCAGCAGTGAGAATCAAGAGGCAGATTGGCATTCTAGTTTAACATCCAGCACAGGTACAACATGAAGTGGAGAGCTTGATGGGGAGTCAGAAGACCTGGCTCCTTGTCCCACTTCTGCCATTCACTAGCATTATGATTGAGGCCACCATTGCTGAACTGATCACAAGCTTGGTTTTCCAAAGAGTACTAGTTCTTGATGTTTCCAACAATCGACCACAGATGGAAGGTGATTTTGATCTCCCACACAGTCGTCTGGATTGTTGGGTCGTGAGAGATACTGAGTCACAATTCAGACAATGAACAAAATACTTCTAGGTTCCCTTTCTCTGCAAATTTAAGAGTGACCTGAATAAGCATTAGGCATCCCTGTGTAACTCAGGTCTTTCGTGTGCTAATACACATGCTGAGGGTACCGATAGGTACAAACTCTAGGTAGAGATGACATTTTTAAATTAAGAAGAAGAGAGAAACAAATTTTGAATCATAATCTAAAAACAAAACTCTGTTCAAGGAAAGAAAGCTCTGTCCCTCACAAGGTGTATGATTGGGTAATTTGCTTACCCTCTGTGTGTTTCAGTTTCCTTGTGTGTACCATGAGGTGGCGATGCTGATGGTACATGCATACCTTGTAGGGCAATCTTGAGGATGAAATGAAGTATGTGATGTATTTATAACAGTGTTTGGCCCATAATTGGCACTTCCTAAATATTAGCTGTTACGTTTATGTTCTTATTCATGTTGGTGGTGGCGTCATGGAACCTATTCCTGGACAAATACTTGTGCACCCAAGTTGTGCTTAAAATTTCAGAGGGCCCTTGGATCTCTTGAAGAAAGTCATAGATCACTCATAGATGCCTTAAAGAATCTAGTGTCCAAGGTTAAGACCTTCTGAATAGAAGCATATGCTTCATGGTGGATTACTTAATCCAAATGTGAACTAATGTAATACTTCAGGTAAGCAGTGATTGGTAACAGTCCAGGACTACTAGGAAGGCATCTAACTGTATTTGAATATACATTAAATATTATTTGTAACTGTATACTTTCTAGTGTCATAGTATTTAGTATGCTACTCTTGCTTTATTGGAGCGCATTAAAAATATTAGTGTACTAGAATAAAATAAATTAGAACTTTCTGCCAGGATGAGAAGAAGGCTGTAGATGGAACATTGGGTACTTCTGCCTGTAAGGATCTTAGAAAAATAGTGATTACAATATCCATCTTAACAGGCAATGACTATTCTAGAACTGCTGTTCCTATTCTGCATGCTGTAGGTGTATGCTGCCTTCTCTTGAAGTCATTCAAATTAGGTTACTAGTAGGCTGATATATTCTATTGTGCCTTTGTACAGAATAATATTACAACTATAACTGAAGAAGGAAAACTTCTGCTTACAAATCTGGAAGCATCTGACACTGAAGAAGCTGTCAGTTCAGGAGTTGAACATTTTGAACAAATAAACAGTGACTGGCACACCATTAATAAGTGAGTACTCTCTGTTGGTTTAGGATTCCTTATTTTATACTTTTGAGAGGGAATTAGACTTTTTTTGCTGCAGTCTGTTAAGTGTGGAAGTATTCCTGGACCTCTGAGTTGTCTCACAGAGATTAGCTTGTAGAAGAGTTTCTAGAAAGACATTGATGGTCTCTAGCCGGGCCAAGTGTCAATAGGGCTATGACTGCTTATAATTCTTAATGTCCAGACCAAGTTTATGTACATACCTACAAAGCAAGCTGTTGTTGTAAAGGAATTCTGTGATTTTTTTTTTTTGTTAAGATTGCTGTCTCAATTACATGATATGGAAACAGCTTTTGATAGATTCTGGGAAAAACACCAAGTAAAAATGGAGCAGTATCTGCAACTATGGAAATTTGAGCAGAATTTTCACAAGGTCAGTTAAAACATTCCTTTGTACATTTCTTTTCATTATGTTAGAGGTTCTTACTCTTGGGAAATGATATTAAAGACCAAGATCTGGATACCAGGTTTGCTGATTGCTACTGAAGAGTCTAGGATCATTCATGATTGAGCTAGGGAATATATATGCAAGTATATATACACATGCATACTTCCATAAACCTTCACATATATATGCCTGCACATCATATTTTATAAATCACAAACACTGTTATCTAGGATATTAAGTTTTAATAGATTATAATCAATTTTTGTGAGTAAAATAACTGAAAATATTTTCCATATGTGCAATTTTCCCATATTGATGTCCTTATTTAATAGTGTTTCCTGCAAAACTTTATTATTAAGAGAAATTGCTTAGTAATTTGTATGCTTTTAAGATTTACTTTTTCCTATTTTTAGCTTGTGAGTGAAATTGAACTTCTGTTAAACCAACAAGCAGAGTTAGCAGATTTAACGGGAAATATAGTTGAAGTAAAACAAAAAATAAAAAAGTTGGAAAACATAGATGACAGTTCTCAGGTAAGATTACATTTCAGATGTTCACTGTATTTATAGAGTAGAATAGTTACATTTTGACGGTTTTCAGTAGTGTAAATACTCATTATCTTTAATCTCTCATAGCAGCAATCTATATAATTGGTTGAATAATACTGGTCTCTCTTCCGTTTTGTTCCATGTGGGGCCAGAGGTCACAATGCAGAAATGTGTACTTGTAATGGGAGACTTCTGAGATAATGGTGTGAACTATTTTAGGCACACCTGTAGGAATAAGAACCTACATCATTTTGCAGGAGCTCAAAAAATGTCCATCAGGAATGCTACTTGATACTTGGAAATGAGGGTAATAAACAAGAGCATAATTCCTTAAACGCCCATCATTTGATACTTGGAGTCAAACCAAACATGGATTCCATTCATACAGAGATCTACTTAGTTTTACTAGCTGTGTGACATTGGGAAAATTGATTAAATTTTCTAAGCCTCAGTGTCTTCATTTATGAATTGGGGGTGAGATAACCTACTTCGCAGAGTGATTGGGAGGATTCGTTTAGATGTAGGTAAAACACTCAGCACAGTACCTGAGATGTGTGATATATAGTAAATGGTCAAAAGGAGCCAGCTGTCATTATTCTGCTCTCAGAGCTTGAACTCTTGGCTTTAACAAAC
This sequence comes from Manis javanica, assembly GCF_040802235.1. Classification (NCBI taxonomy): domain Eukaryota; kingdom Metazoa; phylum Chordata; class Mammalia; order Pholidota; family Manidae; genus Manis; species Manis javanica. The sequence goes on along the minus strand of NC_133174.1, from coordinate 128,856,702 downwards.
TGGCTTTACTCTCCTGTCTTGTAGGTGAGAGCAAGACCATTGTTTTTAAGGTGTGTTCTCAGCAAACACATAGGTTGAATGGATACACCACAGGCTTCTAAAAACAAACATTGAGAGGTAGCAGTTGTGATGACCAGTTCTGGAGTTATGTGTGTAGATCTTTGTGACTGTGGGGCAATTTACAAATCTCCATTAGAACAGTAGAAAGAGAAGGCACACTGGCTTGGGAAACTAGGGGGCTTTGCCTTTTTTGTCTGTTTATTATTTTGTTTAGTTTTTACGTTTTTTTTTGTTTTAATTGTGTCAAAAAACACTCAAAGTTTTACCACTTCGGCCATTTTTAAATGTATAGTTCAATAGTTTTAACTGTAGTAATACTGTTGTTGAACAGATTGCCAGAACTTTTTCATCTTGCAAAACTGAAACTCCATACCTACAAAACAACAACTCTGTCTGTTAATTCTGGTTTTCCATCTAGCTAGATAGGCTAGTAACTTCATTTTTCTGGGTTTTATTGTTTTGTTTCGTTTTGTTTTGTTTCTTAATCTGGATAAATATTCCTTGGACTCCTACCATGTTACACTCACCATCCTGGCTTGGGGGGGAGGGGCAGGTGGTGTCATGAGTTGATAGATTGGAGGCAAGAGCATAGATCCTTGCTGACTTGGAGGCCATGTGGTGTTCACCGCAGCTAAGGGCTCAGAAGATGACAACTCTAAAGACCTTTCCAAAGCTGAGATGATGGGAAATCTAGCAGCTTTCATTTGGCTGGTGTGCCCCTCATTTGATAATATGTAAGTTCTGTTCTAAATCTGTACATACCAGGAGATGCAAATCTTATCCACATTCTGTGTGGGCTGGTTAATTTTCTGTTTCTGGTACCAGAAATGGTGAGCTTCTGATGACATCCCTGCCATAGCTAATTGCTGTAACTATAAGCTTTTTTACAGCCTATAGAAGTATGATATTAAATCATATTGTTGGCACTGTGTCTCCCTTGCTCCACCAATTTGCTTCTTAATTACTTTCTATTTCCTTCCTCTGTTCCAACAGAGATCATGCAGTTACTGTTTTCCTTCTTTGTTAAAATCAGGATCTGTTAGCAAAGACCCAGTTTGTGATATCACACGGCCACAAACTTACAGCAGATCACCATTATGCACTTGATTTGATCTGCCAGCAGTGCCATGAGCTACGTTACTTTTCTGATACATTGGTTAATGAGATCAAAGCCAGACGGATACACCTCAGCAGGACCTTCAAAATGCATCAATTCCTACAGCAGGTAATGTCATGGGACATAATGTATTTCTGAAAAAGAAGATACATTTTTTTCCTGGGTCCTTCTCAGAGGGTATATCAGGGTCTGAGATAGCTTTGGAATTGAACTTAGAAGAAGTTGAAGGATTGAGTTTGATTATATTTGATTACATGTACTTAACCAGCTGCCTCTGTAGAATTTGGGCCACTATTCTGAGTACTGAGATCGAGGTTGTGGTGGCTTCCTTTCTATTTTGGGTACATCTCTGAGTCCGCCCCTCTGCTGACAGTTTGCACTCAGAATGCTTTTAGAATAGAAGCCCTGGGGGCATTTTGCTAAAGCCTGAAACTCCTTTGACATTTCATAGTTATAGCAATAAAAAATTAAACAGTGACTGGAAAATATTCCTCCATCTGTGAGTCTGACCCCTTTCAGAATTAGGCAGTGAAGAGAAGACCTGGACTTGGCAGCAGAATTTAAAATAGTGGCCTCTCTCGCGTGCATCCTACCTGAGCATGAGCATTTTAAGCTGTCTGTCGCCTTCTCTGGCAAGGAAGCCTTTTATCCTATATTGTACTTGGTATTTTGATAGTTTCATGTTTCAGTTATTGATTTGGGGAAAATAGCATGCAGCCGAAGTGTTAGTTTCTAGAAAATGGTCGGATTCCTGATGCCGAATGAACTCCTTGTTATACAGTTAAATGCAGTGCTTCCCAGTCTTGGCTGAGCATCAGAAATACCTGTGGAGCTCTGTTAAAATAGAAAGGCCTGGCTTCTGGCTCAGAGCTACTAAATCAGAATTTCTGGGGCACAGAACCCATAGGTTTCTATTTTGATTAAACAGCTTTGAAAGCGACTCATAGAAGCCAAGGCTGGTGAACACTCTTAAGGGACAAAACGCATTTCCTCTTTATTCATTCATGGTGTGTGTGTGTGTGTCCATCTATGTGTCTGTGTGTGTGACTGACTCCCTTGTCAGGCTCAGCAGTGCTGTGATGAAGGAGAATATGTTCTAGCTACTCAGGAAGTAGATACATTTCAGTCTAAAGAAGATGCTGAGAAAGCCCTCAAAGACGTTGAAAATTTTATTGAAATGGCCCTGCCCTTCACAAATTATGATCCTGAAGCTCTGCAGTATGAATTTGGTATAATTTTATCTCCTGAACTCAAGGTAAGAGGCTTTTTAAAAATCAAATAGACAAATTTTAAAAACCTATAATTGTAGTAGAATTGGTTAAAGTGTTACCAGTTTACAGCTAACTTTATGTCAAGTTGCAATTATGCCATTCTCTTAAGGAGTAGGGGTGATATTAGTGCCACACTCAAGCATCAAAGAATCCACAGGCTTTCGCTTGCTGGGCCATGAAGAGTGATTCCCTTTTTGAGCTCTGACTCCATTATTTTTAAACTCTTTTCACATACAAGAAGCTCTCACATACATTTCCTTGTACTTCTTTGGAGAAGGCCCAGAGCCATCCTAGGGGAATATTGGGCCCACGGCAAGAGCCCTCTACCCCCATGTCTTTCCTTTGTAAGGCAGTGACCACCAACAGATGCTCTGTGGACACAGAATTGGCTTCCCTACACGGTGTGATTAACGGAGGGAGAAAGGCAGGTTCTGGCGGCTTGGGCACAGGGAACAAGCAGAAGGTGGTAGTAACAGGGTGGAGAGCTGTGGGTTACCTCAGCACCACCCTGCTTAGAGGTGTCCTGAGATACTCTCCATGTTGTAGTTGAGAGCATTTGTGATGCTGTGTGCTGCTGCTAGGCTGTGTAGTTGACTCTAAGTTTGGAGCATCATCTAAGTTCATGCTTAGCTGCACATCTCAGGGGTGCCCCGGAGAATCAGGAAATATGGCTGTGGCAATAACCCAGTGATTCTCTGGAAGCAGCCAACCTGAACTCTAAACTGCCTCCAGTCGTCTGGGAGGGCAGCTACCCATCTGTGGCTCTGAGAAGCCTATTACCCCATGGAGAACTATAGCACATCTTGCAGGCTAACACACAACAAACTACCAGGACATTGCATAACTTGGCGGTTTTCTCCTGCTTACCAAGCCTTCTTTTCTCACCATTATCCCTTTCAGCCAATGAAGGGTAAATCACTTTATGCAGTGACCTATTTCATGACTGCTTGATAAATTTCTTCTTCGAGTTGTTTTGCTTGAGATCTTCTGGTTTTAGAATCGTGTGAAGATAATACATTAATCTGTTTCCCATTACTTTCTTAAATTTCTTATAGTTATATTTTAAGCTCTAAATTAATTTCTTGATTGTCTGAGTCTGAGAAACATAATAGGATTTGTAATGACCCCATTGCAGAAAATATTTCATAGAATTCTTATGCAACCTGCAGCTTCAGATGAGGAGTGTACAACTCAAGCTCGGAAATATGCAAAGTATGTTAGAGAACCAACAAGGTGGTTTCAGGAAACTGACAGATAAGCATGTGAGGCCAGTCCAGTTTGTGGCACCTGATTCTAGCAATTTGATCCAATCCAGAGCACCACGCTTCTCACCTCAACATGGTACAGTATCTTACATTAACCTTTCTGTCTCTTGCTGTTGGGTACTTTTTGCTCTTGATGTAAAACTAAATTCTTCAATGTGGGTAAAGTGATGTTTCATTTAAGCATCTTTGGCCTTGCTTAAATTATATTGTACAAGGCAGGAGTCATGGTTGGGCTTATGGTACAGCAGTAAAACATAATAGTAGTACAGTATAGTACAGGATGGTGCACACCTGGACTACAGTATAGTACAGGGTGGTGCACACCTGGACTGAAGAGTTCAGCTTTGCAATGAGGGTGAACATTTTACCAGGATCCAATTCACTCTTTTCTTTAGCAGGTGGAAACTGGTACACACCTGCAGGCATTGGGCATATTGCAGTGCCCACATAGACATATTTACTACTCACCTGTATTATCGAGTGGTTTGCTCTTACTAGCTTCTAGTAAGTGAATGGCTTAGCTAATAGAATGAATTGCCTTTTCTAAGTAGATAGAGGTAAGCAGAATAATTTTGTTAGGAATTGTTACCCAGTCCATTTTCTCATTTCAATCTTCATAGACTAGTTTTAACCATGTAATACATGTTTTCTTTTCTACATTCTGTGGGATAAAATAATTACCCTCACTGTGGTGGTAGACTAAGCTGGAAATACAATGACCCTGCCGGCCAAGTCTCCCTTGAGCTACCTCTGGGACCTCTTAGGGGAGAGTGAGTTGGCCTTTGCGGCCCTAAGGTAGCTGAATGGGTAAACATGGGACTAAATTCAGTCCCTCTGATCTGAGAGCATCAGAGACCTCATTAATGTATAGGTAATGCTTTGAAATTCAGAGAAAGTTTGAACAGGCATAATGAGCATAAAAATCCAGTTTAGCCTCAGCATGGATCAGATTAAAGAGCGGTGATGAAAGCAGGTGACTGGGCTAAGACGATAAGAAGTTTACACAGTTCATAGTTACTAAATATAAAAGTGCACTCAGAGATAAAACTGTGAACAAACAATGTCATAAATGAGTAGTAGTGACAAAGGAGATACTGGGAAAAAGAGTAAAAAGAACAAAAATAACCCAGTAAGGGGATAAAAACCAACAGCTATGAAGAGAAATATAGAATAGGTTGATATTCCTAAACAGAATACAGACCTCAGATTTCTGGCTCCATTTACTGGCTGTGTGATCTTGGGCAGTTCTCTCAACTGCTTTTAGCCTCAGTTTCCTTGTCTGTAAAATAGGGGCACTAATACCTACTCAATTCAAATGGTTGTTGTGAAGGTAAAGGGAAAAAATGTAGACTATAAGAAGTGCCCCATAAACTAGACCATCCCTTTCCCTTCTTGCTTTTTATAGTCCTCTCAAAGCTCATGTCCTCAGAAGGGGTTCTGGAAGGGCACACCTTGGACTGAGGAACAGGGTTCTGAAGAGACTGCCCAAGACCCACTCAAGGCCTTAGTTATGAAGAAGTACATCTTACACATCTTGCTTGTGTTGTTTCATTTTTGACTCTGATGTTCTGCTTTAACAGCATTACACTTTTTTTCCACAGTGGGCATCGGATGCACTTTCTTTCAAGCATGTACAGTTTTTACAAAAGGTACCCCTCTTTATTACTTTTCGTCAGGATGTTTGCGGAGTGTGTGCACATGTGAAAAACCAGTTTGGCATCTAAAACCAGCAGCATCTCATTATTGCATCTTGTAATCACTCCCTTGGTTTTTCTTCATTATAACCATCCAGTATTCTTTGAGTATTAAACTTACCTTGGGAAATTGCTTTATAGAAAGTAGATTATGCTTCCAAACTCAAATTTGTTTTTCATCAGATCACTGCTCATAAAATAGAAATGAGAAAAACAATTGGCAATGTTAACATAAAGCAAGCTTTCATTCATTTTCGAGGCTTTTGTGTCGCCCACTATAAAACTCTTTGGTGGGAGCAGCTTGGACTTCACTTTAAGACTGCCTAATGTATTTGCGAGGAAGAAGGCAGCTTCCTGAATAAATGACATGGATGGATAAATGATTTTATGGATTATCCATCCTGGTTTATAAATTAAATCAAAGCATTATTTATGCTACAAACATTGTTCATCTTGCCTCATTGTTCTGTGAGTAATGGGGCTCATCACAATCAGTTCCAAAGAATTCTTTGAGACTTTTCATTGTTAAGCCAAATATATAAGATTTGATCAAATCATAGTGTAGGTGTTAATTTTTCATAAAATAAGTCAAACTGTGTTTTTTTTTGGTTGTTTTTGTTTTATTATTTTTATTAATTTGCATCAAGTAGAATCCTGTACCTAGCACAGTACCTGACACTTAGCCAGGTGGAATAAAAATTTGTTCAATTAACATTTATTACAGAGGGAAGTTATGGAAGAACATCGTCTGTGAGGGCTCAAATGTGGTTTGAAATGTGAGCTGCTAAACCTATAACCTATAGCTCTAGTCTGGATCTTTCTCTTAAACTGCAGACTTGTGTTTACAGTTGGCCTCTCTGAATTTCCTATAGGCCACTCAGACTCAGCCCACCCCAAACCGATCACATATGTCCCGCATCCTTCTTCTCTTCCTGTGCTCCTCATCTCGGTGAATGGTGCTGTGATTTCCCCACTCACCTGAGCCTGCAACCTTGGCTTCCCATTCTCACTCATGCCCTACCTCTAATCAGTCAAAACCCCACTCTGCTCCATTCCCACTTCTGTCCCTCACCCCACTTCCCTAATCGAAGCTCAGTCGTCTGTTGCCTCAACAGCCGCAGCAGTCTCCCTGTCTCCCTGCTTTCCCTTCTCAAATGCCCCAAGTTGGCTCGCCTTTTGGACTTGACATCCTGTTCTCCCTCTGCAACACTATTCCTTTTCCTCTTCCTTGTCCTTTTGCTACTTCCTACTCCATCGGATTTCCTGTCTATAGGCTACTTCCTTCAGGTAAGGTTTTCCTTCTTGCCTCTTCTCTTCTTCTCCTCCCCCAGTTGGGTTAGGTGTTCAGGCTACGTGATAACAAACCCCTGTTCGTTTTTTCTCAGCTTTAGTGGAATTGCCTGTTTTCAGTCTCTTGCTAAACTATAAGCTATGTAAGGGCAGGAACTGTATGCAATTCATGTTTGTATCCCCAGCAGCAAACAGAGCTTAGCATATAGTATAGGTGTAGAGTAATTTAATATATATTTACATTGCTAAAAGAATGAATTCCTCTACCTTGCTTTTCAGGAAAAGATGCTGTCTTCATAAGTTGGGCATACAGTCCTTTCTCATCTCTTAATGTATTTGTAAAGAATTCATTAGTAAAGCTCCCTAGTCACCTTTATAAATGAGTTTGTATTTAAAGGGGCAGACATTAGCCACTATGGAAAGCAGTATGAGGGTTCCTCAGACAACTAAAAATAGAAATACCATATGACCCTGCACTTCTAGGAATGTATCCAGAGAAAACAAAATCCCTGATTCAAAAAGATACATGCACCCCTATGTTTACTGCTGCACTATTTACAATAGCCAAGATATGAAAGTAATCAAAGAGTCCATCAACAGATGAATGGATAAAGAAGAGGTGCTATATATATATACACACATGAGTGTGTGTGTGTGTGTAATGGAATATTATTCAGCCACAAAAAAGTAGGAAATCCTTCCATTTGCAACAACGTGAATGGGCCTACAGGGTATTCTGGTCAGTGAAATAAACCCTGCAGAGAAAGACAAGTGCCATAAGATTGCACTTACATGTGGAATCTAAAAAGAAAACAAAACAGAAATAGGCTCATAAACACTGAGAAGAGACTGGTAGTTCCCATGGGGGAGTGTTTGGGGTGGGGGGATGGGTGAAATAGGTGAAGGGGATGAAGAGGCAAAAAAATCTCAATCATGATGTAAAGTGGGCATGGGGATGAAAATACAGCATAGAGAATATAATCAATAATGGTGTAATATCTTTCTGTGTTGACAGACAGTAACTACACTAGTTGGGGTGAGCATTTAATAATGTAGATAGCTGTCAAATCACTATGCCGTATACTTGGAACCAACATATGGTAGATCAACTAACTAGACTTTAATAAAAAAACTAAAAAACATAAAGTGGCAGACATCAGTATTTTTTGAGAAATTGATTTTACATGGTAACTAATTGCCATTAAGTAGAACTTATATTTATATAAATATGTTATTATAAATATAAAGTTTATACTTTTAAATAAATGAAATGAAGTATAAAATTTAGAGAATGGAACAACATAGCCTTTCTCTGAATGTGTCTTGTAATGGCTCCTGCCAAGGAGGAAAGGACAACAACATGTTTCCTTCATGGCAAGAAAGATCCATGTAGCCTGTGTGGGTGACAGCCTTCTCAGCAGACCTGAGCATTAGGAATTTCAGTGATCTAGTCTTTGGCTGTACCATATCCCAGGATTTGTAGGGACATCTAGATTCTGTGCTTAATAGTATAGGAGTTCACCCTTTGTAAACTAAACAGAAAGAAAAAGATTAAACAGGAAGAATGGAAATATTAAAGCTTAGAATTTTGATGGAGTTGTTTTTGTTTTGTTTTAGCATTTCAACATGCTTCAGAAATGTTTTATATGATGATTAGAAACATGTATTCTGATGTGGACTATATGGATATAAATACCACTTCTGTTTCTTGGACAACCTATTCATTTTACTTATCTATAAAATGGGGATAGAATCTCTTAGGGATGATATAACGATTAAAAGAAATGCATGTTGATGAAAACCCAAAGTTTCTGTGATGAATGCCCTTATACTGTTCACCATGTAAGAATTTATTCACTATGTAAGAATTCGTTCACTATGTAAGAACTTGTTCATTATGCTTCAGAAGATTGGAGACTGACGAGAATTAGGCTTGAGATGGATTAATGATTGTACATTGAGCGTTGACCCCCCTATACTGAATTTTATTGTTGTTAACAACCATTTGATCATAAATATGAGAGATGCCCTCTCAAAAAAAAAAAAAAAAAGAGAAATGCATGTGAGTAGACTCACAGGCGCTGAGAAGTGACTAGTGGTTATCATGGTGGAGGAGCTGGGGTGGGTGGGGAGGGTGAGGGGGATAAAGGGGCACAAAATTCTCAATCATAATATGAGTTGGTCACTGGGATAGTAATACACCATGGAGAATACAGTCAATGACTGCAACATTTTCCTATGTTGACAGTCAGTAATCTCACTAGAGGGGGTGAGGATTTAATAATATGGGTAACTGTTGAACCTGTGTTGTGTATTTGAAGCCAGTATAAGACTGTATATCAATGATACTTAAATAAGAAAAAAAGACAAAAGTTTAAAAAATGCATGCATTGGGCTTAGAACAGTGCCTAGCCTGTAATAAGTGCCAAATAAATGTTAGATGCTAAAACTTCTAAATTTAGATTGTTTTTCAAAACTTTTTGATCCAGTCAATCAGTGAGCTACTATCTAATTAAATGTGTATGCGTCAGAATGAACATTACATCTGCAAATGGTCATGAGTACTAACACCTCGCTTCATGCTTGCTCAGCACTCAAGCAGATGTTTGAAGAGAGAGAATGGGTGAATATGAACCAAAATCATGCTCAACAAGAAGTTGAGATCATATAGATAAGTTGAACCCATCAACTGTTGTGTGTAGTGTGATTTAAACATGCTAACATAAACATTGGAATGTTAATATCTAATTACGTAATAAACATGAGTGTATTTTTATTAATAGTGTTGATTTTAATTCTGCTTTGAAATTCTTCTTTCATATTTTTCTACCAGGGAGGAAGATTTGGAGACAAAATCGGAGCAACTTGGAAGTAAATATTAAATAATTCAAAATTGGCTTTATTGCTGTAGTTGCAAAATTGATATGGAGGCTTAAACCAGATTTTAAGTTCACTAAGCCAGTACTGTATGTTTGAAAGCCTATTATATCTAAAAGAAAAAGCTGTGTTGCGTTGTGTCTAATTGCTGTACTGGCATATCCCCAGATGTATAAACAGTTTCTCAAGCTTTGGCTCAAATTCAGAATATTTTCTATAGAATATCTCAAATAAGTTCCAACTTCTCTTTCCTCCGAACCCACCTCAATAAACCTAAGGAAGTATTGCACCTTTCTACAAAAGGAGATTTCTTTCATGAGTATTCTCACCCTGCAAACAGGAAGCATGGTCAAAGGACAGGTTCTAATGGCCCATACTCTGGGGTCAAGAAAAAGACACTATTCATTTCTTAACCTATGTAAGATTGCTTCTCAGTTATCCATGATATTCTGGTATTTGCAGAGTAGTCCATCATAAATGGAGGACCCTATCCTTTTTTTGTGTGTTGTTGATGGTAAATAAGAACAAGAACATATCTCCAGGGGGCAGTATAGCAGTGATAGAGATTGTACAGCTATACTGCCTGGCTTTAATCCCAGCTCCATCACTTATTGGCTGTATAACCTTGGGTAAGTTCTTTGAAACTCACTTTGCATATCTATAAAATGGGGATAATAACAGAACATCCTCATCATGGAGTTAGTGTAAAAATAAAATGATCTAATATTTGTAAAATACTTTGAATAATGTGTGGCATATGGCAGGGTTCTAAATGTTTTACACAATTATTACCAGACTAGTGAAAGGCATATAGTGATAGACCATGCCTGGCTATCATGATGTCCAACTTCTGTATTCAAAAGGGAAACAGGCTGAATGGAACTTCCCATAGTCTTACATGTCTATTCATTCTAGTTTCAACTCATGATACCTTAACATTCCTTTATGTGGATTTATTCATTTATATATTGCTAGGGACAGGATAGGAGGCTGTGACTCTGTACATTTTCTTGGTGAGATTTCTTCTGGTCAACCCAGCACCAAAATCCACACATTCTTTCAATTCAAGACAATTTACACACTCCTGAGCATGTGAAAGTATAAATTTATGTTTCAAAACTTCCCAAACTTGTATGTCAGAAACCTCTTAGGACTAAATGGTACATACCTATCTGATCAGTGGGGTATGCATGTTTTCAGTCTTAATTACAGTATTAAAATGATAATGGTGCATTCAGCAGACAGAAGAAATCAAAGCAAACCCTTAGAAAGGGAGCAAGAAAATGGTGGCCAACCTTGGCCTTAACTCTCTGTCATCACATATTAGGTATGTGCCCTTGGCCCTGGTGCTAAAGCCTATCTGAGCCTCAGTTTTCCACCAGAAATATGGTAATATGCCATTGTTTGCTAAACAGCTGTGAAGATTAGCTGTAATGATCCATTATAGATTTGTTAAGAAAATGATTTGTTAATCACGTAGGACTGTGCCTGCACAATATAGAAAGTAGTAAATGTTTCTTCCTTTCTACATGTATTTGTAATAGGTAGATCATATTTCAGATGGCCACTGCACCTATTGTGGTGAGCATTTAGTAATGTATGTAATTGTCAAATCACTATGTTGTACATCTGAAACCAATATAATATTGTATGTCAACTGTATTTCAATTTAAAAAACCCACAGCACAAAGTAGAATATTTTTTAGCCAATGGTTATTTTGGGCTCTAGTTGTTACAAAGTAATGCTATATTTACTTGGCAGAATTTTCACAAGCTCAGCTGTCCAATACAGCCAGAATGCTTGGAATATACTTCAAATGCTTCTGAGGAGCAAATAACCATCACAAATCCCATGTAGTTTTGAGATAGTGGTCATTCCACAAGTCCTGTAGTGTCAGCAAAAAAAGACAGTGGTGTAGGATCAGAGAGGTCACTTGTAGCAACAACTGATACATGGCAGGGAGAAGAGACAGAAAGAATAGACAGTTCTGCATTTATTAGCCCAAGAGTGTATCATTAGGTTTTATCTCATCATTCATGCTCATAATGTTGCCACTGAGTCATTAGAAGGGTCAATGATGATGTGTGTCCCTGATCAAAGAATTCAAGGATTCATGTAATATTTCCTAGAAAGGTTTAAATTAAAAATCATTAAGGTTAAAACTGTTATTGTTCTTCCTTCAATGAGTAAACTTTAGTTATCTGGAAAGTTAGCTTTCTATGAATTTACCTCATTTCTCAAAAGTGCCAAATAAATGCAACATTGCTTAATGTATAAAATAAATTCTAATTAGTATCATAACATCTGTCCTCTTAGGCAACTCAAATCACATTGTTTACTAGTATATACCAAAGGTTTTCTGAAAAAAAATAATTATCATAGTATTATTTTTCCACTTATCTACATAGTTAGAACCTTGAGAAAACTTAATTTGAACTAGATTTTGTTAAAGAAGAAATCTATCTCTTACCTATGTAGATGCTAAGTTAACTTTTATTTTCATCATTTCAGATTGAAGTGATACGTGGTTGTCAGGAGAAGAGGATTTCTGATCCATCCACCAGTTTGGGCAATGACAATAGCTTGGCTGTTTTAAAGAAGTATCTTATTCATTAATACACATTCATATAGCATCTACCAATAGGAGTCTGATTCAGTGTTCAAGTTGAATGTGTTTGTGATTTTGAATTCACAGAATGGGGTTTTTCTGGGTGTGATGAAAACAGCATGAGGTGAGGTGTCGGAAGCCCTGGACGTTAGGCCAGGCCAGCCTGTGCCCTGTTTGTGTAACCTGAGGAAAATAAACTAGACTTTTCCAGAATCTTAGTCTCCTCCTGTGCAATAGAGGTGAAAGTGAGTGAGACAGTGTTTCAAAAACGACAAAGGATTTTGTACATCTACAGTGTTACTTTGTAGATGTTCATGATCATTTTTTTGGTTTACTTTTATAATATCTTAATTTTGTTCACCTCTAGAATATTATCCAAATATTCTAGAGGTTAATCTCCTCACCTTTTACATTTTGTATCATAGAGTTGTAAGTAGCCAGTATTCTAGAGCAAGTTGTGTGGAGATATATATTCAAAGGATGTTAATGCTTAAAAATGTAAAAACAAAACAGAGACCAAAGGTAGAAGATTTGGAAGAAGTCTGGTTAGTTTTCCTCAAGTTCCGTAGGCGGAGCTCAGTTGGCCAGGCCTGCATCGAGGGCTTCTAACAGCTCATCTCCTGTGCTTTCATCACACCCACTAGAAGGTCACCCATACTGAGGAGTGAGGAAAAAATATGATGTCATTTTAAATATGATGTCAATTGGAAATCACATGGGAAGGAAAATGTATTCTATTTTAAAGAGACAGTAAACAAAGTCAATGAGGAACTTAAGAAATCCACTTCATGTTTTGGAAAATTTCAGACATTACTGGGAGAAGGGAAAAATTGTGTCTAAAATGCCAATACCATTTTTTTGTGAGAGAGAGAGAAAGAAGGAATGATAGCTCAGAAACTGTGCTGTCCAAAAAAAAAAAATACTCCCTAGATTTTTAGGAATAGATTTATGAGTTTTTAGTAAATTGATTATTAAGCTTAGTGAGTTAGAAATTAAGTGGCTTTTATTCATTTAAAAATAACTCCTCAGACCTCCCCTCCCCCTTCTTTTAAGTATATTTTAAAGAGTCTTGTGGGTGGCACTTATTCTAGAAACCATAGAATTGATTTTCTATTTTGATGATAAAACCAAAACCATTGGTAGTTCCTATGCATTCACAATTTTTACCTTAAGACAATTTATAGTGATAATAATAGAAACATTGCATTGCAGTTCTAAAGCAATAAGTAACTGACCAATACTGTCCTTGCATTTCAGCTGCGTCCTCACTGAGCTGATACAGACAGAGAGGGTGTATGTTTTAGAGCTGTACACCGTTTTGCTGGTAAGTGACTCAAATTATATTTTCCCATCTTTTCCTGAATGCTCTCCTGCTACATTCATTTCAGAGCAGTCTTCTCTTCCTGTCACCTTCCTTGATTGTCACATCACAGCTGGAGGTATTTCTCTGGTTGTCTGAGGCTGCATGTTTGTTAAATGTGCATATTCAGGTTTTCCCTAAGTAATGAGAATAGTGGGTTCAGACTTTATTATGGAAGAGATAAGCTATTCTCTGAGGGGTACCCCTGATTGTTAGACTTATTCCCAGGGTGCTTTTTAAAGATTGTGGTATCAAGAAGTAAAAATGGGAGAAAAACATTTTTTTGATACAAGTGACTTAATATTAATTTGGTCTGAAAAGGCTTAAATACTTATTATCAGTTTATGGAGAAGCTAATGACCTGAGATATCATTTTACATTTCTGTGCCTCTTTTGTATTCTGTATCCTACACAGCAAGCCACCCTGAAGGCCAACAGGGCTATACCCATTCAGTAGAAAACCTTGATTTCCTTGTCCTGCTTTCTAAAAAGTAAAACTCCAAAAAAGAATGGATATATTTGAGAACTAGATTTGTATGTGAAAATTATAAGCAGCTTCCTCCACTAATCCCTTATACATTCTGCTGTGTCCATACCTTTGGTGGCCCAATCAAATGTTAATGTGAATGTTTTTTTAATTGAATAAATGTATTTATTTTGGGTAGGGTTATAGAGCGGAGATGAATAATCCAGAGATGTTTGATCTTATGCCACCTCTCCTGAGAAGTAAAAGGGATGTTCTCTTTGGAAATATGGCAGAAATATATGAATTCCATAACAAGTATGTAATTGCTGAATTGAACTTTCTTTTTCATGATATTTAAAAGACTATTGACCAGTTTACTATATTTCCTGTAAAATTATATATTTTTTTCTCTGAAATTCTCACAGCATTTTCCTGAGCAGTCTGGAAAATTGCGTTGGTGCTCCAGAAGGAGTGGGACCTTGTTTCTTGGAAAGGGTTAGTTAATTATTATTTAAAAAATAAATATGGCCCACTGAAACAACAGCTCATTTGAAGAACAGATTTAGAGACCAAGTAGGTATTGTTTTTTATGTCCTTATGTTTTTGAAGGAGACACATCACTCCAGCAGGTATTTAATACTAAACCAAGTTGTGTTACAGAAACCGATGGCAACAAACTACCCAGAGCAGGCAAATGGCCATTGTTTTCTGTGGTATCAAATGCTTCAATAGCTCAGTTTGTAACCCCTGACCCCTGGGTGATCCCAGGAGTCCAGGAACTATCCTGGCAGTGAAGATGTGAGAGTTACGATCATCTTGGCACAACCATTCTTGGCTTGGTTAATTTTTAGCCTGAGAGATGCTTTGGCATTCCCCTCTAACACATGTAAAGTCTTAGAATCAAATGTAGTCTGGCTTTCAGACACCAAGGCATCTATCATAGGATCTTTGCAAAACAGAGAGCTGTTTTTTATTCCATGAGATCAATCAGGGAGGCTCATTTCTCTATGTCCTAGGAGTATACTTAGTACAATTGACTTCTTAGCCTTTGTTATCATATGCTCCTCCATTAGAATTTTCTCTCAGAGTGTTCCCTGCTTATCTAGCTCCTTCTCTTCCTGAAAGAGCAGTTCTGTCTTGATCTGAGAGTCAATTTTGTAAAGGTGATAATTGAAAGCTTCTAAATAGATAGCTTACCTTAGAAAGTGTTACAGAGTGAGAAGATAATAAGGTTGAGAAAGAACTGTGTGCCATTACCTTTCCCAACATTTCCTAACTTTAAACATGGTTAACTGATAGCAACACCAGTCTCCTATTCCTTTGGACTCCTGTAGTAGTTCATGTCTGTGCTACTCATTGGGGATTTTAGTTTTACTGTACATCTTATGAATTATCTAAGTAGATGGAAAACTCTTTGAGGTAGGGTCCACATCCTATATATCTTTGTGTTTTTCATAAAATTAGCAGAGTTCTTGGTAACCAGTATTGGTGTAATAAATGCCTATTGATATTGTTCATTCATTCAGTAGTCATCTACTGACCCCCTACCATGTACTAGCACTATGCTGGGCAATGTGGATACCAAGCCTAAGACTATTCACATAGAAAAACAGGGAAAAACCATTGTGTACAGTGTGAGTTGTGCTGTATTAGAGATACATGCATTAGGATAAAGGATCCTACGGAAGCCAAGAAGAAGGGCATCTTACATAGACTGGAGGTGTGAATGAGTGCTCTGCAGAAGAGATGACTCATGAGGTGGATGTTAGAGAGTAAGTAGGAGGTAGCTCAGTAGATGAGGGTCAAAGAAAGACAATTCCAAGGCGAGAGAATAGCACGGGCAGATGCCTAGCAGGGTTCTGGTACAATGATGATGTCTCAGTGATGAATTTAGGATCACGGAAGTTAGCTACAATTCATTCACTAGGGAACTGAGAGATTAATAGCATAGGGACAGCATGTTTCTTGGCACTCCTAGTTACGAAAACTTAGTCTGTTTTTATAGTTCAGTCAGGGAAGGCTTTTTTCCCTCTGTCAGACTTGGTAAGTGGAAGTCATGAAATTACTTGGATTATTATGTGTCTCTCTACTCAGTCTGATGGTCATGCTCTCCTTGGACTACAAAGAGGGCTCCTGACCAGCTGCCAGTGTGGCAGATTCTTAGGCCACATTCCCTGTAACACTTGGTCACACTCGCTCTTGTTCAGCCTTTCTTGATAAGAAAAGTACATCTTTACAAATTGGTAATACATTTGTATTTGCTTTTTATCACAGAAAGATGATTTTCAGATGTATGCAATATATTGTCAGAATAAACCCAGATCAGAGGCAATTTGGAAGAAGTTTTCAGAATGTGCCTTTTTCCAGGTATAGTAATTATTACGGTATTGGAAATACTCTTTTTGGAAGATACTGGGATATTTCTTATTTGTAAATTCATTTTCTGCTGTAAGTAAGTTATATATAATATAGATAAAAGAGCAGTTCAACCCTCTCCAAAACACACCCATACACATGCACACATACTCATGCATCCAAACACATAAATGCTGCTCTCCTAAGGCAACCATTTCCAGCTCCTGTAGCTGCTTTTTTTTGGTATTTACCTCCATATCTCCAAATAACATGCTTACATTGCTATTTCCCTCCATGGAAGATAAGAATTTAGCTCTCTTGCACTGCCCTTGCCCCACTACCACATGCACACACATAACTTCTTTTCCCCCAAATCATCCAACATAGTTATGTCATAACTTTTAGTAGATTGCTGTACAGTACTAAACTATTATGGCTATGTAGTTTCTATGCTCAGATGAATCATGTAGTATATAAGATGGTTACATTTCCTTCCCTTCTGTTTTTTTTTGCAATTGTCTTTTCTACTGCCTCAATTTTCTAGGTATTTACCCCTGTCATACCCCAAACTCTCCCAGTAATGAAAGTCACGTAAATCGCTTCTCAGTACATTTAAACACATTCTATTTCCTCTAAATTTCATCTTGAATGAGCCTCTTCTGGATTCTTCTGATCTAGATTCACTAGGCCTATCATGCAGCTGTTATGTTTGGATCTTGGTGAATACCAGTTTTGGGAATCTGTTCACCTGTCTCTAGTATAGGCTCTCCTGTTTCCTAAGTGCCATATCTTTTCCTTTCTTGTTTTACTCACATATTTGGTAGAACATGTCCTTCCGTAGTTTTACTGGCAAAGTGTACAGGGTAGGTAAACAGTTTTGCAAGCTTACATGTCTTTAGTCTATTGTAACATTTGATTGCCAGATTGGCTGGGTATAGAATTCTATGTAAAAAATAATTTTCCTCTGAATTTTAGACATGCTTACTTTATTGCCTTTTGGCTTTCAGTATTGCTGTTGAGAAATTTGATGCCATTTTGAATTTTGTTCCTTTGCAGACATGACTTAATTTTTATCCCCTCTCTGAAGGCTTATGGGAACATCTTTTAGCCTTAGGGTTCTGAAATTTCACAGTGTTGTGCCGTGATGTTGGTATTCTTGCCGTCTATTCTGCTAATTTTGTAGTGATCTCTTTGAATTTGGAACCTCTTGTCCAACTTTAGTTGGATTTTTTTCTTTGATTTTTTTTCCACATAGTTTTCTCCATTCTATTTTTCTGGAATTTCTATTGTCCAGATGTTGGATATTCTGGATAGTGCTCTAATTTATCTTTTCTATTTTCTGGTTCTTCGTCTTCTTGCTCTATTTTCTGCAATTTATCTTCCAGTCCTTCAATTGAAGGCTTCGTTTCTGCCATTGTGTTTTTAACTATGAAGAGCCTCTACCCTTTTTTGTTCTCTCAATGTTTCAGTAGAACCCTATATTATTTCATGAATTCATTATCTTCATTTAGCAATAGGAGGTACTAATAACAGATTTTCCTTATCAAATGGTTCACTCCTCCCTGCATAATTTCTGTTATCTTCAGATTGCTTTTCTTTTTTCTTCTTCTTCATTTTGTTCCTGTCCCTCAGATACTCATCTCAAATGTCTGCTGTTACTTGTTTGTCCACTTACCTTAGGAGTAAGAACTGAAAAGCTCAAGAGAAGCTTCCTGAGCATATGTGTGTTTACTGACCATGGTTCTGACCTTTGGATGATTTGTCTCCAGCTATTTCCTTCTGTGGGTATATCTTTACCCCCTTTCTCTATAGGTCATTTCATTCAGGCTGGTCAGATCCCTAATCTGCTATCTGGTAAATAAGGATCTGGCCGCCAGGGTTCTAATAGCCAAGTTTGAGGGGGAAGGCTGAGAGTCTCCAAGTTACTACATGAACAGTCAAGTAATTTCTTTGCTTTCTGTATAGTACTGTGTCTCAACTGAACCTGGTATTCCCTAGTCCAAAGGCTTTCTGTTTTGCTCTTTCAGATAAACATCCATTCTTCTAGAGGGAAGGAGAGGCTGCCCTTCAGTTATGCACAGTGGATGGCTTATTGCTTCTTTCTCTTCTTTGGGTTTTTATGCTCACTTATTATTGTTCTTATTTTTGCTAGCAGCTTTATAGAGATGTAATTAAAATACTCGAATTCACCCTTTTTTATTAAGGTGAATTCACCCTTTTAAAGTTTACAATTAAGTAGTTTTACTATATTCACATTGTTGTGCAGGTATCACCACAACTCAGTTTTTGAACATTTTCTTCAGTCTCAGACCTGCATAAAAGACCCCTACCTTTTAGCAGTCACCTCCTTCCCCCAATCCCCGCAGCCCTCTACAATCATTAAGCTACTTTCTGTCTCTATAGATTTGCCTGTTCTGAACATTTCATATAAATGTAGTCATAAAATATGTGATATTTTGTGTTCACCTTCTTTCACTTGGCATGTTTTCATAATCCATGCATGTTAAAGCACATATCAGTTCTTCATTCCATTTTATGGCCAAAAAATATTCCATTTTATGGGTATTTGATATTTTATTTACCCATTCAGCAGTTAATGGATATTTGGGTTGTTTCCACCTCTTGTATACAAATTTTTGAGTGGATGTGTATTTTCATTTCTCTTGGCTCTATGCCTGGGTATGAAATTCTGGGTCATGTGGTAACTCTTAACTTTTTGAAGAACTGTTGGGTTGTTTTCTAAAGTTACTGCAACATTCTACATTCCTACCAGATGTGTATGAGGGTCCTGATTGCTCTACACCCTCAACAACACTTATTAGTGTCTAATTGTCTTCAAACAGACTTTCAACAGCTACAGTTTCTGAAGCCCCGCCTTCATCTCCCCCTTTCAGAGGTATCTGATGTCTGTAATTCTGGAGTCTGTACGGAGTGGAGGGGAAAGGTGTTCTGTAACATACACTGAGTTGTTCCTTGGCTTTTTCCCTCTGTTAACTTGAGATTCACTTTCTCTGGTGTGTTCAGTTGTTTACCACATGCCAGTTGGGTTTCTAGGTATATCTTCTCCTGCTCTCTTTGTCCTCTCTACTTTTTATATTTCATCCCAACCAGCCCCATCTTGCCCTAATTATAGTCCCTATAATGTTCCCAGGGCCTAAAGTCATGACTTTATATTTATAGTGGCAGTGAGCCAATAATCATCTGAAATATAGCACCACTTGATGAGGGCTATATTTTTTCCTGTGATGTTAAAAAAAACTCTACTCACACCCAGTCCGATTTATATTCAGCACAGCCTATTCCTTTTCTGGGCCTCAGCCTATGTTGCTGAGCCTTTTGTTAATTTTCTTGGATGTACTGAAGCACTTCGTAGTCATGTTCATCTATGGTCATTTCATTGCTTCCTCACCTTTTAAGCATTCCACACCAATGTGAATTTATATGTAAAAGCATAGTAGTCTTTGAAGTTTTGGAATTTTCTACCTCCTATAGCCTTGAAATAATATTATTGTAGTTTTTCAAATATACTGCCTCTTATAATTTCAACACCATATGTAACTGATTCTTCTAGTCACTTGGCCTTGAGATGTATGAAACCTGTAGGCATGGGCTCTAATTAGTCAGCACTTGGCATTTTCACAAGCATATCTCTTAATTTAAATTTATTGAAAATTGTATTTTAATGACAGGAATGTCGAAGAAAACTAAAACACAGACTTGGTCTGGATACCTATTTAGTCAAACCAGTGCAACGACTCACTAAATATCAGTTGCTGTTGAAGGTAATTACATGAAGCATTTGTTTCTTTCTTTACTTACTTCTTTGGGTCAGATGCAGCAAAGCCATTAAGAAAGAAGTAGCTGGCTAGGAAGCACTAGAAAAAGGCCGACTGAGTGACCAAGGAGGCTGGATTTAGCAGTAGAATCAATTCAGTGATCTCCTTCTGTTCACTGTGGTTATGCATGTGCCAGAGGCATGGATGGAAAGCTGAGAATATCTGGAGCCCTTTAGTTCCATGCAAGTTACATTGATATGTGTATATTTATTACAGAACTTCTACTGTTGTCAAGAAGGACTAAACAAATAATTTTTGTAGTTTTGAGACTGTATTTTATATGAGCCTTTTCAGTGAAAAGTGAAGACCGCACACCCTCTCATGTAATGTGAAAGGATTACTAAAATATTGTTTCAAGGATAAATAAATACAACACAGCTTGTTTTAAAGTATATTTGTATGACATTCAATGGTATGTGCATAATGAATAAAACAAACTCTTACATGTAGAGGACCAAAAAATGTGTAATTGCTTTAAAAATTAATCTCTAGTGTGTCCTAATAGCTATTGCTCTTCAGTTCCACAAGCACTGAATGCCTTTTGCTTTATACTATGTAGTCACTATTCCATTTCTTCCTCAATTTTGACATTGTTATTTAAATATAATATTAATGTGGCGAATAGCATATGAAAGCAATGACACAAAAATGACATTATCTTTGGATTCCTTTTTGAAATTATATTAGGGCAAAAATTATACATTTTCTCCAGCTCTTGATACCTGCCTAAATACCAAGTTTAATGCTTGACTTCTAATTGCAGGAGCTATTGAAATATAGCAAAGACTGCAAAGGATCTGATGAATTAAACAAGGCACTTGACACAATGCAGGATTTACTGAAGTCAGTTAATGACTCTATGCATCAGACTGCAATACATGGCTATATTGTAAGTAGATGTTAATGATTCTTGCAGTTTTAGGGGGTAAGCATGTTAACATTCCCTTTTGCCTCTCCTGGAACCAATTGAGAAATAAGAAGTAAGAGGCAGACAAATGGAGATCCAAATGTCAATATTACTGATAATGCTAAGTGGAGAATTGGCTTCAGATCAGTAGTCAAATGGATTTGGGACATTCCCCATGTCCCTAATCGCCTGTGCTCAAGTCCAGACCTTGGGAGATCCTGTTTGAAGGAATGTTTAGGTCTTCTAAGGAGATATATTGTCCTAGAATTGCTGCTCACCCTCGTCCAGGATAGATGACTGAAGAAAGAAATTTAAATCTTTAGAGTTAGCTCTACCCTATGGGGAAATTTGGATTGGTACATGTCATTTGCCAGTCAGGATCAAGGACAGGATGGTAGGAAAGTTACCCTAGTCTGAAATATGTCCACGTGGAGATACCAGGGAAAAGAAGGTGTCTTACATCTTCCACTCCACAGTAATTTTGTACCTATGTGACACATGGCGTGTTTTAATGTAAAAAGTTGTGATGAATAAAATTTTAAAAACCATGAAATTATGCTTCAGGGTTTTGATAGCTTAAGCTGAACACTATAATGTTAATGTGAGAGATCTGTATGTAGCTATGCCTTGTACAAATGACTTTGAGTTTTCCATCCTAGGGAAACTTAAACGAACTGGGCAAGATGATAATTCAAGGTGCATTCAGCGTTTGGAATGGACACAAGAAAGGTGCTACAAAAATGAAGGATTTTGCTAGATTCAAACCAATGCAGCGGCACATTTTCTTGTATGAAAAAGCCGTTATTTTTTGTAAGAGGCATGTTGAAAGCGGAGAAGGCTCTACCAGATACCCTTCATACAATTTTAAGCACTGTTTGAAAGTAAGAAAATTTGAATTGTTTAATGTAATATTGTTTCATATATATATATATTCATGTTATACAGTTTTCAAAATGAGTAGGTTTTATACTTTAATTGCACATGCCTTTGTTTAAATAAAATCTTTTTTTTTACTGAGGTATAATTGACATGTAACATATTAGTTTCAGATGTACATAATGGTTCAGTATTTATATACATTGCAAAGTTATCGCCATAATGTCTAGTTAACATCCATCACCATACATAGTTACAAATGTTTTTCCTTGTGATGAGGACTTTAAAGATCTACTGTCTTAGCAACTTTCAAAATGCAGCAAAGTATCATTAACTATAGTCACCCGTATACATTATATCCACAGGACTTAATTTATTTTATAACTAAAGGTTTATGCCCTTTGACCCCCTTCACCCATTTCGTCCCCCCCGCCCACCCGCAAACAGGAGGAGAAGTCTTACGTAGAAGTCAGGTAAAGGAGAACTTTTGAAACAAGAGGGTGGGAGTGCAGAGGTTTTGGCTTTCCTCCTCTCTCTCCAATCACAGGCAGTCCCTGTGAGGGCTCCCTACTGTCCTGCAGAGTGTAGTTTGAAGTGATGGGAAGTGACTCGGGCTCCCCTGTGAGTATTCTCTTACCAGTCAATGGTACTGGGTAGAGTTCTTGGGCTTGGAAGTAAGAAGCCTTTATTGTACAGAAGAGACAAAGAGGAAAGAGTTTTCTTCCTTTTCCTCCATGTAATTTATTTTTCTTTTTTGATTGAGGTATAGTTGTTGGTTTCAGGTGTACAAGATAATGATTCAACAGTTGCATACATTCTAAATGTTTGCCACGATAAGTATAGTCACCAGCTGTCACCATACAAAGTTATTGCAATATTATTGACTGTATTCCCTATTCTGTACTTTTATCCCCATGATTTATTTACTTTATAGTGGAAGTTTGTTCGTCTTTTATCTCCTTTATGTATTTCACCTGTCCCCTCACCCACCTCTCCTGTGGCAACTACCAGTTTGTTCTCTGTGCATGAGTCTATTTCTATTTTGTTTGTTTGTTTTGTTTTTTAGATTCCACACATAAGTGAAATCAGATGGTGTTTGTCTTTCTGTGTCTGAGTTCAGTGAGCATAATGCCCTCTGGGCCATCCATGTTGTTGTAGATGACAAGGTTTCATTTTCTTTGATGGCTGAGTATCTGCAGTGTAATTTAAAAATGGGTAACTTTTGTCCTTAGCATATACCCACTTTCCTTTTTGTATCCCTCCTCCATTCCCTGGGAGTTCAACTCCATCTGTAGCTGAATCCTGCACACACTTCCCCTGTCCTATCCTTTAATGTTACTTTTTTTCTCTCCTATCACCCAGACAGGTATTCTGTCCTAACACTAGTTTGCTATTCAAATGAGAACAGTATTGTTTGAGGAAGTCACTGGCAGTCCAGCGATCCTCCCAGCTGGTTTTGACATTTGACAAGAGGAATTTCCAATTCACAAGAGTCTGTAACTGGGGACTGATATTTTGTACACCTGATTATTTTATCTTTCAGATTTTAAATTTTAGACAGAATGTAGCATTTGCTACAGAAAACTTGGAAAGTAGAGAAAATGATTACCTTGATTCCCCAGCCACTATCGCCCAAGTCCTTCTTCAGGGGTATGTTCTTTGGCAGTTGTCATCAGCTTGAGAATGGAGGAAAATTTAACTGCAGTACCAAAGAGGACAGCCAGTGTTTCCAGAGATAGGCCTGAGGGGTTTGTGTCAGGAGGCTACCAGATAAGGAGGCCTTGCTTTTGGTTGTTCCCAGAGGGTTAACCCTCCCATCTACCCAGGGTTAGGTCTCTGACTTCTTCCTGCTCTCTACTTTCCCTGCATCACTTCCGAACTCAAAGCAGTGTCATAACTTGTTAAAACTCTCAACTGTTCTCATAAAAAATGCACAGTGGCTCTTTGATATTAGTAACCCCTTTCCACATCCCCCAAATCTCCATTGGTCCATTATGTCTCCAATACACATTGGTTGGGAACCCAGAATTTGTAATTGACCTCAGAAAGGGTCCAGATCTCTTGCCATCTGCATACATAATCGTGGGAAAGGTACTTTACCTTCATAGGCATGTTGGACCCAAATCCACTTGGTTCACTTTTTATTTATGGAGTGACCTAGTTAGTACCTAATGTACTATTTCTGGTTTGTATTGATTTTTTTTAACCTTTAATTCATCACAATGATGAGCATACTGACAGAATATTTCTCAAGTATATTAGAGTATGGAGGGACTGATATTAAGTAACCAAGTTACAAGAATTCGAAGTACAGTGGTAACCATGGAGACAGAAGATGGGATAGATGCAAGAAACATTTCTGTAGACGGTAGACAGAAGGGGTTGTTGACTTAGTAAATACCTGAAATAAATAATTCCTGACATTTGAAGGAAAAAAAGCCTGGTTTTTCTTTGATTCCCCAATAATGCCTAGTATCCTTAATAAGAGATTAGTTAGTGATGCCTGCAAAGATTTAGACAAGAATTATTAGGAAAATGGTGATGCCACAGACAGAAAGGTAGAAGTTCTGCTATTTCTTAAGACCCACTCTGCTTAGTTCCTACTTCTTACCTATTAACAAGATTCCAGGGTTAAATCATGGCTAGCAGTACTGGTCAGTGTGTAACATAACAATTTGGGTTCTAGTTTTAATGTCTTCTCCATGCTAGAGAGGATCAGTGCAGGAACTCTCTACTGCTGAGCCATTTCCCTCTCACTTTCCATTACTGTTGTCTTGACTTCAGCATACCAAGCTGGAATTCCATGGCCTGATAATTGTACAGTTGTGTGTTATTATCTTAAGTCAGCTGCTTCTATGCTTAGGAAAGACTCTAAGGTCACAGTTAGTCAGATGGAGAGATTTGAGTTCTTCAGATTCTTCAGTTCATGCATTTATTATCAACATCTATTTTATTTAAATTTAACAGACATTCACTGAGTGCTTACTGTTTGCTAGAAATTGTTCTACATGTTTAGAAATATCAATGTTAATCCACATAGCAACTTTATATGGAGTAAGAACTATTATTGAGCCCATATGAGAGATGGCAAAGCCAAGTTCCAAGAGCACATAGCTAATAAGTGGTTCAGCACAGATTCAAACCCAAGTAGATGGCTCCAGAGTTCATGCTCATAATCACTGCACTGCGATGGAAGGCCTTGTTTTTGTTCGCTCATTCTTTCATTCCTTTCGTCATTTCTTTCTGTCCCATTCTCCACACTTAACCTCTTTATCCCTGGAGCCACCACCCTCATTTATTCACTGTATAGCCTTCAGTTTGTGTGTTCTTGGTAAGTGTATACTAATGTTCTATGCACATCTAGTTTTAATTTATATAAGTTGTATTGTTATAATTCTCATTTTTTTCTTTTTTTGATCTCAGAGACTGTTTTTGAAGTATAGCCATATCACTGTTTTATACCCAATGTCTGCTTAACCTCTTTATGGCAATTCAGCCTAGCTACATTGTTTTATTAATGTGATTCAAGAACAATTGTTAACTAATAATAACACAAGAAGTAACTAAACTCTACCCCAGAGATATAAATGAAAGTCTTAAGATTGGTAGTTATTGGTTATAACCCCAGAGTTCTTGACCCAGTAGGTGATTTTGAACAAGGTAGTTGACATTTTCACACTACTCTGATGTCAGAAAACTAGGTTGAAAGTTGGGGCCTTGAACACTTGACACAGGAGATATCTTCAGATAAAATGCTTTATAATAAAGGAAATACATTCATAGCTACCAGGAACCATCAATGAAAATATGAAAGATAAGGCAGGGACCACAGTTAGGGTATAACTCTAGAATCAGATTTGTTATTAAATACATGTTACTTATTATATAACATGCTATATAACTATATTCATGTAGTCAGACCTATACCTCTGCCTCTTGATTCTAAAACTGAGTAAATTTTCACAACATAATAAGCATTTAATAACTACAGTAAAAACCTTTCAATAAAACCTTTATGTTTTGTTATTTGCAAAAATATATACAACCCACAAATTACAAATGGATTGCAATCCAGTGGATTGTTTGTAAATAAATAATTTGAAACTGAGAACAATATTATCTGGTAGATACATCTGGATAGAATTCCAGGTTAACCCCAAAAAGTTCATTTAATCTATAATGATGTGCTGTTATACATATGCAATGAAAAATCACAAAAGTCTTGCAGTTCAAATAAGGGAATGCTCAGAAAGCAAACTCATACTTAAGAAAGCTCATTATATGATCTAAGCATTTAATTCATGCCATTTAATCCTTTTATCAGCTCTATGAAATGAGTCATCTTTTCATGTTATAGTTGAGGGAACTACTTCAGAAAGTGTAAGCAACTTGCAGGAAGACACATAGCTAGTTAGTGGTAGAGATGGACTTGCAGCCCAAGCCTCTCAGACCCCAAGTCCATGGGCTTTCCGTCTTACCATACTGTTAAGACAAAGCCACGTGTTGAAACAAAAACAATTTTAAATAGAGATTGAATATGAGATTATTATTCATCTTAAATTCTGATGTTTGCATAAAAGTAGGTTAGAGTGGATGAGTAGAAAAAATAAAGATATTTTTGGAGATTCTGAAAGTAACTTCTGACTACATTCAGTGTAGACGTCACAGGCTCTTTCCTTAATATGTTTCATTTAATTTTAAAGCATAATCCCTTTTTCTTGATGGGGATTTACACTAGAACTGCTTTTAATGCTTATCAGCTCTAATCAAGGTCATTGATGGGACTCGTAAATGTAACAGAGATGCTCCTTTAGATAATGAGGCAGGAGGTGAAAGATAAGACACACGGGGACTAAGGAAGAACATGTGTCCAAGGGAGGGAAGTTGCTCAGAATGAAATTAAGCAAGATATCAGCACAGAATGAAAGAAAGCGGAAGAGTTTGCTTTGTGCAATCATGTGGAGAGGGAGAAAAACTGTGGTTAGGAAGGGATATTGTGTGTAAGAACTTCACTGGCTACAAGAAGATATCACTCTCCCATGACAGATTATTTCTTTCCTAGAGAGGCTGAGAGGTTGGTGGAAATAAAGGATATTTCCCCACTCCAGAAACTGGATGTTTATAACTTGTAAGGCTTGTATAAATAGTAATTTGTAAGGTTAATTTGTCTGGCAAATAATTTAAAAAACAACCATTTAAACTAATATTGGATGACCTTTTTCACTGATGTTTAATTACTTCGGTGTTTGACACAATAATTTGTTTTAATAGTATACAGCTAATTTATAACCATTCCGTCTTAGATGGACTACTTGGATGTTCAGATATATAACATTTGTTTCAATCACTGGACACATGTAATCTGGACTGAAAGTGCATAGTGAAATGAAAACATATGAATACATAGGTCTATGATTATATTTATTATTTCATATTCTTTGAATGTAAAATGTGTATTTTGCCCAAGTGAGAAATTCTGTTTCATTTAGAATATGGTGGGGGCAGATTTAATGTAATTTCGTGTTCCAAATAAAATGCTCATGAAAATGTTAACTTACATATTGCAGATGGATGAAGTTGGAGTCACTGAATATGTAAAAGGAGATGACCGCAAGTTTGAGATCTGGTATGCTGGGAAGGAAGAACTTTATATCATCCAGGTTGGTTATTTAAAAATTATTCTAGAAACTGTAACCTGCATGAAGATACAAAAGTCTGAATTTGCAAACAAAAATAATTTTGGCTACATTACAAAAACTCTTAATCCTTTCTTGGAGGTCGCTTAAATGTTAATTACTGTTCTAGGTGATGTAGTTGAACATTGTTTCAGTAGCGCATGTTTTCTTAGTTAAGATATGCCTGTGGTACTTTCTACAGCTTTAAGTGTTCACTGCGCTAGGACACTTATCCAACAATAGCTGATAGCCAAGAACTTGGCAGATGCTTCTCTGTCCCCATCAAGTTTCCGGAGTTCCTAGAGTAACAGATTTACAAGAGTTTTGAGTTCCTCCTGTGCTTGACATTCAGAGAATTCCTAATCATGAGACACAGTGATGTGATGATGATTCAGATTTGATCATTGTTTCTAAAGAATATGGTGAAAGATCCCACCAGATGTACTATAAGGTCCAGCCTATTTCAGGAAAGGTGAGAGAAATGAGCACATTTCAAGAGGATATTGTCATTTCAATAAGTATTTGTATCATGACTTGTGACAGGTGAATGTGCTGTTACCTATTGAACATGCTCCGTGTTTTTTCTGTTTTGGTTCCACACTAGGTGATTACAATTCAAGAAATACATTTTCTTGGTTTGATCTAGTTGTAAGAATTCTTGCTGTATTTTAACGAACTTGTCTTCCAAGTAATGAGAGGATATTTAAGGACACTTTTATGTTGTCATCTGTTATCAAGATTACTCTGCAATAGACTATCTTTTCAGAAATAGTAAAACTTGTTTTTTTTTACCAAAATCAAACATAAAAACACTTATATTTTCAAGAGAACTCTTTTACAAAGAAAAAAAAGATTGTATTTCATATTTTCTCTGAGCATTATTATTTAAGGACAATTTCAAAGTGGTTTTGACTATTCATCTAATCTGATGCCTGCTTACTTGCTTCTTAACAGTGTGAAGAATCAAAATGTTAGAGTTTGAAAATGATGGTTTAGGATATAGATCTTGTTTGATATTATTAATCATATTTGTTTTGTTATAAATCATCCTTTTTAAAAGGAAACATGTCTTCTCCTCTCCACTTCTAAAAATCTTTAGGCTCCAAATACCAATGTGAAGATGACATGGGTAAAAGAAATAAGAATTATTTTGTTGAAGCAACAAGAACTTAAGACAGGTAAATTCAAGCACTTCTTCAGAACAAGATAAATTAAGCTGTGAATTCAGCTTTCTTCAGAACAAGAAGTACAGTAATGGTGTATTGACTCAGATTTTGTTGTAATTTTTACAGGGAATGTGGCTGATATTTATTTTATCCTACTTATAATGAAAGGGTTTATTAAACTCAGTAGTAGGAGATCAAGATTCAGGGGTTGTTTAAATTGATTTGGACAATGAACTTTACACTAGAAAATGAAATCTAGTTCTTGAAAAGCAGTTGGAAAGTACTATAGCAAACTGACTCTTAATTCTAAGCCCTTCCCCTGAGGTAACTCTGCTTGGGACCTTAAGTAATCAGTGCTTAATAATTGGTATTTGGGTAGTTCTAGTAATAAATTTTAATTTATTGAATAAAATATTGCACGGTTCAGTCTTTTGCTGTATTTCAAATTCCAACTGGCTTTGTCTCTGGTTATTTCAACTCTGAAGGTTCACTCTAATGGGAATGTGTGTGTGTGTGTGTGTGTGTGTGTGTATGTGTGTGTGTATCTGTGTACGTGTCACATGAGAAAGTCATTAATCTTCAAGGAAGTAAGAAGTGTGGCTCCCAAATGATGCTTACATAAGCTTTGTTTTATTTCACAGTCAAGGAAGAAAAGCAACATAATCAGTTAACAAAGCAGAATAAGCATTCTTCTCAGCAGAATGATGAGTAAGCAATTTTTCTTTTAAGAACTATCACTCCTGCAATCTTCTATTTTCCATACATAACAGGAAAGAATGTAATTACAACGTCTCAGTTAAAAACTACCTATCCTTTTAGCAATAACTCCTCCAATCCCATAAACACATCATTTTCTCAGTTCTGTCCTTACAGTTGGAGCCTGATAGTCTTTAATAGTTAACCCATTGTTTCCCTTGATGTTAAAAGTAATGTGATAGTTTGGGCTAATTTTTAAACACAATTACAAGTGCTTTGCTCTCAGTATATCCTGGGGGGAGTTGCATGTAGGCTGACAGTAGAAGGGGCTGCACTTGTGGCTTTGTCTTCAAAATATTTTCTTCACCTTTGATTTGATTGGTGAAAGAGAGTTCTAAGTATGATGAAGGACTGGCAGCCACTGCTCACCCACAGCTTTGTGGTCTCTTGATGGAGACCACTTGATGATGACTTGGCCTCTCTTCTACATAGTTACAGAGGAGGTATGGATCCTGGGAGGGAACTGTGCCTGGATACGTCCATGAAGTCTTTGAGGAAGGCAGCAGTCCTAAATGATAGTGTGCTGCTGGTTTAGAGATGCTGTCTTCGTATTCTGCCTCTACAAATCCTAAAAGGTGGAGATTCTATAGAACCTTTGCATATATGCAGAAGGGATCCCTAAAGTGATTCCAAGGTGTCGGCATAGAAATTCACTATGCAGATGTTAAGGATCATGTAATGCTTTCTTAAAAATACTCTTTTTCTGTTTGTTTCACATTGTATTTCAGAGGTAGCTAAAATCAGGTACAAAGTGTGTTGGTTCATCTGGGGCTTTAGGAGAGGCACTTAAAAGTCACAATGGAAGTCTCTATCTTCCAGGGTCACCATACTCAATGTTTTGTCATCTATTATGGAGTTAAAGTCTTTAGATTTCATGCAGTAGTTGGCCTTTTGGTAGCTGATATAATACAAAAGTATTAATCAGATTAAGGTTTCATCATCATTTATATACACGTTACCTAATTCATTAAGGTTAAAAGTTCATAGAGCAACAGTATTTTTTTTATGTTTTGTTCCAACTTTATTGAGAGTTGACAATTTAAAACTGTATGTTTGAAGAGTACAACTTGATAATTTGATATATGTATACATTTTGAAATATTCACCACAATCAAGCCAATGAACACATCCATTGCCTCATGTAGTTATCCTTTCTTACATGTGTGGAGAGAATATCGAAGATATACCTCTTAGGTGATTTCAAGAATATACAATACACAACAGTCATTTTAAACAATATACTTTCTTTGAGTCCAGAAGAGGAGTGGTTTTTCCTTGCATATTAAAGAAAGACCTTGCTGGCTTGGATCCTAGGATTTATGCTTCTATATGCTTTGAACTACTATCACACAGACTTACGTAAGGGGGGAAATCTGTTTTGTTTGAATGGATTCTCAGAGTATGTTCTTAACGTACATTAGTGGAAGAAATAACATTTTAGATTTTTTCTTATTTGATTGTACAAAAGCTCACTTATTTTCACATATTTACTATTTCAGAAAGCAACAGGGAGCTTTTATAGGTACCAAGGAAACTGAATCAGAACACAGCCGCACCATGGTGGAGGTCGGTGAGGTAGGCGTGTCAGTTCAGGCAGTAGACACAGGTATGTGTAGTGGTTATCTACAGCTAAGATTCATGGTTGTGCAAATCTTTTTCTTCCATTTTTAATTTGCCTAATCTACCTATCTGTTATCTTGTACAAAGAAAACAAAATTAGCCCATATTTATAAGGCTCTTTTGTCTTGTAAGGAAGGCAAATTCTTTGGCTCCTGAATCAAAAACTCTGTAAGATCCCACCATGTGTAAGGGAGCAAGTTCTCCGCGTGATTCTTCCCGATGCTAGGAACCCCTGCTGTGCAGAATACAAAAACAAGTAAAACACTGACCCTGGCTTCAGGGAATTCACACTTAATGGTGAATAGGTTTAATGAATACAGAAGAGTCATTTACAGGTGGAATATTTGTCTTTCTTTCGTAAATTGTGCCGGCTAAGCCAATTTCCACAATTTATTTAATTCAACAAATATAACATAGCCTATGTGCCAGAAATTGTGCAAACTGTTGGGTACACACTTTTTAAGTAAGAGACACTCAGCTGCTATCCCCATGGAACCAGGAAAATAGAAAGATAACTCAATGAGCAATTAAAATTAAATGTGGTAAGTGTTGTAACAGGGTTGTATAAGGTGCTGTAGAAGTATCCAGCAGACTCATGTAAGTACCTCTGGGACCAACAACATACACATTCTTGGAGAAATGCCTTAAAGAGTACCTGATATTCAATATTTAAATATGATAGTTCTTAATCTGGAAGAGGCCTCTCTACTCGTTGGAGAGAAGCACATAAGGACAACCTCGCTCAGCTTACAGTTATCATTTAAAGGTCACTTTCCTCAGGTCATCTGTGCTGTGAACCCCCAACAGTCAGCAAAGAACAATACCTTCATTTGTCACATGAGGAAACCAAGTCAGAGAAAGTTCACATGACTTTTCCAAGGTTACATGAATAGTTTAGTGTGGCCAAGATGAGAGGCTGTTAATTCCCTGCCTACACTAGATTGCTTAATCCATAGCAGTTCAATATATTGTATTAATTAAGCACCTCTTACATTCAAGGCTCTTATGAGACATATAATGTATAAACACATAGTCTCTGCCTACTAAGAGAGATAAGACAAGTCAAAAATGATAATGTTCTCTCAACAAAATAGGTATAGAAGCTATGTACCTCAACATAATAAAGGCCCACAGCTAACATCATAGTCAATGGCAAAAAGCTAAAAGCTTTTCCTTTGAGATCAAGAACAATACAAGGATGTCCACCCTCACCATTTTTATTCAACATCATACTGGAGGTCCTAGCCACAGCAGTCAGACAACACAAAAAACATAAAAGGCTTCCACATTGGTAAGGAACAAGTTAAACTGTCACTGTTTGCAGATGACATGATATTGTACATAAAGAATTCCAAAGAATCCACAAAAAAACTATTAGAACTAATGATTGGATTCAGCAAAGTTGCAGGGTGTAACATTGATACACAAAAATCTGTTGCATTCCTATATGCTATGAATGACCTAGTAGAAAGAGAAATCAGGAAAACAATTCCATTTACACCTGCACCAAAAAGGAGAAAATACCTATAAATAAACCTAATAAACAAGGTTTTCAAAAAGACCTGTATTCTGAAAACTATATGACACTGATGAGAAAAATTAAAGATGGAAATAAATGGAAATCTATCCCATACTCATAGTTGGAAGAATTAATATTGTCAAAATGACCATCCTGCTGAAATTAATTTGCATATTCAATGCAATCTCTATCAAAATTCCAACAGCATTTTTTTTCAAATAAACTATACTAATACTTCTAAAAATCATATAGAAGCACAGAAGACCCTAAATAGCCAAACCAATCCTGAGAAAGAAGAGCCAAGCTGGATGATTACACTTCCTGACTTCAAGCTCTATTACAAAGCTATAGTAAGCAAAACAGTATGGTACTGGCACAAGAACATACCCATAGATCAATGCAACAGAACAGAGGGCTCAGAAATAAACCCACATATATATAGTTAATTAATATATGATAAAAGAGCCATGAATACAGCATGGGGAAAAGACAGTCTCTTCAATAATTGTTGGGAAAACTGGACAGCTACATCCAAGAGAATGAAACTGGTTTACTGTCTAACGCCATACACAAAGGTAAACTTGAAATGCATCAAAGACCTGAATGTAAGTCATGAAACCATAAAACTCTTGGAAGAAAACATAGCAAAAATCTCTTGAATAGAAACATGAGGAATTTTTCCTGAATGCATCTCCTTGGGCAAGGGAAACAAAATAAAATTTGAACAAGTGGGGATACATCAAACTACTAAAAAGCTTCTGTACAGCAAAGGAGACCATCAGCAGAACAAAAAGGCATCCTACAGTATGGGAGAATATTTTTGTAAATTATTTATCCAATAAGGAATTAACATCCAAAATATATAAAGAACTCGTATGCCTCAACACCAAAAAAACAAATAACCTGACTAAAAAATGGGTGGAAGACCTGAACAGACATTTCTCCAAAGAAGAAATACTCATGGCCAACAGGAACATGAAAAGATGCTGCACATTGCTATCATCACAGAAATGCAAAACAGAACCACAGTGAGGTATCACTTCACACCTATTAGGATGGCCACTAACCAAAAGACAAGAAACAACAAATGCTGGCAAGGGTATGGAGAAAAAGGAGCCCTCCTACACTTTTGGTGGGAATTTAAATTGGTACAATTGCTGTGGAAAGCAGTCTGGAGGTTTCTCAAAAATAGAAATACCATTTGATCTCATAGTCCCACTATTAGGAATTTACCCCAAAAAAACAAGATCCCTGATTTGAAAAGACATATGCACCCTTATGTTTTTTTGTTTTTTTTTTAAAGTCTAATTTATCAATTTTATTTCTTTCAGGGATCTTGCTTTTGGTGTTTTATTAAAAATGCATAGCCAAATTCAAGGTCCCCTAGACTTTTCCCTATGTTATCTTCTAGATGTTTTAAAGTTCTGCATTTTACATTTAGGTCTATGACCCATTCTGAGTTAATTTTTGTGAAAGGTAAAAGTCTGTGTCTAGATTTCTTTTTTTATTTTTGGCATGTGGATGTCCATTTGTTCTAGCACCATTTGTTGAAAAGACTACCCTCTCTCCATTGAATCATCTTTGCCTCTTTGTCAAAGATCAGTTGATTACATTTGTGTGAATCTATTTCTGAGCTCTCTGTTCTGTTCAGTTAGTCTATTAATCTGTTCTTTTACTAATATTATGTTGTTTTGATTACTGTAGCTTTATAGAAAGTTTTGAAGTTGGGTAGTGTCAGTCCTCTGACTTTGTTCTTCTTCAGGTTTGTGTTGGCTACTCTGGTCTTTTGCCTTTCCATACAATTTTTTTTTCCTTTTTATTTTTTATTTTGGTATCATTAATCTACAATTACAGAAAGAACATTATGTTTACTAGGTTCCCCCCTTCACCAAGTCCCCCCCACATACCCCTTCACAGTCACTGTCCATCTGTGTAGTAAGATGCTGTAAAATCACTACTTGTCTTCTCTGTGTTGCACAGACCTCCCCGTGCCCCCCATTCACAATACATGCTAATCATAATGCCCTCTTTCTTTTTCCTCGCCCTTATCCCTCCCTTCCCACCCATCATCCCCAGTCCCTTTCCCTTTAGTAACTATTAGTCCATTCTTGGGTCTGTGATTCTGCTGCTGTTTTGTGCCTTCAGTTTTCCTTTGTTCTTATACTCCACATATGAGTGAAATCATTTGGCACTTGTCCTTCTCCACTTGGCTTATTTCACTGAGAATAATACCCTCTAGCTCCATCCATGTTGTTGCGAATGGTAGGATCTGTTTTCTTCTTATGGCTGCGAAATATTCCATTATGTATATGTACCACATCTTCTTTATCCATTCATCTACTGACGGACGTTTAGGTTGCTTCCATATCTTGGCTATTGTAAAAACTGCAGCAATAAACATAGGGGTGCATCTGTCTTTTTCAAACTGGAGTGCTGCATTCTTAGGGTAAATTTCCAGAAGTGAAATTCCTGGGTCAAATGGTATTTCTATTTAGAGCATTATGAGGAACCTCCATACTGCTTTCCACAATGGTTGAACTACTTTACATTCCCACCAACAGTGTACAAGGGTTTCCCTTTCTCTACAACCTCGCCAACATTTGTTGTTGTTTGTCTTTTCGATGATGGTGATCCTTACTGGTGTGAGGTGATATCTCATTGTGGTTTTAATTTGCATTTCTCTGATGATTAGCGATGTGGAGCATCTTTTCATGTGCCTGTTGGCCATCTGAATTTCTTCTTTAGAGAACTGTCTATTCAGCTCCTCTGCCCATTTTTTAATTGGATTATTTGCTTTTTGTTTGTTGAGGCATGTGGGCTCTTTATATATTTTGGATGTCAATCCTTTATCGGATCTGTCATTTATGAATATGTTGTTCCATACTGTAGGATACCTTTTTGTTCTATTGATGGTGTCCTTTGCTGTACAGAAGCTTTTTAGCTTGATATAGTCCCACTTGTTCATTTTTGCCTTTGTTTCCCTTGCCCAGGGAGATATGTTCATGAAGAAGTCACTCATGTCTATGCCCATGAGATTTTTGCCTATGTTTTTTTATAAGAGTTTTATGGTTTCATGACTTACATTCAGGTCTTTGATCCATTTGGAGTTTACTTTTGTGTATGGGGATAGACAGTGATCCAGTTTCATTCTCTTACATGTAGCTGTCCAGTTTTGCCAGCACCATCTGTTGAGGAGACTGTCATTTCCCCATTGTATGTCCATGGCTCCTTTATCATATATTAATTGGCCATATATGTTTGGGTTAATGTCTGGAGTCTCTATTCTGTTCCACTGGTCTGTGGCTCTGTTCTTGTGCCAGTACCAAATTGTCTTGATTACTGTGGCTTTGTAGTAGAGCTTCAATTTGGGGAGCGAGACCTCCCCCACTTTATTCTTCCTTCTCAGGATTGTGTTGACTATTCGGGGACTTTGATGGTTCCATATGAATTTTTGAACTATTTGTTCCAGTTCATTGAAGAATGCTGTTGGTAATTTGATAGGGATTGCATTGAATCTGTATATTTCTTTGGCAGGATGGCCATTTTGATTATATTAATTCTTCCTAGCCAGGAGCATGGGATGAGTTTCCATTGTTAGTGACCACTTTAATTTCTCTTAAGAGTGTCTCATAGTTTTCAGGGCATAGGTCTTTCACTTCCTTGGTTAGGTTTATTCCTAGGTATTTTATTCTTTTTGATGCTATTGTGAATGGAATTGTTTTCCTGATTTCTCTTTCTATTAGTTCATTGTTAGTGTATAGGAAAGCTACAGATTTCTGTGTGTTAATTTTGTATCCTGCAACTTTGCTGAATTCTGATATTAGTTCTAGTAGTTTTGCAGTGGAGTCTTAGGGTTTTTTATGTACAATATCATGTCATCTGCAAATAGTGACAGTTTGACTTCTTCTTTACCAATCTGGATTCCTTGTATTTCTTTGTTTTGTCTGATTGCCATGGCTAGGACCTCCAGTACCACGTTGGATAACAGTGGGGAGAGTGGGCATCCCTGTCTTGTTCCCGATCTCAGAGGAAAAGGTTTCAGCCTCTCGCTGTTCAGTATGATGTTAGCTGTGGATTGATCATATATGGCCTTTATTATGTTGAGGTACTTGCTCTCTATGACCATTTTGTTGAGAGTTTTTATCATGAATGGATGTTGAATTTTGTCGAATGCTTTTTCAGCCTCTGTGGAGATCATCATGTGGTTTTTGTCCTTTTTGTTGATTTGGTGGTTGATGTTGCTGGATTTTTGAATGTTGTATCATCCTTGCATCCCTGGGATGAGTTCCACTTGGTCATGGCATATGATCCTCTTGAGGTATTTTTGAATTCGGTTTGCTAATATTTTGTTGAGTATTTTTGCATCTATATTCATCAGGGATATGGTCTGTAGTTTTCTTTTTTGGTGGAGTCTTTGCCTGGTTTTGGTATTAGGGTGATGTTGGCTTCATAGAATGAGTTTGGGAGTATTCCCTCCTCTTCTATTTTTTGGAAAACTTTAAGGAGAATGGGTGTTATATCTTCTCTATATGTTTGATAAAATTCTGAGGTAAATCCATCTGGCCCGGGGGTTTTGTTCTTGGGTAGTTATTAGATTACTGATACAATTTCATTGCTGTTAATTGGTCTGTTTAGATTTTCTGTTTCTTTCTGGGTCAGTCTTGGAAGGTTGTATTTTTCTAAGAAGTTGTCCATTTCTCCTAGGTTTTCCAGCTTGTTAGCATATAGGTTTTCATAGTATTCTCTAATAATTCTTTGTATTTCTGTGGGGTCCGTCGTGATTTTTCCTTTCTTGTTTCTGATTCTGTTGATGTGTGTTGATTCTCTTTTTCTCTTAATAAGTCTGGCTAGAGGCTTATCTAGTTTGTTTATTTTCTCGTAGAACCAGCTCTTGGTTTCATTGATTTTTTCTATTGTTTTATTCTTCTCAATTTTATTTATTTCTTCTGTGATCTTTATTATGTCCCTCCATCTGCTGACCGTAGGCCTCATTTGTTCTTCTTTTTCAGTTTCGATAATTGTGACATTAGACTATTCATTTGGGATTGTTCTTCCTTCTTTAAATATTCCTGGATCACTATATACTTTCCTCTTAAGACTGCTTTTGCTGTGATCCACAGAATTTGGGGCATTGTGTTGTTGTCATTTGTTTCCATAATTCCTTGATCTCTTTATTAATTTGTTCATTGATCCATTGATTATTTAGGAGCATATTGTTAAGCCTCCATGTGTTTGTGAGCCTTTTTGTTTTCTTTGTAGAATTTATTTCTAGTTTTATACCTTTGTGGTCTGAAAAGTTGTGTGGTAGGATTTCAATCTTTTGGAATTTACTGAGGTTCTTTTTGTGGCCTAGTATGTGGTCTATTCTGGAGAATGTTCCATGTGCACTTGAGAAGAATGTGTATCCTGTTGCTTTTGGATGTAGAGTTCTATAGATGTCTATTAGGTCCATCTGTTCTAGCGTGTTGTTCAGTGCCTTTGTGTCCTTACTTATTTTCTGTCTGGTGGATCTGTCCTTTGGAGTGAGTGGTGTGTTGAAGTCTCCCAAAATGAATGCATTGCATTCTATTTCCTCCTTTAATTCTGTTAGTATTTGTTTCACATATGTCGGTGCTCCTGTATTGGGTGCATATATGTTTATAGTGGTTATATCCTCTTGTTGGACTGAGCCCTTTATCATTATGTAATGTCCTTCTTTATCTCTGGTTGCTTTCTTTATTTCGAAGTCTATTTTGTCTGATACTAGTATTGTGACACCTGCTTTTTTCTCTCTTTTGCATGAAGTATCTTTCTCCATCCCTTGACTTTTAATCTGTGCATGTCTTTGGGTTTGAGGTGAGTCTCTTGTAAGCAGCATATAGATGGGTCTTGCTTTTTTATCCATTCTATTATTCTGTGTCTTTTGATTGGTGCATTCAGTCTATTTACATTTAGGGTGATTATTGAAAGGTATGTACTTATTGCCATTGCAAGCTTTAAGTTTGTGGTTACGAAAGGTTGAAGGTTAGCTTCTTTACTATCTTACTGTCTATCTTAACTCACTTATTGAGCTATTATAAACACGGTCTGATGATTCTTTATTTCTCTCCCTTCTTATTCCTCTTCCTCCATTCTTCATATGTTGGGTGTTTTGTTCTGTGCTCTTTTTAGGAGTGCTCCCATCTAGAGCACTCCCTGTAAGATGCCCTGTAGAGGTGGTTTGTGGGAGGCAAGTTCCCTCAACTTTTGCTTGTCTGGTAATTGTTTCATCCCTCCTTCATATTTAAATGATAATCGTGCTGGATACAGTATCCTTGGTTCAAGGCCCTTCTGTTTCATTTCATTAAATATATCATGCCATTCTCTTCTGGCCTGTAAGGTTTCTGTTGAGAAGTCTGATGATAGCCTGATGGGTTTTCCTTTGTAGGTGACCTTTTTACTCTCTCTGGCTGCCTTTAATACTCTTTCCCTGTCTTTCATCTTTGCCATTTTAATTTTTATGTGTTTTGGTGTTGACCTCTTTGGATCCCATTTCTCGGGAGTTCTGTGTGCCTCCGTAGTCTGAGCAACTATTTCCTCCCCCAGTTTGGGGAAATTCTCAGCAATTATTTCTTCAAAGACACTTTCCATCCCTTTTTCTCTCTCTTCTTCCTCTGGTACTCCTATAATGCGGATATTGTTCCTTTTGGATTGGTCACACAGTTCTCTTAATATTGTTTCATTCCTGGAGATCCTTTTATCTCTCTCTGCATCAGCTTCTATGCGTTCCTGTTCTCTGGTTTCTTTTCCATCAATGGCCTCTTGCATCTTATCCATTCTGCTTATAAATCCTTCCAGAGTTTGTTTCACTTCTGTAATCTCCCTCTGGAGATATGTGATCTCTCTCCAGACGTCTGTAATCTCCCTCCGGACTTCATCCCTTAGCTCTTGCATATTTCTCTGCAGCTCTGTCAGCATGTTTATGATTTTTATTTTGAATTCCTTTTCAGGGAGACTGGTTAGGTCTGCCTCTGTAGATCCTTTCTCAGGTGTAACTATCTTGATCTGGACCAGAAATTTTTGCCTTTTCATGGTGATAGCAGTGGCTGTAGGCAGGTTGT
Organism: Manis javanica; assembly: GCF_040802235.1. NCBI lineage: Eukaryota > Metazoa > Chordata > Mammalia > Pholidota > Manidae > Manis > Manis javanica. The sequence goes on along the minus strand of NC_133174.1, from coordinate 128,816,904 downwards.
GGGTGTGTCAGCTGGGAGAGGAAAGTCCTTTCCTGCTTGCTGGATGCCTTGCCCTTCTCTGCTGCCTGTGACGGCTACCTGCACTCCTGGAGCAGCCACTGGGTTAATCTCCTAAGCTGCTTTGAGTGGGGTGTCTGTCAGAGTAGCACGGAGCCCTATGGGGATTGGCAGGCACGCCAGGTGCACTCCTCCATGCTAGCGGCGACCCTGCTGGGCAGCTGTGTGGCAGCAGCGGCCTTTGGGTCTTGCCCAGGCGGCTGTGTGTTGGGCTGGGATTCCGGTTGGCTCCTGGGAGCGCACCTGCTCCCTCTGGCTCTGTTGCTGGTGCACGCGGGGCTTTTCCGCACAGGCTTCTACCAGACTCTGGCTTTACTGCCTCCGGTGCATGCGAGATGTGCCCTGGCTGTTCGGTCGCACCACTGCATGCTAGCCCTGCGGCACACGGATCTGCTCTTGGTTCCTTCTAGCGCTTCTGCCCACGGCGCACGCTCCCACTTTCCTGCTACTGGTCCCATGTGTTGGGGTCCGCTCCAGTTGGAGGAACGACTGGCAGACTGCCTAGTCCTGTGAGGGGCTTCAGAGCTGCAGTGCCTCCATTTAGGGCACTTAAGTTTCCCCGGTACTCCCAGCTGCTGGGACAACTCCGTCCAGCTAAGGGTTCCCTGTCTCTTTAAGACTTGCAGAAAGCACTTGCTTTTCTTTTGTCTCAGTGGTGCCATTTGCCGGTACCTGCCCCCAGGTTTTGCTTTTCCGTTTATCTAATATCCAGCACCCCGTGCACCTTGTGTCTGCATTCCTGGTGCGGATTTCTAGAGCTGGTTGTTTAGCAGTCCTGGGCTTTCACTCCCTCCCTGTTCTGACTCCTTTCTTCCTGCTGGGTTTTGGGGTGGGGGAGCATTCGGGTCCTGCCTGGCCATAGCTTGTATCTTACCCCCTTCATGTGATGCTGAGTTCTCACAGATGTAGATGTATCCTGGCTGTTGTACTGCATCCACTGGTGTCTCTTTTAGGAATAGTTGTATTTATTGTATTTTCATAAGTATATATGGTTTGGGGAGGAGATTTCCTCTGAACTACTCATGCCGCCATCTTCCCGTGATCTGCACCCTTATGTTTTTTGTTACACTATTTGCAACAGCCAAGGTATGGAAGCAACCTAAGTGTCTATCAGTAGATGAATGGATAAAGAAGGTTTGTTAAATATACACAATGGAATATCATGATTCAGCCACTAAAAGAAAATCCTGCCATTTGCAACAACATTGATGTATCTAGAGGCTATTATGCTCAATGAAATAAGCCAGGCAGAGAAAGACAAATACCATATGATTTCACTTATTTGTGGAATCTAAAAACAAAGCATAACAGAATGAACAAAACAGCAGTAGAGTTATACACACTGAGAAGTGACTGGTGGTTACCATAGGGGAGAGGTTGTGGTGCGTGGGAAGGGTGGGGGGATAAAGGGGCACAAAAATTCTCAATCATAATATAAGTAGGTCACAGGGATGGTAGTACAGCATGGAGAATATAACCAATGATTTTGTAACATCTTCCTATGTACACAGACAGTAACTGCACTAGTGGGGATGAAGATTTAATAATATGGGTAACTGTTGAACCACTCTGTTGTATACTTAAAACCAATATAAGATTGTATATGAATGATACTTCAATAAAAAAAGGAATGTTCTACATAGAATGTTATAAATGCTACTTGAGTGTGATGAATAAAGATGGTACAGAAAAAATTTTTGGAAGAGATTACTTTTCTAAGAAGGGGTAGATACTGTATTCTCTGGAATGTTATTTATCTTAATATTATTTTTAGTAACACTCCTACCAACTCCAACTTGAAACTACCCCCCGAAAAAAGTGAAAGAGGCATATGACATTCCAGGCCCTGTCTGAAATACCAGAAATTCCAAAAGAGTACAATCTAATAGGAGGTTTTAGTATACAAAGATACTGTTCTTGTACCATTGCACGTTACAGCCTTGATTATTTCAGTTAGTTTTCCTTTACCCTTTGTGGTGCTGTGCTGGACCACCACCATTAAGTAACTGCCACCCTCTATGTTGTTCTTGTAGTTGGGACTGAGATGCCACCACCTTTAGAAATCTCTGAAGCAACTGAGGAATGGCTAAGCAACAATTTCTACTCTTCTTATGATGACAATGAAGGAGATGAAAAGCCCCTAATGGTTAGTAATGACCTACAAAAATAAATACAAATGCTTGGGGCAGTTTTACTGATGAAATAGGTGTGGCACATAGGGGCAATCTTCTGTCAATATCCTTGAGTTCATGGGGTACATTCTGTGGCCAAAAGATGTGAAACAAGTTTTATTGTGAATTTTCAGTAAGCACTTTTCCCTGTAAGTACAACTCGTTTGAGCTATATGTGGAGCTTCTATCGAAGTTAATGAGATAGTCATTCCAGTCTCTACATACTGACCAGTTTTATCTTTAATTGAATTTCACCACCTGTTTCAATCTAGGCATGTGAGATAAAACCAGGCAGGTCAACAAAGGCAGGTCAAATATACTTTAAAAATCGATTTAGATTCCAGATTGGAAGATGCAGGAAATAAATGTTACACATTAAAAACCATAAAATAATGTCTAAAGAATATAATTTAGTGGGCTGTCAAAAAATGTGCTAATGATACCAAATCTCAGCGTATTAGAACAAGGGGGAACCCCACAAAACTAAAAGAGGGTGCTTTAGGTAAAAGTGTTGTGTAAAAGAAATAATTTTATGATGTTATTATTAGGATCCTAGTGGACTTTCAGAGAGGAGTTGGGACAGTTTCGGGTCTATCTCCACTTTTCTGAAGTCACCAGCGTGGAGGGTGGTAATGATGCTTTGTAGTGGACAGTTCCTTGGTGCCCTTCAGAGGAACAAATTCAATTTGGCAAATCTAATTTGGAGTAAGGGAGTGATGGTGTGGAAAATTACAAAGCACAACAGCATGAACTCTAAAATGCCGTCTTTTCAAAAGTAACAATATTCTTTCTGCGAATAATACCACGACCATAACACATATTTGTATGACAGTTTACAGTTTACAAAGTGATTTCACATTATAATATTTATAGTATTAGTGATGGAATGGGCAGGCTTTATCACCTGTGATTGACAATAGTTTACATCTGTTGATATTTACCATATTATAAACTAAAACGGAGAAATAGAGAATTACTTATTCATAATTTAAAAATGTTAATCAACCCATTACAAGTTTACATAAATAACATTTTTATTAAAAATTTACCTTTTCAAGCAAAAAAGTAAGTGGAAAGAGTGGCATTTTAAATATTTTTGTAAATCTCTAATATCTGACTTCAGAAGACACAGCTAGATTCTCCTACCTGCTTTTGTATTCATTCTCTTGTGCTGTCACACATCGGGTAGTCTCCAGAAAAATCTACTGTATATTTGTGAAAGGATGAGAGTGAAAAGGGCAAATAATGTTTTAGTGTAGGTTTGACTCTTGCAGACTTTTGAACTTCAAATGGTCAGCCTCCCAAACTTCGAGAACTGCAGGTTTAGATTCTTAGTAAAAAGATCTTCTATATCCTTAATTCATATTATCTGAGGATGGGAAAAGTAGTTGCCAGATGCGAACAAAGTCAGGAGAAACCAATTTGGGTTCAGCATTTGCTGTAGATGCTCTATGAAGGAATTGTCAAGAATGTTAGTCTTCAATAAGCATTTTTCTGGCTATGTCGTCAGAAAATACAGCAAGTATGCCAAATTAATGAATGCTTTAATTACAGAAGAGGGGAATGCCGAAAAACCTGCTAGTTCTCTTCTCCCAGCAATTCCCGGAGTTGAGCTACTAAGGAAAACATACAAAAGCAATACGGTGCATTCCATCCTCACCCTCATCAAAAAAACCCCAAAATAAACAACAAACAGGTTGAAAAGAGCCGCTCTTGTACTCCCACTTTACCAAGTCAAAAATCTCAGAAATAAAGGGAGCTGCTTCCCTTGTAGAGGCCCGTATTGGGATGGTCTTCTATTACGATGAAGCTACTATGTTACATGGCCAGTAGCTCTTTTCCTGAGTGCTCCTCAGCCCATTTGATAAAATTGCTGCTCAGAAGATGTTCAACCCAAGTGACGTGGGTATTGTTTTCAGGTTAATTCCTTTGGACATGCAAGAAATCAGCACCACATAATTCTTTTCTTTCATTAAAATTTTTTTTATTATGTTACTCATTTTAAAATCATGTAAGTGTGTAAGACCTTGTGCTAGAAAAAACTTATCTCAGAATAGTTTTGGATTTGAGAATTTTTATTTCTTCTCTGTCTACTTTCTAACAAGATGCTGTCCGTGTGCCTTGGATTATGTAGTTTATTAATGAGTCAACTTAAAAATATAGCTATAAAAAAAAGATTAAGATGAAGTAAAGCACAGCATTATGATTTAATATGCTTTTATTGGACCCAGAGCTTTTGTGCCCATTATTTTTACCTGTGCAAAGTGATATGAAGCCCAGAAAGCCTTTGGGGACATTAGTAAATGCCTTTGTTCAGCACCACTGCCTTTTGTATGTGCCAAGATAAATTTTTCATAAGCATAGTTTACAAATAACAGTATTTGAAAATTATTTTTGTGCTTGTTTTTTTTTTTTTTGCCCCTGGAATTGTGCTTGTAACTCATGTGACTTAAATTAGTTGTGTTCTTTTATTTTCTGTGTAGTTCATGCTGTAATTCTCTTTTGACAAATTAAAATGAATTCTTCAGGTTAAGTGAACATGTGTCCTGCTTTTTTTTTTCAATCACAAAGTGCTCCATGTTTACTTGTCCCTGCAAAGCTATCGCATTGACCACTGAAGTAAATAGTGAGTGTTCTGTGTCCCTGAGCATGCAGTTGTGCAAATGGCTTTGTGCTCAAGTTTGTGATGTAATTTTTCAAAACAACCTTCCAGTCTGCAGGCAGATATAAAGCCCTAGCAGATTACAGAAAGAGAGGCTCAGAAGACCTCCGGATTAGAAGTGGAGCTGTCATTCAGCTTCTCCACGAGAAGGCTGATGGTCAACGGTAGGTGCCTGTGGTCACCTCCCCCCGGGGCATCTGGGTATCTAATCGAAAGTTCTGCTTTCCTTGCATCTTTGACATAATGCTCTCAAGAAGCAAAAATATCACATTTCTTATCAGTGTTTTATCTCCATTGCTTCAGCCTTGCCCATATAGGTCGCTGAAAGTAATGTTAATTGGTGAGTGAAGGATGCTTTGAAAGAATGAGATGCTGTGAGTGTGCCTGCTCTCTTGTGGTTACCTTTTGTTCAGACGTTTCAGCTGATACAACTGGCTTTGTAATAACTACAGATCACATGCCATTTGGTCACTCAAGCCATTCACTAACTCATCACATATTTAATTAATGCCTACTAAGTGCCTGGGACCATGCATAGCTACTTTACACCATAGTTTTTACTCAGTTCTAAGAGCATGTTATTTCCTATGGAAGGTCCTGTTACACACACACACACACACACACACACACACACACACACACACACACACAAAACCTGTGTCTGCGCCCAAGACTTAATGTGTGCAGGTAGTGTAAAGCAGTGAGAACTAATGTTCCTTTTTATTAGCTCAACCCTTATCAAATATAAAATAAGGCCTTTTAGTTTCATCGTTCTGTCCTTAAGCATTTGACTTCATATAGCATCAGTTTCAGAGATGGTTCTGCCAAATATGCGGTTGAATTAGAAAGAACTCAAAGCAGGAAGGAAATGTTTGCAAGAGGACTGAATGAAGCTTCCAGAAGTCTTCTGGAAATTTTATGTGAAATAATTTTGTCTTCACTGTGTCAATAATTTTAACTGAAATGCCACATTGACTGTGTAGTCTGACCCCAAAGTTCTGAGAAGATACACATGAGGGTGAAAATTAATGGTGGGTCATTAAAGTAATAACCATTTTTGCAAGTTACCTCAGTCCTTTGAAGGTTGCTCACTAGACAGGACAGTGTCGTGAAGGTCTTTGAGTGCATACAATAGCTTTGTGAAAATTTGAGCTGCAATGCAATGTATTTTTCTATTACCTTATATTACCATTGTTGTCTACTAACTCACTTATTATTTAGGTTGGTGAAAAATCTAAACAGAAGAAAAGAAGGTCTGAGTCCAGGGAACAGTTTGCAGATTTTAATTGGTGACTCTAGGTTTTGGAATGGCAAAGTTACAAGTATAATATGAACAGGCTGTGTACTATTTGTTTAAAGTCTAAAATTTTAAAAACTTCACCGAATTTGCAGTTGGCATAAGGTAAGAACCTCTCCCTCTCTGCACTTATAAATAAAGTTGCAAGCATATATATGTGTGTGTAATATATATATATATATATATATATATACATATATATACACATGTTTAAATTAAGGTATCATTGATATGCAACATTGTGGTTTCAACATTCACCCATATTATCAAGCCCTCACCCCACCTACTGCAGTCACTGTCCATCAGCGTAGTAAACTGCTATAGTAGTGACTTGTCTTCTCTGTGCTGTACTGCCTTCCCTGTGACCTGCCTATATTGTGATTGCAAGCATATTAGCTAGGATTTAACTTTTTCCTTTAATAGTTTTAAATTAGTGAATAAAGATTTTTTAAATATGTTAATCTTTTCCCAATAAGGTTGATAGGTTTGAGAGTTTCAGATACTGCAGTACCTTGTAAGAGATCCTTCGGAGCTAAATACTGATGATATGCTTTTAAGGTACAAGCCTCACTGTCCAAAAGTGTTTGATCAGTGTGTTTGTACTCGGTTCTAAGAGCATGTTATTTCATTATGATATGTCCCGTTACACACACACACACACATATACAACCTGTGTCTGTGCCCGACTTAATGCATGCAGGTAGTGTAAAGCAATGAGAACTAATGTTTCTTTCTGTTAGTTCAACCCTTAGTACATAAAATATCTATGTACAAATGAGTATCCTTGTAGATTATTCCCCTGTGATACTGAGCTATATATAACAAAACAGCATAAAAAAAAGAAAAACTCATGGGCAAGATTATTATTAAATGCACATATTTCTTTTGACTTTCTAGTTTTGGACTTGTATTGGAATTCCAAATAATGGTACATTGTGTTTAAATGAATCTAATAGACCGGGAGTATCAACTTACTGGATTCCAAATTTCATTATGATGTCTAACAAAACCTAGTGTTGATAGCACTAAATATTGTTACTTGGTTACATGGGAAATCCACAAATAGAGTTTCTTCTTGTTTGTTTAGTATTTTTTTTCTACTCTAAATCTGGGTCACCTTTCAGAAATTTTCTGCACTAAGTATTGAATTAGTGAATTATTTAGATGATTAGCAGTCTGAAGAGTCTGATATACCAACAACCTGAACTAATTGACATTTATTTAAAATCTATACCCAACAACTGCAGAATACACCATTATTTTTAAGTACACATGGAACATTTTATGAAGACAGATGATATGCTATGTCATAAAGTAAGTTCCAATAAATTTCAGAAGATTGGGATCATATTAAGTCTCAAAAGATATATCAGAAATTGACAATCCCTAAATACTTGGATATTAAATGGCATGGATCTAAATAACGGGACAAAGAAGAAAGCAAAAGAGAAATTAGTTATTTCAAATTGGATGTTTAAATACTTGGATTACACACTTAAAATTCAGTGTACTTCACCATATTAACATAATGAAGGGGAAAATTACATAATCATTTCAACAGATACAGGAAAGCACTTGACAAAACTCATTACTCATTCATGATAAAAACTCTCAACCAGCTAGGAATAAACGTTATTTCCTCAATCTGATAATTTCCTCAATCCATACTCTTGTGAAAAATCACAGCTAACATACTTAATGGTGAAATATTGGAAGTTTTTCCCCCAATATTTGGAGTAAGCCAAGGATATTCACTCTCACCGTTTCTATTCAGCATTATACTGGAAGTCCTTGCTAATATCATAACTCCGGATAGAGAGATAAACAAAACAAAAAAAAGATGCACCAGTGTCATGCTTAGCAGATCATGTGTATGTACAAAACTATTAGGAATCTATACACAAAAAACCCCATTAGGTGTAAATGAATTTTACAAGGCCATAGTATACAAAGCCATTATATAAAAGTGAATTGTAATTCTATATCCTAGCAAGGAAGAATTGAAAAAATGAAATTTCAAAAAACAACACTTTATATTACTAATAGAAAACATAAACAGGAATAAATCTAAAAACAGATGTATATGGCTTCTATACTGAAAACCCCAAGTCACTGCTGAGATATATCTAAGATGATCTGATAACACGAGATATATACCATGTTCAAGGATTAGGGATCTCAGTGTTGTTAAGAATTCCATTGTCCCCAAATTAATCCATAGGGTTGATGCAATCAAAAGCTCAGCAGGCCTTTTTAGAAAAAAATAAAGACAGATTTATGCTAAATGTACATGGAAAGGCAAAAAATCAAGAACCTCAAAAATCTGGAAGACTTACATACCTGATTTCAAAACTTTCTATAAGGCTACAGTAATGAATACAGTGTAGTAGTGTTGGTATAAGTGTAGTAAAACAGTTCACAAACAGACACCTTCAAAAGCCAAATAGTTTGTAATGAATCACATTTCCCCCTAATTAACTGATTCCATCTTACACTGAAAAGTTAACATGGCCTGCTTTCTGCCAACTGTTTTATGCTTTTTTAAATCGTTAATTAGAGAGAGAAAAGAAATGCACAAGTCTCTTAAAATACAAGCTCAAAGAACTATTAAACACAAATCACTTTTTATGAAGCAATTAAGCCAATAAAGCTGTGAAATAACAGTGCAGTGTATGTACTAAAAATAATGGCCTTTTTTGTGCTCCGGTCTCCAAGATCACAAATTGAAAACACCAGGACTATATATCTAACTTCCACATAATACTGACATTTGTATTCAATGTTAGGAAGACAGTAGATTTTTCATAACTTTCATCATTTTAAATACAGCACCAGATGTCCTCATACATAGTTCAGAACAAAGTTAATTATGTTAAATTTGAGCAAACTATAATGCAGGACATGTAAAAATTACATATTTGATTATTTTAATTTGAAATTCCATTACTGTAACTAATCATATGATTCAGGACATATTACTGGTAACCCTTTAAAGAGTGCATGACAAAATGACTTCAATCTACTTTGGGCCTGCTTTTCAGGCAGTGAAGGGCTGACTACATATCTGTTAACATATATACACTTTAATTTGGAAAAAAAATCCCATTCTTTTCTAGGCATTTTTATTTTCTACCATCAGTACATTGTTTCAATATCTTTCTTTTTTTTGCAGTGCCATTGGGGGAGTTGAAGTGTAACATGTTAGAATATCATCATCATTGAAAGCATTTATTACTCTCAGTGCAGCATGCTACTAGATAGGGGACAAGGTCCCTTTGGTCCTAGTTCTTCAGAAAGTTCTGGCTTAAGATATTTTTTAAATGTACATAACTTTAAAATAAATTACATGCCTTTATCGAATTGACAAACTAATACTTACCCATGTGGTATCAAGTGGTCTTAATTGCTATCTGCTCTCAGATTACATTGCATAGAGCAAAGTAGGATATTGTGACCTATAAAAATAAATTGTAATGTGTGTCAATTAGTGGATTAGGAAATTATGATTGACCACATATGCACTGTCAACAGCATTGAGGTTTAAAATATTAGAGTACCTTATTTGAAATTTCACAAATAGAATATAAAGGTCCCTCTGATACATGTTTAACATGTTTCATATTATCTACATGCACAATCTACACGTATCTAATTCATACAGTATTTGAAAAATCTGGTAGAAGTAGATATGGATTCTGTTTATTTGCCTTCCTGTGAAGTTATGCCATTCATAAAATAGATGCCTTTAATAATTATGTAACAGATTAACGACTTTCACATTAAAATAAACAACCAAAAGACATAACCTTGATTTATGATGGACCTTTTGAATTCTCACATTTAGTGTTAGAAGTCATAGCACAGACAACATTTTTGGCCTTAAAAGTCACATGAGTGTTAACATTTTTTATTATTTTGTAGATGCTGCTCTGAGTAACACAAAGAAACTAATTTCCCCTTGAAATAAAGGAAAACAAGTAGACTTTTAAAATAAGATTTCCTTTGGAGGTGTGAACTAGGTTCTATTTCTTATAAGTGTTACAGATAAACAGTACCAAGAGTCAGAATGATCCCATGCTGCCCATGATATTCACAGCATTTCCTTAAGACTGAGATGGACTTCGTCATTCAGTTTGTCTCATTCTTGCAAGAAGCCTTCTTCACACCTTCCATGCCCCCAGACAAAACATGCAGTTACTTCTTTTTTCCAAGGAGGGTTCTTTATGGAATGCCTCCAGAATCCACCCACAAACCAGGCAATCAATTATTTTGAGCATTTACAGGCAAAAATCTTCACCTGTAACCAAACAAAACAAAAATCCCAAGAGAGAAGAGAGAGAACCAGAGCTTTTAAACCCTTTGTTAATTGACAATTTAATTTATTATTTGTTATCTCTGACTACAATGTACCAAAGGGATATGTATTTAGGGTTAGAGCCATCTGGTGGTGCTAAAAAGATCCAAAGCAAAAATCCTGTAGTTGGGACATGCTGAAGTTTACATTTTATGCATTGGAATTTAGACACATGTGGCACACCTTTAATAAATATTTATATTTGCACAAGAGTTTTTCCTGTAACAAAGCTCTATTTCCCTGGTGTCTTTAGTTGCTTTTGTATTTTCTAGGAAAATCTGTTCTAGTTAAGGTCTTCTTAAGTTATATTGTGTTTCTTCCTAGGGTTTTTCTTTGATAATACATGTATAGAAGTCTTTTTAAAAAATATGTAAATAGTATGATCACTTGTTTTAGAGCACAGGGCTAGTTGTTGCATGCAGTGCTAAAGTCATGCTTGGAGAATTTTATGTTACAGACCACTGAAGACAATGGTTTGAAATCACCTTTTGAACCATGGATTGTGAGTTTTACTATCAGGTTGGCATATTAGGTGCATGTTGTTTTTTAATGGTTCATTTTGCAATGAACAGTTAACACAATAACTATATAATACATAAATAATTTATTCTTTAAATAGGTTTGTGTATTATGTTAAGATCATGGTGTCTACCAGTGGTATCATTTGACAGAACAATTTGTATGACAAACCAGTTGTATTTTATTCAAAGTTACCAGCAAATTATAAATCTTCTAATGTTCAACTGGTGAAATTTTTGATGGTTGATTTGTAACTCAGTTTTGAAAATGTCCAAATCTTTGATATTTCACTTAATGGTTTTGGAACAATAATAATAACAAAATGAAATTAAAATGCATTTCCTTTGTGTGCTGATGCTGTGGTTAGAAGACAGAATTAGGAGATAAAAGTTTTGAATAATGATGTTCCTCTGCACCAAACATTTTAATTTCATGGTATTACATCAGAGATTTTAATCATTTAAGACAATACTGAGTACTGTAGATTCTAACATGCAATTATAATCTTTTTATGTTTTAATCACTGTACAATGGATGCTATATTTGTATATGTAACTGCTGTATTAATTTTAGTGGGCTATAAAAGTATGTTACTATAAAGCAATAATTTCCATTTAAGTCTTCAAAATTTAATTACATTGTAAATATACTTACAATGTAAATGTACTTGTGTTAATTCCACATTAAAAATATCCAACCTTAAGTTCATTCATATATTTTTTTCAGTTTAGCATAGTATCAGTTACATATTAAAAGCTCCTTTCCTCTCATTTAGTAGTGATACACTAAAGGCACCGTAAGTATTGTGTGTTAAATGTTTACCTTCAGATTTGTCATAAAGTTGTAACAGGTGAAACAATGAGAATTAGCTCAATGATAGACAATACAGTAGAGCATAGAAGTGAACCCAGAAACAAAGTCTTACATATATGTAATTTGCTATAATGATGGATGTAGCCTGTGGGGAAATAAGGGGCGGACTGTTTAATAAGTGATGCTAGGAAAATTGGCCAAAAGAATGTTTACCTTCAGGCTTGCTTCATGATACTCTGAGAGACAGAGATCTACCCAGAACTAGGGCAAAACGTTTTGATCAAAAAGTTCCTTCACCCATATCATCAGGATCGCAATAGATGAGGTTTCAGGGTTAGATAGCCATGTTTATGAGTGGATATTTTCACAACTGAAAAAATTTGCTTCCGTATAATGGACCTCAAGGAAAGCTGGAAAGGTTCTCAATGCCTGCAGTTGTTGTCTGCCCCATTGCTTGCTTTTGCAAAGGTATCTTTTTAGGTGGGTTTGCCAGACTTAATTCTTCTGCAGTCCATTAGGGAGCTAGAATTTGTGCCTTTAATATACTGGTGGAGGCAGGGGATGGGGGCAAGAAATGATCACATTGGTCTGAATGATTCTTTTTTTTAAGGAACAGACTGCTTCAGATGTCTTAATGAGCCTCCCATCACAGGATCAACTATTTCTTTTGCTTTTTTTGAGCCCTTTGGAGGAAGCACCATGAGTGAAGCAGTTAATCAACAAGTTTATCCATCTCCAAAGAACTCCTAGACAATTAAAATCTATCTTCAAGTTTTCATTCATTTGGAATAAATGTTATTGTTGACATTTCAAAAATTAAATACCAGTGCCACAATGCAGAGTATGTTGTTGTTAAAAAAGCCACTCTGACATCTGGGCTATAATATTTCCTTAAGAAGAGACAAAATCTTAGAGTATATTTTCAAAAGTGTCAGGGAGTATAAGAAATGCTCCAGTTGAAGAGAAAGTAGGTCAATGATTTTGTTTGAGGGTTAGTCAGAAATCAATTCAATGTCATTGAACAGATTTTCTCTGAGAAAAATGGTTATTATTAGGAGGTATTAGAACCTAGGAATCCACTTCCCTTAGAGCAGTAGACTCTAGAGTGCTTAGAGAATCAAGTCTTAGGTGATTAATTGTCAAGTCAAATCATTTTTATTACAGTACACTTCCTACACTGATCTGGAATGGTCATTTTGCAGTTGGTGTTATGGGGACTGCCCAAGGACAGCAAAATGCTTAGGAACAAACTGGTATTAAAGACAAAACCTGAACTCATATTGTTCAAAAGGAAATTTGTAGAAGTTTTATTTATTTATACAACAGGCTTTATTAAAAATGTGTTTCCTTTTTAGTTCAAAATGTGTTTTAATAATTAAAACTCATGGTATATTTAAATTTTAAGCTCTCCCTTGCAGTTGGTGATGGCGTACCTAATATTTGTTGATCATCTCATTTTCACATGTACGATTTAGCACACTAAATTCTGAGGAGATAGTTCACATATGTCCACCAAATAAGATGAATAATATATATTGAGAACAGCCAATGAAGTTGGACTTTGTGAGGTTGTTGTCCTTAAGCCAAAGGACTTTCCTTAAACCTATGCCAAAATAAAATGGAAACCATTTCAAAGATATATTTTATCTAAGTATTTGTGAGATAGAATAACTCAATTCCTATCAAAACAACAAGAAATAAAGCCACACTGGAGAATAAATTAAAATATCATAATGGAGCAGAAGAGGAAAGCAGAAAAGTCAAAAAGATTTGAAGCATGAAAAGACCTCAGTGTACTAAGGATTCTTTTAGTTAATAGTTTTTCATCTCAGTTTGATAGTGAATGCACATTTTTACATGGCAAACTATGAGAAATCACGTGAGAACAAATAAAATGTCGGTAACAAAGTGAACTGTAACTTTCAACTGTAATTAAAAGTGACGTAAAAAGGGAAAAATCCTGGTGGATGTTTTGAAATCTAATATTGGAAGCTAAAATGATCTCTTTACTGACCCTGGGGAGAACACAGGGCTATACTTACACATCTACAGCTAGTTTCAAACTACCTGAAATCAATGCACAACAGCCATTTTACATGTGAGTTTTATAGTTTAAAAATCGGTATTTCTAATCATACCAAGTGTTGGGAATGACGCAAAGCAAGAAGAACTCTTACACAATGCTACAGAGGTCATAAATTGTTACAATCCTTTGGTGAGCAATTTACTAATACCAAGTAAAGCTGAAGCGGATACTGTACAGCTTAGCAATTCCACTCCTCAGTATCTGCCCCTGAGAAACACTCACACATGTTCAAGGAGACATATGACAGAACGTTTATAGCAGTATTGTTTGGAAGAATAAGAAATTTGGAGACAACGTGAATGACCATGAATTGAAGAAGAGATAGCTAGATTGTGGACTATCATACAATAAAATACTATATAGAAGTTAAAATGAATGATCTAGAGCTACACCTGTCAACATCCATGAATCTTAGAGAAAACTAATTGCAGGATTGATATAATATGATCACATTTGTATAAAGCTTTAAAATATTCAAAACAATGTGTGCTTGTTTTGACAGCTTACAGTAAAAGTGTATGGATATGCCAGATAAAGATGAACACCAAAATAAGAATTGTAGCTGCCTCTGAAGATGGGGAGAGAGAAAGGAATGTATGGGTGCTCATACTTGGGAGTTCACAATATTACTCTCTATGCATTTTTATATGTCTGAAACATTTCACACTGAGTAAAAAATTTTGCTCATTTTAATTCAGTACCAGAAAAGTGGAATACAATGTCTTATCCCCTGATGATTGAAATGTAGTGAAACTCTGCATAAAATTTACCTTCCATACATCCCTGTGGGAATTAAAAATCTTACTGAAAAGAATAGTCAAGAAATCTTTTCCAGTCTTTATAAATATCTTGCAAATTACCATGAACTAACATACCAGCAAAAGCTACCATAGAATAAACCTTAGATGACTTCACAATGTGTGTGTTCTGTAGGAGAAATATTTGATTTAAGAAGTATTTTACTTTACAACAAAAAATAACTTTTGCCATCTGAGAACAACTTTAAAGGTCTTATTTTTAAATATTTCTAGCTCAGGAACATTCTGCTTCCCTAAACAACTTTTATATTTTAATTTACGGTGTGTTTAGTGCTCAGCATAACAATAATTGAGTAGCAGGGCTGTAGAAATGATGAATTTTTAGTCAAATAATTAGAATGTATCTATTGGAATGTTGACAAATGTTAAACCACTGGGTCTCTTTCTAAAAAACAAAACCAAACATATCTGTAGCATTTGTCAATATCTATGGTGTAAAATACCCCTAATGTGGTGGATTTCAAAGTACTGACATAAAGTTAATGAACTAAGAATTGAAAGAGATGTGCAAAATTGGCATTTGTGCGTTGATATAACCAAGTTCCAGCACATCACTGATTTCGTCTTATAAAGCAGATAGAGTGCTAAACACATAGGGAGTGTTCAGCAAAATTCCTTATTAGAGTGTGCGAAGATTTCTGGGTTATAACCCACCATTAGGTAATAGGTAGCTGTTCTTTTAGCATCTCTGTAACCCAGATTTATGTTTTCTAAACTAAAGAAGCAGAGATTCTGATCTTAAGCATGAACATCAAGGCCTAGACACAGAGCATATGGAAGAGAGTATGGACAATGAAAAATATGGGAGGCTTATTGGAGGAAATTAAATCCTATGGACAAGAATAACAGTTTGATTCTGACATAAAACTTCAACATCAAAATGAAAGCCCCGAGCTGACCCTATAAGAACAAGGTACAACAACAAAATACCTACTAAATGAGGATACAAAGCACAAAGAGGTAAATACAGCTGGAGAACGAACACAAAGCAATGTTGACAGGAGAGGAAAAGGCCAGGGCTATAACCATAGTCTTCTAGGCTAATCTTTTTTACTTTTCCTGGAAATGAGTGATAACTCCTCTTTATATCCTCAGAAAGAAATGAATGTAGGAGGTCTTTCTGTATTGCCTGTCTCCCTTTCTATGGTATGTTCGCTTATGTAGGATAACTATCTTATTCTTACCTTAGATGACTGAGTTTGGCCCTAATCTGGTTAGTAATGGCTTTTCTCTTTCTATTTCATTCATATGTTAGTTTATTGGTTTAACGGGAATGCACTGAGTTTTGCAGAGACTTGCATTCTTGATTTGGCTTCTTTTAGAGCTGAGTTTTAGTATCATGAAAGTGCATGCCTTTTTGTGACATATTCCAAGAGGAAAATAGATTTTTATGTATAGATCTTCACTAAGGCATGTAATGTGTAAATCATGGGACCCCTTTATCTTTATGAGGTCAGCACTTAAGCCACTTCATGGTTATTGATCTGGAGAAGGTATATACTACAGCATTTCTGAAATTTTAAAAGAGTAACAGCATCTGCGAAATTTACTATGTTGGCAAATTTTTATACATTAGGATCTAATATTTAACATTACAGAGAGCGACCTTTTGAAAGGAAGTCTTTGAAATCAGAGATATCCCTGGGCCTATTTCTATCCTTACATCCTAGAGGTTGACTCTCCTACCAGAGTGAAATGATCTGGCCAGGAATTCACAATTCTGTCGTTCTGTGAGGGTGTGGACAGAACGTCATGGCTCTGTTCCAGAAGCCATGCCTGTTTATATACAAGACAGGGTCTGCTGGCTGTTCCTACCTTCTGAAGCCTTTACCGATACTAGAGGTTGAGATTACCTCTGGAAATCACAAGGCAAGCCGTAGCCCCAAGGGCAGGCTGACAGAGGTCTGCCTGGAAAGCCCTGTCAGAGAAAGTGAGTCGAGTGGTCTGTGTACCTGGATTGGTTGAAAGGGCAGGGGTTCCCCCAGTCTTGCCTGCTGTGACTTCTGCAGCAGCCTCTGTAGCTTGCAGAACATGCTGATTTTTGTGGCTTTAACCATGAGATTTCTAGATAGCAGAAGCTTCAGATTCAAAAAGAGCCCTGATCCTGAGTGCTTTGCTCAGACAGGCCTGTCAGCAGCTGAAGTTGGCTTCCTGGTCACCCTCAGCTGTGTTGCGCTATTAACATCCCAGCTGCAGTGGGCCTTCAACGTCCGCCTTCATCCCTCAGACCCCCTTTGGAGATCACCTGCTATCTCGGTGTGTCGCATGTGGCTCAGGCAGCCCAACTGCAACAATGGTCCTAGAATGATGATGCGCCAGATGACCCTGATGACCTTGCTCTGGAGGTCAGATGTCACAGCTGGGCTAAACGCCAGACACCAGCACCCCAGGTTCATTGCATGTGTATTGCCTAAGTGCCTGCTCTGAGTCCAGGACTGCAGCTCCAATGTGTAATTTGACTGCCACTCTACCTTCCAGCAGAAACTGCTGGTCTTAATTTGGTCACCTGTTTGTCATTTAGAACATCACTAGGAAGAATTGTAGGTAGTTTTCAGTCCCAGGTTCACTGAGAGGATTGCCACTAACACAGAATGCCCCAGCAGTCCTAAAAACACAGACAGTGCTCCAAATGAAGGCACTATGCTGTCATAGTATGGAGTAGGAGACCTGAGTTCTAGTCCTGGTTCTGCTAGTGTGTTACTTTGGGCATTATCTCAGCCTCACTGTCTTTATCTGTTGAACAGGTAGATTGGTTTGGTGGGCTGATGTCTAAGGGCCCTTGCAGATCTGACATTCTTGGATTGTAAGCATTCAGAGGCAGTTTAGAAACTAAGCAGTTTTGTGAGCTGGTATGTCATGATTCAGGAGAGTAGGGGAGCAAATCCTTTCTTTTCCCCTTGGCAGAGAAAGTTGGACCATATTTTGTTCCTGTCATCATAAAGCAACTAATAGTCAAAACAAAAACAAAAACAAAAACAATCCTACTTAAACAGCAAGTTAAAATGACTACACTGCATTAACATACTTTTCTTCACTCAGCAAGAGTTCTATTTAATCTGTCACTTCCAATATCGCAGCAGCATGCTTCAGCCCATTTAGGCTAAGTAGCTACAGTGACTTTGAAAGCACTAATGATTCTTCTTTGGCCTCAGCAAATGCCCTAGGTGGGATCTAGCTAGAGCCTGGCAGTGAAGCCGCTAGCTCTTAGGTAGGCGTGTTTAGTGGTGGCGACATGCTGCAGGTGGCTCACAGTGAATTATTTTCAAGCTCATGGGAAAAGGAAAGTGGTCCGGAGATTTATGGGCCCAGGAGCTCCTCCCTCTGCCACAGGGAAGACCACACCCCCACAGCTGCCTTTGTAAGGGGTGGTCTCCATGGCAACAAGGCCAGAGTGGTTCACTTTTACCAAATGCAGAGCACTGGGGCTACAGACCTTTCGTCATTGCAATTTGAAATAACGTCACTATGCGTGGATTAGTAACATCCTTAAACCTAAGGCCGACAATTATAATGGCTCCTCTCTTCTTCCCGCCTTTACCCAACAATAGCAGAGCTGATTTCTTTTGTTTGTTCTGGAAACCTCCATCCCACTCGTTCTTTTTATTTAATATGGCCTCCTCTCATGATCCTCAGTGCAAGATTAATTCCTACTCTGTAACAAACATAGGTTCAGATTCAGCTACCATTAACTGAGCATCTACTGTATAGTACTGTAGTAGGTACTGACAGAGCAATTTGCATACATTTAGTTAACTCACAAAATATATAAATATGGATTCAAATTTAATGAACTCTGTTGGTGTTTGGCACACAGCAATCACTCCCTGAATATTTGTTGAATAAAGGAATGAAAGAACATGAAATCACAGACTATCAAGGTCAACAAGGGCCTTTGGAGAGCATCCTATCAAATTCTCTCATTGTACAAATGGAGAAATGAGGGCCCAAAATGTGGAGTGACTTATCCAAGCCCATATTCACAGCTATTTAAACTCAGTTCTGTCCCAGGTGGATACAGACCCCCATCCTCTGCAGGACACAGCACACACTGGGTCATATGAAAGCCAGGTGATAGCGAGCAGCAAGTCTCTGATGTGTCATGTTGCTCTCAGACACATTCTTCTGAGTTCTGCTGAATGTAGTGTTTGGGATCCTTCTCTGTGAATGATTCAACATGGAATTTTTTTTGAGAAATTTAAAAACACATTTATTGATATTTATGTTTGAAAGACTAAACAGGTATTAACTAGAATAACTTGAAATAAATCAGCAAGAGTGAGGCCTGGCCGGGGTGAAGTGAGGACAGGAGAAAACAGCAGCTTGATGGGGTTCAAGTGATCCCCAACATGATTTTGTCAGAAGTCCCATAATCAAATGCAGGGTGACCAATTCACATCAACCAAATTCACAAAAAACTGAGGTATGATTCAGAACACCAGCTTATTAACTGATAGAGGGAAATAGTCTAACAGATTGAGGTACATGTGTTGGTTGGTCAGCAACCTCTAGAAAATGCAATATAGGAGAACTAATTATAATTTTTAAAAAGTTGCTTGGTGACCATGAAGCCAGAAAAAGGGAAGTGAGTGGCTCACTGGAATGCCTCATGTCTGTGAGCCTGGCACACCCTTCTTCTTCCTTGAAGACTCTGCTAGTTCTAGATTACAAACACTGTTCTCCTCTTTGTGTTAACAACTTTTCAGATGGAGGATGACACAAATGGTTTGATGGCAACTTTCTTAGTTGCAATGACATGCCAATTTGCCTTCATGGAACCATCTCTAGTCAGACCCCTACAACAACACAATCACAAGTGCTTAGGAAACTATTCTGATGGTCATTCCTTCCATTATGTGTAAATTTTAATAACTTGATTCTCTAAGAGGAACTTTTGCCCCCAGTTCTCAGGCACCTTACTTCACCCCTATGCTCTGAAAAGCAAGTACAAGAGCAAACCGAACGCAAGCGTGGGTTTGACGGCCCTGTCTAACTGTGCAGTGGTAAAACAGCACAATGCTTCCCCTGCCTCCTATAATGCCTGTGTAGGGAAAAGAGGGGAGAGGGAGAAAGAAAGGGATTAGCTGATTTGGAAATTAGGAGTTGGGCAAGATTACGGATGCAGGACTAAGGGTACAGAAAAAGAAGTAATGTTGCTGTTAAGTTTTAGCCTGTCAGCTGCTTCTCTGTTCTTTCCTAAGTGTGATGCTGGCCTTGTGATGGACTAGACCAAATATCCTGCACAGAGATTTAATAAATCTTGATGTTTTGGTGGGAGAGGTAAGAAAGATCTGGAACATGGAATGCTGCTGAGGAAGAATCAGGGAGTTGCCCCAGTGCATAAAGTGTTTGATGGGCAGGATGAACTTAATTGTAGAATCCTGTCAAGGGCTGGACTTGCAGGAATGGACAGTTTCCTACCACAGTATGTATCTCCAATGATTACATTTTCTGATCTATTTATTCTAGTAAAATATGAATTCTAGATAGACTTCACCCCAGAAAGAGAAAAAGCAGTATTCCTATAACGTATATAGTCAAATCTAAAGAGATGGGAAAGTGATTAGTTGGTAAAGGACCTTGTCCGTTTTTAATCCCCAAAACATCAACCTTGGCAATACCTTTTTCTTTTAAGTGAGCTTTGTTTTTTCCTTAATCCAGTTGACATACCTGGATACCTTGGTATATACGCCATATTTTCCTTTCATTGCACACTCTTCGCCCCAGCTAATAATTCCAGTTAAGAAACTGGTGCCTTCCACTTCAGTAACATGGGGACCCCCACTATCTCCTTGGCATGAATCTTTACCTCCCTCATGGAAGCCGGCACAGAACATGTTATTATAGATGGTGAACTTTGTGGACCGAAGGCATGTGGCACGGTCAATAAGTGGAACTTTAAGGTACTGCAGAATGGAAGCTGATCTTCCTCTGTTGAAAACTTTCCCCCAACCACTAACATAGCCAAATCCAAATTTGAGGAAGATGTTCGTGTATTCCCTGTCTGCAATGCAAATAGGTGTTACATAGCTGTTAAGTGATAAGGGTTTGTCCAGTTCCAGAAGGGCAATGTCATGGCTGTACTTATTAATAGTTGCATTGTAGCTGTGGTGAGGAATAGCACGAATCACATTTCGCTTTTGCTCTGTATCTTCTGTCTCCTCAGTGTTATGTTCACCTGTTGAAAAGAAATTTCTTTTTCAGTCACAGTCTTTTGCAAAAAAGAAACTCATTTTCCAAGTGTCCACCTAGCATCACTTACTTAACTGGCAGCTTATTCATCCATTGAAAATAAATTTCTCTTCAGTCACAAATAGTCTTTCACATAAAGAAGCAGATTCCCCAAGTGTGCACTTGGCATCGCTGAATTAACTGGCAGCCAAGTGTCAAAACTAATTGCTATGATTTTGGTGAAATACAATGAAGGTCAATGCATGCTTTTCAGACCAAAAATCAATCTAGGCCCATTGTGGAGATGGTTCTCTTCACCCATGTCTTCCATTGTTCACAGTAGGTGATAATCTACTTCTCATGAATTACCTGAGACTTCCCAATTTCAAGTATTCTGGCCTCTTTTTTCAAGCACAGATAATACATTCATTTGGTCATTCATTTGAATGTTAGCTGAAGGCCCACTATAGGTTGTGCCAAGCACCAGAGGTACAAAGATTAGTGATATGATACAACTTTTGAGAAGGTCTAGTCTGGTGGGAAAATGAACACATCAGTAAGTAATTGTACCCCACTGAGATGAGTGCTAAAAAGCACCCCAAAAGAAGTATGGGGGGCTTGGAGGATGAAGCAAGTTAGGTTTTGGGAATATGGCCCTTCTACCACTAGACCAAAGATCTTATTAGACCTTAGGAAAATATGATACACCAGTCATATAGAAAATCCACTAATATTGCCGATCACTATTCTTTTTTATTTATTTACCTGCAACAATGGTAATGTTAACACCAGGTTCGATACAGTGGGCTGCAGTTACAACCCATTTTTCATTAATGATGGAACCTCCACAGAACGCACCATTTTTCCCACTCAGAAGGACCTGTGGAAACAAAATTATGAAGCTTACTACAGAATATATTGGATCCAGAAGAAAATAAATGTGGGTGCTGTTTATAGGAATGAGTAAAAAGTTGGCTTCTAGGTGCTGGCAGAACTAGAGTGTTTCTGGAGTGTCAGCTTTGAGGATGAGTAAGTGTCTCTGGAGCACAATCAAAAAAGGCATTTCTGTAATTATCTTGAAGAGAATGTGCAGTGAGAGCCAGGGGAGGTCTGGATGGGGCAGAGAGGAGGGACGGGCTTCTATTGGTGATTTGGGGCCACTGGATGCCTTTTCCAGGTGAGTCAGATTCTCTGATGGCATGAGCTGCTTCATGGGGATATGGCAGGCACATTTAGAAGTGCACAGACTTGACTCAAGATCAATAATTCTTGAGTCTCCTGTCCCTGCATGAGGAGATTTCATTGCTACAGGTCATTTGAAAGAGCAAAAGTACTGATTTTTCCAGGTCTTTTGAAGCCTTTCCAAACTGGAATAATATGAAACGAGACCTCCGGCCTCCATAAGGACTGTGTTTCTGGCCACCCAGGCAGTGAGAGCCAGCAGGACTCAGGCATTCCTCCCTCCTCCCCTAACTGTATTCGACACTTCTTGGCTGGATCTGGAAGAAGCCTTTGCCCTAAAAGGTCTATTTTGCTTGATTTTTGGGTCAAGTGGACAAAGGTTTGGGCACTGCTCTGATCCTGGGCATTATTAGATAAGAGGTCATTACATTCCGTCATGTGTACATTCATTGTATAACCAGAGTGGACAATGAACATTTTTGCACCTGAATGTCTAGATCGACTTGGAGAATTTCACTTCCAGTGTATGCAAGGGCCTTGATCCCCCTCTTCAGGAAGAAAGCTGAGAAGTGTGAACACTAGAGGGCACACTCAACATTTGGTAAACCCTTTGTGGGCGCCACTAGCTCTTGTCAATCGATGATACCCTTTCACTAAAGCACACATGGCCCCAAGGCGTAAACCTACTCACAAACTAGGGAAAGGGGGCGGTCAATCCCTGGAAGTATGGACCTGAGAATGTCCTTCGGTCATGTTCTCGTGAAGATTCTTTTTGTTCTGGATTCAATTTACTGAACACCTACTAAGTCCTACACACTGACGCTCTAGTCTCCGTACCTGGAGACCTACGGGGCTGGCTTACTGAAATCTGCTGAGCCCCTTTTCCATACTCTCACTTCCTCATCCTAGCTGTTGCTTTTCGTTTTGAAAAGTAGTAAAAATATAGGAAAACTCACATAATAATATAATTGAAGAGGGTACCCATCACTGAGATGTAATAATCTTAATTATTTCGAACATTTATTGATTGCTTACTATGGGCTAATCATTTGCTAAGTGTTTTATGTTCACTTAATACAACACTTTGTGGAGTGATACTAATACATATATTTACAGATAAGCAAACTGAAGTTCAGATATGTACGTTAACTCCCATAAGGATAGCTAGTGGTGAAGCTACGAAGTGAACTCGAATCTGCCTGGCTTTGGAATCTATGCTTCAAAAGACCCAGTATTTCTCCAAGTGTGATCAGTGGACCAACTGCAGAAGAATTACCAGGGATGCTTATAAAATGCAGACCTTGTGATCCACCCAGACTTAATCAGAATATTTGGTGGATGGGACTGGAGGAAATGATCTCTAGAGTAGCCTTAGGTATAATTATATTTGAGAAATTTTGTTTCAGAATTTCCAAGGCTTGGTGATCTTTCTATTGTAAAAGTGCTCACCCTTGGCAGAGCTAGCGGCTACCTAATTTGTGGGGCTCAGTGCAAAATGGAAATGTGGGGTCCCTTGTTCAAAAGCCAGGGGAAAAAATGCCATTGAAGATACTAAAATACACTACTTTTTCTTCTGTGGTCTCGCACACCCAATCATGGTGTTCTTGGTTTACCGTTTGATGTCATGGTTCCTCAGGCATGGGGGATCTTTGCTGGGAGTGGGCAGATACTCACGGGTGCCCAGGGGCAGCCCCCTGCAATTGAGCATAAAGGCACCCTTCAGCTGCCAGGTCCCCTGTCTTGCCAGTCATGTACTCATGTGCTGAAATCCTGTGCCCCAGCAGGGAAAGGGTAAGTCATTCTTCCCTTCCCACTAGATCACTGCAGCAATCAACAATGCAGGGGCGATTCCCAAGGGATGGCAATTTCCCTGCCAGGATGTGCTTAGCACTCGGAAGGGAGGTGGGCAAGAGGCTCACCCCACCATTCACACTCCAGTTGTGCTGTGACACATTTCTGGGCCTGAGATGCCATGTGGCCATGCACCCTCCCAAAATGGCATAGAGCATATGCCCCTAACCTCAACCCTCCCTGTCCCTGTGCAGAAGGAGAATGACAATGGTAGCTGTTAGGGATGAGGAGGGAAAGTATGCCAGTGTGCCACGGGGTGGAGTGTGGCAGTGGCCACTGGGCAGGTGAGAGGAGGGGCAGGCAGGTCTGGCCAAGGCACCAGGGGACAGGGGAGTGGAAGGTCAAGAATCCATCCCTGGAAGTCATGAGAGGCGGGGATGCAGGGATTTGGTGGTTCCAAGTCCCCAGGGCATGCACACTCCATTGTCTCATTGACTTGAGGTACAAAACACAAATGTAAAGCAGACACCAAAAGCAGGAACCTCCTGAATGTAGGGCCCTGTGCCAGTGTCCTGGTCACAAGCCCATGAAGCTGGCCCTGACCCCAAGTGCATTTCATCACCAAGAAAATTTAGGCAACACTTCTATACTGGCCCTAATGTTACAACTGAATACATCTGTTTGAGTTACTGGAGTTAAGAATTCACAAGTGATGATAGAATGGTGCTTCTCCTGTGTAGTCCAGGTGAACTTGATCTCTCTCAGCTTAGTGGACTAGTTAGGCCAGTCTGAAAGATATCCCCAGCCCTTGGGCATAGAGACTGTGATGTAGCTATTCTGACTCCTGCCAAAGACTTGCTGCCTGAAGCTTCTATTCCTTCCTGGTGAATGGCTGAGATATATGGTTGTGTTCTTTTAAGCTTGAAGAGCATTTCTTGCCAATCCCTGACTGGCCTTAGAAATTTTAGCAGACATCTTTACCCAGATAAAGCCCTAAAATATATTTGCATTTAAAGATATTACAAGCGACTTGGTTTCAGAGTGTTTGCTTGGCTACTGCAGGATCACAGCTATTTAAATATCAGCTATTTAAATATCAGCTATTGGGGATGATCTGTCTGCTGGGCCAAGGACAAGTTTTCGTAAGATATCACTTTGGAGAATGATAGGAAAAATAGGAAAACATATGTTGTAAGCAAGGCTTCCAAGTTCTGATCTGTCAAACACTGTCATGTTTGTCATATCCTAACAGGAACCTGTTTTCTCTCTTTCAGACATACACACAGATGCACACCAAACAGCCACATGCAGCTACAAAACGCACATTCACACGTCTGTTCTACTGCTCTTCATTGGCAATGCTAGCCCCAGGGTCATAGCTCTTACCTTGTTTTCCTCACCTATTAACTGGAACCTGGCCTTTCCCTGTGATTTGAGTAAAGTCTTCATCTCCCTACCTAGCCACCTCCACCTTTACAATAACATTTTTTAAATGTTAACATACATTTTTTTCTCATAAAAAGCAAAACCATTTCTGCCTTATGTACAGCTTGTTATGCCCACAGGTGTGACGTGCCCAGCCCTTGGCACTACTTCATTTTTCTGGGCATAAGGGGATGCTCAGTTCTGAATTGTTAGCTAATCATTGAAATAGATTTCATTAAACCATCCTAGAGAATAACAGTTTAAATGTTCTGTCCAAAATAGTTTTGTGGGGCTAGATGAGATTCCTTATGTCATGTTTTTATTTCTCCTAATTGGAACTTTATCATCTGAGCTAAGAAAAATAGAGGGTTATCTTTTCCAGGTGAAACTATGTCTATAGTCTTAGGACCATCATATAACATCTTACTCCCAATCTTCCCCCAACCCCACTCTGCAAAAGAAAGTTCTATTTCTTATGTATGGCAACTGTTGGCCATGGGGGTGTATCCTAATTGAATAGAAAGGATTGGGTCTGTGTAAGTAGCTGCACAGGTGAGCTCAGGTACCTGTAAAGTTAGTTTCAGGCCAAAGCTGAGGAAAGCTGAGAATGAGGAAATTGTTAAGACAATTTAAAGATCGTTTAAGCCAAGAATAGAATAAGGACTAGAAAAACCACTTCTCAGGACATATCTTGCTGGTTAAAATGGTTAAATATTAGCAATTGCATGAGATACAATCTAATGTAAAGGATGAGGAAAACTTAACCACCTGGCTTCCATTGTGTTCTGTTTTTTCAGTCTTGTAGAATGTTTTTCAAATTATTGAATGTAGAATAAATGTGGTTAATACAGAAACGAGGTCAATGATAAACAGAAAATAGAAAGAAGGCCAGGTACTTCACATACAGGGCCAGACAGATCCCAACGCAAAGTGGAGGAGGTGTAAGTTTCTGCATGCTCAGAATTGTCCTTGGCTGGTAGGGCATGGGACCAAACCCAAACTAGATATTTACAAAGGCCAAGCATGCGGTTGATTCTTCACTCACTCACTTTGAGGCTGTTGATGAAGGTGGTCTAATAGTACAGGTGTTGCAATTTCCCTTTTTTTCTGTAATGTTCAAAAATTTTCACTGTTTCCCTATGTAGCTGTAGGAAATTCAGGATTCGGTTTAGTTTCTACTCCTCTAAGGATATAGTGACTCTAGGAAATATCCTTTCTGTTCCTATATAGTGCACTTAACCTTCTAGTTTCCTCTCTCCCACTTGAAGTGCCCCTGCAGAGTCCCTCCGTTTTTTCCCCCCAGTTCTCAAGGGGCTCTAAGACCACTGCTGGCCATCTGGAGAGAGAATGAATGAAACTGGCCTGGCGCCCCCTTCCGCCCCTCTCTCAGGTCGTCCTTCAAGGTAATGTGGGATCAGAAGTCAGGCGAGCCCACCGAGCCTTTGGCTTTGCGGGTGGGCGAGGCTAGCACGCCCACGGGGGCGGAGGCGGAGAAGGAAGTGCCACGAGTAAGCTCGGCTCTTTGCAGCCGGGCTCCAGTCTAGAAACTGAGGTCAAGGCACTGGAAGAAGGGAGGAATGAAAGCCCTAGAAGGTGAATCTCCCTCCTTAGGATCTCTCTGCTGGACGTGGTCGCAGCATTCCCCCAGCCTGCTCTGATCTCCCACCAGGTTTACCAGTGCTGTCCACGCCCTCCCAGGATGGGGTTATCAGAGGGGAGCTGTCCCCAATGACAGAACAGCCCTTCACGTCCACAAACGTTTGTTCAACCAACGTTTCCTCCCAAAGCTGCCCAGGCCAGGTAAGCGACCCTGTGGTCGGCAAGGGCTTTCTTAACCGGGGCCAGAATCTGCCTTCTTGCCTGTAACTTTCCACAAAGAAAAAGTTGGTTTTCCCCTCTCCTCTGTGGCCCTTTAGCTCTTGCAAACGGCTCATTTAAGCCTTCTTTAACAGATGTAGACGTTTCCAGTTCGTCCAAATTGTTCATTACTCTAG
Organism: Manis javanica; assembly: GCF_040802235.1. NCBI lineage: Eukaryota > Metazoa > Chordata > Mammalia > Pholidota > Manidae > Manis > Manis javanica. The sequence continues at coordinate 128,789,567 of NC_133174.1, read as the reverse complement.
ATGAACATAAATTCCCTGTTTTACTGGTGGGATTTGTTCACCTCCTCTTAGGAAGCATTGGCATTTGGAATCAATCCTTTTTAGGTGACATTGCTGAACAGTACTTAACAGTTCAGAGATTACTGTTTGGGCCATTGAAATCCCAGCTGCTGCTTGCTGTCTCTTGATGCCTTGGCTACAGTCAAATCAGGTGTCCCCCACCCTGCAGATTAATGGTGGTGCGTTGGAGCTCATCCACAATCGAGAAATTCTGATGCGTTTCATTTTCTGTTTTATCTTTGTCTAGAAGTGACTTTTGTACACTCAGTTTATCTCATATTTTTGAAAGCCAATAACCTGTCTTGAGAAACTGGGTGGAGGTAGGTGTGGAGAGACAGTTCTCCGGTGAGGAGGGAAATGAATAGGTAAGGCAGGATTACCTTCCTCAAGTATCCTAGAAAGTAGCTCAGCTCTTCGCTTTTGGTAAAGACTAAACCCTAGTTTTTTTGTAGTTGGGGAATCAGTCATCTGACTTCATATGGGTGAAATAAGGGGTGACTGTGCGTGTGCATGTGTGCACACATGTGGATGAGTGATCACGAACATTCCACATCTTAGCCAGGCTTGATGGGAAAGAGATGACAGGTACACTGACTGTAAGTGTGCAGTGAGGACATGGCAAGCTTTGAAATGTTATGTATCATTTATATCTTCTTCCTCATGGTACAACTGCAACCGTCTAATAGTTTCTTCTGCTTAAAAAAAAGTAGTTTGCTAGACTTAGTGAAATTTCTGTCCAGAAAGACTTGCATTGTTAAAATATTGGCAAGCCTCTGGTTTAAAGGGGGTTGGTGGAGAATAGATTATGTGGCTACATAGAACCTTTGTAAGACCTCCCTTTTTTTTCTTTAGCTCTCATTTCATTTCTGAGATGACAAGAGGATGATTCTAAGCCCACAAGGGGACAATGCTAAGCTCACAATGTGTGCATCCTGGGATTTTGTTTTAATCCGGGTTTTTTTTTTAAAGGGAAGCCATCTTCTTAGCTAAGAAAAACACCCGGGTTTCTGGATCCTCCTCTCTAGGCACTGCTTTATGCCCCAGAAGCCCAAGGGAGATAATTATAAAGTAGGGTCTTTTGTACAAACCACCTTATCCATGTAAATTGGATACATAATGAATGAAATGCACAAGAACCCAAATAGTAAAATTAGATAGAATTACATACACGTATGTTGAATAGAATGAATATGTAATTAGAGTGGCTGAATCCAAGAGGGCTTTGTTGAAGGAAAGGTCAATGGAGAAGATTAATCTTATGAACAGTCATGAAGGAGAGTAAAGATGTGGATGAATGAAGGAAAGGGTCATGATGGGTGAGGGAAGTAGCACTGGTAGAATGCTTAAGTAGGGGACAGGGGTGTAAAGAAACGCACGGTATATTTTAATGGCTGTAAGATCAAGTTAAACAAATATCATTAAAAGAAGAGCAAAGGTGAAAGAAAGGACAACAAAAAGTCTGGTTTTGATGGTCTGCCACCCTTCCTGAACATTCTCGACAATGTGCTGATCCCTAGCTCCCAGGTGTATGTTCAATGTCTGATGCCCATTCTATTGGATAATGGCAGTCAGTCTGAAGAATCCTGGATAGGTACATAGCTGGTCTCAGAAAAGTGCACTGGTGTTAAACCTGGGGCCATCTGCCTGACCCTGGCTTAAATTGTTACCTGTTAGGTGACTGAAAAGTCTTTAACGTATTGGTCTCTGTTGGCAGAAGTCTCTAACCTCAGTAGAGAAAGTATTTTAGAGTGAAGCATCCCGGAAGTTACTACAGAGCTCAGATGATTGTTGCTACTAGGGACTTTTTAATTAGATTAAAATGTTTCAGGTGCTGTCTAGGAACTTTCTGCAATGATGGAAACATCCTTTCTCTGCTGTCCAGTATAGTAGCCATTAGCCACACATGGCTATTGTGTACTTGAAATGTGGCAGGTCTGCCCGAGAAAATGAATTTTTCATTTTCTTTAATGGTACTTAATTTAAATTTAAAAAGCCAGATGTGGTTAGTCATTACCTTACTGGACAGCAGAGCTTTGGGGAAGGACCAGCCGGACTCCTTGCCTCTGGGGCCTACTCCTCTTGAATCACTTCTGCTTTCGCTGTGGGCTCTGTTACAACCAGATTGTGCTACAGTCTGGCGATTGGTTGTTACCGCAAAAATATGCACATGTGATTCTCCTGTGAGTTGTCTGCAGATCACACCTGGAGAAATGTCAGACTAGGTACCATGAGTCCACTGTTTGGTGTTTTGGACCCCAGCTTCTATAACAAGTTTGGTTTGTTTGGACCAGGGGGTTTCAAATGTAGTGTGCCTTAGAATTACTTGAAGGGTTTGTTAGCACATGGACTGCTGGTCTCCATCCCCAGAGATTCTGATTCAGTAGGTCTGGGGTGTAGCATGAAAAACTGCATTCCTAACAAGTTCCCAGATGGTTCAGATTCTACTACACTTTGAGAACCATGGCCTTGGACCAAGCCCTTATCTCATACTCTGGTTCCAGTAACCCAGTTCCTGCCTTGACCTTCCTACTCGAGTCCTTTCTGAAATCCCTTTGAAATCCTTCAATTTCTCTGGAGTGAAAGACTCACCAGTTCTCCCAGGGGCTGAAGCTTAAATACTGCCCTGAACCCTAGTACCTGTGACCCCACTTGCAGACCTCCCTATTGCTTGTCTGGAATCCTCCTATGCTATTTCCTTGATGCCAGACTCCTTGACCTTGTATGTAAGCCGTCCTGGACTTCTCTTTCACCAGCTCCGCACCTTTGGGGGCTTCCTCTAATTGCTTAGTGCTGAAACTTGCCTGAACGCTTTGCTCACCCCAGTAGGTCTAGCCCCAGCCTCCCATCTGGCCTGCCCCTTGCCCACAGGGCTCCAGTTTTGACACATCATCAGTATAGAGTACCTGCCAAGGGAATTGACCTGGTTTGGCGTCTTCTCCACCAACAACTCGAGAGAGGTCATTAAATATTTGGGTGCTTTCCGTGATGTTATCCAAAATTGTTTCAGCTTCGGTAGAATTTTCATAGTCCATATTAGAAAAAATAGTCTCAGCACGTGTGAGCTTCATAGTAGTGTGTGAGACAGAAACTCTTCCACATGGAAATGGCACTAGAAAAATGGAAAAAAAATTAGTATTCTGATATTTCTCATAGAAAGCTGCATGTGTATTGCAAAAATCATGAGGCCCATCTTTGTCAATTCTGAGAAGCAGGCCCATCAAGATATTTTAAAAAATTATTCAATGAATATGGTCTCAAACTAAAAGGTAAACTGCATTATTTTCATGGAAAGTTTTCAAAACCTTCATGAAAGGAACATTTGACTCAGGAGTCCATCATCTTTATGGAAATTGAATAGGTGTACCAGAATAAAATTTTGTAAGAACACTTTTACAAAGTCAAATGACTTTCTGTTTAGTTTCTTTACTAGAAAGTCTTACTCATAAGTCCTATCCCTGAATGGAAGTCTGGTAATTGGTGCCATGCAACTTGAACTTTAGAATTAGGTAAGTGGGACTTCTGTTGTTTATTGTTAACAGAATTTTTTTTGTCGACTAGAAATCCTTCTAAGATTCCAAAGTGGGTTTTAAATATCTGTTGGGGGAAGAGATCATTGTGATTTAATTACCTGGTTGTCAATTATTAACCAAATAAATTATATTTATCACAGCCACATCCTCCTGGGAACTGGCCCTCCTTTTACCTTGGGTTGGTTTATTTCCTAAAGAAAAGAAATCATCTACTGATACACGGGGGACAACCAGAATGGGAATTTGTAGTCAGGCAAAGTCACTTCACATTTTATTTTCACTTCTCACTTTCCTCTGAGCCACATTCCTTATAACAGACATTTCTATAGCAGACATGCTGTGGCAAAGTATCATGAAGACAGCATGTGGTTGAGAAAACAGGAAATTAGTTCAAAATACTTATATATAAATATAAATCATCAACAATGGCTAGAGAAAAGGGACCAGTACTATTGAAAGGCAGAAAGGCTTATTTTAGGCTTGACCTACTTATTCTACTAAAGCTAAGGCTGTATTCAAATATAACACTTAATAGTTGGAGGTTGTTCTCAATTCTTTTTCTTCTCTCTTATAGAAGGATTTGGCTACTGTGCCATCTCTCTACACTGGAAGTTAGGTTCTGAAGGTCAAAAATACAAATATTCTCCTCCAAGGTAGGCTAGCTTTGAAGCAGCATATGTGAAGAACCAGGTGGAAAGAGGCAGACAGGCTCTTGAACAGAGACTTCATTTTAGTTGCAGCATGTGTGCTCTTGGCTTCTGGTCCTTTCTTCAATTCCTTCTGCTGGGTGCATTACTGAGATAGGTATCGAACCCAGTTATAGAGGAATGGTACATGATTTAATATACTAATATAAGATATCAGGCTCTAGAAGTGCAAAATAAATTATATCTAGTTTACCTTGAAAAGTCTTCTCATTTATCAAATATAATTGATCCTATAGAACCTAGGTTGTTTTTTTATCAATATTTCTATTGTTTTCATTTTCACAGAAGAGCAGTTTAAGTGTGGAGTGGAGATGTGCTGAATATACTAGTCAACTGTCAACATGGTGGCATGGTTGGCATGACTGGGAAACATTGCTTTGTACCCTGCTGGTATAGATTGACTGTGCTGATCAGCCTGGGCACAAGTTAAAACTGCTGGCTGTTGGAACTATTGTGATGTCAAGCGTGTGAACTTAGTCTGAGAACCAAGAATAGGAAATAACTTTCTTAGAGGAAACCAGTCATACCCTGACAGAATCATGCTTAAAACACCATCCTTGTCCTAGAAGACTATTGGTCAATCATTTACATATCTTTTACGTTAATAGTGTTACCGCATTAATTTGACTTGATGAATTATGAATATGAATACAGAAATCACAAATCAATTGCTTCATGGTATAAAAGTGTGATGAAAAGAGAATGAAAACAATTACACAATTTCTATTTAAAATGATGATGAATTTGGAGAATTAATTTGTCCAGGTGAGGCTATACTAATCTTTTCTATGATTTCAAAAGGGAGTAGAAACAAGTAGGGATTAAGTTAAATAGGCAAGTTAAAATGCTGAAGGGTCAAGTATAGATTTGGGGACTGTATCTGCCAGACTTGGAAAAAAAAGTTATTTAGATTTTGACCTGCTGGTTCACAGGACTTTTGGTCTTCTGCAAGTCGGTATCCTGTAGTACAGGAACAAATCACCTTGTTTACAGCACCCTTTTTACAAAACTGCTTGCATCTGCCATTCTTAATGTTGCATGTTGCATCTGAAAGTGAGATTAACAGTAATAGCATCAGTTAACATGCACATCTAAAAAGTACATAAAGCCATGGACTCCAGTACAGGTCAGATATAAACTGGGGCATTCATGGAGAGATGCTTGGGAGCCTTGAGCTAAGAATAGAAAGAAAGATAAAATAAAATTATTAGGCACAAAAAGGTGGCAGCAATATATTTGATTTGGCATAAACTGAAGGTTTGGATATTCTGCTTTCACTAAATCATGGACTGCAACTAAAAAAACATGTTTATTACAGTATACCATATATTCAGAAAAGTACCCAAAACTTAAGTATGAATTTTCACAATGAGAATGTGCCTGGTTAAACACTAAACAGATCAATACATAGGACATTAGCAATACCCCTGAAACTGTCCTAATGCCCCCTTCCAATCACTACACCCTTCGTCCTTTCCAAAGTTACCTTTACCCCAACTTATAACAGCGAATTAGTTTTGCCTTTCCATGAACTTTATAGCAATGGAAGCTCACAATATGTGCTCTTCTGTGTCTTTCATTTAACATTCTGTCTGTGAGGTCACCCATGGTGTTTCATATAGCAGTAATTAATTTACATGCTGCGTAGTATTCCAGTGTCTGTAAGGGTTACTTCCTTTATTCATCTAGTGTCCTGCTGATGACTGAGCTGTGTTTCCAGTTTGGGGCTCTCATGTCTAATGCTGTAATAGATGTTCTTGTACACAGCTTTTGGTAACGCATGCATGCATACTTACTGATACACACTTATAAGTGCAATTAACTGGATCAGATGTTCAGGTTCAGTAGATACTGCTAGATAGTTTTCTGAAATAATCGAATGAATTTAAATTCCCACCATCAGTGTGTGAGAGTTCCAGGTATTGGACATATGTATTGCAGACATCTTCTACCCCGTGACTTGCCTTTTTACCCTCAGTAGTCTGTTTTGCTGAATAGAGGTTCATAGTTTTAATCCAATTTATCAGAGCAAACTTGAGGCTGGCTGCGGTAAGTTTGAACACAAGAGCACGAAGTCAGATCCTTTCAGGCAAAGACTCTATGTGCTGGTGATGGTAAGCATTCCAGCGGCCCACATTTTGTTTACTCTCCTATACAATCTCCCTTATTAATATAAATTCTCTTTCTTTGTGTCTTGTATTGCTTTTTGTTTTGGGTTCTGTTTCATTTGATATTAAGATTGCTTTGCCAGTTGCTTTTTGTTAGCACTTACCTGAAAAATCTTTTTACGTCCCTTTATTTTAGCCTCCTGGAGTAATTTTATTTTGGGTGTGTCTTTTGTTAACAGCATACAGTGAGATTTTTAACTCTAGACTGAAAAATTGTCATGAACCACAATTCATGTTAATTGTGATTCCTGATATATTTGGCTTATTCCTGCCATCTTTTTCTGTGTTTTTCTATTTAACTGTGCTTTTCCTTTGTTTCTCATATGTAGTCTCAAAAACAGGAGGTCTCATGGTTCAGGGCTTGACTAGCTGAGACCTGCTGAGTTAAGTGAAACTAACTCTGCCTTTAGGCCTATTTCTGCCTCTAGAGCAGCGCAGGAACACAGTGAGTAGAAGGCACCTTCCCCCTTACCTACATGCTCAAGCACAGTACAGTTTTAATAGAGATGCTTACTCGTCAATGTAGTTGGAACATGGAAAGTTTGAAAATGAGTGACTGTTTTAGAACCTCCCACGCACTACCCTAGTTCCTCTCGGCCTCAGTGGTGGCTTGCCAGCCCTTGGCTAATCAGCTGTGCATGGACCTCCACTGACCTCCTAGGCTGAACTTTTGACCATTGGGTGGCAAATTCTGAAGGACAAATTCTACCACCTCTTCTCTGCCCCACAGATGGACTATCTTGAGGCCAGTTCATATGGCTTCTTGGAAAACAGTGCCAGGGGGTCAAGCAGTTGGTTACAGATGAGGGGTGATGGCTCATTCCGTTATTAGTTCTCCTTTCCTCACTGCCTCCCTAACTCTTACTCCTAGGATTTCACACCCTGATAAATAGGTTTGAGTCACAGACTTTTTTGTGTGTGGAAGAATCCAGGCTAACAGAGTGGCTATATGGCTTTGGGGTATATTAGGAATTTTTGATCCACAGATCTAAATTTTCAAATTATACTTTACATAAGCTAGCACAGATGAATATAATAATTAGCCCATGTTCCTTAATGATACTTGGGGAAATCAGGGGAGGCAAATCAACTGTTGCCAGGTAGACAAAGGAACCATCCTGAGCTTTAATATTTGCTCCCAATCCACCAAGTGCATGACCCAAAAAGGCGGTACTTCGTCCTTTTTATTTATTTATTTTTAAAGGACCTTTCTCCTCACTAATGGTGATTTTCATGTTACTAGCTGTCATTTTGTTGCCACAAAGCAGTACTGAAGTGTTCAGCCAAATCAAATACTACCTGTAGAAAGTGTTCAGTCAATATGAGATTATGATAAATTAACAGAGGTAGGTGGTAGGTGCTGCCGGTTTGGTCCCGGGCATGTGCAGCAGGAAGAAGTAAGCTCAGTGTGCTTTTCCCAATTCTGAGTCTGTTCTTGGCTAAGTAACTAGACCTCTCCTTCATTTGCATCATTTGTCATTGCTCTTGATGGCCCAGAATATTTCTGCTGCTGTTAATCTCTGGCTTGGTTTGTACATGCAGTGGGAAATATTGCCATTCAGTTAGCTGTCTTTTGCCCTCGGATAAAGAACTTAAAATTCTACCAATAGAATATATCACAAAGAATTCCAGTGGAGAGGTCTGTGTTCCAGGATCTCAGGGGCGGCCACTCTGGTATTCATCCATCATGTATTGAGTACTTAGATGTCAGGCACTGTGTTGGGTATGGGTTTCTCTCTGGTCCTGAGGCAGGTCTCAGTGCCTCGAATATCTGTGGAAAAACATCTCAAAGCATCCGTTCTTCTACCTTCATGTTAGCACAAACAGTCCTTTCTAACTTCCCTCATGCCCACTACAGCAGTTACCATGTTCTGTTTTATTTTACTCTGCCTTCATCTTCCCCGATACATTCACCTTGGAAACCAAACCTTGGACAAAGATGTTTTGTTTAACAAGTTTATGCAAAATATGTTGTTATTCAGCCAAGTGCAAGATTTTTCTTCTCCACCCTACAGAAATGCACAGTAAATAAGACAAGTGTCTGTGACTGTTAGCAAAATGAAAGAAAAAAACGTGTTCGTGTGTGCTTGTGATTTTTTGATTTCCATCCTGGCTTCCCGGAGAGAAATGCCTCTTGTACTCTTTAGAAGGGGTTGGAATGGCCGAATTCTTACAGTCCTGGATCTACTTGAGAAGGACTCATGTGAAGTGTAGCTGGGGACACAACAGTGGCCTTTATTCTAGCGAAAGGAACACAATAGCCAATTAATCATTTTTCTTCTAACTAGAACGCATGCCCTGAATGTTTGCACCCCTCGGGACAGGAGCCTGATGAACGTGGGACCAGGAAAACAAGATTTTAATGTGGAAATCTCCCTGCCTTTTTCCAAGGCAGGCTGAGGCAAGAGCCTTGGGGCCCAGACACTCCATAAACTATGCTTGCTAACAACTTTTGAGATCACTCTTTAGTTCAGCTTGAAGCAACAGTTTACAAAGGAATTGTATGTGCTTTGGCTATTGCTTTTCTCTAATGGCTGAGATAAAGAGCTTTCCGAGGGAGAATTCCCACTTTGTTTCTGAACTAACTGAACTGAAAGGACTTTTCTAAACTTTGATCAGATGGGCTGGGGGAGATCAACACCCGCTAGAGGCCAGGTATGCAGGGCACCGCAGAGCCCCGACCAACGACCAACGTGAAACCTGGGCAACCCAGAGGGCGGACAGAGTGCCAGTTGTAGACTTAGCACTTTCGCTGTGTGGACTGTAGCCTCACGCGTGTAGCAAAACCTGTTAGGAAGTTTTGCGCTTGTACTTACATTCCTCAGGGCTATTCTGTCTTTATTTTTTAAAGTAAAGACATTTAGGAATATTTAATGCTAAACACTATTTTCAGTTACACTTGACTACAGTGTGCCCCTCATTCTCAACTGAGACTAATTCAGTTATTCATTCCCTCAGCTCCAATAGTTACATTATTTAAGTTGATAACAAGTAAGTACTCCAGAAAGTTCTGCAGGCTTCCATAATGACAGGATCAACTTTATCTAGGTAAATCTGAATTTGAAATTACAGCCTTTCAGATGCAAGTTGCACTTCAGAGATGTTGAATGAATTAATACACCCACAGTGAAGGTAACCCAGGCCCTGGTTTGTCCCCACACGGGGGAATCTGAGGGGATGGGAGTCCAAGCCAGGTGTACCAGTTCATCCACGTGCATTCACTCTTTCTTTTAAAATGTTTTTGCCCTGCCACCTTCTTCTTTTTTTTTTTTTTTTTATCTTTTAGGTCTCAGTGGAAGATCAGTGGGTTTCTCTTTAGTACTGAAAAGATTTCTGAACAGTACTGAAGGTGAATTTTTTTCCTTTCTCACTAGGACACATGCAGCTAAGTTTCATTTTGTTTTATGCTTTTTTCATCTCTGTGTCAGGTGATTGCTCTACTGCCATAATAATTGAGTCCTGCTAATTTTTGATTCTTTGCCCTTAGGCATGTAGCCTGTGGTGTTCAATTCTTTAGAATTGCACCTCTATTCTTCTGCAGTTTCAGAGCAGGGAAAAGGATCCATCATTAGCACTGTGTGCTTCTCCCAGTCACAATACCAGTAATGCTGCACCCAGAGGTAGCAAAGAAGTAGATGAAGGACTTTGTGTTTACTGCTCCAATTGCTAAAATCCCAGAAAAATATATTCTAGGCTATGAGAAGAAAAGATGCACAACGATCCTAGATTGCTGCATAACTCTTTGAACATAAGCAATGTAGTCAAATTCAAGAATGAGCTCTGATTTTTGTCAACAAATTTAACATGTGAAGTAGTTCACATGTGTGGAGGAAGAATTGGCCTTGCCATACCCTATTCTGTATTTAGTTGACTTCCACTGCCTGTGTTGATAACAGTTTAGTCATGAGTTCAGTGTTCTTACATTTTGTGGATAGTAGCAGGAAGCATGAGTTTTGGTCAGACAAACTGAAGTCTAAGTCTTGGCTCAACCATTTACTGATTCTGTGATTTTGAGCTGTTTGAGCTATAGTTTTCTCATATGGACAGAATAGGGATAACAATGGTACTGGCCACATGTGGTTGTATTGATGATTGATAAGTGAGCGGAATATCATTACCACCCACTTAATGTTAGCTACCAAATATTATTATTGCTCTTGGTGTAGTTTCTTGAACTCATCCTGGTAACTATGACTACAGATAAAATGAATGTTTATAGTCTTTGAAAGTATATTTTTACATAGTACAGTATCATTCAGTCTTTAGAAAGAGGGAAATCCTGTCCTATGTAACAGCATGCATGGATGGACCTCGAGGCCATTACACTAAATGAAATAAGCCAGTCAGAGGACAAGAAGGACCGCATGATGCCCCTTATAAGAGCTGGCCAAAATTGTCAAACACATAGAAGCAGAGAATACAGTTGTGCTTGCTGGGATAGCGGAGGGGAAAATGGGGAGTTTCTGTTTAGTGGGTAAAAAGTTTCAGTTATGCAAGATGACAATGTTCTAGACATCTGCTGTACAACATAGTGCATAGAGTTAATAATATTGTCTGTACACTTCAAAATGTATTGATAGATCTCATGTGTTCATTACCACAATAAAATGTGTGTTTTTAAGAGAAAATTGTGATACATAAATATTGCATTTTTCAGTTTCATCTGAACCATGAATAATCCAAAAATAGTCGCTTACCTAATTCACAGTTCTTCCCTTCATATCCAGCTTGACACCAACATTCATAGGAATTAATGTCATCCTTGCACATGCCACCATTTAAACATGGACTGGATTCACACTGATCTCCATCTTTGAGATAGGTTACGGAGTTGAATTAGCAGGAAAACAGTTTAAAATGCCCAGTCCTTCCTACGCAAACTCACGGGGAGGGGAGTCAGATTTTTAGGATCAGAGCAGAACTGCTGACCTGGAAACCAGTTGCTTAGGGGATGCACCTGTCTTCCTGAGTTTCTAATAGCAACCTAAAGGTTCTTAGGCTAGCTCTGTCCTAGGAAATTGCTCTGAGGGAGGCACATGCGTAGTTTATGCAGCCCAAGGGAAGAGGAAGAAAACATCTGAGATAGAAATGTACTACATGAACTAGGGTGAGGTGGGTTTTCAATCCTTCCTTACAGAATGATGGCAGAGTTTGTTCTAAATCACATCACATCACTTCAACAACTATTGTCTATATGTCACAGGTGGCCTGCTCCATTGCACGTCTTGCAAAACAAACTGAGCTACATAACATATGGTTTTCCACTCCAGGAACTGGCAGCCCAGGCATGGAGCAAATGCATCTGCTTCCTTGTGTTATCATTTAACTTTTAAGTGTAGTATGCAGTGATGGTTCAGAACAATAGAAAAGATGCCAGAGGCATCTTGTACTGCCTAAAGAGATTGTACTATCTGTAAGTTAGATCCCAAATGGTGTAAGTAAAGTCAGAAATGACTTTCAGTACAAAGAATTAAAAAAGAAAAGGTTCTGAAAATGTGCTTTCTGTGTAGAGAGGCTGTGTTTCCTTTTTTACCTTACCTGAAGTTTCTACATTTGCAGAGTTCTTGAGAGCCTTTGAAGACACCGCGCTAAGAAAACAGGAGGGAGGAAGGAATAGATAAGAAGGGAAGGGTCAGAATGAAAAGGAAACCTTTAAGTCTGGTTTCTTAGACCTCTGCCTTAATCCATGCTTCCTCAGGAAGCTTCAGGAGAAAGGGAGGAGAACAAGAAGGGAGACTGATAGGCACTTTGAGCTTAGAGAAATCGCCCTGCAGGAAAAATGGGAGCGAGATCAGCAAGACTGAATGTATGAGAAACAAAAGAGGAAGAGATAAAGATGTCTTAAGAATAAAAGAATGAGAGAAATGGAGCAATTAAAGAGAAATGTCTAATTATCCATCATGCTGAATGGATAAAGAAGATGTGATCCATATACATAATGGGATATTATTTAGCCATAAAAAGAAAAGAAATCATGCCATTTACAACAGCATGCATGGATCTAGAGGGTATTATGCTCAGTGAAGTAAGTGAGGTGGAGAAAGACAAATACCAAATGATCTCACTCATTTGTGGAGTATAAAACAAAGCAAAACAGAAGGAACAAAATAGCAGTAGACCCATAGACACTGAGAAGTGACTAGAGGTTACTATGTGGGAGAGGTTGGGGTGGGTAAGATGGAGAGGGCGAGGGGGATAAAGGGGCACAAAAATTCTCAATCATGATATAAGTTGGTCACGGGTATGGTAGTACAGCATGGAGAATATAGTCAATGATTCTGTAATATCTTTCTATATGGATAGATAGTCACCACACTAGAGGGGGTGAGGATTTAATAGTATGGGTAACTGTTGAACCACTGTTGTATGTTTGAAACCAACATAAGATTGCATATCAACAATACTTCAATAAAAAATAATTATACATCATGCTTTAGAGCAAAACTCCCTGACGTCTAGTATGTAGATCCCTGTAGCATGTTTGCCCTGCTATCTGTGAGTAACACAAATCCAGGTCCCACTGACTAAGGCCTAAAATCCCTTTCTCAGAAACAGTTCCTCTTTGGAAAATCTGCTTGCTGTAAAAATTAGGCCTTGTCCCCTTTGCCCCTTGATCCAGTGTGCTTTTGCACAGATACACCAATTTGTTCCAGCCTTATGAAAACAAAATATGTTATCTCTGGTTCATGATTATTGATGTTAAGAACTGGTCTAAAAAATGAGCTACATTTGCACTTTATATTATAGACCAACGGGTCTGAATTATTTAGGATGTTTCACTGAAAGGGTCTGGGCTTGCAGCCAGCTACACAGCAGCTCATTTGCTGAGACATATCTTTAAAACGAGGGTCACTTTATCCTGCATTTAGTGCTTCTTTGGGCATTTGTGTGTACTTTGGGCTGAGACAAAGCCACAAATAGTAAGGGTCAAAGATGACAAGGGACCAGACTGTGCCAAGTGAGAGATTCCTGTTTAAGGCTGCTCGATTGTTGTTTAATGAATAACGGTATATAGATTTGAAGGCCCGGAGGCATAATAGTGAAAGCAAGGGGGTGGGCATTGGAGAACTTGGTTCTCTTCTAGGCTCTGTGACCCCCCAGCTGGGTGACCTTTGGCAAGTCTTTTAATCTCCCTAAGCCTCAGTTTCCTCCTTTGTAAAATGAGGTGGTTAATGCTTTGATCACAGGGCTGGTGTGAGGATTAAATATGACAGGCATTCTGTAAGCTGTTAAGTGCTTGACAGATGCTAGTTAATGTGGTTGGACGCTATTTCTTCTTCAGCTGAGCTCTTTACATGGTGAGCAGATGGTGAGAACAGGGCAGGATGAGGACCTGAGTCCCTGCAGCGGGTGAAAGCAAGAACAGAGAAATAGCATAGGCTATTTGGGGCAGTCAGGGATCTTGGCTGCAAGTGAAAGGAGGCAGCTATTTTCTTTTTTGTTCTTGCTTTGTTTTTTTTTTTTTTTTTTTTCCGGTAGACAAAGCAGTAGTGACAGAATCATGCCCTTGATGTTTCTGAGAGATCTTTACCTGACATATGTAAGCAACTCAGCCTGTGACCCAGAAAGCAGGGGCCCAACTTCAAAATGTGGTGCGTCAGAGGTACTGACTGACCCCTGCTAGGGGGTGGGAGGTCAGGTGGAGGGGTGGGCAGTGAAGAGGTCATAGGAGTTTAAATACAGCCACGAATACTTTTTGGGGAAGAGTAGAAATTGATTTGTCTTGAAAAAATGTGTCACAAGACTCAAAGTTTTAAATATAGTAGAAATAGAGAATAAAAAGACTTGTTTGGACTACCTGTAGGGGAATACCTTGGTAGAGATTTGGCATGGTAGCATTCATTACTAAAAAGGCAAGGCAGATAAAGCAGGTGTCGTGGAGCGGATCTCTCCTTCCCTCATGATTTAAAGACACGTGGAGAAATGATGAGTTAGGAGAGTATCAACAAATCCAATAGTGTCTCCAGGATAGAACTGGATCTCACATTGCTGGAGCTCAGAGAAATTGCCATCCGGGTTAGCTTCTGTCTGTGCCGATGGCCTCAGATAAGTTCACCTGGGAAGCTCACACTGCCTCAAAGTCCTGCTACTGGATTTTAGATTAGTTTTGAAACTTGTCATTGAAGTTTTGAGTCAATCCAACAAATATTGACTCAGTGCTTCTGTACCAGATACTGTTTGAGGTAGTAGGAATACACCAATAAACAAAACAACTGGATACCCCTGCCAACGTGAAGCTTGCATTCTAGTGAGGTGGGAAAAATAAATAAGAAATAGTATAAGTAAGAACATTAAGTAAGACCTCAGATGGTGGAAAGTGCTGTGGGAAATAATAGAGCAGGATGCAGAGTTTAGAGTGATGGGGTTATGATCAGGGCAGGCAGGGGGTGGCAGATTGAAGTATTAATAGATAATCAAGGTAGGCTTCAGTGAAGTGGTGATGTTTAGGCAAAGACCTGAAAGAGGTGGGGGAATGAGCCTAGGGGGAGCTGGCAGAAGGGCATTCCTCCTTAAAGGGACAGCCAGATCAAAGACTCTGTGTTCTTAGAGTGCGCGAGGAGCAGTGGGAGGCCTGGATGGTGGGGCCTAGGGTGTGAGGAGGACTGCAGTAGGAGAGGAGGGTAGAGGGGCCATGGGGAGCAAGGGGAAGGCAATATATGGAGGGCCTCATAGGCCTTTAGAAGGAGGAGGACCTTCAAGCAATAACACTGACGTCAGTTGGCATTCTCTGATTCTCTACTGAGGATTGCGAACTCTTAGTCCCCAGATGCACTCATCTCAGCTTCTTCCTTCCAGCTGTCTGGGGTGGAACCATGCTCTTTTTGAAGCCCTAGGGAGGAGTGAACTTATCTGCCAGCTGATGTCTCCTACACTGGCATAAATGTGTAGTATATCACCATTCAGTCTTGGGTAAAAGAGTTGGACTTATTTTTCTGAACCCCTTTGACAGAGTTTAATATATCATCTATTTATACAGAGAAAAAACATAATTCTCAAATGTTTCATATACCAGCTAGAGTATAAAATGAATTGCTTACCAACATATTGCTTCCAAAATTCAGTCTATAAAGAAAAAGAGGACAAGTTAAAGGTAGTATTTAAGAGGTTTTGGATTTGATGCTTTCTCTTTTATAGCATTTGTAACACACACATATGTAGAGGTAGTTGAACATTCCAAAGAGAAGTTTTTGGGTAGTTTTTTTTTGGTTATTCTATTCTTTGTTCTACATCTGAAGGGTGTTATGTGGAAATACTCACAGTTTTTTCAGTGTTTTCAAAAACTTCTCGTGCTTCTTCAAAACTACACTTTTCTTCTATACATTCTCTCTCAAGGTTCCCTTGAATGAACTCTTCCAATTTACCTGAATTATACCTTTTCAGACGACTCAGAATTTGGGTGGCATTTTCACGATCGAGAAAAACTGAAATTTAAAAGAATTATTCTTTAGCTTTAGAAAAAAGATAACATGCTGAAAATTAAACACATCTCTTAAGAAAGGCTTTGTTTTTAATCCAAGCAATCCCAAAGCCAATTTATCTTTGGGGCATGGAGCCAAAATCTGTTACATTCTCATGGTACTGTACACACGTGGAGATTTGGGAGTTAAAATTCAGTTTTATTTTTAGTCAAGAGAGCTCTAGTCATAAAAGGTCAGATGTTTAATTGTATTTGAATTTTCGGTGGATGAAAAAGAAAGTTCTCAAATAAGCAGTTAGCTTCACACCTTGTCATCATTTGAAAATAGCTAATTGCAGATCTCTGCAAGGTGATCCATCACCCTGGTCGGGCTGTGTTTTCAGAATGCAGTTGCCCGATGACTTTGCAACAAATTTCTCTTGGAAGAGCAGAAGTCTAATTGTGGTCCACCTGCAACTGTAACGGTCTATCACTAGTTGTTAATGAAAATCACTGCATTCATTTTTTTTTATCATCAGACTCATACCACCTTCAGTTGGGCTTTGCCATAGGAATTGCAGTGATGTAAGTCTTCCTGTGGGATTCAGGATGTGGTTTATTTTAGCTATGCCTGCCTGCCCCATTAGGGATGCTCCTGAACTCTAATTGAATTCCCTCCTTCTCTCCCTCTCTCCAATCTCAGTCTCTCTCTGTCTTTCTCTGTGTGTGTGCCCCTCTCTACAGATACATACATATATATTACTATATATCTTCTGTTTACATATATCATAATATTTATGCATATGTATTCTTAACAGGAACTCAAGAAATTGCCTGGAGTTGTTTCAAGAGACTATCTGATACCATCTCAACAGGACCAGATGCTTAGAAGATAAACTTTCTAGAGCATTTTGGGACTGCTTTCTCACTAACAACCCCCTACCCGCCCCCCAAAAGAAAGAAAGGAAAAGAAGCAAACTATATTCTCTTATTTAAATTGCAGGTGTTCACTTTATGGAGATTTCTAGTCCCTTGACAACCTTGCTTATCACTTTCTCTGCATGTCCCCTTGGGCTTCACTTTTTTTCTGAGTTTAGCTTAGATTGTTTCTCTTCAGCTCTTCACTTGGCACCTTTCTCTGTTCCCTTCCCCCTGTCTTCAGTGCAGCAGTAAGTGCCCTGCATCCCAGCCGCTGGATCCATGCAGCTGTCTGCCACCCTTCTTCCCTTCCGAGGCACCTGAGCACAGCAGGAGGAAATCACCAAGCTGCAGATAGATGCCAGCACGTATTGATACCTCCCAGCCTCTACCAGGCCCTTCCCTTCATTTAGCAATTCATTTGCTTGGCCCTGGGCAGTCCTACAATAGCATCTATATCTGCCTTCACTTACAGATCCGCCCAGTGGAAAAGCGGGGGTTTGGAGCTCTCAGGCACACCTGGATTGAATCCCATGTCTACCACCCACTGGCTGTGAGACCTTAGGCAAGTCACATAATCTCTGCAGGTACGTTTGTCAAATGTAAAGTGGCTATAGCAGGAGTGTAATAAGATACCTACCTTAGTGTTTAAAGAATCAGTGAGATAATACATGTAGGCTGGTAGATGTTGCTTATCTCTCTTCCTGCTCTTGTGCTCGCCTGCCTAGCTAATTTTCTCAATTCCCTTTAGCTTGTCAATGCACTTTTCTGTAGCTCTTTCCCTTCTTTACTCCCATCCATGCAGGATCAGCAATGACCTCCTGAAGGGTAACGATGAGTTTATGTATTTCCTGACTGTTCTGAAACATTTCTAATTGTCGATCTCTCCCTTTTCAGGCCCCTCTTTCCATGAAATCACTGTATCCTGGTTCTCCTCTTTGTTCTAACTCTTGTTAATTCATCTCCTACTTGAATCAATTCATTTGCCTTCTTCTGCCCACCTCTTAAATGTTCAGAGTTCTCCCAGGCCCCTCAGCTTGGGAGAACTGTTCCCTGCCTCAGCCTAGGGCTGGGACTGGGGTGAGGGGAACAAAGCATCTAGTGCACAGAATGTAAGGAGGCGCTCGCTCTCACTGTGTGCAAGTACCTGTGAGTCTGGCCTGCTGCACCCTAGTCCAATCCTGACTCTTTCAACATAATTTTTCTGCATGCTCACTACTGCCAGGGACTGTACCAGGTGCCACAGTATCCAGGCTTACTCCCTGCATCCTCACGCACACATGCTTGTAACCACTGTTTCTACAACACTGAGTTCCAGATATTCATCTCTAGTCAGATACATCTTCCGAATTCCAGAGCATCTTTCCAGCTCCCTAACTGCATGTTGTAAGGCAGCTAACAAGAGCTGATGTGTTCTTTAATGCTTCTGATGTGCTGGACACTGGGCTGAGGGTTTTGCAGCCATTATTTTATTCCATGCTCACAGTCCCATCAGGTAGGTACTGTCATCTCATTTTGTAAATGAGAAGAATGGAGGTTCAGAGAGGTTAAGTCATTTGCTCCAGGTCACGTACTCAAGTATCAGAGCCAGGATTTAGACTTTGGCAGTCAGACTACATTATTCCATGCTCTTAGGCACCACACTGTGCCCTGTAATCACATCAAATGCCCAAGACATACTCTGTACACTTCCTCTAAACCTGTGCCCCTTTCGTACCCAGATGATTAAGTCATGTCACTCTGGCCTCCTGCATGGCACTGGAATTTGTTTCCCTCTTCTCTATACAGCTGACATTCAGGTTCAGGCCCTCATGCCTTTCCTGGATGATTATAATGTAATATCTTCAAGGTTGGTCTCCCTCCGTCTTGCCACCCCTTCCTCAGACGGTTCATGAGAATGTTGCCAGGCGGCGCATCCTAAGTCAGCCATTAGTGGTGTGCATGTTCACACTCCTCACAGCTCCACGGTGTGTCCTGCTGTCCAGACTCCCTAGTTTAGGGTCTTCATTATCGGGTGACCAGGCCTGCCTTGCTGTTCTGCCTCACTTGTTCCACTCAGCATGCAGAGCATACCGAATCCCTGACAGACCTCACATTCTTTGTGGGTTTGGAGCTTTGCCATGGACTGAGTAGTAGTCCATGGTGTGTTTTGTACCACAGTTTGACAGTTCACCTACTGAGGGACATTTTGATTGTTTCCAGATTTTGCTATTGCAGTAATGTCTAAATAATTAAATAATTATTTCAGGAAATAATTTTTAAAATTAAACAATTTTAATAATGTAGGTCTTATGAATTGTCTATCCTCTGCATAGCATGCCCTAGATAGACATGTAAGGAGTGTGAAAGATGCTCATCTTTTAAGACCCAGCTCAAAATAGTCTCTCAGGTGTTTCCCAATTAACAATTGCTTTATGTTCCTTCAGCATCTGGGACACATTTTACCGTATTATGTTTGAAATCTCTCACTTGACCTCGTGGTTCTTTAGGTCAAAGAGGGAGTCTGTGTTATCCCACCGTCCCTAGTACCCTGCCACAATACCTGGCACCCTAGTAACTCTGGTTTATAAAGTTGTGTGAAGTAGGTGGCCCAAAGCTGTCATTCATTCATTCATTCATTCTTAATGAAAGATAGCTTTGTTTCATACACTTTCAAAACTGAGTTGGTTTCACAGAACAGTTTTGATTTCAAAACCCCAAGTAGATGCAACAATGCCTAAGGGGCAGCAGCCATGAAAATGCAGCATCTCAGTAAATCATTCCTAGAAATTGCTTTTAGAAGCCACTGACAGTTTAACAGCAGAAGAGAGAGCTGCATTAACACTGTCCATCCTTAGGGAAATTCCCCTGGCTCTCCCCTCAGGGGCCCATTATCTCTGACTACAGTGACTCCAGAATCACACTGCCTTTCTCCTCAGTTTTGTCTGAGGGTCATATATTTAACCTCCCTTCAGGTTTATATCTTCTAGTCATTATTTCCCCAACTCTGAAATTCTAGTCCCTCTGTTTTTCCTTGGTATCTATCCTTTATCCAACATCTGAGGTGTTCAAGGGGGCAGCAACCCTCTTAAAACCTGCATCATCATACCACTTATTTTGAAAGAAGAACTTGAATCTTTTGTCCTCCCAGATGTTATACTGATGAGCTATGTGTAAAGACTTAGCTTTATGTCCTACTTTGTGAGTTTTCCAGCTAAATTTCTTTATTCCTTGACTGTACCCACTTTGCTTGTTTGATTTTAACCTTTGCATTTTTAAGCCATTATTTCTGCATTTCAGTCTGACATCATGTCTGGAGTGGGAGCCACAGGGCCAGTCTCTGCTTTCTGGGGATGCTTAGGGTTGGCACCCCTGATCCTGGCACTGTCAGCTACTAGCTTTTATTATAGTAGGTTGACAAGTAAGTGTGATAAATGCTTCCTGTGAGAACATTCTCTTTGTCTATATCGGGTAGCTCCCTCCCTGTGTGCCTGCCTTTGGGGAGTGCGTAAAGTCACTGACGTTGTGAAAAGACCAAGTAGCGTACTTTAATTGCATTAGCTTAGTTCCTGTTCTTTACATCAGTTCTTGGACTTTGTTCTCCCAAGCACTCAAGTATTTCCCCGTGTGTTACCTCTGAGATTTTTAGAATCAGAGGCAAAATAATTTTTTCCTAATTCATGAAAATCTTTAGTGATAAATAACTCACTAAGGAAAAGTTTGCCTTTTAAATTAAACTTTAAATTGAAGATATATAATGTTATGGATTATTACAATTAGATGTATATCTCATATGGTTCTAAGATTTTTGGAAACATCATAGATGTTTAAATCATACTTCTTGTGTAAATAAAACCATTGTTTGTGGCTTTAATGTTTCCCAGTTTGATTTCCAAGTGGTGAGTAAAGAAACCCAAAATGACAGTTAATTTTTTCTCCATATTCTGCTGTTTCCTTGTTAAAACATGTTCCTACTTTTGTTTTTTTTAACCGAGGAGATGACCATTTCCTAGGAGGAATTACATTGTCAAATCATAAGTCCAACAGTGTCTATTAAGAAAAGCACTATAAGCATTGCAATTCTATTTAGTTTTAAAAGTGAAGAAGACAGCTACCAGAGAGGCAGTGCTTCACAGCACTCATGCTACTAGAATCTTAAATGTCACTGTCAAGTCCTGTAATCGTTATTTAGTGAAGAAGACGGCACCAGACATTTCTATATCTAAAAGACAAGCATACTTAATGTATCTCGAAAAAGGAAACAAACCTGTACATTCAGCACTGAGTAGATATCCTAAAAGGCAGATGGTGAGGAGACCCGGTGATTCTGCCATGATCATGCTCAGGCACCGCATAACCTCTGCTAGTTTGTGCAAATAGCAAGATTGACCAATTGTTCCAAAGTACAGGCTGCACTGTATTTGCTTCTGGGAAACAATGTCCATCTCCCTCAGTGGGTCTTTGGGCTATTTCCAATGGCCTTTTGGGTTAAGTGAAGAGAGCAGGCAGTGGCTATCATTAAGCTTCACCTCTGATCCCATGGGCGTCTGCTGCTGTGGCTGATTTGAGACCGAAGCAGGAAGTGACCTGTCATGACAACAGGGGGAGGTATAATGGCTCCAGTTACTTTGGCAGCAGAATTCGTCAGTGGGATCCGTCTTACCCTTGTCAGGGAGCGCTAATGTCATACGGTTTAAAGGTAAAGAGATGGAAAGAACAAAGCCGTTTAGTCACCCACGTTGAAACACCACCAGTGCTCATGTACCTTGACTCACCTGGTGGATCCTCTATGTTTCTGCTCATAGTGAGGAATTTGTGAACTTTGTTGTGCCTTTCTCAGAACATGTGTATATGTATGCATATAGGTTTATATATTTTGTATATAAAATGTCTGACTATTATATAATACTTCATATTAATATATTATGTCACTTCACATATAATGTAAAAACTCATGACAGTATACCAATATTTACCTGCCATTCTTTGTGCTGTTGTGATACATTTTATTTTCACATGTTGTAAACCCTATCTTACATTATTATTACTCCTGCTTTAAGCAGTCAATAATATTTCAAAGGAATTTAAAAGTGGAGAAAAATATTTTCTGTTTAGCCATATTTGCCATTATGATAGTCTTCATTTTTTCATATAGATCCAGGTTTCAGTCCGTTACAATTTTTCATCACTCTGAAGAATTTTCTTTAATTTTAGTAGTGTAGGTCTTACAAATTTTCTCAGTTTTTATTTATTTGAAAATGTCTCCATTTTACTTTCATATTTAAAATTGTAATTTGACTGTATATACAATTCTAGGTTGACAGTTACTCCCAATGTTTACATCTTATATAAATAGAGTATATCAAAACCAAGTGATGGACATCAGTATAAGGTTTGTGCATAATTCTAAGTGATTTTATCACATGTAGCTTTATGTAACCACCACTACAATCAATATACAGAACAATGCTATCATCACAAAGATCTCCTTCTTGCTATTATTATATAATCACACTCACCTCTCGCCTCCCAATTATTCCTAATCCCTGGCAGTAATAATCTGTTTCAGTCTGTATAATGAGAATGTTGTATAAATGGAATCATAAAGTATGTGACCTTGTAAGACTGGCTTTTTTCATGCAGTCAGCGCCTTTGAGATCCGTCTGGGTTGCTGCAGGTGTCAATGGTTAATTCCTTCTCATTGCTGAGTAGTAGTCCATGGTGTGTTTTGTACCACAGTTGAACAGTTCACCTACTGAGGGACATTTTGATTCTTTCCAGGTTTTGCTATTGCAGTAATGTCTATGAACATTTCACAGGCAGGTTTCTGTGTGGACATAACTTAAATTCTCTGGAGTAAATGCCTAGGAATGCAATTTCTGGATCATATGGTAGTTGAGTGTTTAGTTTTTAAATAAACTGCCAAACTATTTTCTAAAACGGTGGGAACACTTTACATTCCCACCAGCAATAGATGGATGGGTGATCCAGTTTTTCTGAATCCTTACAAGCATTTGGTATTGTCACTGTGTTTTAATTTTAGATATTCTGGTATGTATGTAGTGATAATTCATTGTGTTTTAATTTGTATTTCCCTAATGACTAATAATGTTGACCACCTTATAATATACTTATTAACCATCTGTATATCCTTGTCAGTGACATGTCTGTTCATGTCTTCTGCCTATTTTCCTATTAGACTGATATTTTATTGTTGAAACTTAAGAGTTCTTTATTGTAGAGATGAGTCCTTTTGTCAGATATGTGGTTTGTAAATATTATCTTTGTAGCTTATCTTCTTATCCTCTTAACTGCGTCTTTCACAGAGCCAGAGTTTTTAATTTTGATGTACCCCTCATACCCTTAATGTCTCATTTAGTATTCTTCTACTAACACTCATCCTGAAGCTTTTCCCATTAAAAAAGTGTTTATAGTTTTTAAAGTTTAGGTTTATGCTGTGCTCCATTTTGTGTTAATATTTGTGTGAAGTATGAGGTTTGGGTTGAGCTTCATTTTTGTTTTGTTTGCCTATGGATGTCTGCTTCCTGCAGTACCATTTGTTAAAAAGACTTCTGATGAATTGCTTGTGCAATTTTTTTCACAAATCAGTTTGGTATATTGTTTTGAGTAAACGTCTAGGTTCTCTGTTCCATTGATGTTATGTGTTTCTCCCTCTGCCGGGACCTCACCGTTTTGATTATTATAGCTATATAGTAAGCCTTTATATCAGGCAGATTGATTCCTTCCACTTTAATATTCTGTGGCAAGGCCTTTTTAATTATTCTAGGGCTTATAACTTTCCATATGAATTTTAAAATAATCTTATCTCTAGTTACTGAAAACTGCTGCTGGGGAGTTTTGATAAGAGTGTACATTAAACTTGAATGTAAATTTGGAAGAATTGCCATCTTGGCCTACTACATTGGTTTCCTATCCATGGACATGGCATTGACATATATGTCTCTTTGCTTATTTAGGTCTTAGGTTTCTGTCATCAGGGTTTTGTCATTTTCAGCATGGAGCTGAAATGTTTTGGTAGCTGTAGACCTAAATATTTCACTTTCTTTGGAGTAATTGTAAATACTATTGCATTTTTAATTTGTTTTTGTGTATTCATTACTAGTAAGTTGGAAGGCAGTTGATTTTTGTGCATTGATTTTGTATCTTCTGATATTGACAAAATTACTTCTTAGTTCCAGTTTTTCTTTCTTTTTATAGATTACTTGAGGTTTTTTATGAAGTTTGCAATTTCATGTTATCTACAAATAGGTATAGTTTTACTTACTCATTTCCAATCTGTTTGCCTTTATATTTTTTGCATACTGTAGTTGCTAGAACTTCCAGTACTATGCTGAATCATAGTTTTGAGATAAAAAAAATCCTTACCTTATTCCTGATCTTAGTGGGGAAAGCATTCAGTCTTTCTACAGTAAGTATGATGTTGGATGTAGAGTTTTCATAGATATTCTTTATTGAGTTGAGCTAATATCCTCTTTCTTGACTTGCCAAGTATTTGTATCATGAGTGGTTACTGGATTTTTGTCATGTTTTTCCTCTGTCAATTGATATGATCATAGGATTTTTCCTTCTATTGAAGCTTCTTGATAATGTGGATTACATTGATTAATTATTGAATGTTGAACTTCATACCTAGAAAAATCCCACTTGGTCATGTTACATACGTTTTTATACATTGTTAGAATTAGTTGTCTCTGTTGAGAATTTTTGCCTGTAATTTTATAAATGGTATTGGTCTTCAGTTTTCTTTTTTGTGCTATTTTTCTCTAATTTTGGTATATGGTAATAATGGCCTCCTAAAATGAGTTGGGGAATGATCCCTCATCTTGTATTTTCTGGAACAGTTTACATAAAGTTGGTATTAATTCTTTATATATTTGGTAGAATTCTCTAGTGAAGTATGGGCCTGGAGATTTCATTTTGGGGAGCTTTTTAATTGCAAATTCTATTTCCTTCAAGGCTATTCAGATTATCTACTTCATTTTATTTGAGGTTTGCTGGTTTGTTGTTTTCAAGGAATTTGTCGGTTGCTTCCAAATTGGTGAATTTATGAGCATAAAGTTGTTTGTAGTATTGCCTTATTATATTTGATGGTTGCAGGATCTGTAGTAATAGCCTCTGTTTCATTCCTGATATTGGTAACTTCCTTTCTTTTTGTCTTGTTAGTGTTGTTAGAAGTTTGTCAATTTTATTGATTTTTCTGAAGAACCCCATTTTTCCCCATAAACTTTCCCTGTTGTTTTGCTATTAATTTCTTTGGTTTTTACTCTGATATTTATTATTTCTTTCCTTCTGCTTGCTTCAATATTGTCTTTCTCTTCTTGTTCTGCTTTTTTGAGGTAAGAACATAGATTATTGATCTGATATTTTTCCTCATTCTAATATCATTACTGCTATAAAGTCTTTTCTTGGCACTGTAGCCTACAAAATTGATATGTCATATTTTTATTTCTATTTAGTTTGGGGTATTGCTTGATTTCCCTTGAGACCTCCTATTTGACACATGGCTTATTTAAAGGTAGTTGTTTAATTTTCATGTGTTTACATGTTTTCCTTTTTTTGTTATTGATTTCTAGTTTGATTCCATTATTGTTAGAGAATGCACTGTGTATGATTTCAATTCTTTTAAATATGCTGATGTTTGTTTTATGGCCCAGAATGTGACCTGGCTCATTAAAAAAAGTGTATTCAGCTCTTGTTGGGCAGAGTGTTCTATTTCTATTAATTAGATCCTGGTGGTTGTGTTGTTCAGGTCTTCTTTGTTGCTAATTTTCTAACAGTTCTATCAGTTGCTGAGAAGGAGGGGAGTGTCGAAGCCCCCAACTATAATTTTGAGTTACCCTATTTCTGCTTTGAGTACTACCAGTTTTAGCTTCATGTGTGTTCTGAGGCTTTGGTTTTTGGTGTGACACATTTAGGATTCTTATGATTCCGTGGCAGATTGATCTTTTGAGCATTGTATTTCATCACCTCCAGTTTTTTTCTTTGCTCTAATGTTTTTTTTTATCTGATATACAGCCACTCCTGCTTCTTTTATTATTCATAATTGAATGACATATATTTTCTTCTCTAATCCTATGTTGTTGAGTTTGAAGTATGTTTCTTGTAAACAGCAACAAGTTGAGTCATGTTTTTTTTATTAAGGTATCACTAATATACACTCTTATGAAGGTTTCACAAGAAAAACAATGTGGTTACTATATTCACCCATATTATTGAGTGCCCCTCCCCATACCCCATTGCAGTCACTGTCCATCAGTGTAGTAAGATGCCACAGAGTCTCTATTTGTCTTCTCTGAGCTACACTGTCTTCCCTGTGACCCCACACACACCATGTGCACCACTCATGATACCCCATAATCCCTTTCTCCCTCCCTCCCCCACCCCTCCCCTTGGGTAGCCACTAGTCCCTTCTCAGAGTCTGTGAGTTTGCTGCTGTTTCGTTCCTTCAGTTTTGCTTTGTTGTTACACTCCACAAATGAGTGAAATTATTTGGTACTTCTCTTTCTCTGCCTGGCTTATTTCACTGAGCATAATGTCCTCCAGCTCCATCCATGTTGTTGCAAAAGGTAGGAATTGTTTCTTTCTTATGACTGATTAGTATTCCATTGTGTATATGTACCACATCTTCTTTATCCATTCATCTACTAATGGACACTTAGGTTGCTTCCATTTCTTGGCTATTATAAATAGTGCTGCAATAAACATAGGGGTGCATATGTCTTTTTGAATCTGAGATATTGCTTTCTTCAGGTAAATTCCTAGGAGTGGAATTCCTGGGTCAAATGGTATTTTGACTTTTTGTTTTATGAGGAACCTCCATATTGCTTTCCACAGTGGTTGAACTAATTTACATTCCCACCAGGAGTGTAGGAGGGTTCCCCTTTCTCCACATCCTCGCCAGCATTTGGTGTTCCTAGTCTTTCGATGTTGGCCATCCTTACTGGTGTGAGATGATATCTCATTGTGGTTTTAATTTGCATTTCTCTGATAATTAGTGATGTGGAACATCTTTTCATGTGCCTGTTTATGAAAATTTTGTACTGATTAACAAATATGATTCATAAAACTCATGAGGAAAAGGATAGTCTGGTGAATAGGTCCACATCTCTGCTCCTTCCATTGCTTCATCTTTCTATCCAGTTCTCTCTTTGATCATTTGCTTCTCTTTGAAGAACTTCCTTTAGCCATTTTTTAAGGATACGTCTGCTCACAACAAATTCTTCCTGTTTTCCTGTCTGAAAATGCCTTCATTTCCCTCTTCAATCCTGAAGGATAGTTTCACTGGATACAGAATTTGCAGTTGACAGGTTTTTTCCCCCAGTACTTGAAAAATGCTGGCCACTTCTTTCTGGCCTCAATGGTTTCAGATGAGACACCTGTCATTCAAATTGGTCCTCCTCCACAGGTAAGGTGTCAAATTTCTCTGGACGTTGTCAAGATTTTTTTCTTTGTCTTTAGTTTTCAAAAGTTTGGATGTGTTTTGGCATGGATTCCTTTGGCTTTATACTGTTTGGGGTTCACTCAGCTTCTTGAATCTGTAAGTTTGTGTCTTATGCCAAAATTGGGAAAATTCCATCTGTTGTATCTTTATCCCACCTTCTTTCTCCTCTCCATCTGGAATTCTGGTGACACAAATGTTCATCTATTTTATTGTCCTGCAGGTTTCTGAGTCTCTCATCATTTATATTAGCTTTTATTTTTTCTCCTTTCAAGTAAATTCTGTTAATTCATTGTTGTTTGGTGAGTTCTGTTGAGCTCTCTGAGTTCACCCAGTCTATCCTCTGTCATTGCCACTCTGCTATTTATACCATCCAGCGAGTCTTTTTAAAAATAACTTCTACATTTTTGCTGAGATTTTCTACTTTTTAAATTTTTTTCTAGATAATTGATTGTCTGTAGTTGATTGTTGAAACTTTTATTCATAATGGCTGCTTTAATATCCTTCTCAGATAATTCCAACATCTGATTCATTTTAGTGTTCCTATCACTTTATTGTCTTTTCTCATTCAAATTGTGATTTTCCTGGTTCTTAGTATGATGAGTGGCTTACAATTGTCACTGGACAGTTTGTCAATTATGTTAGTACATCCTGGGTCCTATTTAGCAGGCATTCACTCTGTTAGACCTAGCACACAGGTCATGGCCTATTTTTCTGGCCCGTAATTCCAATTCCAATTTAATTTTCAGATCTGTTGTAGTGTTATTTTGGTAATTAAAATTTCAAGTCAGGTGACATTATGATGTGAAGATTATGTGGGTGGGTCTAATCCAATCAGGTATGTCCTTTAAAAGAAGAGATTTTTCTCTGTTGGTAGTATAAGGACAGAGACATCAAAGAGACTCAAAGTACATGACAGATTTGATGAAGCATTGGTATCTTTGAAGATCAGGGTGAATTGGAATGTGGAAGGACTGAAGAGTGGTCTCTAGTCACTGAGAGGCTTTCTTCACTGAGAGGCAGCAAGAAATCAGAGATTTCAGTCTTCTAGCCAAGTGGAATTTAATTCTCTTGCCAACCTTAATGAGTCTGCAAGTGGATCATTGCCCAGAGCTTCCCAAATAGGAATTTAGTTGGTTGGCACCTTGACTTTGGGCTTGTGAGATCCTAAACTTGAGATCTCTTGTACTTATGTTTACTGAAGTGTGATATAATAAAGGGGTATTGATTTAAGCCACTAAGTTTGTGGCAATTTATGTGACATTAGAAAACTAACACTCCATCATTAGTGTTTCATTTGTGCTCAACATTGCTTTCTCCCTGAAATTCTTTTTGAACTATTTATAACCCTGGGAGGGTTAACATATACCCCTGAGAACATTAACTTGAATTTATTAAAGTTTTATAGTTTAAGTTTCTATGTTTCAGTCTATGATACATATTGAATAAATTTTGTATATGAAATGAGGTTAATATTTGAGGTTAATTATTTTTTCTTTATGAATATGGATTTCCCCAGCAATATTGATTGATCTGACTGTCCTTTCTCCCTTCTATTTCCTTGCTACCTTTTTAAAAAATCAATTGGCTCTGTGTATGTTAGTTTGTGACTGAACTCACTATTCTTTTCAGTTTGTGTATATTTTAATATATACATATAGGAATATATTATATAATTGTGTTTCTTAAATTTTAAAATTAGGTACCATCACTTTAAAATTCATTTTTATTACAATGTACATATGTAGTCTAATACTTGTAATTGCTGCCTGGTGTGCACTGACCACATTTTCCCTAATTCTGTCCCAGTGATTGACATGTCGACTGCATAAAACACCTTGCTTCCACAGATACTGCCACAATGGACACTTTTTTATGAGTACCCTTATGGAATAATGTGATCATTTACTTGGGATATATATCAGGAGCAGAATGTCTGGGTCCTAAGGTATTCATAGTCCTGATTTGTCTAAGCACTGCCGTACTGTTCTCCAGATTGGCTGTGTCAATCTATACTCCCACTAGCAGTGCATATAGATTTCTGTACTGTACATCCATGCCAGTTTTTGGCCTTATTCTCCTTCATAAGTTTTTATAGTTTAAAACAGGTAAATGCTGTCTTACTATTTTACTTGATGTATGCCTTATTACTATGCGTTGGAACATGTCCCTGTATGCTTTTTAGACTTTTGGATTTCCTCTTCTGTAAATTGCCTGCTTATACCATTGGTCCATTTTTCCACTGGGATTGTTAATTGCAAATCTTTCCTTGAATGGTCTAGATATCGTCCGTTATCAGTTAGACATTGCAAATAATGTTTCCCATTCTGTTGTGTCAACTAACATCATCTGTGATTTTCTTACACTTTATTGAATAGAGGCCCTCAATTCGAATCATTAAATTCATCATTTTTTGCTTTTATAATCTGTTTTAAAGTTTTGTTTGAAAAATACTTCCTGCCTCTAGATCATAAAGATATTCTCTTACATTTTTAATAATAACGTTATAGCTTTATTTTTTACATCTAAATTTTAATCTGATCTATAATCTAAGTCTAAAAGTTGATAACAGGGTTGATGACAGTATGAGAAAAGAGTTTGTAGAGTATAGAGTTCTGGAGGTCATTTATACCTTATCTGAAACCTCAGAAATGCATTCCTTTTTACACAGAAATTAAGGAGGTAATTATGAACGCACAAAGATTTCACTCAAAAGATAGTGTTGGCAGTTGTTATAATAGTGAAATATTGAAAATAGCCCAAATGTCCAATAATAGGAACTATGGTAACAAACAATGGAATATTGAACTGTTAACATGATATAGTTTGCTACAATAGCCAAAACAATAGAGGGTTGCTGTTCAATGAATATAAAGTTTCAGTTATACTTGATAAATAAGTTCTAGAGTTGTGCTGTACATTATTATGGCTACAATTAAAAATAAATAGGTAGATAGATAGAAGAAAAAAGTTGGAAGACTATGCTTCCTGACTTTAAATAAACTTATTACAAAGGTATAGTAATGAAGAAAATGTAAAATTGGCATAAGGATAGGCAAATTGTATTAGTTTCCTATTATTGCGGTAACAAATTGCCACAAACTTGGCTTAAAATAAAAAAATTTATTATGTTATACTTTTGGGGGTCAGAAGTTCAAAATTTGTCTCACTGGGCTAAAGTCATGGTGTTGTCAGAACCGGTTGTTTCTGGGAGCTCAGAGAAGGCAATCATTTCCCTGTCTTTTTCAGTTTCTAGAGGCCACCTGTATTTCTGGCTCACAGCCCCTTCCTTGCATTACTCCAACCTCTTGTTTCAATTGTCGTATCTCCTACTGACTGTGATCCTATTGTCTCTTATAAGGATCCTTGTAATTATATTAGGCTCACTAGATAATCCTGGAAAATCTTCCCATATCAAGAAACTTAGCCTAGTCATATCTGCAAAGTACCCTTTCTCATGTAAGGTAACACATTCATTGTTTCTGAGTTTAGGATGTAGGCATATTTGGGAGGACTAATATTCAGGCGATCAGTGGATTAGAATTGAGAGCCTATAGATAAATCCTCAAATTTATGGTCATTGGTTTTGACAAAAGTTATCAATACAATTCAGTGGGGCGAGGAACAGTCTTTTCAACAAGTGGTACTGGGACAATTGGATTTCCACACGTAAAAGAATGAAGTTGAATCCCTATCTCATACCATATATAAAAATTAACTTAAAAATGGATCATAGAACTAAACCTATAACTCTTAGAAGAAAACATAGGTATAAATCATGATCTTGGATTAGGCCGTGGTTTCTTAGAAATGACTCAAGCAACCTGGGAAAAATTGAGAAATTGAATCTCATCAAAATTAAGACTTCTGTGCATCAAAAGACACTACTAAGAGTGAAGTACAACCCACAGGAGAAGCACTTTTCAAATTATATATTTGATATGGGACTTTTTTAAAAGAACATGTAAAAAATTCTTACAACTCAACTAAGAAAACACAAATAACTCAATTTAAAATTTGGCAAACGATCTGAATAGACATTTCTCCAAAGAAGATATATGAGTGACCAGTAAGCACATGAAAATATGCTCTAAGTTTATTAGTTAGATGACTAACTTAGTCATTAGGGAAATGCAAATCATAACTGTAATTAGACACTACTTCAAACCCACTAGGATGGCTATAAGCAATGAAATGGAAAATAAGTTTGGTGGGAATGTGGAGAAATTGGAACCCCCTTGGCAATGTAATATGGTACAGCTGCTGTGAAAAACAATTTGTTGGTTCCTCAGAAAATTAAACAAAATTACTCTATGATACAGGAATTCTCCTAGGTATATACTCAAGAGAAATGAAAATTTTTATGTCCACACACACACTTTTGTATGAATGTTAATAACAGCATTATTCATAATAGCCAAAAAGTGGAAACAACTTGAGTCCATCAACAGATGAATGGTTGAGCAAAGGTGGTATAGTCATACAATGGAATATTATTCAGCTATAAACAGGAATGAGGGACTGATGCATGCTACAACATGGATGAACCTTGAAAACATTATGCTAAATGACAGAAGCCATTCACAAAAGGGTACATACTATATGATTCCACTGACATAAAATGTCCATGATAAGTAAATGCATATAGATAGAAAGTACATTAGTGGTTGCTTAGGCTTTGGAGAAGATTATGGGGAAATGGGAATTACTGCTAATAGGTACCAAGTTTCTTTTTGGGGTAATCAAAGTGTTTTAAGATTGATTGTAGAGGGTTCCACAACCCTGAGTATATTAAAAACCATTAAATTATACACTCTAAATTGTATTACATGTGAATTACATCTCTATTAACTTACAAAATAAATGAACTAGATCTATCTAAAAAGTTGTTTATAATAATTCTCAACTGGAACATTTATTTTCACAGAGCTTAAAATAAAGCCTTGGATTTAAAAAATGATGATGAGAAAGCATATTTAACATGGAAAGATGCTCACAATTTCTAAGTGAGGAAAAACAAGCATGTTAGTATGTTTATATTCATATGTGTGTAAATGATTTTAACACACACATGTACAATTTTAGTCACAGCAGGTTACCCCAAGAATTTCAAAGTGTTTTTATCTGAGGCTAAGTTACAGGTTTATTTTCCTTTTTTCCTTTTTCATAATTTCTTTTTTCAAGCATACAGCATAGTGGTTCATCAGTTACCCATATTATTAAATCCTCACCCCCACTAGTCTAGTGCAGTTACTGTCTGTCAGCAGAGGAAGATGTTACAGAATCACTGGCTATGTTCTCCATGCTGTACTACTATCTCCACGACCAACCTACATTATGCTTGAGAATTTTTGTGCCCATTTATTCCGCTCACCCTCCCAACCCACCACCCTAATCTCTCCCCTATGGTAACTGCCAGTCCCTCCATAGTGTCTATGAGCCTACTGCTGTTTTGTTCATTCTGTTTTGCTTTGTGTTTATATTCCACAAATAAGGGAAA
Organism: Manis javanica; assembly: GCF_040802235.1. Taxonomy (NCBI): domain Eukaryota; kingdom Metazoa; phylum Chordata; class Mammalia; order Pholidota; family Manidae; genus Manis; species Manis javanica. The sequence continues at coordinate 128,756,870 of NC_133174.1, read as the reverse complement.
TCATATGGTGTTTGTCTTTCTCTACCCAGCTGATTTCACTGAGCATAATACCCTCTAGCTCCATCCATGTTGTTGCAAATGTCAGGGTTTATTTTTTTTATGGCTGAATGATATTCCATTGTGTATATGTACCACACCTTCCATTCATCTATTGATGGACACTTAGGTTGCATCTATATCTTGGCTATTGCAAATACTGTGGTGATAAACATAGGGCTGCATGTATCTTTTCGAATCAGGGATTTTGTTCCCTTCAGGTAAATTCCTAGAAGTGGAATTGCTGGGTTGAATGGTATTTCTACTTTTAGTTTTTTGAGGGAACTTCCATACTGCTTTCCACAGTGGTTGCACCAATTTACATTCCCAGCTACAGTGTAGGAGGCCTTTCCTTTTCTTCACATATACATATAATTTCTTCATTTTTGTAATGAGCATGTACTTTTCTTAAGTATAAAACTGCTAAAGCTTATGGCACTGAGGAAGTAAAAACCTCCATTAAACTTTAGCTTTTCCCCTGCTTATGTCCTCTGCTCCAGGGTGAGTGTGAAGAAAGGCAAACCTTGCATCCTCGATATGACAGAAGGAGCCTGCTCCTTTCCCAAAATGCAGTGGAAGAATTGGGGGATAATGGGTACAGTGTGGTCTTCCTGTTTGTTTTAAAGTGAACCCTCAGAACAGCAGGCATAGCCACAATCAGATGGAAGCACCTGAAACACCTCAAGCTGAATGCAAGGACATTTAAAAATGTCTGTTGGTTTCAGGTGTACAACAGTTAAGAAAGAAAAAAAACGCCTGTTATTTTTCTGATCAGATTCTCTACATGATTGTTAGAATTTGCATTGGTACAAGTGATACGTTGTTTGGCATTTGTTGTTCAAGTTGTTGCATTTGTATATGTTTGGTGTCTTGCCAATGGTTTTCAGCCCTGGGCAAGTTCACTATGGATTCAATGTGACCAAAGAAATGACAGTAAAACGTTCTTGGGGTGAAAGGGTTATACCCAACTTTATTTCCACGGTGGCAGGTCAGTCACTAAAATCCCCTTCACTCAGAGCGAGTCTGCGTGCATCAAGCCCGTCTCTGCCTCTGGGCCTCTGTCCTCAGTGCTGCCACCACTCCAGCCTCTGCTCTGCTCTCCTGCAGCCTTGCAGCTGTGCCACTGTGTCGCCCAGAGCACTGGACAGAGCTCTTTATATAGCCACTAGCAACATATTACTCACACGTGTGTAGTGAGCTAGCCAACCAGGGCCAGGTGAGAATCCTGGCCACAGGAGCTTTCATTTTACCCACATTTGGTGTCCTTGAGCAAGTTGCAAGCTTCTCTGAGGGCATGGATCTCGGCTTTTATTCCTGTTCTTGCTCCCAGTAACAGTGCTTTGCACATAGCAAGGACACAGCCAATTCAGATGAAATGGTTGTATTGGCAGAGGCCAGGACAGACTAATCATCAACTAGCCCTACTATTTGTAGCTAGGTTTTCTGTATTTTATTCTAAAAATAAGGTTCTCATTTAATAATGTATATAACTGTCAATTCACTATGTTGTATACAGAAGCCAATATAATATTGTATATCAGCTATACCTTGATAAAGTAAAATGAAACACACACAAAAATAAAACTAAGGATTTTTGGCAGGTGGTCTCCCACCATTGAATACTTTTATAATTAATAAATGAACAAGTCTATTTTGTTATATTACGTACCTCTTTCTACACAACAGATTATCACAAACTTATTGGCTTAAAACAACACAGTTTTTGTGGGTCAGAAGTTTAGGCATATGTAGGAAGAATGGAAGTTCCATGGCCAGGATTCTCACCCGATCCTAGTGTGCTTGCCAGTGCACATGTACAGTGCCTGGAGGCACAGGCTTGCACACATGTGGGCAATGAGTTATTACTGACTCTGTGTAAGAGCTCCACCCAGTGCTCTGGGCTGCGAGGTGGCAGAGAGACCAGGAAGTCGGTTGGCTTGCTGCATGCGGACTTGCCATGAGGAGGATGGGGTTTTAATGCTGGACCTGCCACTGTGAAAATAAAGCTGGGTATAAACCCTTTTACCCCCGACATTCTGTTGTCATTTTTTGCTCTCAGTGGATTCAGAGTGAACTTGTCCAGGGCTGAAACCTTCAGGTGAGACAGCATAACTTGGTGGGGTCAACTGCTTAGGGTCTTAGAATGTTATGATCAAGGTCCCAGCCAGGCTGTGAGGTCACTTGAAGACTTAATTGGAGAAGAATCTGTTTCCAGTCTGTGGGGAAGTTGGGGATCCTATTGCCAGGATCCTCACTGAACTTAAACCACCTGATGATGTAACTGGCCTGTTGCTAGGCTACCGCTTCCACACCCGTAGGCAATAAGCTATTATTGCACTATGTAGAGAGCTTGGCCCAGTTCCCTGGGCAGAGGCAGGGATGTTACTGCTCAACCTGCCGCCGGGAGAACAAACCAGGTAATAAACCCTTTCACCCCAAGAATGTTCCACTGTCATTCTTTGGTCACATGGAATCCATAGTGAACTTGCCTGGGACTGAAATCCATTGGCAAGACACAGTGTCACTCAGGTGGCTGCTGGAATTCATTTCCTTGGGGTTGTGAGTATAGAGGGGCCCCTGGCTTTTTGTTGGCTGGTCCCTAGAGACTATGCACAGGTCCTCGCTATGTGGTTTTCCCCAGTATGGCCAGTTACTTCAGCAAGTCAGCAAGGAGTCTGTAAAGCCAGCCTGCTAACAAAATGAGGTCTTATACCATGTAACCTAATCAGAGGAGTAACAGCCCATCACCAGCCATTTGTGTAGTTTAGAAACACGTCACGGCCCTGCCCACACTCAGGGCGAAGGCAGAATACAAGAAGGTGGGAAGCAGGAGGGGGGCATCATGGAGACCTTACGGCTTTTTTATCAGCCGCATTTGAAGCCACCTTCACAGCGCAGCTGGCAGTGTGTCAGCCTCATGTTTATCAGCCACACTTGTGATTTATTTTAAAGTACATACCAGGAATTTATGCTGTCCCAGGTTAGACATTTCATGATTATTTTATGTTTTTTTTATAAATAATGGACATGAGTCTTTGATTTACTATAGCTGGATTCACTGCTAACGTATATGGCTCTGTGCTTGATAGTCGGAAAGAGCTCTGTTTCAGTGACTTGTCAGGGAGCATTTCCTAAGACTTGCTGATGCTAAAAACAAAAACTCAATTGTAGGAACCGTATCTATGGAGACTGTCTTACAAGTTCTGTCACCTGCCCATTCGTACAGAAATTCTAAAGCCTTCGTAAGGCAGACCTTCGTAGAGCTGCTTATGTGGGTCCCGTCACCGTGGTTCCCTGTAGAAATGCTTTGGCGGGATTGTGCTGCTGCCCGAAGTTATCCACCCACACTGAGTGATCCTGTAGGAAACAGCCCTGTGAAATGTGTTGCTGTAGATGGTGTAATGTAATGTCTGGTCTCAGTACCAGGAATTCTTATGCTGCTCTTACTTGGCTTGTTTCCTGGAGGCACTGGAAATCATGTAATTACTTTTCTTCTTTCATACTGGCCAATTTTGTGGCTTGCTTTTAGGAAGTCTTTTAGACTTTTCAGTAGACATGTTGGGTACTAAGCTTACACTGGCCTTGTTTTTACCTTTCTGCTATTTTTTTTAACATATGATTTACTGACCTTTATCTTCTTATTTACAATTTTCATTTTATTATGAAACAAAGTATATCATATATCATGTTACCTTAAATCCTGTTGGGAATAATGAGTATAAATAACTTGTTTGAATGCTGCAGAAGTCTCTGAGTGAACACTGTAGCTGTTCCCAGAGAATCCAAAACATTTTTCTGAAATGGAAGGGTAGATGATGTGCTAAAGCATCGAACCTACTGAAGATACTGGGGTAGGGACTCAGAAAGTGACTTCTTTTGTGGCAGTTACTTGCCTTGGCTAATGGGAATACCAATCCAAATGGCCAGATGCTGAAAAGAAGAGGTAGAGAGGCAGCATTAAATTTGGGTGGTAGTGGGGATTGATCTTAAAATAAACTAAAACTGGTACAATGCAAGGAGGAGGGATGAACACAGAGATGGAGGGGCCCTAAGAGGAAAGTTTATTCCATAAGTATTCTGTTTGCCTTCAAGCCCAGGCTTTTTGTGGGGGTGATTCTTGGGTTACTGGCTCCCCTCTCTTGTCAGTCCAAGGTTGTGTACAGGCCATGGTAGAACAGGTTTGGGAAGCTACATTGCAGGGAGAGTGTATGGGCGGAATTCTTCTGTGGAGCCAGGTTGATTCAAGAAGCTGCTACCGTGAAGTTATCAGCATGTGCCAGAGGGGGAGAAGATATATTTGGCCAGGAGGGGAGCCAAGGCTGAATGTTTGGATGGGCTAGATTATCTGTCCAGCTGAGAGGGTCATTTAAAGTTGGAATGGTCAGGGACCAGTGGATGAAAGGAGTCAGAGTGAGGAAAAAGATATGGAGTGAATGAAGGTGGACAGCTGAGGAAACGAGTTTGTGTGCACTGATTATGTGGCAGATTGTGGCAGGAGCAGCTTGTGAGGGTTCTGGACAGTTCTATACAAGGCTACACCCTCTGCCTTCTTGGGAAAAGGCCAGTTAGAATCTTTCTGGGAACTGAAAGTCTTTTCTTGTTACCACTAAGATGGAGTTAGCCACTGGGTTGGTTGGTGACTCTGTTTGGCTGATGTCTACCTTTTCTCTCTTTGGCCAGAACGGAGGCTCAAAAAATGGTTTATTCGAATGTTACAATATGCTTTCTTCCTGTAGCTATGACCCCAGTGAAGAACAATTGAAGCAGTTGTCAGTGAATAAAACTGAGAAATAATACTATATAATACATTCAAATAAAAATAACACTATATTCAAGACTAATATTGGAAAAAACTAAGATAAAAATCTTCTCTCAGCTTTCTATTCTCCCCACTTCTTCTAAGATGGCTTTATTTTTTCATTCTTTTTTTTCTCTACGTGTATTGCTTCCTACACATTCTGGTTTAATTTTTAGACTTAAGATGTGATAAGGTAGTGTGCCGTATCATTTGCCACTTTCTTATTAAATTATAAAGCAAGAAGGAAGTCTAACATAGAACACCTGTTATATGCCAGGAGGGAACTTTATATACACACTATATATCCCCTTAAATCCTAGCAACAGCCCCATGAAGTAGGAATGCTCTATTTATTGCAGATGGGAAATGAACTCTCTTTTGTTAGACAGGTTCTATAGCTTGATGCACAGATACTAAGTAGGGGAGTCGCAGTTCACATCCAGAACTTTCTGACTTCACAACCCTTGTGGTCAGCTACTATGTGGACACCTATCTCTTAGAATTGTCAGGATTAAATAAGACAGTGCATGTAAGGTGCTGCTACACCCACTATCACTATCACCACCATTACTACTATTCTGCTTTCCAAGGAGTCGAGGTTGGCTGGAGTATAGGATGTGTGAACCACTCACTGCACAGTCTGTGAATAATTAAGATATTTTTAACCATATCAGTGATGCTCATTTATTGAACATGAACCATATGCCAGAGCCTTTTCTTAAGTTCTTTTCTTACTTTCTTCTCATCATGACAGTGTTCTAAATTTGGCATTTTTTCTTTCTGCGCTTTTCAGTGGGGGTATAGAGCCTCAGAGAGATGAGGTGACTTGCTTAAAGTCACAGCTAGGAAATGGCAGAATCAGAACTTGGACCCAGGTTTGTCTGATTCCCAAACATGCCTCCTGCCTCCATGTGATTGTAAGAACAAATTACTGAGGTTATTTCTATACCTCACTCCCATGTTACACTGTAGAAATAATAGCCTCCATTCACCAGACCATAATTTATGTGGGTCTGTCCAAAGTTTCCACTAAAGAGAATTTTGGTTGTGACTGCAGATTTCCAAGTACCATAATAAATGAAACTGATTTGTTCAGTTTTTTTTCTACAAAGTAACATAATCAGTTGGTGGAAATACAGAGTATTAAATGCTCTGATTAAGTCTTTGTCAACTACTTTTGGCTGCAAAATGGATTAGAAGGTGGTTCAGAATTTAATGCAGACATAGCTCTCAGAACGTACTCAGGGTTCAAAGGGATACTTCAAAGTGTGGTCCTGAGAAATTCCCACATTACACTTTCATGGTTGAGATAATTCAGAGTCTTGAATAGTGAGGCCTGTGAAAGGGAAGCAGTTATGATCAACTCATAAAGAAGAGTTTTTGGATAAAAGGAGTTAATGAATCTTGTTATTTTTCTTCACTAAAGCCTGTGGAAAGAGAAGGATGATTAAAAGTATAAAGAATACTAAAATTAACAAAGTATCTTGTATTTAGAGGTTGAAGAAAGTTACTGAAAATGGTACTGGAACAACTGAGTTATCAGGAAGGAATGGCATTAGACTTGTCCTCCCAGATTTGCTTAGCCATCCACAAAATAAATACCCCTTAAGCTGCAGTATACTTGGGAAATAATTATTGCTGTCAACTGGCCTCATGGTTAGCAAGACAAGTCAGTATAGTCAGATGAAAGCCCAAAGAGCCAGCCTATGCAGGGCTGGGCAAAAGAGAATCACATACCAAGAATGCTGTTTAGAGGTTTTGCTGGCAGAATTCCATTTCATCTTTTCACTTTGGGCCTTGTCTAGCTCAGAGAGAGAAAGCCTCCAGCATTCTGTCTCTATTGGTACCCCCCTAAAACACTCTCTTGCATTTCTCCAAGAGAAGCAGCCACAAGAATCAGTGGAGGAATGTCTTAGAAATCATTGCACTGATTTTTAGAGGTGACTTTATGTTATGTGGGAAAACAGTAGGTTATAGGATTGTTCCATTCCTGTATTTCAAACTATGGGGAAATCATATTTTCCTCTATTCAATAAAATACTTAGCTTTCCCTTTACCCATAGACAGTTCTGATTGTCAGCCTCTGTCTAGTCTAGCCTCCATCCTATGGACTCAGCCTCAACTAGCCCTAAGGCAGAAAGGATTTTGACAAGTCCCATCCCTACCATCAGGTCTGTACCTTCTTTTATTGTCAGACTTATATCCATTATGCCTCAGGTGAACCCCCTCAACCAGGCCAGATGACTGGACTGGCCTCACTTTCCTCCACCTGGCCCACAGTTCTCCACTCTCCTTCTAAGCCCTCTTCTACTGGAGTTTAGTCTCCTTTGCCCACTCTTTGTCTGGAACTGGCCCTTGTAATCTCAGCTGCTCACAGTGTCCAGTTTTGAGTTCCTGATGTGTGCTGCCATTGTCTTGGCTTATGAAAGCTCACCCGTCTTGAGAGTTACAGTTTCCCATGAACTTTTCAGCTATGTGTAGTGGACTGTTGACTACTCTGTTCAGAGAGCAGACCTTTGCCTGTTCACAGCTTTCTTCTCCATTCCACTAGATCACTGTAGAGATCCTGTATGGCTCCTGCATGAACTTGCACTGCTTATAGATTGTTGTGAATAGATGGGAACTTAAACATCTTTATGATGTGATGGAGGCATTGTAGTATCATGGAGTGATTTTTCTAACTACAGTTAGCAACTGTCTTTTTCTTCAAAGACTTTTTGTGTGAATTGGAATAGCTTCTCTTTCATATGCCATTTAGTTGCAGATCTCATAACTTTGGGTATATTAGTGAACTCAAGGCAGACTGTTGGGACAGGAGACATGGGTTCAAGTTGTGGCTCTGTTATTAATTGTGTGGGACCTTGGGTAAGATGCATCACCTTACTGGATCCTATTTTCTTCACCTATAAAAATGTTGGTGATAATGGCTATATACCTCATGATAGTGGTGAGAAGATTGAATGAATGTATGGATGTAAAAATATCTTACAAACTACTCCTTATCCTGTGGAGGAGAACCATGTGAGTTACTGTATTTATGAATAGGAGTTGAGGTACTGTTACTCACATGTGAAGAAACGCATCAGAGTATTAGGACATGCAGTGACCGAAAGGTCTGACTAGCAACTGATTGATTCTTGTAAGATAAATAGTGGAGTTTCATATCTTAACTTAAGGTGTGGCTCTGCGACTCAGTGCACAGAAAAATGAAAGATTATAGGGTTTTGATTACAGCCAAAGTTTGAGGAGGCAGCATGTTTAGTGAAAAGAGCACGGGCTTTAGACAACCTGGGTTCAGATCTCAGGTTAGCCACTTAATGGCTTGGTGAATTTGGGCAAATTAATCAATCTCTTCGAACCTCAGTTTCATCACAGTAACACTACTCCCACACTCACTACTGATTTTTTAAAAATCCAATCTGATAGTCTTTGCCTATTAACTGGAACATTTAGCCCACTTATATTTACTGTATTTACATATGTATTTGGTATTAAATTTATCATTTTATTGTGTTATTCATTTCATTCCTTACCTTTCTTTCAGTTGTTTTTAATCACTCCATTAATTTTCCCTTTACAAATTAGAAAGTTATATATTCTTTGTATTCATTTAGCTGCTAGCCTATAAAGTACAGCATATAGAAATAATTTATGCAAGTCTAAAGTGAGTCAAAACTTGTATACTATTCCCAGATACTGCAAGAATTTTGGATCACATTTGTATTATGTTCTCCCTTCCTCACCCCAAGTTATATATCTTATTGCCTGATATTTCAAATTTACCATGTTTCATTTCTCTTTTTAACAGCACCAGATAGTAGTGGTATTATTGCCTTTGTAGTCAATATTCATATAAATTGGCCCACATTTTTACTTTTTATTTTTCATTCCTTTTTACATCCCAAATCTTCCATCTGGCCTATTTTCTTTTGGCTTTAAATCATTTATAATTTTTAGCAAAATATAGACTGATAATATTTATTATTATTATTGCTTCTAATTGTCTCTATTTTGCATTTTCCTTTTTTTTTCTCTTGGTATCATTAATATACAATTACATGAGCCACATTGTGGTTACTAGATTCCACCCATTATGAAGTCCCCACCACATACCCCATTACAGTCACTGTCCATCAGTGTAGTAAGATGCTATAGGGTCACTACTTGTCTTCTCTGTGCTATCCTGTCTTCCCCGTGCCCCCCCTATATTATGTGTGCTAATCATAATGCCCCTTAATCCCCTTCTCCCTCTCTTCCCACCCATCCTCCCCAGTCCCTTTCCCTTTGGTCACTGTTAGTCCATTCTTGGGTTCTGTGAGTCTGCTGCTCTTTTGTTTCTTCAGTTTTTGCTTTGTTCTTACACTCTGCATATGAGTGAAATCATTTGATACTTGTCTTTCTCCACTTGGCTTATTTCACTGAACATAATACCCTCTAGCTCCATCCATGTTGTTGCAAATGGTAGGATTTGTTTTCTTCTTTTGGCTGAATAATTTGCATACATTCTTGAAAAGTATTTTTATAAGGAATAGAATTCCAGGTTATTAGTTATCTTTTTTTTAAACTTGGGAGACTTTATTTACTCTCCCCCATCACCAATCATGGATATGAGTAGCTTGATCTTATATCTCCTCAGGGAAGCATAGCACCATTGAGTAACGATTACGTCCTATGGAGAACTTAAATCTTTAGTCACAGTGTTACAAGCTCCTGGTTTTGACTCCACAAGCCCTCTTTGAAATGACCTAGGTTAACAGTTACTTCTGTTCAACACATTGAGGTAGACTACTGGTCTTTTGCCTTCTGTTGTTGGTATTGAAAGGTCAGCTGTCTATTGGTTATTTCTCTGAAGTTAATCTGCCTTTATTCCTGGCTACTTTTAAGATTCATTCTTTCTCTGTCTCTGTCTCTTTTTCTCACTCTATCACTCACACACATGCACACACACACAACCTTCAATGCCTCCTTGCCTGGCCTGACCAACTCTTTCTTTGTGCAGTTTCATTATGATGTATCTAAGTGGGGATTTCTTTTCCTTTATCCTGCTTGGAATTCACTGGACCTTTTGAATGTTAGAATTTGTCTCATTATTCTGCCTATGGTGAGCACATAATTTACTCTCTCAAACAGGACTCTCCTGTTTAAGTAAAAGATGGTATTAATTATTGAGCTGGGATAACAGGCCTAAGCTAGACTGTCTCAAGCAAACAGTATATAAATGGTCCCCATACCTCTGTCTCTCAGCCATTTTATGCTTACTGCTTATGTGGTGTATCTTTTTCCAGCCATTTACTTTTGACCTTTCAGTATTTTCATATTTAGTTTGTGTATTGTTGACAGCATATGGTTCAATTTTGCTTCGTGATCAACTCTGACAGTCTGTTCCTTTTTTTTTTGTAGATAATTATTTTTTATTGAGGGGTAGTTGACACACAGTATTACATTAGTTTCAGGTGTACAACACAGTGATTGAACATTTATATACATGATAATTCTAGCTACCAGCGATCACCATACAAAGTTGTTACAATATTTTGACTATATTCCTTATGCTATACATTACATCCCAGTTACTTATTTATTTTACAATTGGAAGTCTGTACTTTTATTTTTGAGAGGGCATCTCTCATATTTATTGATCAAATGGTTGTTAACAACAAAAAAATTCTGTACAGGGGAGTCAATGCTCAATGAACAATCATTAATCCACCCCAAGCCTAATTTTCGTCAGTCTATGTGTTAATCCAAGCTAGACAAGGGCATTAAAACATACACAGATGCAGAAGATTTCTCTCAAAACAGGGGGGGGTGAGGTTCTAAACCTCACCTCTCTTGATCCCTAATTTCTCACCTGATGGCCCCCCTGCGACTGTGCCTGTCTTAGGTTGTTCCTCCCTTGAGGAATCTTACCCGTCTCTGGCTAACCAGTCATCTTCCGGGGCCATACAGGGAAATGCAAAGTTGGTAAGTGAGAGAGAGAAGCCATATTGTTTGAAAAGGTTAGCTTTTTACTTCTTTGCAGATTTATGCCCTGTGGCTTCTATGCCCAGCATTTGTCTTGAGGTATCTTTACCACTTGGAGGAATTATGATACTCGGTAAATTTGATATGAGGCACGAATTCTATTTAAGGGTTGTAATTAGGAAGGAAGAAGAAAAGCTATAGAAGTAGCAGGCGGAAGAAAACATGGGAAGATTGATTATTTCTTTGACATATCTTCTTGTAGAATAACTTCAGCATGTATAGGTTTTAACCTACTAATTAAATTGCACACACACATCAACATAATAGGAGTACAGCTACGTAACCAAAGCACAGTCTGTTCCTTTTAATTGAAATGCTTATACCATTACTGTTTGACATAATTATTGATATGGTTGTATTTAGCTTTACCATTTTATTCATTTTCTATTTGTCTTTTCTGTTTTTTTTTTGCTGTTGTTAATGTTATTCCTCTCCTGTCTCCCATCCTCACTTTAGTTATTTGAATATATTTTAGTATTTTATATTATCTCTTGGCTTTTAGCTATAAGAGTTTATATTAGTCTTTAGTGGTTGCACTAGCAAGTAAAATATACATCCTTAGGGAACCCTCCTGCACTGCTGGGAATGTAAATTGTTCCAGCCACTGTGAAAAGCAGTATAGAGGTTCCTCAAAAAGCTAAAAATAGAAATACCATACAATCCCATAATTCCACTACTGGGAATTTACCCGAAGAAAACAAAATTCTTGATGCCAAAGGATATATGCACCCCTATGTTTATTGCCACATTATTTACAATAGCCAAGATATGGAAACAACCAAAGTGTCCATTTAGTGGATGACTGGATAAAGAAGATGTGGTACATATACACAATGGAATGTTACTCAGGCATAAAAGGAAAGCAAATCTTGCCATTTGCAACAACATGGATGGACCTAGAGGGTATTATGCTAAGTGAAGTAAGCCAGGCAGAGAATGACAAATACTGTATGATTTCACTTATATGTGGAATCTAAAAAATAAAACAAATGAACAAAACAGAAATAGACTAATAGACAAAGAGAAGAGACTGGTGGTTGCTATGGTGGGGCAGGTTTGGAGGAGTGGGTGATATAGGTGAAGGAGATAAAGAGGCACAAAATTATAATTATAAGAAATTAGTCATGGGAATATAACTACAGCATAGGGAATGTAGTCAATAATATATCTTTGTACACTGATAGTAGTTACACTTACTGGGGTGAGCATTTAATAATGTAGATGACTGTTGAATCCCTATGTTGTACATCTGAAATAAATATAATATTGTATATCAACTACAATCAAAATAAATACATAAATAAATATATTTAAACTAGTCCTTAACTTTGCTAGTCTATTTAGAATTACTATTGTATTATTTCATATAAAATGTAGAAAGTTTTAAACCATATATGTCCCTCTAATCCCCAATCTCATTCTTTATAATTATCCTGTTATTACATCTGCCTACATTGAAAATCATATAAGAAAATGTTATACTTTTACTTTAAATGGTCACATGTATTTTTAAGAGTTTAAGAAGTAAACTGTTTCTCATGCTTTTCATTTGTTCTTGAAGATACAAGCTTCCTTCTAATACTATTTTCCTTCAGTCTAAAGAACATTACTATGTGTTTTCTTTTTTTCTGAAAATGAATTTATTTAACCTTCATTCATTCCTGAGGGATATTTTCACTGAATATAGAATTCTGGGTGATTTTTTTTTCTTTTATCACCTTTAATATGCTATTCCACTGTTTTATTTTCTTCATATTTTCTGGTGAGAAATCTATGGTATTCCCATTTCATTGTCATCAAATAAATGCAAATTAAATCACAGTGTGGGACTTTTAGCTTCTGATATGGTGGTGTGACCCTCAGTAGAGCAGTCTCACGCTGCTACCTGTTCACCTGACAAAATATGAAAAACATACTTGAGGATTGTGGTGACAAAATATAGGCCAGGTGTGGAGGAGAGCTGAATGTTGGAGAAGCAATGGGCGTGGGCATGGTTTTGTGTTGTTTTTGTCTTTGTGGCTTTGCCCCATGGGCAGGCATCAGCTGTTCAGTGAGACAGAGCAGCAAAGGCAGCTTCCACTCATAGACATGGTGTCTCTGGCTAGGAGAACAAAGGAAAGAAACCCAGGCAACTCTGACTAGATAGTGACGGGTAATTCCCAGAGCGGAGGGAGCTAGAGAAAGGGATCGCCTAATCCCATGTATGCACACCACGAAAGTCTCAGGCTGACCCTTGAACCACATAGTCACAAAACACCCTCAGAGGAGCAGAGCAAAGGCCTAAAGACTTGATCTGATATTTAAACTACCATCACCCTTGGGTCATGGTTATTTTGTTTGTGTTGTGTAATTTGCCATAGAGTTGAGTTCTTTTTTTCTAGTTATCTTGCTGTGGTCAATTCCATTTTAATTTTATTTTGATTAGAAAACATATTCTAAACTGTTTTGATATTTTAAAATGTGTTGAGGTTTTCTTTATGGCCTAGCATATAGTAGATTTCAATAACTGTCCTATATGCTCTTGAAAAAATGTGAATTCTGGCTCTTTTGGATGCACAGATCTATAAATGAGCATTACATTGTTCACTGTGCTCTTCAGAACTTCTCTATGTATACTGATTTTTTTAGTTGCCTGTTCTATCCACTATTAAGATAGAAGGGTTAGTATTCCTTTATGATTGTGGAATTGTCTATTTTCCTTGTTAAATTTTTAAGTTCTTTTTACTTTACATAATAAACTTAGAAACTGTATTATTGCCTTGAAGTCTACTTTGACTGATGTTAATGTAGTTATGCCAACCTTTTGGTTAATATTTGATTGATGTATTTTTTCTATCCTTTTTCTTTAGAACTTCCTGTGTCCTTATACTTTTTAAAATTAATTATTTATTTTGTTGTCATTAATCTACAATTACATGAAGAATATTATGTTTACTAGGGTCCCCCCTTGACCAAATCCCCCCCACAAACCCCATTACAGTGCTATCAGCATAGTAAGATGCTATAGAATCACTACTTGTCTTCTCTGTGTTGCACAACCCTCCCCATGCCCCCACCACCACATTATACATGCTAATCGTAATGTCCCCTTTCTTTTTCCCCACCCTTATCCCTCCCTTCCCTCACATTCTCCCCCGTCCCTTTCCCTTTGGTAACTGTTAGTCCATTCTTAGGTTCCGTGATTCTGCTGCTGTTTTGTTTCTTCAGTCTTTCTTTGTTCCTATAGTCTTTGGGTTTGAGGTGAGTCTCTTGTAAGCAGCATAGAGATGGGTCTCGCTTTTTTATCCATTCTATTATTCTGTGTCTTTTGATTGGTGCATTCACTCCATTTACATTTAGGGTGATTATTGAAAGATATGTACTTATTGCCATTGCAGGCTTTAGATTCGTGGTTGCCAAAGGTTCAAGGTTAGCTTCTTTAGTATCTTACTGTCTAACTTAACTCACTTATTGAGCTATTTTAAACACTGTCTGGTCATTCTTTATTTTTCTCCCTTCTTATTCCTCCTCCTCCGTTCTTTATATGTTGGTTGTTTTATTCTGGGCTCTTTTGTGCTTCCTTTAACTGCTTTTGTGGGTAGTTTATTTTATTTTTTGCCTTTAGTTAGTATTTGGTTGGTCTGCTTTCTTTGCTGTGATTTTATTTTCTCTGGTGACATCTATTTAGTCTTAGAAGTGTTCCCATCTAGAGCAGTCCCTCTAAAATACCCTGTAGAGATGGTTTGTGGGAGGCAAATTCCCTCAACTTTTGCTTGTCTGGGAATTGTTTAATCCCTCCTTCATATTTAAATTATAGTTGTGCTGGATACAGTATTCTTGGTTCAAGGCCCTTCTGTTTCATTGCATTAAATATATCATGCCATTCTCTTCTGGCCTGTAAGGTTTCTGTTGAGAAGTCTGATGATAGCCTGGTGGGTTTTCCTTTGTAGGTGACCTTTTTCCTCTCTCTAGCTGCCTTTAAAACTCTGTCCTTGTCCTTTATCTTTGCCATTTTAATTATTATGTGTCTTGGTGTTGTCCTCCTTGGGTCCTTTCTGTTGGGAGATCTGTACACTTCCATGGTCTGAGCAACTATTTCCTCCCCCAGTTTGGGGAAGTTTTCAGCAATTATTTCTTCAAATACTCTTTCTATTCCTTTTTTATCTCTCTCTTCTTCTTCTGGTACCCCTATAATGCAGATATTGTTCCTTTTGGATTGGTCACACAGTTCTCTTAATATTGTTTCATTTTTGGAGATCCTTTTATCTCTCTCTGCATCAACTTCTGTGCATTCCTGTTCTCTGGTTTCTATTCCATCAATGGCCTCTTGCATCTTATCCATTCTGCTTATAAATCCTTCCAGAGATTATTTCATTTCTGTAATCTCCCTCCGGACTTCATCCCTTAGGTCTTGCATATTTCTCTGCAGCTCCATCAGCATGGTTATGAGCTTTATTTTTAATTCTTTTTCAGGAAGACTGGTTAGGTCTATCTCCTTCTCAGGGTTTGCCTCTGTAATCTTGGTCTGCATCAATTTCTTCTGCCTTTTCATGGTGGTAGATATATTTGTGGAGAGCTGGCACGTGTGTTGGGTAAGAGAAAGTCCCTTCTTGCCAGTTTATGGCCTTCCTCTCCTGGGAGAACAGCGGCCTCTAGTGGCTTGTGCTGGGCAGCTGCGTGCAGATGGGGCTTCTGATCTTGCCCAGCCGCTATGGAGTTTATTTAGCTCTGCAGTTGCTGTGGGCGTGGCCTGCCTCAGGCTGCTGTATGGCGAAGCTGTGTCGGAGGGGGAACAGGCGGGAGGCTGTTTATCTCAGTGAGGGGCCTCTGAGCTCCACTTCGGGGGTTTGGATGCCCAGAGTTCCCCAGGATTTGCAGCTGCTGGGCTAAGTGTCCCAGGGCACTTCTGTCCAGCTGTGGGGTCCCTGTCCCTTTAAGACTTTCAAAAAGCACTCGCTTTTCTTTGTCTTGGGTGCGCCAGCTGTGGGGACCCACTCACAGGTCTTACTGTCCTGTTTCCCTAGTTTCCAGAACCCCATGCACGTACTGTGTGTCTGCGTTCTGGTGTGGATGGCTAGGGCTGGATGATTAGCAGTCCTGGGCTCCCTCTCCCTCCCCGCTCCGAGTCCTCTCCTCCCGCTGGGAGCTGGGGTGAGGGGCACTTGGGTCCCACCGGGCCGGGGCTTGTATCTTACCCCCTTTGTGAGGCGCTGGGTTCTCATGGGTTTGGATGTGGTCTGGCTGTTGTCCTGTGTCTTCTGGTCTCTCTTTTAGGATTAGTTGTATTTGTTGTATTTTCAAAAATACATATGGTTTTGGGAGGAGATTTCCGCTGCTCTACTCATGCTGCCATCTTGGTTCTCTCTCCACCTTATACTTTTTAAAGTGGTGTTTTAAACATGTTATAGTGAGCTTAAAAAGTTATAACAGCCTTACTGAGATATAATTTACATACTATAATATTAATGCTTATAAGTACAATTCAGTGGTTTTTATCATATCCACAATGTTGTGAAACCATCACCAATTTCAGAACATTTGCATCACCCCAAAAAGAAACTCTGCATTTATTAGTCCCTTTCAATTCTCTCCTTAACCCCGAGACCCTAGAAAATGTTAATCCTTTTTGACTCTATAGATTTGCTTAATGAGAATATTTCATGTAAATATAATAATATAAAATGGGGTCTTTTGTGTTTGGCTTCTTTCACTTAGCATAATGTTGATAAGGCTCATCATGTTGCAGCATTTAGTAATCTTTCATTTCTTTTTATGGCTGAAAAATATCCCATTGTATGTATACACCATATTTTTGTTTATCCATTTATTGATGGACATTTGAGTTGTTCACACATTTTGGCTATCATGAACGATGCTGTGATGAACATTCATGTACAGGTTTTGTGTAGACATATTTTCAGTTCTTTTGGATATACACTTAGAAGTGGGATTGATGGGTTATATGGTAATTGTATGTTTAATATTTTGAGGAATTTTCAAGCTGTTGGCTCCTGATTCTAGTCCATAGATTTATATGTCTATTCTTATGTCTGTATCATAATGTCTCATTACTGTAATTTTGTAGTAAAATTTGAAATCAAGAATGAGTTCTCCAACTTTGTTCTTCTTTGTGATTGTTG
This sequence comes from Manis javanica, assembly GCF_040802235.1. Classification (NCBI taxonomy): domain Eukaryota; kingdom Metazoa; phylum Chordata; class Mammalia; order Pholidota; family Manidae; genus Manis; species Manis javanica. The sequence continues at coordinate 128,739,893 of NC_133174.1, read as the reverse complement.
TGATTATTCTAGGTCCCTTGAATTTCCACTGCTCATCTTGTTGATTTCTGCACAAAAAACAGCTGTGATTTTTATAGGAATTGCATTGAATCTGCAGATAAATTTGGGATGTGTTGTCATCTTAACAATATTAATTGCTTCAATCCATGAACATGAGATGTCTTTCCCTTTGTTTAGAATTTCTTTCAACAATGTTTTGTAGTTTTCAGTGCAGAAGTCTTGCATTCCTTTTGAAAAATTTGTTTAGGAATAAATGCTTAGGAGCATTTTACTCTTTTTGATGCTATTGTAAATGGAATTGTTCTCTTAATTTCAGAAGGAGCATTGGTAATATATAGTGGTACAATTAATTTTTGTATGTTGATCTTCAACCTGAAACTTTTCTGAACTCTCTTATTCTAATAGGTTTTTTGGGGGTGCTTCCTTAGGATTCCTATATATAAAACTGCATCATCTGTGAATAGAGATAGTTTTATTTCTTCCTTTCCAACTTGGTACTTTTTATTTCATTTTCTTACCTAATTGTTATGGCTAGAATCTCCAGTAAAATGTTGAATAGAAGCAATGAGAGTGTGTACCCTTGCCTTGTTCCTGATGTTAGAGGGAAAATGTTCATTTTTTTCACTAGTATGATGTTAGCTAAAGGTTTTTCATAGATGTCTTTTTTCAGGTTGAGAAAGTTCTATTCCTAGTGTGTTGAGTGTTTTTATCAGGAAGGAAATATAAAGTAAAAACACATATTTTATCAGGAAAACATGTCCACACAAAACCTGTACATGAATGTTTGTCACAGCATCATTTATGATAGCCAAAATATGTGAACAACCCAAATTTCCATCAACTAATAAGTGGATAAACAAAAATGTGGTGTATACACACAGTGGGATATTTTTCAGATGTAAAAAGGAATGAAAGATTACTAAATGCTGCAACATGGGTGAGGCCTACTAACATTAGGCTAAGTGAAAGAAGCCAAACACAAAAGACCCCATTTTATATTGTTGGTCTCTGTCAGATGATTTTTTTGCATCTATTGAGATGTTCATGTGATTTTTGTCCTTTATTATATCAGTATGATATATTACATTAATTGATTTTCATATGTTAAATCATCTAGAATTCCTGAAGGAAATCTCACAGTGTCATGGGGTATAATCGTTTTTAAATGTTGCTGAATTCACTAGTACTTCATTGAAAATTTTGACATCTGTATTCATGGGATATATTGGTCTGTAGCTTTATTTTCTTGTGATGTTTTGGTAACAGCATATATTGTGTTTCATTTCTGTTTTGTCTGGTTTTATAATCTTGGTCTTTAACTTGGAGTATTTAGTCCCTTCACATTTATTGTAATTACTGCTGTGGCTGAGTTTATATATATATATATATATCATGTTATCACTCATTTCCTTCTTGGCCCATCTATTGTGCTGTTCTTTTTTTCTGCTAATTTTTTTAGTTTTATGTTCTTCTGTTATTCTTTTTAATGGTTACTCCAGAGGTCATAACATGAATTCATGAATTATTTCATTGTAATACAAATTATTATTTTGCCATATTCCCTTAACCAGTAGAACCTTAAAACCTGTAAACTCCATTTATCTCTGTCTCTGTTATTGTTATCATTTTGTTATTGTTATTGTTGTCATTTAATGTGAATTCTACAAGGCAGTATTATTATTACTTTATGAAGTCGATATTAGTCCATTCTTGTGTTCTTCATTCCTTACTGCATTTCCACATTTCTGTATGGGATCATTTTCTTCTGTTTTAGGGACTCTGCCTATTTGTTGTAATGTAGGACTTGGAATGGTTGTATATGCTCTGGGATTTTAGTTCATCTAGTCCAAATTGTTACCAAAACTCTCTCAGGCATTCAATGTACAATTTTTGTAATGTATCCACATTTAATTAGTTATTACAGCAGGAGTATTTATTTGCTGTAATTTATTGCATTCTACCTGGAAGCAGAAGTTGGTGTGGTTAATTTTTAAATGTGTATTTCTTAAAACAGATTATAAGCTACATGAATGTAGGAATGTTGTCTGCTGTGCTTATTTTGGGTTGTCTGAAATGTATAGTTTATTTGCAAATAAATTAATTAATGCATAGGTGAGATAATGTCTGTCAACTCCTGGTCTCATCATAGGTACTCAAGGAAATAAATAGTGCTTTTCTTTCCTCTTTAATTCTAGTCAACCGTATATCATACTGGGGTGGGAGCTAAAACATTCAGCTATTATCAATTATTTTTACCTGCCTTTTTGTATAGGGAGCAAGAGAAAATATCAGGGAAGGCTTTAGGGCTGGAACGTTGAGGTATACAACTGGCTGACCTACATATACAGTTTTACTGGAGCTCAGCCTTGCAACTGAGAGTGTGAGGATTTGGTTTTTTCATTTTATGGTTTTGAGATTTAGGTTGCATTAGTGGATGATTTATGAAGTAGACTCATATTTCAGCTGCAGAGACGAGGTAAGTTGTACTTTATTTATGAGTTCAAACTGAAGGATGCAATGATAATCACTGAGCATGCTCTCTGTATATGAATCTGCAAATGAACAAAGGAGCCCAGGGAAAATAAGGTGCTGTTGTATAGTGTAACGTGACGACATGGATGAAAGGGAGCAGAGGGGACATCATTCTGCCCAAGTTAGATAATAAGGTTTTTGATATATAAGAAAATACTGCTTTATAAGTAGCTGGCTTTTAATATGTATCTCAGGTTCTTGTAAACGTAGTTGCTGCTGCCCTGCATTCTAGAATCAAGAGCCATATTGGTAGGATACAGCCAATTATTAGTCAGCCAGCCACTCTAGTTCTCAATTGTTATGACACAAAATGAGGCTAAAGGATTTACATTTGGCCATTTTTCAAAAAGGATGTTCTAAGAGAAATTCATTGGCTTGTCTGAAATTCTTAAATTATTGTCCTCAAGCTGTGACATTTTTAGAAGTATCATATTGACCCCAAAGATAATACATCATAGCAGATGAAACATAAAAAGAATTTTTGAGTGATTCAGCCCAACAATGTTGTTTTGCTTTTTAAAGCATTTTATTTTCTTTGGGAGCCAAAAGTTTCTAGATTTTAACAATTCTGTTTGATATTCCATCTTGGGAATCAAGTAGAAGTAAGTTTCTCCTAGTTCTCCCAGTAGTTTGGCTGATACATGGGCAGCATTTTAAAATTGACAGAGCCCACTCCCATTTATTTTCATATTGGGATCTCACAATAATCCTTTGAGATAGGCAGGGAAAAGAATTACTGTATATCTTACAGGTATGAAAACCAAGAATCTGAGTCTTGGCTAGTATCCTTGATCCCTCTTTGCCATCCCAGAAACTGAGTTTGTGTTTGGACAAGCTTAGCTATTATTTGTTCAGTCATCTTAAATCCAAACATTTCCATTTTAGTATAGTGAAAAGAAACTGAATATAGTTTTGATTTCTTGCTGGACCAAAAGACCTATTTTTGTCAAATATTAGCATTGGGTATAATAACCTATGAACTCTGCTTTCATATGAGAAATCTTGTCATAGTAAAATATGTCTGGGAAGAAAACTATCAAAAGGCAAAAAAAATCCAGGTTGAGATGAAGTGCATGACATAAAAACAATTCTTGCAAAGGTATCTTTTCCACTCAAATGACAGAAATGAGTGGTGAGAAAGGCAAGACTTTTTTAGTAGAAAGACAAATGTGATTATTAATTCATTAAATCACATTTTCCCCTGTAACATCTATCATTTTCCTTCTATTAACTCTAGTATGTTTTCTGTTGATGATAAACTATCAGATAAAAAAATCAGACAATAAATATGTTTATATATATATAACTGATTGTAGCCATTTTATGTAGCAAAATGAAAATATTTCAGTCAGGGGTTTGAGAAATCTGCCTTTTTATTTATTTATTTATTTTTCCTTTTGGTATCATTAATCTACAATTACATGAGGAACATTATGTTTACTAGACTCCCTCCTTCACCAAGTCCCCCTCACAACCCCCATTACAGACTCACTGTCCACCAGCATAGTAAGATGCTGTAGAATCACTACTTGTCTTTGCTGTGTTGTACAGCCTTCCCCGTGCCTCCCCCCACATTATATATTCTAATCTTAATGCCCTCTTTCTCCCCCCCTTTTCCCTCCCTTGCCACCCATCCTCCCCAGTCCTTTTCCCTTTGGTAACTGTTAGTCCATTCTTGGGTTCTGTGAGTCTGCTGCTGTTTGGTTCCTTCAGTTTTTTCTTTGTTCTTATACTCCACAAATGAGTGAAATCATTTGGTACTTGTATTTCTCTGCCTGGCTTATTTCACTGAGTATAATACCCTTTAGCTCCATCCATGTTGTTGCAAATGGTAGGATTTGTTTTCTTCTTATGGCTGAATAATATTCCATTGTGAATATGTACCATCTCTTCTTTATTTTTTATTTTCATTATTTTTATTTTGGTATCATTAATCTACAATTACATGAAGAACATTATGTTCACTAAGTTTCCCTTCACCAAGTTCCCCCGACATACCCCTTCACAATCACTGTCCATCAGTGTAGTAAGATGATGTAAAATCACTACTTGTCTTCTCTGTGTTGCACAGCCCTCCCCTTGTCCCCACCACACTATATGTGTGAATTGTAATGCCCCCTTTATTTTTCCCTGCCCTTATCCCTCCCTTCCCACCCATCCTCTCCAGTCCCTTTCGCTTTGGTAACTGTTAGTCTATTTTTGGGTTCTGTGATTCTGCTGCTGTTCTGTTCCTTCAGTTTTCTTTTGTTCTTGTACTCCACATATGAGTGAAATCATTTAGTACTTGTCTTTCTCTACCTGGCTTATTTCACTGAGCATAATACCTTCTAGCTCCATCCATGTTGTTGCAAATGGTAGTATCTGTTTTTTTTTCTTATGGCTGAGTAATATTCCATTGTGTATATGTACCACATCTTCTTTATCCATTCATCTACTGATGGACATTTAGGTTGCTTCCATATCTTGGCTATAGTAAAGAGTGCAGCGAAAAACATAGGGGTGCATCTGTCTTTTTTAAAATTGGAGTGCTGCATTCTTAGAGTAAATTCCTACAAGTTGAATTCCTGGGTCAAATGGTATTTCTATTTCAAGCATTTTGATGAACCTCCATACTGCTTTCCACAATGGTTGAACTAATTTACATTCCCACCAGCAATGTAGGAGGGTTCTCCTTTCTCCACAACCTCGCCAACATTTGTTGTTGTTTATCTTTTTGATGATGGCGATTCTTACTGGTGTGAGTTGATATCTCATTGTAATTTTAATTTGCATTTCTCTGATGACTAGTGATGTGGAGCATCTTTTCATGTGTCTGTTAGTCATCTGAATTTCTTCTTTGGAGAACTGTCTGTTCAGATCCTCTGCCCATTTTTTAATTGGCTTATTTGCTTTTTGTTTGTTGAGGTGCATGAGCTCTTTATATATTTTGGATGTCAACCCTTTATCGGATATGTCATTTATGAATATATTCTCCCATACTGTAGGATGCCTTTTTGTTCTATAGATGGTATACTTTGCTGTACAGAAGCTTTTCAGCTTGATATAGTCCCACTTGTTCATTTTTGCTTTTGTTTCCCTTGCCCGGGGAGATATGTTCATGAAGAAGTTGCTCATGTTTATGTCCATGAGATTTTTGCCTATGTTTTTTTTTAGGAGTTTTATGGTTTCATGCCTTACATTCAGGCCTTTGATCCATTTCTAATTTACTTTTGTGTATGGGGTTAGACAATGATCCAGTTTCATTCTCTTACATGTAGCTGTCCAGTTTTGCCAATACCAACTGTTGAAGAGGCTGTCATTTCCCCATTGTATGTCCCTGGCTCCTTTATTGTATATTAATTGACCATATATGTTTGGGTTAATGTCTGGAGTCTCTATTCTGTTCTACTGGTCTGTGGCTCTGTTTTTGTGCCAGTACCAAATTGTCTTGATTACTGTGGCTTTGTAGTAGAGCTTGAAGTTGGGGAGTGAGATCCCCCCCCCCCCCACTTTATTCTTCTTTCTCAGGATTGCTTTGACTATTCAGGGTCTTTGGTGGTTCCATATGAATTTTTGAACTATTTGTTCTAGTCCTTGCAGAATGCTGTTGGTAATTTGATAGGGATTGCATTGAATCTGTAGATTACGTTGGGCAGGATGGCCATTTTGACTATATTAATTCTTCCTAGCCAAGAGCATGGGATGAGTTTCCATTTGTTAGTGTCCTCTTTAATTTCTCTTAAGAGTGTCTTGTAGTTTTTAGGGTGAAGGTCTTTCACTTCCTTGGTTAGGTTTATTCCTAGGTATTTTATTCTTTTTGATGCTATTGTGAATGGAATTGTTTTCCTGATTTCTCTTTCTGTTAGTTCATTGTTAGTGTATAGGAACGCCACAAATTTCTGTGTATTAATTTTGTATCATGCAGCTTCGCTGAATTCTGGTATCAGTTCTAGTAGTTTTGGAGTGGAGTCTTTAGGGTTTTTTATGTCCAATATCATGTCATCTTCAAATAGTGACAGTTTAACTTCTTCTCTACCAATCTGGATTCCTTATATTTCTTTGTTTTGTCTAATTGTCATGGCTAGGACCTCCAGTACTATATTGAATAACAGTGGGGGAGAGTGGGCATCCCTGTCTTGTTCCCACTCTTAGAGGAAAAGCTTTCAGCTTCTCGCTGTTAAGTTTGATGTTGGCTGTGGGTTTATCATATATGGCCTTTATTATGTTGAGGTACTTGCCCTGTATACCCATTTTGTTCAGATTTTTTATCATGAATGGATGTTGAATTTTGGTGAATGTTTTTTCAGCCTCTGTGGAGATCATCATGTGGTTTTTGTCCTTCTTTTTGTTTATGTGGTGGATGATGTTGATGGATTTTCAAATGTTGTACCATCCCTGCATCCCTGGGATGAATCCCACTTGGTCAAGGTATATGATCCTCTTGATGTATTTTTGAATTTGGTCTGCTAATATTTTGTTGAGTATTTTTGCATCTTTGTTCATCAGAGATATTGGTCTATAATTTTCTTATTTGGTGGGGTCTTTGCCTGGTTTTGGTATTAGGGTGATGCTGGATTCATAGAATGAGTTTGGGAGTATTCCCTCCTCTTCTATTTTTTGGAAAACTTTAAGGAGAATGGGTATTATGTCTTTTCTGTACGTGAGATAAAATTCCGTGGTAAATCCAACTGGCCTGGGGGGTTTTGCTTGTGGGTAGTTTTTTGATTACCACTTCAATTTCGTTGCTGGTAATTGATCTGTTTATATTTTCTGTTTCATTCTTGGTCAGTCTTGGAAGGTTGTATTTTTCTAGGAATTTGTCCTTTTCTTCTAGGTTTTCCAGCTTGTTGGCATATAGGTTTTCATATTAATTTCTAATAATTCTTTGTATTTCTGTGGTGTCCATCGTGATTTTTCCTTTCTCATTTCTGATTCTGTTGATGTGTGTTGATTCCCTTTTTCTCTTAATAAGTCTGGCTAGGGGCTTATCTATTTTGTTTATTTTCTCATAGAACCAGCTGTTGGTTTTATTGATTTTTTGTATTGTTTTATTCTTCTCAATTTTATTTATTTCTTCTCTGTTCTTTATTATGTCCCCCCTTCTGCTGACTTTAGGCCTCATTTGTTCTTATTTTTCCAATTTCAATAATTGTGACTTTAGGCTATTCATTTGGGATTGTTCTTCCTTCTTTAAATATGCCTGGATTGCTATATACATTCTTCTTAGAACTGCTTTCACTGTGTCCCACAGAAGTTGGGGCTTTTGTTGTTGTTGTCATTTGTCTCCATGTATTGCTTGATCTCTATTTTAATTTGGTCATTTATCCATTGATTATTTAGTAGCATGTTGTTAAGCCTCCATGTGTTTGTGAGCCTTTTTGCTTTCTTTGTGCAATTTATTTCTAGTTTTATCCCTTTGTGGTCTGAGAAGTTGGTTTGTAGAATTTCAATCTTTTTTAATTTACTGAGGTTCTTTTTGTGGCCTAGAATGTGGTCTATTCTGGAAAATGTTCCATGTGTACTTGAGAAGAATGTGTATCCTGCTGCTTTTGGGTGTAGAGTTCTGTAAATGTCTATTAGGTCCATCAGTTATAGTATGTTGTTCAGTACCTCTGTGTCCTTACTTATTTTCTGTCTGGTGGATCTGTCCTTTGGAGTGAGTGGTATGTTGAAGCCTCCTAAAATGAATGCATTGCATTCTATTTTCTCCTTTAGTTCTGTTTGTATTTGTTTAACATATGTTGGTGCTCCTGTATTGGGTGCATATATATTTATAATGGTTATATCCTCTTGTTGGACTGACCCCTTTATCATTATGTGATGTCCTTTTTTATCTCTTGTTACTTTCTTTGTTTTGAAGTCTATTTTGTCTGATACTAGTACTGCAACACCTGCTTTTTTATCCCTGTTGTTCGCATGAAATATCTTTTTCCATCCCTTGACTTTTAGTCTGTGTATGTCTTCGGGTTTGAGTTGCATCTCTTGTAAGCAGCATATAGATGGGTCTTGCTCTTTTATCCATTCTATTACTCTGTGTCTTTTGATTGGTGCATTCAGTCCATTTACATTTAGGGTGATTGTTGAAATATATGTTCTTATTGCCATTGCAGGCTTTACATTTGTAGTTACCAAAGGTGCAAGGTTAGCTTCTTTCCTATCTATCTTTCTGACTTGACTTGCTTATTGAGCTATTATAAACACAGTCTGATGATTCTTTGTTTCTCTCCCTTCTTATTCCTCCTCCTCCATTCTTTGTATGTTGGGTGTTTTATTCTGTGCTCTTTTGTGTTTCCTTTGACTGCTTTTGTGAGTAGTTGATTTTATTTTTTGCCTTTAGTTAGTATTTGGTTGGTCTGCTTTCTTTGGTGTGATTTTATTCTCTTTGGTGACATCTATTTAGCCTTAGGAGTGCTTCCATATAGAGCAGTCCTTCTAAAATACCCTGTAGATGTGGTTTCTGTGAGGCAAATTCCCTTAACTTTTGCTTGTCTGGAAATTGTTTAATCCCTCCTTCATATTTAAATGATAATCATGCTGGATGCTGTATCCTTGGTTCAAGGCCCTACTGTTTCATTGCATTAAATATATCATGCTATTCTCTTCTGGCCTGTTAGGTTTTTCTTGAGTAGTCTGATGATATGTCTTGGTGTTGTCCTCCTTGAGTCCCTTGTGTTGGGCGATCTGTGGGCTTCCATCATCTGAGAGACTATTTCCTTCCCCAGCTTGGGGAATTTTTCAGCAATTATTTCCTCAAAGACACTTTCTATCCCTTTATTTCTCTCTACTTCTTCTGGTACCCCTATAATATGAATATTGTTCCATTTGGATTGGTCACACAGTTCTCTTAATATTCTTTCATTTCTGGGGATCCTTTTATCTCTCTCTGCCTCAGCTTCTCTGTATTCCTTTTGTCTGATTTCTATTCCATTAATAGTCCCTTGCACCTCATCCAGTCTGCTCTTATGTACTTCCAGAGATTGTTACATTTCTGTAATCTCCCTCCGGACTTCATCCCTTAGCTCTTGCATATTTCTCTGCAGGTCCATCAGCATGGTTATAACCTTTATTTTGAATCCTTTTTCAGGAAGATTGGTTATATCTATCTCCCCAGGCCCTCTCTCTGGGCTTGTCTGAGTGATTCTTGACTGGACCAGATTCTTCTGCCTTTTCACAGCATTAGAGGTGGTCATAGACAGGAGGCACGTGTGTCAGCTGGGAGCACAAAGTCCCTTCCTGCTTGCTGGTCGCCTTGCCTTTCTCCACTGAATGTGTCGATTACCTGCCCCCAGGGAGCAGTCTCTGGGATAATCCCCTGGGCTGCCTTGGCAGGGCAACCCTTGGGATACCCCTGAGGCCTGCGCGGAATGGCTGGCACACCAGGTGTGTTGTCCTGCAACAATAGAGCCCCTTTGTGCCTTGCTCTGGCTTCCTCTGCCTGTGCTGGGCAGCTATGCACTGATGGCAGCCTCTGAGTCTTTTGCGGTTAGCTGCACACTGGGAAGAGACTCTGGGTGGTTCCTGTGGGTGGGGCTGCTGTCCCGCTGCTCCACTACTGTGGCAGATCAGCCAGTTTGCTTGTAGCACCAGCTGCGGGGAATGAATGGCATTCTGCTTATCGCTGTGAGGGGCTTTGGGGCTGGGTTACCCCCCAGGGGGTTAGGGGGCCCAAAGTTCCTTAAGATACCCAGCCTGCTGGGCTGAGTGTGCCAGGACGATTCCATCCAGCTGTTAAGCCCCTGTCCCTTTAAGACTTTCAAAAAGCACCTGCTTTTCTTTTGTCTCCAGGGAGCTGGCTGCGGGGACCCGCTCACAGTCTCTGTCTCAGATTTTACTTTTCCATTTCTCTAATATCCAGTACACCATGCATTGTGTGTCTGTGTTCCCAGTGGAGATACTAGGGCTGGTTATTTAGCAGTCCTGTGCTTCTACTCCCTCCCCACTCTGATTCTTTTCCTCCCACCAGTGAGCTTAGGTGGGGGGAGTGCTCAGGTCCAGCCAGTTTGTGGCTTTGTATCTTACCCTTTTCGTGAGATGCTGCATTCTCACAGATGTAGATGTAGCCTGGCCGTTGTACTGAATCTTCTGGTCTCTCTTTTAGGAATAGTTTTATTTGCTTTATTTTCAAAAATATATATGGTTTTAGGAGGAGATGTCCGCTGCCCTACTCAGCCGTCATCTTGAGCACCTCCCTCTCCTCACTTATTTTTAAGGTTTTGGGGAATATAATCCCCTGATAATTTTGTTAGAAGATGGCAAAGATATTAAGCCCTAGGATATGTCAAAGCAAATATTACAACAGAACCATTCTTTGTTCTAGTGAATGCAGTAGTTGTAATTAAGACATTGTTGAACTTTGTCTTTGTGATGGATCAATTTAGTATTTTGTCGATATCTTTTTCTTTGTAAATTTGGGGTATGGTATGGTAGGAGAGAGATACAAAAGTCAGCATGAGGCAGTAGAGACCAAGCATTTGAACATTTGACATCTTTTATTCTGACACTCAACAACATGCTTCACAAAAGCAGACCCAAAGCTGTTTTTCCCCTCTGCCACCATTGAATGTCATGTCATTAGTGACAGCTTTGAGGCTGATTCCATATCCATGTTTGTTTGAACATCTCTCATGGATGTACACGTCTCTTCTGAAATGGAAGGTCAAGGCCATGTGTACTGTGAATTGAATGCTCCATTCAACTTTTGATTCTTTGCTCTTTGAATTTTAACTTCCCTCAGCTTGCCTGCCAGTATTTGTCATTTGTAAGAATCAATTTAGAAAATCAGTGAGCAAGTACAAATTCTGAGCATACCTTCAAGTCCCAGGTGAGTTTTCTTAAAGTGCAGTGGCACTGCAGCATCTTGACTGGTACCCAGGAATAGTACTAATTAATTTTCAGTGCCTCTCCCTATCTGAGAATTTCGGCCAGAAAGACTTAATTCTAAAAGATGGCCTGGAGCAGATTTAAGCATAGAGACCTTTAATTGGCATGAGTGAGCAACAAGTCGGACTTTCTGAATTGAGTTCTTCCATGGTTAACCAGAATGCCCAGAGACAGCACTAATTGCCTCTTAGCTTCCAGAAGGCAAAGAGGGGAAGGAAAAAACGAAAGCCCAGCAGTGAATGGTCTGACTGAATTAGTCTATAGGCATTGTTCCTGGGGTTTATTTTTTCATATGAGTCCTATTTTGAGAATAAAATATTTGAATTATAAACAGGTAGCATAGTGCCAGCAGTACATAATTGTTATTGTAATTTGATATAAAACTTCAGAAATCTGTTTCTGTGAATCATACCTTGAAAGAACAGGCCTCAATATTTGAACCTGTCAGATTCTCTGAAACCTCCCTTTTCTTTTTGGCGTGGGTTTATTAGATTTTGGTCTCTGTAGCTTTAAACACTGAAATTTCTCACGGTTATTAGACTGTACAGAACACACACATACCTCATACACAAAGGGTGCGAGTTATGAGAGCTTTTCATTTCAAAAGAGAACTGTCAAATTAGTGAAAGAATAAAGAGCATAGAGTATGTGCTGAATTACAGGATGTCACATTTCACCTGGAATGAATCATGCTTTTAGGCAGGTAAGCTATATATATAAATTCTTTCCCTAAATATGTACTGTGTGTATGAGTACAAGAGATGTTGTGAAGGGGGAGAAGCACTGATAATGCTGCCATACTTGTCTTCTGTGTCATACTCTATTTTTGTGGGCACTGTTGTTCATTGTTAGGAGACATACTAAGCACCCAGGGGGCTTAAGGTCACACTCTATACCCTTGCACTAAGTTGTCAAAAGATCTGAGGAAAGCATTTCAACGTTCTCTAGTGGACTTTCCTAATACGTCAAAATGAATATGACAAGATGGCAGGAGCCATGCTTTACAAAGCCCCCAGCACAGCAGCACCAGGGTCAACTCCATGAAGCGCTCCTGGCATCAGCAGAACGCTGCTGGCTGGTCTATCACCCTGTCTAAAATGTCCATTTTCAAAAATCTTGCACTAATCCATGGGCTGGACCCTTTCTGGTAGTTTTGGATTTTGACAGGTAGGCTGAAATACTGATATTCTAGGCAATAAGACATCTTTTTTATTCTAATTTCTCATTATCTGATAAGGTCCACACTTAACTGCTGCTCACCCTGACAGGAAATGAGGATGGAGGATTTGCATTTGTTCTCTCTGTTGTTGAAGTCTATACAGCTGTGAGTGGAGGGCTCTGCTCCATCACATGGCTTGGCCTAGGCTAGGCCTTGTTGGTGCCGTTGCTCAGTGCTGTCTTCCTGTCTGTGCTCACAGGCCTTTGTTTCACTGCTTAACCTCAACCATGCACAGCAATGTGCTAAGTTCAGGGTTAACTGGAGTCAAGTCGTGATTATTTTGTGTGACATTGCTTCCTTCTCTTTATATTTTTGTGTTCATTTATTCACTCAATCATTCAGACATTTTTCTAGAAATAACTTTGGGAAAGAGTCTGTGATACTTAGTATCAAGCATTAAGCAGTACCTGAGAATTGTAATGCTGCAAATAAAACTTTTAAGTTATAAAGCTGTAATTGAATATTACTGAAGAATATAAGGCAGGCTTTTGGAGAATCCGGGAAGAGAGTTGGGCAGAGGTGATGCAGAGGACTCCTGAAATGCACATAAATGTCAGTTATTTAAATCTCTCCCCTTCTCCTTTGTTTCAAAATAAATGGTATCCTACCTTCTTAGGATTCACACCTGCCTGTTCTCTTCAAGACTCTGCTCCATTGGTTATCCTCTCTTCATAGTTCTGGAAGTTCTTCCTTTTTCCTGGTGCCATCTCTAGCTCTTAGCCAATGCCCATGACGTTATTGTATTGCAACCTACCTTCTGTAGTTACTACTGAATTGAAAGTGCTCAATCATTGGGTATTGTAGATTGAATCGTGTCCCCCCACTCCTACAAATAAGTATGTTGAAACCCTAGCCCCCCAGTATCTGATATCATGACCTTATTTAAAAATTGAGTCTTTATAGAGGTAATCAAGTTAAAATGACATCATTAAGGTGGGCCCTAATCCAGTATGACTGGTAACCATAGAAAAAGGGGAAATGTGGACACAGAAACAGACATGTACAGAGTGAAGACCATGTTAAGATACAGGGGGAATACCATCTACAAGCCGAGAAACACCTGAGGCTGCTAGAAGCTTGGAGAGGGGCCTGGAACAGATTCTTCCACACAGCCTCCATAAGGAACCAATCCTGCCAATGCCTTGATCTCAGAGCTTGAGACAATACATTTCTGTAGTTTCAGCTGTCCAGTTGTGGTAGTTTGTTATGGCAGCCATAGCACACTAGTACAATGGACAGAACTATAATTTCCTAATGATCAAGTTGAAAGGCCCCTTCTTACTCACTCAGGTGAACCCCTTATAATTTTTAACCCTATTTTAGAATTTGATAGAATAGTGAGGTGGAGTACGCCTGAGCTCTGGAGTTAGGCCAAGTTGGGCTCAAAGTTTTGGGTAATTTAATTCATCTTCTCTGTGCCCATGAAGTAGAATGTGTGTAGACCCCATATAGTGGTTGGGAGGATTACATGAGATAAGGCATGTAAAATATGTATCATACAGTAAGCACAAGATAAATAAAAAGTAAATATTAGCTCAGTAGTCAAGCTGGGAAGGACCTAGACTGTGAGTAGTCAGCTGAGATACCAAGTCAAATGGCTGGACCCTGGAAGCCAGAGTCTTGATGGGTATTTAGCCAGGGGGCATGTTCGCTCCTCCTCTGTGCTCTGACCTTTCCCATTGTGCTTAGCGGGCTGTATGCTTTCATTTGTGTGTTTCCTTTCCTATTAGATTTTGAAGTCATTGATAGTGGACATAGTAAGTATTTGATGAATGAAGAAATAACGAGTGGGACAAATCTGAAAGAACATTTCTTGGTCAAGCCGAGGGCTAACTGTGTGTGCTGTTGAATCAAGGCTCAGTGTGGGAAGCAGGGAGCTATGTGAGTCTGCAGATGTCGGAAGCTGCTATTGCTGAGTCAGTTGGACTAAAATGCATTTTTCTGAAGTTTTCAACAACTCTTTTGGCCAGGACTGGATAAAAAAATATTTTTGGTAAATCCCTATCGTACTCAACATAAGTAAGTGATAGAAATGCACTTTCAACATATTTTTTGAGACTATACTACTGTTGTGTATTGCTGGCACTTCTGTGATTTCATCATCAGAATTGGCTACGTGTGCTACTCTGATGCAGAGATAACATCAAGATTGACCTACATTTGTTCTTTTTTAAAGCAGTTTCTCACATTAAGAATGCCGAATGTGGAACCAGAAAGAGCATTCACTTTGTGGGCCAAAATTCTATGGCCGTAATCCTAGAAATCACAAATGTAAGTAGACTGGAACTTGCTTGTTCATATGTCATTTCAAGAAATAATGGCTGGGAAGAAGAATGGGCTTCCTCAGGAAATATTAATTTTCTTTAATGAACAGTCTGGAGACTTTTTGTATCCTTATTATATGAGACCCCAGGACAGATTTGTGTTGACTTTGTTGTAGTTCAAACACAAACTTCCTTTCACATCAGTCTGAGGACCCTTTTCTGGTTATACAGGAATCTGAGTAGCTTTTACAAACAACTCTGTATTTACTCATTTTACCCAGGGCCCGTCTCCTACCCTATGTTTATTCTAGTCTAGATATAAATATCTCTCAGTGCAGGTATAGAAAGTAAAAAATCATGATAGATTTTTCTAGTGCTATTCATTTCAGGCTTTATCATGGAGCTTAAAATAAAAAGCTGTGTTTATACTTCATTGGGTAAGGTTTCCTTGGCTAGATAAGGTGGTAGGCATTAATAACATATTAATAATATTTAAAAAGAGGCCGCAGTTGTGTTACCCCCACCCTTGAAAATAAAAAGCTTAAGGCCGGGAGTGGCAGGAGAGGAAGCTGAATAATGAAGCATTTTCTCTGAGAAAGAGAAAGAGTAGTAAAGTGATTCTTGGCTCTAGGCCAAGTCCTTAGCCTAACTCAGACCTGATTCAGTGCGGTCCAGTGCGTATTTACTATAAACTCAGAGAATGGAAGGCATACAGAGTCGGTATCCTTTTGCATCATACACCACAAGTCTTACTATAAATACTTCAGCATTCATGTGCTCATGTCAGTGTTGCTTGTAAAATGAAAAACTGGCAACAGCCCAAATGTCAAACAGTATAGAACTGGTTAAAATATGATATAGTCATGTAATGGCATGTTATGTAGCTGATGAAAATGTGTGGTAAAAAGATATAATGGCATAGGATGATATATTCACAGTATATCAATAATTAGAAAAAAGGCAAAATACACAATAGTAAGTACAGTAGGAGCCTAATAAATATGTACATAAATTCATAGAAGTCTGGAATATAATTTCTCAAATTGTTAATAGGGGCTGTCTCTGGATTGTGGAATTAGATGGATTTTATTTTTGTGCTTTTTAGAATATCCTCTATACTTTTGATAATGAACATGTATTAACTTTATAATGAGGAAGAGTAAAGGAGAGACTGCCTCTCCTCCTTGTAGACTTTGTTGTAGTGGGTTAAATGATGGCTCCCCCCAAAATGCATGTCTATGTCATAACCCCTAGAACCTGTACTTTTGGTCACTATAGATTGTGTCTGTCATTTGACTGAGAGCTTGTCCTCCAGTTTTCTTTGGCAATTACACATTTGTTACTACATAGTCACACGACCTTATTTGGGAAAAAGAAATCTTTACAGATGTAAACTAAGGATCTTGAGATGAGATCATTTGGGATTATCTGGGTGGGCAGTAGATCCAATGACAGCTGTTTTTTTTTTACATAAATTAACCCATTTATTATTGTCTAGCCGTGCTTCAAATGGTGGTGCTTCTCCTAGTCTTTCAGCTCTCTCAGCCTTCTGATGGCCGACTTTACTGTGATGGCAGATGTGGTGTTGCAGGCTCAGCTGCCACCAGCTACTGTTTTCATGTGGGAACCACAGGGCCAGATCCCCATAGCTCTTCTCTTCATCTTGGTTTTGCCACAGAAGGAGCCAGAGTACTTGGCGTGCTGGCCTCATTCAGTTTTCTTTACCATTTTCCTGAGGGAGGCACCATAACATGTCCTGTATTCACTGATGACTCCAGCCTTCTTGGTGCATTTAGCCATGTTGCCACTAACTAGGTGCAAGCCAAGAGAGTGGCAACTGTCTTTATAAGAGACAGAAGAAGAGAACACACGGACCCAGAAGAGGAAGCCATTGAAGATGGAAGCAAGAGTTTCAAATGATGTGGCCATAAGCTAAGGAATAATGACAGCCACCAGAAGCTAGAAGAGTCCTGGAAGGATTCACCCCTAGAGCCTCTGGAGGGAGCATGTCCCTGTGGACCAATGCCTAGAGTTTGAAATTCTTGCCTCTAGAACTGTGAGAAAATAAATGTCTGTTGTTTTAAGTTTCTGGTAATTTGTTACAGCAACCACAGGAAACCAATATAGGCTGCAGTGGGCTGTGCAACCCATTGGCTCTTCCTGCCCCATGGACATATGACTCGGATCTTCTCTCTGGCTCTCCTTAGCCCTGGATCACTGCGCTCACCATCTTCAAAGAGCTATGCTGAGCTTTGTCACCAGCTCACTTTCCATTTGAAGTTGGCATGCTTCCTTCTCTCTTTCCCTCTTCTCTTTTTTGTGAGACCTTCCTTTTGATCACTACAGACTGCATCTGTTTGGTCCAGGCTGAGAGCTTGTCCTCCAGTTTACTTGGGCAATTGAACATTTGTTACTACATATTCCCAAAAGTGCCTTAATGGCTGCCTTGGGCCTCTGTATGTTCAGAGGAGACCCAGTGATTTTCACTACCCTTTAAAATATCTGCCATGACTTACAGAGGCCCCAAATGGCATTGGCACCCAGGATACTTGGGATATGTTATTATCTAGTTAGAGGAAAAAGAGAAATTCCTTATAGCAACATGGGGAAACATCATTCCCAAAGTTACTGAAGAGGTTTCCCAAATACCAGAGCTAGATAATTTGCAGATATTTTGTTGTTCCTGTTTGCCAAGGAAGTGAAGATAGTTCATTAACTTAATTTAGTCTACCATGCCAGCTTCATCACCCATCTCTTATGATGGCCCAGTAATCTCTAGGTGCTGTGTTCTGCTGTGTTCCTCACCCCTATGTCATTGTTACCACTCTCTGCTCTTCCTGAAAGGAGGCCCCTCCTCCACCATGGTTCTCAGCCTGACTCACTCCCCTCTCAATTCCCTAATTTTGCTCAAGCATTACCTCTAAGAAGACTTTCATGTCTCCCACTCCCCAGCCTGGGTCAGGTACTAGCCCTGGCCTCTTGTATTTCTTTAGCAGCATGGACTCACCTCTACCCTACTCTGCTTGCAATGCATAGAAGTCATCTTTTTGTGGAGGTGGGACAGTTTCAAGTTCATGTTACCTGATGATAGGGTTTCCAGAAGACAAAGGAAAGAGAAAATGAAGCAAACTCTCCTGTGAATGGAATACTGTCTATGGCTGAATAACCTCTGCAAAGAAAAAGCTATAATAAACTGCTGCCATGGAAATATTTTATCTTCTGCCCACTGGATCTATATGCAGAATTCCCTAAGCAAAACTCTCTTGCAAGGAAAAGAAAAGGCACAAGCCCATGACAAAAATTTAAACAGGGGCCTCCCAAATGTGAGAAAATACTGCTTTGAATGGTCATTATAAAGAAAAAGGAAATGATCTGTTTGGCTCTTCGTTACTGTACTGTGAGATACTTGAAGGAGGCAAGCTCTTAATTCCCTGCACTTAGCACAGAGTTGGTGCTCCTTAGATATTTGTGAAATAAAAGAGTAGGTATTTTCCTCATGACCCTGTTTTGTTTGAAAGCTGTGAAGAGAGAAGGAGAGCAAACACTTTGATACCAGATCTGCCATTTGTCTGGGTTAGTGTCCTGAAGCCCTATAGACAAGACCTTTCTATCACCCATCTGAGAAGCTAAAAGCATGACAGGATTTTTGGCAGGTAAGGATGGGGAAAGCAGATAATGCTTTTTCTTTTCAGTCTTGAAAAAGTACCAACAAATTGCTTTACACTGGGAGGTGATAAGGATGCCACACACAATGGGGGACATCAATGCATAGTCCCTGTGTGGTCAGTAAGCATGGTAGTGGCAGAGGAGATTTTGCCGAGAGATTAATCAACTTTGATCCTGACATTCCTCTGCAACAGGACCCAGGATTTCAGAAATAATTGACAGAAGGTGGTGTACCCAGACATTCACAAACTATCCTAACTCATGCCAGAACAAGACAGGAGGTAGTTTTCAGTTACTGCTGTCAGACTTGAGCACAAAATTTGATAACAGCTCCTAGTTGTATGATCCCTCCTGGAATGGGATAGAACTATGTTCCTCCTAGTTCTGTGGACCTGGGGCTATGCCAAATGGTGTCTTGGAACCGAGTCCCAGGAAGTTCTGAGTCTGAAAGAAGAAAGCAATTTATAGCTGGAAAAGAAGGCAAGGGAGTCAAGAGCCACCAGATTGATCCAACAGCTCCCTAACTGGAAGGGCAGTATTAGGTAGATGCCAGGTAAACATAAGGGAATAAGCACAGAGGAGGAGAGCAAGCTACAGGGGTTTGAAACTGGTGCTGTAAGTAATTTCATGAACACAGCCTTTCTCTGCATGGCCTCATAGGCTCACTGGGCAAGGGGCAAGCTCTTTAAGCTCTAGAGTATCTGTCTTTCCCAAAGAGACAAATTTTGTGATATATTCTGTTCCCCCTCACATAGAAAGAAGATGATATGAGTTGTAGGAAAAAGACAGTCACCTACAAGCCAAGGAGAGGCCTAGAACAGACCCTTCACACACAACCTCAGAAAGAACCAACCCTGCTAATACCTTGACCTTGGACTTCTAGCCTCCAGACCTGGGAGACAAATTTCTGTTGTTTAAGCCACCTAGTTTGTGATTATTTGGTTATGGCAGCCCTAGTATACTAATAGAGAGAGTATATAATGGAGAAAAGAGCAGAGGACTAAAATTAAAAGCATAGGATCAGTCCTACTGAGCAGAAAGAAGACAGGAAATAAAAGGTAAAAATGTGTTGGTCATAGAAGTGGAAGGCGAACAACAGCAGTGTCCTGTCATGAAAACTAAGGGAGGAGAGACTTTCAGAAAAGGGAGTGGCATACAGTAGTTCCAAATGCTATGGGGAATTTTCATAGGACAGAGATTTGAGTAGTTTTGTAATTAGGAGGTCCTGGAAGTCTTATATGACCTATGGGAAGGCACTTTCAGTGGTGGTAAGGGGTAGGGGATAGAAAGACCAGGTTTGGGAATGGTGATGAGTAAATGGGTAGTGAGCAAGTGGAGACTGTGGAGACATGTCTGAGAACTAGTAGAGGTTGGCTGCCTCAGAGTCAACTGGGACAACTATAAAAATATGGATTTCTCAGCCGCAGCCCCAGAATTATATTTAGATTTCTCAGGACTGAGGTAGGGCCTAGAAATCTGGTTTAAGAAGCACTTCCAGGTGTTCTTTGTACACAGGTAGATTTAAGAACCACCTACTAGGCTACTGTTTGAAAAAAAATGGTAGTAAAGTAGGAGAGAAAGAGGACTGTACTGATCAGGATTGGCTAGGTAATATTGTACTAACAAACTCTAAATAAACCCTTTTGTGTGTGAAATACTGATTTCTCCCTCTTACTTTATGATCATCATATGCCAGGGGAGGGGGTCTCTCTTTGACCCAGGCTGACAGAGGTTTCAGTTGTCTTGCTGCTCTACCTTCTGAAACATGAGGTCTCCTTAGTTTCTGCTTCAAGAAAAAAGCCCATGGACATTTAACATCTGCTCTTCTAAGTTTCTGTCCCCAAATGTTTTTAGCCTAGGAGACAACTGAGCATGTATAGGCCAATAGAAATATGCCAGAGAAAGAGGAATTTGAAAGTGGAAGGAAGAGTGTGAGAGATAAGCAATAATAGGGTAAAGTCCTAGAAGAGGGGTGGGCATAACAGCACCAATTAGGGTGGACTTAACCTTGGAAAGGAGGGAATGTATTGCTTCCTTAGAGTCAGATGTGAACAAAAGGGAAAACGAAGCTTCTGTGAGGTTTTGTAGGAGACAGAGATTCTTATCACTATTAGCAAAATTATTCTGAGCCTTGACCTGTCCTTCCTTTCTCCTTTCCAGATATCTATGCACAATTCTTTCATATGAGCATTCAGACAATTACAGTACTTCCAAAATTACCCCAAGGTGATTAGTCAGCAGGACAGAATTAGCAGGCATTCACGAGTCAATTGCTTCTCTCCCATCTTAAAGTTGAAGTTCAGAGTTGAATCAAAGCAGATACTTCAGAGTCCCTTAAGGATTGGCAGTTTGATGTTTTCCTTTCTGGGCTTCATTTTCTTGTGCAGGTTCCCAGAGAGTCAGCTCACCTGGTCATTAGCATAGCATTTCAGTTTGAATAGCAAATTACTCTACCCTGTTGGGTTAGGGAAATCATAATGCTATTGCTTCCACTGTACTTACAATTCAAAATCGTGAGAAACAGGATTCTAGATTTGCAAGGGACCTTTCGCTAGGACCATATTAAACTCACTAAAGGAAATGAAAAATGAATTTTTCTATTTTTACAAGCCCCCATCAGAGGCTGATTATGCAGTTGCTTCTGTTCTTCCTAATGGCTAGCCTGGTGCCCTCATTTTGCATTTGAGATGCCTAATTTTGCTCTAGGAGGAGGGAGTTCCCCACCCAGGGCAAGTTCTCTATGAATATGAATTTGATGAGGCCAAATAAAGGCAAAGGCAAGAAGTTGGGGATTTTAAAAGGGGTACCATGTTCTCACAGCAGAGGTCTCAGCCCCTCCTGACTCTGGCACTGCTCCCTCCTGCTCCCCAGCACAGGCTTAATCCTCTCTTTGCACTGGGCTCCATGGCTTCCCTCTACCACCCACCATTCTCCCCTAGTTTTCCCTCCAGGCTTCCCTTCTCCGCTCTCCAAGTTCTCTGTATGCACACTTGCAGTGCTCTCCCAGGCCCCTATTTCCCCACCCCTCGCACTGAGAGGGACTCTGTGGGTGGGTCTCTGGTGACTGGCAGTTGCCTGACCAATTACGTTATATACCAGCAACTGAGGAGAGGAGAGAATGGGTGTTTCCTCTCCACCCTTCCCCTGAGCTGGTACTCCTGTGACTGACTAGCTGCTCTGTCCCTGGTAAACATCCCATAGATGTGCAAACAGGCTCTTATGTATATATATATATTCAGTGGGTGCTATTAAGGCCAGGTGGGAATCCTGGTCAGAAATTTCCATTTTCTCCCCACCTATCCTCTTATTAGCCCTCTATGGATGTAGAGAACAAGTGTACAAATCCTAATATACATGATGACCATAATTATACTGTCTTGTGGTCTTAATTTTGAAATATTTTCTTTCCCAGAAATGTATCAAATGGCTAATATGTGCCAGTCACTGAGGGTATAAAATTAATATGTAAATGAATCAGTCCTTGTTTTCAAAGAACGTGTAGGGGAAGGATAATAATTTTCCTTCTATGCCTCTAAGTTCTTGCCTGAAACCCCTGCCCCTGCAATAGAAGATTAACAGGAGAAAGACATTTTAATGATATGTATACTTCCTGTGCACTTCCTGTATATGTGGGAGAGACCCAGGAAAATTGAGTAACTCCCCAAAATGGCTCAAACTCTCACCTTCAATACCATCTCCAGCTAGAGACAAAATATGTTGGGGGGGAGCAGTTATGGGAGGTGACCAGGAAAAGCATCATAAAGGAGGGTAAGGTTGTTATGCAGATTTAAGTCCACACCTTCTCCGTTGATAAAAGGTTCTAGAAATTTAATTATCTTCCTCTTCCTGGTATAGAAAGGGAGCCATCCTTACAAATGAGGATTTCATTTTGTATATATATAATTTGTCCCTTACAAAAGGGTAACTTGGTTTTTTTGGAGCTTCTCCTGTGTCTCTGTTTCTTGAAAATAACCAGCTCCAGGTAATCTTTCTGTCAAAGAGGCATATTTTGGGATGACATTCTGCTCTATTACAAACTCATAATTTAGTTGGAGAGGGACAGTTGCACATTATATTCTGATTGTTTCTTTCCCTGTAGTTTAACAGAGGTGGGCTCCAGGAACCATGGAGCACAAAGAAGGAAGGAATTTTGTCTGGAGTCATCAGGAAAGACTTCACAGAGGAGCTAACAGTTGACCTTAGTCTTGAAGCCTAAGCTGGGGTTCCTCTTTGTCCATGATCTCTAAATCTCCATGAATGTTTCTACTTCTTTCTTTAGTTACATAACTGCCTTCATGTGCCCAAATTGCCCCATTTTCAGGTTTTACCCTGTCCCTTATAAACAACTCAAATTCTACCCAATACAAAGTGGGCAGCCTAGAATTCCTCTAATAAATTTGGGGATTCTTGGTGAGGTCTAAGGACTGTGGACTGTTTCACTCAGTCACCTCTAAATCCTATTCTCTGTGGCCACCAAGTCCTTGATCTTTGCTCTGAGGCTTATCTCCTGAAATAAACCTGCTTCTCTTTTCTACCAATTCTCCATGCAAATCCTGGATGGGTTGGGGGAGGGCTTCACTGCCCCCATACCTTTGACCCAGGGCTGTGTGCAGGCTTAGCTAAAGATTTGAAGCCATGAAAGGGGAGGCTCGACTGAGGGGAGAATGGGGGCTGAAATTCAGCCCATGAGTCTCTCACCAAGCCTTGTGCCCTAGTTAGGTCCTGGGAGGAAGGGGCATCTTTTTCTGATTAACCCAAATGTGGGTTATGGGTTAGTAACAGTCCTGAGCTGGATTACACCACTGTACAGCTGGACAACCTCAGACTAAAATTGTTAAGATAGTTGTCATTTCTGTCCCTGGTAGGATTGCCAGATTTAGCAAATAAAAATAAAGGACACCCATTAAATTTGAATTTCAAATACAGTGTATTTTTTTTTTAGTATGACTATGTCCCAAACTTCGATCACCTGAAATTAAAATACAAGATATTTAGTGAAATTTGATCTGTAACCCTAGCCCCTGGGAGATCTGCTTCTACCTCTTCTCTCTCTCTCTCTCTCTCTCTCTCTCTCTCTCTCCAGTTCATTTCCTTTTAACCACCTATTTTTTTCCATTTTTTATGTAGAACAGTTTAGCTGTTAGGCTGGTCTCAGCTCAGACCTTTTGGGCTCTGCCTGGGGATTCATTTTCATAATCAAACATCTTTGTCCTAAATAAAAACAGTTGTCTCCTGAGGGGGAGGGGAATACTGCAGTCTGCTGAAAGTAGCAATTGTTCCTATTTTTCTGTATAGTTATATAGCTAGAAATGGGGCAGAGTTCATGAGGGAGGGTTGGCCCATTATAATTACAATACCCATAATTCTTATGATGAATAAACAAATAAATGTGATAACCTTAGCATAGAAAGACAATGCTACTCATGTATTTTCAACCCAGCAATTGAATCATGGGGCTTAGGACGTTAGGACTGAGTTAGATTGCTTTACAGGTTCTGTAGTCTGACTCCTTTCACAATTTGAAGATAGAGGAACTGAAGCAGAGGGGGACTGTGACTTGTCCAAGGTCCTACGAGTTCATGTTAGAGTCTGCCCCTGGATTTGCTATGCCTGTTCTCGTCTCTCAGGAGATAAAAGTAATGTGGCAGAATTTGCATTTTTCAAAGCACTACCGCCTCTGCCCTTGGTTCTGGTTTTGTGCGGTCCTTCTCCCATACTATGCGAAGGTGAAAAGTTTCACAGTTTGTTACCTTTCAGCCTCCCTGGGACCCAGCTTGCTGGACCTCAGTGGTGGCTGTTGTCCTGGTCCTGCCAAGGAGTGGGATTTACCCATGATGGTTTCTACATAAAAATACCAACAAATGCCTTCAGGTCATCATTTTCAGTGCCATGAAAAGTAAGCACTTGGCAGTCTCTTGAGATGAAGTGTAGATGCCTTCTCACTGTAAAAATATGTTGTGTGATGTCGCGGCAAGAGAGATTTCTTGTCAATGTGCAATGGTGCAGACGTAACTGAGTTTCTCTCTCAGCTCCTCTTCTTCCCACTGTGCAAGGGCCAGTCCTGCTTAGAGTGTTTCCTTTTGCCACTTTTGTTTTTCCTAAGTTTGTTGCCTCAGTAAATGTTAAACCTATTTTCTGACCCTTCTAAACTAGACATGCTGCTAAAGGGAGCCAGTCAGTCACACTGCCGAAAGGCTCAGTCCCTCTGATGAAGATGTGGACATTTTTAGGACTTACTTGTTTTAATCCCCCCCTGCTGGTGAAAAATAATCCACATATATTCTGTTCAGAAGCTGAAAAATTGAGTCTCACAGTAACAAAATGCCTTCTCTTACACAAAGGTAATGATTTTGCCCTTTAAATACAGAAAGATAAATGAATATTTCTTCCATTAGCCACTGTGGTCTGATCCTTACCTGGCTGCTGCTAGGAAGGAACCTTAAGTCCTCTTGATGGTGCATATATATATCTCTATATATATGCAACACCTTGCACAGATGTTGCAAAGCACCATAATCCATAGCCTGACATTGCATTGTGTCATTCTTTGGCATTTATGGCATATACCTGTGACTTTTGGAATTACAGTGAACTATGAGAATGGAATGGAATAGCCTGCTTCTGGCCAACCTTTTCCATCATCTGTTTGCTGTTTTTCATTGGTTATGGGATATGAAAATTAGGTGTCCATGCCTGTTAGAAATTGTCCAAACTAAGAGCTAAGAGTCTCAGAGTGAGTTCCTTGCACAGAGACGGTATGGGCATTCATACCTGTGGAATGAGCAAACATTAAAGAATCAGTGCAATATATTTCCTTAGTGCCTATACTTCATAAAATTTATTTTGGCTGCTCAGAGGAATTTTCTGCTTCCTTTTTTATTTTAGATGACTTCTTCGTGATTGAAGTTGATAGATGTATGGCCTTGAGATAGGTTAGGTATTAATATGCTATTTGTAATTTTGGGGATTGAATTTAGTGGGGAGGGATACCAAGGAAAATTATAGGTTACCATAGAAAACAACATTTTCTATTTTTAAAATATGTGATCCTTCCCACAAATTTAGTTCTGCAGTGTACATATGCCATTTATGGAAGCTGCTTTGCTGAGGAATGATGTCGGGGAATACAGTGAATTTAACATACTTCATAAATGTTAACTATCTAGCTCTTCTGTTTG
This sequence comes from Manis javanica, assembly GCF_040802235.1. NCBI lineage: Eukaryota > Metazoa > Chordata > Mammalia > Pholidota > Manidae > Manis > Manis javanica. The sequence goes on along the minus strand of NC_133174.1, from coordinate 128,714,175 downwards.
GGATCTAATGATGTAGATCATTCATCTTTCTTGTTTGCCACTGTTACCATGCATTCCATTCACTTTTGGAGCACCTGTGCTGATGCTGAAGGCTGTACAGAGATGATGGAGACACAGTTCCTGCTTTCCAAGTTGCTGGCGGCCTATTAGGGAAAAGAAGCCATGGACACAAACGGTGTTGATGAGAAGCATGGATGGAGGCCTCTAGTCTGGGCTCCGCTTACGAAGGCATGCTACTGTGTATGAGGTTACTCATCTGTCAAATCAGGGCTTTCTGTGGCATGAAATCAGAAACTATCATTCTATGGTTTTATGACATACACCATAGAAATATATAACCCAGGAGATCAGCGTCCTTCCTGCGTCATTCACTGCTTTTCCTTTAGCACCTACCATAGAAGCTAGCCCACAAAAGGTGCTCAGTTGTTTATTGAATGACTGAGTGGACAGAGAATATGGTAAAAGAAACTGACGTAAGGGGAACTCATTTTTGGATCGGGTGATCAGTGAAGACTTTAAGGAGGAGACAGTATTTGAAGCAGTCTTTAACGTTAGGCGTTTTCACAGGGGAAAATTTGGAATGGCATGCAGTTGAAGGCACTTTGTATGTAAGGGTAGTTGTGTCATGCAGTGGGAAGAATGTGGGGACTTTAGCCAGAAGATCTGAGTTCAAATCCAAGCTCTGTCACTCACTAGCATTTGTCCTTGGGCAAGTTACTCAACTCCTCAAAGCCTCAGCTTCTCCATGTGTAAAATGGGGATGATGATAACAATCACTTGACAGATTTAGTACAAGGATTAGAGGAGATGGTACAAAGTATGTTACATCATGTAATGCAGTGCTCAAAAGTGAGTCTGAAGGAGTAAGAAAAATCAAGCACTGACATAAAAAATGAAGGGTGTCTATGGATAGATGGATATTCTATGTTGGCATAGGGTATAGTTGCAAAAGAAGTTAGTTGGATTCAGACTGTAGAAACATGCATGATGTGGTTGAGAGTGTGGAAATGTCTCTAAATCTGTGTTAAATATATTGATTTCCCTTAAAGAGAAACAAACAAAACTCAGACTCTTGGGCCAGATCCAAGGTCTTTGACCTTCCTAATACCCAAGGTTCACATCATTGTTTTCTTACATGAAGGGAGCCTTACAGTATGGAATTGAAACCAACACACAGCCTGCAAAAAGTTAACCAAAGGTAGGAGATGTGGGGCCAGGAGAGAGGGAGTGGCAGAGATGACTTCTAGATTTTGAGCCTGGGAGAAGGGTGGTGCTAGGAAGAGACACAAGGTTGTCTTGAGGAGTTGTAGTTCCTGGAGAAGATACTGTATTTGCCTTAAGCAGCCTGGAACGCTGCAGAAGCTGAATGAGTTGTTTATTGCCACCTTTCTGATCCAATCATTTTGGCTCCTATATTTGGGACCTACTTATGATAAAAATTACTCATTATTTATCTGAAATTCAAATTTACTTGGGGGTCCTATTTTTTATTTGCAAAATCTGTCAATTCTGTATCTGGGGCATAATGGGAAGAGTTAACCCCTGGTTTCTGCTCCTGTTTCTTACCTCTCCCTCACAGTGAGTAAAGCTCCCTTGCTCTGCTCCCTCTTTTTTGGCTCTGTTCTCCCATGATGGCCTCATGCTTTGGTCCTTGGGTCACACCAGATGTTTCTGGAGCCAAGGAAGAGAATTCTACCTCATTCACCTCTGCCATCCCTCCTACTCCTCCATTGTAGGGGCCAGACTGGATTGCAAACCCTCTTACACATCTTAACAAGTCCCATCACCAGCCAGGGCAAACCAGGTGAAGTTTCAGCTGTACTTGACCTCCATTCCCTTTTTTCCAAAGTTGATCTTTGCCTTGATTTCCTTGTAATTGCAAAAGGAGTGCATCGCCACAAGAAGAGTGAGCAATGAAAATAGCAAAGAGTTTATGACAGTAGAAACACATCCATGGTGGTTGTGAAAATTAAAGGAAGGGTTTTCCAGGTGGGAAGAATGACACATACAAAGACACTGAGGATGTAGACATGAACTGTTTTTTTTACCATTGCATTTTTTTCTCCTTCCTCTCCAGCTCCCAGTTACCCCACTGAAAGCTGACAGCTTGGCCTGTGCTTTGGATGAATATTTCTTCTCATTAAATCAATTCCTTTTTTTCCCCCCAATCCATTTTTATCTATAATTAGTCACAAGTGTTGAACATGCTTAATCCTTTTGGAAATAGGAAGAGTTCAAATATATGGTGATTCTAGTTCAAACTACTCGACAAGATAAAAAGTACTCACTAGGCATTTAATGATAGTGGTGCTCTTTGGTCCAGGTTAGCTCTTGTATTCTGAGGCTGTGAACCAGGGACACAGACGTAGTTCTCTAAGCAGGACATCTCCCTCTTCTCTCTTCAGAGAACAGTGCTAGCTGGGAACACATGGCTTCTGTTCTGATAAGGACCATTCTCCAGATATGCCCTTGTCCAAATCAGTGATTGGTTAATGCTGACTTATAACCTCACAGCTTTAGCTGTTTTTAGATAGCCAAGATGCCACCATGAAGGAAGTCTGACAGAGGTCTTTAAGAACAGCAAGAAAGGCCAGTGTATTATTGACCGTTACTTTTATCCTTTTATTTGGATTTTATCCAAAAACGATTATAAGGTGACTTGTAATGAAACAGACAGTACAACATAAAAAAATAAGTAAACACTTTGGAGGGGAAGATGGAAAAGGGCAAATGGGTACATACCCATCCTTGGCTGTGTCCTGTGAGCGTTAGTATGCATTCTCAACCTGACCCTCCATCCTGGATCTGATGGCTGCTTCCAGTTGGGTGCGCACAAGTGCTTCCTGTTCTGATTTACCCTATGACTTGGCATTTCTGGGAAGATCTCTATTCTACTAACATTGACTTGAAGACCTGGATCTTTCCCAGTTTGTTGGGTGCCTCCAGTGCCAGCTCTTGGGTCTCTCTCCAGGAAGCTGGAAGCTTTGGCTAATTAATCCAAGTGGGAAATACAAGAATATCTTTCATTCTCACTCTGAACAACGACCTAAGTATCTTTGACTTGGAGACTTATTACCTCTTAGGTTATCTACCTTACATCATCAGAATTCATAGGTGATAGGACTGGCAAAACCTCTAAGTAGTTCTGGGCCTCTTATTGGAAGGATTTTACTTTTCCCCATTAGAACATCTGTTTTACATAAGACCTTCAATCTAATTTGTTAAGAATATTACCATGCATGTAGTCAATATCACTGAATGCAATCATCTTCATTATTTATCACTAATGGTAGCTCAGTGCTGGACTAAAAGTAATTATCATTATTTCCTAGTGACTGTACATTCGAGTACTGTAACTTAGCACTACCAGGAAGACTGCAGCATATCACCAATCATGTCAGTGATGTGGTTTATGTTGCAGTGGTCAGGTCAGGAAGAGTTCCAAGTGAATGCTGTGGTTTACTTAGTTGACTTTTGGGTTGTAGCCTAATACTTCTTTTATGGTCAACAGGCATCTCATTTTTAATCATTTTTTATCTCATATGACTTGTAGCAGAGAATGAAGTATTCATTTTGTTATTTCATATGCTAGACTTCTAAATGGAATGTGGTGGAAAGGGAAGACTATTCTTTCACACCTGTAGCTATAGCTGTAGCACGCACAGTATGGGAACTGAAATGATGAGATGTTTTGCTCTGAGGAATTTTTTTGTAGTACTGTCAGAAGTTGAATGGGTTATATCCTAGTGAGTTCTAGAAGGCTGTGATACTATGTTTCTATTTGCTCTTAATTTTCCTTACTGAGATTTGCTTGATCAAACTGTGTCTCTTCTGAACTTTCTTTGCCAGCAAATCAGTTCAGTCACTTTTAGCTAAAGATTATTTACTTTTCTACATGTGTTGTACACAGGATTTTAAAAAATTTATAAGTTACAGGTGTACATTATAATTCAACATCAGTATACTCTATAAAGTGATCATCTCCAAAGTCTAGTTACCATCCATCATGTTACAATTGACCCTCTTCACCCCTTTTGCCCACTGCCCAAACCCCTTCCCCTCTGGTAGGCATCAATCTGTGCTCTGAGTTTGTTTTGTTTGTTCTTATTTAAATTCCACATATGAGAGAAATCATGGTATTTGTCTTTCTCCTACTTATCTATTTCAGTTAGCTCAATACCCTCAGAGTAAATCCAAGTTGTCATAAATGGCAAGATTTCATTTTTTGAGGCTGAATAATATTCCATTGTATGTATCTATGTGTGTGTGTGTGTCTGTGTATGTATACACACATACCACATCTTGGTTCATCCATATATGGACACATAGGTTGTTTACGTATCTTTGATATTAAACATATCAAATATCAAATAATGCTGCAGTTAACACAGGGGTGCATATATCCTTTTGGATTAGTGTCTTCCTACTCTTTGGATAAATACCCAATAGTGAAGTAGCTGGATCAAATGGTAGTTCTACTCTAGTTTTTTGAGGAATCTCCATACTGTTTTCCATAGTGGCTGTACTAATGTGAAATCCTACAAACACCATATGAAGGTTCCCTGTTCTAGACAACACTTGTTATTTCTTGTCTTTTTGATAATAGCCATTCAGACAAGTGTAAAGTGATATCTCATTGTGGTTTTAATTTGCATTTCCCTAATAACTGGTGATATTGAATATCTTTTCATGTGCCTGTTATTTATCTGTATGTCTTCCTTGCAAAAATGTCTATTCAGATCCTCTGCCCATTTCTTAATCAGTTTGTTTTTTTGTTGTTGAGTTGTATGAGTTCTTTATATATTTTAGCAATTAACCCCTTATCAGATGTATGATTTTCAAATATCCCATTTAGTAGGTTGCCTTTTGGTTTGGGAGATAGTTTCCTTTGCTGTGCAGAAGAAGAATTTTAGTTTGATGTAATCCCATATGTTTATTTTTTTCTTTTGTTTCCTTTGCCTTTGGAGTCTGATCTACAAAAACATCATTAGGACCAACGTGAAGGAGCTTATTGCCTATGTTTTTCTTCTGGGAATTTTATGGTTTCAGGTCTTACTTTCAAGTCTTCAATCCATCTTGGTTTGATTTTTGTGTATAAGATACTGGTCTAGTTTCATTCTTTTGCACATGACTGATCACTTTTTGCAGCACCATCTATTAAAGAGATTGTCCTTTCTCCATTATATGTTTTCTGCTCTTTTTTCATAAATTGTCCATATATGTTTGGGTTTATATCTGGGATCTTAACTCTGTTCCATTGATTTGTGTGTTTGTTTTTTGTGTCAGTACCATATTGTTTTGATTACTGTAGCTTTGTAGTATAGTTTTAAATTAGGGAGTGTGATGCCTCCAGCTTTGTTCTTTCTTAAGATTCCTTTGGCTATTTGGTATCTTTTGTGGTTTCACACAAATTTTATAATTATTTGTTCTAGTTATATGTAATATGCCATTGGAATTTTGATAGAGATTTCATTGAATCTGTAGATTACTTTAGATAGTATGAACATTTTAACAATATTCTCTCAATGCATGAGTAAAGAATATTTTCCCATTTATTTGTGTTGTCTTCAATTTCAGCAGTGTCTTACAGTTTTCAATGTACAGGTCTTTTACTTTCTTGGTTTAATTTATGTCCAGGTATTTAATTCTTTTTTATGTAAGTAAATGGAATTGTTTTCTTGATTTCTCTTTCTGATAATTTATTATCAGTGTATAGAAAAGCCATAGATTTATGTATATTGATATTTTGTATCCTGTGATTTTGAATTCATTTATTAATTCTAATAGATTTTTGGTGGAATTTTTAAATTTCATCTATATATAGTATTATGCCATTTGGAAATAGTGACAGTTTTATTTCATCTTTTCTAATTTTATTTGTCTTTCTTGCCTTGCTGCTGTGGCTAGGGCTTACAATATTATGTTGAATACAAATGGTGAGGGTGAACATCCTTGTCTTGTTCTGATCTTACAGGAAAAGCTTTCAGTTTTCCACCCTTGATTATGATGTTAGCTGTGGGTTTGTCATATATGGCCTTTATTGTGCTGAGGCATGTTCTCTCTATATCTACACTCATGGGGCATTTCTCATGTGAACTGCATTTTCCTGCTGGCTGTGGCAGGGCAATGGTGGGTGGTGCAAGGGCACTTTTCCAGCCTGGTTGTAGTATGACTGTTATGTGTGTTAGTGGTATGTGGAGAATACCCACTGGTGCTAGCAAGCTAGAGGAAAGGGACAAAAATTGTTCCAGCCACCTCTGTCACCAGCTAGTGAGAATGAGATTGCAAAATTGGCACCCACCAGTATTTCCATCCCTGGAGAAGGTCAATGCAGGTTCTTTTCTCTTCAGCAGTTACTGTAGAATTAGCAACTGAGTCTCTCTCACTTACAGTCTAGACCCTTTTTAAACTGTTGTGTTTGTGCTTGATTGATCTCAGGGCAAGTGGGTCTGTATGAGAGCCCTTTAAGAGTAGGCTCTGCATTCCCTACAGTTTTATGGTTTCCTTGACTTAGTGTAGCTCCAGTGAGAAGGGTGTTCCCAACCCAGGATGAATCCCCTATGAAACTTGTAAAACCGAAATAAGTCAAGGGAAAGAGTAGGTTGGGAGAAAGGCCTTTTATTTCTTAACAGTTTGCTTGAATTCACTAGCTACGTCTGGCCCTGTCTGTCTCCTTCAGCTGCCACTGACACTCTACCACCTGGACAGACTCTCTGCTTACCTCCTACCCTTTCCAGGAGAAAATCCATTTTCGGATCCTTGGTGACTGGCAGATGACAGACCAATTACATACCAGAAACAGAGGGGAGGAGAGAATGGACATTCTTTCTCCACCCTTGTCCTGGAACCTGCAGGAGTAAACAGCTATTGATATGTAAATGAACTAAGGCTGGGCAGGAGATTCTGGAAATACTGCATTTTGCCCCACAGTTAATCACTGTTGATTTTGAAAACCAGATGTTGTGGTGGTTTGTCTTTCCAGCACCAGACCCAAGGTTCATGGTGCCTGATGTGGGGCACAAGCCCTTTGATCCTTGAGGGAGCATTCCGTATTTTTGGGATCACTCCCAGTTGTGTGGTCACCACATCTGGGGTGTGTCCCAGGCAAGACTGAGTCTCTGTCTCTCCTATTCATCTCAACTGCATCTTTTTTATCTTGTTGTGGAGGTGCTTTTCATCTTGTTCTTGGGTTCTTTTCAGAGAAAAATTATTCCATTGTAGCTATAAATTTGTTGTTCAGGGTCTTCCTACACGTCCATCTTGAACACCTCCAAACTACACAAGACTTTTCAGAGCAAATTCCAAAAATGCCTAACTTCTTTTACTCCCATTCATTTATTTTGACATTCTTTTAGACTCATATGCAGTTGCAAGAAATAATAACCGAGTATACCAACTTCCCCAAAGGTGAGATCTTGCAAAAACTATTTATGTATCACAGCCAGGATATTGACATTGATACAGTCAAGATATAGTACAGTTACATCTCCACAAGAATTCCTCATGTTATTGTTTTAAAATCATGCCTACTTCCCTCTCCCAATCTTTTTATCTATAATTATTCACAAGTATATGTTATCTTGACTCCTTTTGTAAGTAGGTAGAGTTCTTCTACCTTCAAGAAATTCTGGATCAAATGAGTTATTGGTAGAAACAACCATATTTTATGGATTTTTAATTATGTGTGTAGCTAACTGCATGCAGCAAACCTCAGATCTGATAAATAGCAGAAATCATTTGAAAGATCTTCCAACTAGCTTTAGGGCATGCCTTTGGGTTATGGAATTATAACTTCTGAGAAAGTAAATCCCTGGGCAAAATACCTCTAAAACCAAGATCAGTCAAAGGGAGAAATAAAGTTTAAAATCCATTTATTGCTTACAAACTGCAGTCCAGAGCCATCTTTCTTTCCTGCTCTGGCAGAACCAGTACTCCCCCTAACCTCTCAGGTTCAGTTAAGTCCTCAGTTGCCCAGGTAATTACCCATTGATATGGAGATGAACTTTTTCCACCCCTGAAGAATGCCTGTTGATATGCAGATACACTAAAGCCAGGTGAGAAATTCTGGAAATATTATAATTTTACCCACAGGCTACCCTTCCAGAAATCTCACCTTACAATCTACTCATTCCCCTTCTTCTGCAATGATCCCTGGGTAAGAAAACTAAAGCATTGTAACCAGACTAATGATATACAATAGTAACAGCAATAAAATCATGATAATCCTCAAGCTGGAGGATTCAGCTAGGTTCAACATCCTATGCAGATTAAGTCCAAAGCTCACCCATTTCAGCCATCATCCAGCAGATGCAGGCAGGGGGCGCATCCAGGCCACAAGTACTGTGGAAGAAAATAACCATGATCTTTGGGGGCCACTCTGCTCTTACTCCAGAAATACACAGGAGGCCAGCTCCCAGGTCTTTTCCCCAAGGTGCCAGAAGGGCCAGCTATTGCCATTCCATTTGTCAAAATGTCCAGGGCCATTCAACAGTGTCTCCAGGGTTTAATGCAGCAGGGGTTGACAATTTTACCCAGAGAAGTGAAGAGACTGTTCAGGGACTTACTAGAGCATATGTGGTAAGCAGGTGTTGAGAGAGAAGCAATGAAAATAGTGGGACAGGTTAAGAGACAAGGCAGCTATAAGCGTAGGCTGTGTTTTTAAGGCATGGCTATCTAACAATGGCAAATGCAGTATGTAATGGAGTGGGGGTAAACTCTTCCTTGACCAAAGCTTATGTGAGAATCTTCATAATTCCAGTTTGTGTATGTGGGTGGGAGAGGGGTATGTGGTAGGAGGGGTTGTGCTCTTAAGTCAAGTGGAGAGTATCTTTTCATTATTTTGGAGAATGTCCTAAAGCAATAGATAGATTCACTGAGAACAAGGTCAAAAATCTTGTAGGAAGGAACTGATAAATGCTGGAATAGGGTGTGGATGGTTTGCAAGGCTGATACTCTGCCCAAGTAAGAAACTGAGGCAGAAGTCCGTGCAAACAGACTACCAATTCAGAAAGCATTCCAAGAAAATTGTAACTTTGTTTATTTCAGAACTTGGTTCTACTCAATATGTATTTATGAATTTTTTCCTATGCGTCACAGTGTGAGCTAGGCATTGAGGATATAATGCCCGAAGACTGTGAGAACTGAGAAACCAGTGGATACAGTACATACCAGCACAAGCTAGGATCATACTAGGGCAGCCAGACACAGTCAAGAACCTATTTCTTGGTGTATCTGGGGATCCCATAATCTTCTCTGCCTTAGGACTGATTTTGATATTCAGTATATTCACTGCCTAGCTTATTATTAGGGTTTGAAACTTATAGGTGGATAGGTAGATATATACAACATGCATACATATAGATACATACATACACACACCGATAGATACATAGATGGAAAGGAAGCTCAGCAATTCTAGCAGGGTGGGGCTGCAGAAGGCAAAGGCTAACACTTTACAACAATCCAACACTCCTTTATCCTTGGACAGTAAAACAGGAAACATTTAACATTCGAGATATCAATAAACAGATTGGTGCATTTTCATGTCACTGTGAATGTTTTCAGAGCTCTGAAAAATCTATTGCTAAGAAATCCTGAGTGATCTTGCATAGCATCAAAAGGCTTTCATTAATGTATTTAATCTGTGTAATGAAATTTCAAACTATTTTTCTTGCCTTTATTGTTGCTTCACCAGTAACCAAAATCTTAAGACAGCTCAATGAATTAGAGCGTGACCTAAAGTCCAAGAGTGGAGAGTCATCAATCAAAAAGGGAGATTATCTGGGGCAACAAAAGTGATTTGAATGCCAAAGAACACTATTTGTTGACAGAAACACACATTTGTACCTATTGTTTTGTTTTGTAGGCCATGGAACATATCAACAGCCCAGTTGTATCAAAACGAAATTTGATTTTAGACTTCCCTCCACCTTGATTTTCTGGAACTTCAACTATGTTTTCCTGTGACTTTAAGACTCAGTGCCTTGTCCTCTCCTTGCTCTGTCCTTTCTCACTTGTGGTGTTCTCTACCTTTTGTTTCTCCAATTTTAATTGATAAATAATGTTTTCATCTTGAAGAGCACTCCACACTTACTTTTTCCCCATGCCCTGTCTCTACCATATCAGGCTGTCAGATAGCAGAGGTCATTTTAATGAGTCCCTGTTGAGATAGGCTGACTAATTTAACAAACAACTGTCAGATGTCAGTGGCTTAACACAGTAAATACTCATTTCTTAGTCACACAAAATCCAGAGATGCTGTTCCTTAGTCAGTTGTACTGGGCAGCTCTCCTCTGTATAGTGACTCAAGGATGCAGCTTCCTTCCATCTTGTGATGCTGTCATCTAATTGAGCCACCACGATCACTGCAGAAGACAAAGTGCAAGGATGGAATACTTGACACTTGGTCCAGAAGTGGAACATATGCCACTTCTGCTTTCAGTCCACTGGGCAGAACTAGTTATGTGGCCCCACATGAATGCAAGAGGGATGGGAAATGTAGCCCATAGCTGGGCAGTCACTTCCTAAATGATGACAGTGCACTTGGAGGTACTGCTGGCTGTTACTGTCTCACCATCTTCTGAAAACCTTATCCCATGGGAGTGCCTCAGTTCTCTTGTGATTCTTTTTTTTTTTGAGAGGGCATCTCTCATATTTATTGATCAAATGGTTGTTAACAGTTAACAACAATAAAATTCTGTACAGGGGACTCAATGCACAATCATTAATCCACCCCAAGCCTAATTCTCATCAGTCTCCGATCTTCTGAAGCACAACGAACAAGTTCTTACATGGTGAACGAATTCTTACATAGTGAATAAGTTCTTACATGGTGAACAGTACAAGGGCAGTCATCACAGAAACTTTCGGTTTTGATCATGCATTATGAACTATAAACAATCAGGTCAAATATGAATATTCATTTGATTTTTATACTTGATTTATATGTGAATCCCACATTTCTCCCTTATTATTATTATTATTATTATTATTATTATTATTATTTTAAATAAAATGCTGAAGTGGTAGGTAGATGCAAGAGAAAGGTGGAAAACATAGTTTAGTGCTGTAAGAGGGCAAATGTAGATGATCTGGTCTGTGCCTATAGGCTAAGTATTAATCCAAGCTAGACAAGGGCAACAAAACATCCACGGATGCAGAAGATTTCTCTCAAAATGGGGGGGGTGAGGTTCTAAGCCTCACCTCTATTGATCCCCAATTTCTCACCTGATGGCCCCCCTGCGACTGTGCCTGTCCAGCCTGTCTTAGGTTGCTCCTCCCTTGAGGAATCTTACCCATCTCTGGCTAACCAGTCATCTTCCGGGGCCATGCAGGTCTTATGATTCTTAAGTGACCGGCTGTGTTCCCTATTCCAGCTGATCTATGTGTACTCAAACTCCTCCTCAAGTCATAGCCACCGGTAAGAAATGTATTTCTTTTTCATTTACATAATACATCTGGAGAAGGCTGGGCACCTCTTTATGTATGTAGTTGCAACATCCTACTCTTTATGCTTTCTTGAGCCGGAGATCCCCTCATTAAATTGGACCATCACTGAGAAGATAAAAAAACAAAATGCAGTAATTTACAATAATTTCAGCTAAAGTTTTTGTATTTGTTAAATATCATGAGTTTGGGGAATAAAAACGTTTATCTATATTTGTAAGACAGAAGCTGAGCATTTTGGGGGGCCCAGTTGAGTTCTCTGGTACTGGTTTCTGACCCATACAGATGTGACAGTGACTCTCACCATTCTGGTAAGGAGCCCTTGTCTTAAACCCTTTGCTCTGAGGGCACGTTTCAGCATAACATGTCAGCAGAAAAGGCTAAATGTATATGTATACAGATGGATCTTTCTAAAGGCTAAAGATATTTGTATTTGATTGTTCTATGTCCCTGGCTTCTATTAACTTGCACAGCCTAAGGAATAACCCAGAGTTCTTAATCTTCTGCACTTAATTCAGGTCTGGTTATTTACATAAGCATTTATTTCTGATTGGCCCTGTTCTTCTTTAAAGATAGGGGAATGGTTAAATAAATTATGCTTCATCTATATGTTGGAGTGTAAAGAAAGGTTTAAATTTCATTTCTCAGAATTTTTAATGACCATTAGAAAATGCTCATAATATAATACTTAGTTTACAAAAATATATTTAGATATAATATCAATTTGTATGTGTGTGTATATATATGCATAGCAAAAAGATTGGAAGAAAATGTATCAAAATTTTAACTGTGGTTATTCTTGAGCAGTGGGATTGTGGGTGACTTTCAAAATTCTTTTTTACAAAGTATTTATATTTTTCTTTGTTTTCCAAAGTTTAAAAATGAGCACGAATGACTCATGAAAAGAATATTAATCACTACACCTGTCAAGTCCAGCATCTAACCATTCTTGTGAAAATTTCTAGAGGCTAGCAGATAGGGAACTTTGACTGCCTTAAAGTGGTTGAATTCTCTATCTTTAAATTAATGAAATATAGAGTGACCTGGCACCTAAAACTGGTTATATCACTTTTTCCCATTCTAACATTTTCTTGGTGAAACCTAGTCCTTGCAATCCAAACTTTCCATGTGAACTACAGTTTTTGTTTTTCATTGTAGGAGCTTATTATATAATTACAAGTTGCATTAGCACATGTCAGAATCAAGTCATGAAATGTGATCTTCCAGGTGGATAGCATTAGTTTTTGATTTCCTTTTTTCATAAGAAGAGCCAGTATGGCATAAAAGACAGCATAGGCCTGGAAGTCCTGGGCTTTAATCTGGCTGCTGTTATGTACTAGCTGCGTGACTTGGAGCCAGTTACTTAAAGCTGTTGAAATGCTGTATCCAAATCCACAGAATGTAGATAATACCTATATGGTAAGTGTATTTTGTTGATTAAAGATAAGAAATGTAAGCCTAGCTCACTTGCTTAATTGCACAATTGCTTAAGCTGTTTAATTAACGCTGCTGCTGCTTTTGCTACTATTATAATTATTACTCCTCCCACTGCAATAACCATGACCTTCCCCCCACCACTCTCGGAATGGTCACTCCATACTCTCAGTTGGGCTGAGGTCGGCCTCATCAGTTTGAGTGCTGTTGTCTAGCTTTCATTTCCAGTCAGGATTATATTCAGCTGCTTTACAAGGGCAGGACAACTGTCCCCTGCCCCAGTCTAGCAACCAAGTTAAGTTCTAGTGAAGCAGGACATGTCCAGTACCTAGCTTCCACCCTCAGGCCTGCATCTTTACTGATTGCTAAATATTTTCAATATTATGTTTGGTGCTAGTCACATAAAGATGAAGGGGAGTCATTTATTTCCTGTGTTATAGAAGAATAAAATACTGTAATAGCCAACTGTATTTGAACATTAAAGCCTTGAAAAGTGGGAGAGGAATTCCAGTAAATGTAACTTGACAATGAAATAGTATTCCTCTTTTCACTTTGTGAGTCCCTCTCTTAAATGGCTCTGTGTTCAGGACAGTATTGGTGAGTACAGTTGCTGTCATTCTTGGGAAGCATCTTTACAGAGACAAAGGGCATCATTGACACCAACATCTATTTTTCCTTTCCAACTTTTTATTTTCTAAGAGATGTAAAGTATGTGTCACCACAATAAAAAGAAAAAAAAGCCCAACAAACAAAAAATAACTTCTGTAACCTCATAACTACCTGTTCTCTGGTTCGGATTTCAGGAGAGAAGTGAGAGAGACTGGTGAACCGTGACATGACATGAACTCTGTGGTCACTTATGTGCATGGTCTGTCCCGTTAGTATATTATAAAGCAAGATCAATGAACACAATCTAATTCAAGCATTTAGTTCTTTGACTATCATCCATATTCTTAGGCATTTTAATTTCAGAGCCTGGTTATAATTATATCATGAAAGGAGAGATATAAATCTTCCTTGAATTAGATCTGTGTGAGATATCATATGTTATAAACTCAAAAAATAATTTTAGTCTAAGCTAAGACCTGAGAATGAAGATGTCTTGACTATAAATTTGTCTTCTGTTCTCAATCCTTTAAGCAGAGTAAAGGATGAGATTTCCTTGCCTCTGCAAAGACTAAATGAAGGAGAACTCTCTTATGGACTAAATGTTTGTGTCTTCTCAAAGTTCATATGTTGAAGGCCTAACCACCAATATGATGGTAGTAGGAGGTGGGACCTTTGGGTAATTAGGATTAAATGAGGTCATGAGGGTGGAGCCCATTATGGGATTATTGCCCCTTAGAAAAGGAAGAGATAGCAGAGCTTCCTGTCTCTGCCATGTAAGGGGACAGTGAGAAAGTGGTTGTCAGCAAGCTAGGAAGAGAGCCTTCACCAAGAACCAGATCTGCCAGCACCTTGATCATGGATTTCCCAGCCTCCAGAACCGTGACAAATGATGTCTGTTGGTTAAGCCACCCAATCTGTGGTATTTTGTTGTAGCAGCCTGTGCAGGCTAAGACAAACTCAAAGGTATGCAACTTTTCTGTAACACAGGTTCGGTTGTTTTACTGGCCAAAGCATGCACCCCAGTTTACAACTGTATATTGAAACTGATATCAATACCCCTTCAGGACTAGCATTATATTGGGATTTTAAATGTCTGCTTTGGAGGGATATGTTTCTTGCAGGAGAATTGGTTAGTATTTTATCTGGGCTAGACAGTGATGCCAAACTTTGCTGGTCTGTGCCTTGAGAAGTTCTTCGCTAAGGTTTAGGCCTTTGGATAATGGTTAGACTGAGCCGGTCAAGGTAAAACCATGTATTGGAGCTAGGAGAAGAGCTGTCATCATCCTTTTAAGCATCTGTGTTTGTGTCTGGGGAGTAGATATTAGACCCTGTGGACCTAGAGGTAATATAATATTGCTCTCTAGAATCTCTTGTGCTAGCAGCCTGGAGAAGCCCATGACAGTAGTTGTTCATTTTGACAACAACTTCAGTGTGTCTGCTGTTTTTAAAGGTGAACCATTTCAAACCTCCTCCTTAGCCTACCTAGCCAGTCATAAGGCAGTTAAGGAGATCAGATTAGATTTAGCTTTCAACCCTTCTGTGTTCTTTAAAAGAAATTCTTTTAGTTGGCTTTACTGACTTTATTCTTTTTTCTGCCTAATAGTTTCTTGCTTATTAAAGCCTCGTTGGCAATTGTAGGGATGAGGTGCTGTCCCACACTCATGTATGTGGATTGACAGAGATTCTGTCATCTTCAGCACATGATTTCTTGATATTGACATCCAGGTGGCAGACAGTGTGTATGGACCAGGCAGGGAGGTTGCTCACCTGAGTTCTACACAATTCCGTTGGTCAGAACTCAACCAACCACTTGGCTTTACAAGGATGCAAGAAGAACTGGGAAATGTGCTAACTGACAGGGCAGCCATTTCCCAGCATCAACCCATTTTGGTGTAGCTACACACAGCTACTGTTTTCAATTTAGCTTCATTACAATTATAATTGTTTTATATCCTGCTTTTTCACTTAATATATTAAAAGTTTTCCTGTTTACATAGTTTGCATAACCATTTTTAGTTGTAATATAATAAATATACTGTTTGTTGATGAATCAAAATTTATGCCATCCCTTATTGGACATTTGGATTACTTTTCTGGTTTTGAGGAATATACATTTTCTTTCTGTGAACATCTTTCTGCTTCAAGATTTATCTCTCTTTTAAATATTTTCTTAGAGTAAATACTCATGAGTTGAATTAGTCAAAGGATGTAGCTCTTACATATTGCTTTGAAAATGATGTTTCTATTTATGTAAAGGCCACCAGCAGAGTATGAAGACCATATCAGTCAATGAGAATTAAAAGATTGTTTTTATAATCTGCAGGGAAGCCCAGAGGAAGCACTGTATTCTTCCCTAGTTATTACTTACAAATTATCCTTAAATAGTTGGGGAGTGTTTCTTAGTCAAAAATGAATAGTCAGAAATCCCTCCCCGAGTGACTGAAAAAACTGTGGCCCATCCATGCCATGGAATACCCACAAGAATGAGGGAGATTTTGTAGTGAAATGATTTGGAATAATTTTAAGGACATACTCTTAGGTGAAAAAACAAAATGTAGAAAACCATGTAAGGAAAAAAGGTATATAAGAAAGTATACACATATCTGCTCATTTGTATAATAGATACATGAAGGATAAACCAGAAACTAAAGAGACTGATTACCTGCAGGGTCTGGGTGAGAAAGGGATGGAGTGAAGGGAAGAATGGAAATGACTTAGTAGGGATGAGGGGGCAGTGACCCTTCTCAGAGTTTATCTTTTTGTATATCTCTGATTCCTAGAACTGTGGTAATGTTCCACATACCCAGACAAAAATGAATCAGTAATTAAAATCAAGAGGGAAAACCCAATTAGAATACAAAGAGTCACAAACAAACCCAACTGTATTTCAAATGAATAACATAACCACACTGAAGGGGATGGTGAGAAAAGAACTGATTTTAACTGTTGTAGGTCACCTCCAAGATGGCCCCCAGTGATCCTGCCTCGTGGCTTTTATGTCCTTGTGTAATCCCTCCTTGAGTTGAGCTGGATTCAGTGATTGCTTCTAGTGAAAAGAATGTGGCAGAGTTGACAGGATGTCACTTCTGAAATTAGAGTATAAAACGGGGCCTTCTGTCTTGGACACCTTTTCTTTCTTGTTCATTCTGACAGAAGCTGACTGTCATGATGTGAGCAGCCCTTTAGAAAGGTCTATGTGGCAAAGAATTGATGTTCCCAGTTGACAGCCATCAAGGAACTGAGGCCTGCCAACAGCCACCTGAGTGAGCTTGAGAATGAGTCCTCTCCCAGTTGAATCTTGAGATGAATGCAGCTCTGATTGACACCTTGACTGTGGCCTTGTGAGAGACCACGAACCAAAGGCACCTGTCTACCTAAGGTATGCCCGGATTCCTGACCCATAGACATTGTGAGAAAAGTATTTGTGGTTTTCAGTTGCTCAGTTTTAGGGGAATTTGTTATGTAGCCATAGTTAGTTACTTTGGGAAATAGCATTCTGACTGGATAGCTAAAGGTTAAAGAAAAAAAATTGCACACAAATACTGTACTCCTTATAGTAACTGTGTTATTCACAAACTTATTACTTAACAATTCTGGAACAACTTTATGTGATCAAGATGAAACAAATCAAATGAATCTATTGTGGATAATGAGAGCCATTTTTCTCATTGGTGGAGGAAGAAGTTACAAATAAGGAAGGAGAGAAAGCAAGAACAACTCAGGTGTTGAACTGGACTCACAGGTATCAGTATAAACTCATAACTTTCAGAATAGATACAGAGATTTAGATATAGAAATAGATATTGCTCTTTCTTGTTCACACGTTAGTATACACACCTGTATGTCTATCTCTGTCCTCTGAGAGGACTAGGACTCATGACAACCCACTAGCAATAAGCATACTTAGTGCCCAGACCTTGATTTATTTTTTTTTAATTGACATGTCACTGATAAACAATATTTTATTGGTTTCAAATATACAACAGAGTGGTTCAGCAGTTACATAGGAAGATGTTACAGAATCATTGACTATATTCTCCATGCTGCTCTACTATCCCCGTGGCCAACTTATATTATGATTAAGAATTTTTGTGTCCCTTTATCCCTCTCACCCTTCCATCCAACCACGCCAACACTTCCTCATGGTAAACACCAGTCCCTTCTCAGTGTCTCTGAGTCTACTGCTATTTTGTTCATTCTGTTTTGCTTTGTTTTCACATTCCACAAATAAGTAGAGTCATATGATATTTGTCTTTCTCCACCTGGCTATTTCATTGGGCATAATACTCTCTAGCTCCATCCATGTTGTTGCAAATGGCAGGATGTCTTTTTTATGGCTGAATAATATTCCATTGTGTATATGTACCACATCTTCTTCATCCATTCATCTATTGATGGACACTTAGGTTGCTTCTAATTTTGGCTATTGCAAATAGTGCGATGATAAACCTAGGGGTGCATATATCTTTTCAAATTATGGATTTTGTTTTTTTTAAGCTAAATTCTAGGTTGAATGATATTCCTATTTTTAGTTTTTTGAGGAACCTCCATACTGCTTTCCACAGTGGCTGCACCAACTTCCATTCCCACCAAAAGTGTTTGGGGGGGTTTCCATTTCTCCACATCCTCACCAACACTTGTTATTTCTTGTCTTTTAGTTAGTGGCCTTTCTGACTGGTGTGAGGTGATACCGCATTGTGGTTTTAATTTGCATTTCTCTGATGATGAGTTAGTGATGTGGAGCATCTTTTCATGTGCCTGTTGGCCATCTGTGTTTCTTCTTTGGAGAAATGTCTGTTCAGGTCCTCTACCCATTTTTCAATTGGGTTATTTATATATTTTGATGTTGAGGCATATGAGTTCTTTATATATTTTGAATGTTAACCACTTACCAGATAAATTGTTTACAAATATATTCTCCCATATTGTAGGTTGCCTTTTTGTTCTGATAATGGTGTCCTTTGCTGTACAGGAAGCTTTTTAGGTTGATGTAGTCCCACTTGTTCAGTTTTTATTTTGTTTCCTTTCCCTGAGGAGATGTGTTCAGGAAAAAAATTTCTCATGCTTATGTTCAAGAGATTTTTGCCTATGTTTTCTTCTAAGAGTTTTATGGTTTCATGTCTTATATTCAGGCAGAACTTGATTTCAATTTTCCAATAAAAGGAACCAAGGCTCCTCAGAGAAGATTCCAAGATTGGGACATAAAATATAAGATGAACATGGAGCATCATGTGGTACAAGAAAATAAGAAAACATTCACATGCAAAAAAACATGTCCAATCTGATGGGGCTTCAATGGCCAAAGCTGGGACAAGTTGAGCAACAAAAGAAATAATAATAGTATTGTATTGTAATCTGTAGAATGGAATAAATATTCATTTGTCCATAGTGATATAAACAAATGATTGAATGAATAAATGGAAGATGCCTTAATCTATTTGGGCTGCTGTTACAAAGTACCATAAACTGGGTGGCTTATGAGCAATAGAAATTTATTTCTCCCAGTTCTGGAGGCTAGAAGTCTAAGACCAAGGTGCTATCATGGTCAAATTCTGGTGAGAACTGTCTTCTGGGTTGCAGACAGCTGAGATCTTGTATCTTCACAGGGCAGAAAAAGAACAGCAAGCTCTCTCTTGACTCCTAGAAAGATACTAATCCCTCGTGACCGTATCTTATTTTAATTACTTCTAAAGGTCTTACCTCCTAGTACCATCACACTGGAAGGTAGGATTTCAACATATGAATTTAAGAGAGACACAAACTTTCAGTCATTAACAGAAGAAGAGAGATTGGGCAGCTCTTACTTACAGAATTCCAATTAATATATGTAGAAAGAATGAGCAAAATACAAAACCATCATTAGGCAAACACCACAGTGATAATTATTTACAGTAAGATCTGCTGATGGGTAAAAAAAAAAATCAGTCGGTGAAAGTTGAGAAACAAGATAGTTTGGCACAGTCGCAAAATATTAATTGCAAAGGGAAAAAATACTAACTTTACAATGTAGAAACCAATCAAATACCACATAAACCAAGTAATCGGATTAACATCAACAGTAATTAGATACATGGCCCAGTGTTCCTCTTGACATTGTGCTCTGAGAAGGGTACAACACGACTTCTGTGGCATTCATGCCAGCACTGCATAACCTGAATCTAGCCCTGAGGAAACATTAGACAAACCCAGATTGAGGCCCATTCTGCAAAATAACTGCTCAGTTGTCTTTAAAATTGCCCAGTTTATGAAAGACAAATGAAGACTGAGGAACTGTTGCCTATTGGAGAGGGCTTAAAGAGAAATAACTGAATGCAAAGTAGGCTCCTGGAACAGGAAGAGGACATTAATGGGAAAACTTGAAACTTGAGTAAGGCATGTAGTTAATAGTATTTCATTAATGTTAATTTCCTGGCTTTGATGATTGTACTATGGTTATCTAAGATTAACATTCAGGGAAACTGGATAAAGAGCAGATGTGGACTCTGTAATAAATTCTGTAACTGTTTTTTCTGCAAAAGTTCTTTTCTGAAGATCTCTGGTCCCATCCCAGAGGGAAAGACTTGCATAGTGTTCAAGGGGAGGAAGTTGATTTCCAGTCTAATGAACATTTCTATAGGATGCACACCCTTATTAGTCATATCTTCAGTCAGCTGGTAGTTAATCTACAGATTAAATAAATCTATATATAAAAGTGATCCTCTATCACTTGACCTAGACCCTCAGAATTTTGCTGTTTCTGTATGCTCCTAGATAAGGCATTTGTCTCTCTTAGGCTCTGCTTTGGGCTGTATCTAATGACATGTAGCATGCTCTTGTTGAGTGGTAGATCAGGAGAGTTACCGTGGGGTCCAGTAGCCTGCAAGAGTATCACAGAGCTTTTATCACCAGGATCCCTTTGCTTTCCTTCTCTGGGTAGCCGCTAAGCCACTCCTGCAGACAATAAAAGCCTCGGTTGCCCCGCTAACTCATAGGATGATTTATGTCATCAGTGTTCTCTTGACTAGGGTTTGTTTCACCACAAGCAGATGGAGGAAAAATTACATGTTGGAACAGCATGGGCCGCACACATTCAATAACTTAAATCAATTTGAAATTGCCCCAAGGGATGATGCTGTAAAGTAGTTCTGACATGGGAGACTAACAGTTGAAGCCTCGTTTTAGGGTTAACAATAAATATTTGGCCATCTCTCTTTCTCTCTTACCTCTTTATCACAGAGTGACCTGCTACTTCATTTTAATAGGGATGAATATGTTTATAAAGGTGACACAGGATAGCTCTGAAAATACAAGCAGTACACAATGTACAAAGAATGTATTTAAAAAATCCAAAATCTCAGTTCTCAGAAATGAGTGATATTATCACACTTTGTGACCATTATAGATAACATACTGTAAAGATAGAAGGATGAATGGATGTGTAGTTGTGCAGATAGAAACAAATTTAAAATACTTGATTTGTATAGAAACATGTTATTATCTTAATAATACAAAGTATTTGATTTTATTTTTCCTGAACTTAACAAAAGAAAAATAAAATATAAAATATAGCTGAAGAAATCACTGAACATTAGCTAAAACTTTCTTTGCCATGGGAGATCTTGGTTCCTGGATGATCCCTTTAAGATTAAGAAAACATTTCAAATAGCATTAGGGGACTGAAGTAATTATTTGTTTTAGGACTCCACATTTCAAATTTTAACAGTCTGAATAAGCATACCACCTGTATGGGTTTTTACTCATTTCCTCATCATAACACATTGCTTTGGAAAAGGTGATGAGTCCTTATGGATCTTCCTGCCATTGCTGAGGTGCCGTGGGGACCTATGAACTGCCTTATTCCATTTCTTTGCAAGTTGAAGGGTATTAATAAAACTCCCATGATTTGTTAGACTCATCCCCTTTCTCAGTTCTGTTTCTGATAGGTGGAGTTGGAGTTAGGAGCCTAACGTGGTAGGCTGTACTATGGTTCAGTAGCCTTACCTGTCTCATACAATATTTCCTCCTTCCTTTCCTAGCTTAAATTACATGCTCCTCAATCATTCTATTGTTCCTTATAGATACTCTCTAATCACTTGCCTCCATCTCTCGTGTGGCAAAACCACAATCCTGGCTAAAGCCACTGCTGCCTTCTGTGTGCATTCATCTGTGCAGCTGACTGGCTGAGAAAACACACACCCTTGCTGACTGGTTTCATGAACTTCGAGTGGGTCCTTAGCGCCACCTAATCATCCCACTGCTTTTCCCTAAGCTCTGTATGCAACCCACTCTCCCAGATGACTGTTTCACACATTTTCCTCTCTCCTTAAACACCCAACACCTCCTCCTTCAACTTCTCTCACAGAGCGTTCTTGTTTTCTATTACATTGAGAAAATTGAAGTGGTCAGAAGAAAACTGTAGACTCCTACCAAAACATCTACCCACATACCTTCATGTGTACCCATAATCTCTACTTTTTATGCTATTATTAAAGATGAACTCCTGTTTCTTTGAGAGCCAGCCTTCCAACTCTGCATTAGATCCTATCCCCCCTCCTACCTATTGAAGGACATCACTCTAGCAATTTTACCCTCTTCAGGTATTTTTCCTTTATCAGTTTCACAAGCATAAAGACATGTTATTTATCCTCTCGGTTTAAAATAGTCCTCCTGTTGATGCAATTTACCATCCCATTTCTCATTGCCCATTTACATGAGAATTCAGAGTTGTCTACATTATCAGAATCCAATTCATCTCTTTCTGTTCATTCCTGAAGCCATTCCAGACAGGCTTTCACCCTCATCACTGCACTAAACTGCCCTTCTCAAGATTGTTATTGTTTTGAAACTTCGTTGTTTCAAATACAGTGGTTAATTCTCAGTCTTTATTTTACTAGATCTACTAGCAGCATTTTCTACAGCATTTTCCTCTTTCTCTTGAAAGCTTTATTCACTTAGCTTCTAGAACAATGTAGTCTACTTTCTTAGTTTTCCTCCTACTTTACTGGCTACTCTTTCTGAGTCTCCTTTGCTTGTTCCACATCATCTTCTGACTTCTTAACTTTTGCATAACTGAGGCTTAGTCCTTGGACCTTTTTTTGTTTATTTACACTCACTCTCTTGCTATTTTATCCCATCTCATGTATTTAAATACCTTATATGTGCTTTCTGCTGCCAAATATATATCTTTTGCTTGAATTTCGCCATTAAACTCAGTACTTGTATATCCAGCTTCTTACTTGACATATCTACTTGAATATCTAATAACCATCTTAAAACTAACTTGTTGCAAGGAGTCCTGGTCTTCACCTATCCCTTATACCTACTCTACTAACAGTCTTCCAGATATGGCTTAACACCAGCTCTCTCCTTTCTTTTTGTTAGATCAGGCCAAAAATCTTGGAGTCCACCTTGATTCTTCTCTGCCTCAGATCCTCTTATACCCCACATCTAGTCCATTAGAAAATTGTCGTCTCTATCCTGATTGATTGATTGATTCTCTCCTCCCTCCTTCCTTTGTTCTTTTCTTTCATTCTAGAATCTGACAGCTTTTTCTTGCTTCTACCACTGTCATCCTAGTCTAGGCCACCATCATCTTTTACTGATTGTTATTGTATTAGGTTATTACATTAGGTTCCTTACTGTTTTCTCTTCTTCCACCCTGCCCCCTGTAACCTGTTCTCAAGTGGTTGCATTACTAGTACAAACTCTACCATGGCCCCTCTTTATAATGGCCCACAAGGCCCCACGTGATCTGGTCCCTTGTCTTTCTTATCACACAGTTACCTTTTCTTTCTCTTGATCACTCCATGCTAGCCTCCTTAGCCTCCTCACTGTTTCTCAAACATGCTAGACACATTTTTACCCATGGCCTTGATGCTTGCAGTTGCCCTCTACTTGGATTATCCTGAGTATGTTAGCAATACCTAGCACTTTAGGCACTCAAAATATGTTGAATGGAATTCACTGAGTTCACTAATGAAGCAATAGATTTTCTGAATGTAGAAGTTATGAGAGGACCCAACAGATCCAAATAATCTATTCTTCATTGTGTTTTGGCTTCATTCTTTCCCTGGACTGCTCTTCCATGTGTTCAGCAAGGAGAGCAGGTAAGATACTAGCTAGCCCCTTTAGATTTAGACTGTAGCTCCTTTACTCATGCGTGGGAACTGACCCTCTCAGCCTGTTCTGCAGAAACAACAAGGGTTTTTCTCTTGCTGACATGAGCATTCTTGGGTATCTGGGAAGTAGTATCTTCTTGCTTTCCAGTTAGCAGAGCCACAGATGACTGCTTAGACTGCACATTCAGTTAATTTTCTGTCTGAACATTCTTTGTGGAACTCATAATCAGCCATTTAGAACATTACTCACTCAACAAAAAACACTGTTTTAGTTTGGAGAAACAATGTTCAGACTGCAGTTTCCCTTATCCTGCTGGGTAGAGCCATTGTCTTTAGTCTGGCACACATTTGTTTGCACTATGTTTCATTTAACAAATGCTTGTAGTCCAATCCTGACTTAATTCCTGGGAGACATATTTGGGTGTTTTCAGTTAACAGCATTGTTTCCAACTAATTAAACTCATTCTTAACTTTTTTCTCAATTTACTTCCACATTTAACATGTATATGCTTACAGGGTTATTTTGTCACAATTGTCTGTAATTTTCTGATGTCAGATCTGACTTTTGAACACTACTGACCTTTTTGACCCTTGGTTACCTTTTAACACTGCAATGAAGTGCAGTGGATGTTTAGTTTTAAGTCTTAAAATGGCATTAATGTGATGGAGAAATTGTGTTCATTGGTAAGGAAAATTTGAAACAGCAGTTGGTATGATTGCAATGAATCTCCACTATTTAGAATCTCTTCTGGGTATATATTATGGGTATGAGTGGAGAGAGAAGTGATTAAGAATGAGGAGGGTAAATTTGGCAGGAATTCTTACCCATTGGGCTTATAAAAATGGATTTTCAATGACATTGTCCATATTAATCAGGTCTAAGAGAAAATAACTTCATGTCAAACAGTTATTGGTACTGTATGGGAATTAAAGATACTGCTGTGGACATTACAATTTATATAAAAAATTCATCCTACAAACACTTTTATTAGTGTAATCATCACTTTTGTTTTTCCTTTTCTTATTTGCCTAAAGTGTAAAAAGTGTTCAGCTAGGAGGAAATCCAGTTGTTCTGAAAAAAAGAACATGTATTTTAAATAGTTCATTTGGCCATAAGCACAGGGACTTTCAAAATTGACAAACTGGTGAAATGTTCTTATTTTCTGGGTTAATTTGTTTTCTCTCTTGTTATGTCCTAACGTCTATCTCACAAGTGTTTTCCTGGCAAGCTGAAAAGGTCCTGGGACCCTATTTGTCTGTGGCACTTCATTACACTTGTAAAATGCTTTAAAGACTCCAAACTGTTTACATACACAAAAATATTCTTCTTGGAGTTCTCAAGGAAAATGCCATGGTCATGTTAAATTGGTATCAGGTAACAGAATTGTGATGTATTTTTCTTAGCAAAGAGTGGTGGACATATATATCTTAGCTACTGTTATGGTTTAAATTGTGTCGTCAAAGAAGATATGCTCAAGTCTGTAGGGAGAATGGAAGTTCCATGGCCAGGATCCTCACCTGATACCCATTGTGTATGTGTGATGATGTAATACTTTTAGCCTACTGCGCAGGCACGTACTTGTATACCCGTTAGCAATAAGTCATTATTGCCTTTGTTACTGTATAAAGAGCTCCACCCAGTGCTAGAGCTGAGTCTGAAGCAGGGAGCCTGGAGAGCAGAGTTAGAAGAGAGGGAAGCAGGAGAACGGAGCCTAGAGAAGAGAGCAGAGACTGAGACAGGCTTGCTGGGGCAGAGGCAGATGTGATTCTAGCACTTGACCTGCCTTCATGAGAGTAAAGCTTGGTGTGAGCCCCTTTTAGCCCCAAATGTTCTGTTGACATTTTTCAAACTCAGGGAATCCATAGTGAACTTGCCCAGGGCTGAAACCTTCAGTTGAGACAAAGTCCTAACTCACAATTCCTGTGAGTGTGATCTTATTTGGAGAGAGGGTCTTTTCAGATGTAATCAAGTTAAGATGAAGTCATCCTGGATTACGAAGAGCCCTCATCCGGTATGATTGGTTTTCTTACAAGAAGCAAAGGGCCACCAACACACATAGAAGATGGCCATGTGAAGACAGAGGCAGAGACTGGAGTTACACTGTCACAAACTAAGGAATGCCTGGGGCATGAGAAGCTGGAGGAGTCAAGGAAGGGTTCTCTATTAGAAGGTTCAGAGGGAACATGGTCTTGCTAACATCCTGATGTCAGATTGCTGGCCTCCGGAACTAGGGGAGAATTTGTTCTATTAACACCCAATTTGTGGTGCTTTGTTATGGTGGCCCTAGGAAACGGATGCAGTTATGGAAAAACAGGCAGGACATTAACTCTCTAAAATGAAATAAAACTGCCTACATGCAGGCATAATTTGATGAGCAATGAGGTATATTGAGTGATAAATCTCTGATTATGGAATTCTGTGTGTGTTACAGAAGTAGAAGTCATCTCTCTGTTTTGATGCTTCCCACCTTGCTTAGACAGCAAGCAAAAAAAATGTTGAGCAGATAGGAAAGGAACATCAGTGAACTTGATCTTCAATGAGAGGACCCGGTTTGTCATTGCAGTTTCATCTTATGATATTGGGCATCTTACTTTTAGTCCCTAAGTCTCCTGATCAAATTGATAGCCTAACAGTGACAGTATCTGTGTGAATGAGACAGTGCAGTGCACTCCATTCTTTGAAATCAGTTCATTGGAGCAAAGATAACATAATTAAACTTGGAGATAACAAGGTTTCTATCATGAAAATTAACATTTACTCATAGGCACAGGAAAATCAGTTTAGTCATTCCTGAGTATCTCTTGTAGTGCAGGGTTGCCATCTATAGGGGAGTGGACAGAAAGGTGGTACCAGTCTTATGAGGCCTTTTTTCAATATAAATAGACATCACAGACCCCTGTTTAGCTTCCTGTCTAAACAAGATTAAACAAGAAGAAATAAAGCCATGTTCCTAGATCCCTCTTGGCCTATATGTAGCATATTCACCCATTCTCTCCCTTTACTATTCACAACATAGCTGATCTCTTTGGTATTAATGTTCCCCTTTCTGTTCAGCATCAGGTCTTCTTTGCAGGTGGAATTGCATGGTGTTCCTATATTATATACAAGTAAAACCAACTGCTTTGTTTTCAAGGTTGGCAGACACAAGGAAGAAAGGATTCTAAATGTATCATGATCATCATCATCTAAACAATCATTTATTTAGGACCTACTGTGTAAAGGGCAGTAGCTAATGTCTTGGGAATACAAAGAAGCATAAGACATGGTATTCTGGCTCTCAAGACCTGACAATCTAGTTGGAAAGGTAGAACATATAGAAATGAAGTAACTAATATGTTACAGTGTGGCATGTTAAGAGTCAAAGGAATGAAACTCTCAATAAGTATATCTGGACTCATTGGGAGACAGGTTTGCAATGAGTTGTAGTGTAGCAAAGATTTCATGGAGAAGGTGGGACATGAGCCGAACTATGGAAGATAGATTTTATTTAAGGGATACTGATGGGAGACTACATTTTCCCAAGGGATGGAGTGTAGTGATCAAAAGCCAGGACAGAGGACTATATGAAGCATGTTTAGGATACCACAACTAGATCTACTTGATTGGATTGGAAAGATTTTCAAGGGGAGCAAATGGAGGCTAGATTATTGAAGATCTTGAATGTCTGACTTGAGTCTTTGACACTACCTATAGGAAACTGGTAAGCATGATAATATTTGCAAAGCAATATTTTTAGAGGTGTAACTACGGGGAACCAAGTAGAAAATTTACATGATATTTTGAAGATCTGGACTAAAATACTTGGAATAAAAAGGACTTGATTGATGTAACTGCTAGGGCAGAATTTGGAGAGATGACTTACTGGATCTGGACAAGGAATATGGGAAAGAAAGTAATATAAAGTACCCCAGATTTTAAATTACCTCTTAATACTTACTAAAGAACATTCTTATTCCTTTTTAGCCAACATTAGTAAGCTCTGATAAGTGCCAAGCAACACGCTAGGTGTTGAGGACATAAAGATAGGTAAGGAATGGTATTTATTACTGAGGAGCACACACACAAACTTTCCAGTAATTAAAACCTGTTATAGCAAGTGCTTTATCTAGTAATCATTGTTTCCTATTTTTATAGGGTGATTGATCCTTTTGAGAATTCAAGGAACGCTATGGCTCTCATTCCAAACACACACATGCAGTTAAGCACTCAGCTATGCCTATCTATGCACCCTAGGCTAAGAAGCCTTATTACAGATCCAAGTGCAAAATGCTATATGAATCCCAGGGAAGGAGTCACCACATTTTTAGGAGTGTTGTGGGAAGCCTTGACAGAAGGATGTTATCTTCTCAAAAGAACACAGGGCTGTAATACAGGCATAGGGGTTAAGAATTCACGGGAAGGAATAAAATTATGAAGTTGCATGATATGTTTAAGGGATAGTAACAATGTGGCTAGAGTGTAAATGTGTGGGAAAAATGGTAGAAAATCACGGCAAGACTTTGAACACGCATTTAACTATGTTAATAATATTAGTAATGATAATGACAAGAAAATTTGCCATTTATAGGGCTCCTACGATCTGCTGTACCCTTTGGATTGTCAGTAAGCTTTACATCAGCTATGTAAATCAGGTATTATTATACTTGTTTTATGAATTAAGAAACTGAGTTACTAGATTAGACTTTTTATCCAAGGTTACACAGATACTAAGTGGAAAACTGACAGTTCAAACAAGGTCTGATTTCAAAGACTGTCCTCATTCCACTATATTGTACTATTTATTTAAAAATGTTTATACTGAATCCTGTAAGCACTAGGAAGCTATCAAATATTTCAGTGTAGAGAAGTAGAATAAAATTTAGCATACGTGAGTGCTTTAGAAATAATTTTGTTGGTAAAAAGGACAATGGAATGGAGTGAAAGGGAATGAGAACCCGGGGTTAGGAAGACCAGGTAGGAGGTAATTGTGAAAGCCCCCATGTAAGAAGATGAAGGTCTATATGAAGGCAGTGTGTGATAATATTTTCCCCTATAATTTCTTATATTGTGATTGTGAATTGCTGTGCCCTTATAGCCTCCTCCCCCTCCTCTACACACCCACCCCAACCCCTCCCCCTTGGTAACCATTAATCACTTCTCAGTGTCTATGAGTCTACTGGTGTTTTGTTCCTTCTGTTTTGCTTTGTTTTTATATCCCACAAATAAGAGAAATCATATGGTATTTGTCTTTCTCTGCCTGGCTTATTATTATTATTATTATTTTAAACTAATTTATTATATTTATTTTGGTATCATTAATCTACAATTACATGAAGAACATTATGTTTACTAGGCTCCCCCCTTCACCAAGTCCCCCCCACATACCCCTTCACAGTCACTGTCCATCAGCGTAGTAAGATGCTATAAAATCACTACTTGTCTTCTCTGTGTTGCACAGCCCTCCCTGTGCCCCCCCACTATACATGCTAATCGTAATGCCCCTTTTCTTTTCCCCTCCCCTTATCCCTCCCTTCCCACCCGTCCTCCCCAGTCCCTTTCCCTTTGGTAACTATTAGTCCATTCTTGGGTTCTGTGATTCTGCTGCTGTTTTGTTCCTTTAGTTTTCCTTTGTTCTTATACTCCACACATGAGTGAAATCATTTGGTATTTGTCTTTCTCCGCCTGGCTTATTTCACTGAGCATAATACCCTCTAGCTCCATCCATGTTGTTGCAAATGGCAGGATCACTTTTATTTTTATGGCCGAGTAATATTCCATTGTGAATATAGAGCATATCTTCTTCATCTGTTCCTCTACTGATGGACACTTAGGTTCCTTCCATATCTTGGCTATTGCAAATACTGTGGTGATAAACATAGGGGTAGTATGTATCTTTTCAAATCAGGGATTTTGTTTTCTTCCAGTAAATTCCTAGAAGTGGAAATACTGGGTCAAATGGAATTTCTATTTTTAGTTTTTTGAGGAATTTTCATACTGCTTTCCATAGCAGTTGCACCAATTTGCATTCTAACCAACATTCTATCCTATTTCTCTGCATCCTCACCAGCATTTGTTATTTCCTGTATTTTGGATAGTGGCCATTCTAACTGGTGTGAGGTGATATCTCATTGTGGGTTTAATTTGGATTTCCCTGATGGTTAGTGATGTGGAGCATCTTTTCATATGCTTGTTGGCCATTTGTATTTCTTCTTTGGAGAAGTGTCTGTTCAGGTCCTCCACTCATTTTTTAATTGGGGTATTTGTTTTTTGGGTGTTGAGATGTATAGGATAAATCATTTACAAATACATTCTCTCATACTGTAGGTTGCCTTTTTGTTATGCTGATGGTGTCCTTTGCTGTACAGAAGGCTTTTAGTTCAGAAGTTCAATGTAGTTCCACTTGTTCATTTTTTATTTAGTTACCCTTACCCAAGGAGATGTGTCCAGGAAAAAATTACTCATGCTTATTCAAGAGATTTTTGCCTATGTATTCTTCTAAGAGTTTTATGTTTTTATGACTTACATTTAGGTCTTTGATCCATTATGAGGTTACTTTTGTGTATAGAGTTAGACAAAAATCCAGTTTCATTCTCTTATGTATAGCTATCCAATTTTCCCAGCACCAGTTGTTGAAGAGGCTGTCATTTCCCCATTGTATATCCATTGCTCCTTTATCATATATTAATTGATCATATATGCCTGGGTTTATATCTGACCTCTCTATTCTGTTGAATTAATCTATGGGTCTGTTCTTGTGCCAGAACCAAATTGCTTTGATTACTGTAGCTTTGTAGTAGAGTTTGAAGTCAGGGAGCCTAATCCTCCCAGCTTTGCTCTTCCTTCTCAGGATTGCTTTGGCTATTTGGGGTCGTTTGTGGTTCCATATGAATTTTAGAACTATTTCATTGAAGAATGCTGTTGGTATTTTGATAAGGTTGGCATTGAATCTGTAGATTTCTTTGGGCATGATGGCCATTTTGACAACATTAATTCTTCCTATCCATGAACATGGGATAGATTTCTATTTTTTAGTGCCTTCTTTAATTTCTCTCATAAGTGTCTTGTACTTTTCAGAGTATATGTTTTTCACCTCCTTGATTAGGTTTGTTCCTAGGTATTTTATTCTTGATGAAGTTATAAATGGAGTTGTTTCCTGATTTCTCTTTCTGCTAGTTCGTTGTTAGTATATAGGAATGCGACAGATTTCTGGGTATTGATTTTGTATGCTTCAACTTTGCTGCTGAATTCACTTAGTAGTTCTAGTAGTTTTTTTGGTGGATTCTTTAGGGTTTTCTATGTATAATATCATGTCATCTACAAATAGTAACAGTTTAACTTCTTCCTTACCAATTTGGATGTCTTTTATCTCTTTGTGTTGTCTGATTGCCATGGCTAGACCTCCAGTACTATGTTGAACAAAAGTGGTGAGATTGGATTTCCTTGTCTTGTTCCTGATCGTAGAGGAAAAGCTTTCAGCTTTTTGCTATTAAGTATGATGTTGGCTTTGGGTTTGTCATATATGGCTTTCATTATGTTGAGATACACACATACCCTCTATACCCATTTTGTTGAGAGTTTTTTTATCATGAATGGATGTTGAATTTTGTCAAATGCTTTTTCAGCATCTATTGAGATAATCATATGGTTTTAATCATTCTTTTTGTTAATATGGTATAAGATACTGATTGATTTATGAATATTGTACCATCCATGCATCCCTGGAAAAATCTCACTTGGTCATGATGGATGATCTTTTTGATGTATTTTTGGATTCAGTTCACTAATATTTTGTTGTGGATTTTTGCATCTATGTTAATTAGGGATATGATCTGTAATTTTTTTTGGTGTCTTTGTCTGGTTTTGGTATTAGAGTAATACTGGCCTCATAGAATAAGTTTGGAAGTATTCCTTCCCCTTCTACTTTTTGGAATAATTTAAGAAGGATAGGTATTAGCTCTTCTTTAAATGTTTGGTTGAATTTGGCTGTGAAGCCATCTGGACCTGGAGTTTGTTTTCTGGGGAGCTTTTTGATTACCAGTTTGCTTTCATTGCTGGTATTTGGTCTGTTCATATTTTCTGTTTCTTCCTGTGTCAGTCTTGGAAGGTTGTATTTTTCTGGGAAGTTGTACATTTCTTCTAGGTTGTACAATTAATCGACATAACTTTTCATAGTAGTCTCTAATAATTCTTTGTATTTCTGTGGTATCTGTTGTGATAATTCATTCTTCATTTCTGATTATGTTTATGTGTATACTCTTTTTTTCTTAATAAGTCTGGCTAGGGGTTATCTTGTTTATTTTCTCAAAGAAAAAGCTCCTGGTTTTATTGATTTTTTTCTATTGTTTTATTCTTTATTTCTGCTCATATTTTTATTATGTCCCTTCTTCTACTGAGTTGGGCTTCATTTGTTCTTCTTTTTCTAGTTTCTTTCATTTTGTTTTTAGACTGTTTATTTGGGATTGTCCTTGTTGTTGAGGTACACCTGTATTGCTGTGTATTTTCCTCTTAGAACTGCCTTTGCTGCTCCCCACAGATTTTGGGGTCTTTCATTTTTGTTATCATTTGTTTTAATTTGATTCTGTTTTAATATGTTCATTGATTCATTGAATATATAGAAGCATGTTGTTCAGCCTCTATGTGTTTGTAGGTCTTTTTGTTTTCTTTGTGTAATTTATTTCTAGTTTCATACCATTGTAGTCTCAGATACAATTTCAGTCTTGATTAATTTACTGAGGCTCTTCTTGTGGCCTAGTATGTGATCTATTCTGGAGAACATTCCTTGTACACTTGAGAAAAACATGTATCATGCTGCTTTTGGGAGGAGTGTTCTGTATGTATCTGTTAAGTCCATTTGATCTAAGGTATTGTTCAGTGGCTCTGTTTCCTTGTTTATTTTCTGTCAGGTTGACCTGTCTATTGATGCGAGTGGTATATTAAACTCTCTTAAAATGAATATGTTGTAATCTCTTTCCTCCTTTAATTCTGTTAGTATTTGTTTTACATGTTTAGATGTTTCTATTTTGGGTGCACAGATATTTATAATGGTTATGTCCTCTTGCTGGACTGATCCCTTTATCGTTATCTAATGTCCTTCTTTGTCTCTTGTTACTTCCTTTGTTTTGAGATCATTTTTTTTTTCTGGTAAGTACTGCTCATCCTGCTTTTCTCTCCCTATTATTTGCATGTATGATCTTTTTCCATTCCTTCACTTTTAGTCTGTGTATGTCTTTCAGTCTGAAATGAGTATCTTGTAGGCAGCATATAGATGGGTCTTGTTTTCTTTTATTTTCTGCTTCACCATATCTTGGTTGGTACTTTAAGTCCATTTACATTTAAGGTGATTATTGATAGATATGTACTTAGTGCCATTAATTGTTTCTGGCTGTCTTTTTATAGCTCCTCTCTGTTCTTTTCTTCCTCTCTTATACTATTTTTTTGTTATTTATGGTTTTCTTTAATATTGTAATTGAATTTCTCTTATTTATTTGTGTGTGTGTGTGTGTGTGTGTGTGTGTGTGTGTGTGCATATTTATTGTAGGGTTAATTTTGTGGTTACCAAAGGTTCAAGGATAGCTTCCTTACTATATAATAGTGTGTCTTGAATTGCTGATTACTGTATTTCAAACAGAATATAAAGGTCCTTTTTTTCCATTCTTCTTCCTCCTGCACATTTTTATATCAGATGTCATCATATGCACTTTTTGTGTATCCCTTGACTGATTTTGTGTGTAGTTGATTTTACTTCTTTTGCTTTGTTTTAATTTCATACTTGCTTGGTAATTAATTAGTCTACCACCTTTACTGTGAGTTTATTTTTACTGGTGAAAGCTATTTAGCCTTAGAGTCATTTCCATCTACAGCAATCCCTTTAACTTACCCTGAAAAGCTGGTTTAGTGATGGTGACTTCCTTCAACTTTTGTTTATTTGGAAATTGTTTAATCCCCACTTCAAATTTAAATGATAATCTTTCTGGGTAGAGGATTCTTGGTTGGAAGCCCTTTTGTTTCATTGCATTGAATATATCATGCCACTCCCTTCTGGCTCATAGAGTTTCTCCTGAGAAGTCTGCTGTTAGCCTGATGGGATTTCCTTTTTAAGTAATCTTTTTTCTCTGTCTGGCTACTTTTAACATTCTCCCCTTATCCTGGATCTTTGCCATTTTAATGTCTTCATGTTGTGTTGCTATGGTTCATTTTTTAGGGGATCTTTGTGCTTCCATGTCCTATGTGTCTGTTTCCTTCCTCAGATTGGGTATGTTTTCAACAGTATTTCTTTAAAGAGACTTTCTATCCCTTTGTCCTTCTCTTTCCCTTCCGGTACCCCTATGATGTGAATATTGTTTTGCTTGGACTGGTCACATAGCTCTCTTATCATTCTTTCATTCCAGAGATCCTTTTTTCTCTGTGATCCTGAGTTTTGTTTGCCTCTTCTCTAATTTCCATTTCATATAACATGTTCCCTACATGTTCTTATCTACTCTTAAATCCCTCCATTGAATGTTTCATTGCAGAAACTGTATTCTTCAGCTTTGAGTGGCTCTTTTTCAGGTCTTCTATCTCTCTGTTGAAGTCCCCCATGAGATCTTGAATATTTTTCTGTAAATCCATAAGCATGTTAATAACTTTTATTTTGAAATCTTTATTGAGAATATTGGTGATTTGTGTTTCATTTAGCCTTCTTTCTCAGGTTCTGCCTTGTAGTTTTGTTTGGATCATATTCACTCTCTACTCATTTTGTCAGGGTTTCCATGTTTCTTCTTTTGTATTAGATGTTTCTGCTATACTTTTTGGACTACAGAGTAATAGCCTTATGAAGAAGACATCCTGGGGTACCCAGAAGCTCAAGATTCTTTACTCTGTATTACCTTGTTCTGTTTTGTGGGGGCCCCAGCTGTTGGTGTACCATGGGCGGGGCTGCCTTTCTGTCTGGCTTCTGTAGTGATCTTAGCCTGGGCAGGCAGTTTGCTTTTGCTGTACCTTTGTCATCAGCTGGTTGAGTTCCAACAGTACAGATCCGGTCAAATTCGTTGTCTCACTGTATGCACATGCCAGCCTAGACATCTCCCTCCTCATTCCTATGGCAAGTCCAGGAGACGGTGGACTGGATGCAGCCACAACCGCAGCATCGTCCGGATCCCTGTGGAGGCTTTTTGATGATCATCCCCCTGGCACAAGTCCTCCAGAGAGTGCTGATGCCGGAAGCTCCTCCTCATATCGTATCTTAGTTCATTTTCTGGGTATCCAAGCTAGGCCTTGATCTTCTGCGTAGAAACAAACAGACCCTTTGCCCACACTTTGACATGCCCTCTATACCACTGTGCAGAACTCATTGGAGGTCAGCACACAGTAACTTCCTCTGCCCATTTTTTAATTGGCTTATTTGCTTTTTGTTTGTTGAGGTGCATGAGCTCTTTATATATTTTGGATGTCAACCCCTTATCAGATATGTCATTTATGAATATATTCTCCCATACTGTATGATGCCTTTTTGTTCTGTTGATAGTTCCTTTGCTGTACAGAAGCTTTTTTGTTTGATATTGTCCCACTTGTTCATTTTTGCTTTTGTTTCCCTTGCCCGGGGAGATGTGTTCATGAAGAAGTCATTCATGTTTATGTCCAAGAGATTTTTGCCTATGTTGTCTTCTAAGAGTTTTATGGTTTCATGACTTACATTCAGTCTTTGATCCATTTCGAGTTTACTTTTGTGTATGGGGTTAGACAGTAATCCAGCTTCATTCTCTTACATGTAGCTGTCCAGTTTTGCCAACACCAGCTGTTGAAGAGGCTGTCAATTCCCCATTGTATGTCCATCACTCCTTTATCGTATATTAATTGACCATATATGCTTGGGTTTATATCTGGGCTCTCTAGTCTCTTCCATTGGTCTGTGGTTCTGTTATTGTGCCAGTACCAAATTGTCTTGATTACTGTGGCTTTATAGACTTCATTGTCATTTACCTTACATTGTTTCCAATGATGAATTTGCAGTAATCTGTATATTTTCTCTGTAAGTATTGTGTATTTTTTCCTCTTGTTGCTTTTAAGAGTTTTTCTGCTTTTAAGGAATTTGAATGTAATGTGCATTGGTGATGTTTCTTCATGTTTCTGGAGTTTGGGATTTGTTGAGCTTCTTGGTATGTTGGTTTATAGTTTCCATCAGATTTAGAAAATTTGCTGTTATTTTGTCTTCAAATATTTCTTATGCCTCCTTTCCCATCTCATTTTCCTTCTTCAAAGACTACAAATAGATATGTATTATATTGCTTGAAATTGTCCCAGAGCTTACTGATACTCTGTTCAATATTTTTCAATCTCTTTGCTGTCTTTCATTTTTGATAGTTTATTGGTATTTGTCCAGATTCTCTGATCTTTTCTTCTGTAACAGCTAACCTGCTGTCAATCAACTTCAGTATAGTTTTCATCCCAAGAATTATTTTTTTCATTTCTTAAAGTTTCATTTGAGTCAATTAAAATATCTTCTGTTTCTTTGCTATCATGTTCTATATTTTCTTAGTTTCTTAAATATATGCAACACAGTTATAATTAACACCTGTTTTGATGCCCTTGTCTTCTAATTCTATCATCCATATCATTTATTTTTAATTGATTTTTCTTCTAATTTTGGGTCTTAATTTTTTGCTTTCTTGCATACCTGGTAATTTTTGATGGGAGACAGACATTTTGAATTTTACTTTTTTCAGTGTTGGGTATTTTTATCTTCCTATGAATATTCTTGAGCATTATACTAGAACAGAGTTAAGTTAATCAGAAACAGTTTTATCTTTTTTGTCTTTCTTTTAAGCCTCAGTAGGTTGGACCAGAGCAGCATTCAGTCTATGCTCATTTTGCCTTACTCCTGAGTAAAATCCCTTCTGAGTACTCAGTGCCACATGAATTATGAGTTTTTCTCTCTGGCTTGTGGGAACAGTAGCTATTCCCATCTCTGGGTGAGAACTAAGGATGGTTTCCTCTTATCATTTTGAATGGTTTCTTCTCTTATCATGAGTAGTTTCCTCACATGTATGTGCTGCTTGATACTCAGGTGAAGAGTCAACAGATGTCTAGAGTTTTCTCTATGCAGCTCTCTCCTCTCTGTTACCCTGTCCTATCTCTTGTTCTTTATGGCTACTCCAGACTTTTATCTCTGTCTTTTCAACTCAGGGGGAACATTGGACTCTGCCTTGGTTTCCTTTCTCTGCGAGGCAGCCTAGAAACTCCTTCTAGGGTGTAATCATGGGAAATCATAGGTCTCATCTCATTTGTTTTCCATATTTCAGGAATTACTGTCTGTTATTGCCTATTATCCAATGTCTTACAAACAGTATTTTTTCATATAGTTTGGCCATTTCTTCATATGATTCAAGTAGGAGGGTATATCTCATCCCCATTACTCCATTTTGAATGGTTGTGGAAATTCAGGCAGTGTGTAGTAGTTTAATGTTTGGCAAATATCCTTCACACCTGATGATTTGACCAGTGGAATATGGGTGAAAATGATAGTGCAGGAGCTCCAAGCCTCAACATTAGAGGGCATGCATGTTTCTCCATGCCCTTTTGATAGCTTTTAGTATCTGCCATGGAAAGAACATGACCCAGGTCGCTGCTTTGCTTCTAACTCTGGCTCCCTAATGAAACACATGCAGCAAACTGGTAATCTTCCTGTAGCTTAAAACAGTTACCCAGCTGAATTAAAACACTTATAAGCACGAAATGAAGCCTTTTTATTATATGCCATTGACATTTTGTTGAAATCTACTAAGTTCTTACTTGATCTGTATAAAGAGAAAAGTTCTAGGTCAAGTGAACAAAAGCCTTAACCTGAATCGTAAAACCAGGGTCACAGCCCCTCAATCAGTTCCCAGACTTGAGTCACTTTATAGAGTCAGAATAGTGAAGGGAAGGCCAGTTCCCCTTGAGAAAAGACTGAGTACTCTGACAAAAATATATATTGTTATTGGGTAGCGGAAGAAGGTAGTTATAAATACAAGTTATGACCATGTGACCAGTTACAGAGATGAGGACTATACATGAGTGTTTCCTTTTTATTTTGTTATGAATATATAAATATATATATATATATATATATATATATATATATATATATATATATATATATATATTTGTGTGTGTGTGTATATAAGTTACAGGATATCAACTGTAAGAGAAAACATCACCCAAGGACTTTACCTCCTATTATGGGGAAGAGGTTAGTGTGTTTTCAGTTATATGTAAACAGTTGTATCATGGTAGTTGGAGTTAGACCTCATTACTGTCTTTATTTAGAGAGTATGTATGAGCTATGGAGATGTTTATAGGTACCAAGTTGAGAAGGGGTGGGCTAGTGATGTTTAATTTTATGTGTCTACCTGACTAGTCCACGGGTTGTCTAAATACTTGGTTAAACACTCTGGGTGTGTCTGTGAAGGTGTTTCTGGATGAGATTAACATTTGAATTGGTAAAGTAAAGCAGATTGCCCTCCCCAAGGTAGAGGTGGGCCTAATCCAACCCTTTGAAGGCCTGAATAGAACTAAAGGCTGAGTAAGACTTCTGGAAGAGACTGATCTTTTCCTGACTTTGCACTTGAATTTGGAGTGGAACTTATACCATTGGGTCTGCTGGTTCTCACACCTTCAAACTCCAACTGAACTCCATTGGATTTCTTAGGTGTCAAGCTTCCTGACTACAGATCTTGGGACTTTTCAGCCTCCATAATCATAGGAGTTAGTGAATCATATAGTGTCTTTATCTAATATATATTAGTTCTGTTTCTCTGAAGGACCCTAATACAAGTAGTAACTTGCTGAAAAGTCTAAGACCTTCGTGTACTTAGATTACATTGCTTATTCACTAATTATTTTGTGATTGGACAAAACTTTCTCTCTTTATGGTATTGCCTTTTGGTGATTTCAAACTGTGTTCAAATGTGTTTCTAGGATGCTTCCAGCTATAACTTGGGTGAGCTCAGCTATAATGCATCTTTGGTATTCAGTGAATGATAGGAAGCTAGGACTGAGAGAACTTGAGGCAGGAGCAGAAAGTAAGGTCGTAGCCAGAAGTGCAGTGTGCACTTGTTTTTTTATTTTTTATTTGGCCTGTAACATGGTGTAATTTTCATCAGTCCATCTTAATTTCCCATGTTTTCAAGTACGTTGTGACAATTTTACGTCCAATATTTTTATCACGCATGTTGTTGGCTAGAGTTCAGTATTTCCTTGTGCTTTTTTAATGTAATTGAAGTATCATTGATATACAATCTTATATTGGTTTCAGTTGTACAACACAGTGATTCAAAAGTTACCCACATTATTAAGTCCTCACAAGTGCAGTTACTGTCTGTCATCATAGAAAGATGTTTCAGAACCACTGGTTATATTCTCCATGCAGCACTTCCATCCCCATGACCAACTTGTATTATGATTGAGATTTTTGTGCACCTTTATCTGCCTCACCTTCCACATCAAACCCCCCAACCACTTCCCCATTGGAACCATCAGTCACTTCTCAGTGTCTATGAGTCTACTGCTATTTTGGTCATTTTCTTTTGCTTTGTATTTATATTCCATAAATAAGTGAAATCATATGTTATTTGCCTTTCTCCTCCTGGGTTATTTCACTGAGCATAATACCCTCTAGGTAAATCCTTGTTGCCAACAATGGCAGGATTCCTTTATTCTTGATGGTTGAATAATATTCCATTGTGTATATGTACCACATCATAATCCATTCTATTGATGGACACTTTGTTTCCATATATTGGCTATTGTATATAATGCAGCAATAAATATAGTGGTACGTATATCTTTTTGAATCAGGGATTTTGTTTTCTTTGGGGAAATTCCTTGAAGTGGAATTAATGGATCATATGGTATTCCTATTTTTAAATTTTTGAGAAACCTCCATACTGCTTTCCAGTATGTACCAGTTGACATTCCCACTAACGGTGTAAGGAGGGTTCCCTTTTCTTTTCTCCAGACCCTTGCCAAAAGTTGTTTCTTATCTTTTGCATAATGGTTATTCTAACTAGTGTGAGGTGATATCTCATTGTGGTTTTGATTTGCATTTTTCTGATGATTAGCGGTATGGAGCATCTTTTCATGTACCTGTTGGTCATCTGTATTTCTTCTTTGGAGAAATGTCTGTTTAGGTCTTTCACCCATTTTTTAATCAGGTTTTATTTGTTTTGTGGTTTGAGGTATATGAGTTCTTTATTATTTTGGATGTTAACCCCTTATTGTATAAATCATTTATGAATATATTGTCCCATAATGTAGGCTGCCTTTTTGTTCTGCTGATGGTCTCCTTTGCTATACAGAAGGTTTTTTAGTTTTGTGTAGTCCCATTTGTGCATTTTTTATTTTGTTTCCCTTGCCTGGGTTGATGTATCAAGAGAAAAATTGCTCATACTTATGTTCAAGAGATTTTTGCTTATGTTTTCTTCTTAGAGTTTTATGGTTTCATGACTTACATTCAGGTCTTTGATCCATTTCGAGTTTACTTTTGTGTATGGGGTTAGACAATAATCCCGTTTCATTGTCCTGTATGTAGCTGTCTAGTTTTACCAACACCAGTTGTTGAAGAGGCTGTCATTTCCCCATTGTATGTCCATGGCTCCTTTACCATATATTAATTGACCATATATGCTTGGGTTTATATCTGGGCTCTCTAGTCTGTTCCATTGGTCTGTGGGTCTGTTCTTGTGCTGGCACCAAATTGTCTTGATTTCTATGGCTTTGTAGTAGAGCTTGAAGTTGGGGAGCATAATACCTCCAGCTTTGTTCTTTCTCAGGATTGCTTTGGCTATTTGGGGTCTTTTTGGTTCCATATGAATTTTAGGATATGTCTTTTCTAGTTCTTTGAAAAATGCTATTGGTATTTTGATAGGGATTGCATTGAATGTATAGATTGCTTTGGGCAGGATGGCCATTTTGACAATGTAATTCTTCCTATCCATGAACATGGGATAGATTTCCATTTATTTGTGTCTTCTTCAGTTTCTCTCATGAGTGTCTTACAGTTTTCAGAGTACACACTTTCACCTCCTTGGTTAGGTTTATTCCTGGGTGTTTTGTTCTTTTTGATGCAAAAGTAAATGGAATTATTTTCCTGATTTCTCTTTCTGCTAGTTTATTGTTAGTATATGGGAATGCAACAGATTTATTTGTATTCATTTTGTATCCTGCAACTTTGCTGGTTCCAGTTATTAGTTCTAGTAGTTTTTTGGTGCAGTCCTTAGGGTTTTCTAAAGTGTTATGTCAGCTGCAAATAGTGACAGTTTTACTTCTTCCTTACCTATTTGGATGCCCTTTATCTCTATATTGTCTGATGGCCTTGGTTAGGACGTCCAGTGCTATGTTGAATAAAGGTGTTGAGAGTGGACATCCTTGTCTTGTTCATGATCTTAGAGGAAAAGCTTTCAGATATCTTTTTAACATGTCCTGTAATGCTGATTTAGTGGTGGTGAATTCCTTCAGCCTCTGTTTATCTGGAAAATTTTAATATCTCTTTCAATTTTGAATGATAACCTTGCTGTACAGAGAATTCTTGGTTGAAGTTCCTTCTGTTTCAATACATTAATTATTTTTTCCACTCTCTTCTGGTCTGTAAAGTTTCTGCTGAGAAATCTGCTGATAGGCTTATGGGGTTTCCCTTGTGAGTAATCTGTTATCTCTCACTGGGTGGTTTCAGTACCCTCTCCTTATCCTTAATCTTTGTCATTTTAATTATTATTGTATTGCTGTTGTCTTCCTGTGCTTCCTTTTGTTAGGTGCTCTTTATGCTTCCAGGATCTGGGTATTTTTTCCTTCCCCAGGTTGTGGAAGTTTTCAGCAATTATTTCTTCAAACAGACTTTCTACCCCTTTGTGTCTCTCTTCTCTTTCTGGTGTCCCTATTGTGTGAATATCATTTCATTTGGAGTTGTTACAGAGCTCTCTTAGCATCCTCTCATTTCTAGACATTCACTTTTATATTGGTTCCTCAGCTTCATTGTCTTCCTCTTGTCTAATTTTCATCTCATTGATTGTCTCCTCTACTTGCAGCAATCTCTTATTCATTCTCTCCATTGTGTAATTTATTTCAGTTACTGTATTTTTCAGTTCTGAATGGCTCTTTTTCAACTCTTCTATGCCTTTGTTGAAGTCCTCCCTGAGATCATCAATACTTTTCCGCAGATCAGTGAGCATATTTATGACTTTTACTTTGAGATCTTTATGAAGAAGATTGGTGATCTCTGTTTCATTTAGCCTCCTTTCTGGTGTCTTATCCTCTTCTTTTGTTTAGAACATATTTTTCTATCTCCTTATTTTGTTTCCATGTTTCTTCCTTTGTGTTAAATAGATCTGCTATGCTTCCTGGTCTACAGAGTAATGGCTTTCTGATGAAGGTGTCCTCTGGTGCTCAGAAGCTCAAGACTCTTAGCTCACCTGTGCCTGGTTCTCCTTTGTGGTGGTGGAGCCCAGTTGCTGTTGCCAGGCCATGGGTAGGGCCACCTTTTTGTCTGTCTGTCAGCAGTGGCTGATC
Source organism: Manis javanica (assembly GCF_040802235.1). Classification (NCBI taxonomy): domain Eukaryota; kingdom Metazoa; phylum Chordata; class Mammalia; order Pholidota; family Manidae; genus Manis; species Manis javanica. The sequence continues at coordinate 128,672,091 of NC_133174.1, read as the reverse complement.
TTTGTTAGCAGTGGTCCTATGTGAGCCCTGCAGCTGTGCTTCTGCTGGGATCCTTGTGCCTGCCATGCTGTGATGGCAGTGGTGGTGCTGTGGGGCTGATGGGGTGGGAAGAGCAGGTGCATGGGGGAGTGTGGCATTGGGCTGGGCCCCCAGCAAGGAGGAAGGAACATAACTGGATCAAGCAATGTTGCAGGATACAACTTCAGGATACCTGAAGGAACCTTCAGGTGCCTCCCCAGCTAGGCTGATAGAGGGCCAGGAAAGCTGGCAAAGACTCCCTCTGCCTGCCAGCAGGCAGCATACTCACTGGTAATGGGCCTAGTGAGCCAGGTAGGCAGATAGTCAGGTGCACAGGGAAGTGCATCAGGAATGAGCCACCAGTGAGTTGGATGGAGTGTTTGGGGCTGGCTCCCATGAGTGCCTGATAAGTTGCACTGAGGGAGGCATAGGGAAGCCTTGTCCACCTTCCCTTTCTCTTGTGGAGAGCGCTCCATCTAACCCCTCTCCCTCTGGAACCCTTCCTGCATGTGGTAAATCTTTCAGATTGCAGTCTTTGTGCTGGATCTCAGTGAAACTGACAGAGCATGCCTGTCCTTAACAAGTGGCAGGAGTCTCAGAGTGCTCCAACTCTCCTTGCTGTTCAGCCCCATTAATCACCAAAGCCCTGTGTAATGTGGACTCATGTTCCCAGAGCAGATCTACAGGGCCAGGTGTGCAGAGTTCCTGAGTGCTTAGACCCTCCCCACTCCATTCCTCTTTCTTCTGCTTGTTTGCTGGGATGGGGGAAGGGCTGGGGTCCTAATCGATTGTGGCTGTTATGCCATTTTACCCTTCTCTTGGTGGTCTTCTCTTCTTCATCAGGTGTAGGTGGTCTCTTCTGCAGCCTTCAGGTCATTTTCAGGTTTAGTTGTGTTTGCCGTAGTTGCTTCCTTGGTGTGTATGTGGGAGGAGGTTCCATCTTGCTTTCCTACTCTGCCATGTTTTTCACCCCCATCTCTGTACTCTTCTAGGTATTTTGTTAGGTCAGGCTTCTGTGGAACAGCAGTCACCATGACATCTGATATCTCTAGAAGTGGAGTAGTCAATATGAGTCTTCAATTTGTGTTATAATTCTAGGTGATCGAACTATTTGTAACAGAGTCCAAGACAGCCATGAGCAGGCTATATGAAGTAAATGGGAGGCAGATTTATAACAAGTCGGCAAATCTCAATCAAGTGGGCTGACTCTTTGGACAAAGTTCTAGACCCAGCAGAGGAGCTGGAATGCTGAGTAGGAACCATTAAAGCTGTACTAGATATATACTGTGTGAGTAAAGAGTATACTTTGCTCAGTTGAACTAGGAGTACCATCATTGATTTATCCTAGTGATCCCAGATACAATTCTATACCCTACCCAATGGTAGTGTCTGTTCTATGTCAGCTCCTTTAATGTAAGCCAGTGAAGGAGTTAGCAGAATCTAACAATCAGACTATTTACTGGAACCATTCTCTTGTAATTTTTACAAATTTATAGCCTTCTGAGGGGAGTACATGACTGGGTCAGGAATTACACGGGGTTGAACCTGGATGAGAGGAAATAGACATGATTCATTATGAAATAAACATCAGAAATTAGAATCAGACATCAGGACTTAATGGCAACTAACGGAACATTCTTATTGGGAGGCTTATCCCAGGACTAGATGAATGCAAGCATGGTGCCCAGAGTTCACCCTAGGTGCCTTACTTGCCTCACACTACTTGTGGCCCAATTGGTTGGCAATATTGACCCAAAACTATTTTATTAAAAACCTAAGAGGTGTGGTGATAACACAACTTACAAAAGACAGAAGAAAAAAGATGCACAGTAAAAAAGGGAGACTAGAATAGTTGACAGCAGGCTCTGTGGTGTGGAGACAGAGGGTCCACTGGCAACAGCAGAGGTGAAAAGCAGTAACATGCAGGGGGGACAGCAGACATTCTCACCGGAGCGGGAATCAACAGTGAATAACTCAGTGCTAGTGGGCAACCTGACTTGTGAAGACGGTATCATGTCAAAAGAAAAGGATATCCGTGACAGGACATGTGAACTCTGTGTGTGTGTGTTTTTTCTACTTTTCCTATAACTTGCTCTATGAACTTGGGCATAGCACTTAGTCATTCTGGTATTATGTATCGTATGATTTCAGCTTCCTAATTCATAAAATGAGGATAACATCATTCTTTCTGTCTACCTCACAGTGTTATTACAAGGATCAAATAAGGTATTAGACAAAGATATGCTTTTGAACTGTAATATGCATTGATAACATATGACATTACTCTACCACTATCTGTTCATTAATTCCTTTCGCAAATATTTATTTAGTATTGATTATCCATGGACAGTCTTCTAGGTCCTGAGGTAAAACGGTGAAAACAGTATACTTTCTATAATGGAGCTTTTATTCCACTGGGTAGGAGAAAGACATCAAGCAAATATTTATAATATCATCAGGTAGTGATAAGATGAAAAATAAAGCAGGTGAAGAAGATAGAAAAAATGCATTATAAGACATGGGTCTGTTTTAGAGAAAGCATATGGTAATTAAGGGGCCCACATAATACCAATTGAGAAATTAAGGAAAAAAAAGAGTAAAGCATATAGGAGATCTAAAAACAAGGGAATAGCATAGTCTCTCACAGATTGCCAGCCACAGCATAATCATATTTTAGTACCAGGTAAGGAAAAGTCATTACATAAGAGTGTGTGCATGTACGTGAATGCATGTGAACACACACACACACACACACACACCCCTTTCTCCTAAAAACAAGTTTAGTATATTTGGTAATTTGCTGTCTGCCTTCCCAAATACAAGGACTGATTTCAGGGTTAACAAGTACATAAGGAAGAAATTCAGTGTTCATATAATGATACTCCTCTGAGGGTTTCAAGATCTCCCAGGAGTTTCTAGGTGGTAATGAGAGAAATCACTCAATGAGTAAACAAAGTTGCAGCAGCATATTGAACACCGAGCATGTGGCAAAGTAAATTGGCAATTGATAACTGTAGAACTGCCAGTTGGGAGAGCCCATTTTTTTGCAACCATTTGAAGAAGTGAGAAACCTAAATGACAAGATATCACTTTGTCTTTTGCCAAACAAATGGAGTGAGGAGGTAGGTGGATTCTCTCTAGTAAAGATGACTGAGACTGCTAGGATGTATTATACCAACCATCATAGGCCCTGCCTCCTGGGCAAATTACTTGGCTTCAGAGCTAGACTGGTACAGAACATTGCACAGATGATGTACTCAGGAAATGTTTGAGTAAAGAATGAGGTCCCAGAATCTCCTCAAGCAGCTTATTCTTTAACGATTCAGCTCTGGTAAAGTGGGCTGATGGCACCAAAGCTTAGACTGTGAATTAGAAAATCTATCATATCTATGTATCTGTCTAGACACAAGAGATGCACATATGTGCAAGTGTATTGTTTTCCATGAATCATTTGACAGTAAGTTAGAGACATGGTGCCTCACAAATACTTCAGTGTGTATTTTCTACAAACAAGGATTTTTGCAGCACGGTCATCAAAGTCAGAAAATTTAACACTGATACAATCCAATCCTGTTAGTTAATTCACAGTCCATTTTCAAATTTATCCATTTATCTGTCCTAAAACGTCCTGTACAGCTAATGTTTTTCCTGGTCTAGGATGCAATTCAGGATCATGTACTGCACTTAGTTGACATGTAATAATCTCTTTTATTATTTCTTTTTATTGAGGTATAATTGACATGCAACATTATATTAGTTTCAGGTGTGTAACATAATTTCATGCTCGAATATATTGTGAAATCAACATAAGTCTAGTTATTATCTGTCACTACATAGGTACAGAATTTTTTCTTGTGATGAGAGCTTTTAAGATTTATTCTAGCAACTTACAAATATGCAGTTCAGTATTATTAACTATAGTCATCATGCTATATATCTTGTAGTTAACTTAATTTTACTTATTATTACTTATAGTCACCATGCTGTATATCCCCAGTACTTATTTTATAACTGGAAAGTTGTACCTTTTGACTCCCTTCATCCATTTTGCCCACTCCCCGACCACCCCCAACCATCAGATAGTTATCTATTTATGAGGGTTTTTTTTTAAAGATTCCATGTATAAGTGAGATCATATAGAACTTACTTGTCTTCCTCTGTCTGACTTATTTCACCTAGCATAATGCCATCAAGTTGCATCCATGTTGTCACATGGCAAGTTTTCATTCTTTGTTATGGCTGAGTATCAGTATTCCTTTGGGTAAATGCTTCACATCTTCTTTATCCACTTATCTGTTAATGGACACTTAGGTTGCTTCTGAATCTTGGCTATTATAAATAATGCTGCAATAAATGTAAGGTTGTGTATATCTTTTCAGATTTGTGTTTTTGTTTCCTTTGGAAAAATACCCAGAAGTGGAATTGCTGGATCACGTGGTACTTCTATTTTTAATTATTTGAGGAACCTCCATACTGTTTTCCACAGTGGCTGTACCAATTTACAGTCTCACCAACAGTGTGCAAAGTTTCTCTTTTCTCCACATCCTCACCAACACTTGTTGTCTTTTATCTTTTGTCTTTCTGATAATAGCCATTCTTACAGGTGTGAGGTGATACCTCATTGTGGTTTTGATTTGCATTTCCCTGATGAAATTTATCTCCTTTAATCTGTAATAGTTCTTTAGGCTTTTTTTGCTTCTTTGATTTTAACATTATTAAAGAGTATATGCCAATGATTTGTAGATTGTCCCTCAATATGTTTGATGTTTCTTCATGATTAGATTCAGGAGATATATTTTTAACAGAAATCCCACAAAAAATGATACTATGTTTTTCTTAGTGCATCAATATCATTTTTAATGTAAATTAATTGTTTTTAAATTTCATTTTACAGTGTTTGCTTTTAGTAAATAGAAGTACAATCGGTTTTTGTATATTGATGCCATATCCTGATACTTTACTTAATTCACTTATTAGTTCTAATAATTGTTGCAGGAATTCTTTGTAATTTTCTATATGAACAATGATGGCAACTGCAAATAGAGATTAATTTCTTCCTTTCAAATCTTTATATCTTTGTCTTTCTTGCTATATTAGATCATCTTGTACAATGTTGAATAAAATGGCAAGAATGGATGTCTGTGCCTTATTACTGAACACAGGTATAATATTTGCTGTAGTTTTTTTGAAGATGTACTTTATAAGATCAAGGAAGCACTCTTCTATTCCTGGTTTCCTGGGAGTTGTTATGAAACAGTATTTAATTTTGTGAGGATACTTTATCCATTTGGAAAGAAACGTTTCTTATTTTTAGTCAGTAAAAACATTGTTTAATGTTGATTGGTTTTTAAATGTTAATCCAACTTTGCCCTCCTAGGATAAGCCCTCATGGTCCTGATATATTATCCCTTTTATGTCTTGACTGAATTATCTTTGATAATACTGTTATAGAATTTTTGTTGTCTTTATGAGGGATATTGAAACAGCTTTTTATTCTTGTAATATTTTAGCCTGGTGTTCATATCAGGATAATGCTGACCTCATAGAATGTTTAAATAGGTGACTGTCTCTTCTATTTTGAGAAGAGTTTGATTAGAAATGGTATTTTTTTTCTTCTTTAATTGTTAGAATTCACCAGTGAAACAGTCAGTGCCTAGACTTTTCTTTGTGGGAAAGTTCAACTCAGTTCATTAGTAGATACAGGGATATTCATATGAGTATTTTTTCTTGGGTGAGCTTTGACACTTATGTTTTTAAAGAAATTTGTTAATTCTGAATTGTTGAATTTTGGGGATATAAAACTTCACAAAAATCTCTTACCCTTTTAATGACTAGGTTTATATTGATGTCCCCTCTCCTATTTCTGATATTGGTATTTTGTGTCTTTTCCTACTCTTTTGCTTATTGATATTTAAAAAATCCAGCTTTTAGTTTCACTGATTTTTCTCTATTATTTTTATATTTTCTATGTAATTGATTTTTGCCTTATCTTTATTATATCTTTCTTTCTACTTACCTTGGGTTAAATTTGCTTTTCTTGTTTTAGTTTCTTGAGGTGTAAGTTTAGAGCGTTGATGTCGGGTCTTATTTTTCCAGTATAAGCATTTCATAACCCAAATTTCCCTCAAGTACTGCTTTAGCTGCATCACACAAATTTCGATATTTCGTGTATTCTGTGCAATTCAGTGCAAAACATTTTTTAATTTCCCTGATCCTCGATCCATGGAGTCATATGGAACTATATGTTGAAGTGGTTGTTTAATTTGCAAATATTTGTGGAGATCTTCCAGATCTCTTTCTGCTACTGATTTCTAACTAAAAATTTATTGTGGTCAGAGAACATTCTTTGTATCAGTTTAATCATTTAAAATTTATTTAGTCTTACTTTATGGCCTGTAACATAGTATATATTGGTAAATATTCCATATGCTCTTGAAAAAATGTTTATTCTGTTATTTTTGGGTAGAGTACTCTACAAGTGTCAGTTAGGCCAAGTTGAATGGCAGTATTGTTGAAGTATTTCATATTTTTACTGATTTTATGTCTAATTCTATAATGATTGAAGAGTTCAGTGTTGAAATGTCCAACTATAATTGCAGGCATATATTTCCTTTTTCAGTTTTACCAGCTTTTCCTCATGTACTTTGAAACTCTGTAATTCATGGCATACATATTTAGAATTGTTTTTTAGTTTCAATAAATTGATCCCTTTATTTTATGTGATTTTCTTTTTTTTACATGAACTGTCTATCTTTCTTTTGGTTAGTGTTTGCATGGTATATTTTGTTCTGTCACTTTACTTTTAACCAAATTGTGTCTTTTGTCATATTCAGTGTGGGATTTTTATAGACAACATATAGTTTGAGTCTTGCTTTTTTATACAGTCTATCCACCTCTAACTATTATTTGGTAGGTTTAGACCATTTGCATTTAATATATTTATTAAGACAGTTGGTTTAGGTTAATTTTCCTATTTTGGTTTAGGTGTATCATTTTGCTTTTTTGTTTTCTATTTGTCTCGTATCTTTTTTTTCTCCATATATTGCTTCTTTCCTTCCTTTGGGAGGTTAATTGAATATTTTCAGTGTTCCATTTTCATTTCCTTAATGACTTTAAAATTTTAACTGTTCATTATTTTCTAATGATTGCTCTACATATTACAACATGCACCTTTAAGTTATGGTGGTCTGTAGAGAATACTAAGTTATTTCACATAAAATACAAGAAACTTATAACTGTACAGTTCCATTTAACCTCATGACCTCATGTCTTTTACCCTCTATTCATATTTATTGCAAAACCACAAAAATAATTAACAATTTAAGAGAAGAAAATTGTATTGTTTATATTTACCCACATATTTTCTAATTAAAGAGCTCTTAATTATATCTTGGAGATGTAGTGGTGTCCTTTGTGTTCATTCCCTTCAGTCTGAAGAACTTCTGTAAGGTCTAGTGGTAACATGTAGTCTCAGCTTTTTTTTAAATATGAAAATGTTATTGTTTTGCCTTCACTTTTGAATATAGAATTTTGAGTGGGAAGTTTTTATTTTTTTCAGCACCTTAAACAGGTTATTTCTTTGTCTTTTGGCCTCCATTGTTTCTTTAGAGAATCCTGGTATCATTTACATTCTCATTCTCCTGTATGTCATGTGTCATTTACCTCTTCCTGCCTTCAAGATTCTCTTCATTTTTGGTTTTCATCAACTTGACTATAATGTATTCAACTGTGGTTTGACTAGTTAATTTTTCAATGACATTTGTAAGGATTAATCAAAATTTTTATATCCAGATTCTAACATTTTCACTTAAAACAAAAAATGTACATTATTCATCAATATTTAACACCAAGATGAGTTTTCCCCCTTGCATTAATTGTACCTCCTCTAACATTTACAGTTTGTATTTCTTTAAACTAGGTAATAAATTTCATAATGACACTATAATGCAACTTGAGCGCAGAATCCTTCTAGGCTTTTAGTATTCTCTTTCATTTCACAGATGTCTTGTTCATTTATAACTTTATAGTGACTTGCATTTATAAAGTCTTTCTGAAGTATCCAGCTTACCTTTTTTATAATTAAAGACTTTATTATTACAGTGGCTTTAGATTAATAGCAAAATTGAGCAGCAGGTACAGAGATTTCTCATGTACCCACTACCCCCACAAATGCATAATTTTCTCCATTATGAATATCCTCCACCAGATTGGGTACATTTGTTAGAGTTTATGAACCTCAATTGATTTATCATAATCCGTGAAAGTCCATAGCTTACATTAGGGTTCACTCTTGGTGTTGTACATACCTGGTTTAGACAAATGTATAGTGACGTGTATCCATAATTATATCTTACAGAGTGTTTTCACTGCCTTAAAAATCCTCCGTGTTGTGCCTATTCATCTCTCCCTCTATCCCCCAACTCCTGGCAACCACTGATATATTTATAGTCTCCATGGATTTGCCTTTTTATAGTTGGGATTATACAGTATGTAGCCTTTTCACTTCAGCTTCTTTCACTTATCAATATGCATTTAAGGTTCCTCCATGTCTTTTCATGGTTGGATAGCTCATTTCCTTTTAGGGCTGAATAATATTCCATTGTCCAGATGTACCACAGTTTGCTTATCTGTTCACCTACTGAAGGGCATGTTGGTTGCTTCCAAGTTTTCACAATGATGAATAAAGGTGCTATAAAGATCCATTTGCTGGTTTAAGTGGACATGTTTTCAATTCTTTTAGGTAAATAGCAATGAAAATGATTGCTGGATTGCATGGTAAGAGTATAGTAGCTCTCCCTTACCTAAGGTTTTTTTTCCTGAAGTTGCAGTTACCTGTGGTCAACTGTGGTCTGGAGACAGATGATCCTCCTTGTCATGTATCATCAGAATGTCGAAAGTAGCATGATGCCTGTGTCACAATACCTACATTATTCATCTCACTTAATGTCATCAAGTTGGCATTTTATCATCTCTCATCATCACAAGAAGGAGGGTGAGTACAGTACAATAAGATATTTTGAGAGAGACCACACATTCATATAACTTTTGTTACAGTATATTGTTACAATTTCATTCTATTTTTATTATTGGTTATTATTGTTAATCTCTTACTGTTCCTAATTTATAAATTAATCATAGGAAAATACAAAGTGTATGTAGGGTTCAGCGTTTTGTGTGGTTTCAGGCACGTGCTGGGGGTCTTGGATTTTATCCCCCATAAATAAAGGGTGACTACTCTATGTTTTGTTTTTATAAGAAAATGTGAAGACTGTTTGAAAGTGACTGTGCCATTTGGCATTCTAACCAGCAATGAAAGAGAGTTCTTGTTGCTCCACAGGCTCACTAGCATTTGGTGTTGTCAGTGTTCTGGATTTTGGCTGTTCTAATGGTTGTGTAGTAACATCTCATTGTTGTCTTAATTTGAATTTCCCTAATGATGTGTAGTTTGGAGCATCTTTTTATATGCTTATTTGCCATCTGTGTACATTCTTTGGTGTGTTGTCTGTTAATGTTTTTGGTCTATTTTTTAATCAGGTTGTTTCTGTTCTTATTGTTGACTTTTAAGAGTTCTTTGTATGTTTTGGATAATGGTCCTTTACCAGATGTGTACTTTGCTAATATTTTCTCACAATCTGTGGCTTATCTTCTCATTTTTTTGACATTTGTCTTTCATGGAGGTACTCAGCTTATCTTTGGTATAAAGAATTTATTTATTTTCTGAAGGTCCGTTTACTTGAGTTAATCAATATTTTAATAAAGTCTAGTAATTATAATAACAAGTAAAATTTGAATAAACCGAATTGGAAATAAATGGAATTTATACTTAGTATGCACACAGCCTAGTGGTGGAAGCAGAACAGGTGGATCTACTGCAGCATAGCTTATCACCCCTGGGGATTCAGCATACCATGGCCATTAGATGGTACATTTTACAGATAGAATGAAGAGTTTGATTAATTTTTCAAGTAATTTAAATGGAGGTTGTTTAAGAGAGATTCCATTTTACTTAGGAAACTTTGTAAGAGCAGAAGGGCACATGATTAAAGCAGAGTCAAGGCAAATGGCTTTGGACAGTCCTAAAGTATATATTCAACCAGCTGTCATGACCAGGCACATTACCCTTTTACATTGCAGGGATATTTACACCTGTCAAGTCATATGGACACTTCAGTTACTAAGGTGCTAGAGACATGCAGCACCATGGGTTAGATCAAGAAGGTTTTGCACTGAAATTGAAGACATGGAAGAAAAAGGCCATAAATTAAGTACTGAGGAGGAATAAAAAAGATAAAGTCAGATTGTGCCATGTGGAGCTTTCTGAGTTTGAAGAAATGCCTGTGGGACTAACACAAATGGTGAAGGGATGGGAGGGGAATGGTAGAGGTGAGGCTTCAGATCACCTGTATCTGCTTAACCAGACCAACTGTGATTTTTATCCATTTCTCTTTTGGGCTTCTGCTTAAAAACTAATTGAAGAGTTATGGCTTTAAAAAGTTGTAAAACTTGCTATAGAAGAATTAAAACAGAAGGAGAAGCTCTGTGCACAAGGTAAAAATATGAAGACAATTTCTCATGGTTTCACATAGTTATTTCTAGTATAAGGAGATTGGGTCATGACCAAAGAGACCTGAAAGATTTCCTGTGTAGAGTTAACATTCTCTCCCAGGTTTCACTGAGGTATGTAGAGTGGAATTCATGACTAAAGTGCTGTAATAGATGTATGTACTTCATTTAAAAAACTAACCTGATAGGGGATAAGAGTTGAAGGGTGCTCTATCTCACAATCTAAATCCATAGACCTAAGGAGAAACATGAGGAAAAGCAAGTGGGTGGTGATGTTTTGGGGAAAATACTCTGGACTTCTTGAGCTGGTGGTACATTTCAACTGTACCTGGAATGACTAGAGTTGTCCTTCTATTGTATAGTGTCCGGAAGGTTCTTCATTCATTTTACAGGCTGTTTCAACTCCCAAATAGAGGACTTTGTGTGTTTAGGATGAGAAAGGCAAGACCATAAGACCCAGAACTTGTACCTCTAAAATAGGCAAGTATTGGATAAAACAGCAATGTGAATTTATTTCTAGAAGTCACCTTATGGTTTCCAGTAACATCATTTTTTGTAGAGGGTGGAACCTTTCTTTGTGATGGTGTGCCCACATTGGATTCCCTCCCTTTTCCCTCATGCTTTCTATGATGGGCTTAGGCTACATTCCTTCTTAGAGAAGGGCCCCTTTTATAAGTCTTCCTTCCCTGTTCATACTCAAAATCACCCCCCACACCAGCCACCTTACAGTGGTCTAGCAGGACCAGGATGGGGCTAGGAAGAAGTGCTCTAATTCTCTAGGTTGGTTTTTTTGGTACCACTCCTAGAAGATAAAGTCAGAGGCCAGGATTTGGTGGCGTCAGGAACGTAGGTTGTTCATGGAAAAATCAAGGCAGAGGCTGCATGGCCTTTCCCATATCTGAATGAAAGGAAATCTTAAAACCTAGCTCTGCCAATCAGATAAGAGAGCCCACACACAGACTGGGCATTGCCTTTAATGTTCAGTCCTTTTGTATAGTAGCAACAGACAATGGGGCTGATTCACACTTTCAAAGATCCTCAACTTAGATACATTGTATCAAAATTAAAAGAAGTAATGGTAATTGTGAAAGACAGGGACTACCATAGTGTTTATCACAGCCAAGAAACCTGGTCATTAACTGATTCCAAAAAGTTCAATAAAAATTCAGGTATGAATCCATGGCCCAAGTCTCTCAAAAGGAAGATTAAATCAGAAAGATTAAGGCTGAGAGTGCACTGAAAGTGTCCGAAGAAAAAGGTGACTGAAGTGCTTTAGCTCAGTGCTGAATGGGGGAATGCAAGGCATGGGTTTAATTCCTAAGGTAAATGGCCCATGGTGCCAGATGGTGCTGAGAGGGCTGATTTCCATCATTTTTATTTTACTTCTTTCTCCCAAGAGAAGTGATCTTCAACACATTCGACACTGACTGCTAGTGAGTGGTCCCCTTGTTTCTTCAGGTCATTGCAGGCAGGAGGACAGCCACAGCGTGGGTCGTAAGTGCTCTCTGCTTTACTGAACCTCCATTGTTGGCCTGCCACTAACACTACTATTCCACTGCTCTCGGTAAGGAGAAGGTAGTAAGAAGCTTGAAGCGCACCATCCCCACAACCAACCCCGATGCTGTTTGGCGCTAATCCTGTGCTCTCTGTCTAGCTGGCAGTGTTGCTAAATTTCTTCTGCTACATGGAAATTTGGTGGTTAAAAGCAAGGGCCTTGAGTCAGAAAGACCTTGATCCCAAGTCATCACCACCTGTTACTTATATGAATTTGGACAGTTTCTGAACTCCAAGCCTCTGTTTCCAAAGCTGTCAACATATTCCCTACTTCCTCAGGTTTCTGTGAAAATTACAATATTTGAAAACCTCTAGAACAGTGTCTGACTCATGTAGGAGCTCAGTAATTATAGATTCCTATGTCCAAAGTATCTGTCAATACTTGGTCCTCAGGAGATGATACTGTAGTCACACAGCTGCTGTTTGCCTTAGTTGCAGGCTTATTAGGAAATTATGTCTCATGAGTCCTAGCCTGAATATCTAAAGCTTAAAAATGGCCTCTGAAGCAGTTTTCGATCATTCATTTTATTGCCACCTAAACTCAAAAGTGTGCCAGCTTACTTAAACTACAGAGCAAAGACTGCCAAATGCACCTGACCTTTCTTTTGGAAATATATTTTGGAAGATTCAGTTTAATTTAAATGTTATTGATGACCTGCTTTATATCTGTCTACATTCTTTGGTATTTCAGAGTGCTTGGCTGGCTGTATACTCTGAAGAATATGTAACAAAGAATAAAATCTGAACTTAGAGAACATAGTATACCTTGCTTCAGTGTTTTGGGGTGTGTATATGTGTGTTTGTGTGTATGCATTTGTAGCAGACAAGTGTAAGATTATTTTGTGGGGCTTTGTACAGTCCTCATCTCCTCTTTTACTATCTTTTTAAATATTCTGGTAGTGAAGCATATAGATTCTCAGGGAAAGGTGTGAATGGCTTAAAAATTCAAAAACCCACAGGTGATTCTGAAATATGCCTAATGTAGTTACCAAAATTTTAGTTTACAAAATTACTTATCAACAATATCAGAGGGAAGGTATGTATTATAACACCACACACTGGGCCAACATAGCTAAATTTATAATGACTCAATTCACACTCTGGAAACACATCTACTGCCTGATGTAAGGATTGTGTGAAAGTGTGATTGTCACTCCAAGTTCTCCAAAGCTTTTTCTCTTCCAGTCAGCATGACTTCCTTCTGTCAGAGGAGTTGGATGCTGGAGAACAAGGAAGGCATGAGGAAAGGAGATTTCTAGAAAAGGCTCTTGGATACATATATTGGTTCTCCCCATTCTCTATGCATTTTCCATCCATAAAGCATGGAAGGATGCTATGCTTCCCTGAGGAGGTGATGTTTAGGCTGAGGCCCAAAGGCAGACCAGGCTGGGGAGAAAGGACAAGAACTGGCAGAGAACAGAGCTGGTGGCTCCATCTTGATCACATTACTACATTGTCCACTGTGCTCCAGAGAAACAGAACCAGTAGGAGAGAAATATATCTATATATATGTAAATGTAGATATCTATCGATCTATCTTATAAATAAATAAACAAACAAACAAATAAATTTATGTATGTATAGAGAGACTGCCTCTGCCCCCTTTCCCCTCCCTCTCTCTCTTTCTCAACTGGTAACTCATGTCTGTGGTGGGAGTAGAGATAAGGGATGAATGGAGGTCTCTGTAGAAATGAGGAAGGGAAGGGAGTGAAGGAAAGGATAAAGGACTACTTTTCAGCACTTGCCACTACAGGCTTACCTCAGATATATTGTGGGTTTGGTTTCACACCAAGTCGGTAAAGTGGTTATTGCAGCATAGTGAGTCAAATGACTTTTTTCATTTCCCAGTGAATATAAAAGTTATGTTGGCACTGTACTATAGTCTGTTAAGTGTGCAATAGCATTGTGTCTAAAAAAAAAACAATGTACGTACCTTAATTAAATACACTTGTTCTAAAAAAATGCTGTCATTTGAGCCATCAGTGAGTCATAATCTTTTTGCTGGTGGAGGGTCTTGCCTGGTTGTTGAGGGGTACTGACTGATCAAGGTGGTGGATACTGAAGGTTGGGGTGGCTGTGGCCATTTCTTAATATAAAACAACAATGAAGTCTATCGCATTGATTGACTCTTCCTTTCTCAAATGATTTCTCTGTAACGTGCAGTGCTATTTGATAGCTTTTTACCCACTGTAAAACTTTCAGAATTGGAGCCAATTCTCTCAAACCCTGCTGTTGCTTTATTAACTAAGTTTATGTAATAATCTAAACTCTTTGTTGTCATTTCAACAATCTTTGCGGCATCTTCGCGGGGAATAGATTCCATCTCAAGAAACCACTTTCTTTGCTCTTCCATAAGAAGAAACTACTCATCTGTTCAAGTTTTATCATGAGATCATAGCAATTCAGTCACATCTTCAGGCTCCACTCCTAATTCTAGTTCTCTTGCTGTTTCCACCACATCTGCAGTGACTTCCTCCACTGAGGTCTTGAAGCCCTCAAAGTCATCTATGAGGGTTAGAATCAGCTTCTTTCAAACTCCTATTCATGCTTATATTTTGACCCTTCCAATGAACCATGAATGTTCTTAATGGCATCTAGAATGGTGAATCCTTTCCAGGTTGTCAGTTTACTTTGCCCAGATCCATCAGAGGAATCACCTTCTGTGGCAGCTAAAGCTTTACAAAATGGGTTTCTTAACAATAAGACTTGAAAGTCAAATGACTTCTTGATCCATGGCTGCAGAATGGATGTTGTGTCAGCAAACATGAAAACAACATGAATCTCATTGTCCATCTCCATCAGAGGCCTTGGGTGATCAGACACCTTGTCAAGGAGAAGTAATATTTTGAAAGGAATCGTTTTTTCTGAGGAAAAATTTTTTTTCTCAACAGTGGGCTTAAAATATGCAGTAAACCATGTTGTAAATAGATGTGCTATCATCCAGGCTTTGCTGTTCATTTTTAAGCACAGTCAGAGTAGATTTAGCATAATGCATAAGGGCCTAAGGATTTTCAGGATGTGAAATGAGCGTTGCCTTCAACTTAAAGTCACCAGCTGCATCAACCCCTAACAAGAGAGCCAGCCTGTCCTATGAAAGTCCTAAATGGCATCTTCTTCCAATAGAAGGATGTTTTGCCTACATTGAAAATCTATTGTTCAGTGTAGCCACCTTTGTTAATTATCTGTCTTCGCTCGATCTTCTGGATAACTTGCGGCAGCTTCTCTGTCAGCACTTGCTGCTTCACCTGGCACTTTGATGTTAGGGAGATGGCTTTTCCCTTAAAGCTCATGAACCTCCGCTAGCCTGAAACTTTTCTTCTGCAGCTTCCTCACCTCTCTTAGCGTTCACAGAAATTGAAGACTTAGTACCTTGCTCTGGATTCGGCTTTAGCCTAAGGGAAACTTGTGGCTGGTTTGACCTTCTATCCACACCATTCAAACTAAAACTCTGTGTCAGCAGTAAGGTTCTGGCACTTACCATTCATGTGATCACTGGAGTAGCACTTTTAATTTCCTTTAAGAACTTTTCCTCTGCATTCACAACTTGACTAACTGGTGCAAAATGCCTACCTTTCTGCCTCTCTTGGCTTTTGACATGCCTTCCTCAGTAAGCTTAATCATCTCTAGCTTTTGATTTAAAGTGAGAGATGATTTAAAGTGACAGACGTGTGACTCTTCCTTTCACTTGAATATTTAGAGGCCATTGTAGGGTTGTTCATTGGCCTAATTTTAGGGAAGATGGAGGCTTGAGAGGGAGAGAAATAGTGGAATGGCCTGTTGGTGGAGCAGTCAGAACAAACACATTTATCCATTAATATTGCTGTCTTATTTGAGAATTATCAAAACATGACAGAAAGACAAAGAGAGCAAATGCTGTTGAAAAAGGGCACCATATGGACTAGCTCAATGCAGGGTTGCCAAAAACCTTCAGTCTGTAAAAAACGCAGTATCTGCAAAGTGCAGTAAGATGAAATGGCATAATACAAGGTGTGCCTGTAGAAGGTTCGATGATAAGATACTATAATGTTGCCTTTGTTTCTCAAAAAGCAGTATGCTTGACATAGCTTATTTAAATAAGTTAGGTGCCCTCTAGCAAACAAGAGTATAGAATTTAATCAACATATGTAAGAGTTCAATACGATTGAGTCCAGCTAAATTTAACGAAGAAACAGGGAAGGGGTTCATTTTCATACATGTTTTTGAGCTAATTAGGCATTACCACGGGGAAAATTAACTTAAATCTGTATCTTATGCAATATCACACAATCAACATAAAAATTGAAGTGTAAATTATATTGAAAAATTTAATTACAGGGAAAAAAAGAGAAAATAGAGCAATTATTCAGTCTATGGAGGGTGATAATGCTTGATTAAAGGAGAAAATAAATGACAAGGGAAAAGGTAAGCAGTGTGATTACACAAAAAAATGCAACTAAAACACAACAAAACCAGGACAGAAATTAAATGACAAGATAGAAAATTACAATTAATAAATATGATGGAATTTCTAAAATATATTTGCATTAAGCTCACATTAAGTTCACAGAAGACGGTGGTCAAAGAATATGAAGAATCATTACATACGATGAAATACATTAGTAAATTAACATGGGAAACTGTCGGTAGTTTTGCCAAAAATTTAAAAACTGCAAATTAAAACAATGATAAAATGTCACTATACAACACTAAAATTGGCAACAGTAAAGGCACATTATTAAAAATATGATGAAACTATTGGGGAAACTGAAACATTTGTGCATTTTTAGTGACACTATAAATTATCTCAGTCAATTTGATGAACAATCTAGCAGTTTTTAGCAAGAATTATAAAAGTATTCATACCTTTTTATTAAATAATATCACTCCAGGGTATTTGTTTTAAGGATATAATTCAGAAGAAGGAAGGCATTATGCATTATTTATTAGCATGGAAAACTGGATATATCACAAATAGCCATTAATACAGTGATAGTTATAAAATCACAGTATTTTAACTTAATGGAATATCTTTCAACCAGTGAAAATGATAAATTGAAGATTATTGGGATAAATGGAAAGGTATATTCTAAATACAAAATTTTAAAAATTAAAGAATAATAAATTATAAGAGCCCACCTTAAGAATGTCTGAAGGGGTTTAAAGACGGTGGCATGAGAGGTGAGACAGAGGCTTCCTCCTAAAACCACATATAATATGACACTATAATTAATATAACTAATCCTGAAAGAGCAACAGGAAAGAGGACTGCACCAGACTGCATACACCTGGAGAAAAGAGCAGACCTCACCGAACAGGGTAATGTACCAAAGCTGTGGCCTGGCGGGACTCAAGCCCTTCCCCCACCCCAGCTCAATGGTGGGAGGAAGAGGAACAGAGCGGGGAGGGAGTGGAGGCCTGGGACTGCTGAATACCTAACTCCGGTGAGCTGCTCTGGGAGCACAAACCTACATTTCATGGTGCTTGCATGGTACTCTTGTGATTACGGGATTGGAAAGCTAAGACAGGCAGAATTCCTGGAGAGACTGAGATATAGCTGCTTGTGGAAAGCAGGGATCCATATTCGGCTGCTCTGGAACAAAAGAAAGGCAGGCAGTCTGAGAGACTTCCTAACAAGGAAGCCCTTAGCAAGAGGGCTGCTAAAGGGGCAAGGATTGCACAGAACTTACTGCTCAGGAGGAAGAACAGGTAGACAAAATTTTCCAGGTGCACTCTGCCCAGCACGTTGGGAACTTTCTTGGTCTTCAGGCACTCCAGCTCTCTGGCTGGCTATGCAGCTCCAAGGATGCCCTCCATGATACGCAGCCTACTGCACCTTTCTCCCGGCCAGCCCCCCTGGCTCACAAACCGGCAAATCCTACCCTGGCATTAGGCCAGCCAGAGGGAAGATCTGTCTACAGCAACTAGAAATGCAAAGCATAGAGGCTTATACCTGTGTGCTCAGCCCACTGGTTCAGGCAGGGGAGACAGGCATAGCAGCTGGGAAGCAGGAAACAGCTTTTTCCTCCCTCCAGGCACCAGTACCACTCCCCTGTGACTCCCAACATTGCTTCAGGGGCTGAGCAGCTCCAGAGAGTAGAGCTTCTGGACACTAGAGGGCGCCATATACAAATATGAAAAGCCAAAGGAACTTGGTTCAGAGTAAAATTATTAATACAACTCCTGAGAAAGATGACATCTACCTCATGAATCTTTCAGAAAGGGAGTTCAAAAAAATCATTAACATGCTCATGGAGGTATGGAAAGATATTCAAGAACTCAGGAATGAATTCCGGTCAGAGATCTAATAGTTGAAGAACACAATGGAGGGTATTAAAAGCAGAGTAGATATAGTGAAGGAGATGATAAATGAAAAAGAAATTAGAGAAGAGAAATACAAAGAAGCTGAGGCACAGAGAGAAAAAAGGATCTCTAAGAATGAAAGAATGTACAGAGAAATGTGCGACCAATCCAAATGGAACAATATTTGCATTATAGGGGTACCAGAAGAAAAAGAAGAGAGAAAAAGGGATAGAAAATATTTTTGAGGAGGTAATTGCTGAAAACTTCCCCAAGCCAACAATACACAAACCATCACCACAGTGCATTTTGGAGAGACTTCTATGGATGGAAGTGTTCCTAAGCTTTAATAGCTGCCAGCAGAGGTAATAAAACCACAGTAAAGAAATTAGAACAGCTAATTACCAAGCAAATACAAAATTAAATTAACTATTCCAGAAGTCAATCAAGGAATAGACAAACAATACAGAATATGATACCTAATATATAAAGAATGGAGGAGGAAGAAAAAGAAAAGAACCTTTAGATTGTGTTTGTAATAGCATATTAAGTGAGTTAAGTTAGACTCTTAGATAGTAAGGAAGTTACCCTTGAACCTTTGGTAACCACAAATCTAAAGCCTGCAATGGCAATAAGTACATACCTATTGATAATCACCCTAAATGTAAATGGACTGAATGCACCAATCAAAAGACTTAGAGTCACTGAATGGATAAAAAACACAAGACCCATCTATATGCTGCTTACAAGAGACTCACTTAAACTGAAAGACATACACAGACTAAAAGTGAAGGGATGGAAAAAGATATTTCATGCAACTAATAGAGAGAAAAAAGCAGGAGTTGCAGTACTTGTATCAGACAAAATAGACTTGAAAACAAATAAAGTCACAGGAGACAAAGAAGGACATTACATAATGATAAAAGGGTCAATATAACAAGAAGATATAACCGTCATAAATACTTATGCGACCAACACAGGAGCACCTACATATGTGAAGCAAATACTAACAGAACTAAAAGGGGAAATAGAGTGCAATGTATTCATTCTAGGAGACTTCAACATTCCACTCACTCTGAAGGACAGATCAACCAGACAGAAAATAAGTAAGGAGACAGAGGCACTGAACAACATATTAGAACAGATGGACCTAACAGATATCTCCAGAACACTCCACCCAAAAACAGTATGATACACATTCTTTTCAAGTGCACATGGAACATTTTCAAGAAGAAATCATATACTAGGCTGCAAAAAGAGCCTCAGTAAATTAAAAAAGATTGAAATTGTACCAACATCTTCTCAGATCACAAAGGTATGAAACTAGGAATAAATTACACAAAGAAAGTAAAAACCCCACAAACACATGGAGGCTTAATAGCATGCTCATAAATAACCAATGGATCAATGACCAAATAAAAACAGAGATAAAGCAGTATATGGAGACAAATGAAAACAATAATTCAAGACTGTAAAATCTGTGGGATGCAGCAAAGGCCATGCTGAGATGAAAGTATATTGCAATAGAGGCCTACCTCAGGAAAGAACAACCCCATATGAGCAGTCTAAACACACAATTAATGAAACTAGGAAAAGAAGAACAAATGAGGCCAAAAGTCAGTAGAAGGAGGGACATAATAAAGATTAGAGTGAAATAAATAAACTCGAGAAGAATATAACAATAGAAAGAATCAATGAAAGCAAGGGCTGGTTCTTTGAGAAAATAAACAAAACAGATAAGCCCTTGGCCAGACTTATCAAGAAAAAAAGAGTCTACTCACATAAATAGAATCAAAAGAGAGAAAGGAAAAATCACTATGGACACCACAGAAATACAAAGAATTATTAGAGAATACTATGAAAAATTATATGCCAACAAACTGGATAACCTAGAGGAAATGGACAACTTTCTAGAAAAATACAAGCTTCCAGGGCTGACCCAGAAAGAAACAAAATCTTAACAGACCAATTACCAGCAACAAAATTGAACTGGTAATCAAAAACCTACCTAGGAACAAAATCCCTGGATCAGATGGCTTCACTGCTGAATTTTATCAAACATTTAATGAAGACCCAATATCTATTCTCCTTAAAGTTTCCCAAAGAGTAGAAGAAGAGGGAATACTTCCAAACTCATTCTATGAGGCTGGCGTCACTTGAATACCAAAACCAGGCAAACACACCACAAGAAAAGAAAATTACAGACCAATAATCCTGATGAACATACATGCAAAAATACTCAACAAAATATTAGCAAACCGAATTAAAAAATACATCAAAAAGATCATCCATCATGATCAAGTATGATTTATTCCAGGGATGCAAGGATGGTACATTTGAAAATCCATCAACATCATTAGAAGGACAGAAAGAAGGACAAAAACCACATGATCATCTCCATAGGTACTGAAAAAGTATTTGACGAAATTCAACATACATTCATGATAAAATATCTCAACCAAATGGGTATAGAGGGCGAGTAACTCAACATAATAAAGGCCATATATGATAAACCCAGAGCCAACATTATACTTAACAGTGAGAAACTGAAAGCTTTTCCTTTAAGATCAGGAACAAGACAAGGATGCCCACTCTCCCACTTTTATTGTACATAGTTCTAGAGGTCCTAGCCACAGCAATCAGACAACACAAAGAAGTAAAAGGCATCCAGATTGGCAATAAAGAAGTTACACTGTCCCTGTTTACAGATGACATAATATTGTACATAAAAACCCTAAAGAATCCACTCCAAAACTACTAGGTCTAATATCTGAATTCAACAAAGTTGAGGATACAAAATTAATATGTGGAAATCTGTATCATTCCTGTACACTAACCATGAACTAGCAGAAAGAGAAATCAGGAAAATAATTCTATTCAAAGTTGCATCAAAAAGCATAAAATACCTTGGAATGAACCTAACCAAGGAAGTGAAATACCTATACTCTGAAAACTGCAAGACACTTATGAGAGAAATTAAAGAAGACACCAATAAATGGAAACACATCCCATGCTCATGGATAGGAAGAATTAATATTGTCAAAATGGCCATCCTGCCTAAAGCAATCTATAGATTCAATGCAATCCCTATCAAAATACCAACAGCATTCTTCAATGAACTTGAAAATAGTTATAAAATTAATACGGAACCACAAAAGACCACAAATAGGGCAGAGCCAAGATGGCAGCGTGAGTAGAGCAGTGGAAATCTCCTCCCAAAACCACATACATTTCTGAAAATACAACAAAGAAAACTCTTCCTGAAAGAGAGACCAGAAGACACAGGACAACAGCCAGACTACATCCACACCTGTGAGAACCCAGCGCCTCGCAAAGGGGGTAAGATACAAGCTGCGGCCTGGTGGGACCCAAGCGCCCCACACCCCAGCTCCCGGTGGGAGGAAAGGAGTTGGAGAGGGGAGGGAGAGGGAGCCCAGGACTGCTAAATAGCCAGCCCTAGCCATCTGCACCAGAGTGCAGACACAGTGCGTGCATGGGGTGCAGGATGCTAGGGAAACAGGACAGTAAGACCTATGAGCAGGTCCCCGCAGCCGGCGCCCTGGGGACAAAGAAAAGCGAGTGCTTTTTGGAAGTCTTAAAGGAATAGGGACCCCACAGCCAGACAGAAGCATCCTGGGACACTTAGTCCAGCAGCAGGGAACTCTGGGCACCATAAACCCCAGGATAACAGGGCAGCTCAGAGGCCCCACACAGAGAAAAAGAGCTCCTGGCCACTCCCCCTCCAACGTGGCTCCACCATATCGAAGCGGCAGCCCGAGGCAGGTCAGACCCACAGCAACAGTGGAAATAAACACCATAGCAGCCAGGCAAGAATCAGAAGCCCCGTTTGCACACTGTGGCCCAACACAAGCCACTAGAGGTCGCTGTTCTCCCAGGAGAGGAAGGCCACAAACCAACAAGAAGGGAAGTTCTTCCAGCCATCACTCGTGCCAGCTCTGCAAACTATCTGTATTGCCATGAAAAGGCAAAATTTGAGGCAGACAAAGATTACAGAGAC
The DNA here is from genome assembly GCF_040802235.1 of Manis javanica. NCBI lineage: Eukaryota > Metazoa > Chordata > Mammalia > Pholidota > Manidae > Manis > Manis javanica. The sequence continues at coordinate 128,649,662 of NC_133174.1, read as the reverse complement.
AACACCTGAGAAGGAGACAGACCTAACCAGTCTTTCTGAAAAAGAATTCAAAATAAAAATAATAAACATGCTGACGGAGATGCAGAGAAATATATAAGAGCTAAGGGATGAAGTCTGGAGGGAGATTACAGATGTCCAGAAGGAGATTACAGAAGTAAAACAAACTCTGGATGGATTTATAAGCAGAATGGATAAGATGCAAGAGACCATTGATGGAATAGAAAACAGAGAACAGGAATGCATAGAAGCTGACACAGAGAAAGACAAAAGGATCTCCAGGAATGAAACATTATTAAGAGAACTGTGTGACCAATCCAAAAGGAGCAATATCTGCATTATAGGGGTACCAGTAGAAGAAGAGAGAGAAAAAGGGATAGAAAGTGTCTTTGAAGAAATAATTGCTAAAAACTTCCTCAACCTGGGGGAGGAAATAATCGAACAGACCATGGAAATACACAGAACTCCCGACAGAAAGGACCCAAGGAGGACAACACCAAGACACATAATAATTAAAATAGCAAAGATCAAGGACAAGGAGTTTTAAAGGCAGCTAGAGACAAAAAGGTCACCTAAAAGGAAAACCCATCAGGCTATCCTCAGACTTCACAGACACCAAGACTTCTCAACAGAAACCTTATGGGCCAGAAGAGAATGACATAATATATTTAATGCAATGAAACAGACGGGCCTTGAACCAAGGATACTGTATCCAGCACAACTGTCATTTAAATATGAAGGAGGGATTAAATAATTCCCAGACAAGCAAAAGTTGAGGGAATTTGCCTCCCAGAACCCACCTCTACAGGGTATTTTAGAGGGAGTGTTCTAGACTGGAGCACTCCTAAGCCTAAACAGATGTCACCAGAGAAAATAAAATCACAGCAAATAAAGCAGACCAACCAAATACTAACTGAAGGCAAAAAATAAAATCAACTACCCACTAAAAGCAGTTAAATGAAACACAAAAGAGCACAGAATAAAACATCCAACATATAAAGAATGGAGGAGGAGGAATAAGAAGGGAGAGAAGAAAAGAATCTCCACACAGTGTATATCACAGCTCAATAAGCGAGCTAAGTTAGGCAGTAAGATACTAAAGAAGCTAACCTTGAACCTTTGGTAACCACGAACCTAAAGCCTGCAATGGAAATAAGTACATATCTTTCAATAGTCACCCTAAATGTAAATGGACTGAATGCACCAATCAAAAGACACAGAGTAACAGAATGGATAAAAAAGCAAGAGCCATCTATATGCTGCTTACAAGAAACTCACCTCAAACCCAAAGACATGCACACACTAAACGTCAAGGGGTGGAAAAACATATATCATGTAAAAAACAGAGAGAAGAAAGCAGGGGTTGCAGTACTAGTATCAGACAAAAGAGACTTCAAAACAAAGAAAGTAACAAGAGATAAAGAAGGACATTACATAATGATAAAGGGCTCAGTCCAACAAGAGGATATAACCATTCTAAATATATATGCACCCAACACAGGAGCCCCAGCATATGTGAAACAAATACTATCAGAACTAAAGGGGGAAATAGAATGCAATGCATTCGTTTTAGGAGACTTCAACATGCCACTCACCCCAAAGGATAGATCCACTGGACAGAAAATAAGTAAGAGCACGGAGGCACTGAACAACACACTAGAACAGATGGACCTAATAGGGATCTATAGAACTCTACATCCAAAAGCAACAGGATACACATTCTTCTCAAGTGCACATGGAACATTCTCCAGAATAGACCACATACTAGCTCACAAAAAGAGCCTCAGTGAATTCCAAAAGATTGAAATTCTACCAAACAGCTTTTCAGACCACAAAGGTATAAAACTAGAAATAAATTCTACAAAGAAAACAAAAAGTCTCACAAACACATGGAGGCTTAACAACATGCTCCTAAATAATCAATGGATCAACAAACAAATTAAAATGGAGATCAAGGAATATATGAAAACAAATGACAACAACAACAACACAAAGCCCCAACTTCTGAGGGACGCAGCAAAAGCAGTCTTAAGAGGAAAGTATATAGCAATCCAGGCACACTTAAAGAAGGAAGAACAATCCCAAATGAATAGTCTAACATCACAATTATCGGAACTGGAAAAAGAACAACTGAGGCCTAAAGTCAGCAGAAGGAGGGACATAATAAAGATCAGAGAAGAAATAAACAAAATTGAGAAGAATAAAACAATAGAAAAAAATCAATGAAACCAAGAGCTGGTTCTTTGAGAAAATAAACAAAACAGATAAGCCTCTAGCCAAACTTATAAAGAGAAAAAGAGAATCAACACACATCCACAGAATCAGAAATGAGAATGAAAAATCACAACAGACTCCACAGAAATACAAAGAATTATTAAAGATTACTATGAAAACCTATACGCTAACAAGCTGGAAAACCTAGAAGAAATGGACAACTTCCTAGAAAAATACAACCTGCCAAGACTGACCAAGGAAGAAACACAAAAGTTAAACAAACCAATTACGAGCAAAAAATTGAAAGGGTAATCAAAAAACTACCCAATAACAAAACCCCCGGGCCAGACGGATTTACCTCGGAATTTTATCAGACATACAGAGAAGACATAATACCCATTCTCCTTAAAGTGTTCCAAAAAATAGAAGAAGAGGGAATACTCCCAAACTCATTCTATGAAGCCAACATCACCCTAATACCAAAACCAGGCAAAGACCCCACCAAAAAAGAAAATTACAGACCAATATCACTGATGAACATAGATGCAAAAATACTCAAAGTATTAGCAAACCGAATTCAAAAATATATCAAAAGGATCATACACCACGACCAAGTGGGATTCATCCCTGGGATGCAAGGATGGTACAACATTCAAAAATCCATCAACATCATCCACCACATCAACAAAAAGAAGGACAAAAACCACATGATGATCTCCACAGAGGCTGAAAAAGCATTCGACAAAATTCAACATCCATTCATGATAAAAACTCTCTGCAAAATGGGTATAGAGGGCAAGTACCTCAACATAATAAAGGCCATATATGATAAACCCACAGCCAACATCATACTTAACAGTGAGAAACTGAAAGCTTTTCCTCTGAGATCAGGAACAAGACAGGGATGCCCACTCTCCCCACTGTTTTTTAACATAGTACTGGAGGTCCTAGCCACGGCAATTAGACAAAACAAAGAAATACAAGGAATCAAGGTTGGTAAGGAATAAGTTAAACTGTCACTATTTGCAGATGAAAAGATATTGTATAAAAAACCCTAAAGACTCCACTCCAAAACTACTGAAACTGATATTGGAATACAGCAAAGTTGCAGGATGCAAAATTAACACACAGAAATCTATGGCTTTCCTATACACTAACAATGAACCAATAGAAAGAGAAAACAGGAAAACAACTCCATTCACAATTGCATCAAAAAGAATAAAATACCTAGGAATAAACCTAACCAAAGAAGTGAAAGACCTATACCGTGAAAACTACAAGACACTCTTAAGAGAAATTAAACGGGACACTAAAAAATGGAAACTCATCCCATGCTCTTGGCTAGTAAGAATTAATATCGTCAAAATGGCCATCCTGCCCAAAGCAATGTACAGATTTGATGCAATCACTATCAAATTACCAGCAACATTCTTCAATGAACTGGAACAAATCGTTCAAAATTCATATGGAACCACCAAAGACCCCAAATGGCCAAAGCAATCCTGAGAAAGAAGAATAAAGTGTGGGGGATCTCACTCCCCAACTTCAAGCCCTACTACAAAGCCATAGTAATCAAGACAATTGGTACTGGCACAAGAACAGAGCCATAGACCAGTGGAACAGATTAGAGACTCCAGACATTAAGCCAAACATATATGGTCAATTAATATTCAATAAAGGAGCCATGGACATACAGTGGGAAAATGACAGTCTCTTTAACAGATGGTGCTGGCAAAACTGGACAACTACATGTAAGAGAATGAAACTGGACAATTGTCAAACCCCATACACAAAATTAAATTTGAAATGGATCAAAGAGCTGAATGTATGTCATGAAACCATAAAACTCTTAGGAAAAAACATACGCAAAAATCTCTAAGACATAAATATAGTGACTTCTTCTCGAACATATCTCCCCGGGCACAGAAAACAAAAACAAAAATGAAAAAGTACTCTTCAATATAGAAATGGAATTCCTAGCCAGGGCAATCGTACATGAAAAAGAAATCAGAAAGGAAGAAGTAAAATTATCTCTGTTCACAGATGACAAGATCTTGTATGTGGACCAGTCTAGAGATTCCATATGAAAAACTCTTAAAGCTGATAAACGGTCTCAGGGAAATTCAGGATACAAAACCAATATACCAAAATCAGTTGCATTTCTATACACTAATGAAAACCAATTGGAGAAGGAAATTATGAAAGTAATCCCATTTACTAGGGCATCAAAAAGGATAGAATATTTAAGACTACACCTAGAAAAACTTGCACCATGGAAACTACAAAACACTGCTAAAAGAATTCAAAGAAGATACAAATAGGTGAAACTATACTCTGTGCTTATAAATTGGAAAACTTAATATTAGTAAGCTGTCCATACTACCCAAAGTGAACTACAGATTCAGTGCAATCCCGGTCAATACCCCAGTGGTACTTTGCAGAAATAGGAAAAAAAAGATCCTGAAATTCACATGGAACTACAAAAGACCCTATATCCAAAGCCATCTCTTAAAAGAACAAAACTGAAGGCTTCATACTCCCTGATTTCAACACATTACAAAGCTGCAGTAATTTAAACAGTGTGGTACTGGCATAAAGATAGACAAGTAGGCCAAAGGAACAGAATAGAGAGCCCAGGAATACATCCTCGCATATATGGCCAAAGAATTTTCAACAAGGATACCAAGTGGTTTGAAAAGAGTACACAGTACAACAAGAGTACACAGTGGTTTGAAAAGAACAGTCTTTTCAACAAATGGTGCTGGGAAAACTGGATTTCCACATGCAAAAGAATGAAGTTGGACCCTTACCTTACAACATGTACAAAAATTGACTCAAAATGGATTAAAGGCCTAAATGTGACACCTGAAACTATAAAACTCCTAGAAGAAGACAAAGGGGAAGGGTTTCAAGACTTTGGTTTGGCAATGATTTCTCGGAGATGACACCCAAGACACAGGCCACCAAAGCAGACAAATGGGATTATATCAAACTTGAAAACTTCTGCATATTAGAAGAAATCATCAAAGAAGTGAAAAGAGAACCTATTACACAGGAGAAAATATTTGCCAATCATATATCTGACAAGTGGTGAATATCCAGAATATGTAAGGAACTTCTAAAACAACAACAAAAATAACCAAATTAAAAATGGGTAAAGGGCTGGGAGGAGCCAACATGGCAGCATGAGTAGGACAGTGGGAATCTCCTCCCAAAAACATATATATTTTTAAAAATACAGCAAATACAACTAATCCTAAAAGAGAGACCAGAAGACACAGGACAACAGCCTGACTACATTGACACGTGCGAGAACCCAGCGCCTGGTGAAAGAGGTAAGATACAAGCCCCGGCTGGCGGGACCCCAGCAGACCTCCCCCCAGCTCCCGGAGGGAGGGAGAGGGAGCCCAGGACTGCTAAACACCCAGCCCCAGCCATCTGCACCAGAGCGCAGACACAATGCATGCGTGGAGGGCTGGAAACTAGGGAAATAGGGCAGCAAGACCTCTGAGTGGGTGCCAAAGCTGATGCCCCTGTGACAAAGAAAAGCCAGTGCTCTTTGAAAGTCTTAAAGGGACAAGGATTTAACAACTAGACGAAAACAACACAGGTCACAGCCCAGTGGCTGGAAATTACAGGGAAAACTGGGCACACAAACACCCTGGGCAAGAGCTCTGAGACCTCTCATGGAGGTAAACAGCCAAACAGCCCCCAGCCCCAGTCCATTACCCCTCCCGGCGCTGGGAAAGCAGAGAAACAGCCTAATGCAAAACACGCCCACAGAAAGGCAGAAAGGAAAATTCCTACACTTCGACCGGGCAAGACACAAAGACCCAGCCTACACGCAATTACCCAACACAAGCCACTAGGGGTCGCAGTTGTCCCAGTAAAGAAAGGCCAGTAGCAAGTGAAAAGTTTGGCCCTCCCAGCTGACAGTCAATTGCACCTGTCAACATGAAAAGGCAAAAAAATATGATCCAGACAAGACTAACCCAGACAGCTTCAGCATCTGCTACATCTTCCCCTGAGAAGGAACCTGGGGAGATAGATTTAGCCAGTCTTCCTGAAAAAGAATTCAAAACAAAAGTCATAACTATGCTGATGGACTTGCAGAGAAATATGCAAGAACTAAGGAAGGAGAATACAGAAATAAAACAAGCTCTGGAAGGACTTCAAAACAGAATGGATGAAATGCAAGAGACCATTAATGGTCTAGAAAACAGAGAACAGGAACGCAAAGAAGCTGATGCAGAGAGAGATAAAAGGATCTCCAGGAATGAAAGAATTCTAAGAGAGCTGAGTGACCAATCAAAAAAGAACAATATACGCATTATAGGAATACCAGAAGAAGAAGAGAGAGAAAAAGGGATAGAAAGTGTCTTTGAAGAAATAATTGATGAAAACTTCCCCAAACTAGGGGAAGAAATGGCCTCTGAGACCACAGAGGTACACAGAACTCCTATGACAAGGGATCCAAGGAGGGCAACACCAAGACACATAATAATTAAAATGGCAAAGATCAAAGACAAGGACAAAGTATTAAAGGCAGCCAGAGGGAAAAAAAAAAAGGTTACCTACAAAGGAAAACCCATCAGGCTATCATCAGACATCTCAACAGAAACCCTACAGGCCAGAAGAGAATGGCATGACATACTTAATGCAATGAAACAGAAGGGCCTCGAACCAAAACTACTGTATCCAGCACAAATATCATTTAAATATGAAGGAGGGATTAAACAATTCCCAGATGAGCAAAAGTTGAGGGAATTTGCCTCCCACAAACCACCTCTTCAGGGCATCTTACAGGGACTGCTCTAGATGGGAGCACTCCTAAAAAGAGCACAGAACAAAACACCCAACATACGAAGAAGGGAGGAGGAGGAATAAGAAGGGAGAGAAATAAAGAATCATCAGACCACGTTTATAATAGTTCAACAAGCGAGTTAAGTTAGACAGTAAGATAGTAAAGAAGCGAACCCTGAACCTTTGGTAACCACAAACTTAAAGCCTGCAATGGCAATAAGTTCATACCTTTCAGTAATCACCCTAAATGTAAATGAAGTGAATGGACCAATCAAAAGACACAGAGTAATAGAATGGATAAAAAAGCAAGATCCATCCATATGCTGCTTACAAGAGACTCACCTCAAACCCAAAGACATGCACAGACTTAAAGTCAAGGGATGAAAAAAGATATTTCAGGCAAACAACAAAGAGAAGAAAGCAGGTGTTGCAATTATGGTATCAGACAAAACAGACTTCAAAATAAAGAAAGTAACAAAAAACAAAGAAGGACATTACATAATGATAAAGGGCTCAGTCCAACAAGAGGATATAACCATTATAAATATATATGCACCCAATACAGGAGCACCAACGTACCTGAAACAAATATTAACAGAACTAAAGGAGGAAATAGAATGCAATGCATTCATTCTAGGAGACTTCAACACACCACTCACTCCAAAGGACAGATCCACCAGACAGAAAATAAGTAAGGACACAGAGGCACTGAACAAAACACTAGAACGGATGGACCTAATAGACATCTACAGAACACTACATCCAAAAGCAACAGGATACACATTCTTCTCAAGTACACATGGAACATTCTCCAGAATAGACCACATACTAGGCCACAAAAAGAGCCTCAGTAAATTCCAAAAGATTGAAATTCTACCAACCAACTTTTAAGACCACAAAGGCATAAAACTAGAAATAAACTGTACAACGAAAGCAAAAAGGCTCACAAACACATGGAGGCTTAACAACACTCTCTTAAATAATCAATGGATCAATGACCAAATCAAAATGGAGATCCAGCAATATATGGATACAAACGACAACAACAACACTAAGCCCCAACTTCTGTGGGACACAGCAAAAGCAGTCTTAAGAGGAAAGTATATAGCAATGCAAGCATATTTAAAAAAGGAAGAACAATCCCAAATGAAAGGTCTAATGTCACAGTTATCGAAATTGGAAAAAGAAACACAAATGAGGCTTACGGTTCAGCAGAAGGAGGGACATAATAAAGATCAGAGAAGAAATAAATAAAATTGAGAAGAATTAAACAATAGCAAAAATCAGTGAAACCAAGAGCTGGTTCTTTGAGAAAATAAACAAAATAGACAAGCCTCTAGCCAGACTTATTAAGAGGAAAAGAGAGTCAACACAAATCAACAGTATCAGAAATGAGATAGGAAAAATCACGACGGACCCCACAGAAATACAAAGAATTATTAGAGAATACTATGAAAACCTATATGCTAAGAAGCTGGAAAACCTAGGAGAAATGGACAACTTCCTAGAAAAATACAACCTTCCAAGACTGACCCAGAAAGAAACAGAAAATCTAAACAGACCAATTACCAGCAATGAAATTGAAGCGTAATCAAAACACTACCAAAGAACAAAACCCCCGGGCCAGATGGATTTACCTCAGAATTTTATCAGACATACAGGGAAGACATAATACCCATTCTCCTTAAAGTTTTCCAAAAAATAGAAGAGGAGGGGATACTCCCAAACTCATTCTATGAAGCCAACATCAACCTAATACTAAAACCAGGCAAAGACCCCACCAAAAAAGAAAACTACAGACCAATATCCCTGATGAATGTAGATGCAAAAATACTCAACAAAATATTAGCAAACCGAATTCAAAAATACATCAAAAGGATCGTACACCATGACCAAGTGGGATTCATCCCAGGGATGCAAGGATGGCACAACATTCGAAAGTCCATCAACATCATCCACCACATCAACAAAAAGAAAGACAAAAACCACATGATCATCTCCATAGATGCTGAAAAAGCATTTGACAAAGTTCAACATCCATTCATGATAAAAACTCTCAGCAAAATGCTAATAGAGGGCAAGTACTTCAACATAATAAAGGCCATCTATGAAAAACCCACAGCCAACATTATATTGAACAGCGAGAAGCTGAAAGCTTTTCCTCTGAGATCGGGAACAAGACAGGGATGCCCACTCTCCCACTGTTATTTAACATAATACTGGATGTCCTAGCCACGGCAATCAGACAAAACAAAAAAAAATACAAGGAATCCAGATTGGTAAAGAAGAAGTTAAACTGTCACTATCTGCAGATGACATGATACTGTACATAAAAAACCCTAAAGACTCCACCCCAAAACTACTAGAACTGATATCAGAATACAGCAAAGTTGCAGGATACAAAATCAACACACAGAAATCTGTGGCTTTCCTATACACTAACAATGAACCAACAGAAAGAGAAATCAGGAAAACAACTCCATTCACAATTGCATCAAAAAATGTAAAATACCTAGGAATGAACCTAACCAAAGAAGTGAAAAACTTATACTCTGAAAACTACAAGTCACTCTTAAGAGAAATTAAGGATGACACTAACAGATGGAAACACATCCCATGCTCGTGGCTAGGAAGAATTAATATCGTCAAAATGGCCATCCTGCCCAAAGCAATATACAGATTTGATACAATCCCTATGAAACTACCAGCAACATTCTTCAATGAACTGGAACAAATAATTCAAAAATTCATATGGAACCACCAAAGACCCCGAATAGCCAAAGCAATCCTGAGAAAGAAGAATAAAGTAGGGGGGATCTCACTCCCCAACTTCAAGCTCTACTACAAAGCCATAGTAATCAAGACAATTTGGTACTGGCACAAGAACAGAGCCATAGACCAATGGAACAGACTAGAGAATCCAGACATTAACCCAGACATATATGGTCAATTAATATTTGATAAAGGAGCCATGGACATACAATGGCGAAATGACAGTCTTTTCAACAGATGGTGCTGGCAAAACTGGACAGCTACATGTAGGAGAATGAAACTGGACCATTGTCTAACCCCATATACAAAAGTAAACTCAAAATGGATCAAAGACCTGAATGTAAGTCATGAAACCATTAAACTCTTGGAAAAAAACATAGGCAAAAACCTCTTAGATATAAACATGAGTGAGCTCTTCTTGAACATATCTCCCTGGGCAAGGAAAACAACAGCAGAAATGAACAATTGGGACTATATTAAGCTGAAAAGCTTCTGTACAGCAAAAGACACCATCAATATAACAAAAAGGAACCCTACAGTATGGGAGAATATATTTGAAAATGACACATCTGATAAAGGCTTGACGTCCAGAATATATAAAGAGCTCACATGCCTCAACAAACAAAAAACAAATAACCCAATTAAAAAATGGGCAGAGGAACTGAACAGACGGTTCTCCAAAAAAGAAATTCAGATGGCCAACAGACACATGAAAAGATGCTCCACATTGCTAATTATCAGAGAAATGCAAATTAAAACTTCAATGAGGTATCACCTCACACCAGTAAGGATGGCTGCCATCCAAAAGACAAACAACAACAAATGTTGGCGAGGCTGTGGAGAAAGGGGAACCCTCCTACACTGCTGGTGGGAATGTAAATTAGTTCAACCATTGTGGAAAGCAGTATGGAGGTACATCAAAATGCTCAAAATAGACTTACCATTTGACCCAGGAATTGCACTCCTAGGAATTTACCCTAAGAATGCAGCAATCAAGTATGAGAAAGACCAATGCACCCCTATGTTTATCACGGCACTATTTACAATAGCCAAGAATTGGAAGCAACCTAAAATGTCCATCAATAGATGAATGGATAAAGAAAATGTGGTACATATACACAATGAAATACTACTCAGCCATAAGAAAAGTGCAAATCCTACCATTTGCAGCAACATGGATGGAGCTGGAGGGTATTATGCTCAGTGAAACAAGCCAAGCAGAGAAAGAGAAATACCAAATGATTTCACTCATCTGTGGAGTATAAGAACAAAGGAAAAACTGAAGGAACAAAATAGCAGCAGAATCACAGAACTCAAGAATGAACTAACAGGTACAAAGGGAAAGGGACTGGGGAGGATGGGTGGGTAGGGAGGGATAAGGGAGGGGGAGAAAAAGGGGGGTATTAAGATTAGCATGCATGGGGGGGAGGGCTGTACAACACAGAGATGGCAAGTAGTGATTCTACAACATTTTGCTATGCTGATGGACAGTGACTGTAAAGGGGTATATAGGGGGGACCTGGTATAGGGGAGAGCGTAGTAAACAAAATATTCATCATGTAAGTGTAGATTAATGATAAAAAATTTTTTTAAAATGCAGTTCCTGTGTGATGACCTCCAATGAGTTCTACACAGTGATATAAAGGGCATATAAAAGTGTAGGCAAAGGGTCTGTTTGTGTTTATACAGAGGATCAAAGCCTAATTTGGCTATCCTGAAAATGAACTAAGATACGATATGAAAAAGAACTTCCAACATCAGCACTCTCGGGAAGACTCATGCCAGAAGATGACCATCAAAAAAGCCCAACAAAGATCCATGGACTGCTACAGGTGTAGATGCACTCATCCCACCAGTTCCTGGACTTGCCATGGGAATGAAGAAGGAGATATCTAAGCTGGCCTGTGCATACAGCAAAACAACAAATTTGACTGGATCTAAACTGTTGTAACTCAACCAAGAATTAGGAGAAGTGCAAATTGTAGCACTCCAAAATCTTACAACTACAGACTATTTACTGTTAAAAGAACATATGGGATGTGAACAGTCCCCAGGAAGGGGTTGTTTTAATTTGTCTGATTTCTCTCAGACTGTTCAAGTTCAGTTGGACAATATTCACCATATTATAGATAAGTTTTCACAAATGCCTAAGGTGCCTAACTGGTTTTCTTGGTTTCACTGGAGATGGCTGGTAATTACAGGTATGCTTTGCTTACATAACTGTACTCCTATTATGTTAATGTGTGTGTGCAATTTCATTAGTAGTTTAAAACCTATACATGCTGAAGTTACTCTACAAAACGGTATGTCAAAGAAATAATCAATCTTCCCAGGTTTTCTTCCACCTGCTACTTCTATAGCTTTTCTTCTTCTTTCCTAATTATAACCCTTAAGTAGAATTCATGCCTCATATGGAATTTACTGAGTATCATAATTCTCCCAAGTGGTAAAGACACCTCGAGACAAATGCTGGGCATAGAAGCCACAGGGCATAAAATATGAAAAGAAGTAAAAAGCTAACCTTTTCAAACAATAAGGCTTCTCTCTCACTTACCAACTTAACATTTCCCTGTATGGCCCCGGAAGATGACTGGTTAGCTAGAGATGAGTAAGATTCCTCAAGGGAGGAACAAGCTAAGACAGGCACAGTCGCAGGGGGGCCATCAGGTGAGAAATGGGGATCAACAGAGGTGAGGCTTAGAACGTCCCCCAACCTGTTCTGAGAGAAATCTTCTGCATATGTGGATGTTTTATTGCCCTTGTCTAGCTTGGATTAACACATAGTCTACAGGCACACACCTGATCATCTACATTTGCTCTCTTACAACACTAAACTATGTTTTCTACCTTTATCTTGTATCTACATACCACTTCAGCATTTTATTAAAAATAATAATAATAAAGAGAAATGTGGTATCCACATATAAATCAAGTATAAAAATCAAATGAATATTCATATTTGAACTGACTGTTTATAGTTCATAATGCATGATCAAAACCAAAAGCTTCTGTGATGACTGCCCTTGTACTGTTCACCATGTAACTTATTCACTATGTAAGAATTTGTTCTCCATGTAAGAACTTGTTCATTATGCTTCAGAAGATTGGAGACTGACGAAAATTAGGCTTGGGGTGGATTAATGATTGTGCATTGAGCATTGACCCCCCTATATTGTGGTTAACAGCCATTTGATCAATAAATAGGAGAGATGCCCTCACAAAAAAAAAAAGTACACACTTCCAATTGTAAAATAAATAAGTAACCTGGATGTAATGTATAGCATAAGGAATATAGTCAAAATATTGAACAACTTGGTATGGTGATAGCTGGTACCTAGAATTATCACGTATATAAATGTTAAATCACTGTGTTGTACACCTGAAACTAATGTAATACTGTGTGTCAACTACCCTTCAATAAAAAATACTTATCTAAAAAAAAATGGGTAAAGGGAATGCACAGATTAAAGATGGCAGCATGAGAGGAGAGATAGAGGCTTCCTCCTAAAACTGGATACAATTAGAAAATTTAATTAGTGCAACTAATCCTGAGAGAGCAACAGGAAAGAGGATGCGTCAGACTGCACACACCTGGAGAAAAGAGCAGACCTCAGCGAATGGGGTAACATACCAGACCTGTGGCTCTGCAAGACCCGAGCCCCTCCCCCACCCCACCTCAACAGCAGGAGGAAGAGAATGGAGCAGGGAGGGAGTGGAAGGCTTGGGACTGCTGAATACCTAGCTCTGGAGATCTGCGCTGGGAGCACAAACTTGCATTTCATGCTGCTTTCATGAGACTCGCATGACTACCGGGTTGGAAAGTTAATACAGGCAGAGTTCCTGGGGAGACTGGAATTCTGGCCACTTGTGGAAAGCAGGGATCCATATCTGGCTACTCTGCGACAAAAACTTATACCTGTGTGACCAGCCCACTGGCTGAGGCAGTGGAGACAGGCACAGCAGCCAGGAGGCAGGGAACAGCTCTTTCATACGCCAAGGAACCAGTACCACTCCCCTGCGACCCCCGACATTGCTTCAGGGGCTCAACAGCTCCAGAATAGAGCTTCTGGACACTAGAGGGCACCATAGACAAACATGAAATGCCACAGGAACCTTGTCCAGAGTAAAACTGCTAATACAACTCCTGAGAAAGATTTAAATGTTATGGACCTCGTGACTCTTCCTGAAAGGGAGTTCAAAATAAAAATAATCAACATCCTAATGGAGGTACAGAAAGACATCCAAGGACTCAGGAATGAATTCAGGTCAGAGATCCAATCGTTGAAGAACATGATGGAGGGTATTAAAAGCAGGTTGGATATGGTGGAGGAGACAATAAATGAAATAGAAACTAGAGAAGAGGAATACAAAGAAGCTGAGGCACAGAGAGAAAAAAGGATCTCTAAGAATGAAAGAATATTGAGAGAACTGTGTGACCAATCCAAGCAGAACAATATTCATATTATATGGATACCAGAAGCAGAAGAGAGAGAAAAAGGCATAGAAAGTGTCTTTGAGGAGGTAGTTGCTGAAAACTTCCCCAATCTGGGGTAGGAGATAGTCTCTCAGGCCATGGAGATCCACAGATCCCCCTACACAAGGGACCCAAGGCATAGAACACCAAGACACATAGTAATTAAAATGGGAAAGATCAAGGATAAGGACAGACTGTTAAAAGCAGCCAGAGGCAGAAATAAAACTACATACAAAGGAAAGCCCATCAGAATAACATCAGACTTCTCAGCAGAAACCTTACAGGCAAGAAGGGAGTGGCATGATTTATTTAATGCCATGAAACAGAAGGGCCTGGAACCATGATTACTTTATCTGGTGAGATTATCATTTAAATTTCAAGGGGGGATTAAACAATTTCCAGATAAGCAAAAGCTGAGAGTTTACCTCCCACAAACCATCTCTGCAGGCTATTTTGGAGGGACTGCTATAGATGGAAGTGTTCCTAGGGTTGGATAGCTGTCACCAGAGGGAGTAAACTCACGGTAGGGAGGGTGGAGCAGCTGATTCTGAGGCAAATAAAAAATTAAATAGACTATCCCCAAAGCCAATCAAGGGATAGAGAAAAAGTATAGAATCTGATACCTAATATATACAGAATGAAGGAAGAAGAAAAAGGAGGAGAAATAGAAAAGAACCTTTAGATTGTGTTTGTAACAGCATACTAAGTGAGTTAAGTTAGACTCCAAGATACTAAGGAAAGTAACCTGGAACCGTTAGTAACCACGAATCTAAAGCCTGAAATGGCAATAAGTACATACCTATCGATAATCACCCTAAATGTAAATGGACTGAAGGCACCAATAAAAAGACATAGAATCACTGAATGGATGAAAAAACAAGACCCATCTATATGCTGCTTACAAGAGACTCACCTTAAACCCAAATACATGCACAGACTAAAAGACAAGGGATGGAAAAAGATATTTCATGTAAACAATAGGGAGAAAAAAGCAGGTGGTATTGCAGTACTAGTATCAGACAAAATAGACTTCAAAACAAAGAAAGTAACAAGAGATAAAGAAGGACACTACATAATGATAAAGGGCTCAGTCCGACAAGAGGATATAACCATTCTAAATATATATGCACCCAACACAGGACCACAAGCATATGTACAACAAATACTAACAGAAATAAAGTAGGAAATAGAATGCAATGCATTCATTTTAGGAGAATTCAACACACCATTCACTCCAAAGGACAGATCCACCAGACAGAAAATAAGTAAGGACACAGAGGTACTGGACAACACACTAGAACAGATGGACCTAATAGACATCTATAGAACTCTACATCCAAAAGCAACAGGATACACATTCTTCTCAAATGCACATGGAACATTCTCCAGAAGAGACCACATACTATGCCACAAAAAGAGCCTCAGTAAATTCAAAAAGAATGAAATTCTACCAACCAACTTTTCAAAACACAAAGGTATAAAACTAGAAATAAATTCTACAAAGAAAACAAAAAGGCTCACAAACACATGGAGGCTTAGCAACACACTTCTAAATAGTCAATGGATCAACGACGAAATTAAAATGGAGATCCAGCAATATATGGAAATAAATGACAACAAAAACACAAAGCTCCAACTTCTGTGGGACACAGTGAAAGCAGTCTTAAGAGGAAAGAATATAGCAATCCAGGTATATTGAAAGAAATAAGAACAAACCCAAATGAATAGACTAATGTCACAGTTACCAAAATTGGAAAAAGAAGAGCAAATGAGGCCTAAAGTCAGCAGAAGGAGGGACATAATAAAGATCAGAGAAGAAATAAACAAAATTGAGAAGAATAAAACAATAGAAAAAACCAATGAAACCAAGAGCTGGTTCTTTGAGAAAATAAATAAAATAGATAAGCCTCTAGCCAAACTGACTAAGAGAAAAAGAGAATCAACACACATCAACAGAATCAGAAATGAGAATGGAAAAATCACGACAGACCCAACAGAAATACAAAGAATTATTAGAGAATACTATGAAAACCTATATGCTAACAAGCTGGAAAACCTAGAAGAAATGGACAACTTCCTAGAAAAATACAACCTTCCATGACTGACCAAGGAAGAAACACAAAATCTAAACAAACCAATTACCAGCAAAGAAATTAAAGTGTTAATCAAAAAACTACCCAAGAAAAAAACCCCTGGGCCAGATGGATTTACCTCAGAATTTTATCAGACATACAGAGAAGACATAATACCCATTCTCCTTAAAGTTTTCCAAAAAATAGAAGAGGAGGGGATACTCCCAAACTCATTCTATGAAGCCAACATCACCCTAATACCAAAACCTGGCAAAGACCCCACCAAAAAAGAAAATTACAGACCAATATCCCTGATGAACATAGATGCAAAAATACTCAATAAAATATTAGCAAACCGAATTCAAAAATATATCAAAAGAATCATACACCATGACCAAGTGGGATTCATCCCCAGGATGCAAGGATGGCACAACATTCGAAAGTCCATCAACATCATCCACCACATCAACAAAAAGAAAGACAAAAACCACATGATCATCTCCATAGATGCTGAAGAAGCATTCAACAAAATTCAACATCCATTCATGATAAAAACTCTCTGCAAAATGGGTATAGAGGGCAAGTACCTCAACATAATAAAGGCCATATACGATAAACCCAGAGCCAACATCATACTTAACAGTGAAAAACTGAAAGCTTTTCCTCTGAGATTGGGAACAAGACGGGGATGCCCACTCTCCCCACTATTATTTAACATAGTACTGGAGGTCCTAGACTTGGCAATTAGACAAAACAAAGAAATACAAGGAATCAAGATTGGTAAAGAACAAGTTAAACTGTCACTATTTGCAGATGACATGATAGTGTACATAAAAAACCCTGAAGACTCCACTCCAAAACTACTGAAACTGATATCAGAATACAGCAAAGTTGCAGGATACAAAATTAACACACAGAAATCTGTGGCATTCCTATACACCAACAATGAGCCAATAGAAAATGAAATCAGGAAAATAATTCCATTCACAATTGCATCAACAAGAATAAAATACCTAGGAATAAACCTAACCAAAGAAGTGAAAGACCTATAGCCTGAAAACTATAAGACACTCTTAAGAGAAGTTAAAGAGGACACTAACAAATGGAAACTCATCCCATGCTCCTGGCTAGTAAGAATTAATATCATCAAAATGGCCATCCTGCCCAAAGCAATATACAGATTTGATGCAATCCCTATCAAATTACCGGCAACATTCTTTAACGAACTGGAACAAATAGTTCAAAAATTCATATGGAAATACCAAAGACCCTGAATAGCCAAAGAAATCCTGAGAAAGAAGAATAAAGTGGGGGGGGGGATCTCACTCCCCAACTTCAAGCTCTACTACAAAGCCATAGTAATCAAGACAATTTGGTACTGGCACAAGAACAGAGCCACAGACCAGTGGAACAGAATAGAGACTCCAGACATTAACCCAAACATATATGGTCAATTAATATTCGATAAAGGAGCCATGGACATACAATGGGGAAATGACAGTCTCTTCATCAGATGGTACTGGCAAAACTGGACAGCTACATGTAAGAGAATGCAACTGGATCACTGTCTAACCCCAAACACAAAAGTAAATTCAAAATGGATCGAAGACCTGAATGTAAGTCATGAAACCATAAAACTCTTAGGAAAAAACATAGGCAAAAATCTCGTGGATGTGAACATTAGCAACTTCTTCATGAATATATCTCCCCGGGCAAGGAAAACAAAAGCAAAAATGAACAAGTGGGACTATATCAAGCTGAAAAGCTTCTGTACAGCAAAGGACACCATCAATAGAACAAAAAGGTACCCTACAGTATGGGAGAATATTTTTGTAAATGACAGATCCGATAGAGGCTTGTCATCCAAAATATATAAAGAGCTCATGCTCCTCAACAAAGAAAAAGCAAATAATCCAATTAAAAAATGGGCAAAGGAACTGAACAGACAGTTCTCCAAAGAAGAAATTCAGATGGCCAACAGACACATGAAAAGATGCTCCACATCACCAGTTATCAGAGAAATGCAAATTAAAACTACAGTGAGATTTCACCTCACACCAGTAAGGATAGCCACCATCCAAAAGACAAACAACAACAAATATTGGCAAGGTTGCGGAGTAAGGGGAACCCTCCTACATTGCTGGTGGGAATGTAAATTAGTTCAACCATTGTGGAAAGCAATATGGAGGTTCCTCAAAATGCTCAAAATAGACTTATCATTTGACCCAGGAATTCCACTCCTCGGAATTTACCCTAAGGATGCAGCACTCCAGTTTGAAAAAGACAGATGCACCCCTATGTTTATTGCAGCACTATTTACAATAGCCAAGAAATGGAAGCAACCTTAGTGTCCATCAGTAGATGAATGGATAAAGATGTACATATACACAATGGAATATTATTCAGCCATAAGAAGAAAACAAATCCTACCATTTGCAACAACATGTATGGATCTAGAGGGTATTATGCTCAGTGAAATAAGCCAAGTGGAGAAAGACTAATACCAAATGATTTCACTCATCTGTGGAGTATAAGAACAAAAGAAAAACTGAAGGAACAAAAACAGCAGCAGAATCACAGAACCCAAGAATGGACTAATAGTTACCAAAGGGAAGAGACTGGGGAGAGTGGGAGGGTAGGGAGGGATAAGGGCAGGGAAGAAGAAGGGGGTATTATGATTAGCATGTATAATGTGGGGGGGTGGGGGAAAGGGGAAGGCTTTGCAACACAGAGAAGGCAAGTAGTGATTCTACATCTTACTATGCTGATGAACAGTGACTGTAATGGGGTTTGTGGGGTGGACTTGTGGTAGGGGAGAGCCTAGTAAACATAATGTTCTTCAAAAAAAACCCACTATATCCTTAACTCCACATGTCATAATATAAAATAGAGTAATTAAAAAAAAAGAGCAATGCGAAAAAAGAAAAATGGGCAAAGGACTTGACCAACAGTTCTCCAGAGATTTGCAAAAGGCCATCGATGCTCTGAAAAGATACTCAACATCCCTAAGTATAAGAGAAACGCAAATCAAAATAAAAATTAGATATCACCTCTCAACCGCTAGGATGGCCACTTTTAAAAGAACAGAAAATAACAAGTGTCGTTAAGGATGGGGAGAAATTGGGACCTTTGTGCATTGTTATTGGGAATGTAAAATGGTGCAGCAATTATGGAAAACACTATGGAGATTCCAAGAAAACAACAACAAAAAAATAGAATCCCCATGTGATCCAGAGAACCCACTGCTTAGTATACATCAAAAAGAATATAAAGCAAAATATCAAAGAGATATCTGCACACCCATGTTGATCACATTATTCACAAGACATCGAAGCAATCCAAATGTCCATCAACAGACAAATGGATAAAGAAAATGTGATGCACACATACAATGGAACTTTACTCAAGTTTATTGAGATATAATTGACATATAACATTGTGTACATTTAAGGTGTGAAATGTGTTAATCTGATAAACTTGTATATCATAAAATGACTACCACCATAGTGCTAGCCAACACCTCCATCATGTCATATAATTACCATTTCTTTTCTGTGGTGAGGAAATTTAGGATCTACTCTCCTAACAATTTTCAAGTATATAACACAGTTTTATTAACTATAACACCGTGCTGTACATTACATCTCCAGAACTTACTCATCTTATAACTGAAAGTTTGTACCCTTGGACTTTGCATTTCTCCCATTCCTTAACCCCTGGTAACCACCACTCTACTCTGTTTCTATGGGTTCGGCTTTTTTAGATTCCACATGTAAGTGATATCATTCAGTACTTGTCTTTCTGTTTAACTTATTTCCCTTAGCATACTGCCCTCAGTGTTCACCCATGTCATTTTGAACGGCAGGATTTTCTTTCTCGTGGCTGAGTTCCATTGTATACATGTACCACATCTTTGTCCATTCATCTGTTGACAGACACTTAGGTTGCTTCCATATCTTGGCTATTGTAAAGTAATTCTTCAGTGAGCATGGGAATGCATGTATCCTTTTGAGTGAGTGTTTTCATTTTCGTCCAATAAGCTTCCACACTGTTTTTGATAATAGCTGCACGAATTAACATTCCCACCAATGGTTCCCTTTTCTCCACATTCTGGGTGGAGTGGGTTTGGGTGGGGTGAAGCAAAAGCAGAAGGCTTTGTGCGTTGCCCCAAAGGGGGAAGATGGTCACTCACCCTTGCTCTACCTCTCCTGGTGAGGGGAACCCTTTCTAGCTGGGAAGTTCTCTCTTGGTGCCGAGCAATGCTGGCTTGGGGGATGGGATGATGCAGGTAAAAGGATGTATTCTTTCTGTTCTTGGGAAGTTACTCTCAGGTGTTTTGTTCCATTGTGTTGCTGAAGTTTGTTGAGTGGACTTACTGGACTGGTAATCCATTGCAAGAAGTAGCTAAGGAGTTTCTCAAATTATCATGTTTGGATACACATAATCAAGTCCCTATAAAAGGCAAGGGTATGAGTAAGTAAGCAGATGGTACCTGTGAGCATTTTAATCAAAAGAAAAAATACTGTGCTCAGGTCCTTAAAGTCCCACCTCTAGGTCCACATGAGGGATCTGAAAGCTTCTGTGAACTGGCTACACTTATCTGTCATAGCCACAGGGCCATGATATGGGAAAACTAAACCCAAAATCTAATCCTGTGATTGGCTAAGTTACAGCATAAGTTGATCTCAGATTCTCAAGGTCTCTTCATTTACTACTGGGGCACTGATTAGGAATGAATGGGACATATGTTCAGGCTCTGATGAAGCTGGGTACTTTGAGTCCCTAAGTTCCGTGAGGTGATTTGCTGGTAGAGCAAAACTCCCTCCTGTCTGAGGAGATTATTACCTCTCTGCCTGAAGAATCAGTGAGTCTCGCCTGAAGTAGCAGCCTTGCATGGCACTGCTCGCCTTCCCCAGAAGCTACATCTACCACCTTTCTTTCCTTCAAAATCCTGTAACAAGCCTCATATTCCCATAGGCCAAAAAGTGTGAAGTGTGACCCATGCGAGGTACAGAATTCACCAAAAGAACGACATCATTTTGTAAATGCATACAGACACTATCCTGAGGAATTCATGTGGAAATAGTTCTCTACTGTGAGGTATGAAGGTAGAAGGAAAATATGTTGAATAAGGTCAAATTTATTGATGTGAGGTCATTGCCAAGACTTTGGATTAGATGTTTTTGCATCAAGGGTTAGGGAAGCCTCTCATTCTTTGTTTGGCTCATGCCTTAGTTCAGGCTGACCTAATAAAAATACTGTAGACTGGATGGCTTAACCAATCAACATTTACTTCTCACAGTTCTGGAGTCTGGGAAACACACGATCAAGGCACCAGCAGATTTGGTGTCTAGTGAGAGCTCACTTCCTGGTTCACAGATGGTCATCTTCTTGCGATGTCCTCCCATGTTGGAAGAGGGGAGGGAGCTCTCTGGTGTCTCTTTCATAAGGGCACTAATCCCAGTCACGAGGGCTCCACCCTCATGACTCAATCATCTCCCAAGGGTCCCACATTCTAATACCCTCACGCTGGGCATTGGGATTTCAACGTGAATTTGGGTGGTGGTGGTGGGAGGTGGGGCGGGGGTGAGGACGGAAATAAACAATAGTCTATTGCAGCTGGTTGACCGAAAAACGTCCCAAAGGACTTAACAAGGAGAAATGCATGAACTTCCCCCAACGTAGTGCAAAGAAAGAAATCCAAAGGCTTAAGGAGATTGAACGTTAGAGTGAACTTATCGTATGAGATGTGTTTGCTCAACTCAGGAGGTCCAGAGGATACAACTTTCACCAAGAATGTGGTAAATTGCTTTCTAAAGGGAGCCAAAACACCTACCAAGAGGTCTGTGGTGGTTCTCAATTTCTGTTGGTCAGAAATGACTGCAGGCTTGCCCTTGAGGAAGGATCATGCTACACTGCCAAATATTTGTGCTGTTAATCATCATCCCAACCTGCCCCAAATGGAAGTGTGGCCAATTACTACAGTGCTGTTCAGTGGTGGCAAGGTAAGTAATCAGAATTCTAAGAGATTATTTGATACTGGCTCTGAACTGACACAAATGTTTGGAGAACTAAAACTTCACTGTGAGTGGATCATGGGTGAGAGAAGTCATAGGATCATGGTGGTCTTAGCTCATGTCAATGTCAGCGGTTGGCCCATGAATCCACTTCCTGGCTATTTCCTCAGATTCGGAATGGATAATTAGAATAAGCATATTCAGAAAATGGTAGAATTCACACATGGTTCTCTGACCTGTCGAATGAGGGCTATTATAGTAGGAAAGCGCCATTAGAAGCCACTACAAGTACCTATCCATGAGGATAGTAAACACAAAGCAACAATTCATCCTGGAGGGACTGGAGTGATGGTGACACTATCAAGAATTCAAAAGACGGGCTGGTGATTTTATGACATCCCTTTCAACTTACCTGTTTGTCTTATACAGAAACAGACAGATATTGGAGAATGACAGCCAATTATAATAATCCCAAGTCTATAATTACTTCACTTGCAACTGCTATTTTATATTTGTTTTTGTTGTTTTAGCAATCAAAACATCCCCAGGCCCCTAGGATACAGTATTGATTGGGCAAGTGCTTTTTCACCTGTCAGTAAATATTACCAGAGTTTGGCTTCAGCTACAAAGGCCAGCAATGAACCATCACTTCTTACTTCAGGTGCCGATCATAACATATCACTCATTTTCACGTGGTACCCATGGACAAGTGACCTGAAAACCTGTTAGCTTCTGCACATATGGCCTCTTGGGGAGTGCCCAATGACCAGTTAACTGGAAAAGAAGAACATCATACCTGATTTTCAGTTGTTACTTTGCAATATGCAGCACCACCTGTATTAGATAGAGTTCTATTGCTTCATACCAATCAACACAAACTTCACAGCTTAAAACAATGCAGATATGTCACCAAGCAATTCTGTAGGTTAGAAGTCCAGGCATGTCTGATTGGTTAGGTGAGACACTCCACTTAGGGTCTTACAAAATTGAAGTCAAGGGGTTGACCATACTGGGTCACTAAATGGAAACTCAGAGAAAAATGCTTCCAAGTTCTTTCAGGTTATTGGAAGATCTATCAGACTGAGTTCCCTAATTCCTTGTTGTCTGTCAGCTGAGCCCACTGTGGGCTCCTAGGACCGGGACCATAACTCCTTAGGTGTACCCCCTCCACCTTCCAAGCGGTAATGGTGCATGACGGTCATGGAGGCAGGGATGGGGGCTATGTGTGGGCCATAAACATGAGCTTCCACTCACTCAGTCAGCCAGCATCACAGACCAACAGTGAGAGCAAGATATGGCACCATAACCCCAAGTGCTCAGTCAGCTGACTCCCAGTTGGCTTGTTGAGTACTTTGGTCTCCTTCAAAAATAATCAGGGAGAGGGCAGCTCTTTGTTTGTACTCAACTAGACACTTACTCGGAATATGGGGCTTCCCTTTTACTCATGGTAGTTTTTAGAAAAGCGTCTGTAGACTGAGAAATTGCCTTACCAACATCATGGAATTCCACACAGCATCAGTTATAAGCCAGGAACTTGTTTCTCAGGGCACGTGTTCATGGATTTCACTTGTCTTGTTTCCCATCATCCTGAAGTGGCTGGTTCAACTGAATTGTGGGATGGCTTTCTGAAACCTCAGTTACGCTTGCTTACTTCCTTGTTACCAGAGCCTTGCAGTGTCAGGGAAACAATCTAGGAGGTGGCAGTGCTCTATCTTAAGCTCCACTATGTGGAGCCGTTTCTACAATAGTCACGACTTATGTCCTCAACAATGAAAGAGTGATAATGTAAGGACCTCCTCTTACTATCACTCCTAGGTATCCGGGAGCCAGTGTTTATTTCCCATCTCCTAAACTGTAGGATCGGCTGGACTTCAGGTCTTCACTGCAAATGGAGATGTGTTCTCAACAAAGGACCAAACAGTACCTCCACTGAAATGCAAGTTGAGACCACTAGCTGACCATTTGCGTGCTCATCCCTCTCAGTAAGCAAAATCCGGGTTCCTCTATGGCAGGGAGTGATGGAACCTGACTATCAAAGGAAATTTGGTTGGCACTGAGGTCGGAAAAGCACTGGCTGAACAGATGGCTAAATTGGGACAGGATCAACAGGATATGGTTACCAACCAAACTAAACCAGCTGGTTCCCATTTGGAGGACAGTTTGACCCTCAAGTCACCCCAATGCTCATTACACACTCATTAGCCTACTAAAAGGCAAACCCCTCAGTGCCATGACGGTTCCAAGATGGGTCATCCAAGGTCAAAAAACGCTGTCACCCTATCCCAAGGAAACCCCATCTGTCCTGATGAACATTCCACCCCCTGCTCAAACTCCAGCTATAAGACCACCCAACCCAAACCTCATTGTTCTGATCACCTTCTGAGCATGACCACACTCCCTCCTGGAGTGTGTACGTTCCCTTCATTAAACTACTCTTTGCTCGAAACTGCTCGGACTGCTCATGAATTCCTTCTAGATCAGAGTCAAGAACCCTCTCCCGGGTTGAGGTTTCAACTAGAGTGCAGGGAGACCTCCCCAGATTTGATTTTCCAACAGCAGGACTACATAGGGCCTAAGGAGGAGCATGTGTGGAATGTCTAGAGCTCTTCATAGTGCTTCCAAGTTACGTAGTTAGAGATAATGGGAAATTGCAACCCAATTCAGGCAGGACATCTTATGGTCCAGAACCTTCAGTAATGAAGGTTTGAGTGATCCCTCCAGATCAGGCATCAGAAGCAGCTGAGGTGCTGTCTCAGGACAAAGGGAGTAAGAAACGGATAGTGAGACGGCACAATAATAAATACCAGCTAGACATGTTTCCGTGCTGAAGAAACGAGAATTGTAATAGAATTTACGTGATGACTTACTAACTGACACCTCCCGTCTCAGGAGGCAAAACCAAAAAAAAAAAAAAATGCTAACAACAAATTTATCCATTCCAACAAAATGCTTCGGGCAAATGCCCAGTTGTACTACCAGAAATTTATCACATTAACGTTAGACTGCTTTATCTTAGCCTCTGAATGATAATTTTCTTAACTAACACGTGCTAGGAGGCTTCTGCATTATCCTACTTCAGTCCAGAGGACAGCACTCTGATATTTCTTATTGATCAGTGTGATGACAGGATTATATGTTTGAGGTGTGACTATCTTTGTTGAGAGAGTGTTCGGATTCTACTTTTTCTAGGACTTTCTCACAGGCCTTAATTAAGCCTCTTCTTTTAAATCTGAAAAGAAAGAGACAAGTCTTTCACCAAAAGATATGCAAAGAACCAAGGACACAGGAGGCATGGGAGAGAATGAATAAAGAAGCTTCTATTACATAACAACAGAAAATCCATCTGCAGGGTAAGAGACAATCCAGCAAATACAAAGAGTGGCAACTGAGGATCAAGCCCCAACACTGGTGTGAAGAGAAGTCTCCTTGAGCTTGGAAGAGTGGGTGAGGCTCAGGTATTAGCAACTGAAGTAGCTGTGGAGACACATGAACTCTGAGTGAGGACCAGGGTTTGTGAAACCCATGGCACAGCCTGTACCCGTGGCATACAGTTACCCAAGAGAAAATAGAAAGGGCAACTTTTTGCATAACAGTCCAGTCCGAGGGGGCAACAGCAGAGAGTCCAATGCCCAGGATGGGAGATACCACGCCAGCGAGGGCCAGGACCCACGGCGTGCAGTTGTTTGTTACTCAGATGGTAACCGTCGGAAGCGCATACGGAGAGGGTTCTGGGGGTCTGACTGGACCTCCCACCGAGGTTTTTCTTTGTCCCGCTTACGAGCCTTTTTCGCTCTGGAATGATGCGCCTGTGGAGTGATGCCTGCAAATTTGAGGACAGTAGGAGTGGTTAGAACAGCAATGTGGGGGCCGGTCCACTGAGGTCTGAGGGGCTCCCTTTTCCAATCTTTGACCCAGACTGAGTCCCCAGCCTGGAAGGAATGTACTGGGGTTCCTAAGGAGATCAGGGCTCTTTTTATGGTATACTGTTGCAGCTTAATTAGGGTGGCTCCCAAGGCTTGGATCTGTTCTCTTGCTCCCTTATCTCCTGTGTGGTGTAGATTCCCTGGGAGGCTCCTAGACACGGGGGAGGGCATCCATACACTAGTTCAAAAAGGGCAAAGCCTTGAGCCCCAGGTATGCAGCGAGCATGCAGGAGAGACAGGGGCAGTAGGTCCGGCCACGGGAGGCCAGTTACTTGGCAAAACTTAGCTAGGGTTCCCTTGAGGGTGCGATTCCTTCGCTCCACTTTCCCTGAACTTTGTGGCCTGTATGCAGTGTGGAGTTTCCAGGCAATGTTGAGAGATTTAGCTAAAGTCTGTACTGCATCTGTTACAAATGCAGGTCCATTTTCACTGTGAATTGCAGACGTAGGCCAAACCAGGGCACAATTTCTCTCAGGAGGGCTTTGTCTACTCCCCGGCTGCTTTGCTCTGTCCTGCTTGGGAAGGCTTCAACCCACCCAGAGTATGTACACACTATCACTAGAAGGTATCTGAGTCCTCTGCTTGGCTGGACATCTGTGAAGTCTATCTCAAGGTCTTCGAAGGGGGCAACTCCTGCCCTTTGGACACCTGGGAAGGGTTGTGGTGCAGATCAAGTGTTATTTCTGGCACAAGTCATGGCACTGCTCACTTACTGCTCGGCATAATGCTGGCAACCAGCTGATGTAGTAGTGCTTTTTGAGGAGGGCTTTGAGTGCAGTTTTTCTGAGGTGGGTGAGCTGATGGCACTCACTGACTAGATGCCTCCCGGTTGCAGTTGGGACAAAGATGCGTCTGTCTGGCAGCATCCACCATCCTTTTTCAGTTAGGGTGGCTCCTGCAGCCATGGCCCAGTCCTTCTCTTTTTCAGTGTACTTGGGTGGAGGCGCATCCACTGGGGGCGTTAGGGCCATGGTGAGGGAAGGAGCTTCACTGGCTACTGCTTTACTGCTTCATCCGCCAGCCGATTCCCCTGTGTTATAGGGTCATTTCCCTTTTGGTGCCCTTTGCAATGCAGAATTGCTACTTCTGGGAGCCAGACAGCCTCAAGGAGTTTTAGGATTTCTTCCTTGTTCCTGATTGCTTTTCCTGCTGCAGTGAGGACACCTCTGTCCTTATAGATCGCCCCATGTATGTGTACAGTGGTAAAGGCCTATCTGGAGTCGGTGTAGATGTTGGCTTGCTTGCTTTCACTGATGGTGAGAGCTTGAATCAAGACATGCATTTCAGCCTGTTGTGCTGACCATCCGGCCGGCAGGGCTCTTGCTTCTAGGGCCTCAGTGGTGGTAGTTACTGCATAAATTGCTCTCTGGACACCCTCTGGAGGGTAACTGCTGCCATCATTGAACAGCACGAGTTCTTGATTTTGTATTGCTTGATCTCGCAAATCCAGACGACTTGCGTACACTTCGTCAGTTACTTTGGAGCACTCATGATCTGGTTTCACCTCTTCAGTGGGGAGGAAAGTTGCTGGATTCAGTGTCCGTACTGTTTCAAGAGTGACCCATGGGTTTTCACAGAGGAGCCCTCGGTATTGTGCCAGCCGGGACTTGGAGAGGAAGCGGCGTTCCTGTGTGTTCATGTGGGACATGACAGTGTGGGGGGCCTTGACATTTAGTTCTCATCCCAGGGTGAGTTTATCTGCTTCCTTAATGAATAGAACTGTGTCTGCCAGCGCCCTGAGGCAGGGTGGCCATCCTGCTGCAAGTGATCCAGTCTCCTTGACAGGTGTGCGACCGGCCGCTGCCAGGGCCCAACAGTCTGTGTGAGAACCGCGAAGGCCACTTATTCTTTTTCACGTACTAAGAGATTGAAGGGCTTTTCTTTATCTGACAGGCCTAGGGCTGGTGGCTTCCCTAAAGCAGTCTTTATTTCCAGGAAGGTGGCTTTCTCCTCCTCTGTCCAGACAGCGGGCTTTCAGTCTGGCCCCCTAAGGAGGCTGTAGAGGGGCCTTGCCATTGCCGAGAATCCGGGAATCCAGATTTGGCAGAGCCCGGAGGCCCCCGGGAATTCCCGTATGCCCTTCTTGGTCTGGGGCTGCGGTAAGGAGGTAAGGACCTTTTTCCTCTCCGGCCCTGGTGCCCTCTTTCCCCAGGTGAGGGGGAAGCCTAAGTGCTGGACTTGTTGTGGGCAGATTTGTGCCTTTTCCCATGAGGCTCAGTATCCTGAGTCTGGCAGGAGCTGCAGGAGGGCCTTTGTGCCTTTTGCACAATTTTCCTGGGTGTCACTGGCAAGGAGGAGGTCATCTATGTACTGAAGGAGGGCACAGTGCATGGCTTCCCTCAGAAACCTGTCAAGTTCTGCAGCCAATACCTCTCCAAAGAGAGTGGGGTGAGTTCTTGAAACCTTGTGGAAGGTGCGTCCATGTTAACTGCATCTGCCGCCCCGTATCCGGCTCAGTCCATGTAAAGGCAAAGAAGAGCTAGCTTTGGGGAGTCCAGCTGGAGGCAGAAGGTATCCTTTAAGTCCAGGCAAGTGAACCACTGACAGACCCCAGGATATGGCTGAGGAGTATATATGGATTTGGGACCACCGGGTATAAAGAAACAGTCACTCAGTCACTTTGTTGATGGCTCACAGGTCTTGCACAGGCCAGTACCATCCTCCTGCCCTTTTGACTGGTGTTCCAGGGTGACTGACACTCGATGATCAGAATGCCTGCCTCTTTGAGTCTGATCAGGTGTTCCTGGATGCCTGCTGTCTGCTCTTGCAAGGGGGTACTGCCGCTGTCTTTGTGTCCGGGCCCCTGGAGTTAATTCTACAGTGACAGGGGCTTGGTTATGAGCAAGTCCAGGTGGGTTGTCTTCAGCCCATACTGAGGGGAAGTCAGCTCTGAATTGAGGTGGGCTACTTGAGAGGGCCTGGGCACAGAACAGCCTCCACTCCTCTTCCCTGGGTGTGGTTATTGCCAGTACAAGGGACCCTGGCTCTTCTTGGCCTGGGTTTAGTTTGAGGCTAGTGCATCCAGTTGGTTCAAAAGTTATTTGGGCTCCAAGCCTTGAGAGCACATCTCGGCCAAGGAGGGGAATGGGGCACTCAGGCCAGTAGAGA
Source organism: Manis javanica (assembly GCF_040802235.1). Lineage (NCBI taxonomy): Eukaryota > Metazoa > Chordata > Mammalia > Pholidota > Manidae > Manis > Manis javanica. The sequence continues at coordinate 128,620,282 of NC_133174.1, read as the reverse complement.
AATTCATGTTGGACCTTGTGGCCTCCAAGTGTATGTTGGCAGACTTGACAAACGTGTTGCTGGACTGCTTTTGTTGCGGTGGCTCTGAGAATAGTGGCAGTCTTTTCACTGAAGGGGGCTGCAGGGATTGTGACCACAGAGTGTTCTGCCCCTGGGTCAACCATGAAAGTCATGTTTTGGCACCCCACTTTCATCCTGACCATGGGCTCACGGGGGCCATGCATGAGAGAGCCTGGTCCTTGTCAGTCTTAGTCTGTTCCTGCCTGGCCAATGAGCCTTTCCCTGTGAGGCTCCTCCCTGTAGTGACTGGGCTTTGGCGCTTTGCCTCAGTTGGGGCATTCGTTCTCCCAATGCTCCTCTCTTTACAGGAAGCTCACTGGTCTCTCACTAAGGGGGCTCTAGGTTTCCCCCCTCTTGGCAGCCATATTTTCTCTGCCTTTTGGTCATCTCTTTCTTTTAGGGTGGCTGCCAGGAGACTGGCCTTTTTCTTCATTCTTTCTTCTTTCAGCCTCTCTGTCGGCCTGAACTTCTCTGTTTAGATATACTTTGGTGACAATTTCAGTCGGCTGAGTGATATTCATCCCGGTGAAGCCTTCAAGTTTTTGGAGCTTTTCTCTGATGTCTGGGGCAGCTTGGGCCACGAATGAGGTGTTGACCATCCATTGGCTCTCTGGTGACTCAGGGTCGATAGGGCTGTAGTTGCGACAAGCTTCACACAGCCTTTCACAATAGTCCCCAGGAGATTCTCCTGGTTGTTGAGTGACTGAAGATATTTTGCTCATGATCATAGGCTTTTTGGGCCCGGCTTTGATCCCCTGGAGAAGGGTGTGCTGATATCAGCAGATCTGGTGCTGTCCCTCAGGAGTGGTGAAGTCCCACTCGGGGTGCTCCTCAGGGACAGCGATTTCAGCTCATGCACCTCGAAGGATCCCGGCTGGTGAGTGTTCTTCCAGGTATTGGCAAGCCCCTTTTATAATCCACCTCATCTCTTCAGTGTCAAACAGGGTGAGGAGAGGCTGTTGGCAGGGTTCCCAGGACAGCCGATGGGTTTGGAAGAGGAATTCCATGAGATCAAGCAGGGCTTGTGGCTTCTCCGAGTATGACCAGGTGTTGTGTTTCCAGTGGAGGAGGTCAGTCATAGAGAAGCACTGTTAGTAAAGCATGGACCGGCCGGGTTGGATGATCCCATCTTCATCACGCCTCTCAGGCTCCCGTGTCTCGCACTGGCATCTGAAGGGTGCCTGCTCCCAGTTGAGGGCATGGTCTGGCTGCTGGTCCAGGGGAGAGTGGGTCTGCTGGTTCTGGTGGTGGTGGGGAGGCCGACGGTGGCAGGGTGTCCAGAACTGGGGAGTAGGGTGCTGATGGCCTTGAGGGCGCATAAGGTGGGGGCAATACTGGCTCTTCCTCTGGATTACCAGCAGGAATTTGCAGAGGCTTAGGCTTCTGTTGATCCTTTGTGGACTGCTTCGTTGAGACAACTAAGACCCTACCTTGTCTCTGCCTGTTGCAAGCGAATCGCACCCAAGGGGAAAGGGTCTGGGCAACTCCTAAGCAGGAGTCAATGTATGGGAACTGATCAGGATAACCTGGATCTCCAGTGATGACCCGCGAGGCTTGGGGATTGTTGGGACATCTAGGGTCCCTTCTGGAGGCCACCCCACACTAAAGGTGGGCCATTCAGATTCACACAGGGTTTTCCACATGTCAGGAGTTAATTTTACTCTGTAGTCTCCTGAAACTTTTGATCATGGTGTTGAGAACTATGGGTTTGCTGTGCCCTGACCTCATGACGTGTCCTTGGAACAGTGCTGGGACAACAGACAAGGGAGGGTGTGCCCCCTTCAGAGAGGAGACCAGTCAGATGCCCATCTGTTCGCTGTCCTTAAGGAGAATTTGGTCAGCCTTGACTAAGGTGCACACATATAAGTCCCAGGCCAGGTCAGCCAAAGCTGAGTCACCATTATGTCATGACGGCCAACTGCGAATACGGCGAAGGGCCCACTCGGATTCCATAGTGCAGGCTGTGGAATCACAGATCAGTGCAGGCTGAATGGCTTCAGCTGCCCTGCACACTCACTCACACACTCAGACCAGAGTTTAAACATTCCCCTCCTGGGAATGTCTATCTGTGAGACTTCTAAGAAGTGTCTGGGAGGTAATCAGGCTCCCCTTCCACCCCAATGGGTGGGAACAGGCTGGGTCAGGGGCCCTAGGGCCCTACCACAATCCAACGTCGGAACCAGGTCTTCACCTGCCAAGCCTCCCTGAGTCTGGTGGGAACAACGGAGCAGGGCTGGCCCAGGACAAATGGGCGGGAGACTGCCGGAAGATCAGGCAGGGCACGCTTTCTCCATTGCGATCTCCCGTTCCATCACCACTCCGCCATTGCCCCAAACCGGTGGCAACAATGGGCCAGAGCAGTTGGGTTTCCCAGTCAGGGAATCAAATGTTACAGAAAAACCAGAAAACCTGGACTGACAGAAGGACCTAGCAGCACTTGGAGGACTTGGAGGGTTGAGTTTTATTTCACACCAGTGGGCTCAGAGGGGAGTAATCTCCCAAGGTCTGAGCCCCTTGGCTTCCGTATCTGCAACATTTCTACGTGCGTAGCAAGCAGGCAGCAAGCAAGCAGGGTGGAAAAGGAGTTTGTGGGAGTGAGGATGAGGGGGCGGGGACACCGGGAGTGTTTGAGTGTTTCTTTTGAGAAGTGGACGGTGCCACCTGGACTCAATCGCTAACCTTGTAAATGTTAAATGTTTTTCTTATCAAGGGAAAGGGAATGTGCACGGGACATTTTCATCTCAGTAGAGAGGAAGCACCTAGAAATTATGTGAGAACCCAATTCTGGCAAAGGATGAGCCTCACGAGGTAGGTTGCACCAACTCTAAAACATAGAATGAGAAAGATTTAATTAACAGAAATTGTTATAATCCTTACTTGGTTCAACCTGTTGAGTTTTCTTCGGTAGTTGACGTTTTATATCTGCAGTAGTTTCCTCTGGGCATGGTAGCAATTCAGTCAGCATTAATCCCAACGCATGCATCAGTAAGAGTTTTTGTTCATCTGCAAAGAAACAGCTGGTAACGATTGTCCTAAGGTGCATTACTAGTAGGTTAATGAGACATCCGACCTCTGCTGAGACTGGTTAAGTCATCAGACGAAGAATCTTGACTGGCCAACTGGAATACCATCTCCTCCATATTCGTAAAGTCTCATGGGGCAGATATCCATAAAAAGCCATCAGGAGATCACAGGAAGATGGCAGCGTGAGTAGTTCAGAGGAAATCTCCTCCCCAAAATATATATATTAATGAAAATACAATACATACAACTATTCCTAAAAGAGACACCAGTGGATGCAATACAACAGCCAGGATACATCTACATCTGCGAGAACTCAGCATCACACAAAGGGGGTAAGATACAAGCCATAGCCAGGTGGGACCCAAATGCTCCCCCACCCCAAAACCTGGTGGGAAGTAAGGAGTCGGAATGGGGAGGGAGTGTAACCTCACGACTGCTAAACAACAAGCTCTAGAAATCTGCACCCGGAATGCAGACACAAGGTGCATGGGGTGCTGGATATTAGAGAAATGGAAAAGCAAAACCTGGGGGCAGGTCCCCGCAACCGGTGCCTCTGAAACAAAAGAAAAGTGAGTGCTTTCTGCAAGTCTTAAAGAGACAGGGACCCCATAGCTGGACGAAGTTGTCCCAGCAGCTGGGAATACCAGGGAAACTTAGGCACCCTAAACGGAGGCAGTGCAGCTCTGAAGCCCCTCACGGAATTAAGCAGCCTGTCAGTAGTTCCTCCAACTGGCGTGGACCCCGACACACAGGCCCAGCAGGAGAGTGTGGCAGTGCACGGCGGGGACAGCAGCACTGGAAGGGATGGAGAGCAGATCCGTGTGCCACAGGAGAGGCTTGTGCTAGCCCGCAGCAGTGCGACTGAACAGCCTGGACACAGCTCGCGCAAGCTGGCAGCAGTGAAGCCAGAGGAGCCTGGTAGAAGCCTGCGCAGAAGAGCCCCGTGCACACCTGCAGCAGAGCCAGAGGGAGCAGGCGTGCTCCCAGCAGCCGACCGGAATCCCAGCCCAACACACAGCTGCCCAGGCCAGGCCCAAAGGCCATTGCTGTTATACAGCTGCCCGGCAGGGTCGCCGCTAGCATGGAGGAGCGCACCTGGTGTGCCTGCCACTCCCCACAGGGCTCCATGCTGCTCTGACGGACACTCCGCTCACAGCAGCTTAGGGAACTAACCCGGTGGCTGCTCCAGGAGTGCAGGTAACTGTCACAGGCAGCGGAGAAGGGAAAGGCATCCAGCAAACAGGAAAGGACTTTCTTCTCCCAGCTGACACACCCGCAACCTGCCTACAGCCACTGCTATCACCATGAAAAGGCAAAAAAATCTGGTCCAGTCCAAGACAGTTACACCTGAGAAAGGATCTGCAGAGGCAGACCTAACCAGTCTCCCTGAAAAAGAATTCAAAATAAAAATCATAAACATGCTGACAGAGTTGCAGAGAAATATGCAAGAGCTAAGGGATGAAGTCCAGAGGGCAATTACAGACGTCTTCAGGGAGATTACACACATCCAGAGGGAGATTACAGAAGTGAAAGAAACTCTGGAAGGATTTATAAGCAGAATGGATAAGATGCAAGAGGCCATTGATGGAATAGAAACCAGAGAACAGGAACGCATAGAAGCTGATGCAGAGAGAGAAAAAAGGATCTCCAGGAATGAAACAATATTAAGAGAACTGTGTGACCAATCCAAAAGGAGAAATATCTGCATTATAGGGGTACCAGAGGAAGAAGAGAGAGAAAAAGGGATAGAAACTGTCTTTGAAGATATAATTGCTGAGATCTTCCCCAAACATATGAAGAATGGAGGAGGAGGAAAAAGAAGGGAAAGAAATAATCATCAGACTGTATTTATAACAGCTCAATAAGTGAGTGAGGTCGGACAGTATGGTAGTAAACAAGCTAATCTTGAACCTTTGGGAACCACAAATCTAAAGTCTGCAATGGCAATAGAAGATACCTTTCAATAATCACCCTAAATGTAAATTGAGTGAATGCACCAATCAAAATACACAGAGTAATAGAATGGATGAAAAAGCAAGACCCATCTATATGCTGCTTACAAGAGACTCACCTCAAACCCAAAGACATGCACAGATTAAAAGTCAAGGGTTGGAGAAAGATATTTCATGCAAACAATAGAGAGAAAAAAGCAGGTGTTGCAATACTAGTATCAGACAAAATAGACTTCAAAATGAAGAAAGTAACAAGAGATAAAGAAGGACATTACATAATGATAAAGGGCTCAGTCCAACAAGAGGATATAACCATTATAAACATATATGCACCCAACAGAGCAGCACCAATATATGTGCAACAAATACTAACAGAATTAAAGGAGGAAATAGAATGCAATGCATTCATTTTGGGAGATTTTAACACACCACTCACTCCAAAGGACAGATCCACCAGACAGAAAATAAGTAAGGACACAAAGACACTGAACAACACACTAGAACAGATGGACCTAATAGACATCTATTGAACTATACATCCAAAAGCAACAGGACACACATTCTTCTCAAGTGCACATGGAACATTCTCCAGAATAGACCACATCCTAGGCCAGAAAAAGAACCTCAGTAAATGCCAAAAGATTGAAACCCTACCAGCCAACTTTTCAGACCACAAAGGTATAAAACTAGAAATAAATTCTACAAAGAAAGCAAAAAGGCTCACAAACACATGGAGGCTTAACAACATGCTCCTAAATAATCAATGGATCAATGACCAAATTGAAATGGAGATCCAGCAATATATGGAAACAAATGACAACAACATAAAGCCTCAACTTCTGTGGGACGCACCAAAAGCAGTCTTAAGAGGAAAGTATATAGCAATCCAGGAATATTTAAAGAAGGAGAACAATCCCAAATGAATAGTCTAATGTCACAATTATCGAAATTGGAAAAAGAAGAACAAATGAGGCGTAAGGTCAGCAGACAGAGGGATATAATAAAGATCAGAGAAGAAATAAACAAAATTGAGAAGAATAAAACAATAGAAAAAACCAATGAAACCAAGAGCTGGTTCTTTGAGAAAATAAATAAAATAGATAAGCCTCTAGCCAAACTGACTAAGAGAAAAAGAGAATCAACACACATCAACAGAATCAGAAATAACAAAGGAAAAATCACAATGGACCCCACAGAAATACTAAGAATTATTAGAGAATACTATGAAAACCTATATGCTAACAAGCTGGAAAACCTAGGAGAAATGGACTCTTCCTAGAAAAATACAACCTTCCAAGACTGACCCAGAAAGAAAGAGAAAATCTAAACACACCAATTACCAGCAATGGAATTGAATCGGTAGTCAAAAAACTACCCAAGAACAAAATCTCAGGGCCAGATGGATTTACCTCGGAATTTTATTAGACATACAGAGAAAACATTCTCCTTAAAGTTTTCCAAAAAATAGAAGAGGAGGGAATACTCCCAAACTCATTCTATGAAGCCAACATCACCCTAATACCAAAACCTGGCAAAGACCCCACCAAAAAAGAAAACTACAGACCAATATCCCTAATGAATGTAGATGCAAAAATACTCAATAAAATATTAGCAAACCGAATTCAAAAATATATCAAAAGGATCATACACCATGACCAAGTGGGATTCATCCCAGGGATGCAAGGATGGTACAACATTCAAAAATCCATCAACATCATCCACCACACCAACAAAAAGAAAGACAAAAACCACATGATCATCTCCATAGATGCTGAAGAAGCATTCAACAAAATTCAACATCCATTCATGACAAAAATTCTCAGCAAAATGGGTATAGAGGGCAAGTACCTCAACATAATAAAGGCCATATACGATAAACCCAGAGCCAACATCATACTTAGCAGTGAGAAACTGAAAGCTTTTCCTCTGAGATTGGGAACAAGACAGGGATGCCCACTCTCCCCACTGTTATTTAACATAGTACTGGAGGTCCTAGACTTGGCAATTAGACAAAACAAAGAAATACAAGGAATCAAGATTGGTAAAGAACAAGTTAAACTGTCACTATTTGCAGATGACATGATAGTGTACATAAAAAACCCTTAAGACTCCATTCCAAAACTACTAGAACTGATATCGGAATTCAGCAAAGTTGCAGAATACAAAATTAACACACAGAAATCTGTGGCTTTCCTATACACTAACAATGAGCCAGTGGAAAGAGAAATCAGGAAAACAATTCCATTCACAATTGCATCAAAAAAATAAAATAAAATACCTAGGAATAAACCTAACCAAAGAAGTGAAAGACCTATATCCTGAAAACTATAAGACACTATTAAGAGAAGTTAAAGAGGACACTAACAAATGGAAACTCATCCCATGCTTTTGGCTAGGAAGAATTAATATCGTCAAAATGGCCATGCTGCCCAAAGCAATATACAAATTTGATGCAATCCCTATCAAATTACCAACAACATTCTTCAATGACCTGGAAGAAATAGTTCAAAAATTCATATGGAAACACCAAAGACCCCGAATAGTCAAGGCAATCCTAAGAAAGAAGAATAAAGTGGGTGGGATCTCACTCCCCAACTTCAAGCTCTACTACAAAGCCATAGTAATCAAGACAATTTGGTACTGGCACAAGAACAGAGCCACAGACCAGTGGAACAGAATAGAGACTCCAGGCATTAACCCAAACATATATGGTCAATTAATATTCGATAAGGAGCCATGGACATACAATGGGGAAATGACAGTCTCTTCAACAGATGGTGCTGGCAGAACTGGACAGCTACATGTTAGAGAATAAAACTGGATCACTGTCTAACCCCGAACACAAAAGTAAATACAAAATGGATCGATGATATGAATGTAAGTCATGAAACCATTAAACTCTTAGAAAAAAACATAGGCAAAAATCTCGTGGATGTGAACATTAGCGACTTCTTCATGAATGTATCTCCTGGGCAAGGAAAACAAAAGCAAAAATGAACAACTGGGACTATATCAAGCTGAGAAGCTTCTGTACAGCAAAGGACACCATCAATAGAACAAAAAGGTACCCTACAGTATGGGAGAATATTTTCGTAAATGACAGATCCAATAAAGGCTTGACATCCAAAATATATAAGAGCTCATGCTCCTCAACAAACAGAAAGCAAAGAATCCAATTAAAAAATGGGCAGAGGAACTGAACAGACAGTTCTCCAAAGAAGAAATTCAGATGGCCAACAGACACATGAAAAGATGCTCCACATCGCTAGTTATCAGAGAAATGCAAATTAAAACCACAATGAGATATCACCTCACACCAGTAAGGATGGCCACCATCCAAAAGACAAACAACAACAAATGGTGGTGAGGTTGCGGAGAAAGGGGAACCCTCTTACACTGCTGGTGGGAATGTAAATTAGTTCAACCATTGTGGAAAGCAATATGGAGGTTCCTCAAAATGCTCAAAATAGACTTACCATTTGACCCACGTATTCCACTTCTAGGAATTTACCCTAAGGATGCAGCACTCCAGTTTGAAAAAGACAGATGCACTTCTATGTTCATCACAGCACTATTTACAACAGCCAAGAAATGGAAGTAACCTAAAGTGTCCATCAGTAGATGAATGGATAAGAAGATGTTGTACATATACACAATGGAATATTATTCGGCCATAAGAAGAAAACAAAACCTACCATTTGCAACAACATGTATGGAGCTAGAGGGTATTATGCTCAGTGTAATAAGCCAAGCGGAGAAAAACAAATACCAAATTATTCCACTCATCTGTGGAGTATAAGAACAGAAGAAAAACTGAAGAAGCAAAACAGCAGCAGAATCACAGAACCCAAGAATGGACTAACAGTGGCCAAAGCGAAAGAGACTGGGGAGAAAAGGAGGGTAGGGAGGGATAAGGGTGGGGAAGAAGAAAGGGGGTATTATGATAAGCATGTATAATGTGGGGGGTGCAGGATAGGGGAGGGCTTGGCAACACAGAGAAGACAAGTAGTGATTCTACAACATCTTACTATGCTGATGGACAGTGACTGTAATGGGGTTTGTTGTGGGGGTCTTGGGGTAGGGGAGAGCCTAGTATACATAAATAAAAATAAATATTAAAAAAACATAAAAAAAAATCTCATGGAAATAAACATGAGTGACTTCTTCATGAACATATCTCCCCGGGCAAGGGAAACAAAGGCAAAAATGAACAAGTGGGACTATATCAAGCTAAAAAGCTTCTATACAGCAAAGGACACCATCAATAGAACAAAAAGATATCCTACAGTATGGGAGAACATATTCATAAATTACAGATCCAATAAAGGATTGACATCCAAAATATACAGAGCTCACACGCCTCAACAAACAAAAAGCAAACAATCCAATTAAAAAATGGGCAGAGGTGCTGAACCGACAGTTCTCCAAAGAAGAAATTCAGATGGCCAACAGACACATGAAAAGATGATCTACATTGCTAATAATCAGAGAAATGCAAATTAAAACCACAATGAGATATCACCTCACACCAGTAAGGATCGCCACCCTCCAAAAGACAAACAACAACAAATGTTGGCGAGGTTGTGGAGAAAGGGGAACCCTCCTACACTGCTGGTGGGAATGTAAACTAGTTCAGCCGTTGTGGAAAGCAATATGGAGGTTCCTCAGAATGCTCAAAATAGAAATACCATTTGACCCAGGAATTCCACTCCTAGGAATTTTCCCTAAGAATGTAGCACTCCAGTTTGAAAAAGACAGATGCACCTGTATGTCTATCGCTGCACTGTTTACAATAGCCAAGATATGGAAGCAACCTAAATGCCCATCAGTAGATGAATGGGTAAAGATGTGGTACATATACACAATGGAATATTACGCAGCCATAAGAAAAAAACAGATCCTACCATTAGAAACAACATGGATGGAGCTAGAAGGTATTATGCGCAGTGAAATAAGCCAGGCGGAGGACAAGTACCAAATGATTTCACTCATATGTGGAGTATAAGAACAAAGGAAAACTGAAGGAACAAAACAGCAGCAGAGTCACAGAACCCAAGAATGGACTAATAGTTACCAAAGGGAAAGGGACTTGGGACGGTGGGTGGGAAGGGAGGGATAAGGGCGGGGAAAAAGAAAGGGGGCATTACGATTAGCATGTATAGTGCATGGGGGGCACGGGGAGGGGTGTGCAACACAGGAAGACAAGTAGTGATTTTGCAGCATCTTACTATGCAGATGGAAAGTGACTGTGAAGGGGCATGTGGGGGGGACTTGGTGAAGGGGGGAACCTAGTAAACATCATGTTCTTTCTGTAATTGTAGATTAATGATACCCCCTAAAAAAAGCCATCAGGTGCGGTTTGACCACTGTCTCTCACCTCCTCGTGGACATTGTGAATGACAGGAGCATTTGGACACCAAACTGAGAGGCTGAGCTGCAATTTGGTCCATTTCAGCAACCCTCGCAGACATCCATGGGTTGCTTAGTTTCTAAAACTTTAGGTCTTAGCAGGAGGATAGGCTGGAGAGAATCCAGAGGGGGCGGTCAGACAGTAAATGCAAAATAAGCAAACGAAAGAGTTAAAATTTGAATTCGTACTAGGGAAGAAGTAAGCAGGGGTGTGACAGAGAGCAGGGGGGAAGCCCGGTGGCTGGGGAGGGATGGAATGGTGTCTGTCGATTTTTCTTCTGAGGAGGGCTTTGGGCAGAGCGTGGAGCAGGAGAACACACCAGCTGGGCACCAGCAGAGGGAGAGTTCCAGGCCACGGTGAGGGCAAACGTGGGTCCGTGGGTGGGGAAAGCAGGCATACAGCAGAGCACAGAGGCAGAGAGAGCAAGGCAGAGATGGGCAGGTCCATGTTAGGAGAGGATGGCAGGGCCAGCTCATGCAGAGTTTGGAGACCACAGTCGGCAGTTCCCATTCGGCTCTGAGCTCACAGGGATGTTGTTGATGGCTTATCAGGACGGACCTGGCATGGTCTGGTTTCCATGTGGACATGATCACTTGGGCTGCAGGGCAGAAAAGGGTTAGAGAGTCGGCCACGTGGCACAGCAGGATAAAAGCTCAGAAGCTATTGTACTGGGTTGTTGAGCAACTTGGCTTTGGAAGTGTGAACTAGGTGGGATTCAGGCATGATTGCAACATTTAGACAAGGAGAAGGAAAGCAGGAAGAAATGAAGCAATTATTGCCAGTAAGGAGAAGGAAACCAGTAGGAATCCCAGAACGTTCCCATGAAGAAAGGAGTGAACAACTGGGTCTGACGTGGCCGAGGTATTACAGGGGACGTCAGCCAGAGCTGGGGCCCTTGGTGAGAACAGCTCCAGAGGGGTGGAGGAGGCAGAAGCCAGACTCTGAGACTCTGCTGGGTAAGACCACGATGCAGGAGCGAGGACAGACACCCTTACCATGCTTCAAGGACGTGGCTGAGGCCCCCGACTCTCCCTCTCCTTCCTTCTCCGTTGACAGCAGGGGCACACTTGTCTTTCTCTTAAGTGATGAAGAACCCTTGAGTTCTCCATGATGTTTCACTGTGGTATCAGACCCCACAGCAAACTCCTCTGCGTCATCAGGCATCATTTCCTGAGAAACATCAATGAACATATGCCATTCATGATAAAAATCCAAAAATCACAAAATGGCAAACAGTTTTCATGTATATACACAACCAAGAATTTGAATCATTAATTTGAGTCTTAATCATGGGCCAAGATTTACCTTGCCCCAGTGGACTCTGTTCTCAGAAGAAGTAACCGAATTTTAATCCGGTCTGTGTGAGTAAAGGTATCATTGAAAGCCAAACATGTTATAACCATGATTCATCAGAATGCATAGGGGATGAGCAGCTCTTATCAACCAAAAGAGCATAAAAGCATGGTTTCCTCCTTGAAGAATTGTAAACCGATTTGTGTCAGCCCCCGGTAGGGAAAAATATTCCTCTTGCTTGTCCTCTTTTTAGCAGGCCATGGCAAGCCTATTAACGTCTGACAAGGACATTAGAAGCAAGGAATACTACAGGCCAAGATCTCTCCGGAACTTAGGAAAATCCTAAAAAATGATTAGCAAATAAAATACAATAGTACAACAAAGGAAATACATCCTGTCTTGGTGGGGAGTTGCAGGAAGTCAAGATTGATTTGAAATTTGAAAATCAATGTCATTATTGTCAATTGTCCCCAAAATGATCTCTACCAATCCTATTTAAAACCCCACTATGTTACTTTCTCTGTGAAAATTGACAAGCTGGTGGTCAGGGCAGTGTATGGAAATTAAAGGGGCTTACAGGCGGACAGACACAAATGCCAAATGATTTCCCTCATTTGTGGAGTATAACAATGAAGCAAAACTGAAGGAAGAAAATGGCAGCAGACTCAGAGACTGCAAGAAGGGCCTAGTGGTTACCGAAGGGGAGGGGTGTGGGAGGGCAGGTGGGGAGGGAGGGAGAAGGGGGCTGAGGGGTATTATGTTTAGTACACATGGTGTGAGGGGGTCACGGGGAGAACAGTGTATCACAGAGAAGCAACATAGTGGATCTCTGGCAACTTGCTGCACTGATGGACAGTGACTGCATTGGGGTCTGGGTGGGAACTTGATAATGTGGATGAATGTAGTAACCACATTGTTTTTTCATGTGAAAACTTCATAAGAGTGTATATCAATCATACCTTAATAATAAAATTAAATAAATAAATGAGATGACGTACACAAAGCACCCTCCCCACCCTGAATGTAGGAGACAGTTGGGAGATGTAACGTTTGGGGAAGTGGATCCAAACACCTGTGGCGGGCGCCCAGTGCATTCGACATCCAGAACAATCAGGTTTTATCCATGTCCCTCTTTAATAATAAAATGTTGCTCAGTAATAATTACAAAGTGGAATAAATAGTAATAATGGCCAGAAAAAATGCAGTAAGGTTTATCGAACTTTCTGTATCTAATCATGACAGTAAAAATTAAAATACAAAGCAAATACCCAGTTCAACAAGGGAAATAAATTTCCAGAACAACAAAGGAAAGAAGCAATGGATTAGTGCTTTTTAACTACATTACTGTATTCTTTTTATAAAGGAGAAAGATGTATACCTACAAATGGGTCCGTCAGTTTAATAGCAATTGAATAAAAAGTAAGACATGTAGAAAAAAGAGATTTTAATTTTAAATACTCATATTTTCAAATATTGCTCAAATTCAATCATGTATTTCATGTATGGAAAATTTGTTCATGATAAAAGTATTATACCCTGCAGTTTGAATGATTTCACACACACACACACACACACAAAAAAAAAAAAAAAAAAAAAAATTAAAGGGCTTAGAATGGCCAAGACACTCTTTAGGAAAAAGAAGAAAGTTGACAGACATGAGACTTACTCTAAAAGTGCTACAATTAAAACAGTGTGGTAATAGGCAAGGACGGCAAATACCCCACTGGAAGGGGGCAGAGAATCTAGAAACAAACCAGGAAATACAACGCAGCCAGATTTATGACATGAGGGCCCCTGCGAATCACTGTGGAAATGGTAGAGTTTTTAATAAGTCCACGTAATGTGTATGGTGCTGGGAGAAATGAGCCTTGATTCTTACCCCACTCCATTCTACAGAATTTTACTAGAGATGAACAGGAGATCTAGTGGAAAACTTAGGATATTATCTTCTCAACTTTAGGTGAGCAAAGATTTTTCCTTAATGAGGATAAAAAAGCACTGACCAAAGTAATAGAGGGTTTCATTAGCTATAATTAAATTTCAAACTTGTGTTCATCCAAAAGAGGCACTATTAAGGGAGTGAAGAGGCAAAGCAGATCTGAAGGCGATGCTCAAAATTATATATATATATATATACACACACACATATACAAAATATACAAACTTGGACAAAAATTTCTGTATGAAATATTCATACATTCCCATATTGACAATACATACAAATATATAATACATATAATGTAAAAATGTATATACTAAATGTATGAGAATATATATAATTGTATATACACACACACACATATACATATCTGTCTTTCAAAAGTCAGTGCATTCCAGAATGCATGCAGATCAATAAATCAATTTAAAAATTGCAAACACCGCAACAGAATATAGGCAATAGACCAGAAAGGACTTTTCACAGAGACGCACCCGAATGGCCAGTCCGTATCTGAAAGGGGCTTGACCTCATTAATCAACAGAGAAACGCAAGTTTAGACATAATGGGAAAGTCGATGATACCCACCAGAGTGGCTGAAGTGAAAGATGGCCTATATAACAAGTGTTTGTGAGTATGTGGCGTGACTGGAACTCTCATACATCGCTGGACCCAGAGTTCCACCTAGATGCTCAAGGCCATCGTGGATAGGTTAGACAGAACTCCCTCAAGGCTGAGGTAAGAAAAATCAAGGAAAATACAGTTGAGCAATCTAGTTTCAGTCGAACCAGGGTAATTCTGGAGACGCAGGAAGCATGAACTAATGGAGAGTTTCTTTAAGGTGTCACTGTTTGAATAACTCGGGCTTGACTTTTCTCTGCAGAGTGCTGAACGCCTTAGAGGTGTCAAGAGGGGCACAGTGCTGGTAAGACCCTGTGGCGGAGAGGAGGCAGGTTTCCACAAAGGGAAGCAAGAGCCAAAACCAACAGACACCAACCAGGCTAGCGAAGAAGAACATGTCCCCATATACTGGCTGGCTATTGTTACTTCTCCTTCAGTAAAGTGATTCCTCTTTAAATGCCCTTGACTTTCCCAACTAGTACGTTTGTCCTTTTCTGTTTGAGTTGTATCTTTGTATACACTGAGAACATATACCACATATATTACATATTCACTGTATATCTTTATTCCCCAATTGTTAAAAGCTTCCCAGTATTCTTTTAAAGGATTATTTTTTGCTTGAGTTAAATAAGGCCTGTCCAAGATATTTGAAATGAAAAGCCTAATGCAGAAAATAACGAAGAGTTAAGAGTACAGTAAGAAAATACTGCTTTCCATAGAAATGTTAAAAGAAAATAATAGCCAGAAGTTACCATGGTCAAAATGGAAAGAAAATGTACCCTCTCACAAACTTCAGAAATTGCCACAACTTTTCTGAGGTTACTTTTTCATGATTACTTGCCAGGCCATACTATGCCTACTGATTTATGGAAAATAACTTTATAAATCATACTGTAAATATTTAGTGTACATAAGATTTATAAAATAGAAAATTACAAATAGATCGCTCAACACTACAACTGGGATTAAAATATCACTACATAGCTACGTGTTTGAATACTTTGCAACTGTAAAAACAAAGGATTTACCCTAACATTTACCAAGTAGAGAAATTGCTTATGACATAAGTGATGGAGAAAATATAACAGAGTCTAAGGTATATCTCATGATCTCGATTTCAGGTAAAGAGCATACATTTGCATATAAAGGACAACTAGAAGGAAAGATAAGATTATATTAATATACTATGACTTTCTCTTAATATGTATTAAAAAAATGTTCCCGATAGGAACATGTTTTAATTTCTGTATGTATAAGAGTAAAATTGTGTAGCTAAAACCAAACAGTAAAAAAATTGATGGATCAAGGAAAAGTACCTCACTCCAGGGCTGAGACAGAGGCCCCAGGTAACAGCAACCGCCCGCCTGGCCAAAAGTGCATGAGAGCGCCCACCTGAGACTGTCCCCCAAAGGCTGAGACAGACCACACCAGGATTATCCACCGCTCCGCTGGAGCCAGAGCCCCCAAAGCATGGTCCTCAGACACGGCTGAGATGGAGGAGCCAAGGAAGCGGGGCCACCCCTGCATTAGTGAGATGGCGTGGCCAGGAAACCATCCTCACCAGGGGCTGAGAAAGGGCACCATGACAGAATGCCCCTCCCGTGTGGAGGTGGACCTTCCAAGGAAGAGTCTCAGCTGCCCCAGGCCTCACAGGGAGCACCCAGCAAGAGCCCGAAGCCCCAGTGCTGAGAAAGCGCCCAAGGGAACGTTCTGTGCCCCCACGCCTGAGGCGGAGCCCCCGGGAGAGCTGCTCCCTGGTCTTAGAGCCCCCAAGGAAGGGATCCCCCTGAGGCCTGTGGCAGAGCACGCAACGCCAGTCCCCCAGGACCACTAAGAGTCCCCACGAGGAGAGCAGAACACAAGAAAGGCGGCCCCCCAGTCAGAGCTCCAGAGAAGACCCAGGGAAGCGTCGCCCCACCCCCACCTGTGGAAGCCGACGGGGGGGGTGGGGGTGGGGGTGGGGGTAGGGGTGGGGGTGGGGGTGGGGGTAGGGGTGGGAGGGGCGGTCCCACACGGGCTGAGGTAGAGCCCGCAGGGGAGAGGTGCCCAACGGCGGAGGTAACTAACGCCCCTGAGGGCAAGTTCCCCCTCACAGGGCTGCATGGAGCACCCAGAAGCACCCCAACCCCCCCGGGACTCGGACCAGAGCCCAAGGAAGAGGCCACTCACCAGCGCTGAGAGGAGAGGCCCTCTCAGGACTGAGGTGGGGTGCCAAGGACGGCTCTCTCCCCAAAATGGCTGAGGGGAGGTGCCCAAGGGAAGGGCGCCCCCCTCAGGGCTGAGATCAGCGCTCCGCAAAGTGAGCATCTCCACATGGCGGAGGGGGATCGTGCAGGAAGAATGCCGCACCCTACATCCGAGAACAGCCCAGGGGGAGACACCGTCTGGGGCAGCGAGAGCGCACCCAGGGAGAAGAGTCCACACCCCAGGGGCAAAATCCTGACCTGCTGGAGGTGCCTGGCAGCCATTCTCCAAGTAGCGGTCGAGTGGTGGTGCCTCACCACTGGGACTTTCTAGAAACACGCCGTCCGGGAGCTTCTGGGAATGCGCCCTCTAGGGCGTCTGGGGGCCACGTACAGGAGGAAGTTCCTCACCAGAAGCTATTGGATGGATCACTTCCCCGAGAGGGGTTTGAGGGAAGCTGCGGGCCAAAGAGCGCCTCTGAAGAGGCCGTGGGCGGGGCAAAGCCTCGGGCTAGAGCAGCCTCCTGCTAGAGCAGCCTCGGGCTAGAGCAGCCTCCCGCCTGGGACAGCCCCCTAGGGGCCTGGAGGCAGCACGCCAGCTGCAGCCTCTCTGGCGCCCCCTACAGACGAACGCCAGTGACAAGGACACTGGAGCAAAACGGTTAGAGGAGCCATAACCGCTTTCACAGTTGAGGCCAAAAGGGTGAAGACGCCTGCCGCTTATTGGTAAAAAAGCAAAAGCGACTGTGCTGTATCAACAGCAAAGGAGAACTTATGTGATCACAAATGGAACAGATATTCACAAGGAAAGATCAAAAGCATTTGTTGAGAAGGTATGTACCAAAAATCCACAGGACACATCATTCCCGGTGGTGAAAAGTACCAATTACCTATCGTAAGATTAAAACGGGACAAGATTTTCCACCTTCGTCACTTCCATTCAGCCCTGCACTACAGGAATTCCTACCAGGCACCTTAACATAGGGAAGGGGCTGTCACACAAAGCGAGCCCCCAGACTGTTCCATGAGGGACAACCTCTGAGAACGGTGCTTTGCAGGGAGGCGCCAGGCACGTCCAATAGTGACCATGGCCCGGGAGTAGGACGCCGGGGCGCTCCCATCAGGTTTGCGCCCTCCAGTAGCTGGGAGCTTGCTGGGCTTCAGAGCCACTGAAAATGTGTGGAAGCCGCATTTTGTATGGAAAGGGTCAAAAAATCCTCCAGGATGCTGCTGGACTTAGAATTTTGCTAGAGAAGTGTCACTACCTAGCCTCAGACGTTTACCATGTCTTCAAAACGATGTGGAATTTAGCAAGAATGCCCTGATGTTATGTTAATCATTCTATCCAGAACTCTGTATGATTTTCCACTTTCAGAGCCTGTTTTAAGTACACAAAATTTATATAAAATTGTCATAGCAGAATAACATATTGTGATGAAATTGTTAAGAGTATTAATGGGACTGAATTTCACTCTTAACACAGTTATTTGCAAGGGATTACTTCCCTGGTTTTTTAGTTCAAAAAATAATGTTTGTTTAATACCCTGTCAGAAGACAGTCATTCTCAGTATTATAGATTCCTGTACTATTGTGCTATGATTTGCCTGTGCTTTGAAACCTTCATAAAGTTCTTTTTGGAAAACATCTGAGTGGTAACAAAATGTAAACATTGTTTTCCCCTCAATGTAAAAATACCATTGTTTTGTCTGTCTTTAATGCTACCAAAATAAAATGCTTCTTTTTTACATGAGAAATCTCACCACAGCAGTACTCATACTAGTGTTTGACTGAATAACCAGGAGACTGGAATACTGGGGGGGAGGCACCTTAGAATTCTGCCTACCATGCAAGCCAAACACAGATAGCTGCGTGACAGTCTCGCTCTTTGGGACAGCCCTGAGGGACAGTGGCGACCTCCCGGAGGGAAGAAGGTTGAGCAGCGCACCTGGTTGCTCACTCTGCCTGGCGGAGAGTTAGCCAGAGGTGCGAGTGTACATGCATGCACAGGCCACATCCAGTTCATTGGCTGAATAGTCAGGGATTTGAGGATACATGATCGAAAATTTGTGACAAGGTCTGGAGAGAGAGGTATGTGGGTGCACCTGCCCAAATGGACATATGATAGGAAAATGTTTGTGTCCATGAGAGTTCTCAGCAAAGAATAACCCTAGCAGAGCAGAGGTTTCACAGTCTGATGAGTAGAGGACCCACTGTCCAGCTATCAGTCGGCCTCTTGCCCTGGCACTTGTGCCATAACCCAGTGGGCTCAAGGGCTAAAGGGCCACTTGGCAGGGATGGAGGTCATGCTCACTATTACCCCCAACAATACAATAAAAAATTTTTGTTTCTTGTCTTCACAAGAGCTCTAGCTCTTAGTCTTCCTAAGGCTAAGAGGTCTTAGTTCCAAAGAAAGAAATGCTTTCACCAGGGATACAGCATGACTTCTTTGGATGGGAAGTTGAGACTTGCAGCTGGCCACTTTGGACTCCCCACTCCTTTCAACCAACAGGTGAAAAAGGGCTCTACTGTGCTGGCTAGGGTGATTAGCCTGACAATCAAGGGCAAGCTGAGTCAGTACTCCAAAAAAGGATGACTGCTCTGTCTAGAGAGCTTCTTGGTACTCCCATGTTTTGTGATTAAAGTGAATGTGTATGTATATGTATAGTGTATATATATCAACTCATCACGATGTGCACTTTAAAGATCTTATAGTTTTATTTGTCAAAGAAGCTAGGGGAAAAGTCAATGGATAATTACAATAACCTAATTGAAGCAGATCTAGTAATCAAATCATTCATGTATGATGACTTGAATTATCTCCCCAGTCAGAGAACCATGAATAGCTGAGGTATTGACTAAGGACAAGGACAGTGAAAGAAGGTATAAATACCAGCCATGTGACTGGCACAGAAACCAGGGCTGTAATAGTATTTGGCCTGATGAATTAATAACATACACTTCCTCAAGTGGGAAAACAAACAAATAAGAAAGGAAACTATATTTTCAAAGGAAATTCTTAGGGCCAAATCCAGATTTTACTGACCAGAGAATCACAACATTAAAAAAAAAATCTCCATTGCTTTTTCTTAACCTCTGGAAGGCAATTCCCTTGAGTGCCACATTCCAGGAAACTTCAGCAATATCTAGCACTGCAGCAAACGTGTCCTTGTTTCTCAGAGATAGTTTTGACAATCGGATTATGTTTGTGATATAATTAACTTTGTTGTAAAGATGGTGGAAACTTATTTTTCCTAGTACCTTCTCAAGGTCCTGAATCTTCTTTTAAACCCAAAAATAAACGCACATTTCATTAACCAAATGATGCCTAAAACACTTATATTGTGCAAGATATTGTGGAGGATATGAAAAGGAGCTGACAGTGTACATGGGATTATAAAATGAATCCTCATGGAAAGTTGTAGGATACAAAATCACACAAAAATAAGTTGCATTTTTGTACACTAACAGGGAACAACCTGGAAATTAAGAAAATAATTTCACCTATAGCATCAAAAAGAATAAAACACTTAGAAATAAGCCTATTAGGAAGGTGAAATATTTGTACACTGAAAACTACAAAACATTGCCGAAAGAATTGGAATAAGACACAAATGAATTGAAAGATATCCCAAATCCATGGATTGGAAGATTAAATAGTATTAAGATGCCCATGCTACCCAAAGCAATCTAAAATGCAATCCCTATCAAAATTCCAATGGCATTTTTTGCAGAAATAGAAAAATTCATCCCGAAGTTCATATGGAATCTCAAGGGATACCAAAGAGCCAAAACAATTTTTAAAAAGAAGAACAAATATTGGAAGACTCACATTCCTGATGTCAAAATGTATTAGAAAGCTAAAGTAATTAAAACACTATGGGACTGACCTAAAGACACACCAATAGATCAAAGGCATAGAATACAGGTCCTAGACGTAAAGCTCATATATATGGTCAAATACTCTTCTACAAGGGTGCCAAGACCACTCAATTGAGAATGAAGTCTCTTTTTAAAAAATGGTGCTGCAGAAGGAGGCAGAGCCAAGATGGCAGCGTGAGTAGATCAGTGGAAATCTCCTCCCAAAACCACATATATTTTTGAAAATACAGCAAAGACAACTCTTCGTAAAAGAGAGACCAGAAGATACAGGACAACATCCAGACCACATCCACACCTGCAAGAACCCAGCACCTCAAAAAGGGGGTAAGATACAAGCCCAGGCCTGGTGGGACCCGAGCGCCCCACACCCCAGCTCCAGGCGGGAAGAGAGGAGTTGGAACGGGGAGGGAGAGGGAGCCCAGGACTGCTAAACACCCAGCCCTAGACATCCACACCAGAGTGCAGACACAGTGCATGTGTGGGGTCCTGGATAAAAGGGAAACAGGACAGTAAGACCTGTGAGCAGGTCCCCACAGCCGGTGCCCTGGGGACAAAGAAAAGCGAGTGCTTTTTGGAAGTCTAAAAGGGACAGGGACCCCACCGCCAGACAGAAGTGTCCTGGGACACTTAGTCCAGCAGTGGAGAATCTGGGGAACTCTGGGCACTCTAACCCCCTGGGGAGCAGGGAGCACGGAGGCCCCTCATGGAGATAAATAGCCTCCCGGCCATTCCCCCTCCAACATGGCTCCACCATATCGGAGGCAGGTCACACCCACAGCAACAGTGGAGATAAACTCCATAGTAGCTGGGCAAGAATCAAAAGCCCCGTCTGCGTGCAGCTGCCCAGCACAAGCCACTAGAGATCGCTGTTCTCCCAGGCGAGGAAGGCCACAAACCAACAAGAAGGGAAGTTCTTCCAGCCATCACTCATGCCAGCTCAGCAAACTATCTCTATTGCCATGAAAAGGCAAAATTTCAGGCGGACAAAGATAACAGAGACAACACCTGAGAAGGAGACAGACCTAACCAGTCTTCCTGAACAAGAATTCAGAATAAAAATCATAAACATGCTGACAGAGATGCAGAGAAATATACAAGAGCTAAGGGATGAAGTCCGGAGGGAGATTACAGAAGTGAAACAAACTCTGGATGGATTTATAAGCAGAATGGATAAGATGCAAGAGGCCATTGATGGAATAGAAACCAGACAACAGGAACGCATAGAAGCTGACACAGAGATAAAAGGATCTCCAGGAATGAAACAATATTAAGAAACTGTGTGACCAGTCCAAAAGGAACAATATCTGTATTGTAGGGGTACCAGAGGAAGAAGAGAGAGAAAAAGGGATAGAAAGTGTCTTTGAAGAAATAATTGCTGAAAACTTCCCCAAACTTGGAGAAGAAATAATCGAACAGACCATGGAAATACACAGAACTCCCAACAGAAAGGACCCAAGGAGGACAACACCAAGACACATAATAATTAAAATGGCAAAGATCAAGGACAAGGAAAGAGTTTTAAAGGCAGCTAGAGAGAAAAAAGTCACTTATAAAGGAAAACCCATCAGGCTATCATCAGACTTCTCGACAGAAACCTTACAGGCCAGAAGAGAATGGCATGATATATTTAATGCAATGAAACAGAAGGGCCTTGAACCAAGGATACTGTATCCAGCACGATTATCATTTAAATATGAAGGAGGGATTAAACAATTCCCAGACAAGCAAAAGTTGAGGGAATTTGCCTCCCACAACCAGCCTCTACAGGGTATTTTAGAGGGAGTGTTCTAGACGGGAGCACTCCTAAGACTAAACAGATGTTACTAGAGAAAATAAAATCACAGCAAAGAAAGCAGACCAACCAAATACTAACTAAAGACAGAAAATAAAATCAACTACCCACTAAAAGCAGTTAAAGGAAACACGAAAGAGCCCAGAATAAAACAACCAACATATAAAGAATGGAGGAGGAGGAATAAGAAGGGAGAGAAGAAAAGAATCTCCAGACAGTGTATATAACAGTGCAATAAGCGAGCTAAGTTAGGCAGTAAGATACTAAAGAAGCTAACCTTGAACCTTTGGTAAACATGAATCTAAAGCCTGCAATGGAAATAAGTACATATCTTTCAATAGTCACCCTAAATGTAAATGGACTGAATGCACCAATCAAAAGACACAGAGTAACAGAATGGATAAAAAAGCAAGAGCCATCTACATGCTGCTTACAAGAAACTCACCTCAAACCCAAAGACATGCACAGACTAAAAGTCAAGGGATGGAAAAACATATTTCATGCAAACAATAGAGAGAAGAAAGCAGGGGTTGCAGTACTAGTATCAGACAAAATAGAGTTCAAAACAAAGAAAGTAACAAGAGATAAAGAAGGACACTACATAATGATAAAGGGCTCAGTCCAACAAGAGGATATAACCATTCTAAATATATATGCACCCAACACAGGAGCCCCAGCATATGTGAAACAAATACTATCAGAACTAAACAGGGAAATAGAATCCAGTGCATTCATTTTAGGAGACTTCAACATGCCACTCACCCCAAAGGACAGATCCACTGGGCAGAAAATAAGTAAGGACAAGGAGGCACTGAACAACACACTAGAACAGATGGACCTAATAGACATCTATAGAACTCTACATCCAAAAGCAACAGAACACACATTTTTCTCAAGTGCACATGGAACATTCTCCAGAATAGACCACATACTAGGCCACAAAAAGAGCCTCAGTAAATTCTAAAAGATTGAAATTCTACCAACCAACTTTTCAGACCACAAAGGTATAAAACTAGAAATAAATTCTACAAAGAAAATGAAAAGGCTGAGAAATACATGGAGGCCTAACAACATGCTCCTAAATAAACAATGGATCAATGAACAAATTAATATAGAGATCAAGGAATATATGGAAACAAATGACAACAACAAAAAGCCCCAAATTCTGTGGGATGCAGCAAAAGCAGTCTTAAGAGGAAAGTATATAGCGATCCAGGCACACTTAAAGAAGGAAGAACAATCCCAAATGAATAGTCTAACATCACAATTATCAAAACTGGAAAAAGAAGAACAAATGAGGCCTAAAGTCAGCCGAAGGAGGGACATAATAAAGATCAGAGAAGAAATAAACAAAATTGAGAAGAATAAAACAATAGCAAAAATCAATGAAACCAAGAGCTGGTTGTTTGAGAAAATAAACAAAACAGATAAGCCTCTAGCCACACTTATTAAGAGAAAAAGAGAATCAACACACATCAACAGAATCAGAAATGAGAATGGAAAAATCATGACAGACTCCACAGAAATACAAAGAATTATTAAAGACTACTATGAAAACCTATATGCCAACAAGCTGGAAAACCTAGAAGAAATGGACAACTTCCTAGAAAAATACAACCTTCCAAGACTGACCAAAGAGGAAACACAAAAGCTAAACAAACCAATTACGAGCAAAGAAATTGAAACGGTAATCAAAAAACTAACCAAGAACAAAATCTCCAGGCAAGACGGATTTACCTCGGAATTTTATCAGACATACAGAGAAGACATAATACCCATTCTCCTTAAAGTTTTCCAAAAAATAGAAGAGGAGGGAATACTCCCAAACTCATTCTATGAAGCCAACATCACCCTAATACCAAAACCAGGCAAAGACCCCACCAAAAAAGAAAATTACAGACCAATATCCCTGATGAATGTAGATGCAAAAATACTCAATAAAATATTAGCAAACCGAATTCAAAAATATATCAAAAGGATCATACACCACGACCAAGTGGGATTCATCCCCAGGATGCAAGGATGGTACAACATTCGAAAATCCATCAACATCATCCACCACATCAACAAAAAGAAAGACAAAAACCACATGATGATCTCCACAGAGGCTGAAAAAGCATTCGACAAAATTCAACATCCATTCATGATAAAAACTCTCTGCAAAATGGGTATAGAGGGCAAGTACCTCAACATAATAAACACCATATATGATAAACCCACAGCCAACATCATACTTAACAGCGAGAAACTGAAAGCATTTCCTCTGAGATCGGGAACCAGACAGGGATGCCCACTCTCCCCACTGTTATTTAACATAGTACTGGAGGTCCTAGCCACGGCAATCAGACAAAACAAAGAAATACAAGGAATCAAGATTGGTAAAGAACAAGTTAAACTATCACTATTTGCAGATGACATGATATTGTACATAAAAAACCCTTAAGACTCCACTCCAAAACTACTAGAACTGATATCGGAATTCAGCAATGCTGCAGGATACAAAATTAACACACAGAAATCTGTAGCTTTCCTATACACTAACAATGAGCCAATAAAAGAGAAATCAGGAAAACAATTCCATTCTCAATAGCAACAAAAAGAATAAAATACCTAGGAATAAACCTAACCAAGGAAGTGAAAGACCTATACCCTGAACACTATAAGTCACTCTTAAGAGAAATTAAAGAGGACACTAACAAATGGAAACTCATCCCATGCTCTTGGCTAGGAAGAATTAATATCATCAAAATGGCCATCCTGCCCAAAGCAATATACAGATTTGATGCAATCCCTATCAAATTACCAACAACATTCTTCAATGACCTGGAAGAAATAGTTCAAAAATTCATATGGAAACACCAAAGACCCCGAATAGTCAAGGCAATCCTAAGAAAGAAGAATAAAGTGGGCGGAATCTCACTCCCCAACTTCAAGCTCTACTACAAAGCCATAGTAATCAAGACAATTTGGTACTGGCACAAGAATAGAGCCACAGACCAGTGGAACAGAATAGAGACTCCAGGCATTAACCCAAGCATATATGGTCAATTAATATTCGATAAGGAGCCATGGACATACAATGGGGAAATGACAGTCTCTTCAACAGATGGTGCTGGCAGAACTGGACAGCTACATGTTAGAGAATAAAACTGGATCACTGTCTAACCCCGAACACAAAAGTAAATACAAAATGGATCGATGATATGAATGTAAGTCATGAAACCATTAAACTCTTAGAAAAAAACATAGGCAAAAATCTCGTGGATGTGAACATTAGCGACTTCTTCATGAATGTATCTCCTGGGCAAGGAAAACAAAAGCAAAAATGAGCAAGTGGAACTATATTAAGCTGAAAAGCTTCTGTACAGCAAAAGACACCATCAATAGAACAAAAAGGTACCCTACAGTATGGGAGAATATATTTGTAAATGGCCGATCCGAAAAAGGCTTGACATCCAAAATATATAAAGAGCTCACCCACCTCAACAAACAAAAAACAAATAATCCAATTTAAAAATGGGCAGAGGAACTGAACAGACAGTTCTCCAAAAAGGAAATTCAGATGGCCAACAGACACATGAAAAGATGCTCTACATCGCTAGTTATCAGAGAAATGCAAATTAAAACCACAATGAGATATCACCTCACACCAGTAAGGATGGCTACCATCCAAAAGACAAACAACAACAAATGGTGGTGAGGTTGCAGAGAAAGGGGAACCCTCTTACACTGCTGGTGGGAATGTAAATTAGTTCAACCATTGTGGAAAGCAATATGGAGGTTCCTCAAAATGCTCAAAATAGACTTACCATTTGACCCAGGAATTCAACTCCTAGGAATTTACCCTAAGAATGCAGCACTCCAGTTTGAAAAAGACAGATGCACCCCTGTTTATCACAGCACTATTTACAATAGCCAAGAATTGGAAGCAACCTAAGTGTCCATCAGTAGATAAATGGATAAAGAAGATTTGGTACATATACACAATGGAATATTATTCATCCATAAGAAGAAAACAAGTCCTACCATTTGCAACAACATGGATGGAGCTAGAGGGTATTATGCTCAGTGAAATAAGCCAAGCCGAGAAAGAGAAATACCAAATCATTTCACTCATCTGTGGAGTATAAGAACAAAGGACAAAATGAAGGAACAAAACAGCATCAGAATCGCAGAACCCATAAATGGACTAACATTTACCAAAGGGAAAGGGACTGGGGAGGATGGGCCAGTAGGGAGGTATAAGGGGTGGGGGGAGAAGAAGGGGGTTCCTATGATTAGCATTCATAATGTGGGTGGTGGGAGAAAGGGGAGGGCTGTGCAACACAGAGAAG
Source organism: Manis javanica (assembly GCF_040802235.1). Lineage (NCBI taxonomy): Eukaryota > Metazoa > Chordata > Mammalia > Pholidota > Manidae > Manis > Manis javanica. Next base: position 128,593,798 of record NC_133174.1, on the reverse strand, counting down.
ACAAGCAGTGATTCTACAACATTTTGCTATGCTGAAGGACAGTGACTGTAATGGAGTTTGTGGGAGGACTTGGTGTAGGGGAGAGCCTAGTAAAGATAATATTCTTCATGTAATTATAGATTAATGATAACAAAAAAAAGAGAAAGAAAAGGGGGATTACTCCCTGATAGGATAAAACTAACTGCAAATCAATGATCAATGAATACTTTACATATCCTTAATTTCTATCTTTTGAAGGGTGTCGGATGATCAGCTATGGAAGTACGTTTTTCTGATAATATTCCTTTCTCTTAAAAAAAAAAGCAGTTCCTGTGTGGTGATCTCCAATAGGTTCTTCAGAATGGTATAAAGGTCATATCAAAGTGTGGGCAAAGGGTTTGTTTGTTTTTATACAGAGGATCAAAGCCTACTTTGGCTACTCCGAAAATGAATTAAGATATGATATGAAGAAGAACTTCCAACATCAACATCCTCTGGAAGAGTCATTACAGAAGATGATCATCAAAAAACCTCAGCAAAGATCCTGGTGCTGCTGCAGTTGTAGCTGCATTCATCCCACCAGTTCCTGGACTTGCCATTGGAATGAAGAAGGAGATATCTAAGCTGGCCTGAGCATACAGTAAAACAACAAATTTGACTGGATCTATACTGTTGGAACTCAACCAAGAATTAGGAGAAGTGCAAGTTGCAGTGCTCCAAAATCGTGCGACTATTGACTATCTGCTGTTAAAAGAACATATGGGATGTGAACAGTTCCCAGGAATGTGTTGTTTTAATGTGTCTGATTTTTCTCAAACTATTCAAATTCAGTTAGACAATATCCATCATATCATTGATAAGTTTTCACAAATGCCTAGGGTACCTAACTGGTTTTCTTGGTTTCCCTGGATACAGCTGGTAATTGTAGTTCTGCTTTTGTTATGTATCTGTATTCCTATTATGTTAATGTGTGTACGCAATTTAATCAGTAGTTTAAAACCTATACATGCTTATGTTACTCTACAAGAAGATATGTCAAAGAAATAATCTATCTTCCCATGTTCTCTTCCATCTACTACTTTTATAGCTTTTCTTCTTCCTTCCTAATTATAGCCCTTTAGTAGAATTCGTGCCTCATATAGAAAATTACTGAGTATCATAATTCTTCCAAGTGGTAAAGATACCTCAAGACAAATGCTGGGCATAGAAGCCACAGGGCATAAATCTGCAAAGAAGTAAAAAGCTAACCTTTTCAAACAATATTGCTTCTCTCTCACTTACCAACTTTACATTTCCCTGTATGGCCCCGGAAGATGACTGGTTAGCCAGAGACAGGTAAGATTCCTCAAGGGAGGAACAACCTAAGACAAGCACAGTCGCAGGGGGGCCATCAGGTGAGAAATTGGGGATCAACAGAGGTGAGGCTTAGAACCTCACCCCCCCCCCTGTTTTGAGAGAAATCTTCTGCATCCGTGGATGTTTTGTTGTCCTTGTCTAGCTTGGATTAATACTTAGTCTATAGGCACACACCTGATCATCTACATTTGCCCTCTTACAGCACTAAATTATGTTTTCTACCTTTATCTTGCATCTACCTACCACTTCAGCATTTTATTGAAAAATAATAATAATAATAAGGGAGAAATGTGGGATTCACATATAAATCAAGTATAAAAATCAAACAAATAATCATATTTGACTTGATTTTTTATAGTTCATGATGCATGATCAAAACCGAAAATTTCTGTAATATGACGGCCCTTGCACTATTCACCATGTAAGAACTTATTCACTATGTAAGAACTTGTTCACCATGTAAGAACTTTTTGTTATGCTTTAGAAGATTGGAGACTGTTGAGAATTAGGCTTGGGGTTGATTAATGATTGTGCATTGAGTCCCCTATACTGAATTTTATTGTTGTTAACAACCATTTGATCAATAAATATGAGAGATGTCCTCTCAAAAATATAAAAGTTAAAAAAATAAAAAAGTAAAAATAAATAAAATCAATAAAATAAAATGATTTCTAGTGCCAAATTAAAAAAAAATGGTGCTGCGGAAACTGAATAGCCATATGAAAAAGAGTGACGTTGGACCCTTATACTACAAATGAAAAACTGACTCAAAGTGGATGAAAGAGCTAAATCTAATATCTAAACTATAAAACTGCTGGAAGAAGGGATTAAAAATGGTGGTGTGAGAGGTGACACAGAGGCTTCCTCCTAAAACTGCATATAATATGAAAATATAATTAATACGACTAATCCTGAAAGAGCAACAGGAAAAGGACTGCATCAAACTGCATACACCTGGAGAAAAAAAATAAACCTCACGGAACAGGGTAATGTACCAAAGCCATGCCCGGTGGAACCCCAGCCCTTCCCCCATCCTGCCTGAAGCAATCTACAAACTCAGTGCAATTCCTATCAAAATAGCAATAGCATTCTTCAACGAACTAGAGAAAATCATTCTAAAATTCATATGGAACCACGCAAGACTCTGAATAGCCAAAGCAATCCTGAGAAGGAAGAATAAAGCTGGGGCTATTATGCTCCCCAACTTCAAGCTCTACTACAAAGCCACAGTAATCAAGACAATTTGGTACTGGCAGAAGAACAGACCCATAGACCAATGGTACAGTCTAGAGAGCCCTGATATAAACCCCACCATATATGGTCAATTAATATATGATAAAGGAACCATGTACATACAATGGGGGAAATGACAGCCTTTTCAACTACTGGTGTTGGAAAAACTGGACAGCTACATGCAAGAGAATGAAACTGGATTATTGTTTAACCCCATACACAAAAGTAAACTCAAAATGGATTATAGACTTGAATGTAAGTCATGAAACCATAAAACTCTTAGAAGACAACATAGGCAAAAATCTCCTGAATATAAACATGAGCAACTTTTTCCCAAACGCATTTCCTCAGGCAAGGGAAACAAGGTTAAGAATGAACAAATGGGACTCCATCATGTTAAAAAGCCTCTGTACAGCAAAGGACACCATCAGCAGAACAAAAAGGGAAACTACAGTATGGGAGAATATATTTGTAAATGACATATCTGAGAAGGGGTTAACATCCAAAATATATAAATAACTTACACACCTCAGCACCCAAAAAGCAAATAACCCAATTAAAAAATGGGCAGAGGATATGAAGAGACAGTTCTCCAAAGAAGAAATTCAGATGGCCAACAGGCACATGAAAAGATGCTCCACGTCGCTAATCATCAGAGAAATGCAAATTAAAACCACAATGAGATATCACCTGACACCAGTTAGGATGGCCACCATTCAAAAGACAAACAACAGCAAATGTTGGTGAGGAAGTGGAGAAAGGGGAACCCTCCTACACTGCTGGTGGGAATGTAAAGCAGTTCAACCATTGTGGAAAGCAGTATGGAGGTTCCTCAAAAAACTAAAAATAGAAATACCATTTGACCCGGGGAATCCCACTCCTTGGAATTTAACCAAAGAATACAAGTTCTCAGATTCAAAAACACATATGCACCCCTATGTTTATCACAGCACTATTTACAATAGCCAAGATATGGAAGCAACCTAAGTGTCCATCAGTAGATGAATGGATAAAGAAGTGGTACATATACACAATGGAATACTATTCAGCCATAAGAAAAAACAAATCCTACCATTTGCAAGAACATGGATGGAGCTGGAGGACATTATGCTCAGTGAAATAAGTCAGGTGGAGAAAGACAAGTGCCAAATGATTTCCCTCATTTGTGGAGTATAACAATGAAGGAAAACTGAAGGAACAAATTAGCAGCAGACTCAGAGACTCCAAGAAGGAACTAGTGGTTACTAAAGGGGAGGGGTGTGAGAGGGTTGGTGGGGAGGGAGGGAGAAGGTGATTGAGGGGTATTATGTTTAGTACACATGGTGTGGGGGTTCACGGGGAGAACAAAGTAGCACAGAGAAGGCACATAGTGGATCTGTGGCATCTTGCTGCGCTGATGGACAGTGACTGCATTGGGGCATGGGTGGGGACTTGATCATATGGGTAAATGTAGTAACCACATTGTTTTTTCATGTGAAACCTTCATAAGAGTGTATATCAATAATACCTTAATAAAAAAAGAATGTCTGAAGGGGCTGTAGCTGTGTATTCCTATGACCTACTAAAACTGACCTGTTAGGAAGGAAAGGACATGGCTCAGTGTGGCAGGGAAGTCAGATACAGTAAGATGAGAGACCAAAGTCAAAAAAGCAAAGTAAGTTCTAATACACTCTGCAGAGAGTAGCAGAGTAGGCCTGCCTAAGGTGATACAGGCCCGGATGTTCGTTCTGAGGCTTCTTTTATGTGGTTTTGACAGGGCAGAGAGGTCCTTGATTGACAGCTGTCAGCTCTCTAGGCTGGTTCTAATTGGTGAAATGGGGACAAGGGCTGTGCCTGTGCCTCTTATTTTTCTTATCTGGGGGGACCCTGGACATTTCCTGAGTCACTCTTGGACCCTGTGGCTTCATCTGATTAACTCTCTTGAGTCATTTCTGGCTTTCTGGTTCTATTTCATCAACTTCCTGAGTCATCTTTGGGGGGCCCTTTCTCCTTTTCACCCTGCTCATTTCTGTCTTTCTGCCTAATAGACCCAGTATGACTCCGCTTCAATAATGGAGTGTTTTATTGAGGAGGAACTCCTGGTAGTTGAATAAAATTTGAACATGATAGCAATAATGAAGAGGGGAAGAGAAGGTCCAAATAAAAGTTGGGGAGGGAAATAGATACAAGAAATCTCAGAAAAGGGTACAAGGAATCTCACAAAACCAACTGAAGGAAACCCCTATGAAGTTAGAAAATCATGCCTCTTTCTAAAAGATGAGTCAAATAAAATTCACATTAAAATGAACAACAGAAATTTATCAAGATAAAGTGTGGTATAAAGTTACTGTAAGAAAATAGAATAAGGAGGAAAATAATACCCCTTCAGAACATGAAGGCACATCAGAAAGGTATGTTTTAGAAAAGATTAAAATTGGCACATATTATCTTAACAAAAATGTATGAAAAAATTATACAAGATTGAAAGAATAATATAAATCAGGATTAGAAAAACTCAGCAATAAGGGTACTAAAATAAAAAATTATAGAAGGAAAATTGATTTCAGTAATGAAGAATCAACTAGAAAAAACACAAGCATGAACAAGCACAATAATGCTTTAAGAGAAACAGAAGATTAAAAGGAGGAAACTTTTATTTTCACCTCTGAAAGTTTCCTCCTACCCTCATTACTTATTATTATGATAATTTGTGATAAGAACACTTAACATAAGATCTGTGTAAGCAAATTTTTTAGGAGAATTTTAAAAATGAAGAATAAATGAGTGCATCAAGTAGCTAGAGTGGAAATAATGCACACATGAGGGAAGAAAAGAAGATTCATCAAGATAATACGGGTCTCTGAAGGAGCAAACTGAGGAAAGAGAATACACACAGCACACACACATACACACGCAGATACATACACACAGACACATACACCCATACATACATAGACAAACATATACACAGGTACACACAGATACACATGCACACACATACACACACATACATGCATACACATACATGCTCACATACACATACATGCACACATATACCTACACACATATACATACACACACACATAATTAAGCTACACCTTGAAGAAACACACTGCGTACCTGAGAATATTGATTCAGAATGACAAACACCAGGAATATAGTCTAGTAAAATTACTTGGCTTTGAAAACAAAGAAAGCTTTAGGTATAAGCAAAGCTTACAAGGAAAAATAAAACCAGATTATGATTATATTTTTTAACAACAATGCTTTATACCACAAGGGAATTGAGTAATAGTTTTAAGATGTTCAAGGAAAGAAAACAGCCAAGAATTTTCTATCCAGGAAAACTGGCCTTCCAGTGTAGAAGGCACAAATTATTAACATGTAAGAACTAAAAGAATATTGATATAAGCCCTTGATGAGGAAAATAATGGAAAATGAACTTTAGATAAGCAAAATATCTCTATCTCTAGAGATGTATCAACCTAAGGATTAGTGGTGAGCATTAAATATATAGTTACTCTTAGAATTAAGTCTAAATGAGAGAGTAAAAGGGAGAGAATATGGTATGGCTATATGACAGGGCATTTTAGATATAGTACAACCATAAAACAAATGGTAGAAGAAAGGGGTTAGCACATGCAAAATGTTTAAACTGTTCAATAATCACTTTGATGGAGGCTGTAATAGTGTTGTTGTGCATATATTACTGCGTGTGTTATATGGAAAAAGCAAATGAGTAATTGTGAAATATTCTGTCATGTATTCTCAATGGGGCTAATATTGCCCCTAAGAGGGAAAAAAAAAAAAAGTTTCTTGCAGAGTGAAAAAAGTCTGACAGCTCATCTGGTGCAAAAAGCCTTTCCTCTGGGGTTGTATGTTGAAATATTTGGGGATAATTAAATTAACTTCTCTTCCATCTGAGGCAGTCAAATGTCACAAACAATAGCTAACCAAAAACAAAAAGGTCAAACATTGGCTAATCCAAAAGCTTAAAAGGAAAAGCTGGGGAATGAGATGTCAGAAGGATCTTTGGAAAGTTTCAGTATATTCTTGAGAATCTAAAAGGACACACTCATTTGTGGGGCTGTGCACATGCTCAGTAAAGACATGGAAAGACCTTAAATTCTCACAGCACACTGGGCATTCGTTCTCTGCACAAGAAGGAAGTAAAAACTAAGGCATAGTTGAAAATCATCTGGCTGAGTGTTGACAGCAAGCCCAACAAGCACACAAGAGTCTCTAGCTAAAGACGAGACTTAAAGGTTCCAGGCAGTTAAAGAAATATCTGTGTATTCATTCACTGATCACTAAGCTAACCAAGCAGAGACTTCAGTAACCACACATATAAAGAATATATAGATTTTATAATTACTTCAGGCAATTCTCTAAACAAAGAGCAACAACAGCAGCAAACTAGCAATGATTGTGAAACTTTGTGAATATACTAAAAATCACAGAACTGTACATTTTAAAATAGTTAATTTTATGATATGGTATGTGAATTCTATCTCAAAAAACACCATTCCGGTCAGTGAAAATAAAATAAATAGACTGTGAACATTTTGAAATTGAGCATCAGTAGCTGCTAACAATAAAAAAGTGAAAACCTGAGACTGATCTAGACATGCCTTGTCCAGGCTGTACAGATGAACATGTTGAACTGACCCGTGAGCATGCAGCCTGCCCCCTGCAGACGGCAGGGAGCTCTGTAGGTAAAGCAGTGTGAGTGCTTTGGCATATAAACTGTAGGGAGAAGAAATGGATGGAGGGAGAGCCTATATGTTAAAGTAGGCTTAAAAGACGTTATCAAGTTTTTTAAAAATTGGGTGAGGTTGTTCTTTAGTGTCCAGTGATTCACAGTTGGGTGATTAAACCATAAAGAATCCAGTGAAATGATTACTACATAATTCAAGATAGTGATTACTTTTGGAGGGAGCAATGAGGCTGTATTTGGGACTGGGCATTTGGATGAGCTTCTGGGGTGACTTATTTTTTTTTAAGCCTGAAGAGTGGTTTCAAGAGTATTTTTCATAGAATAATTTACCAAGCTTCTCATTTGTTTTGTGTGGTTTTCTGTGTCTTTGATTTGTTTCAAAATAAGAAGATAACAAAAAGACCTACATGAAGCTAAAGGTGGGAAGAGGTTAGAAGAACAAAAATGTAGATTATGGGTATATTCCTTGAAGTAAAGTTAATAATAATGATATGGAAGATGGACAATTAGGGGCTGACTTTCTAGCCCATCCTAATGTTATAATGGAAGACTTGCAAAGGAGAATCATTAAACACTACATCTAGGATGATTTTTTTTATAGAGGAACCATGTCCTACTATCCTATAAATGGGACCTGGAAAAGTGGGCCATTTTTACACAAAGACCATCCATCTTGTACCCACATACTGTCCAGGATGAATTTTTAATTTAGTCAGCCTCTACAGTCATTTTTCAAAAACTACAAACAATGGGACCTTTATTTAAGGTTGTCATGTTGATTCAAGATCCTTGATACAGAATTTTAATCTTGTTAATACCCAAGGGAATTCCTGACACCAGTTATTTTGGACCTCCTCTTCTGTCTTCAAACCTCCACCTTAACCCCAACTTTAGCAGATGACATGCCTTAGCAGGTGACCTCTCCTACTTTGTAGAGTCTGAGTCCCTTGTATATCCTCTTACCCTCCCTCAGCTCATCTGTGCCTCTGTACGTATTTATCATTCTTCTCTCCAGCTCAAAGGAAGAGCAGGACACTTCCTCTCTACAAGTAGCCATTCCATCTCTGCTTTAGTTTCCAAATAACTACTGAGCAGTTCAGCCTTGATGTACTGCCATGTACATCTTACTTTCATCAGAGACATGCCTAAGTATCCAATCTGGAAGACTGGGAGATTCTTTGGGCCACTGATGCCAGGCCCAGAGGTAAGGGAGATGGTAGAAGGGCTCATTTTGAGAAATGAAAAATTCCATTTGGGATGTGATTCATTTGGAAAAGTGGCAGACCAGCACAAACTGAAGATCTACGGCTGGTGATATATGTATCTTTATGCTTTGTTTTAAAACTATTGTTCACCTAGTATGTAAAAAGCAGTGCACTGGGTGTTGCGGGGGAGAGTGAACACTAAGATCAGTGAGACATAGTTTTTGTCTTAACAAAACTCACACAATATAGAAATTTAATATCAGTAATATACAAGACACTGGGTAGAGTTAAGGATTGGGTGAGTATTGGGGGTGCAGGGTAAACATGGAAAGAAGCACTTCTGAATTTTCCAACTGAAGAGATCTGGACAGCGTTGGTGTATTCTGTACTCAAGTCCTTCAGGATACCTAGAAGAAAAAAGAAGGTCTTTTATGCATTACTTACCCATCTCTCCCCAGTATTTTAAAATTTCTTTTTCTCTGCAGCACTGTGGAAGGTAGCTACAAAGACCTATATACCATGGCACCTGACCTCAAAGAGTGCATTCCAGTTGAGGAGATAAAGCCATGTATGGAACTAGAGACTAATCATGAATTAAAGGGTGCTACAGAAGTAAACATTATTGAAATGCCTTTTATGAAATAAACACTATTCCAGGAATGAGAAGAAAGATACCAAGATGATGAAAACATGTCCTTGCACCTACTATGGTTAAGCTATGTTGATTTTTTTAAAATTTAGTTCCTGGAACATGCCAAGCAGTGAGAGTGATCTTTACTCAGTCTACTGATTCAGATGCTAATCTCCTTTAGGAACACCCTTACAGATGCACCTGGAAATAATGTTTAACCAGTTTTTAGGGCATCCCTTAGCCTAGTCAATTAACACACAAAATTAGCCATCACAGTCCCATCAGATGTTGGAGATGGAGCGGAGGGAACATGGGAAAGAGATATTCTGAAGGTTGAATAGAGAAGACTTGACAATTAATTAGAAGTAGGGAGCAAGGGGAAGGGAGCAATCAAGATGTCAAGTCTTTGGGCATGGCTGGCTGGGAGGAGGATGTCATTCATAGAACCAAGGAGCACAGCATGAGAAACATTTGATGAAGATGGTAAACAGAAAGCTGGAAACTTAGAACGAGAACTCTAGAAAGTAATTGGAGCTAGGAAAATGTTTTGGAGGTCATATACAGAGTGGGGAGGGGGGGTGGAGGTTATGCTCAAGATGGCAGGAAGCTGTGTTCTTCCTTTCTTCCTTAGCTTTCTGAGAATATTCAATAGTGTAGGCAGAAATAAGAAGATCTGTAATGAAGGGCATTTGGGCTACTTTCAGAACCGGCTCAAAGGACAAAACAGAATAGTCATTAATTTCCCCTGAACCCTGATCACCTAATTTTAAATCATCCTACATCAGACAAATAGTGAACTAGGTGATACACAGCAGAAAGGCTGAGGTATAGAAAGGCAGCCTCGTCAAGTTCCTAAGATTGGCTGTTACTGGTTTTAAACTCTGAGAGCTCACACCGTGCCTGTCTTGTTCATCACTCCATGTTCATCCTCTTGTACAAGCATGGTATGTAGCAACGGCTCAATAAATATCCGTGGGATGCATGACTATTGAGTTAATGTAGACTCATTAGTCCTGATGATTCTCTTAGAAATATCTGTGTCATCTTCCCACAGACATTGCCCAGGTTCCAGAAGTAATGAAAATCATTTCTTATCTGGCTTCTGCAAAGTCAAACAGGCCTTGGTCTTCTGGTCTTGGCTTAATCACTTATAGCTACCTGACTTGATGGACATGTTTTTGGTTCATCTCCTTCCTTCTGAGACAAACATTAAACGTTTAGCAATTAATGACAATGTGGCCTCAAAGGGGTGGTGACTTTGGTAAAAAGCAATTGGCACTGATGTCCTTGACAGAGTGTTACTTCTATTTTAGTGTCTCCATAACACAATTGATAGAGAAGAGAAAGCAGTTTTTGAAACTTCTCAACAAATAATGTATCTGGCTCCTAGTTCTTTGTACAATTGCTGAGGGAATGTGGCAACTAGAGGGAAACCTGGAAGTTGCTCAGTCACCAACATGAGGTCCTCTGGACTCTCGAGAGTAAGAGAACACTGATATTTTTGGTCCTACTGCAGATAGACTTCATATGTGGGTTTGGAGCCCAGGCAAGTGGTTTATAGTCAGGAAACAGCCAGGAAGCTTCCAAGAAGACAGATCTATCTTGTTCACGGATATACGCTAACACCTAGTACTGTGCTGGAGCTGGTAGGTACTCAGTCAATATTGGTTGCATGAATGAAACGGGAGCAGTGCAGTGGTGCTCCTCAGGATTTACTGCTGAACTGAGAGTGGAATACTTAGTTTCTTGTCCTTGTTCTGCCACTTTGCCACTTCTGTGACCTTGCAAAAATCCTTTCTGCCCTCGGGACATCAGTGAACCCATTAGGAAAATGATTTTTCAATGTTCTTTGTGTTCTCAAGTTCTTTAGTTAGTATCAGTAAGTGTGGCTCTTCACAATTATTCCACAGAGTCTCCCTGATTCAAATGAACTCGTATGTGACAAAACAAGGTAGAGGAGCAGATTCCTTCAGGCTGACAGTATATAGTGGGACCCCGGCTTCACGGCTGTGCCTAAAAAAGCCTTCTTCTCTCTGACCAGAATGTTAAATGACTGTCTCCTTATCAGGATAAAGACATACCCTTCCGCAAACCCTATTACCATGCAAAATCTCTACCTGCAAGCCTGGCAGTCATTTATTCATGAGGCCATGGCATCAAGACTTTCCACCGATGTTCAAAGTGGTAATTAGAATCAAGGCTCTTATAATTAGGACCATTCGATGTCAGCCTCGGGGCTGCTAACTCAAGTTGCAAATTCTCTTGCTTGCTTTTAATCAAGAAGTAAGCTACATGGACTTTTTTTTAGTTGCTACTTTAGTAAGAAAATAATGGAAACATTGGCACTTTAATATGACCTTCAACTCTTCAAAGCATCGTGGGAACTTCTTCCTCAGGGGCCCAGCCCAGAGCAGGCACCTCATAACAGTTTATTAGAGTGGGCTTGTGTTGTCTTGAAGCCTTATCTAGTTTGTGTTCAAACCCGGTGCTGCCTCCTGCTTTTGTCCTTATCTCTGAGGACTCTGGGAAAAAAGGAGAGAGCTTCCATTAAGCACTCCTTTGCCCTCCCTGTACACCCACTTGTACCCACGTGCTCACATGCAGACACACCTCTCCCATCCATTCCCCGCCAATCCCTACACACATGCAGGGCCTTGAAATAGAACTGTGTTGTATACAGAATGGACCAGAAACATCATCTGGGCCACCTTACTCATTTTATAGATGGGGAAGCCAAGCCTAAAAGAGAGGTTGCACTGAGCAGAGTGGAACTCAAAGCCAGTTCTGGTACCAGCAGCATTGTGTTTCTGTATTTCCCCACTATGAGCTGAAGGTTTCAAACAAGTGAAGAAGCTCCTCAGTTCAACCCCATATATCCATCATTCAGTCTCTTTGTGTACGAAACATTATGCTAAGCCCCACAGCATTATAAGTATAATCCTGATCTAGTGGGGGTCAATGGAGATATCTGTAACTATGTTGAGTACAAGCAGATTGGTAAATGCTTGCATAGATGCACCAAATAATTTGGCAATTAAAGTCAGAAGAGGTTTGTTCAAACCGAATTACTGGTTTGGGGTGTCTCTTCTGGATTTCATGGAGAGGATTTTCATGATCCTTTGAGAAGTTAGATAATATTAATGTATTAGCATTGGCATTGTTCTTTCTGTATTTGTTCAGAGAAACTTCAAAAGTACTTCTAAGTGAAATACTATGTTTTAACTTCTGAAAACATTAAAAAAACAAAAAGAATAAGACTGTAGGTTTGGGGATGGTGTGAGGAAATGGGAATATGCATCTTTTATTGCTGGCAATTAAGAAAAATTTAACAGTATGTATTGAGAGCTTTAAAAATGTATATATCTTCTAATTCTATTTGCTTCTAGAAATATCTCTAAAGGAATGAATGTGTGTTTGTATTTAATTACATATGTACCTCTTATATGTGTGTGTATGAAGGATAAACAAATATTTGTTATAGTGCCAAGTTAAAAAGCTAAGGAACAAGATATGTTCCATTAAAATATCATTTTGTGTGTTTTATATATCAATGTATATCATACATAACCCAAATGTAGGCCTGTCTTGTTTCCACCTTGGTGTCAGTGTCTTTAAAATACATATGCCCACAAATCCTAGTCTAAAAATAGACAAATGATATGGATCTTATGGGGGATTTCATGAGAAGATAGAGTAGGGATAGAGTCATTTCATGTATCAAATGGCAAAACTTTCTAAATCACTTTCCCTTCAAACATTTCTCTCTTGCCCAAATTTATTGTTCCTTCTGCAGCTACGTTTCTTTCCCTTTCTCTCAAACCCTATCGTCAGTGACTCTCCCCCTTTCTTTTGCCAACATCTCCTCCTCTTCTTCTTCCTCTTCTACTGTCACCACAACCACCGTGCAGACTTCTTTGATTCCCTAGTCGAGCATTATGCAGCAGAATTTTCTGTAATGATTGAAATGTCATAAACTTCTCTGCCTATGTGGCAGTCACTAGCCACATGTGGGTTGGGTATTGAGCATTTGAAGTGTGACTGTGCAACTGAGAAAATGGTTTTAATTTGATTTAATTTTAATTGATTTAAATTGAATTAACCACATGTGGCTCTTAAGCATTTGAAATATGACCAGTGCAACTGAGGAAATGTATTTTCAGTTTTATTTAATTGTAGAGAATTTAAATTAAATTATCCATATGTGGCTGGTAGTGACCATATGGGACAGCACAGCTCTAGTCCCTTCTCAGGCAGAGCAAGCTAAGCCTCCTCTGGATCTTCAGCTTTGCTTTGTCGAGTGCAGGAGATGCGAGAGGTGGCCCCATGACTTTTCCTGAGTATCCATCTACCTCACTTAGAAAATACTGGAAAGGGTGGGGGATTGTAAATAATTAATAATGTACTTTATTTTCATGGATATGCACAGAAAAAAATATCCAGAAAGACATAAATGAAAGTAATTATTATGGTTAATTTGTAGCAGTTGGATAATGGATGGTTTCTTACTAATTTGTTTTTCTGTGTTTTCTACGTGATGTGGAATGAGCATTTACTACTTTTGTATTTAGAAAAGAAACACAACAACTATTAAAATACCTCTCATGTATGACTTTGTTAAAGCAAATTAGGACAGTCATCTCTTACTCTCTTACTTGGCAAATGGGGAAAAGCCCAATGGAAGGTCCTGCTGGAGTGGGGCCCAGGAATGGCATGTGTGTATACTCTCCCAGCTGCTTCCTCACATCAAATAGCCCACAAACCAGAGCTCCAAAGCCAAGCCAATTCTCGCTGTCATCATTGATGAAGCCTGTACACAGATGGGGAGAAGTAAATAAAAGGGAGAGATGGTGAGTTTTCTGTATTTGACCCAGTTACTATTTTTTGCCAGATAAGGAAAGAAAACCTTGGGATTTCAAGCGTGAATAAATAGATCCTGATTTTGTGAGCATGATCTTGCTTGCTCTCTTGTAGCCCTTTTCGGATGCGCATTTCCTTCTTGGAATCAGGACAGAATTTGGCAGAATCCATATGGACTCAGAGTTGTGACCTTATAACCCACACTGAAGAGAGGGCCATTTGAGATAGGCAAAGAAGAATCGCATAGAGCATCTGAATAAAGCCAGTTGGCCTGGTAAGCTAACCGTTAGGCCTGGAGCCAAAACTTTGACTTTAAACTTATAATTGTCATTACTCACTCTCCAAATTTGGACTCCAAGGCTGCTTAAGAAAGGAGTTCCTTCCCCTCTGGAAATGGCAAACACTTGTAGCATCACTTAAGTCTTTTATGCAGTCTTATTTCTGTCTCAGCCACACCCATACTAGCCCAATGGCCACATCTTTGGCAGCATCCGGCTTCTCTTCTCAGTACCTCCTCCCTAGAATACAGTGCCAGGAAATCCCTTTTGGGTCTCATTTACCCTCTCCCTTGTAACTGTAAGTGTTCATGCTTTGATGCCTTCTAGGGTTTTTCATGTTTCATAGAAGGCTCTAGAAGGGTGAAAGCTTTATGGGACTAAGAAGAAGGAAGCTAGAAAGAGGTAAAATGGCATGGTAATAGGGAGATAGTTAGGGACTGGGGGCATACAGGTGTCCTTCCAGGCCCGTGCCACCATCATACAAGCAGCCATTTCCTATTCCACTTGCTTGCTGAATGTGTTTCCAGGGACTAATGCCTACTTGAGGCAGAGGGAGTGAGCTGCTGTATTCCGGGCCTACTAGTATAGCAACAGAAGGTAAACCATATTTTGACTTTCAATTTTTGCTCATTTTCACTGGTTATTTTTAGGGTTTAAGTCTAGGAATATTTAAAAATCACTCCTTCCAGAAGTAGCTTTAGTTCCCTGAAATTGGAAATCTACGATGATCTTATCATCGCACTGATGATCGTGAGATATTCTCTCTGTTAAACAGTCAGAAATTAAGTGAGCAGGGAAATAGACCCTCTGGAGTCCTGAGGTGTTCACTGCCTCTATTCAGCTTGGCCGTATTGCTCTTGAACAGTGCCTATGGAGGTGTTTCTGAAATGTTTCCTTCTGGCAGATTTCAAGTGGTTCAAGAGAGGTGAATGCACATAGTACTTGTTTACTCTATACACCATGGCTACCAATGAGTTCTTGACACCATCCATTTTACAAAGTACTGTTTTATCTCGTAATATAGAAGTGCCTTGAGTATATTTTTGTAGCAAACCCATACTTGGCCAGTCGGCTCTTAGTTGGCTATACACCAGCACTGATGTGGCCAAGGTCATAGATTTAATCTCAAATGGGCCATTTAGCTTTAGACAGAAGATGAAAGTTATTTCTTGGTATGTGCTTCCAGATTGCAGCTCACCCATTGCCTTCCAAATTGCAATGCAGTGTGCTCGTAAATACGACTGTGGCTTGGTGTACAGTCTGACTGAGGGTGTTTAAGGGCATTTTACAGGAAAACAGGGGCATGCATATTCAGAACTCTAAGATGCAGTAGAAGGGCCATACTAGAAAGAAAGTGGAGGAGGAGACCAGAGATGAACCCCAGAATGGTGCAGGTGTTTGGAGGGGCAGACCCAGGGTCTCAAGTAAGAGATAGCTCACCATGCAGATTGAGCATTGGTAGGTAGAGAGTAATCGGGCAAGGAATGGCAAGGAATGGTGAGCAGACTTGAAGAAACCACCAAAGTTGTGTAAGGAAAGTCTGGGGCCATTTACTTTGTCTTTGGAATATTTCTTTATCACCCCCCCCCCAGCTTTACTGAGATATAATTGACATATAACATTGTGTGGTATGATGACTTGACATACACACATATTGTGAAATGATTGCCACAGTAGCGTCAGTTAACACATCCATGGCTCAAGTATATAATACAGTATTGCCAACTGTAGTCAACATGCTGTACAGTGGATCCTGGAATATTTACTATGGTGCTTCAGGGCTTTGTTGGTATCACCCTTTGTTGGACTCCCAGACTACCACTCTCTTCACATCCAGGCAGAATTTGGGATGATTCTACTCAACTTCCACAGGATCCTGTGATTACTTCCATTACACCACTAACCATGTTGTGTTTTAACCTTTCATTTGTATTTCAGTCTCTCCCATTAGGCAGCAAGCTGCTTTATCTTTCAGCCCCAGCACCCAGAAACTATAGGCTTAGTGCATGCTCTTTGGCTGACCAAAGAAATGAATAAAAGAATGGAGAAGCAGGGAAGAAAATGCCGAGGAAGAGCTATGTGTGGGTTTAAAGAACAAGTAAATGTTTGATTGGAAGAGCGGGCTGTATTCTGGATGAAAGGAAATGTTATATTTGTGACCAGAGATCCCCAAAGGCCACTGTTGCTAGAAATGGAACCCCAAGGGTCACAGAGGCAGAAATTCCAGCTGACTTCCCAGAACCTGATGTGATACTGTAATTTGATACATTTTTTTATTTATAGTGGGTTGTATATGGCCATTGACAACTTGGAAAGTTTCAGAAACATTGATCCTTCTCTAAGAAATAACTGTCATGGTTGCATTTGCTTCTCTCTGCTCCTGTCTCCTCTCAGCTCTGGCAGCATGATGTCATGGTTAAGAGCCCATGGTTAGAGTCAGAGGTGGTTTTGTCACTTTCACATGTTCTAACCTTGTGACATTCTCTAAGCCTCAGTTTCCTCTTCTGAAAGACAGGAATGCTAGTATCTGCCTCATAGGATTGTTGAGGATGAGGGTTTAGTCAGCAAGTATGTGTAAAGTATAGCACAGTGCCTGGAACATAGTAGGTGATCAGGTAAACATATGGAGGGTCACATGTCAGACCCATCAGTGGTCACCTCTGGGCAATGTGCTTGGGAGGGTGGACGAAATGGAAGACTTTCACATTTTTCTTTTTACCCTTCAGTATTGTTTCAAATGTATAGATGGAATAATTTACCTGTGTAACTTTTGAAAGTGGCAACAAAAAAGACAGAAGCTGGCCCCCATGTCATGACCCCAGAGAGTCTCTCAGTGGAAATGAGCTCAGATTATCCAGCCTGTACTACCCACAAGGACAAGAAACTCTCCTGCCCTCCTCCTGAAAGGGCTCATTCAGTTTCCAGTGCACAGGCAGGATTTCATGTGCAGATCATTTCATTTTTCATATAATTTTAAATGCTAGAAAGTTACGTATCTATATTGAGAGGAGATTTGTCTGCCTGTGATGGTCTCCCATTAGGCCTACCAAGTTTTGCCTTGTGGAGCCTCCCAGAGTAAGCTTAATAGACTCTACTGTATCTGATACCTTATGATAAACCCTGATATATTTAAAAAGAATTCTGTCATTCTGGAATCAGTTCCTCTCAGAAAATCCCCATGTTTCCTCTGTTCCTCAGAGGACATAGCTTCCACACACTGTTGTAGATTGGGTAGTGTGGGAGTAGATATTGAAATGGATTTCAGGGGGCAAGATGTTTATTATGGATCAATGCTTGTGAAAGGATTGGGGACAAATCAGCTTGTGGAAGAGGAAGAAGTTAAGCTACAATTCAGCCTCAACAGTTAACCAGGCAGCGGGAGAGAATATTACCTGTCAGAGCTGCTGAGTAGCAGGCTGAAATGGTCAGGCATTGTGCGCCTGACCCCACCTCCCCCGCACTTAGTCCGCTTATGAGGAAAGTGTCACCTCGGGTGAGGCAGCTCTCTGGAGTTGAGTCTGTCTGGTGTCAGCATTTCTCCCAATGGGACAACAAGTTTGTCTTGGTGACAAGATCTGGGTTAACACATTCTCATGTGTATCACAGTCTATCCATTGTGCCATGTGGATTCACTTCTCACACAAATTCAAGGCACGAGTCTTCCAGGAAGTAATGGCGTCAGTGGATTTCACTTCCTGAGGGAAAATTTAGAAGAGGCAGGTGAAGGAGGTTAATTGGATGAATTATAGCTACTCTACTACAGTTGGCCTCAGGACCACAATTAGTTTTCTTTACCATTGAGCAATAGTGTCCCTACCTCCTCCTGATGACCAGAGTCAATTGCCCCATCAAGACAGTGACTCATTCTTGCCTATGTGCCCCTGGTAAGAAGTCCAAAGTGCCCAGGTGGCAGCTTTAGCCTATCAGTGCAAGTCTTGAGATGTTCCACTTTTCGGACTCACGGCCTTTAACCCAATAGAGCCCCGAATTCCATGGATGGAAAACACAAATTTTTCCAGTCAGTCTTGTGCGTGATGATAAGTAGGTGGTGTATTAGTTGGCTAGAGCTGCTATAATAAAATACCACAGACTGGGTACCTTAACAGAAATTAACTTTTTCATGGTTCTGGACACTGAAAGTCTAAGATCAAGGTGTCAGCAGTATTGGTTCTTTCTGAAGGCCATGAGGGACAGATCTGTTCCAGGCCTCTCTCCTTGGCCTGTAGAAGGACATCTTCTCCTGTGTCTTCATATTAACTTCTCTCTGTATGTGTCTGAGCCCAAATGTCCTCTTCTTATAAGGATACCAGTCATACTGGATTAGGGCCCACCCTAATGACCTCATTTTGACTTAGTTACTTGTGTAAAGACCCAATCTCCAAATAAGGTCACATTCTGAGGTACTGGGAATTAGAACTTCAACATATACGTTTGTGGAGGGGGACACAATTCAGCCCATAACAAGTGTGCCACTTTTGCTTCTACTCCTTGATTCTCAGACCTGTGTCTTCTTTCTGTTGGGGGCACATCACCAAATGGAAGTGTGCTTCAGTACAGATATGGCATTCTTAAGGATGGTTCCCTGTCCTCATCAGATGTTGCCTATGAGCTAGTGCTTTTAGCTGTGCCTTCATCAGACCATTCCAGTGCTCTGTCAGGTCAGTGGGTTCTGGGTGTTACAAGGCCCGGGGATCCCATGGTCATTGTCCTACTCCCACACATTCTGTGAAGTGGATCCCCTGTTTTGATACAATGTTGTGTGGAATCCCATGCTGATGAACCAAATACTCCACGCTGTGGCCCTGTAGATAGGAAAGGTGAACCCATACTATTCCTATGAGAGTAAACACTGGTCTTTTCAAGGACAGAGGTCTCAATATGGCCAACTTGCCACCAAATGGCCAGTAAGACTCTTTAAGGAGTAGTGCCAGAGTAGGGGCTCAGTGTTGGTTTCTGTTGATGGCAAGTTGGATTTTGAGAGGCAGCAGTTAATTAGATAATTAGTTCATGCTGTCGGGCCAGTGTGTAGCCTTCATCTCTGCCACCAGAGCCACTCTGTTCATGTGTCCATCCTGCCAATTTTCGGATGCCCAATGATGAAGGTCAACTGGGTGAGTCTGTCAACTTGGTTACCCAGTGTCTCTTCCATGGTAGATGTTTTCTGGTGGGTGTTAACATGTGATACAAATATCTTCACACTTTGTTCTCATTCCATATGCCCATCCACATGCCTCTACCACTGAGTTCTTTGTCCTCTGTGTTCCCATCTTTTTCCTTCTGGGGCTTTGACCGACTGGACAGACCATTCACCATTTTTTTTTCTATAGAAAGTAGATGCCCAGGAATATTGTCTAAGACTTTGCCCACTGAGAGTATTTTTCCTAGCCACTGTCTTCCTAGACCACCATTAAGTGAGGCTATAATGCAGGTGCTGTTCATTTTTGGCTAGCACCCACATACATCCACATATGGATGCATATGCATCTATAAACCAAGCTCAGACTTTCTACTCTTCTATTAGCTGGTGGTATGGGATTCCTCTGTATGACCATAAATGCCAGATAGAGGACTCTGAGGCAACAGAGGTAGATGCCATGGGGACCTGGGCTGCCTGCTCATGCTTCTTGCTTGTACCCTCTGGTAATATTCATGCTTAATCCAAGATGTACCACTTCCATCTTTTGATGAACTACTGATTGGGCACACCTAATCTTGTAACTTGGTGCATCTGACAGAACCCAGGCCATAGGGAAATTCTGGACTCATGGACTTTTGGATCTAATGGGCAGGCATTCTGTCTCTACCAGGACCCATTAGCACACTGTGAGAGGTGAGAGGTGTGTGTGTGTTTAAGTTCTTTAGGTCACCACTGCTGTTGTCATGGTCTTGCTGTAGAATCCCAGCAGCTTGTTTTACGGCTTTTCCACCAGGGATTGCCAAAACCTGCACGTGGCATTGTTTCTCACCGTTGATACTTTCAGCATCGTGAGGTCTGCTGAATGTGATACAAAGCCCTTTCACATGCTAAGCCCCACTCAAAGCTGTCAGCCTCCCATTTCACCTAGTATGTAAGCTGGAGCTATATTCCTTTGTGTGGGATAAGGTGCCCCAGAACTTAAAGGGGCCCATCAGATGTTTTGTTTCCTCTTTCATAACAGGAGATATGATATGATAATTTGTCTTTCTGTTTGGAGGGATTATCCTAGTACATTTCTAACCATTACATCCTTAAAAAGTTTTTATAGATGTGGCAGTCCCCAAATCTTTATAAAGTTTGTCACCTACCCCCTGGTGAATTTTTTTTATCTTACCAAGGCCTCCAACAAATTTGGTACCTCTTCCTCATCCATTTCGATTAACATGTCTTTGATACAGTGGATCCATGTGATGTTCTGCAGTACGCCCAAATGGTCCAGACTTCTTTGCACTATGTCACATCAAAGGGTAGAAGAGTTAACTAGCACTGCATCAAAACTATAAATACCCATTGTTGTCATTTCTATGTGAATAAAAGCTCTCTATTATCTTTCCTGCTTGGGACACATGCATTTATTAAATCAATGTCTACAAACCATGTATCGAGGCTGTACGAATCTGCTCTAGCAAAGATCTGTATTTAGCAACTTGGTGACAACTAGGGGCTACTGTTTGGTTGTGTTTGACATAGTCTATGGTTATCCTTCAGGAACTGTTGGTTTTCTCTAGGACTGTACTAGTGAATGAAATGGAGAGTGGCACTAATTTCTGTTATATCCCTTCCCTTCCCATGGTGCAATATTGTTTTTGACTTACTGTTTTACTTGAGGGGCTGTTTATCAGATGCTTCATTTGCCTTCACTCACTGTGATAATTTTTGCTCCATAGTTCAAGGAGCCAATATGGCCATTGCTTCTGTTTCAGCTGCCAAATATGTACATCTTAATCATATGTTTGGACAAGAGAGGATGTTCATCAAATGTGTCCATGGATCCAGAGGATCCACCATAGGATTCCATTCACTCAAACAGTGGGGATGATAATGACACTTCAGATCTCTTTATATCAATGTTAGTTCATACCGATGGTACAGGAGCCCTTGAAACACCTGGGTGTTCTTTTTCCCCAGTACCTCATCTGAGTAAATTGCTGTAGGTCTTTTTGGGAAAGGAGTAGGGGAATCATTACTGTGTAAACTTGGCATGATTTTGCAGGGACCTTCCTTCTGTGGACTCAACTACTTTAGTTGATGGGTCCAGGTCAGAAAACTGGCTCAAGTTTAGAAACTGGGCCAGGAATAATGAATTTTTATTAGAGTAGTTGCCATCTTGGGCTAGGAGCTGTCTATTCTCTACCTATTACTAATGAGGGGATCCTGGCGGTGTATGATCCAGCTTTAGAGGTCTATCTTATCACCTGCTTTGTTGGACCACTCTTCTCACCAATCTCCACATGCTGGGTTTTTCTGGAAGCAGACACTAAGATGGAATTTAAAGTACAGGATATTTTTTAGAGACCATCACCTGTGAATGAAAGCATGATTGAGTGCAGGAAGTAGTCCATATGCAATGTAGGCCTGACAAAGCCTTACACAACCTAGCCAGGAGCTCTGGAGCAAGAGTTGCCCTTCGTGGTTGCCCTGTGGCAGGCTGAAATGGCCAGGCCTTGTAACCCTCACCCCTCGCTCACTTTGCTCAGTCACCAGACGATGGCAGCCTTGGGAAAGGTATTACCCTGGGTCACTGCTCTCTGCAGGCATTTGCCTCAGGTCAGGCAGCTGTGTGCATCTGAGCAGGACTCTGCATGAGCTGGTGGCTGGAGGCTGTGTGACCACACCCTGTGCAAGTGGGCAGCAAGTCCCTGACGCAGGATCTGGGTGGTGTGCCTCCATACCTACCACTTCCCCACCTGTGTCAGTACCAGTTCTGGTTTGTGAGCTATCTTGTTAACCAAAAGGTTCAGAGAAGAATGCAGTATTACTCAGTGGTTCTGTAACTAACTAGCACAGAGTGCTCTGGGGGCAGCACCTCATTTGAGCAAGATCCGATATGTCGGTGTATGCCCTCAAGATAGCATCCTCCTTTTTTAAAAAAATCACCTCACGTTATCCAAATATACAGAGCTGCTGTAGAGAAAAGGTAAATTAGCAGTTATTGAAGCAGTGTAGTGGGAAGAAGGTGGGTGTGGGGGTCAGGATGAGATCAGTGGGAACCTCTGCCCTGCTATGTACTTGCTGTGGGACTAGCACATACTTGGTTGTCCATGAACATTGGTGAAAGTGGTTTTGAAGTTAAAGTGATTGAAGTTCTCTAAACCTCTTTCCTTTTCTGGAAAGTGGGGGTATTAAGTTCCTGCCACAGGCTTGTTCTGAGAATTAAAGCAAAGAAGATAATTATGAAAAGTTGGTCACTGCTCTGTCAGCAGCACCAGGAACACTATCTGGCCCTTGAAGCAGCACTCAAATATTTTGATGAATGAATGCAAGAATGAATCAATAAATGTGGTACTCAGTATATGCTAACTTTTATGGTTATTATGCACTAAATACATCACATGCATTAACTCATGTAATCTTTGTAACAATCCTCCAAGCCATTGTTAATATCATCACTGTTTTACAGATGAGAAAACTGAGGCTCAGAAGGGTAAGGTCTTGTTGCCTGTAAGACGGTGAGTCAGAATTGGAGCCCAAATCTCTGTGCCTCAGACACCTGTGCTCCTTTTTTTTTGCATGTAACTTAAAGTTTTCAACCATCTATATCATCACAGTGAAGTACTGACCCAGGTAGTAGATTTTCTGACAGAAAAAAAGGGATGGTCAACCTTTTCAGAGCAAGGCACTCCCATTTTCAGAGTCTGAAGCTGCTGAAAATGTGATATTTCTTTAGGGTTTGTTAAGAGTAGATGCCTTCCCCTCGAGAATCAATCCACTCTTCATCTTTTCAAAGGGCAGTCTCCTGAAATACAGACTTTTGACAATGAAGCAAGAGTCAGTAGAAAGCTAAGGAAGTTTCATTCATCAATGAAGATTTAATCTTAGCTGTGAACCAACACGAAAATGAATATTATATATAGCATGGTTTACACATTTTAAAAAGTGTATCTTCCTACTGCTGCAAGCTTTTCTTCCACTCTTCTTAGCCTTCTACTGATGCTTTTCGGTGGTTTGGTGAGTGGGGTGTGCTGGTGGACTGCAGTGTGGCCCCTCTAAAGGGAATTGTCCTAATCCCACTGACAGACTCCATCTACCAAGCTCAAGTCTATTAAATACCTTCTCATAAAACAGATTCCAAGATACCCAAGAGCCAGTTTGGGGCTCTTTGTTTTCCCTCCTCTGTTATGTCCTTTGAATCCTGAATCCAGCAAAGCGTGTGTCTTTCTGAACAGGTAAAACTAGGCCATAATTAGCATTGGCCAGAGATCCCAAATGCACAGCCAGCCCGAGATCTTCCTTCATCTTTAATCTTGGGACCAGGATCTCATGTACTTTTGAAAGTGTGTAAAGCATGTTATATAACATTCATTTCAGTTTTGGCTCACAGTTGAGATAAAATCTTGACTGATGAATGAAACTTTCATATCTAAAGATAATAGCCAAGTATTAAATCCTTGAACTGGCAGCAGTATGATAGCAGACATGGTAGAAAAGTATGAGGAGCTTTAAAAGCAAGCAATTTCTGCTAATTTTAGTTTTCCTGCACTGTAGGAAGACTCATCAGCTCTATGGAGCCCTAGTATAGAAGTAATGAAAGCAGCTCTGCCTGTATTCCTAATAACTGATGACTGGGCAGGGGTGGGGCTACTCACCATGTTCTTCACATTCTTCATTTTCTCAACTGAGTGGTGACTTTTTCCAGCCAGCCACTATCAGATCATTACCTCACTATCTACAAACTATATCCATTACCACGTCATCATCATAGTCATCCCTGTTACAGAATATGATCATACTCTTACCTGGGTATTAACCCCTAAGCCTATTTTCTTCAGGACCCTTTGCCTAAACCACTTCTGAATTCTTCACTCTGACAGTTAACTGCCATTATTCACTCAAAATTGAGTGATGCTATGTTTTTTTGGTCTAGTATATCCTCTCTTCTTCTATTCTGACTCACAAAATAGAAAATATATATATATATATATAAAACATTCAACAGTGAACCCAGTTGCCTCCACATTAAAAAAATATCCAGAATGTGATTGTATATATTTAGTATTTTATGATCTCTAGCATGGACCACAGCCAAAGCCTCCTAACTCGTCTCTCTGGTCACTCAAAGTGATCACTCTTGCCCTATACAATCCAGTCTTTCTCCAGTAGCAGCATGAATGATCCTCTATTAATGTAAATCATGTCATGTCCCTCTCCTGCCCAGAAGCCTGCAGCCCTGGAAATTTGGCTGAAGCTCAGAACTGGGGGCAACAGGTGTTAGTAAATAATAATAAAAGCCTACAATCTTTCACACTTACTATGTTCTTAAGTGCTTTCACATGGGTTGACTCATTTACACACAATCTCATGAAGCAGATGCTATTATTATTCTCATTTTACAGAAGAGGAAGCCAAAGTACAGAGGTGATACGTAACTTGCCTGAAGTCACATGAACACTGACTGCTGGGTCCAAGAGTTGAATTCAGGTGGTCTGATTCCAAGTTCATACCCTTCACAGCCACACTTCAGCTGCTCCTCAGTCTCAAGGGATCAGCCAAGGAGCTACCAAACACACTTTTCCAATGCTTGCTAAGAGATGGCTGAGCTGCCCGTTACAGGATGGGGGGATCCTCACTCCATCCCCACCCACTAACCTGGATAAACAGAAGAATGGGGCTTTTTGAAGGCAGGATAGTCTTCGAAGTGAGGGACTTTGTATTAGTGGAGAGCTAGCAAGCCAAGTAGGGTAATTTTCCTCCCCCACCCCCCATAGTGGGCATAGGACTTCTCAAGTTTAAGCTAAATGTGACTGAACTGCTGTTATGTCCTAGAGAACCATTTGCCCCAGCTCTTTAATGGCAGGGGCTGTGTCTTCCTGGGTCTCTGTATCTGCAGTTCCTAGCACAGTGCCAGGCACAGGGTGGGGGTTTGGTACACAAGTGAGCGAGGCCCAGCTGTTCTGGAGTGTTTGTGTGCAGAGCACTTCTTCAGCTGGCTGGGGAACACCAAGAAAATGAGATGGATGGGTTGGACCTTGAGCTGCTTATGATGTAGGCAGGGAGATGGAAAGCAGGGAGCAGTTGCAAAAAACAAACACAGCAAAAAAGAACAAATAGACTGAAAAGTCCAGTTGCCAAGCACAGAAACTAAAAGGAATCAGCAAGTAGAGCTTAATGAAGGTTGCGGTTATTATCTTCATTTAGGAGATGTCAAAACACGATACAGAAAGAAGATGAAGGCTGAGGGTTTATGCCAATAGTGCAATCAGACATGCCAGGAAGATTTGGTCACTTTGGTTTGCTGGGGCCTGTCTTCCAATTCCTGTGACTGACTGGGGCCCAAAGGCATAGGAATGTGGTTACGAAACATCATGGTAATGAAACTTGCTGGAGAATAATGACTCCATCTTACCACTGCATCTGATTTCACTGATCCATGCCATGGACTCAGCCAGCACTGCAGGTGTCACTTGCATAATTGTAGCCAGAGGTAGGGAGGCTGCCAGCTCTGGCCCTTGCAGCAGACACTGGAGCTGGGAAAAGAGAGTGAGGAGGTATGGGAGAGGGATACACTTTCAGAAAGTACCATGGGCAAGGGGATTAGAGAGGCCTCTTTGCAAATAGGTGGCATGGTAGGATAAGCTATTGGAAATGAGCTAGGGCACTGGAGCCACCCTGTCTGGCTTTAGATTTCGGCTTTGCTTAGTAACCAAAATTAACATATTCTGGCATTGGCGTGTGGCATGTTAATTAACACTTGTATGCCTCTTTTCTCATCCATAAAATGAAACTATTGACAGTGCCTATCCCATTGGATTGTTATGAGTATTAAATGAAATAGTATATGTAAAGTGCTTGGCACTTAACCAGTGCTTAACAAATATTTGTATTATTTTTATTTCATACCAGTATTTTTCACTGTGGTTCAACCCATTAATAGATGGCAAATATCATTTAGGTAGTCATGACTTGGATATTTCATTAATAAAGTAACACTGGATGAAAAATATGAGTGCCTAGCATGTTATAAATACTGTTTTATGAAATGTTTCAGGTGTTTATGTATGTGCATATATGACATACATGTATATATATGCCATAAACGCAGATATACACATGCACATGGGTATATGTGAAAAAATATACATATTTATATGTGTAAATATACATATATACTTATACAAAAACTATAAAAACACTCATATTCACATACCTACAGACATGTACATAAACACTTGCACACATATTCAGGTACACATATACACATATACACATACACATATTCAGATATATATCCACACATATAAACTTGTATGTATAAAACATGCAATGCACTGATACTATACACATACTCATACATATATACATATAAATCCATACACAGAGCACCTATACACACATACATACAAAATCAAATGAATACATATATACACATATAGATGTGGACATGCACTAACCTACACACATCTAATAGTCACATGTACAAATGCATAACTTACATACACACCAACATATATACACAGATACGTGTTCACACATGCTGATGCACACACATATTTGTACATATATACTTTGACACACGTACACACAAACCACATGCACAGATATAAGCATGAAACATGCACCTACACAGTACACATACATAAACACACATGCAGCTCTGTCCTGTTGGTATGAGAACCAGGTTCTAGATTTTAGGGTATGCCTTTGCTTCTGATCCATGTCCAGATTAGATCGGTCCTCAGAGCGTAGCTCACTTGATGCCAATGGAGAAAACATCTGATCACACCAGAAGCATTTAAAAATTACTATTGGCAGATTTCATTACAGCTTTGAAATATCATTTATATTTATATTAGTTACCTGTAGCTCTGGGCCAAAGGGGGGTTCAGTCCTGGACAAGTTCACTCTGGATTCAGTGAGACCAATAAATGACAACAGAATGTTTGGGGGTAAAAAGGGTCTTATACCAAGATTTTTTCTCATGGCAGTAGGTCAAGCACTAGAATCCCATCTGCCTCCATCTCAGCCTCTGCCCCAGGTGCTGCCTCCACTCCAGGCTCTGCCCTCACCTCCAGCCTCTGCTCTCCTCCCCTCCTCCTTCCATTTGCCCTTAGCACCAGGTACAACTCTTTTTATAGCAACACAGGCAATAATGGCTTATTGCCAAGGGGTGTGCAAGCATTCACCTGCACATTAGACTAAGTGTTACATCATTGCACATACACAGTGAGTAGATTAGGATCAGGTGAAGATCCTGGCCATGGAACTTCCATTTTCCCTACACTTACCAAAGCAATGATTTTAAAAGTAATCTTGACTGGAATTCATTTCCAATTTTGCCTTTGAATCTTTAAGAGGAGAAACACAAAGCATTAATTGCTACTTCTTTAGCCAAGGAAGCACACTTTGTGGAGTTACTATGGCTGGCCAGTTGCCACTCAGAAAAGACTGGTGACATCAACCATTCATGTTCAAATACTTAGCTTCTGGGAGATGTTTGGACTTTGCTTATATCACCAAAGCCTGACTTCATGGAGTAGAATAGTGTTGTTGGGAATTGTTTCAGGTGGCTGATTTTGGAATGGTTGCTTCCTGACAAGAATTCAAGAGAGAATTTGTATGAATTAAAGCTATCATAAAAACAAAATCTTCAGTTAGAGAGGAGACCTTTAATGTTTCTGCAACATAAAGGAGTTTTTAAATTAGTGATTAGAGAATATGAACTGTATTTTCAATCTCTCTCAAAAAATTGTACGAATGTGAAGCCCATTTTCTTCATAGGTGGGAAGAGCGGGATGCACTGGTGTTTGAAAGCCAAGAATCCTAGATCCTTTCTAGGTGGTTATCAAAAAGGTTTGGGAAACTTTAGGGTTCTGTTCACATAGGGTTCTGAAGGGTACAGAACATGCTCATAAAGGTTGAGGATGGAGAGTACCAGATGGAGAGACCCAGTATAGATAGTTTACAAGAAATAAGAATTTATGACTCTCCTAGGACATTACTAACTTTACTTATTTGTCTCCCACAAAGAAATTATCCCTATCTTGAGTTCTGAGGATACAGAGAAGAATAGAAGAGACACTGATCTCAAGGAGCTCAGAGTCTTACCGCACGTTTATTCTGCCAGTTTCAAGCTTGTTGCCCTAGAACCTGTGGTAGAGGTGGCTAACTATCCAGCCAAGCTCTCCTTCCATTGTATGGAGTGGTCACTGGGGAGTAGCTGCCCAGTCAGGGACAACGTTTCCTAGTCTTCATTACAGTTTAATGGGGGTCATTTGATTAGTTCTTACCAATAACATATGAGCAAAGAGATGTGTATCACTTCCAGGCCCATAATGTGCATTTTCTCCACCCCTTTTTCCCTTTTTGCTGGCCTGATGCAGAGGGGCATAGTGATCTGGAAGCCATGTGTTGAAGATAAAAGAGCCACAAGACAGAAGGAGCCTGGGTCCCTGAGTCACTGCTTAGAAGAGAGTTGCCTGCCTAACACCCATTTGGGCTTTTAAATGAGGAAGAAGTAAAGTTCTATTGTGTTTGAGCCTATGACATATTTGAGTCTATTTTTTCTAGCAGTTACCCTATTCTAACTAAGACAAAAGCCTTATGTGAAATTCACCTTTCTGGATTTATTATTTAGATCAGAACATTCTCTTGGTTCAATCACTCACTTAGTCCTTTTGGGCTGCTGTAATAAAAATACCATGCACTTGGGGTTATGAAAAACAGAAGTTTTTTTTCTCCCAGTTCTGGAGGCTGGGAAGTCCAAGATCAAGGTGCTGGAAGATTTGCTGTCTGGAGAGGGCCCACTTACTGGTTCATAGAAGGCCTTCTTCTCACTGTGTCCTCACATGGCAGAAGGGGAGAGAGAGCTCTCTCTGGTCTCTTTTATAAGGGTGCTAATCTCATTCAGGAGGGCACCACCCTAATGACCTACTCACCTCCCAAAGGTCCTACTTCCTAACACCATCACTTTGCAGGTTAGGGTGTCAACCTATTTTGAGAGGACACAAACATTGTATCTATGGTAGTCATGGATTCCAAGTAATGTGAAGCTATCTAAAACCCTCTTTACTGATTGCGGCCTTTAGTACTTGTGTTGTGCAAGTGGACTGAAGAGTTTTAATAAAGGAGAAAAGCAGCTAAATTACTGTTGACCTTCAGATACTTTAATTGGTGCCAAACATGTAAGGATTATTTATTTTGTTTAATAAACTATTTTAAAAGCACTTACTCTGCTAAGCTGTTTCAACTACTTTATAAATACTAACTCATTTTGTTTTCTCAACAATTCTATGAGCTAGGCTCTATTATTACCTCCACTTTACATATGAAGAAACTGAGGCACAGAGAAGTTAATAATTTAACCAAGGTCACACACCTAATAAGCTTCAGAGTGGGAAGGAAAGCCCAGGAAGTCTGGCTTTAGAGCTCATGCTTTTATCCACCATACCAGACTGCCTCACGTTAATGGTTGAACTGGATTTTTCTGCCTTCCTCTTTCTTGGTGGGGAGCAGATCTATTCCTTCCCTCATCCATAAAATAGGTAGTGGTTTTTCAAGGAGTATTTAGGACCATGGTTTTGCTTTGAGCAGAAGACAGCCTCAATCCCTGAACTCTTCCTGAATTAGAAAGTAGTTGACTGCCACCTACTGCTTCCATGAACCATTTTGAGTGTTCCTTGGAGGTTGCATGTGTGCACACAGAGGGAGGCAGCCAGCCCCACAGAGCTGCTTTGCTTGTGAGAATTAATAGGATCACAGCACACAGTGGTATGATTGCAAATAGAAATACTGCTCTGTTCAAACAAATCTGTTTCTTGCTTCATGCCAAGAACTACAGTGGGTAAACTTGCATTCTAATTGGCCTTGGTGCACGGAGTGTTGGTTTTTTTGTAAGAAACCCTTGCCCTTGGCCAGATCTCTCTAGTCTTTGTTCCCAGCCAGTGAGTGTTCACTAGGGCAGATATGGCCCGTGGCTGAGTTGTTGGGGTCTGCCATGTGTGGAGGGGATGAGTGAAGAGAGGTAAGTAACCCACCACCTGCAGTCATCTCTTGTCTTCACTGAAACTGAAGTTAGGCTGTTAATTCACACACACCCTTTTCGTTACTCCCTACTTAGAAGTTCCTATGGGAATCTTGTAACTCTGGTCTGTGTCCCTTGTTATTCCTAGGGGTTGAACTCATCACTACCTCCACTAACCCCAGTATTGAGGCACTTCTTCATCCTGGTCTTTGTCTCTATCAGTTCTTAAAAAATCTCAAGGATATGATGTTTCAACATGTTTATATCTCTAGATATAAAATCATAAGAACTTAGAGAATCAGAGCTGAAAGGGCCCTTAGAGGTGATGTTGTACCCTGACCCCTTCATTTTGTCAATGAGCAGATGAGACCTGTGGGAGAGTGAGCTACTAAAAGTGTAAATACCAAGAAGTGGGCACAAGACAAACTGCTACTGAGCTTTGACCCGTGTCCCTATATCAGGACCTTTCCACTGATGAGCCACATTTTCCTGGACAAAATATTGGCATACCTTGGACTTGGCCTCCTAAGCAGTGCATTTGGCAAAGTCCAGACTGCTGTACAAAGGGCCACATGATTGAGTGAGTGTTCTGGGCTGGTAAGAAAATGCTGCAGCCCAGTGCTAAGAATTAGAAATAATAATAAGTACCAAACATCAAATCCCCTGCTCTAGGTCAGCTGCTGTTCGGTGTGCTTATATGCTCAATTTTTGAGGTAACTGAAGGTTAACTTTCACAGCTCTATTACCTCATTTTGAGCCTCATTGTAATCTTCCAAGGTTGATTTTATTATCTTATTTTAAAGATGTGTAGACTGAGGCACAGATATATTAAATAACTTGCCAAGAGTCACATAGCAAGTAGTTGCTGACCCAGGATTCATACCTCACTCCGTCTGACTTTTCAGTCCACATGTTAAACGCTGAGCCAAGTGGGCACCCCTTGGCCATGGTCTGCGATTTTCAGATGCTCCCACAAGTATGCCTAGATTTGCTCCTTTACTAGTCTAATAGCTCTTTGCCCGTTTTGTTTGGGAGAATCTTAGAACCATGCCTGGGGCTAGTGTCCAGGCCTTACCATAGGCTCTGTGAAGTAGTGGGAGGAGTTTGACTTTCACAGCCCATTGTCCTCCAGTAGCTCATCCTTTCCACAGCTGACCAGCCGGCAGGTGGCCTGCTGACGTTACCCTACAGAGGACCTGTACTGCAAACTCCTTCACACTGAGGTACTGGCAAGTTTACGGATCAGGTTTCTAAGGATGATTGCATTTCAGAGGAGAAGCAATTTATTTGCGATGTCATTTTATTCCAGAGGGAGAGGGCTGGCTCACTAGTGGTGAAACCTGTAGCGTGCTTGGCGTGTGTGCAGGGGAGGAAGAGGGAGAGAGAGTGGCACACTCCTCACCGGGGTGCAGTCTTGTTCTGTAAAACCCTCATTCCTGTCAATGCCTTTTCAGTTTCACCCACTTCACTCCCTTTAATCATGCAGTGAAGAAGAGAAATGAGAAATAAGTTTGTCTCCTCTGTGAATGGCCTTGAAGGAAGCCATGTGTCCTGGTACTTAGAGAACTGGGCAGAATCCAATGATAACAGCTAATATTTAATAGCATTTAGTATATGTAGGATGCTGTTTTAAGTGCTTTATATATTCACTAAATTGCTTAATCCTCACAATGACTTTAACAGGTAGGTACACTTCTATTTTTAT
Organism: Manis javanica; assembly: GCF_040802235.1. Classification (NCBI taxonomy): domain Eukaryota; kingdom Metazoa; phylum Chordata; class Mammalia; order Pholidota; family Manidae; genus Manis; species Manis javanica. Next base: position 128,561,704 of record NC_133174.1, on the reverse strand, counting down.
TTTTTTTTATGGAATGCTTCACAAATTTGTGTGTCATCCTTGCGCAGGGGCCATTGTAACCTTCTCTGTATCATTCCAATTTTAGTCTATGTACTGCCAAAGTGAGCATGTTGGTATACTTATTATTATTATTACCATTTTACAGATTTAGTTGCTGAGGCACAGAGAGCTAAGGTACCTTGCCGAAGATCACACACCTAGGAAGTCACAAAGCCTGCCTTATAAACCCAGGCAGTGCAGCCCTAAAGTGTGTGAGTGGTCATCACACCTTCCTACCTCAGGGAGAGAATGGGGCAGAGTGTGATCTGCAGATCTTTTGAGGACAGGCTGCCTGTGCTCTGACTCTAACTTGGTCTCAGGACTTGGTAGGCCTTTGACAAAGACTGGAGTGTGATGGGTTGACTTTTATGCTGTACATATGATCATTTGCTTGTCTGCCATACCTGTCCTGTGCAACTCATGTCAGGGCTAGCAAGAGCAATAGTAATCAACATCCCGGAAATAAATACTCTGAGTTTATCCCCTTTCTCCAGCAAAACAGAAAATTGAGCCCTTTTCCTAGTCAATTGATTTTACTCTGCTAATTTCTTTGTGGACCAAATCAGTCTTTTAGTCAAATAAGGGAAGATAGAACCGACACTCACCTTGTATCTTCTCCCTTGTTAAAGGTGAGCAAGCATGCTTATCTGTAGGGTACTCAGGTCATGTCTGAATTGGACTGGTGCCAAGGTAACTTTCAGCTAGAGCAGAATATCACTCTGCAGGTAAAGACTGGGAATTCTAGGTATTTTTGCTATTTCTACCAATTGCAAAAAGCATTTTCAAGGACCGCCTCAAGAATTTCAGTTCTGATCCCCACTCTTTCACTGCAAAGGAGAAGCAAATGGCAAGGAAAATTTGATATTTTTTGCCCTATATTAAAAAAAAAACACAGTGGCTTTAAATATTACAAAAATGTTATTTTTAGAAGCCCCCAAACTCTTACCCACTCTCGGTTTAAAAGGCTGATGAAAATAAAATAAATAAGTAAATAGCCATGGTTTCTGCTTAAATTAGGTCTGTCTCAGTTTCCATGGCATCCAATCTGTTAGCACCAATATTCTTGCCAGGATTTGTGCTTAGACTTTAGGATTGCAACATTTGCTTTAAGGTTTATAGGACATATCATAGATCAATAGATTCCATTATAATAAAAGAAAGAGGATGTGTGGAGGCCAACAGATGATGCTCTGTTTGATTCTGGACATCAGTGTTCGGTCCTTGCCTTCGCATGCATCTGCGTGTAACTGGGATTTGATGGAACTGCAGATGATATATTTACCAAAGTGCTTGATTTCTAGCTACATTTTTCTACAGCAGCCACTGGAGGTAACATTCCTAGGCTGACCCTAATAAAAGGGTACCCCAGGGAAATCATTCCAATGCAGAGAATGTGGGAACAAACAGGGTTGGAACAATGTGTAAATCTTCATTTTGCACTTCAAGGAGCTTAACTGCAAAGCTCAAGAGAATCTTTTCATGTATCAGTGGGTCTGCACTAAATGTATTGCCTTAAGCAGACAAATAGACAAACATACAACCATATAAATAGCACCTTTGAGGGTTCCTTTGAATAGGAAGAACATATAATTAAATGGATATGGGAGATTTCTAGAGAAACTAACAGGTAGCAAGTGTGGACTTATTAAAATAGACATCACAGTGTGAAATAAAAGAACGTCTAATAAGTTTATCAGGTAGAATAGTCTTCATTGTTCTCTGGTCGTGCCACTTAAAAAAATATTCCATTTAAAAAATGCATATGTACTCCTGATTCTCAAAATTTACTCATCATGTTTTTTATGAGGTGACATCTTCTCTTAAGTCTTCAGTTTCTCTTTTAAGTTCTTTAGTTTTTAATGAGATTGCAGTTGGAGAAAGATCTTTGGGAAGATCAATTTAGGTAAGTCCTTACCCTTAGCTTCCTTGTCTTTAGAAGGAAAAAGCTGCTTCAGAATACAGGTTCCTAGTCTGGGCTCCATGGATGGGCTGCATGGGGGTCTGTAACCCTAGGAAAGCTGTATCTGAAATTGTGTGTGTGTGTAAATATGTATGTGCAGTGTTCTCAGGAAAGAGTCTGTGGCTTTCATCACACTCTCAGATGTTCATATAATCCCAGAAAATTACGAGTTTTCTGAGTTAAATGCTTTCTAAGTTCCTCTGTAACTCTGAAGTTCAAAGGATTTGCTAGGTTGATTTATTACAGCTCTCCCTTAGTTGGGGGGAGGGCGATAGGAAATTCAGCAGGTAGCTCAGTGAAGGCTATATCATATTTGCTATGGCCAGGCATAATTGCAAATCTATGTAATGAGATAATCTATGGTATGATTTTAAATTGGATGCAGCAAAAGTAATAAGGACCAATAATTTGCAAGCTCCAATAGTTGTAAGTCAAGTTAGTAATACTAAAAGATTTTAAGCCCACTTCATTTTCAGTGTTGTTTATTGTCACGCTAACTGCCTACTTCTCATTCTTTTCACATATCCACGAATATCCCATGGACTTTCAGAGTAAGCTACTGAAATAAAGGATAAACATGTGAGAGAGACAAGATGAGAATGAAGCTATGATTGCAACTAGGTCAAATCTATTAATATGTGATATTTATGTCTCTGCATGGTTGAAACTGCAAATCCTTTTGCATTAACATTTCCTTTTGCTTTGATAGAATGTTTCTCACTCAAAATACTTCAAAACCATCATTACAATTTTTGTCACCCCTGAAAATTTCATTTTTAAACAGAGCACAATGTTATCATGCTGAAATAGATGCCATTGGGTTACATCACTTTGCATGGTGTGAACCTCTTTCTCTCTCATTAATTTCACTGCTGCAGATCAAAAATGTGCCTGTGAACTTGGGTGGGGTTAGAGGACAGACCTAACGAGGACAAGGTCATGGGTTCAGTTTCTGTAAGAGTACTAACTCACTTATGTTCCCTGGCCACAGACTGTACCCCAACCCCATCCAGAAGATGCTTGGAGTCAAGGAAATCCAGGGAAAAGAGGAGATGACCCTGTGCAAGTCCATCCCCCATGACTAGAGACATAGCTCAGAGAACGTCCATTTCAGAATCTCCCAATGTCAGTGTTGGAAAGAACCTCAGAGCTCTTTTCTTTTTCCTCCGCATCTGATATGCAGTAATTTTGTCAAGCAGTTATCCAGTCTCCTCTTGAATACCTCCAGTGACAGAGGCTCATTGCTTCCCAGTGCCACCCATTCAATATTGGAACAGCTCTGATAAGTTCTTTCTTATGAAATTTAGAACTGTCATTCTGTAAGTCAGTCCTAGGCCTTCCCCACGGAATCAACAGAATAAGATCCCAAGCCATTCCTTACAAGTTGGAAAACAGCAATAGGGTTGAAGTAAGGATTCGAATAGCTTTACCTCCACATTGCCATTCTCACTGGCTATGTCTACAGAGACAGTCCTTTCTTCAAGAAGCAAGTATTTAAGCAGAAGTTTTGATTCCTTTATACAAAGGACTTGAGGTGTAGCAGGTGGGAAGGGAGTCTAAATTCTCTTCCAGTTCTTGAAGCCAGTTTCACATATAGCACAGCAATGGGTGATATAAAGTAGACCACTAGGGAGGTATCCATCACCCCTTAGCCTGCAAAGAACATTGCAATGGGACATTGCCTCCAGGCTAGGGATTTGGGACATTGACAGTTGGTCTATACCAATCTGTCACTGCTTCTCCACAGGGCCTAATGGAGAGAACTTTGGATGACAAGACTGAGTTTAAATCCTCCCAGGAGACATGTACTCATTCATTTACCCACTCAAAAAGTATTTAAAAGTTGCACTTCCCCTCACAAAGTCTCTGCTCCTTTCAGCAAATGCCAAGATCACCCCCTACCCTCAGTTCTTGTAATGTTCTTGTCCCCAGGAACATTGTCTCTTCTTATCATCCATTACCTACACAAAGCCTTACTCATCTCATTCTCTGAACTTTGGCATCCAGGAAGTGGGGGTGAAGAGAAAGGGCTCCACTGTCTACTAAGCACGTGTTAGTCATCAAGCACAATGCCAAGTCCTTTATATTTATGATCTCTAACTATTCTTCATAACACTGTGAGGTAATGCCATTTCCAGCATCTTACAAAGGGTGAAACTGGCACTCAGAAATCTTGAATGATTGGTCCAATGTCATATTGCTAAACTAATAAGCCCAGATAGAAGATCAGGTTTGCCTGATTTTGCAGATTCTGTTCTTTCTCATAAATCAAGTTGCTTCTGTCTGCCTTTCTCATTGTTCATTAATTTCCCAATAGAAGTGTCCTGGCTGTAGTAAGTTTGACATCAAGGTTACTGTTTGGAACATATCACTTGCTGGTATCAATGGGATAATATCCAGGGGAGTCTAAGATCCTGGGCACAAGAGCCCAGTTCATATCCACAAGGAACCAGATGCAGTCATTCCAGGGCCAGGAGTTTATACACAGAACATTGACTTTGCTATCACCCCTTGAAAATGAGCATTTCATGCAAATGTTTGTCAGCATTTTCTAGGAAATTTTAAATAACCTCTATGAAGCTGATCTAGCTCAAGACTCATTCTTTGCACAAGGTTGGTTTCAAACAAACATTGTTCTGGACATCAAGAAAAAAATGTGAAAAATAATTGTAATTAGCATCATAGATGTTTCAGAGCGCCAAAGGGAATTCTCATCTCAGTGTATGTTCAACCTTCATAAAGTCCTAAAACTTCTTTCTCCATGTCATTGTCTCTCATTACTTATCTATCCACAGTGCAGATGCCCCAAACCTCTCTCACTTTACTCGCTCAATCTCCTCAAAATCTTTTCCAAATCTAGCTTGTGCTGCTGACTCATGTCTTTCTTGCTCTTTCCTCTCAGGAGTTATTCATCTCTTTCTTGCCACTACCTCTCCGCTCTGTCCTGTGTCAGTCCTTTGCGTGGTCTCAGTGGTCAGGTACACAGAATGCATAATGATGAGGACAAAAGTTTTCAGAGGCCAAAGCACAGCCTGCTTTTCTTCCTGAAAAGTGAGCTCATCCCTGATGCTTCAGATTTTTCCTGATTTAAGAGCAAGGTTCAAACACAAGAGACATAAGCTATAGTGGTAGCTGGAGTGTGGTTGACTTGGCACAGGAAAATTTTGAAGTCAAACCAATTCCTCTCATTTTTTCAACAGTTTCCTTAGATCCCATGAATTCCCCAATCCTCTAGTTCTGGTAGGAGGAGCAGAAGGTATTTTTGTCTCCATTTTGCAGCCTATTCAGCTGATGCGCTTGGGGGCATCCTTAGCCTCATTCTCTTCCCCTGGTTGCCAGGGAAGGGCAAGCACGGGGAAGTGGGTTTACCACCGCAAGCAGAAGCAAAGTAAAGCGATTGAACGTCCATTTCCTAGGAGCGTAGCACAGTGCTGGGCCCCTTACACTCTATTACTTAATACCCTCTACAACTCTGAGATAGATACTATTATTTGAGATAAGAAACTGGCTTACACACAGAGATTCACAACTGCTATGAAATCACATAGGTTGTAAGTGGCTGATCCAGGTTTGAACCCAAGTTTGTCTGATTTCAAGGTCCATTCCTATAGCTCTCATGTGTCACTGAGTTCTTACAGTATTACGACGTTCAAGTGAATGAGTGATGATACATTTTACAATGGGCAGATAGGCAGCCAGTACAAAAATAGTAAAAAATGAGAGATATCCAATATATATTTTTGTTTGTGCATTTAAAAAATGCCCAACAGTCACCTAGAATGCTGGCTGCATTACTAGGTGTGAGGGGCTGCAAATACCCTGCTCTCAGGGAGCTTGTATCGAGAACGTTTGGCACAGACAACACACTAACGCCGTCATTTCTGACTACAGTAAGTGCAATGACAACATTGAATTGAAACCGTGGGACTGGACAGGGTGCTTTCACTTGGGGAAAGGCGAAGGCCTCTCTGAGGAGGTGAGATCTAAGTCATGGGAAGCAGGCAGTCATTCCATACTTCAGGCAGAGGGAACAAGGGTAAGAGTGCAGCTGACGCTTGAACAACATGGGTTTGAACTGCACGGGTCCACTTACATGTGGATTGTTTTCAATAAATACATTAGAAAGTTTTTGAGATCTGTGACACTTTGAAAAAACATTTTCTTTTCTTTAGATTACTTTAAGAATAAAGTATAAAATACCAAATATGTGTTAATCGACTTTATGTTATCAACAAGGCTTCTGGTCAACATATAGGCTATTAATTGTTAAGTTTTTGGGGAGTCAAAAGCATATGTGTATTTCTTACTCTGTGGGGAGCTGGCGCCCCTAATGCCCCATTGTTCTAGTGTCAGCTATACAGAGAAGGGAAGAGCATGGGTGTTGCTGAAATGCAGAGAAGGAAAGTGGTAGGAGATGCAATTTGAGAGCCTAACGGGGGCCAGATCATAAAGGACACGTTAGGCTACACTGAGGACTTTGGATTTTATTTTTAGGGGTATGGAAAACCAGTGGTGTGTTTTAAGTAGGAAAGGGATATGATCTAGCTGCTTCCTGAGGACTGAAATGTAGCAGGGCAAGAAGGGCAGCAAGGAAAATGGTTAAGGGCCATCATGGGTTATGGGCAAAGGAGAGCAGGAAATAGTCTCCTCGAAAAGCAATTACAGACCTTGTGAAAATTGACCAAACACCCATCTCTAGACTGTGGGAAAAGACCAAGGGCACATAATAAATTGAGAAATATTTATTTAAGAAAAACTACTGAACCTCAGGTCAGAACTGTACGATTTCAGTGTGTTTTAGTCTGGGGTTGCTTCTGTCTGCTATACATTTGTTGGTGCAGCAGTTCTGCTAGGGTAGGACAGGCTGTAAAAACCAACAACTTTGTTGCCAGAGGTGGCTGAATTGATTTGGAGTACAGCTGAGAAAACACCATGCTTCTGGGAACTGTAGGAAACAAAGGTGGTCTTATTAAAAATGAATGGGGGAAGGTCAGCCATCACAACTTGCCTTAGGTGATCCTGGTTGGTAGACAACAGACTGACAGACTAGCCTTAACCATAACAGGAAAATCGAAAAATGAGACAGCCATGGTGAGCCTTGATAAAGCTCCCACGTTTTTGGCAGTCTAGAAGTCTCAAGGCTGCATGAATGCTGAGAGATCAGAGAGAGCCCTAGCCAAATGTGAGGCCTTTCATGTGACAGAGGACACATGAGAGGGCCTGGGGAAAAGTAGAAGCTGGGACACATCTGTAAATTGCCCCAACTTTGAATGTAACCACCAGCCCACACAGAGATCCATCAGCAAAAGGTGGAACACTTCCTGACTCATGGTGTTCAAGCACAATTTCTAGCCAGTCATTGGCTGCTCACAAAGATATGCTGACACAGAGGTGAACCATAAGAAGACAGGCTTACAAATTAAAAACAAAGAATTTTTAAAAACCTGAGTAAGACGTCAGTGGCTACATGCTTTAGGGGTAACAGACTTTACACAATGAGTAAAGAACATACATTAGCTAGCTAACAAAACACAGCAACAATAACCCCTGGGTTGATTCAGACTTTGTACAGTTTTGTTGGAAATATCCACTTTTCAATAAAAGATTATGAGCTATTCAAAGAAACCGCAAAGTTTGACAGTCAAGAAGTTGTCTCTAAGTTGGCTAAGAGGCTGGGTTGAGCAAGACTTCAAAGCCACTATTGTAAATATGTTCAAAGAACTAAAAGAAATATTCTTTAAATGACTAAAATATGGTATGACAAAAATAACTAATCACACACAGAAACTGGAACGCTTGAACATTGTTGGTGAGAATATAAAAATGGCATAGTCACTTTGGAATCAGTTCATCAATTTTTTAACATGACTCAGCAATTCCACTCCTAGAAGTTTACCAAAGGTAAATGAAAACAGGTGCCCACACAAACATATGTATTCAAATTTTCATACCAATATCATTCATAATGTCCCCAAACTGAAAATAATCTAAATAACCATCAATACATACATGATACATAAACAAAATGTGGCATATTTATACAATGGAATGTTACAATTAAAAGGAATGAACTATTGCTACATGAAACGACGTAACTGAAGCTGAAAAACCTTGTAACAAGTCAATGAATCCAGGCACAAAAACCCCCCTACATTTTATGCAATTCCCTTTATTAAAATGCCATTAAAAGGCATATTTATAGAGACCTGCAGGAAATCATTGGTTGCCTAGAACTGTGGATAGGAGCACTGATTGATTGTAAAAGGATATTAGCAAACTGGGGTGAAGGAGATGCTCTAAAACTGGATTGTGGGTCTGCTTGCAAAGCTCTATACCTTTATAAAAAGTCGTTTTTTAGTGCTTACAATAGATGAATTTTGTTTTATGTAAATTACACTTCAGCAGAAGTGTTGGAACTAAAATAAGTATTTTTACAAAGGGTGACAGAGGCCCAGTCTGGAAAGCGTATTTGTCCCAATAAACCTGAGACTCTTCTCCCCTGACAAGAGACACTAGGGCAGGCTGGAGGTACTAAAAAAAGAACACCAGTCAATAGCAAGTGGCCAGGTCTTGGAAATTTCATTATCTTCATAAATAAAAAAGTATTTATCCCCCACTCAGAGGCATCAGAGCAGTTGCAGACATCAGTAAGGGGATCCCAACACATTCCTCCATTCCCCTACTGAGAACACCTAGCACCCTGACCCTGTACTGCTTTCACCCTGACCCCCTCACCCCTCAGTCTGCACTAGCAAGAAACACAGGGAGCCCCAGTGGTGCCAGATAGATGAAGCTGAACAAAATAACACCACAAAGTCTCTGGAAACAAGCTTCCATGGAACCACAGCCGGCAAAGTTAGGTCAAGACCTGCATGCAAAACTAAAACAGGGTGACTGCCTGCTGAAACAGAAGAATTAATTAGTTCTCAGAGTGTCCTAACATGAATGACAAAGTGTCCAAGATAAACTTGAAAACCACCCATCAAAACAAGAACCAGAAAATCACAACTTGAATGGGGAAAAACAATCAACTGATGACAACACGGAGATTAATCAGCTGTTGGAGTTATCCGACAAGGATTTCAAAGCAGCTGTCATAAAAATGCTTCTGCAATCAATTACAAATTCTCTTGAAAAGAATGAAAAAATAGAAAATCTCAGCAGAAAATAAAAGAAGTCATAAAAGACCCAAATGGAAATTATAGAACTGAAATTTACAACAACTGAAATAAATAGCTTGCTGAATGGGCTTAATAGTAGAGTGGAGATGACAGAGGACATAAACTTGAGGAGAGAATAATAGAACCCACCCATTTTGAACAGAAGAGAGAAAATAGACTGAAAGGAGATAGAGCCTAAGGGACCAGTGGGATAATAAAACATTCCAACATTCATATAATCAGTGCCTCAGAAGGATAGAAGACAGAGACTGAGGCTAAGAGTATTTGAAGAAATAATGGCTGGAAAGTTCTAATTTGGCAAAAGACACAAGCCTACAGACCTCAGAAGAGTGAACCATAAATAGGAAAACCAAACAAAAATGCTAAAACACATCATAATTAAACTTTTGTAAAATAAAAACAAAGAAAAAAATCTCAAAAGCAGCCTGAGAGAAATGACATATTACCTGGATGGGGGCACCAATTCAAAATGTATTTCTTACCCGAAAATATAAAGGCCAGAAAGAAGTGACACAATATTTTTCAAAGCTGAAAGATAAGAACTGTCAACAAGAAATTCTTTGTCAGGTGAAACTATCCTTCAGGATGGAGAGAAAATGAAAATATTTTCAAGCAAAGAAGAACTAAAGTAATTTTTCTCTAGCAGACTTACCATTAAATATTGGCCAGAGGAAATTTTTCTAACAGAAAGGTAACGATGTAAGAACAAATTTTGAAGCATTGGGAAGAAAGAAGGAACAGTGGAAAGAACAGAAATATGGGTACATACAAGTGATTATCATTTTTTCATGAGTTTTGTTAATCATATTTGATGACTGAAACCACTACTAAAGCACCACGTAACACTCAAAAACAGTGACATTTGAAATTGAGGAAGGAAAAGAGACCTAAATAGAAGTGACGTTTCCACACTTGCAATGGTAACAATTGATACCAGTAAACTGTTATAAGGCACATATTTATGCTGTAATAAACCATGCGACCACTATGGAAACTTTGTGAAGAGATACACTCAAAAACACTGTAAATGAGTTAAGGTGGAATAGTAAAACATGTCTAAACAATCTGTGGGAAGTCAAGAAAAGAGAAACATGAATGGGAACCGGAGGGATTAAAAAAGAAATGGTAACAAATTTAACTGCTAATATATCAATAATTATATGAACTAAAAATGGTGTAAATACAACAAATAAAAGACAAGGATTAGACAAGCAAATAAAAAAACACGACCCATCTATGTACTCTTACCAAAAACTAGTTTCTTGATGGAGGTATTTAAGCTATTGATTTGAGACCTGTGCTCATTTCTCATGTATGCATTTAGTGCTTTAATTTCCTTATTAGCACTATTTTTCAATGTCATCAGCTAATTCAGTGGCATAAATAAGTTGAAAAGGATGGAAAAAGTTGTTCATTCCAAATATTAACTTTAAAAAGCAGATGTGGCTATATTAATATCTGATAAAATAGACTTCTGATTTAAAAAATCACTACAAAGAGGGATATTGTATAATTATAAAAGGGCCAATCACTCAGGAAGATATTACAATCCTACATGTATGCATATCCAAAATCAGAGTCTTTCAATATATGAAGCAAATATGGATGGGTTGAAAATAGAAATGAGTAAATCTACAATTATAGTTGGGGACCTTAAAACCTCCCCTCTCAGCAGCTAAAAGGACTATTAGATAGAAAATCAGCAAAAATATAGAAGAGTTGAGCAATGCTATCAACCAACAGGATCAGATTGACATATACAGAAGATTCCACCCAACAACAACAGAATGCACATTTTCTTCAACTACCTATGGATCTTTCACCTAGACATACCATATTCTGGTCTATAAAACAACCTCAAGAAATTTAGAAGAATTGAAATGATGTAGTGTGTTCTCTATCAATAATGGAATCAAATTGGAAATCCATAACAGAAATACAATACAAAATTTCTAAACACCTGGAAATTTAACACTACTATTCTAAATAATCCATTAGTCATAGAAGAAGTCTCAATGAGAATAAAAAATACATAGAACTGCATGAAAATAAACTAACAAAACAGGATACTGCTAAAGTAATGGTGAGAAGGAGATTTGTAGAACCAAATGCTTAAATTAGAAATAAGGACAGGTCTCGAATCAATACTCTAGGCTCCCATCTCAAGAAACTAGAAGAGCAAAATATAACCAAAGGAAGCAAAAGGAAGAAAATAATAAGATCAGAAGTCAATGAAATTGAAAATAGGGAAATAGAGCAAATGATGAAACAAAAAGTTGACTCAAACAAATCAATAAATTTGATAAATCTCTGGTGAAAATAGAGAAGACACAAGTCATCAATATGAGTAATAAACTAGGGGACATCCCTATAGATTCTATAACCATTAAAAAGATAGAGAATACTGGCCTTTTTTGCTAATAATTTTGAAAACTTAGAAGAAATGGACCAATTCCCCAAAACTCTAAAGTCTAGAGATCTAACCAAGGTAGACAGATCATCTGAATGGCTTATAACCATTAAAGATGGATCATCTCAATGACCTATAACCATTCTAAATTCATAATTCAGAAATGCTGGAGGAAGAAATTTCCAGATTTCACTGGAGAATTCTAAACATTTAAACAATACTGATTTTACAGTCTTCTTTAGAACATAGAAGAGGAGGGACTACTTCCACCGCATTTTTAAAAACAATTTAATTCTCATAGTTCTGGAAGCTGGACGTCCAAGATCAAGGTGTGAGTACATTTGGTTCTTGATCATGGCTCTTTTCCTGGCTTGCAGATGGCTGCCTTCCCATTGCATCTTTACATGGTGAAGAGAGCAAGTGAATTCTGGTCTCTTCCTCTTCTCATAAGGGCACTAATGCTGTCATGGTGGTCCCATCCTCTTGACCTCATCTAAATGTAACCATTTTTCAAAGGCCCCACCCCCAAATATCATCACATTGGAAGTTAGGGCTTCAACAGAAGGGAATACAAACATACAGTCCATAAAATCCTTTTACAATTTTTCATTCCTTTGAACAGAATGCAAAGAATCCATCAAAAATTTACATCTACTTCAAAAAATCTGCAATGATTTTACTCCCCTCCATATAATCACTGGGTATCAGGTGAGGAATGTCTTAGTGATGACAGCAGAGCTTCCCAGCACATTTTACGTCAATATTATCCTGATTCCAAAACCAGATAAAGACAGTGCAAAAAGAAGAAAAATGAGAACAGAAACAAAATGACAGACCAGCATCTCATGGATTTAGAAGCCAAAAATCTCAACAGAATATTATCAAATAATCTAGCAGTGTATAAAAAGAGCTTTACAGCATGGCCAAATGGAGTTTATTTCAAGTTGCAAGTCTTGATCAACATTTGAGGAGCAATCAGTATAATCTGTTGTATCAATCTAAGGAAGGATAATCGTATGATCATATCACTGTATACATAAACATAAAGGTATTTGACAAAATCCAAAGCCCATTCATGATAAAAACTCTCAGCAAGTTAGGAATTATGTCAGCTTTATAAAGAATATCAACAATAAACTTACAGCTAACATATTTAATGGTGAAGATAGAATGATTTACTTCTAGTATCAGGAACAAGCCAAGAATGTATGCTCTCACCACTCTTATTCAGCATGGGACTGTAAGTTGTAATCTTGGCATTAAGGCAAGGAAAACAAATAAGAGACATAAAAATTAGAAAGGAAGAAAAGAAAACTCTCCCTATGTTGAACTGACATGATTATATATGTAGAAAATACAAGGAATCTACAAGAAATTCTTAATATAAAGTAAATTCTGCAAGGTTTCAGGATATAAGACAAAACCCAAAAATCAGTTGCATTCCTATACTAACAGTGAACCTGTGGAAACAGAAATTAAAAACAATACTATATACTTCACTCCAAATAAAATGAAATTCTCAGGAACACATGCAATAAAACACAAACAGGATCTGTATGCCGAAAGTTACAGACACTGTTGAAAGAAATTCAACCAGACCTAGAGACACATACCATGTTCATGAATTGGATGACTCAACATAGTAAAAATGTTAATTGTCCTCAAATTGATCAGTACATTTAACATAAATACCAGCAACATTTTTTTGAGGGGTAAATATGGACAAGCTTATTCTAACTTTATATGGAAAGGCACAGGCTCTAGGACAGATGAAATGATCTTCACAAAGAAGAATAAAGTGGCAGGAATTGCTCTGATAATGAAGATTACTATATAGCTACAGTAATCCAGATAGTATGATAGTGGTGGAGGGATAGACACATTGGCCAGTGGAATAGAATAAAGGATTCAGAAATAAGCCTTCATAAATATACTCAGTTGTTTTTAACAATTATACAAGAGTAATTCAGTGGAGGGATAGCCTTTTCAATAAATAGTACTGGAGCAATAGGCTATCCATAGGCAGAAACAAACAAAACCCCAAAGCTGAAATAACTTTAATGTAAACCTCATCCTCTGCAAAAATTAAAATGGATCACAGACTTAAATGTAAAACTTCTGGAAAACCCATAGGAAAACTTTTGGAAACTAAGGCTAGGCAGAGTTCTTAGGCTAGACTTCTAAAACATGATCCTTAAAAGGAAAAATAAAAAAATTTGACCTTACCAAAGTTAAAAACTTTTATTTTGTGAAAGTTTATGTGAAGATGAAAGATAAATATGGACTGAGAGGAAGTACTTGCAAACAATGTGTCTGACAAGGGACTAGTATTAAGAGTATATAAAGAGCTCTCAAGACTCAGCAGTAATAATACAAAGAAGCTAATATTATAAAATGATCAAGAGACATGAAGAAGAGACATTTCCCCAGAGTGGATATGCAGATGGCAAAAAGCACATGAAAAGATGTTCAGCATCGTTAGCGATCCAGGAAATGCAAATTAAAACCACAATGAAGTATCACTACACATCTGTCAGAGTAGCTAAAATAAAAACCGGTGAGACCACCAACTGTTGGTGAGGATTCAAGGAAACTGGATCACTCAGATTGTGGAGAGAGTGAAGTGTGCAGCCACTCTGGAAATTAGTTTTCCACAGTCTTACAAAACCAAACATGCAGTTAGTATATGACCCATCAGTGGCCTCTTCAGCATTTATCTCAGAGAAATGAAAATTTACATTCACACAAAAAGTGTTCATAGCAGCTTTATTCCTCTGATCTGTAATCAGACACATTATGTGTTGTGCAACTGACCCACAGCAGCTTTATTCTTAATAGGCTGAAGCTGTAAACAGTCCACATGTCCTTCAACAAGTGAATAGTTAAACTGTGGTATAGCCATACCATAGAATACTGCTGTTCAGTAATAAAAAGGAATAAACTATTGATACATGCAGCAACTTGGATGAATCCCCAGGAAATTATGCTGAGTGAAAAGAGCTATTCCCCAAAAGATAAAAGAACACGATTCCATTTGTATAGCATTTTAGCAATGACAAAAATTTTTAAATGGAGGACAGATTAGTGGTTGCCTGGGATTAGGGACTGGGGAAGGGGTGGCAGGAGGGAGGTGGATGTGAAAATGGGATGAATTATAATACCAGCTTCATGGTAGTTAAAAAAAAAGGTTCCTGAGAGTCCTGTACTACTTTAATGTTGGACTGTATGGAAGAAATGAATCCTTTGTGTTAGTATTTTGTCACTTAAAGTGTCTCACAGATCATGTTTTAAATCTGTTCATCAAAACAGGTATATGAAATTTAAAAGTTTATATCCTCCTATTGCTTGGTTGTGAATATCGACTGTATTGATGGCAGTTGGTGTCTAATATTTCCTATAGCCTATCAGAGGGCAAGAGAGGAACTTAGGATCAGATTATATAAATCAGCTGGGCCTAGTTCTGGGTGCAGCATAACTCCTGAAAAAGCTGATCCATTATGACTAAGTGAGGAGCAGCAAGAGAGAACAGTTCTGTCATACAATTAGTTGATGTATTTCTTGAGCTAAATGTAAGATTCAGCTACGTACAGAGGCAAGATTGCTCAAACAAAAGAGTCTGTATAAACAGCAAAGGTGGCAGGTCACTCTTAGGTTACCTTGGGCCAAAGTGATTTTGAAATGTTTGCTTTTTGACACTGATGAAAGATCTCTGAGAAATCACTGCTCCATAGCAACACTTCCATCATAAAAACTGTTTATCCCTTAATTTATATTTTTACATCTTGCTTTATATCTTCAGAAGGAGTTGACAAGCAGCTGTTTGAAATAGCTAAAACAGCTTTTAGAAAAAATACTCTGGGCCTTTGGCTCCCTCTTCCATAGATCTTAAGGGCTGTAAGGTCTTAAGGATCCTCCACGGACCCTCCACCGATCCACGGATTTTTGCAGCCCCTGTCCACCTGTCTTGGTTTTGTTAAGTGGTCACACTTATGTTTTACCCTTAGTGGTTACCATGCTTTGTCGGTATCGTATATCTCAGAGACTTTTGCAAATGTAGACAACAACTCCTAGTCTTGTTTCACTTTAGAAATGCAGTATTTGACTTGAGAGGAATATGCCTAATGAGTTAGGTTCTAGTTGAAGCTAGTCTCTGTATTGCCTTCACATAGGATTGCCTCCCCTTTCTCCAGTCTGATGTCTGGCTTACAGAGGAACTTCTAGTGGGTCTGGATGACTGGTGACTTGTGACTACAGATGAATTTTGACTGAGCAATTGTTTGCAATCATGTGTTTGATGCTGTTTTCACAAAATATTCCTCTACTCTCCAATGTGTTGGCCAATCTATCAGGAAAACTCCACTTAGAAAAGTTGTATGCATCTCAGACTCCTCATATTCCAAAACGAACTTAGAATTTTTTAAGTTTCATTCCCTTTTAACTTCTTGTTCCAACTTTTAACTTCTTGTTCTCCTGACCCCTGTCCAATGAATGAACAAGTCCTGTTGATAATCCCTCCAAATGCCCTTCAACTCTGTCCTTTTCTATTCCCACTGTCAATGCCTTAAGTCAGGCCTATATCATTACCCATTCAGGTGACTACAACAGATTCTTCTTTTCCCATGCTCTCTCTTCCAAGAAATGATACTAATATTTAACACATATAGAGTTCTTTTTGTCTACTGGGTATTTTCTAAGAGCTTTATATTCCTTAGTTTGTTTAATTCTTACAGGAACTCTCTTAGGTAAGTGCTGTTATCATTGCTATATTACAGATGAAGAAACTGAGGCAAAGAGCCCTGTAGATATTGGCCTGGGTTTACAGACATCCAATAACTACTCAAGTCCATCCTGTATCCATGATTCTCATGCTTCAATAAACATAAAAGTCATGAGTGAGGGGGTATATTAAAATTCAGATTTCCAAGCTCCACTCTCTGATAGGTCTGGAGTTTGACTATCAGTTTGCATTTCTACTAACACCACTAATTCTGGTGCAGGTGGTCCATGGAGTATACTTTGAGAAACATTGGCCTACAGCTTTCTGTGTGAATTTACTAAAACACTAATCTCATCATTTCTTGGCTGCTTGGAAACTTTCCTTGGCTCCCTATTGCTTTTAGGGGAAAGTCCAGATCCCTTGGCATGGCACATAAAATCCTCCACAGAGTTACTCCTGACAATCTCTCCAGCTTAATCTTCAGCCTGTTCTTCCCATACCACACTTCTTACAATGGCTTAGCTGTTCATTAATTTACTCATTTACCCAACCACAATTAATACGTTAATTTACTCGTGTGTGGTACTAGATGTGGAGATACAGCCAAAGTGATTGGTCACATGCTCTCAAGAAACATAAACTAGTGGAGATTAATTTTAAGGGGCATGTACAAAATGCAATGAAAGCAGAGGAGAAGGAGCACATGAGTCTGCCTCAAGTCAAGGAATGTGTCACTGAGGAGGGAGCATTTGAGCTGAGACTTAATGGATCAACAGAAGTTTACCTGGTAGACTGAAAGAGGGGTAGTTCCATGGAGAGAGATGTAGCATGTAAAGTTGTAAGGGAATACATATTCCAGAATCTATATGTAGTTCTGTGATTCTCGAGTGAAATTAGAAGGGGATGACAGAGTAGTTTTCAGAGCTGAAGCTAGATGTGTAAGCAAGGGCTAGGGACTTATATACTGCAGTAGGCCAAGATCTAAGATGGCCCCCAAGATTCCCAGTGTTAGCTGATTTGATTTTGCCCTGCAAATTCCCTTACCCCTTGAATGCAGGAAGGACCTGTGAATATGATGCACTACCACTCCAGTGTTTAGGTTACTGATCAGTTGACTTCGAGTTCATCAGAAAGGGAGATTATCAAGTGAGCTCTTAAGTGGAATTAAGAAGTAAAGACTTGCACCCCTAATGGCCAGGAAGAAAGACAAGAAATGTGAACTGCCTGGGGGAAGCATGTGACAAGGAACTGCAGGTGTTCTCTAGAAGCTGAGAATGGTCTCTGGCAAACAGCTCGCAATACAATGGAGCCCTCATTCCTACAAATGCAAGGATCATTTCCTGAACTCTGCCAACAGCCTGAGTGAGCTTGGAGGAGGAACCCAAGCTTCATGAGAATTGTAGCCCTGGCCCAGACCTTGGTTTCTTCCTGGTGAGAGGACCAGTTAAGCTGTACCTGGAAACTGGGAGATCATAAATTTACATTGTTCTAAAGTGCTAGGTTTGTGTCAGTTTGTTATTTGGCAATAGAAAGCTATCACATACTCCATGCAAAAGAATTTAGAATTTTCCCACAGGTAATTGGGAAATATTAAAGGATTCTGAGCAATGTCATTATATCCATGTTAGAAATAGGAATCTGACCACGGTATAGAGAATGAATGGTAGAAGCTGAAGGGGAAAATCCTGGGTATTTTTACCTTTTTTGCCTTACTTTGGACAGCATGCTTTGTGTTTCCTCACAGCCCCCGCCTACATGATCTCAGCTCCTACTGAGCAGTCTCCACCATGGCTCTACCTCCCACTGGATGGCTACAAATTCTGGCCCATGGTAACACTGACGACACCTGTTGTTCTTCAATCCCTGGTAGATAGGTAATGGCTGATCTCTGAGTTACCTGTGATTGCTGTTTGGCTTTCCAGAAATTTAATCACCTTTTCAACCAGTTTCCTCCTTTAAATTCCTTATATTTGAAATTTCTGGAGTTGTTTCTGTTTCCTGACTAGATCCTCACTGATCCAGAAGGTAAATTGACAAGTGTGGGTGATTGATTATATGTAAGAGCGAGTAGACAGTGAAGGATCTCTGATGACTTATGAGTTTGAGCCACCAGTTAGATGATGATGCTGGTGAGTTTTCACTGGTGAATTGAATAAAATATTTAAAGAAGAAATGTCACTTATTCTTTAAGAAGAAGAAATGTGTATGTATAATCATACACAAACCTGTTTAGAAAATGGCAGAGGAGGTATATGTCACACATTTTTCTATGAAGCAGTGAAACCTTGATATCAAAATCTTGCAAAACATAACAGAGAAAGAGCTACAAACCAATATACTTCCTGTATATGATGCAAAAAAGTCCTTAACAAAGTATCAAGTTGAAACCAGCAATATATAAAAAGAATGAAAGGAAAAAAGTATGATCATTTCAAAAGACATAAGATTTTGACAAAATCCAACACCTGTTCATGATTAACAATAAAACCTCAGACTAGAAATAGAAGGAAACTTTCTCCACATGATAACTTACATGTCTCATGATATTTAATGATGAAATACAACACTTTTCCTAATCAGAATTAGACAAGGATGCCTTGTCTCACCACTTCTATTGAGCCTTGTCCTGGATATCCTAGGAAGTGCAATAAGGTAAAACAAATCAAAGGCATAAATATTGGAAAGGAAAATTTGAAAGCGTCTCTATTTACATACATGTTGTTTATGTAGAAAATTCTAAGGAATCTGCAAAACAATTATTCAAACTAATTGAATCTACCAAAGTGACATGACTCAGTGTACAAAAACAATAGTATATATTCGTAGTGGCACAAAACACTTGGAAAAAGTTTAAGCAAACAATTCATTTATGAGAGCATCAAAAACATATGATTTAGAAAGAAAAATAAGACATGCATGATCTCTACATTTTTTAATGCTGGATGAAG
This sequence comes from Manis javanica, assembly GCF_040802235.1. Lineage (NCBI taxonomy): Eukaryota > Metazoa > Chordata > Mammalia > Pholidota > Manidae > Manis > Manis javanica. Next base: position 128,542,449 of record NC_133174.1, on the reverse strand, counting down.
GCTAAATATTAACATGTTCATTCTCCCCAAATCAATTGCTAAATTCATGTAATAAAATAAAAATCCTGGAGGTTTTTGTGTAAAAATTGACAAGTTCTTTCTGAAATTTATGTAGAACTTCAAAGGACCTAGAATAATCAAAACTTTGCCCCATCTTTATTGAGTTGTAATTCACAAATAAAAATCATGTATTTAAGTGTATGGTGTCGTCTTTTGATAATACATGTAAATTGTGAAGTAATAGCCATGATCAAGCTAATTAATATATCCACCACCATAACACAGTTATTGTTTTCTTTCTTTTTTGTGTGGTGAGAATAATTAAGATCTGCCCTCTGAGAAAATTTGAAGCATTCAGTACAGTATTGTTGACTATATTCACATTGCTATACATAGGATCTCCATAATTTATCTTGCATAACAAACTTTTCTACTTGTTGACCAACCCCTCCCTATTCTCCCTTACCCCCAGCCACCATTCCACTCTGCTTCTATGATCTTGACTATTTTAGATTCCACACATAAGTGAGATCATGGAATATTTGTTTTTATGTAGCTGGCTTATTTCACTTAGTGTAATGTCCATGTTCATCCCTGTTGTCGTAAATGGCAGGCTTTCCTTTATTGAGGCTGAATGATATTTTATCATACATACATACCACATTTTCTTTATCCATTCATTAGCAAATAGACATTTAGGTTGTTTCCATATCTTGGTGACTGTGAATAGTGCTGCAATGAACATGGAATACAGATCTCTCTTTGACATATAAATTTCATTTCCTTTGGCTGTATACACCGAAGTAGAATTGCTGGATCATATGGTAGTTCTATTTTTAATTTTTCAGGAGCCTCCATCCCGTTTTCTACTCACTATACCAAGTTACAATCTCACTAACAGTGTACCAGCACCCCCTTTTATTCACATTCTCACTAACACTTATCTTTTGTTTTTGATTATAGCCATTCTAACAAGTGTGAGGTGATATCTCATTGTGGTTTTGATTTGCATTTCCCTGATGGATAGTGATGTGCAGCACCTTTTCATATACCTGTTGGGCATTTTAATGTGTTTTTTTGAAAAATCTCTATTTAGTCCTTTGCTCATTTTTTTAATCAGGTTATTTGTTTTTGTCATTAAATTGTATGAATTGCTTATGTATTTTGGATATTCCTTTTTTGCTCGATGTATGGTTTTCAAATATTTTTTCCCATTCTCTAGGTTTTCTCTTCACTCTGTTCAAAGTTTCATTTGCCATACAGAAGCTTTTTAGTTTGACACTATATCCCACTTGTTTATTTTTGCTTTTGTTGCCTTTATTTTGAGGTTATATCTAAAAAATCATTGCCCAAATCAATATAAAGAGGGTTTTCCCTTATGTTTTCTTCTTGTTTTAAAATTTGGGGCCTTAAGTTTAAATGGTTAATTCCTTATGAGTTGATTTTTGTTTATGGTGTGAGATATGAGTTGAGCTTTGTTATCTGCATGTAGTTGTCCAGTTTTTCCAAACTCATTTATTGAAAAGACCATTTTTTCCCCATTGTGTGTTCCTGCAACCTTTGTCAAAGATCAGTTGACTGTAAATGTGTGGATTTATTTCTGGGCTCTTTATTCTGTTCCATTGGTCTGTATGCCTGTTAGTATGCCAGTACTATACTCTTTTGATTACTGTAGCTTTGTAATGTATTTGAGATCAGGCATTGTGATGCCATCAGCTTTGTTATTCTTGTTCAAGATTGGTTTAGCAATTTTGGATCTTTTGCAGTTCCTTATGAATTTTAGGATTTTTTTTGTATTTGTGAAAAAGGCCATTGGAACTTTGATAGGGTCTGTACTGAATGTGTTGGATTGCTTTGGGAGTGTGGACATTTTTACAATATTAATTCTTCACATCCATGGACATAGGCTGTCTTTCCATTTATCTGTGCCTTCTTTAGTTTCCTTTATTTCTAAAAATAATTTTGGAAGTATAATTCTTTCATCTCTTTGGTTAAGCTTATTTCTATGTATTTTCTACTTTATATTGCTATTACAAATGGGATTGTTTTCTTCATTTCCTTTTTTGATAGTTTATTGTTTGTATGTAGAAAAGCCAATGATTTTTCTATGTTGATTTTGTACCCTACAACTTTACTGACTCATTTTCTAGTTCTAATAGATTTTTCATTGAGTCTTTAGGTTTTTCTACATTTATGATCATGTCATCTGCAGAGATAGTTTAACTTCTTCCTTTCCTATTTGGATGCCTCTATTTTTTTTGCTTGTGTAATTGCTCTGGCTAGGGCTTTCAGGACTATGTTGAATAGAAATGACAAGTGTGGGCACTCTAGCCCTGTGCCAGATCATAGAGATTTCGCATTTTTCCCAACTGATTTCTATAAAGTTATCTGTGGGCTTTTCATATATGGCCTTTATTGTGTTGAGGTATAGAATAGCCAAATCTTGAAAATGAACATAGTAAACTTATGTATATGGATTCCACTGTTACCATAAAGATTCAGTGATTAAATAGAGTGGTGAACTGGCATAAAGATAGAAAAAGAGATCATTGGAGCAGATTAGGGATGCTAGAATTAAACCCAAACTTCTAAAGTCAACTGATTTTTGGCAAATGTGCCAGTGTAGCACAGTTGTGAAAATAAAAGTCAACAGTCAACAAATGTTACTGGAACAACTGGATAACCATATAGGAAAAGAAATTAATCTTAACCCCCACTTTACATCATATGCAAAATGTATGATGGATCATAGATGTAAATGCAAAGCTTAAAATATAAAGCTTCTAGAGGGAAATATAAGCAAATATCTTTATAATCTGAGGGTAGGCAATGTTTTTTGTAGAAAACACAGAAATAAATATAAAAGCAAGTCTCTTTGTCAATTAGATTTTGTGAGAATAAATAACTTCTTTTTTTATTAACCCAAAACCCAAAGATGCTACAACCATCAATCAATTTCTTTTTTTATTAAGGTATCATTGATATACAATCTTATGAAAATTTCACATGAGCAGCATTGTGGTTACTACATTCACCCATATTATCAAGTCCCCCCCACACACCCCATTAGAGTCACTGTTCCTCAGTGTAGTAAGATGCTATAGAGTCACTACTTGTCTTCTCTGTGTTATACTGCCTTCCCCGTGAACCCCCTTTATTATGTGTGCTAATCATAATACCCTTTAATCACTTTCTCCCTCCTTTCCCACTCATCCTTCTGAACCTCTTTCTCTTTGGTAACCTCTCATCCCTTCTTGGAGTCTGTGAGTCTGCTGCTGTTTTGTTCCTTCAGTTTTTGCTTTGTTGTTATACTCCACAGATGAGGGAAATCATTTGGTACTTGTCCTTCTCTGCCTGGCTTATTTCACTGAGCATAATACCCTCTAACTCCATCCATGTTGATGCAAATGGAAGGATTTGTTTCTTTCTTATGGCTGAATCGTATTCCATTGTGGATATGAACCACCTCTTCTTTATCCACTCATCTACGTATGGACACTTACGTTGCTTCCATATCTTGGCTATTGTAAATGGTGCTGCAATAAACATAGGGTTGCATATGTCTTCTGGAATCTGAGAACTTGTATTCTTTGGGTGAATTCCTAGGAGTGGAATTCCCAGGTCAAATGGTATTTCTATTTTTAGTTTTTTGAGGAACCTCCATATTGCTTTCCACAATGGATGAACTAGTTACATTCCCACCAGCACTGTAAGAGGGTTTCCCTTTCTCCACGTCCTTGCCACCATTTGTTGTTCTAAGTCTTCTCGGTGCTGGCCATCCTCACCAGTGTGAGGTGATATCTCATTGTAGTTTTAGTTTGCATTTCCCTGATGATTAGTGATGTGGAGCATCTTTTCATGTGCCTGTTGACCATCTGAATTTCTTCTTTGGAGAATTGTCTCTTCATATCCTATGCCCATTTTTTAATCAGGTTATTTACTTTTTGGTTGTTGAGGCATGTAAGTTCTTTATATATTTTGGATGTTAACCCCTTATCAGATAAGTCATTTACAAATATATTCTCCCATACTGTAGGATGCCTTTTTGTTTTGCTGATGTTGTCCTTTGCTATACAGAAGCTTTTTAGCTTGATGTAGTCCCATTTGTTCATTTTTACTTTTGTTTCCCTTGCCCAAGGAGATGTGTTCAGGAAAAAATGCTCATGTTTATATTCAAGAGATTTTTGCCTATGTTGTTGTCTAAGATTTTTATGGTTTCATGACTTACATTCTGGTCTTTGATCCATTTTGAGTTTACTTTTGTGTATGGGGTTAGACAATAATCCAGTTTCATTCTCTTGCATGGGGCTGTGCAGTTTTGCCATCACCAGTTGTTGAAGAGGCTGTCATTTCCCCATTGTATGTCCATGGCTCCTTTATCATATATTAGTTGCTCATATATGCTTGGGTTTATATCTGGGCTCTCTATTCTGTACCATTGGTGGTCTATTGTTCTGTTCTTGTGACAGTACCAAATTGTATTGATTACTGTGGCTTTGTAGTAGTTTCAAGTCAGGGAACGTAATCCCCCCAGATTTATTCTTCCTTCTCAGGATTGCTTTGGTTATTCAGAGTCTTTTGTGGTCCCATATGAATTTTAGAACTATTTGCTCTAGTTCATTGAAGAATACTTGTTGGAATTTTGATAGGGATTGCATTGAGTCTTTAGGCAGGATGGCCATTTTGACAATATTAATTCTTCCTATCCATGAGCATGGGATGTGTTTCCATTTATTGGTATCTTCTTTAATTTCTCTTAAGAGTGTCTTGTAGTTTTCAGGATATAGGTCTTTCACTTCCTTTGTTAGGTTTAATCCTAGGTATTTTATTCTTTTTGATGCAATTGTGAATGGAATTGTTTTCCTGACTTCTCTTTCTGCTAGTTCATCGTTAGTGTGTAGAAATGGAACAGATTTATGTGTATTAATTTTGTATCCTGCAACTTTGCTGAATTCAGATATTAGTTCTAGTAGTTTAGGGTTTTTTATGTACAATATCATGTCATCTGCAAACAAGGACAGTTTGTCTTCTTCCTGCCAATCTGGATGCCTTGTATTTCTTTGTGTTGTCTGATTGCCGTGGCTAGGACCTCCAGAACTGTGTTGAATAAAAGTGGGGGAAATGGGCATCCCTGTCTTATTCCTGATCTTAGATGAAAAGCTTTCAGCTTTTTGCTGTTAAGTATGATGTTGGCTGTGGGTTTGTCATATATGACCTTTATTATCTTGAGGTTCTTGCCCTGTACATCCATTTTGTTGAGAGTTTTTATCATGAATGGATGTTGAATTTTGTTGAATGCTCTTTCGGCAACTATGGAGATGATCATGTGGTTTTTGTCCTTCTTTTTGTTGATGTGGTGGATGATGTTGTTGGATTTTCTAATATTGTACCATCCGTGAATCCTTGGAATAAATCCTAGTTAATCATCATGGATAATCTTTTTGATGTATTTTCGAATTTGGTTTGCTAATATTTTTTTGAGGATTTTTGCATCTATGTTCATCAGGAATATTGGTCTGTCATTTTCTTTTTTTGTGGTGTCTTTGCCTGGTTTTGGTATTAGGGTGATGCTGGCCTCATAGAATCAGTTCGGAAGTATTCCCTCCTCTTCTACTTTTCAGAAAACTTTAAGGCAGATGGGTATTAGGTCTTCACTAAATGTTTGATAAAATTCAGCTGTGAAGCCATCTGGTCCAGGAGTTTTGTTCTTGGGGAGTTTTTGATTACCAGTGAAATTTCATTGCTGGTAATTGGACTGTTCAGATTTTCTGTTTCCTCCTGTGTCAATCTTGGAAGGTTATATTTTTCTAGAAAGTTGTCCATTTCTTCTAGGTTATCCAGTGTGTTAGCACATAATTTTTCATACTATTCTCTAATAATTCTTTGTATTTCTGTGATGTCCATAGTGATTTTTCCTTTCTCATTTCCAATTCTGTTTATGTGTGTACACTGTCTTCTTTTCTTCATAAGTCTGGCTAGGGATTTATGTATTTTGTTTATTTTCTCAAAAATAATGAACTCCTGCTTTCATTGACTCTGTCTATTGTTTTATTCTTCTTGATTTTATTTATTTCTACTCTAATCTTTATTATATCCTTCCTTCTCCTGACTTTGGGCCTCATTTTTTTTTCTTATTTATCTAGTTTCATTAATTGTTAGTTTAGACTGTTCATATGGGATTGTTCTTTCCTGAGGTAGGCCTGTAGTACATTATAGTTCCCTCTTAGTGTGGTTTTCGCCACATCCCACAGATTTTGCAGTGTTGAATTATTGTTATTTATTTCCATATATTGCTTGATCTCTGTTTTCATATGGTCATTGATCCAATGGTTATTTAGGAGCATGTTGTTAATCCTCCATGTTTTTTTGGGCTTATTGGTTTTATTTGAATAGTTTATTTCTAGTTTCATACCTTTGTGCTCTGAGAAGCTGGTTGGCACAATTTCAATCTGTCTGAATTTACTGGGGCTCTTTTTGTGGCCTAGTATATGATCTTTCTTGAAAATGTTGCATGTGCACTTGAGAAGAATGTTTATCATGCTGCTTTTGGGTGTAGTGTTCTATAGATATCTGTTAGGTCCATCTGTTCTAATGTGTTGCTCATTGCCTCTGTCTCCTTACTTATTTTCTGTCTGGTTGATCCGTCCTTTGGAGTGAGTAGAGTATTGAAGTCTCCTAAAATGAATGCATTGCATTCTATTTCCCCCTTCAATTCTGTTAGTATTTGTGTCACATATGTAGGTGCTCCTGTGTTGGGTACATAGATATTTGTAATGGTTGTATCCTCTTGTTGGATTGATCCCTTAATCATTTTGTGATGTCCTTCCTTGCCTCTTGTGACTATCTTTGTTTTGAAGTCTATTTTGTCTGATCCAAGTGCTGCAACTCCTGCTTTTTTCTCTCTATTAGTTGCATGGAATATCTTTTTCCATCCCTTCACTTTAAGTCTGTGTACATCTTTGGGTTTAAAGTGAGTCTCATGTAGGCAGCATATAGATGGGTCTTGTTCTTTTATCCATTCAGTGACTCTGTGTCTTTTGATTGGTGCATTCAGACCATTTACATTTAGGATAATTATCAATAGGTACGTACTTATTGCCATTGCAGGCTTTAGATTTGTGGTTACCAAAGGTTCAAGGGTAATTCTCTTACTATCAAATAGTCTAACTTAACTCACTTAGTATGCTGTTACAAACACAACCTAAAGGTTATTTTTTCCTTTTCCTCCTTTTTCTTCTTCCTCCATTCTTTATATATTAGGTATCATATTCTGTACTCTTTGTCTATCCCTTGACTGACTTAGGTGTTAGTTGATTTAATTTTGTATATGTTTCATAATTAATTGTTCTATTTTCTTTACTGTGGTTTTATTTCCTCTGGTGACAGTGATTTAGCCTTAGGAACAGTTCCATCTATAGCAGTCGCTACAAAATACACTGTAGAGATGGTTTATAGAAGGTAAATTCTCTCAACTTTACATATCTGAAAAATTTTTAATCCCTGCTTCAAATTTAAATGGCAACCTTGCTGGGTAGAGTATTCTTGGTTCATGGCCCTTCTGTTTCATTGATTAAATATATCATGCTACTCCCTTCTGGCCTGTAATATTTCTGTTGAGAAGTCTGATGATAGCCTGATGGGGTTTCCTTTGTATGTGATCTTTTTTCTCTCTCTGGCTGCTTTTAATATTCTGTCCTTATCCTTGATCTTTGCCATTTTAATTATTATACTTCCTTGGGTCCCTTGTATTGAGAGATCTGTGCACCTCCATGGCCTGGGAGTCTATCTTCTTCCCCAGATTGGGGAAGTTTTCAGCAGTTACCTCCTCAATGACACTTTCTATCCTTTTTTCTCTCTTCTTCTTCTTCTGGTACCCCTATAATGCAAATATTGTTCCGTTTGGATTGGTCACACAGTTCTCTCAATATTCTTTCATTCTTAGAGATTCTTTTTTCTCTCTGTGCCTCAGCTTCTTTGTATTCCTCATCTCTAATTTCTATTCCATTTACCATCTCCTCCACTTTATCTAATCTGCTTTTATATCCCTCCATTGTATCTTTCATTTCAGATTATTTTATTCCATGATGATTGATTGTCCGTCCATTATTCTTCCCTGAGTTCTTCAATATTTTTCTTTACCTCCATGAGCATGTTCATGATTTTTATTTTGAAATCTCTTTCAGGAAGATTGGTGAGTTCAGTTTCACTTGGGCCTCTTTCTGTTGTTTGTGGGATTTTGGTTTGAACCAGTTCCTTTTATGTTTCATATTTGTAGGTGGCATCCTGTAGTGTCCAGAAGCTCTACTCTCTGTAGCTTTTCAGCCTCTGGAGTGATGTCGGGGGTTGCAGGGGAGTGGCGCTGGTGAGGAAAGAACTGTTTCCTGCTTCCTGGTTGCTGTGCCTGTCTCCACTGCCAGAATCAGTGGGCCAAACATACAGGTGTAAGCCTCTATGCTTTCCGTTTGTAGCTGCCATAGGTGGGGCCTCCCTCTGGCTGGCCTGATGCCAGTGCATATGCCTAGGGCTGCCACTTTACAAGCCGGTTCGGCTGGCTGGGAGGAAGGCGTAGCAGGCTACGTGTAATGGTGGGGGGCCTTGGAGCTGCATGGCCAGCTGGAGGTATGGAGCACCTGAAGCTCCTAGAAGTTCCCAACTTGCTGGGCAGAGTGTACCTGGACAATTTTGTCTACCTGTTCTTTCTCCTGATCAGTAAGCTCTTTGCATTCCTTGTCTCTTTAGCAGCCCTCTCGCAGTTAGGAAGTCTCTCAGACTGCCCACCTTTCTTTTGTCCCAGAGCAGCCAGATGTGGATCACTGTTTCCATGAGTGGCTGCAATCTCAGTCTCTCCTGGTATTCTGCCTGTCTTAGCTTTCCAACCTCACTAATCTCTACAGCACCATGCAATGTAAATTCATGCTCCCAGAGCAGATCTCCAGGACTTGGTGTTTAGCATTCCTAGGCCTCCACCCCTTCCCTGATCTGTTTCTCTTCCTCCAGCTGGTGTGCTGGGGTGGGGGAAGGGCTTGGGTCCTGCTGGATTATGGCTTTGGTACGTTACCCTGTTCCACAAGGTCTGTTCTCTTCTACAGGTACCTGCAGTCTGGTGCAGCCTTCTTTCCTATTGCTCTTTCAGGGTTAGTTGTATTAATTATATTTTCATAGTATATGTTGCTTTGGGAGGAGGCTTCTGTCTCACCTCTCATGCAGCCATCTTTAATCTTCTGTCCTCATTGCGATTTTAATTTGCATTTCCCTGATGATTAGCAATGTGGAACATCTTTTCATATACCTGTTGGCTATCTGAATTTCTTCTTTGGGGAAGTGTCTGTTCAGATCCTCCACCCATTTTTTACTTAGGTTATTTGCTTTTTCATGTTGAGGCGTGTGAATTCTTTATATATTTTGGATATTAACCCTTATCGGATATATCATTTACAAATATATTCTCCCATACTGGTTGCCCTTTTGTTCTACTGATGGTGTCCTTTGCTGTACAGAACCTTTTTAGCTTGATGTAGTCCGTTTGTTAATTTTTGCTTGTGTTTCCCTTGCCTGAGGAGCTGTATTCAGGAAAAAGTTGCTCATGTTTATATTCAAGAGATTTTTGCCTACGTTGTCTTCTAAGAGTTTTATAGTTTCATGACTTACATTTAGGTGTTTGATCTGTTTCTATTTTACTTTTGTGTATGGAGTTAGACAGTAATGCAGTTTCATTCTCTTGCAGGTAGCTGTCCAGTTTTTCCAACACCAGTTGTTGAAGAGGCTGTCATTTCCCCACTGTATATCCATGGCTCCTTTATTGTATATTAATTGACCATAAAAGCTTAGGTTTATATGTGGGCCCTGTGTTCTATTCCATTGATCTATGGGTCTGTTCTTGTGCCACTACCAAATTGTCTTGATTACTGTTATTTTGTAGTATAGCTTGAACTTGGGAAGTGTAATCCCCAAGGACATTTTATCAGAAGGTACTCTTAAGAAATTGAATAGGCAAGCCAGATGCTTGGAGTAAATATTCATTAAAAATATTAAGCATAATGAGAAGGTAAAAAAGACTGTGTTTTCCCTGCAACTCCATTTTTTCTATTATAGCTCCCCACTTTTTCTGTTTTACCATTGATTATAATATTATTATTTATCTGCTTGTTTAGTTGTTCTGTGGATATATAATTCATATGAGAGCAGGGTCTTCTTTCAGTTTCTAGCTCAGTATACACAGTAGTTGCTAATGAGATATTATTGAATAAATAAGTAGTATTTATCCATTGTTCTTGCAGGGGCTGGAACTGGCCATTTATTTGCTGGGTGTGAAGTGATTTCATCCAGATAGCCAACTTGGCTGTTTGTATGATTCTCTAGCTGCACCTTTCACAGCTCAGACTGGATGTGCTTTGGTATTTTGTATTGTTGAGACATCTTTATTCCATGCCTCTTCCTGAGAAAGAGGATTTTGATGTTTGTTAGTCACCTGGAAACTGAACCAATCTTTTAGGTTTGTATTGTTCCTTAACTTGTTCTTATCCTTCACTAGCAACTAAGTTGCAATGCTCCTAACTTTCATAGTAAATCTTGTGATTTGGAATGACAAAGCCCAGCACTTTGTCATGGGTTCAGAGTTGTTTACACATATTGATGAGGATATCAAAGTATTTCAAGGTCAGATGGAAGCACTTAAATGAACTGTGCATCATCTTTTTGCAGGAAGCATTGACTTTGGCGCTCATTACAGATGGGACTTAGCAACCTTACCTTACATCATAAAATGCCAGAAAGATGGTGGACACTGAGAACAATTTGGTTATTGATTGTTTACATACTAGCCAGTGTTAAAATTTTGCTTTCATATTCTTAAAATCAATTCCCATTTATTTGCACACAAGTAAAGAGGGCAGGGTTTTGAACTCAAATTGACACCTAAATAAATGCACCCGATAAATGCTTGTATTTGGCCAGCATTTCTAACCACCATCTGGATGGGGCGAAGTGGATAATTTGAAAAGCTGTGTTTACTCTGAATAAATTTGAGAAATTCTATTTCAGCCCAATATGTATTTAATGATAAAACACTGGATTAGAAAAACTGAAGATTACCATTCGAGAGGGTTGTTATAGATTAGCCAGCCTTAGCCTTGGTTTCAACAGTCAAAGTTAGAAGGGATAATGGCACGCTGTAGGGTGTGAGGAGAAAGCCATTGGCTGCCTTTGAGGAGAGGATTTATCTGGGCTCTTGTCTGACTATTCAACACTCCAGTTACCCATCACTGGAGAACTCACTAACTCAAGTTTCATTACAACTATGTATTTCTTTTAACACCTTCTATATGCCAGGCAGTAGGCTGCCTACTCAATTTTTATATTTCCACAACACTTTTATACTCATTTCCTCATGTAGTTCCCATAGCTGCCCATCAACATAAGCACCATTAGCGTTATTTAACAGGTGAAGAAACTGAGGTCCAGAAGGGCTCATATGATGCCACAACACCAGTAACTGGCAGACCAGAATTCTAATTCCTCTCTGTGTCACTCCAGAGTTTTGCTTTGGTTTTCCTTCCCCATCACAGGTATAATAACATCAAGTGAAAGATCATGCAGGAAGAGGTGAAGACAGTTAGAGACTAAGGTAGGATGCTGCAGGGTTCATACAGGGTGGTACTTCTGAGGCCCAGGGCTCAGAGTGAAGCATTTCTGGAACTGTTATTGAAGGTATGGACTCATTATAAGAATTGCCTCAGAGAGCTCCTAATTTTTCAGGGAGCCATACAGAGTGATCCCTGGGTTCTCCCTACACCCACTCCAACCTGCAGAAATATTTCCAAGTCTCTGCCACCCATCCTGGGAAGGGAAGCCGTTAGAGATGAAAGGATGGTCCATCTGAGTGATCTATTTCTTTGGGTTCTCTGGATGGAGGAAAGTAGCCCAGTGAAGATAGATCCCATCCTCAGGGGTTCATGTGAAGCTTGTCCTGGACAGTCAGTGGGGAGGATAGAGGGTGTAGTGCCCTTCTCCAGTAGGTGCACAGGAACTGGATGACCTGGGCCTGCAGAGTGTGTGGGGATTCTGGCCCTGGGCTCAGGAGATTCCTGACTAAGAACAGAGGCTGGCTGCTTTTGAGAACCCTCAGTGATTCTATACTGCTGAAGGCCTTGCTGAAGGTTGGGCCTCTCTAGCTTCAAACAGGACAATAGCTTGACACACACAAATTAGAGTGACTGGAGTTTCAATATGTGGACTAGGATTCTGACTCTAAGAACAGTTTTGGAGCTCAGGATTCACTGAACTTGTCCCTGAGGCACTGGTAAAGACCTGGAGGTGCAGACCTGGGAACCTGGAGCCCCGAGGTGTTATTAGCAGGGGAATTTGTTGCAAATGGAGGCAACACTCCATAGCAAAAAGAGCCCACATCAGAGAGCCAGACAGGCCTGGATTAGATAAAGTTCAATTCTGCCACCATTTAGCTGTGTGTCCTTGGGAAAGCTCCCTGTGCTCTCTGAGCCTCAGTCTCCTAGTCTGTAAAATGAAGATAATAATTATACCTATCTTGAGGAAGTATTAAGTTTCCTTGGTTAAGGGCATGCACAGTTCTTAACTTTCTGCCTGATATACAGAAATCATTTAACAAATGATGGTGAATAGCGTTATTGTTGTGACCAATGAAACTCTTCTTTTCTGAAGTCTTTCTTAGCTCCACCATTTCATCATTCTAGAATTTAGATCTTCTTCTCTGTGTCTGGATGGAGTTCCACCTTTTGGGCCTACTATCAGGGAAGTTATGTTCCACCATACTTACCAGTGACCTTGCCTGTATCCTTCACACATATGAGCTCTGCAAGGACAGGAACTGAGTCTTGGTTGCCATGTATCTACTGCTTAGCACATAATACTTGATACATGTTTGACTATTTGAATTAAAACATCAGAAGTAGATTACCATGACCTTCTTATCTGACATCCCCATTCCCAGTGTGGACGTGGTGACACCTGTTCCTCCCTCTCAAGCAATCCTGGAACTTAGGAATGAGGGCTTCAGATAAGAGAATATGGTATTTATTCTGGTTCACTCAGTCAGTGAATATTCATTAATCATTGTTGGGAAAAGCAATCTCATGTGTGCATGCGGTCTTTTGACCCCTACTCAGCCACATAAGAATGACCTTGGGCCTGGAACATTTCCTTGCCGACAGTCTTGACAGCCTGTGCTGGGCTTACCAGCTTGTGTGGGAGTTTTTCCCTGTTTCTGACTTAATGTCTGCTTCTTTGTTCTGCTTATGCGTTTACATTATATGCTACCTGGCTCACTCCACTGCTCTGTTCCTGGAGCGGAGGGAATGGGATCCTTCATTTGCATCGGGATTGGTGGGTGCAGACCATCTTCCTGTGGGCCAAGACCTGCTGGCCACAAGGGATCGAAGCTGACTTTGCTCTGTCTCTTCTCTATGTGAGTAAAGCATTGTTTCATCCAGTGCCTGTGTGAGCCATACCTTTCTTGGCAACCTCACACCATGATTAAAATCCTGAAACTGCTGCTCCTAGTGGCAAGCATTATTTGGCTCTTTGCTATCCTCCGTACAGTGGGACTCCTTCCCTGGAGGTGGTGACAGGTGTCACTTGCTAGACAGTCTAGCAACCACCTGTATTTTCTGGGCATCATGTGAGTGAGTTTCTTGGGAGGTATAAGAGTAACCAAACTTGGCCTCTCCACTCCAAGTGGTTCACGATTTATGAGGAATGCCAGTACACAAAAATAATAATCACTTGCTAAATACCTACTACAAGCAGGGACTTCTTTTGAACTAAAACTCCTTCTCATTCCATTAAGCATAAAGTAACAAATGTCTTTGTTTTGTTAGGATAGTCCTGGTTTATTCTTGTTGTTCCAGTAAAATGATTAATAGCACCATTTCACTCTCAAAAGTGTCTTGATTTGAACAATAAATTATATGGTCAGTCTAACTAAGCCACATGGGCTCTTAAATATGCTTTCTCAGAAGTGTAAGCAGAGTACTGTGAGAATTCAGAATAAGGAGCAATTAGATCTCCTTGGGGCTGGATGATGGAAGGTTATGGAAGGGATGGAATTTAAGGAGGACTAAATAGAAGTTTTGACAGCAGAGGCGGTGATTATTGATATGTTTTTCCTTTGTTATGAGTATCTTTGTACTTGAATGTCCAAAGCCAGGATCAGTGAGTTTTGATATAAAACATAGGGATGTACATCTAAGCACAGAAAACCAAGTGAGTAAAAACTAAGACATAAAATTTATCGATCCTTTGTTTTGAACGAGGCGCTATGCTAAACAAGTCATGTGCATCATCTCATTGAATCCTTGAAAACTATGAGATAGTGCCTACAAACTATCATCCCCTTTCTACAGGAGAGGAAATCAAGGCTAAGAGGGGTTAAATGACTTGTTCAGGGTCTAACAACTAGGAAGTGATAGACTCAAGAGTCATATAGAGGTCATTCTGAGTCCAGAGATCACATTTTATAAATAGGGATATAATTGACATACCACATTGTGTAAGTTTAAGGTGTACAGCACATTGATTTGATGCATTTATATTTTGCAATATGATTACCATTGTAACATTAGTTGACACCTCTGTCATGTAACATAATTACCATTTATTTTTTGGGGTGAGTACATTTAAGATCTAGTCTCATAGTAACTTTGAAGTATATAGTACAATGTTGTTGACTGTCATCACCATGCTATGCCTTAGAGCTCCAGAATTTATACATCTCCTACCTGCAAGTTTGTACCCTTCGAACAACATTTCCTCAATTCCCCCACTCCCACGGCCCCTGGTAATCACTGCTCTACTCTGTTTCTATGAATTTGGCTTTTTTAGACTCCACATATAAGTGCTATCATACAGAACTCCTGAATTTATTGCAGAACTATTCATAGTGGCGAAAATATGAAAATAACCTAAATGTCCATCAACAGATTAATGGCTAAAAAATATGTGGTATATTTGTGTGTGTGTGTGTGTCTATATATAATGATTATTCAGCCATGAGAAAGAAGGAAATGCTGTTATTTTTGACAACATGGATAGACCTTGATGGCATTATGCTATAAGGTAAGTCAGAGGGAGCTCACATTTTAAAATTCTTTACTGTCCTGCTTCCAGAAATTTCCATAATCTGAAATAGAAATTCCACATTGCTCATGTATAATTCAGTCTCAGTTGATAATAACAACTATGCTAGGGACCACCATGTATTAAGATCCATGATATGCCAGGCACTTTATAAAATTTATTTTGAATCCTCATAACAACCCTCCCAAGTAGGTACTTCTCATTTTATAGATAAGGAATTCAGGGTTCATAGAGATTAGTCACCAACTCTTAAGTATAAACTTCCTGTACTTCAAGATCGGGTAAAAATGGTAAGCATGAGAATGCCTTTGGACAGCATGAAGACTGTACACTAATGGATTTCATTAGACTTCCTGAGCTGGTAAGAAATGCAAAGCCTCCTGTTCTTTTTAAACAGTGGGCCTTGGAGAAATAACAAAGTAGAATGCTATCTCTTTGTTTTCTCAGAGTCAGGAGCCATGTAACCATGGGCAAATTCATCCTCTCTAGGAGTTCGTTCCTCATCTGTACAGCAGAGATAACTCCTACCTCACAAGATTAAATGAGAAAGTGCATGCAGATTATCTAGCCCAGCATCTATCTGTTCATTACCTTTCCCTTCCCTATAATTACAGATCTTGCCTTTCTGTGGATAGCTGGCAGGTTTCTGTTTCACCTTTGCAGCAGTCATGGCTGAAATTCAGCTTGAGAATTTTTCATGTTAGGAATTTATAATTTTCTACATTAGAATTTGAATAAATTGGGGAGATTAAGCTGGAACAATTTTTACAAATCTAATGGTGTACAAATAATACAACATACTATGTGTTATGGGGTTTAAAAAAATGAAGTATAGTTAATAGAGTTTTCAGGTGTACAACATAGTGATCTGACAATTATGTATATTATAAAATCCTCAACAGGATAAGTGTAGTTACCATCTGTCACCATACAAAGTTATTGCAATGTTATTGACCATATTCCCTATTCTGTGCTTTTCATCCCTGTGACTATTTTATTTTATAATTGAAAGTTTGTCCCTATTTAATCCCTTCACCTATTTTGCTTGTCTCCCACTCTCTCCCCTGTGGCAACCACCAGTTTTGTTCTCTGTATTTATGAGTCTGTTTCTGTTTTGTTAATTTTTTTAGATTCCACCTGTAAGTGAAATAATATGGGATTCTTCTTTCTTGTCTGACTTATTTTACTTATCATAACACCTCTAGATCCATCTATGTTGTCGCAAATGGCAAGATTTAATTTTTTAAATGGATGAGTAGTATATCCATTCATCTATCAATAGTCACTTATGTTGCTTCCATACCTTGGCTTTTGTAAATAATGCTGCAATGAACATAGGGGTGCATATATTTCTTTGAATTGGTATTTTCACTTCTTTTGGATAAATACACAGAAATGGAATTGCTGGATCATACGGTATTTCTATTTTTCATTATTTGAGGAATCTCCATACTATTTTCCCAAATGGTTGCACCATTTACATCTCCACCAACTAGGGTTGCCTTTCTTCCACATCCTTAATAACACCTGCTGTTTCTTGTCTCTTTGATACTCCCATTCTGACAGGTGTGAGGTGACAGCTCATCGTGGTTTTGATTTGCCATTCCCCGATCATTAGGGATGTTGACCATGTTTTCTTTCAATTACCTGTTGGTCATCTGTATATCTTTTTTTGGGAAAATGTCTATTCAGGTCCTCTGCCCATTTTTTAATTGGATTATTCATTTTATTGGTGTTGAACTGTGTGAATTCTTTGTGTATTTTTGATATTAATCCCTTACCAGAAATATCATTTGCAAGTGTATTCTCCCATTTGGTGGGTTGTCTTTTTTTGTTGTTGATGGTTTGTGCAGAGCCTTTTTAGCTTGATGTAGTCCTGTATGTTTATTTTTGTTTTTGTTTCCCTTACCAAGGGAGACATATCCAGAAAAAAATTGCCAATGCTGATGTTTAAGAGTTTACTGTCTATGTTTTCTTTTAGGGGTTTTATGGTTTCAGGTCTTATATTTAGGTATTTAATCCATTTTGATGTTATTTTTGTGTATGGTGCAATACAGTGGTTCAGTTTCCTTCTTTTGCATGTTGCCCAGTTTTCTCAACACCATTTATTGAAGAGCCTAGATCTTCCCCATTGTATATTCTTGCCTCCTTTGGCATAGATTAATTGACCATATAAATGTGGTTCTATTCTGGGCTCTCTATTCTGTTCCATTTATCTATGTGTCTGTTTCAGTGCCAGTTCCATACTGTTTTCATTGCTACAGCTTTGTAGTATAGTTTGAAAATAGGGAATGTGATATTTATAGCTTTGTTCTTCTTTCTCAAGGTTGCTTTGGCCATTTGGGGTCTTCTGTGGTAGTGTACAAATTTTAGGATTATTTGCTCTAGTTCTGTGAAAAATGCCATTAGTATTTTGATAAGGGTTGCATTGAATCTGTTGATTGTTTGGGGCAGTATAGCCATTTCCAGAATATTAATTATTCTAATCCATAGGCATGGAATATATTTCCATTTATATGTGTCATTTTCAATTTCTTTTATCAGTGTCTTAGAGCTTTCAGAGAACAGGTCTTTCACCTCCTTGATTAAGTTTATGGCTAGGTGTTTTATTCTTTTTAATGGAAGTGTAAAGAGGAATTTTTATTAATTTTGCTATATGCTAAGTTGTTATTAATATGCAGAATGCAACAGATTTCTGTATATTAATTTTTTATCCTGCAAATTCATTGAATTCATTTATTCTAAATAGTTTTTTGTGGAACCTTTAGGGTTTTCTATATATACAGTTTCATGTCATGTGAAGATAATGACAATTTTACTTCTTCCTTACCAATTTGGATGCCTTTATTTCTTTTTCTTGGCTGATTGTTGTAGAAGCTGGAGCAATTTTGTATGTGAGTTTTTCCCCTTTGAAAAATCCAAGCAGTCTGTTTTCTGACTGTTTACATGGAAATACTAACCTCCCAAGAAATGTACATGACAGAGGATTCTAAAATGTGATATTTTTGGGTTGCTGCATATTTTTAATAATACATGGACATTTAGAAAAAAAGGTTATACACTGAAGAATAAATTGCTCTTCCCCACTGCCTTCCATCTCCCAGTCACCCTTCTTAGCAGTAACCACTACAATTATATTGTGTGTCATTCAAGAGAGATTCTGTTCATATTCAAGCATATCTGTATATTTTTATCTCTCTGCTTTTCTTCCCCACAAATATGATCACATAATCTAGACATTGTTTTGAAGCTTGTTTTATTATTTAACAATATGTCTTGGCAGTCTTTCCCTTTCAGTGTGAATAGATTTCTCTCATTATTTGTAATGGCTGCATTGTATTCAAATATATGGACATCCTATAATTTGTGTGAACAGTCCCAATTTTGTTTATATTCTTCTGCTATTACAAAAAATTTCAAAGGCATTATCTTCATATACACACCATTGCTCACATGCACATAGAGTCATTAGAAAAATGGCTATTACTGGAATCATTGGATCAAAGTATATATATTTACAATGTTAATACATATTGCTAAATTATCCTTGAAAGAGGGTGTCCTGGTTTAATTACCACCAACAATTAATTATGATATTTCTTTACATTCTGGAACACAGGATAGTTTTTATCTTTTTCAGTCCTAGTTGAAACATGATCATTTGTTTCAGTTTAATTTTGTATCTCTTTTATAAGTGACTTGACCATTTTTCACATATTTAAAAGTCATTTGCATTTCTTTTCCTATATATATATTTCTTGCCCATTTTTCTTATGGATTAGTAAATATATTTTATTGTGTTTATAACTTCTTTATGTATTAATGTTTTAGGTTCTTTACCTTATGTGTTGGAAGAATTATCTGCCACTTATCTTTTTATGGCATTCATGGTATTTATATATTGAATACTTTAAATTCTAATATCTCTGTTAGTTATGGTTTTTGGTGTATGTGTCATATATACTAAACATTTCTGAGAATATACTAAATCATATTTCCTTGTTTTCTTTTATTTCCTTAGTGGAATCAGTTTCAAAGAAAACATTGAACATTTTTATCTATCTGGTATTTATATTTAGTACAAGTATAGTATAAGTATAAATAAGAAATGGTACAGGTACTCAACCTAATTTTTTTTTAAATGTCTATCCCCTTGGCCTAATACAATTTATTAAGTAATTCATTTCCCCCTATTTTAGGTGTCTCCTTTATAAAAAACCATATTTTTAAAATACATATTTTGTTCTACTTCTAGATTCTCTGTCTGTTGATTTGTCTATTCATTTATTGGTGTCAAACTGTGTTAATTACCTGAGTTTTATGCTATTTTAATAGGTGTTATTACTAGCACCTTGTCACTCCTCTTCTTGTTTAGAATTTTCCTTGGCTTTCATACAAGTCACATTTCCATTTGAACTTCTGAATAAGTGCAGTTTATTCAAAATAGAATCCTCTTTGTGTTTTGTCTGGATTGTTGAAATGCATAAATATTCTCAAGAGAATTGCTTCAGCAAGAATTATTTCTATTGCTACCTTAAATGGGTTGTTTTCTTTGATTTTATTTTCTAACTGGTTAATATATATAGGAAAGTCAACATTATTTTTAAAAAATAATTTCCTATGCAGCAATGAAAATTGTGATGGGGAAGCATATGTACTGAGTGTATATGATGAGTACTCTGGTTCCAGTTTTGAAATACAAACATACATAAAGATTTCCAGAAAATATATTGGCAGGCCATGAGCCAAAATGTCACCTTTGATTATTTCTGAATGCTGATCTTTTGTTATCTTCCTTGTGTTGTTCATTGTTTCCCATATTTGTTGCAGTAACCATGTGTTATTGTTATATCAAGTGGAGAGAAAAATATTTTTAAAAGGCAGTTGACAGCATAGTTGAGTGGTAAAACTTTGGGCTATAAATTAGGTGCTCATATAGGGAGCAAGGGAACAATATGATCAGCTGCATAATCAGGGTAGACTAACTGCTATAATACACTGCCCCAAAGACTCAGTGGTTGGAAACAAAAGTTTGTTTCTTTCTTACAGTCTGATGCCAGTCCACAGGGACTGGGACAGGGTGTGTGTGGGGGAGCTTTTTCATATAGTAGGTTTTAGGGGGCCAGCCCAGATGAGATACGCTCATTCCATTCACATTCCATTGGCCAGCACGCAGTCATATGGCCATATCTAGCTACAAGGGTGACTGGGAAATGTAATTTAGCTCTGTGCCCAGGAAGAAGAGAACATGGATAATGGTGAGCACTCACAGATTCCAGTGAATCCAGTTAGCACTTACAGGTGTACTAGTTATTTGCATCATTTTTCAGGTTAGTTGTTAGGGGGTGTTCTTTCCAGGAGGCATTCTCAAAGTTGTTCTGAGTACCCAGATTGTCCTTGAATAACTAAATATGCAGAGATATGTCCTACCTCCCCCAGGATTCCCATGTGCATTTCTTGGTATCTTACCTCTGTCCAGTTTTCTTGTGCATTGTCAACTCCAGTCCAAAGTTCAATCCTCAGACTCTGATTACCCCCCTATAGATTTGCTCTTGCTTGGTATCTTGATTTAACTCAGAATCTTTTGTCTATATTGGGTGCTGTTTTCTCTATGTACAATGCTTTGGTGAACTGTCTGAACTCAATCCATCTCCTGCTTCCTGACCTGACACTAGGTTGTGAGGTAGGCATCTCAAAAGGACTCTTTGTCATCTTACCTGGGGATGATTACTTCCTGAAGAAGGAGAATATAATTTTTCCTGTCCTGGTTTCTGGAGGGTGATTGATGAAGTACTTAGAGTTCAGTTCATGCAGTTACCTTCCCAGTGTCATTTGGTACCCCAAATTTATGTAAGGAAGCTGATGGAAGTATGCAGTATAGCCTGAAATGACTTATCTGGAAAGCATCATTGATAGACAACTGAAACCATCACCTTCTCACAAAGCATCAAAATGCATGATATGGTGAAAACATTCACTGTGTTCATAAAGGACAAACCCTCAATAAATATCCCAGGAACCCAGGGTCTGATTTTGCCAGTTCTGTATGTACAGTGAAAGAAACTGTTTGTTTCTTTCCCATGGGGGCTTCAGAATTTAACTCTTTTTCCACCCAGAACAAGTTTTCTGTGATGTTTTAAATGGGGCCTTTACTTAAGTAATTTATGTGCTTTGCTCAAGTTTTGCTTTCCAACAAGCTGCTAGGCAAAGAAAATGACTGGAGCCTATGACAATCCATGGGTCTTGAAGTCCAGGGCTATTATTAAAGTAACATTTCCCTTATAATAAAAGTAATGTATAGAGAAAAAAGATGGTGGAGTAGGAAGGCAGGATGGAAACCTCCCAAAAACACATAAAAGAAGAAAATACAGCAAATACAACTAAACCTGAAACTGAAGACTGCAGAAATGACCATCTACACCTGGGGAAGAAGAGAAAACCACACAGAAAAAGATAAAGTGACAGAGCCACAATCAAGAAGGACACGAGTCCTCCTGCAAACCAAGTCCACAGGTTAGAGAAAGAGGAACAAAGCAGGAAGGAGATAGGAGCCCAGGATCACTGCACACCTGGCCCTGGAGATCTCCTTCAGTAGCATGAGCCCACATTATATTGAGTTCTGGTGATTAGCACTGCTGGACACCAGGGACAACTCAAACACTCTGGGAAGCTGAGACTTCAGCCACTGTGGAGGACAGGCAGGCTCCACCAGTCCAGAGACCCAAAGAAGAGGCAGCAGTTTGAAAGACTTGACAGCAGTGGTAGTGGTGCCAGAGGGGTGAGGATTGGATGGAGCTCTCTCCTCAGATAAAACGGCATGTGGATGAAACCTCCCCAGCCCTCCCTTGGCCAAACAGGTCAGGAAATCTTGGGAGCCCCAGATGCTTCATCCACCTTGCTGGCAACACAGCCCCAAGCCACTTTCCTGCAAGCACTGCTGGTGAGCCAACCAAGTTGGCCCAGCAGCATCATCAGACTTTGCTGCCTGGCAGTCAGAGGGACACTCTCCCATATATCTTGGCTCTGTTTTAGTCCAACTGGGGAGGTGCCTGCAGGAGCCAGCACCAAGAGCTCCTTCCTCCCTGTAGGTGTCCAAGCCTACTGTGCATCTGGCCCAGGCAGAGCCACACATCAGCCCACACACCCCATTAACCCTGAAGCCCCACCATTCCTACAGGGCAGGCACAGGGTGGCCTTCCCACAATAATCCCAGGAGTGACTACTGCTCAGATCACAAAGGCACACCTGAAACAAACTGCCGGTGCAGTCTCAGACCAATACAGAAGACAGACGCCCTCACCCACTGCATGCCAATAGCTTGGGCTCCCATGAAGTAGAACCAGGCACTGGAGGGTAAAGCATCCTGAGCTTCTGGGCACCATAGGACACCTTCTTCATAATGCCATTACTCTGCAGGCCAGGAAGAATAGCAGAGCCATCTAATACAGAAGAAGAAACCCAGAAACCCAAATATAATAAGGAGGCAGAGGAATATGTTCCAAACCAAACTTCAGGACAAGATATCAGAAAGAGGGCTAAAGGAAATGGAGATCACTAATTTTCTTGATAAAGATTTTAAAAAAGAAAAGTCATAAACATGCTCACAGATTTATAGAAAAATATCCAAGTTCTCAGGGAGGACTTCAACAAAGAGAGAAAAAACCTGAAAAAGAGCCACTCAGAGCTGAAAAATACAGTATCTGAAATGAAACATACAATGGAGGGATTTAAGAGTGGATTACTGCAAATAGAGGAGACAGAGTGAAATTGAAATTAGAGAGCAAGAACACAATGAAGCTGAGGAAAAGAGAGAAAGAAGTATCTCTAGGAATGAAAGAATGATAAGAGAGCTGTGTGACCAATATGACTGAAACAATATTTGCATAATAGGGTACCAGAAGGAGAAGACAGAGAGGGAGACAAAGTCTCTCTGAGGAAATAATTGCTGAAAACGTCCCCAGTCTGGGGAAGGAAAGAGACACTCAGGTCATGGAAGTTCAGAGGTCCCCTAATAAAAGGATCCCCAGCAAGACAACACCAAGACATATAATAATTAAAATGGCAAAGATCAAGGATAAGGAAAGAGTACTGAAAGCAGCCAGAGAGAAAAAAGATTCCTTATAAAGGAAACCCATTTGGCTATCAGCAGACTTCTCAGCAGAAATTTTTCAGGCCAAAGATAGTGGCATGATATATTTAATATACTGAAGCAGAAGGACCTCTAACCAAGAATCTTTTACTTGGCAAGACTGTCAATTAAATTCGAAGCAAGGATTGAACAATTTCCAGATAAACAAAAGCCAAAGAAATTCACCACCACTAAGCAAGACATACAGGATATGTTAAAGGAACTGCTGTAGATGGAAATGTTCCTAAGGCTAAATAGCTTTCACCAGTGAAAATAAACCCACAGTAAAGGTAGTAGACCAACTAATTACCAAACAAGTATGAATTATAAGAAAACAAAAGAGGGAAAATGAAGTATACACAAAATCAGTCAAGGGATACACAAAAAGTGTAGATTATGACATCTAATACATAAAGTGTGGAGGAAGAAGAAGTAGAAGAAAAAGTAACCTTCACATTGTATTTGAAGTAATCACCAATTTAAGATTGACTGTTATATAGTAAGGAAGCTATTCTTGAACTTTTGATAACCACAAAACTAAAGCCTACAATAGATATACCAAAAAAAAATTTTTTTAAGAGAAACCCAATCACAACACTAAAGAAAACCATCAAATAAAAAGAGAAGAGAGGAAGAAAGGAACACAGATAAGCAACAAAAACAGCCAGGAAACAATTTAAAAAATGGCAATAAGTACATGTCTATCCACCTTAAATGTAAATGGACTGAATGCACCAATCCAAAGATATACAGTGGAAGAGTGGTTAAAGAAACAAGACCCATCTATATACTGCCTATAAGAAGCTCATTTCAGAACCAAAGACATACACACACTAAAATAGAAGGGATGGAAAAAGATATTTCATGCAAAATGCAAAAAATAAGGAGAAAAAAAGCAGGAGTAACAACACCTACATCGGAAAAAAATAGATTTCAAAACAAAGAAAGTAACAAGAGAAAGAATGACTTTACATAATCATAAAGGGGTCAATCCAAGAAGAGGATATAACCATTGTAAATATCTGCACCCAATATAGGAGCAATAAGAGCACCTAAATATGTAGAAGAAATACTAACAGAATTAAAGGAGGAAATAGATTGCAACACATTCATTTTAGGAAACTTTAACATACCACTCACCTCAATAGACAGATCAACCAGACAGAAAAAAAATAAGGAAACAGAGGCACTGAGCAATACACTAGATCAGATGGACTTAACAGACATGTACAGAACATTCCACCCAAAAGTAGCAGGATACATATTCTTCTCAAATGTACATGGAATGTTCTCCAGAATAGACCACATAATAGGCCACAAGAACAGCTTTGGTACACTCAAAGAGATAGAAATTCTATCAAGCAGCTTCTCAGACTACAATGGTATAAAACTAGAAATAAATTACACAAAGAAAAGAAGCCTACAAAAACATAGAGGCTAAACAACATGCTTCTAAATAATCAATGGATCAATGAACAAATTAAAACAGAAATCAAGCAATACATGAAGATAAGTGAAAACAAAAACAGCAGCCCCAGAACCTGTGGGAAGCAGAAAAGACAGTTTTAAGAGGGAAGTACATAGTGACACAGTCCTACCTCAAGAAACAAGAACAATCCCAAGTAACAGTCTAAACTCACAATTAAAGAAACTAGAAAAAGAAGAACAAATGAAACCCAAAGTGAGTAGAAGGAGAAACATAATAAAGATCAGAACAGAAATAAATAAAATAGAGAAGAATAAAACAAAATAAAGAATCAATGAAACCAGGAGCTGGTTCTTTGAGATAATAAACAAAATAGATAAACCCCTATCCAGGCTTAACAAGAAAAAAATAGTACACTCATAAACAAAATCAGAAATGAAGAAGGAACTGGAGATGGGAAAAAGAATGCGGTGTGAGAAGTGAGGCAGAAACCTCCTCCCAAAACCACATGTAACACAAAAATACAGCAAGTACAACTAAGCCTGAGAGAGTGACCCATAGACTGCAGAACAGACAGCCTGCATCTGGGGAAAAAAGAAGACCTCACAGAAAAGGGTAATGTAGCAAAGCCATTGTCCAGCAGTACGCAAGCCCTCCTCCCACTTCAGCTCACAGGCTGGAGGAAGAGAAATGGAGGAAGAGAAATAGAAGCCCAGGACATCTGAACACCCAGTCCTGGAGATCTGCTCTGGTAGCACTAACCCCCATTATATGGTGCTCTGAAGATTAGTGGGGTTGGAAAGTAATGACAGGCAGAATACTCAGACAGACTGAGATTCCAGCTGCTTGTGGAGAACAGGTAAACACAACTGTCCCCCTTGGAACAAAAGAAAAGCACTTTGAAAGACTTCTGAACAGAGAGAGGAGTGAGTGCTGTGGGGGCAAAGATCACACAGAACTTGCTACTCAGAAGGGACAGGTGGGCAAAGTTGTCCTGCCACACTCAGCCCAGCAGGTTGGGAATGCCCAGGAGCTTCAGACACTTCATCCCCCTGGCTGGCAATGAAGCCCTGAGGTCCCTCACTGTGATATGCAACCTGCTGCTCTTTCCTCCCAGCAGGCACCAGTCCTGCTCATCTGCTGCCCCTGCCATCATGCCAGGCCAGCCACAGAGTGGCCCTGCCTATGGCAGCTACAGGGGCATAGCACAGAGGCTCTTCCTGTGTTCTCAGCCCAAAGGACCTAGCAGTGGAGGCAGGCACTACAGCCAGGAACAAGAAAGAGCTCTTTCTACCCAGAAAGCACTGGTTCTGCTCAACTGTGACCCCCACCATAGCTAAGGTGCTTGGCAGCTCCAGAGAGTAGAACTGCCAGAGAGCAGAGCTTCGGGGCAATAGAGGGCACCACATACACAGAGCTATTATCCCATAAGAAACACACACAAAAATTAAGAAACAGAGGAATTTTGTCCAAACAAAAATTCAAGAAAAAACTCCAGAAAGTGGCTTAGTGAAATGGAAATCACTAATCTTCCTCATAAAGATGTAAAAATAAAAATCATACACATGCTAATGGAACTACAAAACAATATTCTAGATCTCAGGGAGGACTTCAAGAAAGAGAGAAACTTTGAAAAAATAAATGAACTGAAATGAAACATACAATGGAGGGATTTAAAAGTAGATTATATGAGGTAGAAGAGATGGTAAATGACACAGAAATTAGAGAACAGGAGTACAAAGAAGCTAAGGCACAGAGAGAAAAAAAGGATCCCTAGGAATGATAATAAGAGAACTGTGCAACCAAGGGAAATGGAACAATATTCGCATTATAGGGATATGAAAAGAAGAAGGAGAAAAAGGGATAGAAAGTCTCTTTGAAGAAATAATTTCTGGGAATTTCCCCAATCTGTCATGGTCAGGTCATGGAGCCTCTCAGGTCATGGAAGTGCAGAGATCTCCCAACACAAGGAACCCTAGGAAGACAACACCAAGACATATAATAATTAAAATGGCAAAGATCAAAGACAAGGGGAGATTACTGAAAGCAGCCAGAGAGAGAGAAAAGATCACATATAAAGGAAAGCCCCTCAGGCTATAAGCAGACTTCTCAGCAGAAACCTTACAGGCCAGAAGGGAGTGGCGTGATATATTTAATGCAATGAAACAGAAGGGCCTCCAAGCAAGAATACTCTATCTGGTAAGATTATCACTTAACTTCGAACCAGGGATTAAACAATTTTCAGATAAACAAAAGTTGAGGTTATTTACCTCCCACAAACCATCACTACAGTGTATTTTAAGGGACTGCTATAGATGGAGGTACTCCTAAGGCTAAATAGCTATCACCAGGAAAAATAAAACCACAGTAAAGGAAGCAGACCAATTAATTACTAAGCAGATGAAAAATTAAATTAACTACCCACAAAGTTAGTCAAGGGATACACAAAGAATGTAGAATACAACACCTCATATATAAAGAGTGGAGGAGGAAGAAGAAGAAGGGAGAAAAAAAAGAACCTTTAGGTTATATTTGAAATAAGATAGTAAGTGATTTAAGTTAGACTGTTAGATAGTAAGAAAGCTTCTTTGAACCTTTGGTAATGACAAATCTAAAGCCTGCAATGGCAATAAGTACATATCTATCAATAATCACCCTAAATGTAAATGGTCTGAATGCACCAATCAAAAGACAGAGAGTTACAGAATGGATAAAAAAATAAGACCCATCTATATGCTGCCTACAAGAGATTCACTTCAAACACAATGACATACACATACAAAAAGTGTGGGGATGGAAAAAGATATTTCATGAAAAAATAGGGAGAAAAAAGCAGGAGTAACAATACTTATATAGGAGAAAATAGACTTCAAAACAAAGTAGCAAGAGACAAAGGAGGACATTACATAATGATAAAGGGGTTAGTCCCACAACAGGATATATCCATTATAAATATCTATGCACCCATAGGCACATATAGGGACACCTAAATATGTGAAACAAATACTAACAATTAAAGGGGGAAATAGAATGCAATGCACTCATTTTAGGAGACATCAACACACCACTCACTCCAAAAGACGTATCGACCAGACAGAATATAAATAAGGAGATAGAGGCACTGAACAATACATTAGTATGGATGGACCTAACAGACATCTACAGGACACTCCACCCAAAAGCAACAGGATACACACTCTTCTCAAGTGTACATGGAACGTTTTCCAGAATAGATCACATACTAGGCCACAGAAAGAGCCTCAGTAAATTCAAAAAGATTGAAATTGTGCTGACCAGCTTCTCAGAGCATAGAAGTATGAAACTAGAAATAAATCATGCAAAGAAAACAAAAAGCCCACAAACACATGGAGGCTTAACAACATGCTCCTAAATAAACAATGGATCAATGACCCCCCAAAAAAACAGAGATTAAGCAATATATGGAGACAAATGAAAACAACTCAAAATTCTAGAACCTGTGGGACAGTGAAGACAGTTCTAAGAGGAAAGTATGTTGCAATACAGGTTTATCTCAAGAAAGAAGAACAATCCCAAATGAATGGTCTAAACTCACAAATAATGCAACTAAGAAAAGAAGAACAAATGAGGCCCAAAATCAGTAGAAGGAAGAACATAGTAAAGATCAGAGCAGAAATAAACAAAATTGGAAAGGGTAAAACAATAGAATCAATGAAACCAGGAGCTGGTTCTTTGAGAAAATAAACAAAAAAGATAAACCCCTAGCCAGACTTATCAAGAAAAAAAGAGAGTCTACCCACATAAACAGAATCAGAAATGAGAAAGGAAAAATCACTATGGACACCACAGAAATACAAAGAATTATTAGTGCATACTATGAAAAATGATATCCTAACAAATTGATAGCCTAGAAGAAATGGACAACTTTCTAGAAAAACACAACCTTCCAAGACTGACCCAAGAAAAAACAAAATCTGGACAGGTCAATTACCAGCAATGAAATTGAATTAGTAATCAAAAACCTACCCAAGAACAAAACAGCTGAACTAGATGGCTTCACTGCTGAATCTTATCAAACATTTAGAGAAGGCCTAATACCCATCCTCCTTAAAGTTTTCCAAAAGTAGAAGAGGAGGGAATATTTCCAAATTCATTCTATGAGTCCAGCATCACTAAAACCAAAACCAGGCAAAGACAGCACAAAAAAAGAAAATTACAGACCAATATCCCTGATGAATATAGATGAAAAATACTTAACAATATATTAGCAAACCAAATTCAAAAATTCATCAAAAAGATTATCCATTATGATCAAGTGAGATTTATCCCAGGGATGCAAGGATGGTACACTATTTGAAAATCCATCATCATATACCACATCAACAAAAAGGTGGACAAAAATCACATAATCATCTCAATAGATGCTGAAAAAGCATTTCACAAAATTCGACATCCATTCATGATAAAAATGCTCAACAAAATGGGTCTAGAGGGCAAGTACCTCAACATAATAAAGGCCATATATGACAAACCCACAGCCAACATTATACTTAACAGGAAAAAGCTGAAAGCTTTTCCTCTAAGATCGGGAATGAGACAAGGATGCCCACTCTCTCCACTTTTATTCAACATAGTACTGGAGGTCCTAGTCACAGAAATCAGACAATAAAAAGAAATAAAAGGCATCCAGATCGGTAAGGAAGAAGTTAAACTGTCCCTGTTTGCAGATGACATGATGTTGTACATAAAAACCCTAAAGAATCCACCCCAAAAGTACTAGAACTAATAACTGAATTCAACAAAGTTGCAGGATACAAAATCAATACACAGAAATCTGTTGCATTCCTATATATTAATGATGAACTAGCAGAATGAGAAATCAGGAAAACAACTCCATTTACAATTGCATCAAAAAGAATACAATACCTAGGAACAAACCTCACCAAGGAGGTGAAAGACCTATACCCTGAAAACTGTAAGACACTCCTGAGAGAAATTAAAGAAGACACCCATAAATGGAAATACATCCCATACTCATGGTTAGGAAGAATTAACACTGTCAAAGTGATCACCCTGCTTTTTAGCAATCTATAGTTTCAGTGCAATCCCTATCAAAACACCAACAGCATTCTTCAGTGAACCAGAACAAATAGTACTAAAATTTATATGGAACCACAAAAGACCCCAGATAGCCAAAGAAATGCTGAGAAGGAAGAACAAAGCTGAGTGTATTATGTTCCCTAACTTCAAGGTCTACTACAAAGCTACAATAATCAAAACAATTAGTTACTGGCACAAGAATAGATGCATAGATGAATGGACCAGACTAGAGAGCCCAGATATAAGCCCACACATATATGGCCAATTCATACACAATAAAGGAGCCGTGGATATACAATGGGGAAATGACAGCCTCTTCAAAAACTGGTGTTGGCAAAACTGGATTATTGTCCAACTCTATATACAGAAGTGAACTTGAAATGGTCAAAGACCTAAACATAAGTCATGAAACCATAAAACTCATAGAAGAAAACATAGGCATAAATATCTTGAATAAAAACATGAGCAACTTTTTCCTGAACACATCTCCTCAGGCAAGGGAAACAAAAGCAAAAATGAACAAATGGGACTACATAAAAATAAAAGCTTCTGTACAGCCAAGGACATCATCAGCCAAACAAAAAGTCATCCTACAGTATGAGAGAATGTATTTATTAATGACTTATCCAATAAGAGGTTAACATGCAAAATATATAAAGAACTCATATGCTGTACTCCCCCAAAAAAAATAACCCAACTAAAAAATGGGCAGAGGATCTGAACAGGCACTTCTCCAAAGAAGAAATTCAGATGGCCAACAGGCACATGAAAAGATGCTCCACATTGCTAATCATCAGGGAAATGCAAAATAAAACCACAATGAGGTATCACCTAACACCAGTTAGGAGAGCCAACATCCGAAATACAAGAACCAACAAATGCTGGCAAAGATGCAGAGAATGGGGAAACCTCCTACACTGTTGTTGGGAGTGTAAATTAGTTCAACCATTGTGGAAAGCAATAAGGAGTTTCCTCAAAACACTAAAAATAGAAATACCATTTGACCCAGTAATTCTGCTCCTAGGAATTTAGCCACGGAAAACAAGATCCCTGATTTAAAAAGACATATACACCCCTATATTTATTGCAACACTATTTACAATAGCCAAGATATGGAAGAAACCTAACTGTCCATCAATAGATGAATGGATAAAGAAGAAGTGGTTCATATACATAATGGAATATTATTCAGTCATAAAAAGAAAAGAAATCCTGCCATTTGCAACAACATGGTTGGCTCTAGAGGGTATTATGCTCCATGAAATAAGCCAGGCAGAGAAAGAGAAATACCATATGATTTCACTTATTTGTAGAATGTAAAAGCAAAGCTAAACAGAAGGAACAAAAGAGCAGTAGAATCATAGACACTGAGAAGTGATTGTGGTTACCAACGGGGAGGGGTTGTGGCAGGTAGGGGAGAGTGTGATGAAGATAATGGGGCACAACAATTTGCAATCACAATATAAGTTGGTTATGGGGACGGTATTACAGCATGGATAATACAGTCAGTGATTTTGTAACATCTTTCTACATTTATTGATAGTAATTGCACTAGAGAGGGTGAGGGTTTAATAATATGTGTAACTGAACCACTGTATTGTACATTTTAATCCAAAATAAAATTGTATATCAGTAATACTTTAATAAAAATAAATAACCATAATGCATGACAATGACTTATGCTTTTGATTACATACTAAGAGCTCAGTGGTAGGCTCAGTGTTTTGCATCTATTGATTAATCTTTGCAACAATATTCTTAGGTAAATATTATGATTTCCATTTAACTTAGAAGGAAATTGAGGTCCAAAGATCCAGTATCTTGTTTAGGTTCACACAGCCAGTAAACAGTGATGCTAGAATTAGAATCTGGGTCCTCTGACAATGGAGCCCACACGCTTTCCTGCCATCAAATATTTCCTCTATTTGTAACAACTATGGCAAATTTGAAGAAGATAAAATATAGTGAAGAAAACAGCAAGAGCAAAACATATCCACAATAACTTTATCTAGAGATATTTATTAGATATCTATTATATTTGGTGCATTTTCTCTAAGTCTTTATCCCTGATGGATAAATTAATATATTTCTTTTAATGGAGTTTTCTTCATGGTATCTGTATCCTCATTTTAATATTTAACCTCTTATTGTGAGCATATTTTCAAGTCATTAAATTTTGTTGAAAGCATTTTCATGTTTGCATGCCATTCAACTCTACCATAATCCATTTAAGCAGTTCCTTATTACTGGACATTTTTCTTCTTTCAGTTTTTGATATTACAAAAACAATTATAAATAATTCTACCATAAATCTATTTGACTATATTTTGACTGATTATTTCCTTTTATAAATTCCTAGTAGAGTGATGTCAGTTGGAGCCCTGTGGGGGCAGTGGGAGTGATGAGGGGAGTGAGACGGTGGTAGCTGTTGTGAGAAGATGGAGTTTCCTGGAGGAAATGACAATTACCTGACAATCCCAGGGCCCTCACACCCCTTCCTGTCAGGGGCCGAGGACTTGGACCATTCTATAGGAACTCAGTATAGCGCCAACCCACCTGTTACAATTGATGTACCAATGACAGACATGACATCTGGCTTGATGGGGCATAGCCAGTTGACCACCATTGATCAGTCAGAACTGAGTTCTCAACTTGGTTTGAGCTTAGGGGGTGGTACCATCCTGCCACCTGCCCAGTCACCAGAGGATCGTCTTTCAACCACCCCTTCACCTACTAGTTCACTTCATGAGGATGGTGTTGAGGATTTCCGGAGGCAACTTCCCAGCCAGAAGACAGTTGTGGTGGAAACAGGAAAAAAAGCAGAAGGCCCCAAAGAAGAGAAAAAAGAAAGATCCTAATGAGCCTCAGAAACCAGTTTCGGCATATGCTTTATTCTTTCGTGATACACAGGCAGCCATCAAGGGACAGAATCCCAATGCCACTTTTGGGGAGGTTTCAAAAATTGTGGCCTCCATGTGGGACAGTCTTAGAGAGGAGCAAAAACAGGTATATAAGAGGAAAACTGAAGCTGCCAAGAAAGAGTATCTGAAGGCTCTGGCTGCTTATAAAGACAATCAAGAGTGTCAGGCCACTGTGGAAACAGTGGAACTGGATCCAGTGCCATCACAGACTCCTTCTCCACCTCCTGTGTCTACTGTTGACCCAGCATCACCAGCACCAGCCTTAACAGAGCCCCCTTCCCTGTCCTCTTCCATTGTTGTTAATTCCACTCTTTCATCCTATGTAGCAAACCAGGCATCTTCTGGGGCTGGGGGTCAGCCCAATATCACCAAGTTGATTGTTATCAAACAGATGTTGCCCTCATCTATTACCATGTCTCAAGGAGGAATGGTTACCATTATCCCAGCCACAGTGGTGACCTCCCGGGGGCTCCAAATAGACCAAACCAGTACAGCTACTATCCAGCCCAGTCAGCAAGCCCAAATTGTCACCCGGTCAGTGTTGCAGGCAGCAGCAGCCGCTGCTGCTTCTATGCAACTGCCTCCCCCACGACTACAGCCCTCTCCATTGCAACAGATGCCTCAGCCCCCAACTCAGCAGCAAGTGACCATTCTGCAGCAGCCTCCCCCACTCCAGGCCATGCAACAGCCTCCATCTCAGAAAGTTCGAATCAATTTACAGCAACAGCCCCTTCCTCTGCAAATCAAGTTTTGGCCTCCACCCACTCTGAAAGTACAGACTACCTTAGTCCCACCAGCTGTGGAAAGTAGTCCTGAGAAGCCTGTGAACAGCATCCCTGAAACCCACACAGTTGAGGAAACCTCTACTGAGACAATCTGTGAGATGATTACAGATGTAGTTCCTGAGGTTGAGTCTCCTTCTCAACTGAATGTTGAATTGGTGAGTGGGTCTCTTGTGACGCTCTCACCCCAGCCTCGATGTGTGAAGTCTGGTTGTGAGAACCCTCCTGTTGTGAATAAGGACTGGGACA
Organism: Manis javanica; assembly: GCF_040802235.1. NCBI lineage: Eukaryota > Metazoa > Chordata > Mammalia > Pholidota > Manidae > Manis > Manis javanica. The sequence goes on along the minus strand of NC_133174.1, from coordinate 128,508,756 downwards.
ATGAATACTGCAGCAATGAGTGTGTGGTGAAGCACTGCAGGGATGTCTTCCTGGCCTGGGTAGCCTCTAGAAATTCAAACACAGTGGTGTTTGTAAAATAATCCTTCCTGTTCTCCAAGCCAGTGAAGACTTATCTGCTGGGAATCCAAAAGCCTATTTTTAAAACACAAAGTTGGGTTTCTGGTAGTGCCTGATCTCAATCCATACTGGTCCTCCATGCTTCTCCATTTTCCTCTCTCTCCAACAGGAGCCAGGCTGTGCAGCAGGGCTATTGAGTTTACTGTACTCTAGAATTGCCTTTTACTTTCAAGTACAAGCAATGAAAGCAGTGATAATAGCAGAGGAAACGATGAAGGGAATATGGACAAACAGAAGGGTGGTGGTGGAGTAGGGGGATTGTTTTAAGGAAATGTGTTGGTGTAATTGTCATAGGATTTGCCTAAAAAATTATTAAAATAATGGGAGAGTACTCTGCTTTGAGCCTAGGAGAAAACACCACTGTGTGATCCATTTTAAAGGGGAGAAAAGCCTGCGTTAAAGGTTACCTCTCAATCAGAAAACTATTACTGTCACGTCTAGCTGTATATTACGTTGAGAACAAAGGTTTTCAACACAGCAGGCACAGCGGGCTGGAGGGAAAACAACCCTGCCGAGAAGTTTCTTATTTCTCTTTACGTCAACATGTCCCTCTTCATCTCAGTAATCAAAGTTTATGTATAAAAGGCAAACTCTATATCCTTAAATTAATATAAAAGGTTTCACCAAAGTTAAAGCTGTGTTCACTTGTATTTGATAAAATATCTTCTAACAGGCTTACATGATATAAAGGCTAATTTCCTGCACACTTTGGGCACTTACCTAATCTAAGATGTGCATATTTCATTTTTCTTGGAAATAACCTAAAAAGCAATACAGTAGTAGCAAAATCAGTGTTGTTACAAAGTAAGCAAATGTTTAGAGCATGATAGTCCTAATGATGACCTTAAATGAAACTCAAATCTTACCTTGAAAAATGCTGTCCCACAGAGCTACCTTCTTGATTACCATATTCACATAATACTTATTGTTAATCACTTTTTGATCCTAACAATACAATCCATTTTAATGCTCTCACTTAGTTTGAACCATCACAGCAACCCAATGAGGTAGATAATATTTCCAGATTTATACATAAAAAAAATCACACTGAGAGATGAGTTACATAAGATCACACACTGTTAGGTGGCAGAGCCAGAATTTGACTTCAAAATCTCAACTACAATATAAACTTTTATTTAAATAAGGAAAGAAGCTATTGTACAAATATTATTCTTCAGATGCAGCCTGCAGAACCATGGCTATGGATGCTTAGCTCTGTGAGGAAGTGCTTCTATAGATTTTTAGGTTTAGAGATGATACCATCTGGATACCTTTGCTTGAACCGGGCAACCACATCTGGGTCTAGTAGGTGGATCCCATCTAGTTGGTTTCCAAGGGTGATCCTGAAGCAAGGATAAAGAAACGGCAAATCAAAAATCCTGAATTAAATGTCTTAATACTGTTAAAAGATGGGTACCTTTTATTACGACTACCTATCATCAAATATTCATGCTAATTCTTTTTAAAAAGATCTTAATAATTGTAATCGTGAAAATGATAGTATGACTAGGAATCAGGCACAGATATTGCTGTTAAAACAAGCAGGATCCAAGGGCATTATGATTAACACACATAATGTACGGGGTCACGGGAAGGCAGTAGAGCAGAGAAGACAAGCAGTGACTCGATAGCATCTTACTACGCTGATGGACAGTGATTGCAATGGGGTGTGAGGTGGGTACTTGATAATATGGGGAAATGTTGTAACCACAATGTTGCTCATGTGAAACCTTCATAATACCTTAATTAAAAAATAAATAATTAAAAACAGGAAAAAAATTCCTAGTAGAATTACTATTTCAAACATGTGCATATGTTGACACATATTGTCAAATATAATGGCATCTTGATAGTGTCTATATCAGTCAGCCATAATTGACTTTAATATACTTCATAGTTCTAAGCAATACCAGAGGCATTTTTAAAATATGGCTATTGAATACAAAATATGTTTGGATTTATTCTTCTTTTTTTTTTATTTGGATTCCTTTTTAAGTGCTGTATCTTCTTCTTTACCTGAAGATCTATACCTTGGGAGTAAGGGAAGGATTGGGCCTCAACCCTACTAGCTCAGAAAGGGTTTGATGATCTCAGGAGACCTGAGGTGGGGTTGGATGCATTTGTAAGAGTGCATGGCTTCCACTAGGGATGACAGAACAGAAGCTGAGGGTATTCTGCCTACTATAAGGATGGTACATGGGTAGAATATTTGCAGCTACATGTTATGTGTGAGATTGTCATTCTTGAGTAGGGAAAATATGTAAAAATAACTTTGAGCCCTTTAATGTCTTGTCTAGCTTAGAGACTGAATTTCAAATACAAGCTATTTGAAGCTGTTATGCCTTTCCCTATGTAATGCCATTGCAGCAGCCCTGTAAGGCACATGGATTAAATATTGTTATCCTCACATTATAGAAGACAACAACAGCAACACTGAAATTTTCTCAAGCACATACTGTGGTATAGGCATTGTGCTAATACTTTGTATGTATTGTTCTCCTTAATGCTCGGAAGAACCCTGTGAAGTAGGTACTATATTTCATGGATAAGGACAATCAAACAAAAGAATTTAACTTAGTTAAAAGTCAGAAATTTAGCAGGTGGCAGAACTGGGATTCAAACCCACTTAGTTTGTCTACAGAGCAATCTCAGAGAGATTAAGTACCTCATTTAAAGTTTCTCAGACCTTAAGCAGTTGAGTTGGAACTCACATCAAGTCTCAGTGTTGACTGATCTTTCCTCTACACCAAGGCTCCACTGTAGCCATTTGGATGCAGTTGGGAGTGTCGGCTCTTAATTGAAGTGTCCAACACTGTTAAGAGTTTCTCAAGCACAGATAAAGTTTGCTCACAACCAACCAGTGGCAAATCGTTGGTTTTGTTCCTTGACACCTGTGTATGCCCCCATGTGTGTTTGTACCTTTGGGGTACAAGTTTCCATAGGCGCCATTTTACCAATGAGACAGGTAGAAGAATGGAGAGGTAATGAAAGTAGAGATCATAGCACCAATATCCCAGAGTTGCTGAGAGTATTATACACATGTTGGAGCATGCCTGTCACAAAGTAAGAATTCAGTAAATAATAGTTAATACTAATAGCAATGATGATGATGACAATTATCCTGTTACTGTGATAGGGTAATGAGCTCTTCTGTCTCATTCATCTTGTCCCAATGAAGGAACACTGGAGTCATTCACTGTCTTACTGGACCCATCATTATCTGAGAGATATGCAAATATTGATTTCATTTTGTATGAAGAAGTCCTCTTAGGAAGTTGCTGGTAAGGTAGGAGAAGCGGGCTATCACTGAGACCCTCTTATTTGTACCACAATCACAGAGGTGTCTAAGTGGAGGCATTATTTTCAATGTGTCAATCTCACATACATCTTTGTGCAGGAGCACTTCTACTTTTACACATTATACTTGTACTAGAGTACTTCAACCTGATAGGAAGCAACAAGCTACCCAATATGTGCTATTTTAAGTACCAAAGAGCAAAATCCTGTGGCAGTCTAGGAAACTTACATCTGCAGAAGTGCTGACACAGTGGAATGGAATTAAGTGGGACCTTATACCTAGTGCACTTCACCACCAGCATGTTTTATTCATCCTTGCTCAACTGTATGAATGGGCAATTTTCCTTACAGATGAAGAGACACTCTAGTAACAGAACTACAATTTTCTAAGAATTACTGAGCCCCTGTTTTGAAGGAAGAGGTTATTTTGGCTGGGAGAAATTAATAGTTTTCTTGTGTGTTTTCCCTTTACCAGTAAAATATGTGCTGTGTAGATTCTAGCTTTAATTTTCCTATGAACAGTGAATGCAAATAGTGAAACTCTACACTTCTGTTATCAATGCCATATATTCTAGTGGGGCTAGAACGAGACGGCTCTCAGTTGGCATTCTGGCTATAATTGTTTTGGGAAACAGTTCGCTGCCATGTGCAATAGTCTTCTGTGAGTAAAATTGCAACATTTCCAGAATCTCTCACCTGACCTTAGTGCATCTCCATAGCAGTAGGTGTTTCCAAGGGGTGGAGAGAAGTAGTCCATCTCCATATCAATAGGTAATTACAAGGGGGAACAAGAGCATATCTGGATAGGACAGGTTGGGTGGGGCCCCCTTTTTCTGCAGCCAGGTTGCAAGAGACATGGGCAAGCAGAAATGGAAGACTGCATATAGGCAATAAATGGGTTTCTCCCACTTTATTTCTCCCTTTGGCTGATCTGCTTTCAGAGGTGTTTTGCCCTGGGATTTCCCCCTGGAGTTACATCTGGCAGTAGTCAGCAGGACCTCTGAACCCGAAATCTGTCTACATGGGTGTGACCCTTGAGTGAGCTGCCCCTAGAGATGGTGGGGAGATGCCCAGTATCCCCCCATGAACGGTGGGGAGGTCCCAGTGGCTGCAGCGGTGAAGAGAGCAACTTCACCTGGGAGCCCCCTATCTGTGGGGCTTCCAAATGGGGAACCCCTAGTGGGAAATTGGTCTTTGGTAAAGCACCTCCTAGAGGGGTGGGGACTTCCCTAGAATTGGGGAAGAGTGGAGACACCAGAAGCTGTGAATTAGCCCTCTGTGAGATAGAAGACTGCTTAGAGGCCCTGAGTGGCTCTGTAGCAGCTGAGATTACGGGATGTCTTTTTCTCAAGATAGTGGAAAGGGTTATCAAGGAAAGAGAGAGATTTTGGCAGAAAGACACACATCAGCATTGCTTGGATGAGCTGGGTGATGACCTATGGATGCTCTTAAGAAAGAGAGACAGTTATTGAGAAGACAGGTTGTGCTCCCGGAAGATATGTTAGCAGTGAGGTGGTGGTGGTAGCTAGAGAATCTGCAATGCAGGAGGCTGTGGGGGAGGGGGTGGAAAGAGTGGTGCCTTCATCCCCAGAGATGGTAGAGGACATACTAAGGGAGGTGAGGGGGTGGGGCCAAGATCTGAACTGTTGCCGAGGCCACCGCCTGAGGCACTAGCCTCTCCTGTATTAAAGGCCTGCTGGATTGTAATAAGAAAATAAAACGCTACAACCACAGGCTCCTCAGGGGGAGAAACCACCCCTCCCCATGTTGTGGAGCACTCCATGCTCCGCTCCTATACCCAGGATGAGTTGGTGGACATGAGTGTCTGGTTTCGGCAGAAGCCATCGAAACCTCTGCCTACATGGCTTTTGCATTTCTGGGATATGGGGGTGGAAAACATTCTTATGTCATGTTCTGAAATGGGTAGACTGGCTGCCTTGACAACTCACCCTTCCTTCTGGCAGCAGTTGCAAAGTGCCTGTCACATCTCAGGGAATCAGGTGCCTCTAGATTGGCTGAAAGCAGCCACCAGGGCAGTTTGGCCTAATCAGGGTGATTTACCATACTTATCCACTAGCTAGAAAATGTATGCAGAGCTCCAGCAGGTGTTACAGGAGTTGGGCATAAAAAATATCATCTATAATGTGGACCCCCAGTGCCCCAATGAGGAGTTGTTCACCAGAGGAATGAGAAATCTGGTGCTCCATACAGCTCCCCCATCTCTGGGTGCCTAGTGACTATTCTTGCCCCCACATAGGGCAACCCATAAGTGAAGCTATTTATACTTTAGCAGACCTGGGGGAGGTTGAAACAATAAAAGCATGGAAGATAGTACAGAATACAACTGAAAGGACAGGTGTAAAGGGCCCCGTGAAGGTCTTGAGGACCCAGATGTGGGTTGATATGGTAAAGGGGGTGGGGGGTGGGGTAGTGAAAGAAAAACTGGATGGGCAGCCCAATAGGATCTTTTTAGAATTGTGGCACCAATTATAGCCAGAGCAGCAGTTCTAGCCACTGAGGTCCAGGACATGGAAGCTGGAGGCAAAGCCCCATGTCTGGCCTGTATCCCTGCAAGACTTCCTGGGGGACAGTACTCAGGATTCGCCTGAGCCCTCACCCCCACAGGAGGATGATTGGGCATTGTGATTTGACTGAGGGGAGGGTCAAGGTCCCCACCTTGTGGAACATGGTGGGGATTAGAGGCCACATGTAGAATTAGCAATTCATTGGTCCCCTGTGAATGTACAACATGTCCTGGTGCTGGTGGACACAGGAGCTGAGTGTTCTGATTTATGGCAACCCTGACTGCTTTCCTGGGACCCCTACTGTGATAGATGGCTATGGAGGTAAGGCAATTAGGGTGATGGAAACCGAAATCCCATTGGGGATAGGGCGTTTAACCCAAAAGGAGCAGACTGTGTACATTTCTTCCATCCCTGATATTTTGGTGGTAGATATCCTGCAGTCCTGTGGTTACAGACCACTGCAGATGAGTTCAGACTGAGGGTACATGTGGTAAAGGCAGTTCTGAGAGGACATACTCAGCACCCACCTGTAGCTCTTCCTGTACATCTGTGAGTGACAAATACTAAGCAGTATAAATTGCCTGGGGGGCACAAGGTAATTGGAGAAACTCTACAAGAGTTGGAGAAGTTGGGCATCATAAAGGCCACTCTTAGTCCTTTTGATTCCCCAGTGTGGCCAGTGAAAAAGTCAGATGGCTCCTGGTGTATAACTGTGGATTACAGGGAATTAAATAAAGTCACACCCCCTTTGCATGCTGCTGTCCCCTCTATAGCAGCCCTTAACAGACAACCTCAGTCATGAGCTGGGACGTATCATTATATTGTGGACCTTGGTAATGCTTTCTTGTCTATAGACGTAGCACAGGAAAATCAGGAACAGTTTGCCTTCACGTGGGAAGGCCAGCAGTGGACATTCACTGTCCTTCCACAGGGATGTGTTCATAGTCCCACCATTTGTCATAGACTTGTAGCCCAGGACTTGGCCACATGGAAGAAACCACAAATTGTGCAGCTGTATCACTACATCGATGATACTAAGCTCATGTCAGATTCTCTTGGAAATTAAGAAGGGGCAGTTCCTAGACTGTTGCAACAACTGCAGGAGAAAGGATGTGCTGTGAACAGCACCAAGGTTCAGGGACCTGGTTTGTCGGTAATGTTCTTGGGGGGTTGTCTGTTCTGGTAAAACTATAGATATTCCTGAAGCAGTTACAGACAAGGTCCAGGCTTTCCCTACCCCTACCACTGTGGCAGTATTACAAGAGTTTTGGGGTCTTTTGGGCTACTGGAGAGTGTTTATCCTGCACTTGGCCCAAATTCTGAAGCCCTTATACCAGTTGGTATGAAAGGGCATCAGGTGGGACTAGGATGAAACACGTGCAGCTGCTTTTACTGCTCCTAAGCAAGCAGTCAAGGCTGTACAGGCCTTGAGTGAAATGAACTCATCAAAGACCTGTGAGCTAGATGTTCATGTAACTGAAGATGGTTATGGATGTGGCCTTTGGCTGCAACTTGAGTGGACACACCAACCTATTGGATTCAGGTCATGACTATGGAAAGGAACAGAGCTCTGGTACATCTTGACAGAGAAGAAACTGGCTACTATGTACCACACCTTGCTGTCTATAGAGGCCATCACCAGAACAGATCCGCCCAAGGTAATAACCACCTATCCCATCATGGGGTGGGCGTCAGACTGGAACCAAAGGCCTGGGAGTGGTGTGGCACAGACACCTACACTGGCCAAATGGAGTGCATATTTAGAGCATGTAGCACCCTCTCTACTAGCCCCTTACATGGAGAACTTCAACACTTATTGGGGCCAGTGATGTATACCAGTGGAAAGCAGGAAGAACTTGCTTTTGAGCCACTGGTAGCAGAGAGTCCTCATCAGGAGGGAAAAGCCTCTATACCTGAAGATGCTTAGTATACAGATGGCTCCAGTCGTGGGCAGTCCCCAGAGTAGAGGGCTGTGGCTTTCCATCCTAAGACTGAGACAATATGGATGGAGGATGGAGAGGTGAAGAGCAGTCAATGGGGCTGTGTTGTGGGCAGTATGGCTCGTGATCACTCAGGAGCCTTCCTCCATAGTTTTCTGCACTGACAGCTGGACCATCTATAGGGGCTTGACCCTGTGGCTACTGACATGGTATCATGCCTACTGGATGGTTGATCACTGGCCCCTTTGGGGCAAGAGTTTTGGCAAGACCTATAGGCCTCTGGTGAGACTAAGACTGTTACTGTATATCATGTGACTGGCCATTTACCTTTGGCATCTCCAAGGAATGATGAAGCAGACACATTGGCCCAGGTGCTTTGTCTAGAAGGAAATCCTGCCTCTGATGGAGTCCAGTGATTATATCAGCATGGCAAAAAACAATGTGAGCTGTAGCCCACTGGTGGGGCTTGCTGTTGACCTTTGAAGAAGTCAGCACAGCCTGGAAGAAGTGTCTTGTGTGCTCTAAGAGGGACTTATACGGAGTCTCACAGCAGCATGGGACAATAGTGATGGGGCCGATACCCCTTGTCAGGTGGCAGAAAGACTGTACTGGGCCTCTGCCCATATCAGAAGGATATTGGTATGCCATGACTTGTGTGAGCACAGCTACTGGAGCGTTGGTTGCTTTTCCTGCAAGTTGTGCAGATCGGCAAACCATCAAAAGGAGCCTAGAGTGTCTCTTTGTGTCCTATGGCTGGCCAGAGGTGATTGAGTGTGATAAAGGCACCCACTTTACTGGACATGCATTACAAGAATGGGTGAAGCAATTAGGAATAAAGTGGAAGTCTCACATACGATATAACCCTATTGGGGCAGGCATGATAGAGAGGTACAATGGTTTGTTGAAATCTGGCCTGTAGTCAGATACCAATAGTCTATGGGGCTGGTCAGTTTGTTTATGGACAGTGCTACAGCATTTGAATAAGAAGCCCTAAAAAGGAGTCTTGAGCCCTGTGGACATGCTAGCACACATTGCTGCCTCTCCTATACAACTATATGTGCAAACCAAAGAGGAGTTATTGAAGCCAGGATATGGACAGCACAGCAACATCCTGCTGCCTGCCCCAACTGCGTTAAACCCTGGAGACTCTGTTGAGTAGACTTGGCTCTGGACATTTCGACAAGTGGACTGTGATGGCTGGTCCTTCTGGCACCTTAGGGAAAAGGCCTCCTGTGTGGTCCTGGAGTAACAGCATAGTGGCCCCCAAAGATCACAGTAGTGTACCCAGAACATCCAGGAGGTAAGAGCATCTTACAGGGAAGTTTTATTTAATCCTTATGGCCAGTGCGTGTACCTCCCACACTCCTATATACTGACCCATCTGTAACTCCCATGGGGAGGGGGGGGTCAAAGTCTGGTGTACTAGACCAGGACGAGTTCCCATTCCTGCCACTGCCCTATCACAGGACCACTATCTTGCATGCATCCTACCTGATGGACAAGATTTGCCTCTGCTGGTGTCATTAAAACATGTATCTTATTGCTCGTAAGGTTATTTTTTTCTACAGTCCCTGTAGCCTGAACCTTCTCCCTGGCTGCAGCTGCTGCATGATGATTACTCTGCATAGGACTAAATCTGCATAGGACTTTGAACTTAGTTGAATCCTCTGACTTGAGGATCATCATGGTTTTTTTACTGTTTTTATTGTATGTTTTATGTCTGGTTACAGTGCTCCAGTTTTCTTGCACAGGGGCCATTGTGGAAGATGGGGAGCAAGTAGATTGTGAGGCGAGATTTCTGGAGGGGTGGGCTGTGGGTAAAATCACAACATTTCCAGAATTTCTCTCCTGGCCTTAGTGCATCTCCACATCAATAGGTGTTTCCAATGGGTGGAGAGAAGTAGTCCACCTCTATATAAATAAGTAATTACAAGAGGGATTGAAGGCATACCTTGACCAGAGAGGTAGAGTGGGGCCCCCTTTTTCTGGAGCCAGGTCATGAAAGACCCAGGCGAGCAGAAGTGGATAACCGCTTGTTAGTACTAAACAGGTTTCTTCTACTTTATTTCTCCCTTTGAATGATTTCAGTTTCAGAGGTATTTTATCATAGGATTTTCCCCCCAGAGTTACACTTCTTGCTGAGAACTGGGAAAGCAGAGCAAGCTGTGCCTCTCAGAGAGGCATAGTAAAGAAAGTAGATTTGTGTTATTATCCCTTCCCAAACCACCAAGTGCTGTGTATTGACATACCCAGGCCAGCCATTACCATGAGAACTGGCAAAAGAGTGTGGCAGATGCTATAAACCCCATTCCTACTAACAAAATAAAATATAAAATAATTAATGGATGACTTGATTTTTACTGTGCATCAATTATGTGAAAGAAGGAAATACCTAAAATGTGCTGGAACATTATAGTAGATGCTTTACTAACAGTATTGCCAAACCTCAAAAAAAATCATGTAGGATAGGTACTATTATTTTCATACCCATTTTAAAGATAAGGAAACTGAGGCATAGAGAAATTAAATAATTTTCCAAGAACAAACAGTAGGAGGAAAAGCCAAGACTGAACTTGAGTAGTTTAATTCCAGAGCCCATGTTCTTATCCACTAAGCCCAGTTATTGAAAGCAGTTGTGATGCTATGGGCACTAGATCAATACAGAAATTTTATAATGTATTCATTAGCATGCTTGTGTCCAATTCTGTGTGGAGCACTTCATTAAAAAATAATAACCTCACAATTGCCCTCAAAGTTAACATAGAGACAAGGAAACTGATACACAAGAGCACTTCTCAAAGGTCATCTATTTGTATGGTAGAAAGCTGAGACTTAAACACTAGTTTCTCTGATTCTAAAATGCCAACCTATAAGGAGGCTACAAAGATGAATGAAACAGGGCCCTTGTCCATTTTGAATGTGTTTTCTAATACATGGAATGGATTCTAGACCTGAACCACTGTAATGCAGAGTCCAAGGTAGCAAGTTCTGTATGAGTGTAGGTAAAATTGCAATATTTCCAGAATCTCTCGCCTGGCCTTAGTGCATCTTCATATCAAGAGGTGTTTCCAAGGGGTGGAGAACTAGTCCATCTCCATATCAGTAGGTGATTATGAGGCGGGGCAGGGGCATATCTGGACTGGAGAGGGGGGGGGGTCCCTTTTTTGCAGCCTGGGCATGAGACACGGGTGAGCAGAAGTGGATGACTGCTTGTAAGCAATAAACGGATTTCTCCCACGTTATTTTACCCTTTGATTGATTTTGGTTCAAAGGTATTTTGCCCCGGGCTGGGAAAATATCCCCCCGCCCCCTCCCAGAGTCACAATGAGTAATACAAAATGAGAAGAAGACGGGAAAGGGAAGGAAGAGGAAGGTGGGACGAGGGGAGAAGATGAAAGTAAAGGAAGAGAAGCAATCCTATAGAAGAGAGGGAGTTCATTTCTGTTCATGAACGGCTCTGTGGAAGAAGAGGCATTAAGTGCATCCTGGGGGGATGGATAATACTTGAAAAGAAAAAAACTCCTTTTATTTAGAGCCTGGTATGTGCCAGGCACTACACTAGGAACTTAAGGCTGGGTCTCACAAGAACACTGTCATTATTTCCAGTTTGTAGATGAGGAAATAGGCTAAGCAAAATGGTGTAGCCAGATGTGGGCTAATGGCATGAACAAAGGCTTGACCCAGGGTCCAAGAACAGAGATGGTGTTGGAACAGAGAATTCCCAGTAGTACTAGAAAGGTTGCTGTGTCCAGATTACAGAAGTTCTGAGACTCTATCATATTGACAGTGGAGAGACAGTCCAATTTCCTCACAAGGGAGAAGGAGATAATGCGAGCAGTGTTTTAGGAAGATTCTCAGGCATTGGTGCACAAGGATGAATTGAATGGTGGTAACTAGAGTGAGTAAAGATGCTATTTCCATGCTTCAAGCACAGGGCAATAGGCACAGGCCCTGGGGCCTGAGTGAAGCTGAGCTCTGTCATTGCTTAGCCGTGTGATCTTAGGCAAGGAATTCTCCCATGACTCAGTCTTGTGAGCTGTAGATGAAGATAAGAGAATGTACCTGCCTCACTGGAATGCTGTGAGGAGTAACCAGGACAAAATATGTGAAATGCTCTGCCCAGTGCCTGACCCACAGCAATCATACAGTCAGTGGAAGCCCCTATTTTTTTTTTCATGAAAAACAGTGAGACCAGTGTGGAGGCTATTATTGTAATCCATCTACTAGGTAATAAGGGCCCAGCTGGAGACGATGGCAGAGAGGATGGTATGAAAGGAAATAATGATGTTAAGTGTAAGACAGTGACTCCTTGCCTGGTTACTTGTTGAGAAAAAAAATCTTACTTTAGCCAAAGTATTCTGCTGTCAAATGCAAAACAGATTTTAACATGAAAATTATCTATCATGTGCAGTGTAGTATTCATAGGGCTTTTGTTAGACTGCAAGACACTGACTCCAATTTTGTAATATCTGTATCTGTCAGTCTTTAAGCTTTCAGTATGTTGATTTCATATCTCCCAAAGGCTTTCCATTTTGTAACTATTGAAATGAAAGGTTTTGAGATAAAGCAAGGGATTTGAGAATACATGAAAATGAGTCCTAAAATGGAAGATTGAGTTTTGTATTTACAACCTTTTATTTTGATTCCCAAAGACTTGCATTTTCATCATTTCCATCATGTTTTCTGAATTGGCATTAATGTTATGGATATTAAGTCTGCTATTTAATTAAAGAGAGATTGTCAGTTCATGTAATTGCTGTCCACAGTGATTAGTCACTTGTCTTAGGTAGCTACAGCTGAATGTTTATACCACAAACCCATGTCAACTATTTGATACACAAATCAGGTCCAGGAGAGAATGAGCTTAGGAATTCAAAACATCAGATATGCCTTTGGTTTCAATATTCAGGCCACAATAAAAAATCGTAGAATGCCATCCTCCAATCCTTTCTTAAAATGAGTTTATTAACTGATCCAGTCCTTTCTTAAAATGAGTTTATTAGCTGATTATTAAACATACTGTATATGCCACATAATTTTATTGTATGATGGCTGGAGCCTGGATAAGTGAACAGTTAACTCTCATCTAGGAGGAGATGCATTATCATAATTGCTAATGAAAACAAAATTCATATACATATATAAGACAAAAATAACTCCTCCCTCTCTCTTAGGTATTTGGTATGGAAGCTAAAAGCTCAACTTGCAATATCTAGTAGGACTAATCCACTTCATTTTTTCTTCTTCTTCACCTTACAATGGTACTCACGTTTTCTTACAGTATTAGCCTATCTTGTTTGCATTTAATTCTCCAGCTTCCCTTATTTGAAATCTTAAGCTTGTGTTTAACCCTGGAATATGTTATTAGCTAGATTTTGAATAGAGCATAGAAATTTCACTAGAAGGCCTTAAAATATTAACTAACATAATAGATCAATCACTTACAATGTGTCTACACATATTCATATGTAAAATATCTCTGAGTGAAAAATAAGAGAAATGGCACATACATTGAGAAAGCACATACTTTTATAACTCCTCTGCTATATAGTATGGGTGGATAAAATACAGAAAAGATAAAAGACACAGATGGTCTTGGATAGAAGACATGCATCTTTATGGATCAGACACAGAAAAGAAAAACATATGTGTGAGTAGGGCTCAGTGTTGTTGGGCTCCTGCTCTAGTAGTAGGCAGTAATGGCAAAGAATTTAGGTCCTTTTGAGTAAGGCATCTAACATGCTCCACATTTGAAGGGGAATCAGGAATAACTCAGTGCTTAAAATCAAAGATTGGGAATGCAGAACAGTGCATGTCACCTTGTCTCATGAAAGGAAGATGCAAAATGTTGCCTGAGATCATATCCCCTACAAGATACAGGTCTTAGGAAATAGGAGGGCACAGAAGTAGTCCCATGACCTAGGAATGAGTGAAGTTGTCAATTTATTCAGTGAAAAGGTCTGCCAGGGCCCCAGTATTAACACTGGGCAGAAATTCTCAACTGACTCTGTAAAACCTGTTTCTGGGGTAGGGATTTGTAGGACTGGGTGAAGACAACTATAATATTGATAAATGGGAAGGGACAAAAATAGAAAAAGAAGGAAAGGCCCTAGGCATGTTAATTTAAGAAGGCAGTTATATAACACTGAGAGTAAGTGCCTTCTTAAATTTTGTGTCCCAGTTGCCTCTCACTTGGCCCTGATAAGAATCTATAAATCTACACAAATATAAATAAATAATAAACAAATGGAGAATTCCTGAGAGTGCTCCCATACAACAAATGTTAATAAATGTTGAAGGAAGAATAGAACATCACCCTTTGGCAATAACCATCAATGGATGCTAAACTATTGGGTTGCGTTCTGAAGAGGAATGGCATATTTACATATTTTCAAAGAATCTCCTTTAAAAGAAACTTATTAAGAACAAAGGGGCAAATAGTAACTTCATAGTGGAGAAACCTGAAAGACAAGTGACCAAAATTAGCATCACCATTAATGGTACACAGAGATAGCATGTATATCCTGATAAGGTGCACTGAGAAGAACGACATCATTTCTGTGATATTTCTGCCAGTTACACAGCTTGAATTTACTCATGAGTAAAAAAATTAAACAAACCTTAATTGATGAACATTCTACAAAGTAAATGGCCTGTACTGTTTGAAATTGTCAAGATCATGAAAAACAAAAAGTGCTGAAGGACTATTCCATATTAAAGGACACTAAAGAAATGTGACAACTGAATATAGTACACAATCCTGGATGTATCCTTTTGCTGTAATGGAAATTAGTGAGACAAATGGTGAAATATAAGATCAATAGGCTATAAAACTGTATCAATGGCAATTTTGTGATATTTGATTATAGCACTATAATTGTGTAACTGAATGGTCTTGTTTTTAGGAAATGCACACTAAATCATGAGGAATAGAGGCTTTGTGTCAACAACTTTCTTTCAAGCAAAGCAGTTTAGAAAAATATAAGATAGATACAATTATGTGTGTTGATGTGTGTGTATACATATGATAATGTTTTTGGAATTTGGGTTGTGGTTATAAGAATTCTTTTACTATTTTTGCAGCTTTTATGTCAGTCTTAAATTAGTCCAAAATTAAGCAAATTTCTATATGAAAAAATAGTGTTTAAAGTGATAATTAAAAGTCATTTTACAATCTTAACTACATTTAATAAAAAATTAAGGAAAATTGAAAGTGAACGAAGTGTTAAATTTAAGTAGCCAGGGTGAAGAAAATTAGAAGGAAATTGTAAAGACCAGAAATTAACAAGTTCATTAGAAAATAAAACAGAGAAAGGATTGAGAAAATAAAAAATTGGTTCTTTCAGGACAAAAGCACAATAAGTACACTGAGAAAATTGGTAACAATGAGAAAATATCAACAATGGTAAAGAAAAGAAAAACAATTTTAGGAAAAAGAGAAGGGAATATAACAATTGTACACATAAAGATTTCATTGCTCATAAGATAAAACTATAATCAACTTTATGCCCATAAACTTGAAAAATTAAATGAATATTTTCCTAGAAATCCTATCAAAAGTGTCTCAAGAAGAAAACACAAACTTACATAAACCAATAAACATCAACGAAATGGAATTGATATTCAAAAATTTTCCACCCTTAAAGGCACTAGTCTCAGGCAGTTTTACCAAATCTTCCAGTATCTGATAGTTACTCTTTTACAAACTCTCTCAGAGAATAGATAAAATACTGGAAAAATATCTAAGAGATTATAGAAGAACTAAGTAGAGGATTCTGCTCTACCTGATATCAAAACCTCCTATAAAACTAAAGTAATTAAGATACTGTCTTGGTACAGGAGGGACAAAAACTGATGGATTAGAATAGTATGCCCAGAAATATATTCATATGTGCATGAAACCTGGATGTATGACTGATGTGACATATCAAATCAGTTGTGAAAAGGAAGTATCATTTTATATATGGTTCTACTGAAATTGGCAGTAATATGGAAGAAAATAAAATCAAACCTCTATTAACACCAAAAAAATCTTCCAAATTAAAAATGCACACAGGACCTGAATAGACATTTTATCAAAGAAGACATGTAGATGGCCAACAGGCATATGAAAAGACGCTACACATCACTAAAAATCAGGAAAATGCAAATCAAAACCATAGTGAGATATCACCTCACATCAGGCAGAATGGCCACTATCCAGAAGATAAGAAATAACAAGTATTGGTGGGGATGTGGAGAAAAGGGAACCCTCCTGCACTGTTGGTGGGAATGTAAGTTAGTGCAGCCCTGTGGAAAGCAGAATGGAGTTTTCTCAAAAAACTAAAAATAGGAATACCATACAACCCAGCAATTCCACTTCTGGGAATTTATCCAAAGAAAACAAAATTGCTGGTTCAAAAAGATATACGCGCCCCTGTTTATTGCTGCATTATTTTTAATAGCCAAGATACAGAAGCAAACAAAGTGCCCATCAATAGATGAATGGATGAAGATGTACATATACACGATGGAATATTATTCAGCCATAAAAAGGAAATTTTGTCACAACAATGTGGATGGACTTAGAGGGCATTATGCTAAGTGAAATGAGTCAGACAAAGACAAATTCCATATGATTTCAGTTATATGTGGGATCTAAAAAAAACAAAACAAAACAAATGAACCAAAACAGAAAGAGACTAATAGACAGAGAGGAGACTATTGGTTACCACAGGGGAGGAGTTAGGGTGGATGGGTGAAATAGGTGAAGAGGATAAAGAGGCACAAAAATCTCAATTTTATATACATCAGTTATGGGGATGAAAGTACAGCATAGAGAATATAGTCAATAATGCTATAATATCTATGTTGACAGGGAGTAACTACAGTTATTGAGGTAAACAGTTAATAATGTAGATAACTGTTGAATCACTATGTTCCACACTTGAAACCAATATATCTGGAAGCAACCAAAGTGTCCATCAGTAGATGAATGAATGGATAAAGAAGATGTGGTACATATACACAATGGAATATTATTCAGTCATAAAAAAGAAGGCAATCCTGCCATTTGCAGCAAACTGGATGGGTCTAGAGGGTATTATGCTTAGTGAAATAAGTCAGACAGAGAAAGACAGACAAATACCATATGATCTCACTTATATGTGGAATCTGAAAAACAAATCGAACAAACAAAATAGACCCATAAATACTGACAACAGACTGTTGGCTACTATAAAGGAGGGGGTTTCGGGGATGGGTGAAATAGGTGAAGGGAAGGAAGAGGTACCAACTTCTAACTATAAAATTAATTAGTCATAGGAATGGAGAGTACAGCATAGAGAATATAACCAGTAATATCATAACATCTTGGTATGATAGAAGGGAGTAACTATACTTACCATAGTAAGCATTTACTGACGTATGTAATTAATCACTCTCTTGTACATCTGAAACCATATAATATTCTATATCAACTATACTCCAATAAAATCACTATTTTGTATATCTGAACCATATAATGTTGTATATCAACTATATTCCAATAAAAATTTAAAAAATCAAACCTCTATTACACATACTATGAAACCAAACACAGGAGAAAATCTTCATGATCTTAGGACAGAGAAAGTTTTCTTAAAAACAGACAAAACAAAACAGAAAAGCACAAATCATAAAGGGAACAAGTGATAAATTTCAATCTGTAATAAAAATTCTGCAGATAGACCATTCAGTATCTTGAAAACAATGTTGAGTTAAAAAAACAAGTTATATTATTCATTAAATGTTGAAAAAATACACACACTAATAGTAAATATTGTTTATAAATATATATGTATGGTATAAAATTATTTTTAAAAATGCATGTGAACTTTACCACTGAATTTCTAAACAACAAGAAGAGAAAAGTAGGGAATAGGGAAGGGTAGAGTGGGATTCTTAATTCTACCTGACATTTTTTTAAGTTGAGATATGATCGACATATACCCTTATATTAGTTTCACGTGTACAACATAATGATTCAATATTTGTACATAATGAGAAATCACCAGAATAATTCTAGTCAGTGTCCAATACCATATATAATTACAAATATTTTTCTTGTGATGAGAGCTTTTAATATTTACTCTTTTAGCAATTTTCAAATATCCAGTATAGTGTTATTAACTAAAGTCACTATGCTGAAACTCCATCTCATGATTATTTCATGACTTGAAATTTGTACCTTTTGACCCCCTTCAAGCATTTCAGCCACCTCCCCCACCCCTGCTTCTGGCAACCACCAATCTCTTCTCTGTATCTGTGAGTTAGGTTTCATTTTTTAGATTCCACATATAAGTGAGATCATATGGTATTTGTCTTTCTCCGCCTTACTTATTTTACATAGTATAGCATAATATTCTCAAGGCCTATCCATGTTGTCACAAATTGCAGGATTTTCTTTTTGTATGGCTGGATAATATTCCAATATGTGTGTGTGTGTGTGTGTGTGTGTATTTATGTGTACCACATCTTTATTCCTTCTTCCACGGATGGACACTTAGGTTGCTTCCACATCTTGGCTATTGTAAGTAATGCTGCAGTGAATATGGGGGTGCAGATATCCTTTTGAGTTAGTATTTTTGTTGTCTTTGGGTAAATACCCAGAAATAGAATTGCTGGATCATATGGCGGTTCTATTTTTAATTTTTTGATGAACCTCTATATTGTTCTCCATAGTGGCTATACCAATTTATATTCCTAACAACAGTGCACAGGGTTTCCTTATTTTCCACATCCTGGCCAAAATGTTATTTCTTGTCTTTTTTATAATAGCCATTCTAACAAGTGTAATGTGATATCTCATTGTGGTTTTGATTTATATTTCCTTGGTGATTAGTGATGTTGAACATCTTTTCAAGTTCCTAGTGGCCATCTGTTAAGTCTCTTTTGGAAAAAAAGTCTATGCATGTCCTTTGCCCAATTTTTAATCAGATTTTTTTTTTTGCTATTGAGGTGTATGGGTTCTTTATATATTTTGGCAACTCCTCATGAGATACATGATTTGCAAATGTTTTCTCCCAGTCATTAGGTTGCCTTTTCATTTTGTTAATGGTTTCCTTTGCTGTGCAGAAGCATTTTAGTTTGATGTAGTCCCACTTGTTTATCTTGTTTTGGTTGGCTTTCCTTTTGGTATCAAATCCAAAAGATCATCACTAAGATCAATGTCAAGGAGCTAATTGCCTATGTATGTTTTCTTCTAGGATTTTTATGGTTTCAGGTCTTACATTCAAGTCTTTGATCCATTTTGATTTAATTTTTGTGCATGGTGTAAAATAGTGGTTGAGTTTCATTCTTTTGCATGTGGTTGTCCAGTTCTCCCAGTACTATTTATTGAATAGACTATTCTTTCTCCACTGTATATTCTTGGCTCCTTTGTCATAGACTAATAGACCTATATGCATGAGTTTATTTCAGGGCTTACTATTCTGTTCCATTGATACAGATTTCTGTTTTTAATGCCAACACCATTCTGTCTTGATTACTACAGCTTTGTAATATAGCTTGAAAGCAGAGAACATGATGCCTCCAGCTTTGTTCTTCTTTCTCAAGATTACCTTGGCTATTTGGGGTCTTTGGTGGTTCTAAACACATTTTAGAATTGTTTTTTTTTCTGTGAAAAAAAATGCCATGGGAATTTTGATAGCGATTGCATTCAATCTGTAGATTGCCTTGATAACATGGACATTTTAACAGTATTAATTCTTCTGATTCATGAGTACAGTATAGCTTTCCATTTATTTGTGTCTTTGTCAGTTTCTTTCATCAGTGTCTTAGAGTTTTCAGTGTAGAGGTCTTTTATCTCCTGGGTTAAATTTATTCCTAATTTTTATATTATTTTTCATGATATTGTAAATAGATTGTTTTCTTAATTTCTTTTTCTGATAGTTTGTTATTAGTGTATAGAAACACAACAGATATTTGCATACTGATTTTATATGCTACAGCTTTACTAAATTCATTTATTAGGTCTAACAGCTTTTTCATAGAGTCTTTAGGGATTTCTATATATAATATGTCATCTGCAAATAGTGACAGGTTTATTTCTTCCTTTCCAATTTGAATGTCTTTCTTTTTCTTGTCTAATTGTTCTGGCTATAACTTCCAATACTATGTTGAATAAAAGTGAGAGTGGGCATCCTTGTCTTGATTATAGTGGAAAAGCTTTCAGCTTTTCACCATTGAGTATGATGTTATCTGTAGGTTTGTCATATGACCTTTATTATGTTGAGGTACATTCTTTCTGTACCTACTTTGTTAAGGTTATCATAAGTGGATTTTGAATTTTATCAAATGATTTTTCTGCATTGAGATGATCATGGTTTTTATCCTCCATTTTTTTAATGTGGTGTATCACATTGATTGATTTGTGGATGTTGAACCATCCTTGTATCCCTGGGATAAATTCCACTAGATCATGGTGTATGATCCTTTGAATGTATTGTTGAATTCAGTTTGCTAATATTTTGTTGAAGATTTTTGAATCTATGTGCATTGGGGATATCAGCCTGTAATTTTCTTTTGGTGTCCTTTTCTGGTTTTGGTATCATGAAATCATTTTAGTTTCTTTGAAAAAATGAGGTCTGAAACAAGTATGGGCTACAATTAAGATTTGATAGCACAGAATATAGGTAGATGGGTATTGGTTAGTATCATCTATTCACATACAAATAACATTACACCATATTCAAGCAATGTGCTATAGTGGAAAAGCATCAGTCTAGATCATGGTTGGAAGACAGGCTCTACCACTTGCTAGCTGTATGACCTCTGCCAGATTACTTAATTTCTTAGCAGCTCAGTTTCTTTATTTGCAAATTGGGCATAATTATAGTACTTAAACTGTTTTGAAAGTTATATGACACGATGCATGTAACATATTTAGCATAGTGCATGGTACCTAATAATTACTCTACACACTCTGGCCTTTAATCATTTTCAACAGCTCTCCCAAATTTTGATCTTTTGGTAGTCCTTTATTTTTTTGGTAATATTTCATTTTGAAATAATTTCACACTTACAGAAATATTTATAAAGAACTCTCATTTACCCTTCACCTATAATTTCCCATAATCGTTCTTACTGTCTTTTTTGGGTCGAGAGAGCTTCTTGGTGAATGGGAAACCAAACTCCCCTATAGCCTATGCTACAGTAAAACTAGACTATGAGGAAGGCAGTATATAACCATGGTTAAGAAGATAGGCATTGTATTTCAACAGTCCTTAATGGGATGTCAGCTTTCCTATTGAACAGTTTTGACTTTGAGTAAGTCACCCAACTTTCCTGAGTCTTTCAGAGAAAAATCAGTGTGCCAATACTGGCTATTTTTCCACCCTCTGGATTAATAAACAATCCCAAGATTTCTGAGCTGCAATTATTTTAACGGCATTCGCTGAAATGCTTATGCTGATGAATGGAGTGATCTGGGGTATGGCATTTTCAGAGTCACATGAATGATACCCAGCTTCATACACCTGAGGTCAAACATCAAATGTCCTGGATTCTTCTTTTGGAGTGTCTGTGTACATGCAAACACATATCCTCTTGATTAGTTTGTTTCATTTTTTTCTTAACTCATCAAACCCAGCTTCCTTTGCCACTTCATTCAAACCTTGTAAATCCTACATATGTCCTGAAAATGTTTGTGGGAAATGTTATTGGCCCATGAGCCAAAAATGTGCAAACCATTGATTCAGATTGCCAAAGATGACAGGATTCTTCAATGTTGAGCTCCCCATCCCAATTTTACAGATAAGTCAATTGGAGGACTTAAACTCACATAACAGGTTGGTCTCAGAACCAGAGCTAGAGCTGCATCACCTGATATCCAGGCTACTGAGCCTTCCTGTCCCCGCCCTGCCTTTCCACATAGAAAGAGGCACTGAAGAAAACTTCCCTTGACCTCACTGTATAACAAGTTCTTACCATGCACTGTTTATTTCCTGTCTTGTTTTAAGTTCAGGAACTAAAAGAACAGCCAAAATCCCAGTGGGATATTATAATGACAAAGTTCCCTACCTCACAATCGTTAACCCTGTTGGAGTGGAGGCGGGCAATAAAATGGTCACTTGAAGTTTTTGCTGACTTGCTCAGTGTTGAGTCAGAAGAATTGCCTACTCAGAGCATTAATTTCTGAATAGCTGTTAATCCAGCCAGTTTGGGAAGTAGGATGGAGGAGAACAAGCATTCATGCATCCTTTTCAGCTCGCTGACTAGTGCTGGCTCGGAGAAGTTGGTCAGTGCTCTTACAGAGGGAAAAAGTGGAGGTCTGTGAACTCTCTCTACGGCAAGGGACAGTCAGCTTTTGGCCTGGGGAAGTGGGGGTGGGGGGTGCAACTAGTTCAAAATTGGGCACTTGCATACCTCACACCTAGAAGTATAAGTGCATTGTCAGGATTAGAGAGACCTTAGAAAGAATCATGGAAAGGCATTGCTCTGGGAAGATATCTGTTAATATCTAGGTTAAAGGAGGCCTGGCATTGATTAGAAAGGCCTCCAAACATCATAATGTTTAATACTAGTATTCATTTCCTGTAGTTGTTGTAAAGGATCACCACAGACTTAGGTTTAAAACAACACAAATTTATTATCTTACAGTTCTGGATATCAGAAGTCCAAAATGAATCTCACTGGACTATAATTGAGGTGTCAGCACGGCTGCATTCCTTCTGGAACCTCAAGGGGAGAATCTATTCCCTGGCTGCTCCAGCTTCTACAGGCTACTCCCATTCCTTTCCTGTGGTGGTATCACTTAACTTTTGCTTCCATTGCCACATTACCTTTTCTCTTTCTGACTCTGACCCTCCTGCCTTCCCTCTTATGAGGCCACTTGGAATCACATTGATCCTACTAGAATAATCCAGGACAATTTGCCCACCTCAAGATCTTTAATTTAAAACACATATGCCAATCCCTTTTTCCATACAAGGTAACATTCACAGATTCCAGGGGTTGAGATGTGGACATCTTGGGTAAGTATTGTAGTCTACCACAACTAGTTAAGCTGTTTTCTCAAGTGAAATCATGTGAGGAGCCCCAACACGTAAGTTGTGTCAAAGCAGAGCAGCTGTAGTTAAAGCCTTGCCACTTGCTAACCATGACAGTCCCAGAAGCACCCAAGTGGAACCTTGTAGCTCTAGAACCAGTTTGAATGCATCTGATTATACCTGAAGGGAGGGCACCACTTGGAAACACCTCAGTTGCCACATCCTCACTGTTCATTATATTTTTCACTGAAACCAGATGCCCCTTGATGCTTGTCAGTGAGCTCCACAGGGCAAGACACTTTGCTCACTGAGCCCTGCACCGCCAGAATCTGAGGTGCTCAATGTTTGTTAAATGAATGAGTGAATAATCAATTAATGGTGACTGAAAACTGCCTACACAGCATCCATTTCCTGTTTCCCTGCTCACAATTATTCATGAGTCAGAACTACACATTGGCATTATTGGAAAAAGATCAAGATGGAACTGTACTACCACCTTTTTCTGTCTCACTAAATCCAGTCCTCAACCATTCATACACATGTGTACACACTGAAGTTAACTGCTTGTTATGAGCCTTAGTAGAATGTTTCAAATCTTGATCATGGCCATCGTATTTGCACATCATGGACATAAATCATAGTATTCTAGTATCTTTCTCTTCCTGTTTTCCAGAAGCTTATTCTTGAGAGCGAGATTAGAAATGGAAAAAAAAGAATGTTAGAGATGGTGTGTTGGTACCTTAAAGCCTATCTAAGGCAGACACCTTTACAGAAGAGGAAACTAAGGCCTAAAGAAGAGGAGGGACTTGTCTAATATCATAGAGCACATTTTATAAGATCTAAACTAGAACCCAGGTGTTCTGCACCTGAATACAGTGTTCCTTCTATTGTTCCACAGTTATGCAGAGCTGAACAATTCTACCAAGAAGGTTAGCTATAGAGATCATGAAACCTGGAGTTTTAGTCATGGTGCAATTATCTCTTATCTCTGTAAACCTAAGTTTGGCACACTGGTGTCTTCCCAAGACAAATCCAACCTACAGATATGCTTAATTTTCCCATAGTTTTTTATTTAATTCAGTTGGTATGTCTTTTGAGTAGGCACACTCCAGTCCACCCATGTCCCAAACACTCCCTGTTGTCTTACATTTAGCCCATGTCACTCACTTATGTTGTCTATTTGACCTTTCTTGACAGTTGAATTTTTAACCCCTGACATAAAATAATCAAACTATTCAAGAACTGCTAATGTTTGGGATTACAAACTCTATTTCTAAGTGTCTTTCACACTGTAAGTGGCATAAACAGACCATGTTGTTTGACAGACCACATGTCTTGAAGACTGATGGTTCAGAAAATAATCACCAAAGTTAACGTACATTTCAGTCAGTGCATGAGAAAAGGGAGATGATAAAATAGACCATATCACCTTCTCTTCCTCCTACCAATCATTGCTGGATCCCTCCCCACCAACCCTGTTGGAATCTTTAGGTCTGCCCTTAGTTGAGATTAGTCTCAGGTCTCATGTGACTATGACTTTGGCAGTCTAACCTTACAGCATATGAAAAAGGTGACTGTAAAGCTAGTTATCATGTAAACTGTTGAGCATGAGATACATGTTAGTGGAGGCAGAGCACAGCTCCAATACTAGTGGAGAGATGGAAAGATAATTTGAAACTGTTGTTGGGCACATACAGTGAGATTTGGAATGGAAGCTGTATTTTGATTGGCATAGGAGTACCCAAATTTTCTAATTAGACTAAGACTGATCCCACCCCCTGTGGAGATTGAGTTTCTGGTATCCTACTTTGCATATATTTTACAGCTTTTTGTACCTAAAGCTGGGCAGAGCTGAGGCAAGCAGGGTTTGCTAGTTATTACACTTCTGGGCACATTGTTGGCACCTAGTCAAAGCATGTTGATTGAAGTGACTTACAGGGGTTAATGGCAATGCACTCAGTTGAAATATAATTGGTCCCAGGTTGTGATTCTGGACTTACATGTCTAAAAACATTGAAACAATGTCAGAACTTTAAGCACAGTAGACCACATAGAATATTTTTAGAAATTCTGGTTTTATTTGGAATATTATATCTGATATTTGGTCAAGTTTCAAAGTTTTCTGGGCTTTGAAGTAATGCTGAATCCTGAACAGTGAACCTTCAGAAGCTTTGACTCTGCCACAGGTCATTGATGTGATCTATAAACAAGGAGAGAACAGTATTTGAAAAGGAAAAAAAGTACCATGTTTTGACATTAGGGAAATTGGCAGGATTCCTTCTCCATTTCAGCAACAGTCCTATCCCTTAGGGACTCAGATCCAAGCAAGGATATCTTAGGAAAAGACATGAGCAAGGAAGCAGGGCAGAACATGTACCTGGCTCTGCCACTGGTGTCCTGTGAGTGGGGGACAGCCCCAGATGCCTTATCTATGGAGACAGCATGTTGCACAAGCGGTGGTGAGAGAAATGTACTCCCATCAGAATACCTCCTGGGAGCCTTAGGTATAGAAGCTCTGTGAAGAGAACTCTGTTGTCTTGCCAATGGGTTTCAGCCCCGGGCAAGTTTGCTATGGATTCAATGTGACCAAAGAAATTGACAGCAAAACGTTCTTTGGGGTGAAAGGGTTTATTACCCGGCTTGTTCTCCTGGCAGAAGGCCAAGCACTAGCATCTCTGCCTCCAGCCAGAGCACTGGGTCAAGCTCTCTATATAGTGCAATAATAGCTTATTGCCTAAAGGTGTGGAAGCAGTAGCCTAGCAACAGGCCAGTTACATTATCTGGTGGTTTAAAGTCAGTGAGGATCCTAGCAATAGGAACCTCAACTTTCCCACACTCCACCCCTCCAGGATTCTTGCCTTACAATCTACATGCTTTCAATCTTCCACAATAGTCCCTGTGTGAGAAAGCTGGAGCACTGTAACCAGATTCCACAAGAGCAACAGAGGATAACAACAACTTAGAGATAATAAAAATTAAGATACAGCAAGATTTTGATATAGGTAACAAAAATTATAATAATCCTCAAGTCAGAGGAGAATCCTAATAACAAAAGAAATTTATAATAATTCTCAAGCCAAGAGGAAGTTCCCAACCCTCAAAGACTTAAGGGGCAATAAGACACATGTTTTAATGCCACCAACATAGGCAAATCTCATCCATCATGTAGGATGCATGCAAGAGAGTGGTCCTGTGATAGGACTGTAGCAGGAAGGGGATCCCTTCCAGGTCTAGTATATCATACTTTTACTCCTTTCCCCATAGGGGTTACTGAAGGGTCTATATACAGTGCTACTAGAGGTGCATGCGCTGGCCATAATGGTAAAACAATACTCCATGATAAGATGCTCCTACCTTCTGGCCGTTCAGGATATACTACTGTGCCCTTTGGTGACCACTCTACTGTTATTCCAGGAATACACAGGAGGCCAGCTTCCAGGCCTTGTCCCCAAGGTGCCAGGAGAGCCAGCCATCATTGATCCATGTGTAGAAAGGTCCAAGGCCACGTCCACTCAATGGAGTCTCCAGGGTTCAGTGCAGCTGGTGCTGGCAGCAAGATGTTATTCTGGTGGCCGAACCTCAGCTTCAGTGATTCTTCCTTGGTTTGTACTTGCAGTTGTATAGGGGAGGCAGCCGTATGAGTTAACATGTCCACAGGGCACAGGGCTTCCTTTCATGGTCTCTTGTTCAAATGCCGTAGCACAATCCATAAGCCGACTGACCATCCCCACAGACTATTGGTATCTGACTTTAGTCCATATTTTAACAAGCCATTGTGCCTCTCTATCATGCCTGCTGTGGTAGGATTCTATGGCACATAAAACTTCCATTTGATTCCCAGCTGTCACACCCATTCTTGCAGTGTATGTACAGTAAAATGGGTGCCCTGATCACTCTCAATTACCTGTGGTAGGCCATAGGCAGTAAAGAGACACTCCAGGCCTCTTTTGGTCATCTGCTGGTCTGTACAATGGGTAGGAAAGCAACCAGAAGTCCAGTAGCTGTGTCCACACAACTCACAGCATACTGATGTCCTTCTGACACAGGTAGAGGCCCAATATAGTCTATCTGCCACCTGACAAGGGGTATAGGCCCTTTAGCTATTTTCCCATGTTCTTGTGGAACTCGGTGTAAGACCCTTTTGGAGCACATGACACACTCCTGCCAGGCTCTACTAACTTCTTCAAAGGTCAAAGGCAAGCCCCACCAATGGGCTACAGCCCACATTGTCTTTTGCCCAGCATGCAACAAATGCTGATGTAACCATTGGGCTACATCAGAGGCAGGCTTTCCTTCTAACCAACGTATCTGGGCCAATTTACTTGTTTCATCATTTCCTGGGGATGCCAGTGGCAAATGACCTGTTACATAGTATAGTGTAATTATTTTAGTCTGACCACAGGCCCATAAGCCTTGCCACAATTCTTGCCCCCAAAGGGGTTGGTGACCAACCAGCCAGTCAGCATGGTACCAGGTTGGTAGCCACAGGGTCAAGCCCAGAAAGACAACCCAGCTGTCAGTGCAGACAACTGTAGGGGAGGGCTCCTGGCTGATCACAAGCCACACAGCCCACAACTCTGCCCATTGGCTGCTCTTCCCCTCACCATCTTCCGTCCATATATTCTCAGTGTTAGGATGGAAAGCTATGGCCCTCCATTTTGGGGGCTGCCCATGGCTGGAGCCATCTGTGTACCATGCATCTTCAGGTATAGGGGCTCTTCCCTTCCGATAGGGACTCTGCTACTAATGGTTCAAAAGCAAGTTCTTCCTGCTTTTCTCTAGTATATGTCATCGGCTCCAACAAGCATTGGAGTTCTTCACTCAAGGGGCTACTAGAGAGGGCACTATGCTGCTGTAGGTAAGCACTCCACTTGGCTAGTCTGTGTGTTTGTGCCACACCACTCCTTGGCTTTTGGGTCCAGTCTCGTACCCACCCCAAGATAGGATAGGTGGTTATTACCTTAATTGGGGCCATTCCAGTGATGGGTTCTGTTGCCAGCAAGGTGTGATACATGGCAGCCAGTTGTTTTTCTATCAAAGTGTATCATACCTCTGCCCCTTTCCAGAGTTGTGACCAGAATGCAATGGGTTGGCGAGTTCATTCAAGCCGCTGCCAGAGACCCCAGCCATAACCGTCTTCAGTCACATGAACACCCAGCTCACAGGGCCTTGATGGGTCTATCACACTCAAGGCCTGCACAGCCTTTACTGCCCATTTTGCTATAGTAAAGGCAGATGCACATGTCTCATCCCAGTCCCACCTGATGCCCTTTTGTACCAACCAGTAGAAGGGCTTCAGAATTTGTGCCAAGTGTGGGATAAACACTCTCCAGTAGCCTGGAAGACCCAGAAACTCCTGTAGCAATGCTACAGTTGTAGGGGTAGGAAAAACCTGGACTTTATCTATAACTGCTTCTGGTATAACTTTGGTCTTACCTGACCAGACGACTCCCAAGAATTTTACAGACAAACCAGGTCCCTGAACCTTAGTACTGCTCACAGCCCATCCTTTCTCCTGTAAATGTTGCAGCAGTCTAGGTGCTGCACCTTCTAGACCTGAAAGAGAATTGGACATGAGCATGACATCATCAATATAATGGTACAGCCGCACCGTTGGTGGTTTCTCCCATGTGGGCAAGTCCTGGGCTACAAGTCCATGATAGATGGTGGGGCTGTGGAGGTATCCCTGTGGGAGGATGGTGAAAGTCCATTGCCATCCTTCCCATGTGAAGGCAAACTGTTCCTGACTTTCCTGCTCAATGTCAATGGAAAAGAAGGCATTAGCAAGATCTACTACATAATGGTATGTTCCTAGTTCATGGCTGAGGCTATCCATCAAGTCTGCAATAGAGGGGGCAGCAGCACGCAGAGGGGGTATGACTTATTCAGTCCTCTGTAATCAACAGTCATATGCTAGGAGCCATCTGGCTTTTCTACTGGCCACACTGGTGAATTGAAAGGACTATGGGTGGGCTTTATAATACCCACCTTTTCCAGCTTCTGGAGAGTTTCTCCAATCTCTTGCCCTCCAGGCAGTTTGTATTTTTTGGTATTAGTCACCTGCCGAGGCACAGGCAAAGCTATAGGCAGGTGCCTAGCATGTCCCCTCAGAACTGCATTCACCACACATACTCTCAGTCTGAATTCACCTGCAGTGGTCTGCAACCATAGGCCCTGCAGGATATCAATCCCCAAAATATACTCAGGGTTAGGAGATATATACACAGTATACTCTTTTGGGGGTAGATATCCTATTCCCAAAGGGATTTGGGCTTTTATCACTCTGATAGCCTAACCCCTGTATCCATCTGTGATAGTGGGGGTCCCAGGCTCAGAGTTAATATGAATCAGTGAACATTCAGACCCTGTATCCACGAGAGCCAGGACACATTTTATGTTCACTGGGGACCAATGGGTAGTTATTTCAACATGTCACCTCCGGTCCCCCATGATCCCTCAGGGCAGATACCTTGACCGTCTCCTCAGTCAATCTGTGTTCCTCAGTCACCTTCCTGTGTGGGCTCAAGTGAGGTTGGCTCGCTGTCCAGCAGGAAGTCTTACCAACACACAGGCCAGACTTGTGGCTCTGTCTCTGACCTCTGCCTCTTTGGTCTTAATGGCTGGAACTGCTATTCTAGTTTCAGCTGTTGCCATAGCTCTACTAAGATCCTATTAGACTTCCCATCTAATTTCCTTCCATCTACTGCCCGTATTAAATCAACCCACATCTGGGTCCTCATAACCTTCATGGAGCCCTTTAAGTTCTTCTTCTGAGTAGTGGACCTTATTTCTTTTCATGTTCTCATTGCTTCAGCCTGTCCTAAGTCTGCTACTGTACGTGTCACCTCGCTTACAGTATGCCCTAAGTAAGGGTAAAGAATGGCTACTAGAGACCCAAAGAGGGATGTAGGAGCCATTTGAAGCACAATATTTCCCATCTGAGTAGTGAAAATCTCTTCATCTGGGTTATAATTCTCTGGACTGTAGATGGCATTTCTTATGCCTAACTCTTGTCACACCTGTTGGAGCTCAGCATACGTATGCCATCTAACAGGAGAGGATGGCAGATCACCCGGATTGGTCCTCACAGCACGAAGTGCAGCCATAAGCCAATCAAGGAGGGAGTGACTCCCTGGGGTCTGATGTGCATTTTGTAATCACTGCCTCAAGGCAGGCTGCACTGTCAGGGAAGCCAGCTTTCCCATCTCTGATCCCAACATAATAATTCCATCCACCCTAAGTCCCACAGCCACGGGCTCAGCCTGAGTATAGGGGCAGACCATAGAGTGCTCCACGACCTGGGGAGGGGGCTGCTCCTCTCCTTGGGGAACTTTCAGCTGCTGGGTCTTTATTTTCTTTACAACCACTGGGCGTGCTTTCAATACAGGAGGCACCAGCGCCTCCCACACCACCCCTTTGTCCTGCTTCAGCTCCTCCATTTCTGGGGCTGATGGCACTTTTTTTTTTTTTTTGAGAGGGCATCTCTCATATTTATTGATCAAATGGTTGTTAACAACAATAAAATTCAGTATAGGGGGGTCAATGCTCAATGTACAATCATTAATCCATCTCAAGCCTAATTCTCGTCAGTCTCCAATCTTCTGAAGCATAACGAACAAGTTCTTACATGGTGAACGAATTCTTACAGAGTGAATAAATTCTTACATGGTGAACAGTACAAGGGCATTCATCACAGAAACTTTCGGTTTTGATCATGCAATATGACCTATAAACCATCAGGTCAAATATGAATATTCATTTGATTTTTGTACTTGATTTATATGTTGATCCCACATTTCTCCTATTATTATTATTATTTTTATTTTTAATAAAATGCTGAAGTGGTAGGTAGATGCAATGATGGCACTTTTCTCTCCCCTCCCCTGAGTACCTCCTCTGCTACAACCTTTACCTTTTCTACTGTGCCTCGCAGCAATGCCAGCTCAGTGTTCAGAAGGTCTCTTACCTTCACCTCAATGTTTCACAGCTGACATTCTTGTGCCACCTCTGCCTGTGATTCCCTCAGGAGTTCTTTTTCCTTGATGGCCTCTTCCTCCTTCAGAACAACTGGCAGTGCTGCCATCTTGTCCAGTGAGGAATTGTTTACCTCTCCAATGGCACCTTGCTTCTGGTGTTCTCATTCCACCTTCTCTCGCATCAGCGTCATTTCCTTCTTCAGGGCATCCACAGAAGTTTGCAGTTCGCGTTCTCATGCCGCCATTTCTTGGGTCTCTTCTGTAGACCTTTTTAATACTGTGAGAAGCAGCCAACCCACAGTCCCTGCTGCCTCCCAGGAAGTCTGTTTCTCAAAGGATGTGCTTATTATACCAAGGGCCACCCCTACTGCCTCAGGTGTCACGTCCACTTGCCTCCAGTCCAGGGGTGGGGACTGCTCCTCTCCTTGGGGAACTTTCAGCTGCTCGGTCTTTATTTTCTTTACAGCCACTGGCATGCTTTCAGTACAGGCAAGCCACCTCAGACCACATACCCATTGGGGGAAAATCCACTGTTTCTCCATTATAGGGACAGCCCGCTGAAGCACCCTTCCCATAAGGGCAGCCTATCTTTTTCCGTGGTCAACAATGAACCCTGCCGACTACACCAGTTGTCTTGCCAATAGGTTTCAGCCCCGGGCAAGTTTGCTATGGATTCAGTGTGAGCAAAGAAATTGACAGAAAAACATTCTTTGGGGTGAAAGGGTTTATTACCTGGCTTGTTCTCCCTGCGGTAGTTCGAGCATTAGGGTCTCTGCCTCTGCCCAGAGCACTGGGCCGAGCTCTCTATATAGCACAATAATAGCTTATTGCCTAAAGGTGTGGAAGCAGCAGCCCAGCAACAGGCCAGTTACATCATCAGGTGGTTTAAGGTCAGTGGGGATCCTGGCCATAGGAACCCCAACTTCCCCACACCTGTCCATGATGCTCACTGTTCTCTCTCTGAGACAGATTTAGGCTCTGTGTCTGGCACACAGTTGGTGCTTAAGGGGGCTCCCCAAGCCCCAATAAATAGCCCTCCATGTCATCATCTGGATTCTGAGCAGCTGAGAAATACATAAAACAGTAAATAAGGACTTTGAAATATCACTTCATTACTGAGGGAGGCCAGGCTGGATAGGACCTAGTTTAATGAACAAGTGAAATGTGTCTGTTAAATGAATTATAAAAATTAGGTAGACTTACCCACTTAAACTGAAGCAGCACAGGACCAGGGTAGGCTGCACGCCCGCAGGAGCAGGGTGAAATACCTGCTCCCATGAGTGCCATTGTTCCCAAGGGAAAGGAGTGAATTGAGTTGAACATGTCCAGTGATCTACCCAAATTTTACCAAATAAGTGTTCCTCACATGTGGTGCTCAATAAATACTATAGGAAAACATACATGAATAGTACCTGTGGAAGGCGGAAAGTGAACTTGAACTGCAAAAGGTTGGAAACACCACCTGTGGTAATTAGTGTAGCCCAAACACTGATCTTCATGTTTGCCTGAAGAGCACTGGACAGCCAGAATGGTGTCCTTGTGTAAAGAGCACTTTGGAGCCCGAAGTAGGTCTCTGCAGCACCAGGCTACTGAGTCTCTCATACATTAATAAGGGATGATATTAAGTTCTGGAGAGGGAGTCGTAGGAAAATATCTTTCACCTGGAGGTAAGGTGAATTCAGCTGGGGGTCAGGGCAAAGGGTTTCAATGTTGCTTCAGTGAGAGGGATCAGCTAATGTTTTCTTCAATACCAAACTGGATGAAGATGATTCATTAAGCCAGAGCAAGTTCCATGCTTTGTTTTGCTTTGTAGAACACCTGTTAATGTCACTCTATTTCTAGCTATGTTCTCATTGACCTAATCCAAGAAAACAAAAAGAAAAGCCAAGGGGCCTAATGCTATCAGAAGGGGGCTACCTTTTTCCTGAAGACCTGATAATGGGAGCTAAAGGCTGGAAAGGGAAAACATTAAAAACTTTTTCCTTTCCCTAAAGCATTGAGCTCAGTCACTGACAGTGATTGGAAAGGGTTGTCATCATGGATACCACGCTTTTGATGTGATAAGACTAGCAGGTCCTGCACTGGCACGGTTTGCCTTTCAGTTAAGTTGTATGCAAAGAAATAATGCTATCACCGTGTGTCCTGGGATGTGACCCAATGTACTGGGCTTAACTGCAGCAAAGCCAAGTCCACAATCATACCATCCATTAGTGGTAATCACCCGCATTTAATCTACCTTTGTTTTTGCTCACACTTTAATTAGACATTCTTGTTAACTTACTGAAAATGATATCTGAGAAGCAAATCCTTCCTGGGGCTAGGATTTGTTCCAGAAGCCTAACCAGCTGTCTAGTTTTGTTTATGACACTACCATTGTTATTCTCTTGACCCTGCTTAAGCTTCAGAAAGAATGAAAGGGACAGTCTTAGTTTTGATATTTATAGGTGGTTGTGAATTTAACATTTATTGAGAGCATCCTCTATGCCAGGCTCTGCTTTTTAAGCTCTTTACATACACTGTCTCATTTAAGAGTCATGACAACCCTGCAAGGTTGTTGGTACTCCCCCAATTTCCCAGAGAAGGAATCATCTCATTAAAGAGATGGAATCACTTGCCCAAGTTCCACAGAGAAGAAATGGTGGAGCTGAGATTCACACCCAGGTCTGCTGAGCTGCCAAGCTCCACAGGCTCTTTCTAATAATATGCTCAACTGTTTCCAGCTGCCTTTTTAGCTCATCTCCAGATCCGTGGAACCAGTTCTGGTTTCTGTGGTGTGTACTTTGTCCCCGGGTTAAAGCTGAAGGAGAACCTTGCCCATCAAACTAGGATGGGCCCCTTAGTGGTAAAGGTTGCTCACTGATTTTTCTTTTTGGGGAAGAATAGGACAGTCCTCTTTTAATGTTACCTGCTTCTTTCTATGGAAACTACCAAGTGTGAAGCAATGAACATCATTAAAATACATTTTAGAGCTTCTTTCAGTAACCCTGAAACCAACAAATGGCCTTATGTGGTGGAATTTCCAGTCATAAATTAAGCCTTGTAGCACAACAGAAAGTTTGTAAATTTTTAAATCTAATCACCAACAAAGTTTTTAAATGTAGACTTAAAGCAGTTTCATCCAGGCCTCAAATTGGCAGGGATATAGAGCCATGCCTAACAAGCTGTGAGGTTCAGCCCCCATGGGTCTGGCAGTCCTGGCCACCCATGTTTTGTGGAGGAGGAGTATTATGATTCCTTAGTCTCTGAATGGAAATGTTCCAAAAGACTCTTGTTTTCTTAGGACAGTCTTCCACACATGTGCACTCAGAAGACAGATAAGGGCAGTGGGGCATCTGGGAAATATCAATTTAGAATTATGCAGTGGATTCCAGGGTCCTGGTGGAGTCAGACAGCACATTCCCTAGTGTGGCCTCCCATCCCAGCTGACCCAAGATAAATCACCCAGGAGGGTGGATCTCATATTACTCTTTGAAGAGTTCCTGTAACTAGTAAAAATAGATGTTTTTAGTTTTGAAACAGAGATCTTGTACAAATGCTCTCATTAAAGAAGCCTTGTTGGTGAAACCTTTTGTAAACTTGAGACTATTTGTAATGCAAATAACCCCCCCCAAATCCATCTGAATTATTTCTGAATTTTGTGTGTAGAATTTTTTTAGAGAGGATGTATTAGTGATGCTCCAAATCACAAATACACTGTTTAGTTCTAAGCTGCTTATTGTAGGACACAGCCCACCTCGAAAATTCATATCCCATTGCCTTGCCAATGGGTTTCAGCCCCGGGCAAGTTCATTGTGGATTCTGTGACCAAAGAAATTGAGAGCAAAACGTTCTTGGAGTGAAAGGGTTATACCCAACTTTATTTCCAGGTGGCAGGTCAGTCACTAGAATCTCATTCACTTAGATCGAGTCTGCATGCAGCAAGCTGGTCTCTGCCTCCGGGTCCCTCTGCACAGCCATCCCACACAGCTGTCCTCTGGGCCTCTCTGCACAGTCATCCCGCACAGTCGTCCTCTGGGCCACTGTCCTCAGCGCTGCCACCACTCCAGCCTCTGCTCTGCTCTCCTGCAGCCCTGCCACCCTATCACACCCAGAGCACTGCGTGGAGCTCTTTTTACAGAGTCAACAGTCATGTATTGCCCACAGGTATGCAGTGAGCTAGTCAACCACAGCCAAGTGAGAATCCTGGCCACAGGAACTCTCATTTTATCCACACTCCACCCCTCCAGGATTCTCTCCTCTCAATCTATGTGCCCTTAGTCCTCTGCCATGGTCCCTGTGCAAGGAAGTTCAAACATTGTTCTCCAGCCTCTCCAGCAAAAAGTCTTGCAGACACACAGGCTGGACTCATGGCTCTGTCTCTCACCTCTGCCTCTTTGGTCTTTATGGCTGGAACTGCTGCTCTGGTTTCAGCTGTTGCCATAGCTCCAGTAAGATCCTATTGGACTTTCCATCTAATTTCCTTCCATCTGCTCCTGCCCGTATTAAATCAACCCACATCTGGGTCCTCGTAACCTTCATGGTGCCCTGTAAATTCTTCTTGTGAGTAACAGGTCTTGTTTCTTTCTGGATTCTCGTTGCTTCTGCCTCTCCTAAGTCTGCTGCTGTACGGGTCACCTCACTCATGGGCTGCCCTAAGTGAGGGGAAAGAATGGCCACTAGAGACACAAAGAGGGATGTAGAAGCCATTTGAAGTACAATATTTCTCATCCCAGTAGTGAAAATCTCTTCATCTGGGCCATAATTGTCTGGACTATAGATGGCATTTCTTATGCCTAGCTCTTGTAGCACCTGTTAGAGTTCAGCATATGTCTGCCAGCTAACAGGACAGGATGACAGATCACCCAGATTGGGCCACACAGCACGAAGTGCAGCCCTAAGCCAATCGAGGAGGGAGTGACTTCCTGGGGTCTGAATTTTGTAATCGCTGCCTCAAGGCAGGCTGCACTGTCAGGGATCCCATCTCTGATCCCGACAGAACAATTCCATCCATCCCTAATGTCCCATAGCTGCTGGCTCAGCCTGAGTATAGGGGCGGATCATAGAGTGCTCCAGGACCTGGGGAGCGGGCTGCTCCTCTCTTTGGGAACTTTCAGCTGCTGGGTCTTTATTTTCTTTACAACCACAGGGCACGCTTTCAATACAGGAGGCGCCAGTGCCTCCGGCACCACCCCTTCATCCTTCCCCATTGTTTCACTTTGTTCTTAATGAGTCTTGCAAAATACTGACTTTTAGAAACACTTCACCTTGCAACATCAAGCTTTGGACGTTTGCAGGAGATTTTTTCAAAAGTAGAAGGACAAATATCAAATGGATCTTGAAATAAAAGAGAATACAAGTATCAAATATCAGGATAATGGCAATAAGATCTTTGCTTTTGTTTTTCCTTTGCAAAAGAAAGTAAGGAGGTGGCCCTGTGTGTTCCAAATAGTTCCAATAGAGAAAAAGACTTTTCTCTCTTTCAGTTCTTCAACTGGAGTTAGGGCACTGAAATATTTTAAACAAGAAATCAGTTGAAACCAGAAAGTTTTGCCATTTAAAAAAAAAACCTTAAATCTCTGGTGGGTGTCAGGGTCCCATTGGTCTCTTACATGGCTACTTTACATGGTGTGTTCCAGTGGTTCCCTTGGGAGCACTGGGATAAAACCAAGAAGCCAGAGAAGTCTGCTGAGATTTAGGGTGTAGTTCTCTGAAAAAGAAAAGTACCAATTTTTAAGTGGGATTGGGAGGACAGTAAGTTTGGGCCATGGTGCTGGTCACTGCAGCCGCATGGAGATCTGCTTCATTGATTACCAGCAATAGAAGAGCAAGAGGGACTTTATAAAGAACGAGGAGTGTCTTTTCCTGAGGAGATACTACAAGTGGGCTGACGATCCCAATGCCGTTGGCCTCTTAAAGGAGAACTGTTTCCAGAAGATAAGTAGAAGTAACAAGGATACAAACCAGCAAAGCTCAGAAGAACCAGGGAGACCAGCCAGTGAGAAGCAATACTTCTAAGATGCCCTTACCTGAGTTCAGAGACTGCGTCCTACAAAATGGATTGGAGACCAAGTCAATTGTTGTGAGGACACAGTGGGAAATAGTAATTGTTTTTTAAAGTTATCTGTGAACTGAGTTAAAGAATTGTTGGTGGGAAGTGCCCAGCTGACTGAGAGAGTATGCCTGTTAGGCAGAAAGACAGAAATAAACGGGATGAAAAGGAGAGAGGGCCCTGCAAAGATGACTCAGGGAGTTGATCAAATAGAACCAGAAAGCCAGAAATGTCTCAGAGTTAATCAGATGAAGCCACAGGGTCCAAGAGTGACTCAGGAAATGTCCAGGGTCCCCCCAGATAAGAAACATCAGAGGCACAGGCACAGCACAGCCCCTGTCCTCATTTCACCAATCAGAACCAGCCTAGAGAGCTGACAGCTGTCAATCAAGGACCACTCTGCCCTGCCAAAACCACCTAAAAGAAGCCTCAGAACGAGTATCCGAGCTTGCCTGTCTCACCTTAGGCAGACCCGCTCTGCTACTCTGTGCAGAGTGTATTAGAACTTACTTTGCTTTCTTGACTTTGGTCTCTCATCTCCCTGCATCTGACTTCCCTGCCACACGGAGCCGAGTCCTTTCCTTCCCAACACCTGGAGCCCAGAACAATGGGCAAACTTCCCTGAAGGAGCCTCCGGACTCCGCATCACATCTGTACCACACGTGAACAATACAGGATATGCACACATCATATTTGGTCTTATCTTTCCTACCTGTAACTGTGTGGTATTTTTGAGATGCCAAACTGGATTGATAATATTCAATTACATTCCTAATCAATTCAAACATAACTAGAGAGTAAGGGGTGACCATTTTGTCCAAACGTTAAGTAGTCACTAATGACATCTTTGAAACTAAACTTAATGAGAATCCTCAAAGGAGATGTTAATAGAAGAATCTGTACAATATGAAGTAAATCTGCCCTCAGTTATGCCTGCTTTCCTATATAAGAAAATAACTAATTTCTAAACAAATTGAATTGTGATCCTGCATTTGGTTTACTTATGAATTTCTGTGCTTTCCAATAATTGCCCATTTCTCAATGACATCTGCATCATCAAATTTCCTTCCTAAGATGGGCCTGCAAATCTGTGTCTGCCACGAGCCTTGTGCTTTATTCTGTGTGTGTTTCCCTACAGGGGTGAGGAAGGTGGTTGGGGGGGGCCTTAAAAGGAAGGTGCCTGGAGTCCTGAGTAATAAGATGGGCTGCCTGGGGTTTGCTCTGGATAATTTGCTTATTCATTTATTAATATAATTATATGGTTATAATAGCCTCAAAAACACATTTTATAGTATAGGATTGAATACTACTATCATTGCTGAGCCCTTCAAAAGTAATTGTAGGAATAAACTGTAGCTAATTCATAACTATTAGCCCACAATACAAGGCAAACGACATGAAGCCAGCATGAGGATCGAATGAGTGATAAGTGGTAGTTTTAAAAATGATGCCTGAATGCCAGTCTTGGGGGGGAGTTACACAGAGACCTGGAAGCTTGGGGAGGAGGCTGACGGAGGCCCTGCTCAGCCACTGGAGCTCTCCTCAGCCCAGGGTCATGTGAAGAACTTGAGGCGAGATTCTGTCACTGAACAACAGTCACCTAAGGAACACCTCTCAGCTGAAGGGGAGAGTGGGAGGACAGGGCTGATTCGTCATCTTGCCCAATTCCCTACCTGTGTGTCGCTGAATGTGATGGATAGTTTTTCAGTCCTCAGCGTACTTGACGTCTGTCCCTGCAGCTTGCCTCCTTGAAGTACTCGCTTCCCTCGCCACCATTCTGGCTGGTGCTCCTTGGTCTCCTCAGTTTATCCTCTCCCTGACCTTGAACTATTGGAGGTGATCAGAGTTCTGTCTTCAGTCCTCCTTTGTGCTCACTTTCCACTCCCCCCAGGCAAACCGTTCACTCCTTGGCTTCAGTTGCCGCCTCTATGCTGAGCTGACTGAATTCCCACCTCTATCTCCTTTCCACCGAGCTCCCGCTCTAAATATGCAACTGCCCACTGCTATGCCTCCACGGCACTGTAGCACACACCTCTCCACGTGAGCGCACTCTCCTTTCACCCACTCCACACCTGCTCTTACGCCTGTGATCCCCATCGCAGTCAACAGCTGCGGCCGTCCACGCAGCGCGCACGTCTGAGCACCAGGAGTCACCCCTGCGCTGCCCTCTCCCTCACCCTCCGCATCTGGTTCATCAAGTCTTTTCAGTTACAGCTCTGACATTGCTCTCCTATCAACCTGCTTCTCGCATTCCCTCCTTCCGCCCTCTTACTCCAAGCTCCTGTCATCTCTCAGACAGGTCCCTGCACTTCCCCTCTGCTCTGCCTTGTCACAATCCGTTCTCCACACAGTGGCCAGGTCTTTCAAAAACATAAGTAAGATCATGCGACTCTCTGCCTTAAAATCATCAACAGTTCCTCATTACCCCTAAAAGAGAGTCTAAACTACTTAACACGGAGCAAGGCCTTGCATGACCAGCGCCGGCTAACCTTGTCACCTTGTGTCGTACCATTCTTCCCTGTGCCATTACGCCCAGACCCTCCCTAGAAAAGGCAGTGTCTCAGCTCCTTAAACTTCCCATATGCTCTCCTGTCTTGGGGCCTTCCCTAGTGCTTCCTCTGCCTCAGATGGTTTCTCCCACTCACCACCCCGCCTCCTACTGCCTTTAACTAGATAACTCTGCATCCTCAGAGCACAACATGTTACTTGCTCAGGAAAACGTCTGTGATTCTCCAAGCTGGGTCAAGCCCCCATTACCTGTTCTCTTACTAATCTGTTCCTTTTCTTTACATCACCTAGACATTGAGCAAGTAATGACAACAAGAGGTATAGGTTTATAATCATGTACTCCCCTTCACTACATTGTAAGCACTATATGGCCTGGGACAGTGTCTGCTTTTGAATCACCAACATATTTCTAACACTAAAGATAGGACTCAGCACAAAATATGTAAGTGAATAGTTATAATTACCTTTTCTTGTTGTTTCTGGCTCAACTGAGAATTGTCTCTGATCACTGAGGGCAGAGACTGCATCCATCTTGCCAACCACCATAGTCTCAGTGTCCAGCTCAGTGCCTGGCCCAGGAGTGAGTTCAGGGGTAGGCAATGGGCTCCCCTCAGGGACACCGAGAAAAGCAGCCAGAGGAGCTTGCTTTGAATGCCAATCCTGCAGGAGGTGCCCTCAGTATTCTCAGCAGGAGAAGCCATAGCTGGTATGGAAGCCCTGCCCAGAGTGACCTCCGAAAGCTAATTCTTCTAGGGCTCCGCTGTCCCAAAGGCGCTTGCAGAGCAAGAATGCTGAAACAGGCGCTCCATTTTCCAGAGCCCCATGGAAAGACACCTCACCACGTGAGCCTTAGCAGTGAGGGCCTGTCCCAGGTAATGGGTGTGAGCAGCAGGCAAGGATGGCTTATGGGCAGCAGAGGTGAGGGACAGCAGAGAAAAGGTGGCTGTGACAGTGGGTAGCATCCCAGAGAACAGGGAAACGTAAGCGGGTCTTACTATGTACTGAATGCTTAGCAGGTAGCCAAGCCCTATGTCCAGGGTTTTACAGGCATTCTCCCATTTAATCCTTGAAAAGCTATGAAGTAGGTGTTTCTTTATAGATGAGGAAATTGAGGCATTGAGAGATTACATAGTTTTGTCATGGTCATACATCTAATACAATGGCAGAGTCACCTTGAACTCCAGTGTAGAGACTTTGCTCTCTGGACATAAAATAAAATAGACTTGCACTCATGGGGCTTTGGTATCCCCATGTGAAAATTGAGAAGGTTGGACAAGTTGCCATCAAGGGCCTTTCTTAGTGTTTCCATCTGGCAGTGACAGCTTGTTTTCCTGAGAGAAGTGGCTGAGCCCCCTTTCAGAGCCCAGCTGTCACCTCCCTGGTCTCATTGTTCTGTGCTGTCAGCCGGCACCTAGGCTGCCGCCTCCATGCCTGCCGGGAAACCCCTGCTCAGCTTCTGCTGTGAGGAGAGGGCCCGGCTGTTCTCTGCCTCTCAGGGCTCTTCTCTGTCCCAACACAAGCTAACTGGAATCCTATCTTCCCTTCTCAGGGCCGCTTTCCTGCCCCCTTCCCTGGTCTCCCAAACCAGGGAGCTGGCTCTCTAGTGGTTGGGTGCCCAGCTGCACATTTCCCAGCCTCCTGATACGAACTGCTCCCCTTCACTGGGCGTCCTCTGTGCCAGGCTGTGTGCTAGCTGCTGTTCTCATGTTATGGCATGTGA
Organism: Manis javanica; assembly: GCF_040802235.1. Classification (NCBI taxonomy): domain Eukaryota; kingdom Metazoa; phylum Chordata; class Mammalia; order Pholidota; family Manidae; genus Manis; species Manis javanica. The sequence goes on along the minus strand of NC_133174.1, from coordinate 128,467,616 downwards.
TCCTTGCCACAGTGCTGTGAGGTACATGAAATCATGCCTATTATTCATCTGAGTAAACCAAAGCTCAGGGAAATTACGTCAAAGAATTCACAACTAGAAAGTGGTCATAATGAAATTCCAGGCCAATCCTTTTCCTCCTACCCTGCGCTCCTGTCATATACTCTCTCTGTGGGTTTTGGCGAGTGATCTGACCTCTCTGAGCCTCAGTTTCCTCATCTGTGAAATGAAGATGATAATACCACCATCTCATAGGGTTGCTATAAGGCTCAGAATACATCATGTGCATACCTAGTGTGTGGTGAGTGCTCCATACGTTGCAGTAATAATAGTTGTGTAGTTTAGTTGCCCTTGTTATTGTTATTGTCTCATTACCACTCTAAGCTGCCCCCGCTGAGCCTGTCCAGACATCCCTCATCCCAGCACCGTCAGGGAACCAGGGTACAGGCCCAGAGCCCTCTGTGACTGGCGCATGTGGCCATGTTCTGTCTCTCAGTACTCAACTCCCCCCTTTCCATTGCTCTTCCCTGGGAGAGCCTGCTTCTAAGCTCTGCCCAGGTGACAATAATAATGAGATGAGCTACATAATAGGCAATGGAGCTGCTCATGCCTAATAAAAAAGTAAAATTCCTGAGGCTAGCCAGCAGTGCCTTTAAATAAAACTGAAATCAAATGAAAGAAGAGATCTTCACAATTGCTGAAATCATTGCCTCCTGCACCTGGCGAAGGGCATATGTGGCACTTATATGTTGAAATCTAATATGCAGGCTCCTAATCTGTTAGAACTGATTAATGAATTTTAAAGGTAGAGCTTTAATTAAAACAGGTCTCTGTGGACAGAAAGCATGCTGTTTTGTGAGCTCTGTAAATATTGCCTTTTAAACTAATAAGTTCAGTTACCAGAAATACTACTGCATATAAACAGTTGGCTGTTTTTCTTACTGGGCTGTGGAAACATAACTAGATATTGAAGAGAGGCTGGCTGCATTTCAAAGCCTGGCATTTGGCTTTCAAAATAATAGTGACTTAAATGTGCATGGCATCTTTCTCCTCTGGAGCACAAGGAACTTTCCAGGAGTGATCTCATCCTGACTTCAGACCTGCCCCTATGAGGTGGGACTGGGGAAGACAGCATTCATTATGGCAGCATCTCCAGGCCTTTCTGGCTTGCCTCAGGACCTCCATTGCACCCCCACCCCACGCTCTACAGTATTCAGGAGAGTGAAGCCAGCCAAGGGGATACCACAATTTCTTTTACCTTTGTCTCTTGTTCAGAAGAGGAATAATAATATGAATACTAGTTGCAATGATGCTCACATGCATGTGCCAGGCACTGGGTGAAGCATTGACATTATTTCATTTAATTCTACAAGCAATCCTGTGAAGTAGGTACTGATATTATCCCCAAGGGTTCTCCACTCAGAATAACAGCCAAAGCCTTTGCAGTGGATTGCAAGTCCCTGTTAGCTCTGATCTCATGGTGTCCTATCTCTGCCTTGGACTGGCTGCATATCTGAGAGATGAGGATAGGCTAAAGCAGCAGGCCCCACGTTTAGAAACCAACTTGCCAATATTTTTTAAAAGAGACCCTCTGTTGGGCATCTTCTCTATGCCAATTTTCATGCCAGTCACTTTTACATGAACTATTTGTCCTTCCCAGTAGCTCTGTGAGAATGGTATCATTTTTATACCCATCTTAGTGATAGGAAAACCAAGGTGTAGAGGGGCTGACTTCTTTCCCCAAGGCTGCAGACCTGGTAAATGGCAGGGCCAGCACTTAAAACCAGACTGTCTACCTCCACAGTCTGTTCTATTGCTGTGAAAGCCACAGCCTCCCAGCATCTAGAAGTATATGTGCAGACGTATGGGGACTGGTGCAAGCTCTCCCACTGCACATAGCCCAGTGGCCACGTTTGTTTTAACACCCCACAAGAGTAGCATGATTGATAGGCTGAGAGGTGGTGTACATGGCTTGCATCACCTGTCACGTTCCTCTAATTAAGTGACTCAACCACTGAGCACCTTATTGTCAGAAAGCAGGTCCTTTCTGTCAGGGGAGGGTCTGTCTTCCGTCAAGTAACCTATAATTTATGGGCTGAATATTCCCTTTGGGTTATTTGGAGGTGGTGTTTGTCATGCTGTGGTCCCACTTGTTTTCCTTTTGTGTTTACTTATTTTCAGATTTATTCCAATGACTTAGTGATTTGTATTCCTGACTGAAAAATCAAAGAATGGAGGACTTGATCTTGGAGGATGTGGCAGAGACCCCTACCACTCACCAATATTCATGTTCTAGTCTTCAGCACATACCTCAACTGTAGTGCCCACACTCCCCCACAATAAGCTGGGGCTCTGCGACTATTCCATATGAAATATGAGTGTCAAATGATTTGAACTTTGTCCAGACTTAGCCCATAACGACTCCATGTGATCCTCCCTCCCTTTCACATATATCAGGTGGAGAGAGCTCTGAGGTTTAGAGGCACCTAGGTCCAGGATGACAATGAAGATGCTGCCCAACCAGGACTAAAGGCTAGCTTTAGTTACAATAATTTCTGTGTGTCCATATTATGGATGGAAAGGAAGGAGGTATAACAAGCCAGGAAACCAGAATCACTGGTGAGGAAGGATCTGATGTATGGTGAGTCAATTACCCCCTTTCTGCAATTCCATGTATCCTTCCTTTTGTTTCCCTCTTCTCCCTGCTATGAAGGAATCAACAGAAATTTGAATGAGACCATTTCCTCCTTGTGTACAGCTGATGGAAAGCAGTAGACACCAGTGGGTGAGTGACTTCTATGTATATACAAACCCCTTGATCAAGCCCAGTGTCTCTCCAACTGGTGGGATATGGAAGAGCTATTTTTGAGGAAGAGCCTAATATGTGGAGGTCACTACTGACCAGAGAGGGATATTTCTTCCCCACCACTGGTCCTCCTGGGTCTGTCTGGAGATCAGCTTGTCCTCCCAGTTCATCGGCAGTGATTCTGACCCATGAGAGTCAACACAAGTAGACTGATCCCTTTGGAAGGAGGGAGTCAAGTAAGTTAAATACTAGAAACTCTAATAGAGCCAGGGCCTTGGGCAGGAATGTAAAGAATCTTCTGTATTTTTAACAAGTGACACAGAGGGTTATTGTACCTTTCATCCACCTGTGGAGTCATTACTCTTAGATTCAGAGGAGTTTAGTATAATTGTACAGAGGTAGACATGGGGGCTGCATGGGGTGCGGTGGATATGCCGGAGTGAGAATTAGATTAAGACTGACTGCTCCGGAGTCTTTCAAAGCAAACTTGAGTTTAATCATCTCAAAAAGATGAGAAGTAATTTTAACATAATAAATCTTTCACAGTATGTTGGGCTTGGAGGCATATCTTCCCCCAAACTCAGGGGAAGTTGTGGAAATACAGCTGAATGAGTAATCTCTTTGTGTATATGTTTATTTGAAAATATCAGAATGTTATAAATGAAGTGTTTCTTTCTGAAATATTAATTTGGAGACTCGCCTGAAATCATGCAGTTTTTTTTTGCCTCTGCTGTGTTATGTAAAAAATTTGTTTCTTAATGAGTGACTAATCGAGGCATATCTGTTTATCATTATTCAGTCATTAAACATTTACAGAGCATTTACTGGGAACTGTGCTAGGTGCTGCTTGGAGGAGTGTGTGGGTATGTGGGCTGAAGGCACTGCCTTGCTCTGAGGCACAGGCACTCACCCTCTCCAGAACCGTCCCCTGGATTCCCCAACAGGAGTCTTCTAGAAGCCAAAGCAGCTTTGACAACAAAGCAGAGTCCTGCCTTCGCCTGCTTGCCACTGCTTTGTAAAGGATTCATCTTTGCAGCTTCATGGATTCATTCCCATAATCTTCCCTGATACTTAGCCTCTTCTGCTTTAAATGGTCGGTTGTTTTATTAAGTGTTAAACCTTTTAATTATTCAAAAAATACATATTCTTTGTAGATGATATACAAAATGTAGATAAGTGAATGGACAAAAAAAAATGCATAAACTCCAACCATAGGAAATCACTGTTGGCATTTAGTGAATGTATTTGTGATCTTTTTTCCTATGCATATAGAGAGCCATGTATTTTTTATTGACATACAGTCTTATATTAGTTTCAAGCATACAACATAGTGGTTCAACAGTTACTGATATTATTAAGTCCCTACCCCCACTAGTACAGCTACTATCTGTCAACATAGGAAGATGTCACAGAATCATTGGCTGTATTCTCCATGTAATACTACTATCCTCATGACCAACCTGCATTATGATTGAGAATTTTTTTGCCCCTTTATCCCCCTTACCCTCTCCCCCAACCACAACCCCTCCCCTATGGTAACCACTAGTCACTTCTCAGTGTCTGTGAGTCTGCTGCTGTTTTGCTTTGTTTTTATATTCCACAAATAAGTGAAATCATACGGTATTTGCCCTTCTCCGCCTGGCTTATCTCACTGATCCATGCTCTAGATGGATGGATAGATCCTCTAGATCCATCCATGTTACAAATGGCAGGATTTCTTTTCTTTTTATGGCTGGATAATATTCCATTGTGTATATATACCATATCTTCTTTATCCACTCATCTATTGATGGACACTTAGGTTGCTTCCATATCTTGGCTATTGCAAATAGTGCAGCAGTAAACCTAGGGGTGCATATATCTTTTTGGATCAAGAATTTTGTTTTCTTCAGGTAAATTCCTAGGAGTGGAACTGCTGGGTCAAGTGGTATTTCTGTTTTTAGTGTTTTGAGGAACCTCCATACTGCTTTCCACAGTGGCTGCACCAATTGACAGTCCCACCAACAGTGCAGGGGGCTTCCCTTTTCTACAAACCATTGCCAAAACTTGTTATTTCTTGTCTTTTGGATAGTGGCCATTCTAACTGGTGTGAGGTATATCTCACTGTGACTTTAATTTGCATTTCCCTGATGATTAATGACATGGAACATCTTTTCATGTGCCCGGTGCCCACCTGTACCTCTTCATTGAAGAAATATCTGTTCAGGACCTCTGCCCATTTTTTAAATCAGGTTATTTGCTTTTTTGGTGCTGAGGCATATGAGCTCTTTATATATTTTGGATGTTAACCCCTTTTTGGATAAATCATTTATGAATATATTCTCCCATACTGTAGGATGTCTTTTTATTCTGCTGATGGTATCCTTTGCTGTACAGAAGTTTTTTAGTTTGATGTAGTCCCACTTGTTCATTTTTGCTTTTGTGTCTCTTGCTTAAGGAGATGTTTTCAGGAGAAAATTGTTCATATTTATGGTCAACAGATTTTTGCCTATTTTTTTCTTCTAAGAGTTTTATGGTTTCATGTCTTACATTCAGGTCTTTGATCCATTTTGAGTTTACTTTTGTGTATGGAGTTAGACAACAATCCAGTTTCATTCTCTTACATGTAGCTGTCCAGTTTTTCCAACACCAAATTATTGAAGAGGCTTATTTTCTCCACTGTATATTCATGGCTCTGCTCCTTTATCATATATTAATCGACCATACATGCATGGGTTTATTTCTGGACTCTCTATTTTGTTCCATTGATCTATGGGTCTGTTCTTGTTACAGTACCATATTGTCTTGATTACTGTGGCTTTGTAGTAGAGCTTGAAGTCAGGGAATGTAATCCCCCCAGGTTTGTTCTTCTTTCTCAGGATTGCTGTGGTGATATGGGGTCTTTTGTGTTTCCATGTGAATTTTAGAACTATTTGTTCTAGTTCACTGAAAAAATGCCCTTGGTATTTTGATAGGGATTGCATTGAATCTGTTCAGCAGGATGGCCATTTTGACAATATTAACTCTTCCTATACATTAGCATGGGATAGATGTCACTTATTTGTGTCCTTTTAGATTTCTGTCATCAGTGTCTTGTAGTTTTCAGAGTATAGGTCTTTCACTTCCTTGGTTAGGTTTATTGCTAGGTATTTTATTCTTTTTGATGCAATTATAAATGGAGTTCTTTTCCTGACTTCTCTTTCTGCCAGTTCATTGTTAGTATATAGGAATGCAACAGATTTCTGTGTATTAATTTTCTATCCTGGAACATTGTTGATTCCAGTTATTCTAATAGTTTTTGGTGAGTTTTTTAGGGTTTTCTACATATGATATCATGCTATCTGAAAATAATGACACTTTAATTTCTTTACCAATTTTGATGCCTTTTATCTTTTTGTGTTGCTGATTGCCATGATTAGGACCTGCAGTACTATGTTGAATAAAAGTGGTGAGAGTGGACATCCTTGTCTTGTTCATGATCTTAGAGGAAAAGCTTTCAGCTTTTCACCATCCAGTATGTTGTTGTGTGCTTGTCATATATGGCCTTTATTATGTACAAGTACATTCCCTCTATGCCCATTTTGTTGAAAGATTTTGTCATGAAAAGATCTTGAATTTTGTCAAATGCTTTTTCAGCATCTATAGAGGTGATCATGTGGTTTTTATCTTTCTTTTTGTTAATGTGGTTTATGATAATGGTTGATTTACAAATATTATACCATCCTTGCATCCCTGGACCCCACTTGATCATGATGGATGATCTTTTTGATGTATTTTTGGATTTGGTTTACTAATATCTTGCTGAGTATTTTTCTATCTATGTTCATCAGGGATATTGGTCTATAATTTTCTTTTCTTTTTGGTATCTTTGTCTGCTTTTGGTATTAGAGTGATGCTGGCCTCATGAATGAGTTTGGAAATATTCCCTCTTCTTCTACTTTTTGGAATACTTTAAGAAGGATGGGTGTTAAGTCTTCTTTAAGTGTTTGGTAGAATTCAACTGTGAAGCCATCTGGTCCTAGAGTTTTTTTGTTGTGAGTTTTTTGATTACCAGTTCAATTTTCTTACTGGTAATTGGTCTGTTAGATTTTCTGTTACTTCCTGGGTCAATCTTGGAAGATTGTATTTTTCTAGGAATTTGTCCATGTCTTCTAAGTTGTTCAGTTTTTTGGCATATAATTTTTCATAGAATTCTTGAATTTCTGTGGTACCAGTTATGACTACTCCTTTTTCATTTCTGATATTGTACATTTGTGTCCTCTCTTTTTTTTCTTGATATGTCTGGGTAGGGGTTTGTCTATTTTGTTTATCTTCTTAAAGAACCACCTCTAGGCTTCATTGATTTTTTTCTATTGTTTTATTGTTCTCAATTTTATTTATTTCTGCTCTGATGTTTATTATGTGACTCCTTCTACTAACTGTGGGTTTCATTTGTTCTTTTTCTAGTTTCTTTTGTTGTGAGTTTAGACTGTTTATTTGGGATTGTTTTTGTTTCTTAAGGCAAGCATGTATTGCTACATACTTCCCTCTTAGAATGGCCTTTGCAGTGTCCCATGAATATTGGACTGTTGTACTTTTGTTTTCATTTGTTCCCATGTATTGCTCTATTTCTATTTTAATTTGTTCATTGATCCATTGGTTATTTAGAAACATGTTGTTTAGCCTCTCTGTGTTCTTAGGCTTCTTTTCTTTGTGTAATTTACTTCTAGTTTCATAGCATTGTGGTCTGAGAAGCTGCTTGATACAATTTCAATCTTTTTTAATTTATTGAGGCTCTTCTTGTGGCCTTGTATGTGATCTACTCTGGAGAATGTTCCATGTACATCTGAGAAGAATGTGTATTCTGCTGATTTTTCATAGAATGTTCTGTAGGTATCTGTTAAGTCCATTTGATCTAATGTATTGTTCAGTGCCTCTGTTTCCTTATTTTCTGTCTGGTTGATCTCTCTGTTGATGTGAGTGGTGTGTTAATCACCTACAGTGAATGTGTTATAATCCATTTCCCCCACAATTCTGTATTTGTTTTACATACTTAGGTGTACCTATGTTGGGTGTGTAGATATTTATAATGGTTATATCTTCTTGTTGCATTGACCCCTTTATCATTTTGTGATATACTTTGCCTCTTGTAACTTTGTTTTGAAATCTATTTTGTCTGATGTAAGTGCTGCTACTCCCATTTTTCTCTCCATATTGTTTTCATGAAATATCTTCTTCCATCCCTTCACTCCATCTGTGAATGTCTTTGGGTCTGAAATGAGTCTCCTGTAGGCAGCATATAGATGTGTCTTGTTTCTTTATCCATTCTACCACTCTATGTCTTTTGGTTGGTACATTTAATGCATTTATATTTAAGGTAATTATTGAAAGCTATGTACTTATTGCTATTTTATTGATTGTCTTCTTGCTTTTTTTATAACTCCTCTCTGTTCCTTTCTTCCCTCTGATACTCTTCACTTGTTATTTTCTGGTTTTCTTTAGTTTTATGGTTAGAATTCTCTTTTTCAATTTTTTGTGCATTTATTATAGGCTTTAGTGATTTTGTGATTACCAAAGGTTCAAGGATAGCTTCCTGACTATACAACAGTCTATATTAAGTTGCTGATTGTGCTATTTCAAACACAATCCAGTAGTTCTTTTTTCTTCCTCTTCTTCTTCCACTCTTTATGTATTAGATGTCATAATCTGTACATTTTGTTTATCCCTTGATTGATTTTGTGTATAGTTGGATTTGCCAGTTTTGTTTTCTTTTAATTTCTAACTTGCTTGGTAATTAGTTGGTCTACTATCTTTACTGTGAGTTTAATTTTGCTGGTGAAAACTATTTATACTTAGGAACATTTCCATCTACAGCAGTACATTTAACATATCTTGTAATGCCAATTTTGTTGTTACAATTTCTTTGAGCCTTCATTTATCTAGAAATTGTATAATCCCTGTTTCACATTTAAATGATAATCATGCTGGTTAGAGGATTCTTGGTTGATGTTCCTTTTGTTTCAGTACATTAAGTATTTCATGCCATTCTTTTGTGGCCTGTAACATTTCTGCTGAGAAATCTGCTTATAACCTGATGGGGTTTCCCTTATAAGTAATCTTTATTTTCTCTCTGTCTGCTTTCAATACTTTCTCCTTAGCCTTAATCTTTACCATTTTAATGATTATTGTCTTGGTGTTGTCTTGCTGGGGTTCCTTTTGTTAGGGGCTCTTTGTGCTTCCATGGCCTAAGTGTCTGTTTCCTTCCCCAGATTGGGGAAGTTTTCAGTAATTATTTCCTCAAAGACACTTTCTATCCCTCGGTCTCTCTCTTCTCTTCCTGGTTCCCCTATTATATGAATATTGTTTCATTTGAATTGGTCACACAGCTCTCTTATCAATCTTTCATTCTTAGAGATCCTTTTTCACTCTGTTCCTCAGCTTTGTTATGTTCTAGTTCTCTAATTTTCATCTCACTGATCGTCTCCTCTACTTGCCACAATCTATTATTCATTCTCTCCATTTTGTGTTTCATTCCAGTCACTGTATTCTTCAGCTCTTGTATCTCTTTATTGAAGTCTTCACTGAGATCTTTAATAAATTTCTTCAAATCAGTGAGCATATTTATGACTTTTTCTTTAAAGTCTTTATCAAGAAGATTGGTGATCTCTATTTCATTTAGCCCTCTTTCTGGTGTCTTCCCTGCGTCCCACAAAAGTTGGGGCTTAGTGTTGTTGTTGTCATTTGTTTCTATATATTCCTTGATCTCTATTTTGATTTGTTCATTGATCCATTGATTATTTAGTAGTATGTTGTTAAGCCTCCATGTGTTTGTGAGCCTTTTTGTTTTCTTTGTAGAATTTATTTCTAGTTTTATACCTTTGTGGTCTGAAAAATTGGTTGGTAGAATTTCAATATTTTGGAATTTACTGAGGCTCTTTTTGTGAGCTAGTATATGGTCTATTCTGGAGAATGTTCCATGTACACTTGAGAAGAATGTATATCCTGTTGCTTTTGGATGTAGAGTTCTATAGATGTCTATTAGGTCCATCTGTTCTACTGTGTTGTTCAGTGCCTGTGTGTCCTTACTTATTTTCTGCCCGGTGGATCTATCCTTTGGAGTGAGGGGTGTGTTGAAGTCTCCTAAAATGAATGCATTGCAGTCTATTTCCCTCTTTAGTTCTGTTAGTATTTGCTTCACATATGCTGGTGCTCCTGTATTGGGTGCATATATATTTAGAATGGTTATATCCTCTTGTTGGACTGAGCCCTTTATCATTATGTAGTATCCTTCTTTATCTCTTGTTACTTTCTTTGTTTTGAAGTCTATTTTGTCTGATATTAGTACTGCAACCCCTGCTTTCTTCTCACTGTTGTTTGCCTGAAATATGTTTTTCCATCCCTTGACTTTTAGTCTATGCTTGTCTTTGGGTTTAAGGTGAGTTTCTTGTAAGCAGCATATAGATGGGTCTTGCTTTTTTATCCATTCTATTACTCTGTGTCTTTTGATTGGTGCATTAAGTCCATTTACATTTAGGGTGACTATTGAGAGATATGTACTTATTGCCATTGCAGGCTTTAGATTCATGGTTACCAAAGGTTCAAGGTTAGCTTCTTTAGTATCTTACTGCCTAACTTAGCTCGCTTATTGAGCTGTTATATACACTGTCTGGAGATTCTTTTCTTCTCTCCCTTCTTATTCCTCCTCCTCCCTTCTTCATATGTTGTGTGTTTTGTTCTGTGTTCTTTTTAGGAGTGCTCCCATCTAGAGCAGTCCCTGTAGGATGCCCTGTAGAGGAGGTTTGTGGAAGCAAAATCCCTCAGCTTTTGCTTGTCTGGGAATTGTTTAATCCCACCATTATATTTAAATGATAGTCGTGCTGGATACAGTATCCTTGGTTCAAGGCCCTTCTGTTTCATTGCATTAAGTATATCATGCCATTCTCTTCTGGCCTGTAGGGTTTCTGTCGAGAAGTCTGATGTTAGCCTGATGGGTTTTCCTTTATAGGTGACCTTTTTCTCTCTAGCTGCCTTTAAAACTCTTTCTTTGTCCTTGATCCTTGCCATTTTAATTACTATGTGTCTTGGTGTTGTCCTCCTTGGATCCTTTCTGTTGGGGGTTCTGTGTAATTCCATGGTCTGTTCGATTATTTCCTCCCCCAGTTTGGGGAAGTTTTCAGCAATTATTTCTTCAAAGAGACTTTCTATCCCTTTTCCTCTTTCTTCTTCTTCTGGTACCCCTATAATACGAATATTATTCCTTTTGGCTTGGTCACATATTTCTCTTAGTGTTGTTTCATTCCTGGAGATCCTTTTATCTCTCTCTATGTCAGCTTCTATACGTTCCTGTTCTCTGGCTTCTATTCCTTCAATGGCCTCTTGCATCTTATCCATTCTGCTTATAAATCCTTCCAGGGATTGTTTCACTTCTGTGATCTCCTTCCTGACATCTGTGATCTCCCTCCAGACTTCATCCCATTGCTCTTGCATTTTTCTCTGCATCTCATCCCATTGCTCTTGCATTTTTCTCTGCATCTCTGTCAGCATGTTCATGATTTTTGTTTTGAATTCTTTTTCAGGAGGACTGGTTAGGTCTGTCTCCTTCTCAGGTGTTGTCTCTGTGATCTTTGTCTGCCTGTAGTTTTGCCTTTTCATGGTGATAGAGATAGTTTGCAGAGCTGGTACAATTGACCGCTGGAAGAGCTTCCCTTCTTGTTGGTTTGTGGCCTTCCTCTCTCCTTTCGCAAGGCGCTGGGTTCTTGCAGGTGTGGATGTGGTCTGGATGTTGTCCTGTGTCCTCTGGTCTCTATTCTAGGAAGAGTTTTCTTTGTTATATTTTCATAGCTCTATGTGTTTTTGGGAGGAGATTTCCACTGCGCTACTCACGCCGCCATCCTGGCTCCGCCTCTCTCTCTTTCTGGTGTCTTATCCTGTGGTTTTGTTTGGAACATATTCCTCTGCCTCCTCATTTTCTCAGGTTTTTTGTGTTTCTTCCTTTGTATTAGTTGGAAATGTTATGCTTCCTGATCTATGGAGTAATGGATTTATGAAGAAGGTGCCCTGTGGTACCCAGATGCTCAGGACTCTTTCCCCCCAGTGCCTGCTTTGCCTTTGTTCTGAAGCCCTGGTTGCTCTTGGTAGGTTTTGGGCAGGGTTGCTTTTCTCTCTGTTTGCTGGCATTGGTTTATCTCAGTCTGCTGAGGCTAGAAGTTTGTTTCAGCGGCGTCTATGTGATCAGAGCAGTGGTTTTTGCCAAGATTGTTGTGTGTGGGCTGCCCTTTACCTGCTCGGTAGTGATGGCAGAGCTGCTGGGTTAAGGGGGTGGGCGAGGTGGTCACAGGGCAAGTTGCACAAAATCAGGGTGCACGGGTTTATGCAATGACAAGTTGCCCAGTTTCAGAGCATACAAGTGCTCTGCAGCAGCAGTGAGTTGCATCCTGGAAGAGCGTGTGGGTGGTGCACAGTATGTGGTGGTGGGAAGGCTGCACAGGCACATAGGTGAGCACTGGGAGGCTGCATAGGTGGCAGAGTCAGCTAGTCATGCTCTGGTGTCATGAATCTGCTACAGAAGTGAGTCCATTGGGCACCCCCTGGCAGGAGTGAAGCATGCACCACCTGGCTTAGCCGCCTGTGTGGAGGATGGAGCTCTTGGAGCTGGCTCCTGCAGGTGCCTCTCCAGTGGGTTGAAACAGGGCTGTGAATGCTGGGAGAGTCTCCCTCTGCCTGCCAGGCAGCAAAGTCTTCAGCTCCTGGGCTGAGTGGGCTAGCGTGTGGGTGGTGTGCAGGAAAGCACCTTGGTGCTGAGCTGCCAGTGATGGGGATGGCACATCTTGGGATCCTGAGAGTGCCTGACCTGTTGGGCCAAAAAAGGGCTGGGGATGTATCCTCCACATGTTCTTTCTCCTGCAGAGATAGCTCTGTCCAACCCTCACCCCTCTTTCTCCCTTCCCACTGTGGCAAGTCTTTCTATCTGCTTTCTCTGTGTTGAGTCTCAGAGGGACCAGTGGAGGGTACCTGTCCTCCACAGGCAGCTGGAGTCTCAGACTCCCGGAGTTCCAACTCTCTTTGATGAGAGTCCCTCTAATCACCAGAAACCAATGCATTGTGGACTTGTGTTCCCAGAGTGGATCTCCAGGGCCAGGTGTATGGAGTTTCTGAGGACCTATTCCCTCCCCATTCCCATCCTCTCCCTCCCACCAGTGGGCTGGAATGGGGGAAGGGCTTGGGTCCTGCTTGATCCAGCTCTCCCACTTTACACTTTTCTGTGTGGTCTTCTCTTCTTCCCCAGGTGTAAGTGGTCTTTTCTGAAGTCTTAGTTCATTTTCAGGTTTAGTTGTATTTGCTGTAGTTGCTTCGTGTGTGTTTGGGGGGGGGGGTTCTGTCTTATCTTCCTACCCCTTCATCTTGAGCCCCAAACTAGAGAGATATATATTTTTAATTTATATACTCATGGAATGATATTTCACATACCATTTTATAACATGCCTTTTGATCAATTGTGAAAAATTTTCCATGACCACAAACACATACTTTTTTATTTTATTTTTTATTTTTAGTGGCTGCATAACATTTCACTGGAAAGAGGAACTATCATATACTTAATCACATGTTGTTGAATAGTAAATCAGTTTTTCACTGTAATAAATAGTATTTCTGTATTCATCCTGATATATCCATTTTTGTATGCCTATCGTATGATTTCCAAAGAATAAATTCCTAAAAACTGAATTTCTACAGCAAGGGGTATACACTTTTTCAAGGTTCTTAAACCCTATCTGTTTGGAATTTGATCCAACTTTTCCTAAAAATATTGCCTCTCAGATTGCTCCATTCTTGGCTATAGAAACCTAAGACCAAGTGTTCCCCATCAACCAAGAATAGTTCACACAGGCAGCTAGCTATTGCCAGGGATGGGGCTAAAACCTGCATTTCATGACCCAGTTGATATATAAACATTTGGTTTGGCTCTGTGGGTTAACAAAGGCTGCTGCCAGCCCACCCCTTCTCATCAACAAGGATCTGGCTATTGCCTGAAGGAGGAGAAGCTTCTCTGCAACAGGACTCTGGCTTATCTTGTCATTTTTACTTGTGTCCAAATATAAATCACATTACTTGAAATACAAACATGATTTAATGATTTTTAAAATGTGCAGCTGTCTCCATCCTAAGTGCCCATTTATGTGGGGAGAATGCCTTTAGAATGATTTGAAAACGACATATACAAAAATGTGAAGCTGAGAGGAAAAGTGATAAACAAAAGGCAGCCTGGTTTAGTAGAGAAGAACAGTAGACCATGGTTCTAACTCTCACTCTGCCCCTAAGTCTCTGTGTGACCTTCAGGAGTCCTTTGGCCAAGCTGGGATTCAGTGTCCCATTGTGCACAAAGAGGAGGTTGGACATTAATCTCTAGGATTCCTGCCACTTATAATGATTTAGAATTAAACATTAACAGACTGAAGTTACTCCTTTTTCCAGGCTATGAGGTTTTTAGAGAAGAGGGTATTTGCGATAGACTAACAATAGACACTGGATCCAGGGCTTGAAGAGAAGAAATAGGATATCATCTGGTTGCCCTTATCAAAAAGCTTGAATCAACTTGCCATGAATTTAATGTGTTAAAGCCTCTTGAATAGGACTTAGTGTCCCTTATTGAATCTAAGATGCCACTTTTGCAAGATTCTCTCTTATGTACCACTAAGCATTTATTTTAATGCTGAAATTTAAAGTATGAAATAATGCTGTCTTATGCATCAATTATAACATACATTCCCATATCAGCAGTGTTAAAATTGAAAGTAATGTACCCTATAATCAATGAAAGAGCATATTAATATAATTCATATGAGAAGATAAAATACATTGACTACATAAGTAAAATGATCTTGAGATTACCTAGCCTTCACACTCATAGACCCTCTATGTACAGAGGAAGAGAGCCCAGAGAAATCATGTGACTAGTCCAAGATCACAGGGCCAATATGGGACTAGAACCAAAAAACATTAGAAAGGGAGAAGTACTGGTAGAATGGAGGAATAAGGACCTCCAAAAATGAAGGACCTCCTCCATGTAAACAAGGGAAACACTGACAAAATTGTCAAAATCAACTTTTTCACAACTCTGAAGATTAAAAGTCCACAGAACATTTTGCTTAATAGCTGAATCTTGATAAGAACAGAGGACTTTGTAGTGTTTTAAATTTCCCCATGCAGATCCTTCTCTCTCTAACTCAGTGGCAGCCTTGAAAACCAGTAGCCTAGCAGCTTCTGGTAGGAGAACAAGAGAGCATCAAACTATGTGAGCCAAAGAGCAACAGAATTGCAAAGAAATATAGATGAATCTACTATCATAGCAGAAGACTTCAACATACTTCTATCAGAAAAAGATAGATCCAGTAGGTAGAAAATCAGTAAGGACAGAGTTGAATTCAACAACCCCATCAATCAACTGGATATAATTTACATCTGTAGACTTAATTCATCCAACAACAGCAGAATACACATTTTTTTCAAGCCTACATAGAACACTGACCAAGACTGACTGCACTGTGGGCCATAAAACTCACTATTACAAATTTAAAAGAATATAAATCATACAATATCTGCTCTCAGACAACCATGTAAATTAGGAATCCATAACAGAAAGAAAAGTGGAAAATTCCAAACTACATGGAGATTAAATAGCACACTTCTAAATAACACATGGGTCTTAGAAGAAATCTCGAGATATTAAAAAATATTCTGAACTAAATAAAAATAAAAATGTAACTGATCAAATTTCGTGGGATGCAGTGAAATCAGTGCTTACAGGGAAATTGATAGCATTGAATGCATATATCTAAAATCAATAATCTAAGTTTCCATTATTGGAAACTAGGGAAAAAGAGCAAATAAAGTCCAAAGTACTCAGAACAACAAAAGAAATAATAAGAATAACAAGTCAATGAAATTTAAAACAGGAAACTAATACAGAAAATTAATGAAAACAAAAGCTGGTTCTTTGAAAAGATCAATAAAATTGATAAGTCTAGCCAGGGTAACTAGAAAAAAGAGAGGACACAAATTACTAATATCAGAAACAAAAGAAGAAACATCACTACAGATTCTATGGACATTAAAATGATAATGAAGGAATACTACAAACAACTCTTTGCCTACAAGTTTGATAACCTAGAAGAAATGGACCAACTCCTTGAAAGATACATTTTGCCAAAACTTACACAAGAAATAGATGATCTAAATAGGCCTGTATCTATTAAATTGAATCAATAGTTCATAACCTTACAAAAGAGAAAGCACCAGGCGCAAGTGGACTCACTGGTGAATTCTGCCAACATCTAAGAAATAAATTGTACTCATTCTCTATAATCTCAGAGTATAGAAGCACAGGGACTACTTCCTAATTCATTCAATGAGGCCAGCATTACCTTAATATCAAAATCAGACAAAGACAATACAAGAAAAGAAAACTACAGACTAATAACTCTCATGAACACTGATGCAAAAATCAGCAAAATATTAGCAAATTGAATACAATGATGTGTGAAAAGAATTATACACTATGACTAGATGGGATTTATCTCAAGTATGCAAGGGTGATTTGAGATTTGAAAACAAATTGATGTAATCCACCATATGAACAGGCTAAAAAAGAAAAGGCTTACATGACCATATCAATAGATGTAGCAGAAGCATTTGATTATCCAAAACTGATGCATAATAAAAACTTTTAGTAAACTAGGAATAAAATATAACTTACTTAAGTTGATAAAGACTACCTACAAATATCCTATAGCTAATATTATACATAATGATGAGAAACTTGAAGGTAAAATTACATACAAGGCAAGAATATCCTCTCTCACCACTCTTTGTCAACATGGTCTTGGTAGTTCTAGCTAATGGAATAAGACAAGTAAAAGAAATAAAAGTACACAGACTGGGAAAGAAGAAATAAAAGTATCATAGATGACATAATTATTTATGTAAAAAGAATCAGAATCAGCCAAAACCAAAACTGCTGGAACTAATAAATGATTATAAATGCAAGGTTGCAGGATACAAAGTTAATATATAAAAGTCAGTCACTTTCCTATGTATCAGCAGTAAATAAGTGAAACTGAAATTGAAAACACAATACAATTTACATTAGCAACCTGAAAACTGAAATACTTGGGTAAAATCTAATAAAAATATGTACAAGATTGATATGAGGAAAGCTATAAAACTGATGAATTAAAATAAATAAATAAATGGGGAGTTAGTCCATGTTCATGGACAGCAAGACTCAATATTATAAACATGTCAGTTCATCTCATGTTAACCAAAAGATTCAATGCAATCCTTATCAAAATCTTGGCAATTTGTTTTATGGATATTGACAAACTGAGTCTAAAGTATATATGGAGAGGCAAAAGACACAGAATAACCAGTACATTGTTGAAGGGGAATAACATGGGGGACTGACATTATCTCAGTTCAAGACTTACTATAAAGTACATTAAAGAAGGAGGTTCAATATTGGTGAAAGAACAGACTGATGTATCAATGGAACAGAATAGAGAGGCCAGAAATAGACCCACCTAAATATAGTCAGTTGGTAAAGGAGCAAAGACAATACAATGAGAAAAAGATGTCTCCTTAATGTTGCTGGAACAACTAGGCATCCACAGGCAAAAAATGAATATGGATACCTTATATTCTTCACAAAAATTAACTATGAATAGATCACAGACCTAAATGTAAAACACAAAACTATAAAATTCCTAGAGAATAAAATAGAAAATCTACATGACCTTCACTGATGACTTTTCAGATCAAAAGCACCAAAGTCGCAATCCATAAAAGAAATAATGGATAAATTGGACTTCATTAAAATTATAAATTTCTGTTATGCAAAGTACAATGTCAGAAGAATAATAAGACAAGTCACAGATTGGGAGAAAATATTTGTGAAAGACACATCTGATAAAGGACTGTTAACAAAATATATAGAGAACTCTTAAAACTCAACAATTATAAGAGAAAAAACCTGATTAACAAATGGGCCAAAGACTGTAACAGACACGTCCCCAAAGAAAATAAATAAATTTCAAATAAACATATGGAAAGATACTTCATCATATGTAATCAGGGAAATAAAAATTAAAACAACCATGAGATATCACTACACACCTGTTAGAATGGTGAAATCTGGAACACTAACAACACCAAATGCTCACTAGCATGTGGAGCAACAGAAACTCTCATTGGTTGTCGGTAGCAAGGCAAAATAATACAGCCACTTTGGAAGACAGTTTAGTGGTTTCTTGAAAAAGTAAATATTCTCTTAACATAGAATCCAGCAGTTGTACTCCTTGGTATTTACCCAAAAGAAATGAAAACTTATGTTGACAAAAAACCTTGTCCAATGATGTTTATAGCAGGTTTATTATAATTGCCAATACTTGGAAGAAACCAAAATGTTCTTCAGTAGGTGAATGGATAAATAAATTATATGTCCATTCAATGGAATATTATTCAGCAGTTAAGAGAAACAAGCTATCAAACAAAATAGCAGCAGACTTGGAGACTCCAAGAAGGGACTAGTGGTTACCAAAGGGGAGGGGTGTGGGAGGGTGGGTGGGGAGGGAGGGAGAAGGGGACTGAGGGGTATTATGTTTAGTACACATGGTGTGGGGGATCACGGGGAGAACAGTGTAGCACAGAGAAGGCACATAGTGGATCTCTGGCAACTTGCTGCACTGATGGACAGTGACTGCATTGTTGTGTGGGTGGGGACTTGATAATATGGGTAAATGTAGTAACAACATTGTTTTTTCATGTGAAACCTTTATAAGAGGGTATATCAATCATACCTTAATAAAAAAATTTTAAAAATTAAAAATTAAAAAATTAAAAAAATGAAACAAGCTATCAAATCACGAAATGATAGGAAGGAAATTAAGTATATATTACTAAATGGAAGAAACCAATCTGAAAAGACTACATACTGTATGGTTACAACTATGTGACATTCTGAAAAAGGCAAAACTATGGAGACAATAAAAACATCAGTGGTTGCCGGGGTTGTGTGGGGATGGATCAGAGCATAGAGGAATTTTAGGGTAGTGAAAACACTCTGTATGAAACTGTAATCATGGGTATAAGGCATTATGTGTTTGTCCAAACCCATAGAATGTACAACACCAAGAGCGAACTGTACTGTAAACTATAGACTGTGAGGGATTATGATGTGGCAGTGGAAGTTCAGTAATTATAACAAATGTACCATTCTGGTGGGGAATGCTAATAATGGGGGAGGTTATGCATGTGTTGGGCAGGGGATATGTAAGCAATCTATGTAACTTCCTCATTTTTCTGAAAAGCTAAAAATTCTCTAAAAGAGTCTTAATTAAAAAATCAACTATATTTTGTCTACAAGAAACTCACCTTAATTAAAATATCATTACAACAGACAGAGAATGACACTATTAATAAAAGGGGCAATCCATAAAGAAGGTATGACAATTATAAATATATTCATAGCTAATAATAGGGCTCTAAAATATATGCAGCAAAAATTGAGAGAATTTAATAGTTCTGCATAATAGTTGGAGATTTCAATACCTCACTTTCAAAAATGGTTAGAAGTGGATCATTAAAGAAATAGTGGAATCGAACAACACTATACACCAACCAGCCTAACGGATACTATATCCAACAACAGAATATAGATTTTTCTGAAGTGCACATGGGACATAATCTAAGAGACACAGGCCATAGATTAGGCTACAAAACAAGTCTCAATAAATTAACAAATACTGAAATCAAATAAAGTACATTCTCCAACCTAAAAGAAATGAAACTAGAAATCATTAAAAGAGTAAATCTGAAAGATGCACAAAAACAACACACTCTTAACCAATGGATTGAAGAGAAATCACAAGAGAAATTAGAAAATAATTTGAGGCAAATGAAAATGAAGACATCATACCAAAAATTAATCGATGTATTGAGAATAATGCTCAGTGGGAAATTTATGGCTCAAAATGCCTTCATTAAAAAAAAAGAAAGAAAGACCCCAAATCAATAACCTATCTTTATACCTTAGAGAACTAGAAAAATAAGAGGAAACTAAATCCTACATTAGCAGAAGGAAGGTAATAATAAAGCTCAGAGCAGAAATTTCATAAAATAGAGAACAGAAAAACTATAGTGAGAATCAACAAAACCGAAAGCTTGTTATTCAAGGAGACCAATAAAATTCACAAACCCCTAGCTAGACTGACCAAGGGAAACAGTGAGAAGACTCAAATTAATAAAATCAGAAATGAACTTGAGGACATTACTACTGACAGAAATAAAAAGTATTATAAGACAACACTATGAAGAATTGCATGCCAACAGATTAGATATCCTAAATGAAATGTGTAATCTCCTGGACTGGAATATTCCTAGACCAGAAATAAACCCATATATGTAAGGTTGATTGATTTTCGACAAGGATGCCAAAACCATTCAGTGGGGAAAAGGCAGTCTTTTAACAAGTAGTCCTGAGAAAACTGGATATCCACATGTAAAGGAATGAAGCTGGACTCTTCCCTAATTTCATATGCAAAAAGTAAAGAGAATCAGAGGACCTAAATATAAGAGCTAAAATTATAAGAGTCTTAGAACAAAACATGGGGGAAGAGCTTCATGAAAACAGATTTGGCAATGTTTTCTTATATATGACAGAAGAAGCACCATCAACCAGGGGAAAAAAATAGATAAATCAGGCTTTGTGAAAATTAAAAACGTTTTTGTATCAAGTAAACACTATGAACAGAGTTAAACTGGAACCCATAAAGTGGGAGAAAATACCTGAAAATCATGTTTCATAAGGGATTGATATCCAAATATAGAAAACTGCAACTCAACCATGACAATAATAAAACAACTCAATTGAAAATTGGCAGAATTCTTGAATGACAGTTCTCAAAAGGAAATATAAAAAATATATAAATATATAAAGAGCATATAAAAGATGCCCAACATTATTATTGTTAGGATAATGCAAATTAAAACTTTAGTGAAATGCCCCTTCATACTCATTAAGTTAGCTATTATTGAACTAACATTAAATAACAAGTGTTGATGACAATGTGGAGAAATTGGAACCACTGCACACTCCTTTGGTGAAATAAAATGGTGCTGCCTCTATGGAGGACAGTATGGTGGTTTCTCAAAAAAATAAAAATTACATTTACCATATATCATGGCAATTTCACTTCTGGGTATATGCCCAAAAAAACTGAAGCAGGGACTTAAACATATTAGTGAACCCATGTTCATAGTAGTAGTAAGTCATGGCAGCCAAAAGATGGACTTAATCCAAGTATCTCCAATAGATGAAGGTATAAACAAATGTGGTATATCAATCCAATGGAATGTTACTCAGCCTTAAAAAGCAAGGGAATTCTTATATGATTCCTACAACATGGATAAACTGGGAAAACATATTAAGTTTAATAAGCCAGTTCCAAATGTGCAACTACTATGATTCCACTTATATAAAGAACCTAGAGCAGACAAATTCATAGAGTCAGAAACTAGTTATCAGAGGTTGTTGTGGAGAGTGGGAAATGGCGAGTTTCAGTTTGGGAATGATGAAAATGTTCTGAACCACACATACATGAATAGCCATGCAGGATAAGATACATTCTCATTTCCAGGCATGAATACTATTTACCTCAGTTGCTACTGTTCTACACACAATGTCAAACATTCAACCAAAAAATCTGAGACGCAAAAAGGCAAGAAATAAACAACCCATGACAAGAGATAGTGAAATCAGAAACAGACTCGACGACTCAGGGAGGGCATTTAACATAACCTTAATTAATATGCTAAAGTCTATAGTGGAAAAGGTAAACAATATGAACAAATGGGAAATTTTCAGAAGAGTGATATAAACAAGAAAGAGTTAAATGGAAATGCTAGAAATGAAATGTGAAAATGGAAATGAAGAATCGTTTTGATAGGCTTATTGGTAAACTAGATAATTCCAAGAAAAGAATCATTGAGCATGGACATAGGCCAAAAAGAATTACAGAAACTGAAACACAAAGAGAAAAGTTAAAAGATACATACATTTATTCTATGATCTAGCCATTCCTAGGTATTTACCAAAGGAAATGAGAGCTTCTTAAGTCCACAAACATTTGTAAAGAATGTTCATAGAAACTGTAGCCATAATAGCTAAAATCTATAAATAACCAAAATGTCCACTAAGAGAATAGGGAAAAAAAAGTGGTACATTCCAACAATTGACTACTGCTCAGTTACAAAACAACAGCTGCTACTACTGATACATACAAAAAAGGTGAGTCAATTTCCTACAAAGAAGAGTACATACTGAATGCTTCCATATATGTCTTTTTTTATTGAGTAATGATTGACATGTAGCATTACATTAGTTTCAAACATACAACATAATGATTCTCTATTTGTGTAAACTGCAAAATGATCACCACACTAAGCCTAGCTACCATCCATCACCACACAAAGGTATGAAATTTTTTTTCTTGCGATGAGAACTTTTATAATGTTCTAGAATAGGCAAAATTAATCCATGGTGAAAAAAAACAGAGAAATGTTACCCAGGGCAGTGGGAGTATGAGGAACTTTCTGGCAAGATAAAAATATTCTCTGTCTTGATAAAAGTTTGGGCTACGTGGATGCATGCATTTGTC
This sequence comes from Manis javanica, assembly GCF_040802235.1. Taxonomy (NCBI): domain Eukaryota; kingdom Metazoa; phylum Chordata; class Mammalia; order Pholidota; family Manidae; genus Manis; species Manis javanica. The sequence continues at coordinate 128,445,146 of NC_133174.1, read as the reverse complement.
AAAACTCATCAAATTGCTCTCTTAAGATCTGTGCATTTCACTATACATGAACTTTGCCTCAAAGAAAACTGAATAAATATTGATTGAGTTGTAAAAAAAAAAGAGAAAAGAGAAAGTTCTGGAGGTGGATAGTGGTGATGGTTGCACAACAATATGAACATATTTAATTCCACTGAATTGTACAATGAAAAATAGCTAAAATGGTAAACTTTATGTATATTTTACCACAATAAAAAAAGAGAATGGTGTTGTTTTTAAGAAATACACACATTTAAGGGTTGAGTGGCACAATGTTTCCTTCTTAAAATGGTACAGAAAATTTAATTAGGTGCTTGTGTGTCTGTGTCCCCAAATATACCCATATTATAAGCATAGGGAGAGAGAGCAAGAGAATGACAATGAATGCAAATGATGAACCAAATGGGACAAATGGAAATTGTTGGTGAATCTGAGGAAGGGTATACAGAACTTCCTGGTATTAGCCTTGCAAATCTTTTGTAGGCTAGAAATCGTATCAAAATGAAAAGAAACAAAGTAGGTAACTAGGTAAAAAGCTTAGGATGGTGCTGAACCAAGCTTGGCCATATTCCCCCTTCTCTACCTTGTTTATCAGTGCCTGGATAGAATAAGTAGAGATTTTTTCCCCCTCAAATTAACCAGTCTTTCTTCTTCCTCCTTTGTTGGTGCCCTGGCCACCTTTAACATTGTTATTTGCAGGGTTCCTGACTCTTAAGGGCAGGTGGCTTGATGGTTAGGCTGACAATATGGCTAACAGGATACACTCAGCCTTGTCAGTCATTTTTCACTTTGTAAAGCAGCTTTCTGGAATGGCATAAGGCATTCTTGGGACAGGGTTTGAACTTTTGCCCTGAGGCATGGCAGTTAGAGAATCTGTCTCTCCCAACAGGTCCTCTTAAATGATCAATATCAAGACGCCAAGGTTGACTACTGTACTTACTTTATACTGAGCAGCTGCGGGAAAGGGTAGGGTACAGAAGAAACATGAAGCCAATCCCTGCCTTCAAGTAATTCACCATCTAGTTGGAGAGAGCAGGCTAAGAGACGCTGTGCTCAGTGCTGGAGGGAAAGCAGAAGATCTGACTGTCCCTCTCCTGGAAGAACTGACTAGACCAGAGGGGACATCAAGAACTTCTAAAAGTGATCAAAGTCACTTTATAGGCTTTCCTGAAAGCAAGAGAGGGAGTTCTGCTTGCTACCAGACTGTGAGGCATTTCACAATGGGGACAAGAGCATAGGTGGAGGTGTGAACCAGCACTTTAAAATCTGTGATGTGCATAGAGAACACCTGGCCATCATATTAAAATGCAGACTGTGATACAGTAGGTCTGGTGTGGGGCTTGAGATTCTGCATTTTTAACAAGCTCCCAGGTAACACTGATGTTGCTGGTCTCTGCAGAACACACTTTGAGAAGCAAGACTATAAAGGAATGGTTATCTATGCTGGTTGTTAAACCCTTCATTCAGCAGTTTTTTGATGGAACAACTGCAACAGAAAGCCATGTAGGCTTGATTTGTTGGGAATAGGGCCCTGAATGAAATTTAATGTGTATTTGTGTGCAGAATAACTAACACTGAGTGTTTACTTTGTACCAAGCTCAGTGCTAAAGGCTTACATTGATTATCCCTTCTTAATCCTTATAAAAATCCTGTGAGGAAAGCACTGGTCTTGTAGACTGAGTGGCTTATTGTGGATAAAATGAGAGTTCCTGTGGCCAAGATTCTCATCTGGCCATGGTTGACTAGCTCACTGCACACCTGTGGGCAATACATGGCTGTTGACTCTATAGAAAGAGCTCCACCCAGTGCTCTGGGCATGCCACAGTGGCAGGGCTGCAAGGCTGCAGGAGAGTAGAGCAGAGGCTGGAGTGGTGGCAGTGCCAAGGACAGAGGCCCAGAGGACGGCTGTGTGGGACGGCTGTGCAGAGAAGCCCAGAGGACAGCTGTGCGGGATGACTGTGCAGAGAGGCCTGGAAGATGGCTGTGTGGGTCAACTGTGTGGACAGAGGGGCCCAGAAGCAGAGACTGGCTTGCCACATGCAGACTTGCTCTGAGTGAACAGAATTTTAGTGACTGACCTGCCACCTGGAAATAAAGTTGGGTATAACCCTTTCACCCCAGGAACGTTTTGCTGTCATTTTCTTTGGTCACACTGAATCCATAGCAAACTTGCCCAGGGCTGAAACCCTTTGGCAAGACACTTATAAACAACGGGAATTTATGTTTCACAGTTCTACAGTCTGGGAAGTTCCAAAGGCAAAGTACTGGCAGATTTGGTGTCTGGCGAGAGCCCTCTTTCTGGTTCCCAGACAGCTGGTGTCTTGTTGTGTCCTCACGTGGTGGAAGGCCTAGGGAGAAATCTGGGGCGTCTTTCATGAAGGCCCTGATTCCAATCAAGAAGGTTCCACCCCTGTGACTTAATAACCTCCCAAAGACCCTACCTCCTAATCAACACACTGGTGATTGGATTTCAACATACGAATTTTAGGGGGGACACGGTCTGTAGCAGCACTATTACAACTGAGGGACTGAGCACAGAGAGGTGAATTAATTTGTTTTTATACATCTAGAAGTGACAGAGCCAGGAATTGTATCTAGACCTACCAGAGCTGTGGAACCAGTGCTTTATCCCCAGCTTGCATATAATTGTTCACCCAGAACTCATAAGCTCCCCAAGGGTAAAAGTCCAGGTATCATTCATGTGTTTATCTGTTTATTTTTCTTTGATTCTGTCTTGCCAATGGGTTTCAGCCCCAGGCAAGTTTGCTATGGATTCAGTGTGACCAAAGAAAATGACAGCAAAACATTCTTGGGGTGAAAGGGTTATACCCAACTTTATTTCCAGGTGGCAGGTCAGTCACTAGAATCCCGTTCACGCAGAGCAAGTCTGCACACAGCAAGCCGGTCTCTGACTCTGGGCCTTGCTGCCCCCACAGCCATCCCACACAGCCATCCTCTGGGCCTCTGTTCTTGGCACTGCCACCACTCCAGCCTGTGCTCTGCTCTCCTGCAGCCTTGCAGCCCTGCCACCATGTTGTGCACAGAGCGGAGCTCTTTATATAGAGTCAACAGCCATGTATTGCCCACAGGTGTGCAGTGAGCTAGTCAACCAGGGCCAGGTGAGAATCCTGGCCAAAGGAACTCTCATTTTATCCACAGCTTCCAATACCTAAAATGATATGAAAGTGACTTTTAGAAAATAAGAAAATGAAAGGAACATATTTTGAGTGAATGCTTACTCTGTGCTAGGCTTCACCAGGACCTAGTACATAAAATCATCTCATTTAGTTGAATCCTCACAATAATCTTTTCAGATAGCTGTTATAACCCCTCCTTTTTATGTGCTATAGAACTAAGCCTTACATGGATTAAGTTATATGTTCAAGATCACTAAGCTAGCACATGGTAGAGAAGATTTGAACTCAGGATTTGAACTCAGATCACCTGACTCCTCTGTCTGTACTTTCTCTCACCTAACAGGCTGCTTTTGCAATGATCTTCATAGAGTCTTGGTATTGTACTATTCAATGAATGCCTCTTGACATTGGCCATCAAAACTTTGCGGTCAAGCTTAGTGTCCCCTTCCTTCAGGCGTGGTAGTTTCAGAGTCATACTGTTTCCTGCCCCAGCCCCATCTGCAACTAGGCCAAACATCCTGCTTATCAACCTTTGGCTAGAGTCCCTCTATGCAGTGCATTTTTAGAGTGTGTAGGTTGGGTGTGGTAGATGGTGATGGAGTGGTGATGGAGGCTGGTTAAACAGGCATGCACATCAGCTGTATCTGGCCTTTGAAATTTGACAAGCTTCCTCATTCTCTACATGCTCTTCAGTAGATTTTAAATGGTTATTTTAAAGAGTACATCTTGAACTTCACAGTGAATTCTGAGAAATCAAAGCAACTAAATGCCAGAATGGAAACACGTGCTAGGCAACAGGTGGGGATTGTGCTGACTTGAGCAAAATGTTCTCATTAGGTCCTTTTAACCATTGTCAAGTTGTAATGAGTTATGTTAAATGAGGTATTTTCAGTTCACAGAAAAGTATAGAGAGTCCTAGAAGAGACATGCCTATATATCCACATCCAAAATGAATAAATGTTGATGTTTTGCTTCAGGTTTTTAAATTTTTTAATAAAAAATTACGTTACAGAAACTTCTAGTTCTAACATGGTACAATAAAACTGTGATTTTCAAGTTGGGCTGAATATACCCCTGGGAGTACATAGGCACTCTGAATCCGTTTCTATATTCTCTCCTTCTGTAGTCTCTCCTGAAGTTGATCTGCCTGAGAAAAGATGTCAGTGTGACTTAATAAACTTGTCCACTGACAGATCATTAAATATAATTTTTGATGAAATATGATTAAGTGATTTGGGTGTATAATTCAGAAGGAGTTCAGGGAGTTAAGTGACTTTGCCGTGCCCAACTCCTTCTAGTTCTTGTTTCCATGAACAGTTTCTTAGCCCTTACATATACAAAAATGTTCAAGAGGGATAAAATTGATGCCGAACCCTGTCTCATTCTGCCAAAAAGTAGTGTAAATTCAGAGATGCATAAATTAATTGAGAACTTATCCTTATCCAATGCATTAAGAGATGAATTTACAACAAAATTTTACTTTTAGGTTTAATAATTTTTATCAAAATATTTGATATATTAATGCTGTTTTAAACAATTGTATAATTGTGACCATTGTAATTATAATACAGCCCAGAAGAAAAAAATAACATGTAGAGCCTTGTGCTTAGAGAAAATGTTTAAAATTAACTTCAATTTATGTATGTATTTTTCTGTACTTAATTATAGGTATTCAAATATAATAATATTATGATAATCATAAGTTGGCCACAGGTATAATAGAGCAGCATGGAGACTAGTCAGTGATTCTGTAACGTCTTTCTGTGTTGACAGATAGTAACTGCACTAGTGGGGGTGAGGATTTAATAATGTGGGAAACTGTTGAACCACTATGTTGTATACTCAAAACCGATAAAAGTTGTATATCAATGATACCTCAATAAAAAATATATTATGATGAACATCTTGGGAGGAATGGAATGAAGGAGGCCAGGGAAAAACAGGACCTCTGTATAGTTAATGTAATAATGGTGAGTAGTAAATAATGATTTAACAGTTTTTATTTTATTCACAATATGTGGAAAAGTGTATTCCTTGCACACACACATGACAAAAAGGTCAACTTGAAGATGTGCAAAGAGACACATTGTTCTTAAAGGTTCCTCTGGGGGATAAGAATAAAAATACTTGAAATCAAATCAACCAGTAGAAGAAGAAGTCAGTTTACTGTCTGTAACTTAGAACCCAAGTGTATAAAGAAGGGCTGCGAAACATAATACACGTAGGTATGTGCACAGGTCTGAAAGATACCAAGTGAGGGTGTGGCAGTGGAATTCAATCAGAGATGGCAGAAATGGCACATTTATCACTCCCATCAAAATCATCTATAATTACAAAAATCCGATAACCCAAGCAATAATAAGAAAGCACCATTGCTTGAAAAATGACAAAAGCTATCTGAATTTTAAGATTAGGTGATCAAATTCCACGGGATCTTTTGGTTTAGGATTACCACATATTCCTAGGTTACTTCGGGGGAAATGGACATCCTAATCATTTTGTGTCTCCCCAGCCATGAGCATACCTGTTTATTTAGGCCTTCTTTTAATTCCTTTCATAAAATTTTATAGTAGCTTTCATATAAGTGATGCATCTCTTCTCATGTAATTTATTCCTTAGAATCTTATATGTTGTCTATTTTTTCTCATTTGTAGATACTTATTTTTTATCTTGATTCTTAAGTCTTGTTAAGTACTCATATTATTTGTCGTAGTTCATTTTTAGGTTCTCTGGGATGTTCTAAGATAACCGTATCACCTGCAAGTAGTTTTATTTTTCCTTCTAGTCCTTTTAATTTTTTTCTTATCTTTGTCAGCCATGATCTCTAGCTACTGATGAGTACATTGACATAATCAGCTTCTCTTCCTCGTTCCTGCTTTTAGCATCAATGTTTCTAACATTTTACTACATAGTATGAGACTTACTATAGTTTTTTGTAGGCATCAGTTATCAGGTTATAGAAAATCCCTTCTATATCCATTTTGCCAAAAAATTTTAAATCACAAATTTGTGGAGAATTTAATTGAGTAACTTTTCTGCATCTAAGGGGATAATCTCTTTTTCTCTTTATTGAAGTATAGTACAATATTGTATTTCTTTCAGTTGTTCAATATACTGAGTGATCTGACAATTATGTACATTATGAAATGCTCACCACAGTAATTATAGTTACTGTCACCATAGAAAGTTATTACAATATCATTGAATATATTCCCTATGCTGTACTTTTCATCACTGTAAGTTATTAATTTTATAACTGAAAGTTTATGTCCTTCCTCTATTTTGTGCATTACCATGCCCCCTTCTCTCTGGCAACTACCAGGTTGTTCTGTGTGTGTATGAGTCTATTTCTGTTTTGTTTGTTCAATTGTTTTGTTTTTTAGTTTCCCCATGTAAGTAAAATACACATTGTTTTTCTCTGTCTGACTTTTTGCACTTGGCGTACTACCCTCTTTGTTTTAATTCCTGGAGTAAATCCAACTTGGTCATGATGCAATTTTGTTTTAGGAAAAATAGCTCACTGGATTCAGCTTGCAAACATTCTATTTAAGACTTTTGCATTGATACATTTAAGTTGAATTGGCCTAATACTTTGCTTCCTCTTTTTGTCCTTAACTTTTTTGTTTGTTTTTTTTTTTTTCAAGATTTAGGTTGTAATGGGATCATAAAGGAGTTGAGGACATTGCTTCTTAATCTGTTATCTCAAATAGTTTATAGAAGGTAAGAGGAATGCACCTCCACATAATAAAGGTCATAAATGACAAGCCCACAGCCTATTCTCAACTCAGTGGTGAAAAATTGAAAGCTTTTTTCCTAATATCAGTAACAAGATAAGGATACCCAATCTCACCACTTTAAATTTCTACAATATCTGTAGTAATGTCCTCTTTTTCATTTCCAGTATTTATTTGTCTTTACAGAGAACCAACTTCTAATGTCCATCATTTCTATTGTTGGTATTATTTCATTTTTAATTTTATTGTTATCTTTCCCTTCTCTATGTATTGTGTTCGTTATATTTTTCTTGCCTTTTGATTTGAACTTTCATCTCATTAATTTCAATCATTTCTGTTCTCTACATATGTTCTTAAAAGTATAATTTTTCCCTTGAGACTATCTAAATCCATTCAGGGATCATTGCTTTTTAGAGCAGCAAGAGAGCTTTACAGTATAGGAAGAGATCCTAGTGTTTATTTAAAGATGAAAATCTTTGCTGAAACTAAGAAAGGAGAATTGAATGGCCATCACAAGCAGCACAGAGCCATGCAAAGAACCTGAAATGGAGAATTAGGCAGCTTTGTGACTTGGGACAAGATATTTATGATCATTTGGTCTAGTAGCCATAATAACACAGCTAAGCATTATTGATCACTCTTGTGCTAGGCACTGTGCTAAGACCTTAATATGCAGTAGCTCATTTAATGCTGGCAGTAACTCTATGAAATAAGCCTTTTGTTTAAAGTGTTCTCCACTTTAGAGATCAGGAAACTGAAGCTTTGAATGTTTGATTTGCCCCAGATAATGTAGCTAATAATTGGTAAAGCCATGATTAAAACCCTGAAAATCTTATTCTCAGTCTGAAATTTTACCACTGTGTTATGGTCCTTATGAGGTGGAGATGCTAATACTTCTCCCATAGGATTACTAGGAGATTTCTAGGAGGCAACTGTTAGCGCAGGCATATGGCATTCAGTACTCAGAAGGTAAACAAACGTTAGTGGATTTTGGCAGTCCCGAAGCTGTCATTAGATTAATTTGGGTCACTTAATCCAATGTTTGTTTCATCTGTGTCCTGAACTCACCCCACCCCAAATCACTAGTTTACCAAATAATAATATGTGATATTATTGAGTCCTTACAATGTAAGGTAGTATTCTAAGCACTTTACCTGTAATGACTTAATTAATCTACCTGTATCATCCCTTTAAGGGCCGTACTGGTATTACCCCTATTTTACAAAATAGGAAATGGAGGTTGACAGAGGCTACATAACTTCTCCAAGATCCCTGGCCTCTAAGCCAGGATTTGGAACCCAAGCAGTCTCACTCCAGAGCCTGTTCTAAATGTCATGCAATGTATTATAGATGTATCATGATTAACTCAATTACTACTGTTTTTCACTCAGTTCCATAATCATAGGCCAGAGCCCTGGGCCAGTTTTGCCTTTCAAATCCACCGACTGACCAGTGTATACTGTTTTCCATAATTCTTTAACAGAGAGGGTAGAATAGGTGACTTTTAGAAAAAATATCAGGCAAAAGATTTGTTGACAATTATGGATCTGATTTCTGCTCAGGAACATTTTAACATAATAATAATTTCAAGATGTAAATTAGTGATTTTTTTCAATGCAGACAGTACAAGTAAAACAGAAATTATGTTCCTCAGCAGTATCTGAATTAAATATATACATGATGTGAATACTTAAATGATACTTTTAAATGTAAATAGAAATGTGATCATTTAAACTATTGTTTGATTAAAACTAATCTTGGGATTAGTAATGTGTCATATTATCATACCAAATGCAATAAGGTTTAAAGAAAGGAAATTGAAAAAGGCAAAATTGTATCTGAGTGTGAAAATAGCAGTGTATCTTAAAGTATTGGGGGAACTGCAAATGAGAGTCTAGAAGATTGAAAATATGAAGGCCAAGTTAACCCCCCCCAAATCTCAATATAGTTACATTTTAAGGTTGGGGCCAATTTGATCTAGAGAGCTACTCAGATGAAGAAGGGGAGGATGAAGAGAAACTTCCAAAGATGACGCATTTATGTCATTCTGTAACATTCCTTTCCAACTGTACAGGAGAGCTGATAGAGACGAACTTCAATGTATAAACATATTTATTTTTTAATGATCTTAGCAATACATATTAATGTATAAAAATGAGAAAAAGCATGTAAGCAAATAGATGAGTTTAAAACATTCATAGTCCTATCACTCAGAGGTAAATGGCCAGTTAAATATTGATGTCTATCTGTCACAGCTCATTGTTAATGCACACATGTGTATAGAGTTAAACAAAATTTTACTGAATAGCTTTAAAACTTTTAAGAAATAAGATATCTAAAACACACTTTGATAAATAATAATCTGCAATGTCTTAGTGACTGAATAGCATTCCTTTATTTGAAAGAACCACACATCATTCATCCAGCACTCTATTATCGGGATGTATCTAGTTTGTGGTTTATAACTATTAAAAGCAATACTACAATGAAGATATACTTCTCTCAGTTCTCAAAGTCTAAATCATGCTGTTTAGGGTCAGATCACACATGCGTATGATTTCGTATATAACTTTATGGGTTCGATATGGTGATCTACTCTTTCTCTGGGATCTCAGGGGTGCTTTTGGATCCCTAGGCCTCCTTGTTTTGGTCCTCGGGCTCAACAGCTGCGACTATATTTACCCTATGCTGCTGTGCACTTCCCGTGACCGTGCACACATTGGATTCCATTTGTAGATGAGAGGGAGAAAACAATGCAGATTCCCCCTACTCATGTTGGGTCTCAGCTCCTCTGATTGGAGAGGATGGTTGCCCACCCTCAGAGTTTTTGGCTTTTGCCCTCCCTGTTGCTGCTTTTGTCCCTGCTGCTTCCTGTGGTACAGGATTGTTTGAAGGCTGGGTGTGAGAGGATGGGGAAAAATGTTTAAATGGGCATTTTCCCCTTTCTCCGAACATTAAGAAGTTACCTTCCTGCTCATTGAGCAATAACCAGAGGACATCTGAAGCTTTCTCTGTCCATGATTATTCCTTCTTCCAGATTTTTAGGCTGCATTAAGTCTAGGCTGGAAGATAACAGAGAGGGCAGAAAAATGGTAACTTCATTGCAGGTTTGGTGATATTTTGAATTATGGTCTGTTTCAAGCCACTTGCTAGTCTTTACTTTTCAGAGTCCTCAAATAGAAGCTCATATGTCCTATCAAGATTTTATAACTGATTTTAGTGAGAAACAGCAGTTTGAGAGTGTGTTTTCTCTGAGTTACTCAGAATTTGAACGTATCAGTTGTCTTTTGAAGCAATTAAAATGTGAAAATAGTGTATTTTATGTTTACCTTAATTTTTACCATTTCTTCCTTGCTTAATTTGTTTGCATATATCCAAATTCACATCTAGTATCATATTCCTTCTGCCTTCCACATATTAACAATATTTATCTTAAAGTCCCTATTTAAAAATTTCAACAAATGGGTTGTCTCCAAGTCTGATTCTGTTGATTGTCATCTCTTGTCATCTCTTCTATTCATAAAATAGAAGGTTCAGGGAGGCAATTACCCATTTTTTCCTTTTGTTTTTCCTTTTCTTGGTACTTCTTGTAATTTTTTTATTGAACCCTGGGCATTATGGGTAGAACATTAGGAACACAGGTTAATGGTATTTATTCTGGTAATGAGTACATGTGCTCTTCAGTTAGGCCATTTGTGTTGGGGGTTGAGTCAATATAGTCAGGAGTTTTGTTGTTGCCTTCTTTACCTTCAGTGTGCCACAGGCTTCAAATTCCCCCAAATACTGGCTGCCGTTACCTTGTTCTTGGAGTGGAACTGGGGATAGAAGGGTTTTTTACTGTCCTGATCTAGCCTGTTTCACAGGGAAGTCCCAGTGCCATGCACTTGGGCCTCAACGGTAGGGCTGTCCCAATGTTCTTGCCCTTCCTCCCTGTGGCAGCCAAACTCTGCCTTATTTTTTATTTTTTTTGAGAGGGCATCTCTCATATTTATTGATCAAATGGTTGTTAACAACAATAAAATTCTGTATAGCGGGGTCAATGCTCAATGCACAATCATTAATCCATCTCAAGCCTAATTCTCGTCAGTCTCCAATCTTCTGAAGCATAACGAACAAGTTCTTACATGGTGAACGAATTCTTACATAGTGAATAAATTCTTACATGGTGAACAGTACAAGGGCAGTCATCACAGAAACTTTTGGTTTTGATCACGCATTATGAACTATAAACAATCAGGTCAAATATGAATATTCGTTTGATTTTTATACTTGATTTATATGTGGATCCCACATTTCTCCCTTTATTATTATTATTATTTTTATTTTTAATAAAATGCTGAAGTGGTAGGTAGATGCAAGATAAAGGTAGTAGTGCTGTAAGAGGGCAAATGTAGATGATCAGGTGTGTGCCTGTGGACTAAGTATTAATCCAGGCTAGACAAGGGCAGCAAAACATCCACGGTTAAACTCTGCCTTATTTTTATGGTTGATCTAGTTTGAGAATTTCCTTCCCGTCTCCTAGCTGATGCGGATCATTGCTCAGTGACCATGCAGGATTCTTGCCCCTCCCTGAGGGGCAGATGGTTTGCCTCTACCTCTCCTCCTGAAGCAACGGATTTCTGCTTGGAGCCTGGGAGGAAAAGGATTTGCTGCCATTTCCTCAGTGGCTTAAATGTTTTGTTTCATAAAATAGAAGGTTCAGGGAGGCAATTACCCATTTCTGCCTCATTGCTGGTGTGGAGGTGATGTTCTCTTGCACCTTTCCGTATCCTAAGTGGAAGTACAGTCTCTCTGCGTATATCTTTAACTATTTCTTACTATAAATTCCCAGCAGTGCAACTGACACAAAGTCTATGCATGATCACATTTTTAAGACTTTTTTGTACATATGGCTCAATTGCTGTTGGGGGAATTCTGGACATGTCATTTTTTCAGCTGCTTCCGTAGTGGTCCAGCATTATACTTTTCATATCAAAGAAAGCTACTTATTTACTAAGAAATGCATGTATTTGATTGTACAGCTTTTTCTGTTGAAATAAGTAAAAATATCTTTAAAATAAAAAAGGTACATAGTGTTAAACTAATGGGAAGGACCATAAGCTAACATTTTTATCATTAAAACGTTTGATAATGAGATTCTTTGGGGCCTTCAATAATCGAACTTCCTGAGAGAATGTGTAAAGATAAGCTTACATCAACTTCTGCCTTATGGAAAAAAGTTTCCTTGAAATGCCAGCATAATGTAAATGAGTGAAGGCCAAAAAACGTTACTGGAAAGATATTGGAAGTAACAGAAATAACTAACTCATAGTAGGGGAAGAAGAAAGCTCAGTTGGTCCCTGGATGTAACAAACAGTTTGGCCAAGCTCCCAAATCTTTTAACTTTCAACCCATGTACTCTTATTCTTTATATTCCTGAAGTTGAAATCATGTCCAAAAACATATTGGTCAGAGGCACTGAACAACACACTAGAACAGATGGACCTAATAGACATCTATAGAACTCTACTTCCAAAAGCAACAGGATACACATTCTTCTCAAGTGCACATGGAACATTCTCTAGAATACACCACATACTAGGCCACAAAAAGAGCCTCAGTAAATTCCAAAAGATTGAAATTCTACCAACTAACTTTTCAGACCACAAGGGCATAAAACTAGAAATAAATTGTACAAAGAAAGCAAAAAGGCTCACAAATACATGGAGGCTTAACAACATGCTCCTAAATAATCAATGGATCAATGACCAAATTAAAATGGAGATCCAGTAATATATGGAAATAAATGACAACAACAACACAAAGCCCGAACTACTGTGGGACACAGCAAAAGCAGTCTTAAGAGGAAAGTATATAACAATCCAGGCATATTTAAAGAAGGAAGAACAATCCCAAATGAATAGTCTAATGTCACAATTATTGAGATTGGAAAAAGGAGAACAAATGAGGCCTAAGGTCACCAGAAGGAGGGACATAATAAAGATCAGAGAAGAAATAAACAAAATTGAGAAGAATACAACAATAGAAAAAATCAATGAAACCAAGAGCTGGTTCTTCGAGAGAATAAACAAAATACATAAGCTTCTAGCCAGATTTATTAAGAGAAAAAGAGAATCAACACACATCAACAGAATCAGAAAAGAGAAAGGAAAAATCATGATGGACCACACAGAAATACTAAGAATTATTAGCGAATACTATGAAAACCTATATGCTAAGAAGCTGGAAAACCTAGGAGAAATGGACAACGTCCTAGAAAAATGCAACCTTCCAAGACTGACCCAGAAAGAAACAGAAAATCTAAACAGACCAATTACCAGCAATAAAATTGAAGCGGTAATCAAAAAACTACCCAAGAACAAAACCCCCGGGCCAGATGGATTTACCACTGAATTTTATCAGACATATAGAGAAGACATAATGACATAATACCCATCCTCCTTAAAGTTTTTCAAAAAATAGAAGAGAAGAGAATACTTCCAAACTCATTTTATGAAGCCAGCATCACTCTAACACCAAAAGCAATCAAAGACATCACAAAAAAAGATAATTACAGACCAATATCCCTGATGAACATATATGCAAAAATACTCAACAAAATATTAGCAAACCGAATTCAAAAATACATCAAAAGGATCATACACCATGACCAACTGCGATTCATCCCAGGGATGCAAGGATGGTACAACATTCAAAAATCTATCAACATCATCCACCACATCAGCAAAAAGAAAGACAAAAAACCACAAGATCATCTCCATAGATGCTGAAAAAGCATTCGACAAAGTTCAGCATCCATTCATGATAAAAACTCTCAACAAAATGGGCATACAGGGCAAGTACCTCAACATAATAAAGGCCATATATGATAAACCCACAGCCAACATCATACTGAACAGTGAGAAGCTGAAAGCTTTTCCTCTGAGATCGGGAACAAGACAGGGAGGCCCACTCTCCCCACTGTTATTCAACGTGGTACTGGAGGTCCTAGCCACGGCAATTAGACAAAGCAAAGAAATACAAGGAATCCAGATTGGTAAAGAAGAAGTTAAACTGTCAATATTTGCAGATGACATGATATTGTACATAAAAAACCCTAAAGACTCCACTCCAAAACTACTAGAACTGATATCGGAATTCAGCAACGTTGCAGGATACAAAATTAACACACAGAAATCTGTGGCTTTCCTATACACTAACAATGAACCAATAGAAAGAGAAATCAGGAAAACAATTCCATTCATAGTAGCATCAAAAAGAATAAAATACCTAGGAATAAACCTAACCAAGGAAGTGAAAGACCTATACCCTGAAAACTATAAGACACTCTTAAGAGAAATTAAAGAGGTCACTAACAAATGGAAACTCATCCCATGCTCCTGGCTAGGAAGAATTAATATTGTCAAAATGGCCATCCTGCCCAAAACAATATACAGATTCGATACAATCCCTATCAAATTACCACCTGCATTCTTCAGTGAACTGGAACAAATAGTTCACAAATTCATATGGAAACACCAAAGACCCCAAATAGCTAAAGCAATCCTGAGAAGGAAGAATAAAGTAGGGGGGATCTCACTCCCCAACTTCAAGCTCTACTACAAAGCCTCAGTAATCAAGACAATTTGGTACTGGCACAAGAACAGAGCCACAGACCAATGGAACAGAATAGAGACTCCAAACATTAACCCCAATGTGTATGGTCAACTAATATTTGATAAAGGAGCCATGGGCATACAATGGGGAAATGAGTGTCTCTTCAACAGATGGTGATGGCAAAACTGGACAGCTACATGTAAGAGAATGAAACTGGATCACTGTCTAACCCCATACACAAAAGTAAATTTGAAATGGATCAAACACTTGAATGTAAGTCATGAAACCATAAAACTCTAAGAAAAAAACATAGGCAAAAATCTCTTAGACATAAACATGAGTGACCTGTTCTTGAACATATCTCCCTGGGCAAGGGAAACAAAAGCAAAAATGAACAAGTAGGACTATATCAAGCTGAAAAGCTTCTGTACAGCAAAGGACACCATCAATAGAACAAAAAGGTACCCTACAGTATGGGAGAATATATTCATAAATGACAGATCCAATAAAGGGTTGACATCCAAAATATATAAAGAGCTCACCCACCTCAACAAACAAAAAGCAAATAATCCAATTAAAAAATGGGCAGAGGAGCTGAATAGACAGTTCTCTAAAGAAGAAATTCAGATGGCCAACAGACACATGAAAAGATGCTCCACATTGCTTGTCATCAGAGAAATGCAAATTAAAACCACAATGAGATATCACCTCACACCAGTAAGGATGGCTACCATCCAAAAGACGAACAACAACAAATGTTGGCGAGGTTGTGGAGAAAGGGGAACCCTCCTACACTGCTGGTGGGAATGTAAATTAGTTCAACCATTGTGGAAAGCAGTATGGAGGTTCCTTTAGAAATACCATTTGACCCAGGAATTCCACTTCTAGGAATTTACCCTAAGAATGCAGGACTCCAGTTTGAAAAAGACAGATGCACCCCTATGTTTATCGCTGCACTATTTACAATAGCCAAGATATGGAAGCAACCTAAATGTCCATCAGTAGATGAATGGATAAAGAAGATGTGGTACATATACACAATGGAATATTACTCAGCTATAAGAAAAAGCAGATCCTACCATTCGCAACAACATGGATGGAGCTAGAGGGTATTATGCTCAGTGAAATAAGCCAGGCGGAGAGAGACAAGTACCAAATGATTTCACTCATCTGTGGAGTATAAGAACAAAGGAAAACTGAAGGAACAAAACAGCAGCAGAATCACAGAACCCAAGAATGGACTAACAGTTACCAAAGGGAAAGGGACTGGGGAGGATGGGTGGGAAGGGAGGGATAAGGGCAGGGAAAAAGAAAGAGGGCATTACGATTAGCATGTATAGTGCAGGGGGGCACGGGGAGGGCTGTGCAACACAGAGAAGACAAGTAGTGATTTTATAGCATCTTACTACGCTGATGGACAGTGACTGTGAAGGGGTATGTGGGAGGGACTTGGTGAAGGGGGGATCCTAGTAAACATAATGTCCTTCATGTAATTGTAGATTAATGATATCAAAATAAAAATTAATTAATTAATTTTAAAAAAACATATTGGTACCTGGGGTTTTGGTCCCAGATCTGTCTGTGTTCAGGCCTCCTCTGGTAAGCTGCTCTGGGTCTGGCTGACCCAGACTCTTTGTGTCCAGGTCAGAGGCAGGCTAAGCAACCTGCTCCTTTTCTTCTTTTCCATTGGAACCACTCTGGTTTGTTCTTTGCTATCTGAGCACAGAGGCATCCTCTGAGCAGGAGAGATTCTGAAACTGGTAGAGAAATATACGTCCAACCCACCACACCTTGTCAGCATCAAGGGAGTGTGGAATGAATTGAAAGACACCATCTGACGTCCTCTCCTGGCTCCTGTTACTTTGGGATGGTACTTAAAAGTAGGCCAGTGGACTTGAGGAGGCTGCACAATCAGAGGGAGTTTGATACAGAACGAAATGCAGGGCCCAGGGGAATAAGACTTGAGAGGGACTTGGGCACTGGAGCGGTGGATGCACCAGCATGCCCTCAGCCTGGGTGCCCCATGATGACTGCTCACCCTGCTGTGTTCCCTCTCGCCCTTCCAGTTACAGAGCTTTATTATCACTTTCCTCACCATGTGTGTTGTTCTTGTAATTCAGCTTACTGGGAAGAAGTGGGATGTCCTTCCCAAAGGACTGCAGAGTGACTGTGTAGCCCATGGCAGATGACCTTCGGAGGCATGGCATGCACTAGCAACAGCTATGCTGTGCTTGGGTACAGCACAGTCAGGGCTGCATGTCTTTGGTGATCAGCATTTCCAAGATGCCAGAAGGTGCCAGGTTTCTCCTTTGAACCCCTGACCCTTCCTCTCCTTTCTCATGGACCTGGGTGGGAGCTGTGCTGGGAAGAACCCCAGACACCCCTGTTCTGGGTAAGCCATGGAGCCACCCAGAGCCCAGGCTGACCTTAGTGGGTGAGCAGGGTCTGTCACACCCTAGAAGCACATCAAGTCTATCACCCTTCTCTCCACTTCCCTCAGCAAAGCTTTCCAGACACTACCCAATACCTGCAGAGCTAGTAACCCCATGGGGGGCAGATGATGCCCTTGCAGGAGGCCCCCACTTCTACCTCCCCCAACACTTCTCCAAGGGTGGTCCCCCAGCCTCACATGGGGTCATCCATGGGGAAAGATAGCCTCTTGCTCTCTCCTTGGGCTTGGAGGGGAGGGTGGAGAGGGGTCGTCTGGGTCTCCTATAACTCCCTGTATATTTGTACAAAGAAATAGGATTTTAATGAGAAAGGAGACGGAGATGGGATGGTCTCTGAATTTATATACAATTCCCGGAGGATGATACACTGTAATTGCATCTTCCTCTCAGACTATGCAACTACACAAGTGAGACTTTTAAAAAACAATCTTCCCTAATTTACTCTTAAAGAAATTAGTACTTCCGAATTACTTATGACACCTCACAGTTGTCCTTGGCACACTTGACCGTGGTGCCACCATAATTGAGAACTGTTTTTCTAGCCCCTTTCCACTCAAGCTGCGAGTAACCCATGGTGCCGCCTGCACATTGCCTGGGAGCTTACAAGTACTGGATCTTGGACTTCACCCTAGCCCTGCTGAATCAGAACGTGCCTTTTAAAAGGGACTCTACGTGATTCATTCTCAGGCTAAAGTTTGAGAAGTCGTCTAGAACAGTGGTTGGTAAAGGGCAGTACCTGGACCAGCAGCACCAGCAGCACCTGAGAACTTGTTAACAATGTAAATTCTCAGACTTCATCCCGAATCGAATGTACAGAAACCTGTGGGATGTGGCCCAGCAGTCGGTGTTTTCAAAAGGCCCCTCAGTGATTCCGGTGTGAGCTAACGTTTGAGAACAGTGCGCTAGAGGATGGTCAGAGACGCATGCGGTGCGTGCTCCCATTGCACTCTATGCAGCTCATGGCAGCTATTGCCAAAAAATCATGTCCCTCATTCTGACTGAACCTGGGTGTGGCCTCAGAGTCTTTCTCAGAACAGCATTCCTGTCAATTGCTGCCAATTTAATGGAGGTGGCCTACTTGTCATCCCAGCTTGAGTGGCAGCAGGACTGCCTCCACAGCAACCTGGGTGCATATCTCCACAAAGGAGACTGGCATGCTTCTGCGCAGGGCCTGCAAGAGCCTCTGGGGCATTTTCACAAAAATAGTGATAGCAAAAAGGATGAGGATTAATCCTTTCATGTTTAGTCTCACATGGCAATACTGTGATAAAGTCATGTTTTTGGTGGCAGTGTTCATAACACACTCCTGCTATGCTTGTTCCATATACCAAGTCTCGCTTCCTGCCTGCAACTGGAATCTCATCCCTTTGTCCCCTGCCCATGCATAATGGGGCAGGAGAGCTGCGGCCGTGGGCTTGCTGACGTGGAAACTCATTGCACCTTGCACTTCGCATGGGTCACACTCGGTGACCTAATTGTTTTTTAAATTAACATCTCTCTTGCCCATTCCATGAGAATGGAAATCACATTTCTCATGCTCACTGTATGAATGTCCTATGGCTGCAAGCAAATTATCACAGGTTAGGTGGCTTAAAACCACAGAAACGTATTCTTTCACAGTTCTTGAGGGTTAAAATCTTGAAATAGTATCTCTGGGCCAAAATCAAGGTTTGGCAGGGCCACACTCCCTCTAGAGGCTGCAGGGGAGAACTTGTTCACCACCTTGAGCTTCTCGTGGCATCCACAATTCCTTGGCTTATGGCTGCCCACTCCAATCTCTGCTTCTGTGGTCACATCTCTTTCTCTCACTCTGATACCCCTGACTTCTTCTTCAAAGGACCCTTATGATTACAATGGGTACAGCTGAATAATTCAGGAAAAGCTCCTTTTCTCCAGATCCTTAATTGAATCACAGCTTTTGTTATATAAGATGATATTCACAGGTTCTCAGGATTAGGACATGGGCATATCTTTGGGGTGATCACTGACCTCACTACACCGCTGAATCAGCCTCAGCTCCTGGCTCACAGTAGGCATTCACTAAAACTGTGTGATATGAGTGGGTGAAAGAATAAAGAAGTGAAGGTGGATGGCTAGGTAGGTCCACCTGAGAGTCATGAGAGAGAAGGCACCTTACAAAGGCAGCCTGCTGTAGTGTTAAGAGCCCGGCCTTTTGGGGCCAGACCACCTAGGTTTGTATCTGAGCCATTCACTATCTGTGTCACCTTAGGCAAGTTACATAACCTCTCTGGGCCTCTGTTTCTTCATCTCAAAAATGGGCACCACAACAACTATGTAGAGTTATTTTAAGAATTAATATGAACTATTGTGCATAAAATTCTTGAGAATATGTGTAGCATGTTATCTAATATAATTTACTAATGCTAGCACAAAGCAGAGGGCCAGTCATGTAGAAGGTGCTGAATGATGTTATGTTGAATGAAATCAAGAAAGAAGGCACGGAGCTTGTCTTTCTGGCACTCATGGCTTAGTAAAGATTTTGAGAAATATCTCAGGATAACTGCAATATCCACAAGAATGTGGAAGTGCCCTAATAGGGAGAATGAAGGGTCCAGGAGGATTCTGGCAGCAGGAACATGACATATAATTAGTGGCCTTGGGAATGCTTTATGGAAGTGACTCTCTGAGATGGGCCTTAATGAACCACTTGGATTTCCAGAGTGGGCACGGGGGTGGTTTGGATGGAGGATCTACTTGAGCTAAAGGGTGGAAGGAGGAACGCAGGTGGCATGTCTGCTGTAGCTGAAACCTTGACGGTGGGTAGTGAGGGGAGGGAAGAGAAACATATAAGGGTTGACTGGGCCCAGGATGCAAACTGCCTTGAAGGCCCGGCTGAGAAGTTAATTGAGTAGACAACAGGAGTCCCTCAAAGCCTTTGTAGCTGAGTAAATTACATAAGCAGTAAGTATGCTTCAGGAGCACTGGCAGGGAAATAGCGGCTTGGGGAAGGGGGTGACAGGGGGACTAGTTAGGATGCGCCTGCACTATATGGGGAAAAGATGAAGAGGCCCTAAGCTGGGCAGATGGCAGGAGGGATGGGAAGGAAAAAGGGCTGTGGTGGGAAAGAACACAGATTGCAGGCTTTTCCACTCACCAGCTGCGGGGCTTAGGACAGATTCACTTAGGAACGAATGGTCGGTCCGTGTGGCTCTGTTTATTCATGGGTAAAATGGGGCTAGCTGCATGGCCTGGGACAAATTATTAAATCTCTCTCTGCCTCAGGCTCCTCATCTATAGGGAAAGGAGAACTATTAATAATGTATTGAACTTGATTCACAATCACAGTGTAAATTTGTCATGGGGATGGTAGTACACCATGGAGAATATAGTCAATGATTCTGTAGCATCTTCCTATGTTGATAGTAACCACACTAGAACAGGTAAGGACTTAATAATATGGGTAACTGCTGGACCACTGTGTTGTACATTTGAAACCAATATAAGATTGTACATGAACAATACTTCAAAAAAATAATATATTGAGCTTGTATGGTCGTTATGAGTGTTAGATGTGTTTTGATTTGTAAAGCACATAGAAGAGTGCCTTACCCAGGGTCAGCCCTCAATACCTTAAGTTTCAGAATCAGGCAGAGATGAGTTTGAATGCAACTTCACTACATATTAGCTGTATGACCTCGGATAATCCCTCAAGTACTGTCAGCCTCATCTGCAGAATAAAGATGATCATAGCATCTGCGTCTTACAATCTTGATGAAGATTAAGTGAAGTAACACATACACTACCCCCAGTACTGTGTCTCGTCCCAGTTTGTAACTGATAAAATTTTTCCCCATTACTCAAAGGTAGTGACATCATTAACAAGCCAAGTCACCAGGCTGGGATAAAAAGCTGGACTTTGGTCAAAGAAATACGACCTGTAATGCATTGAATGGTCGGTCCCCAAAAGAATGACCAGGTCCTAATTCCAAGAACTGGGAATGTGATCTTATTTGGAAGTAAAGTACTTGCAGACGTTATTAAGTTAAGGATCTTGAGATGAGATCATCCTGGATTATCTGGATGGGCCCTAAATCCACTGATAAGTGTCCTTCTAAAAGAAAGGAGTAACAAATACGGACACAAGTACAGAGAAGGGGATGTGAAGATGGCGGCAGAGATTGGAGTGACGCACACATGAGCCGATGAGTGCCAACCATTGCTGGCAACCCCCAGAAACTAGGAGAGAAGCAGTGAATGGATTCTCCCTCAGAGCCTCCAGTAGAAACTATCCCTGCGCATGCTTTGATTTCAGACTTCTGGCCTCCAAAACTGTGAGAGAACACATTTCTATTGTTTTATGCCACTCAGTTTGTAGTACTTTGTTATAGCAGCCCTAGGAAAATCATACAGACCCTAGAGGTTAAACTGAGACATTAGTTGGTGTGGGAGGCATTTTCCCCCAGGCCTGATAGTACATCCAGCCCATGTCACCGGCTCTGTTAGAGCTGGGGATCTATGCATGTAGGTATGCAACTGGTGACTTCTAGGAGCCCTAGGAGAAGATGCAGTCAAGTACTTTCAGGTAGAAAAGAAGATTGCCAAGGGAAAGAATGGCCTCTTGCCCTAAGCAGGGATCACATCTCAATGGGTACTGTGAGGGGCTACAGATAATCTAAGGGGTTGGCCATGAAAAGCCACTTGGGAAATTGAGGCCAGACAAGACTAACCTGCATGATAAAAATGAGGCAAAATAAATAAATAAAACAGACTCCATGGGAAACAAGAAAACATCAGTTTTCCCTCTTGGCTATGTTGTCATTTCATTGGTTTTGAGTATTAAATTCCACTTAGGGAAAGCAGAGGGAACGACAACTTATTGATTGCCAAGTCTCCACAGGTGCTTTACACACAACGTTTTTGCATTTGATCGACACAACTACCCTGAGGGGAAGACCCGTGCTATTGTTACTCTCATTTTACCAATGAGGTGAATGAGGCCCAAAGTCTCAGGGCTAGTGAGTGATGGAGCTGGATTTTAAGCTCACCTGTGAAAAGGTGAAATGTGTGTACGAGTATATATACACTGTTATCTAGAGGGAGACAATTTTCACGAGGTTTTCTAAGGGTATTATGATCCCAGAAACTGAAGAATTCTTGCCGGAGTCTCCTACTATTATTTTCCTGGTGTCCCCTGAGTTGTCACCTCCTGGGGCAAGTCTTCCTTGACACGTCCCTCTCAAAATAGTTAAGTAAACAGACTTGGCAAGGTGCCCCTCCTCCATGCTTTCTTTGCCTCTGTTCTGCAGTGGTTGCCATGTTAGTCCATACTTCTTCCTCCCCTATCACACTGTGAGCAACGCAAGCAAGGCAATGTGTTCCCATTGTCTCTGCACCCTAGCACCCAACGCAGAGCTTGACGAATGGGAGGAGCTCAGTAAATGTTGCCTCGATGGGTGGGTGGAGGAGAGGGTGGGTTAATGGGTGGATGCACAGATGAGCAGACAGTGGCAGGGTCTTTCCAAGGTCAATACACAAGCCTTTTTCATTGTTTGAAGCTTGTGGTATATTAAGAAAAGAAGTAGTGCCAAAATAGAGTTATAACACTTTTGTGCTCTGTTTAAAATATTTTTAATATATTAACATGCACCTAAAATATCACTGTGGTGTAACTCTATTGGGATTAAATGAGCTGTTATCTATAAAGGACTTGGGACAGGGTCTGGTACATACCATGTACCATGTGTTCACTGTTATTATTATTATCATTTAAAGCTGATGTCAAAAGTTTAAATTTGAGGCCCTCTGTGAAGATGTGGCTTAGGCCCAGGGACTTCTTACCGTCCTGCTCCCTACTTCACCTATCAGCCCTGATTGGATGAGTGGCAGGAAAACTCTTTTCTGTGGGGAGCAGTCCTCATTTAATCCCTTTGCCTTATCTCTGAGAGCCCCTATTGTAGACATATATTGAAAGAAATTGGTTTACCTAATAAAGTATATTACATTTTGTAAAAATGAAAAAGGTTTACAAGCCGCTATGTAGCAATAGAAAGAACACTAGTCTTTCAGCCCTGATATCTACTCCGGACTCTGTCCCTAAGATACTGTGTGACCTTGAGTGAACTCCTTCCCCTCTCTGGCCTCAGTCTCCTTATCTGTAAAATGGAGGAGAGAATTAGGCCACATGACCTCTAAGACTCACTTGAGTTTTGAAATCCTATGAATCTTTCAGTATCCTGGTAGAGTAGGGTGGTCAGGATGAACAGATTCCTCGGCGAGGCAGGGTATGACCATTTCTACTCCCTCAACAAATGAGAAAGAATAGGCTATCAGACAATTCCCAGTGACATCAAGGGCTGGAGAAAGGCCATGGGGTTAGGTTAGGACAGTTTAGTTCTGTTTTCAGGATTTCAGGCTGTGATTCAGCTGATGAGTTAACAGATACACTTAGGAAAATATTTTGGCTTTCCATATCACCTTGGAGCATTGTGGGGTAGACCAGATGAAGAAATGATAATTTTTGAGGGTCTACCATGAACCAGGCAGGGTGCTAGGTATTTCCAGATATATTATTATTATCTGCATTTTATAGATAAGAAAAGTAAAGCTCAGAGAGATTGAGTGGTCCCAACAGGCTGACAGACAACTTTCCAGTTTCTCGTTCCCATTTGCTCACCTATTCCCCTTGTAATTAGAGGAGCCACACTGTGGCTGGGGGCGTGGGAGCCCTTCCCTGGTATGACAAGCCCCAGGACCTGTACTGTACAGTATTAATCATCTTCCCCTTATAGTAGCTGAGATTTGTCAAGGCGGTTGGACCAGACCGATTTGACGGGATAACTGAGGACACAGACAACAAACAACAACAAATAAAATCCCTTGCTTGGCCTAAAGTAGATGTGTTTGGTGCTCCCCTTGCATGACCCTGATGAGGCCCTCCTTTTTTGACTAACTTAGCAGAAGAGCATTTTTTGCCAGTTCTGTGAAGAATTCTCTTGCTGCTCCAAGCAAAAGGCAAAGATCTCTGAAGGCCGTTCCTATGGTTTTAAGAAGACCCTTCCTCTCCACTGACCTCCCTCCCCCATCCTCATCCAGAGCTATTTCCTCATCTCCTGCGAGGGCTTATTCCCCCCTAGGGTTTTTGTGTGTACAGGCCTATCTCGAGGAGATTGTGGGTTTGGTTCCAGACCACTGAAATAACATAGATATTGCAATAAAGTGATTCAAATGAAATTTTTTGGTTTTCCAGTACATATAAAAGTTGTGTTTACACTGTACTATAGTCTATTAAGTGTACAATAGCATTATGTCTAAAAAGCAATATACATACCTTAATTAAAAGATACCTTATTGCTCAAAAATGCTAACTATCATCAGAGCTTTCAGTGAATCATAATCACTGATCACAGATCGCCATACAAG
This sequence comes from Manis javanica, assembly GCF_040802235.1. NCBI lineage: Eukaryota > Metazoa > Chordata > Mammalia > Pholidota > Manidae > Manis > Manis javanica. Next base: position 128,420,831 of record NC_133174.1, on the reverse strand, counting down.
TATAATAATAATGAAAACGTTTGAAGTATTGTGAGAATTACCAAAATGTGACACAGAGACACCAAGTCAGCAAATGCTATTGGAAAAATGGCACCCATAGACTTGCTTGACGCAGAGTTGCAACAGATCTTCAATTTGTAAGAAATGCAGTGTCTGTGAAGTGCAATAAAGCGAACATGCAATAAAATGAGTTCTGCCTGCATTGTTTCCCACAGTCTTTTCTCCAGTACAGTGGACTTGGGTTATTTATGCTTACCCAGCATTCATTTTCCCATCTCTGATGACACTGATTTTTCATTGAGGAATCAGTTGGCTCCTATTCTCAACCAGCTGGTTTTGGTGAGACTGACCCACCAATCCCACCCAAACCATATGACCTGGGCTTTGCTTACTGATGAATTCCAACCTCTTAGCCACAATTCCAAATCCAGTTCAATGAGACTCAATTCTGGAATTTTGATTGGTAATATTGGAAAAGAAGTCTCTTCTCACTAGCCTTGTCTCTTTGAGTTTGTCATAGAGGGGCTTGCTTGGTAGGGGAAGCCTGTTTCACTTGGGTTTCTATCATTTGCAATGAAAAGTCCTCACATGTTCAGAGAAACCCCTCTCTGCCCTTCTCTCTTACCTTTCAAATCAGAAATCCATTGTTCTCTTGGTAAGGTTGCCCTAACCATGTGCCGACTGCAGCCTGTGGGACATACAGAGATCCAGGGCTGGCCACTTCTCTGATCCATCTTCTCCTTACATGGATTCCCCCACCAAGGCACCTGTTTTCCTCTTTTACCATATCCCCTGGACCTGGTCTCCCTATCTCCAGTGCTGTCTATTCTGTTGCAATCCTCATAGGATGTTTCCGATTCCAGTCTCCTAGGATGAAGGCCTACACACCCTTGCAAATTTCATTTTCTCAGATGACAGTCTTCATGCCTCCCAAAGGCATTTTCCTTGAATAAGTTCTTTTTTATGTACAGATCATATGATTTCTAAAGTATAGGCCCATCCATTTCCTATACTTGGCATTTTGCAGTGTTTTACATATATAACAAATGACAGCAAATAAACGCACTTTCCTCAAAACTGTTTTGTAGGACAAGTTTTATATTTTGGGAAAGGGTGTCCAGATAGCTTTAGATAGGAACCTTAGATAGTGTCTACACAGCTTTCGGAAGATGCTCCTGTGTCCTGTGTGTAAGAGGAGTGCTGTCTTTCACCAAGTGCTGGCTGTCTCTCGTCTCTGTGCCAAGCCATGTGCTAGGTGCTGCAGTACTGAGAGAGACTGCGAAAGAGAGAGATGGAAAACGAGGTCACAGTCCCTGTCATCAAAATGCACATGTTATTCCAGATAGTCCACATCTGTCAAACATTTCATTTCCTGCCTTTGTCACAGTGCTGTCATGAAGAACAAGTGGCCTCATGACTGGGAGAGCCATCAAGAGTCTCGCCAGGTGGGAGGTGGTGGTGGTAGTGATCCTGTGGTCTCTCAGAACTTCCAGACTGATCTAGGTTTCATCTGTCTGACTCTGCCTATGCCATCCAACCTAGGAGCTGGACCTAACCATGCAGTGTCCCAAAAAAAGTAGCTCTGGCAAAAACAGGTCACAGAGAGCACAGACCATGCACAGTCACCTTGGAAATGCTCACGGGGAAGGAATAAGAAGTGGGACACAGCGACACTCCAGGCCGCTCAGTGATTTAGCCTATGGATTGCTCTGAGTGAGAGGATGTTAGCCAAACTTAGCCCTCAGCCTGCTGAAGCCACTGCACCCTTCCTGCACTAACTGCTCAGCAAGCATTGAGCACCACTAGATAAAAAATTGATCTTGTGTTCTTCCATTTCTCCGAAGCATGGTCACCCTGCCCTCATCCCCACCCCAGCTTTCCAGTTACTCTGCCCAAAAAATTTGGAGTCATCCCTGACCCCGCTACCCCTTCACTCTCCTTTGTGAATAGACACCTAATTCTGTTGATTCTATTTCCTAAAATCATATCCAATCTGTCCACCTCTCTCCCATCCCCTTATTCCAGAATGGGCCACCATATCTGTCACCTGATCTTCTGTAATAGTAGGCCAGTTGGTCTCCTGCTTTTGTGTCCTATCTCCACCAATACATTTCCCACAATGTTGCCAGTGGGATATTTTAACAATGCAAATCGGAACCTGTCAGCCCCTTGCTTAGATCATCTTACTGGCTTCTCATTGCTTTCAGGAAGAAGTCCTCACTCCTTACCATGACCAGTAAGGCCCTGTGTGTAATCTGTTCCCATTCTACCTCTCTAACTTCCACTCATACCAAACTCTCCCTAGCTCTATATGCCCCTACCTCATTGACCTTCTTGCAAGGCTTTTCCCTTTCCAGAGCCTTCCTTTTACTTGAGAAGCTTCCCTTCCAGTCCTGTCCTTCCAACACCAACTTCCTGCTCTCAATTTATGTATCACTTCCTCAGAAGCCTTCTTTCTCTGAATTCTAAGACTGGCTTGATCTTTCTCTCGTACCACCTCAAGCACACCATGTATTTCCTGCCTCAGCACACCATGCATTTCCTTCTGAGCATTTCTCAAAGTGGAATGAAATGAGCATGCAATTAGCTGGTGTCTGCTTCCTCATCTTCCCATCTCGAGCTCCATGGGAGTGGGGAACATGGTTTGGCTCACTGCTGGGTCTGCAGGCCCTGACCAGGGCCTGGTGCAGGCCTGGTGCAGAGCAGGATCGGTCTTAGTTACCTACATCCTGTTCATTTTCTAAACCAGGTGACGTCCAGCTCTCCTGCTTGCTGTAGCCATGAACCTAAGTGAAAGCTTCATTGATAAGTCCATTTTGAGCTACGTTCTCTGCCCCCAAACCTTCTGCTCTGTCTCTGTCCTCTTGCGGCTGCCATCTGTCTCATTTACACTCCTACAGTTGCCTTCTAATGGGCTCCTGGATGCCTTTGAGCCTTTTCTCCTCAGACTCTCTTTCAGTCACCTTAGACTCCAGTGTAAAGAACTAGTAACTGTTCCCAAGAGAGTCCCTTTTTTTATGTCACTGTCATGCCTATGCTTGTGCTGTTTTTCCACTGGGAATGCCTTCCTGATATTTCAGCCTGTCCAAGTTGTATTCATTCTTTAAGACATACCTTCACTGTAGTCATCTTGTATTCTCTTGTTCTCCTAGCTGTAAGAGCCTCTCCTGTTCTGAGTTCCACTGGCCCTTTGTCACTACTTCCTCCATGGTTATGGTGACTTTCTGTCCGATAGTACAGTCGTGAGGGAACATTCCGTCTCTTGGACTACCACTTTGCAGGCACTGGGAGCAAAATGTCGTGTTTGTGGAATGAATCCCTTCTCTATTAGCCCCCTTTCAGGCACTTCCTCCCCAACTCACCTGCTTACTCAGATAGGCTCTGTTGGTCTCCTAAGGCTGCAATAAAATGTACCACAGACTTGGGGGCTTAAACAGCAGAAACTTATTCTCTCCCAGTTTGGGAGGCTACAAGTCCAAAATCAAGAGGTTGGCAGGGTTGACTCCTTCTGAGGGAAGGTTCTGTTCCAGGCCTCTCTCCTGGGCTTGTGGATGACTGTCTCTTCCTTACATCTTTTCACGCTGTCTTCCCTCTATGCATATCTGTCTTTGTGTCCAAACTTCCACTTTTTTATAAAGACACCAGTCATTTTGGTTTATGGCCCATTGCCCTAATGACCTTATCTTTGAACTAATTACATCTGCAGTGATACTCTTTCCAAATATGGTCACATTCTAAGCTCCTGGTGTTAGGACTTTAGAACATGAATTTTGTGTGGGACAAAATAGTACACTTCATAACTTAGGTCAAATCCAGACAAAGAAAAATTGCTCTTTAGGACCCCAACCTGAATGAAGTCCAACTCTAGTCACATGCTTACTGTGTAGGAGATGCTGGATTAAGGGTCATAGAATAAAAGAAATGCATATTTCCCTGCCTGTTGTGTGGGATGACAGTATAATAGTGGTGAGCATGGTTCTTGCACATAGGACACATCTTGTAAACGTTTAAGGATTACAATCCCACTGCGGGAGTCAGGGGCCCCAGGATTTAGATTACCAATTTTTCTACTTATTTGCTCTATACCTCTGGGCAGCCACTTTCAGCCTCTCAGACTTAGTTTCCACACCTTTGCACCTCAGGGTCCATCCAGTTCAAGCACAGCCTGGTGAGTCCCTGATGGGATGCCATGGAGAGGAATGATATTAGGATGCGCTTCACTCAGTGCTGCAGCCACCTCTGTGGATCTGTGGCCCCGTGGTGGCACCTTATGTTGGCTGCTGTAGCCCAGGAGAGGTAGGTCTCATCACAGATTGCTATCAGGAAAGCTCTCTAGGTGATTCAAACACTGGGAGTTCCTTGAGAGCAGGTACAATGACTTCTTTCAATATATATTTTATTAAGGTTTCACATGAAAAGCATTGTGGTTACTACATTCACCCATATCATCAAGTCCCCAGACACCCCGTTTCAGTCATTGTCCATCAGCATAGTAAGATACCACAGACTCACTACTTGTCTTCTCTGTGCTACACTGTCTTCCCCGTGACCACCCACACACCATATGTGCCCATCGTGATACCCTCAATCCCTTCTCCTTCCCTTCCCCACTTCTCCCCTTTGATAACCCCTAGTCCCTTCTTGGAGTTTGTGAGTCTGCTGCTATTCTGTTTTTGAGTTTTGCTTCATTCTTGTACACCACATATGAGTGAAATCATTTGGTACTTGTCTTTCTCCGCCTGGCTTATTTCACTGAGCATAATACCCTCTAGCTCCATCTGTGTTGTTGCAAATGGTAGGATTTGTTTTCTTCTTATGGCTGAATAATATTCCATTGTGTATATGTACCACATCTTCTTTATCCATTCATCTACTGATGGACACTTAGGTTGCTCGCATATCTTGGCTATTGGAAATAGTGCTGCAAGAAACATAGGGGTGCATCTGTCTTTTTCAAACTGGGCTGCAGTATTCTTAGGGTAAATTCCTAGGAGTGGAATTCCTGGGTCAAATGGTATTTCTATTTTTAGTTTTTTGTGGAACCCCCATACTGCTTTCCATAATGGTTGAACTAATTTACATTCCCACTAGCAGTGTAGGAGGGTTCCCCTTTCTCCACAACCTCGCCAACATTTGTTGTTGTTTGTCTTTTGTATGGTGGCCATCCTTACTGGTGTGAGGTGATATCTCATTGTGGTTTTAATTTGCATTTCTCTGATGATTAGCGATATGGAGCATCTTTACATGTGCCTGTTGGCCATCTGAACTTCTTCTTTGAAGAAGTGTCTCTTCAGCTCCTCTGCCCATTTTTTCATTGGATTATTTGCTTACTGTTTTTTGAGGTGTGTGAGCTCTTTTTATAATTTGGATGTCAACCCCTTATCAGATATGTCATTTATGAATATATTCTCCCATACTGTAGGATGTATTTTTGTTGTACTGATGGTGTCCTTTGCTGTATAGAAACTTTTTAGCTTGATATAGTCCCACTTGTTCATTTTTGCTTTTGTTTCCCTTTCCCAGGGAGATATGTTTATGAAGAAGTTACTCATGTTTATATCTAAGAGATTTTTGCCTGTGTATTTTCCTAAGAGTTTTATGGTTTCATGACTTACACTCAGGTCTTTGATCCATTTTGAGTTTACTTTTGTCTATGGGGTTAGACAATGATCCAGTTTCATTCTCTTACATATAGCTGTCCAGTTTTGCCAACACCAGGTTTTGAAGACGCTGTCATTTCCCCATTGTATGTTCATGGCTCCTTTATCGTATATTAATTGACCATATATGATTGGGTCTATATCTGGGCTCTCTATTCCATTTCATTGATCAATGGTCTGTTCTTGTGCCAGTGCCAAATTGTCTTGATTATTGTGTCTTTGTAGTAGAGTTTGAAGTCAGAGAGCATAATCTCCCCAGCTTTATTCTTCCTTCTCAGGATTGCTTTGGGTATTTGGAGTCTTTTGTGGTCCATATGAATTTTAGAACTATTTGTTCTATTTCATTATAGAATGCCATTGTTATTTTGATAGGGATTGCATTGAATATGTAGATTGCTTTAGCAGGATGGCCATTTTGATAATATTAATTCTTCCTATCCATGAGCATGTGATGTATTTCTATTTATTGGTGTCTTCTTTAATTTCTCTCATGAGAGTCTTGTAGTTTTCAGGGTATAGGTCTTTCACCTCCTTTGTTAGTTTTGTTCCTAGGTATTTTATTCTTTTTGATGCAATTGTGAATGGAATTGTTTTCCTGATTTCTATTTTTGCTAGTTCATTGTTAGTATATAGGAATGCAACAGATTTCTGTGTATTGATTTTGTATCCTGCAACTTTGCTGAATTCAGATATTAGATTTAGTAGTTTTGGGGTGGATTCTTTAGTTTTCTTTATGTACAATATTATGTAATCTGCAAACAGTGACAGTTTCACTTCCTCTTTATCAATCTGGATCCTTTATTTCTTTATGTTATCTGATTTTCATGGCTGGGACCTCCAGAACTATGTTGAATAAAAGTGCAGAGAGTGGACATCCTTATCTTGTTCCTGTTATTAAAGGAAAAGCTTTCAGCTTTTTGCTGTTAAGTACGATGTTGGCTGTGGGTCTGTCAAATATGGCCTTTATTATGTTGAGGTAGTTGCTCTCTATAACCACTTTGTTGAGAGTTTTTATTATGAATGGCTGTGGAATTTTGTGGAATGCTTTTTCAGCATCTATGGAGATGATCATGTGGTTCTTCTCCTTTTTATTGATGTGGTGGATGATGTTGATGTATTTTCTATTATTGTACCATCCTCGCATCCCTGGAATAAATACTGCTTGATCATGATGGGTGATATTTTTTATGTGTTTTGGAATTCGGTTTGCTAGTATTTTGTTAAGTATTTTTGCATGTATGTTCATAAGGGATATTAGTCTGTAATTTTCTTTTTTTGTGGTGTCTGCCTGGTTTTGGTATTAGAGTGAGTCTGGCCTCATAAAATGAGTTTGCAAGTATTCCCTCCTCTTCTACTATTTGGAAAACTTTAAGGAGAATGGGCATTAGGTTTTCACTAAACGTTTGGTAATATTCAGTGGTGAAGCCATCTGGTATGGAAGTTTTAATCTTGGGTAGTTTTTTAATACAAATTGAATTTTGTTGCTGGTAATTGGTCTGTTTAGATTTTCCATTTCTTCCTGGATCAGCCTTGTAAGGTTGTATTTTTCTAGAAAGTTGTCCATTTCTTCTAGGTATTTTATTAGCATATACTTTTTCATAATATTCTCTAATAATTCTTTGTATTTCCATGGTATCTGTAGTGATTTTTCCTTTCTCATTTCTTATTCTCTTTATGTTTGTAGACTCTCTTCTTTTCTTGGTATGTCTGACTAGGGCTTTATCTGTTTTGTTTGTTTTCTCAAAGAACCAGCTCATGTTTTCATTGATTCTTTCTATTGTTTTATTCTTTATTATATTGATTTCTGTTCTGATTTTTTATTATGCCCATCCATCTACTAACTTTGGGCCTCATTTGTTCTCTTTTTTCTAGTTTTATTAACTGTGAGTTTAGACTGTTTATATGGGATTGTTCTTCTTTCCTGAAGTAAGCCTGTATTGCAATATACTTCCCTCTTAGCACAGCCTTCACTGCATCCCACAGATTTTGCTGTGTTCAGTTATTGTTTTCATTTGTCTCCATATACTGCTTGATCTCTGCTTTTGTTTGGTCATTGGTCCACTGATTATTTAGGAGCATGTTGTTAATCCTCCATGTTTGTGGGCTTTTTTTCTTTGCATGATTTATTTCTAGTTTCTTACCTTTGTGGTCTAAGAAGGTGGTTGGTACAATTTCAATTCTTCTGAATTTACTGAGCCTATTTTTTTGGCCTAGTATATGATCTATTCTTGAAAATGTTCCATGTGCACTTGAGAAGAATGTGTATCCTGTTGCTTTTGGGTGGATTGTTCTGTACATGTATGTTAGGTCCAACTGTTCTAATGTCTTATTCAGTGCCTCTGTCTCCTTACTTATTTTCTGTCTGGTTGATCTGTCCTTTGAGGTGAATGTTGTGTTGAAGTCTTCTAAAATGAATGCATTGCATTCTATTTGCCCCTTTAATTCTGTTAGTATTTATTTTACATATTTAGGTGCTCCTGTGTTGGGTACATAGATATTTTTAATGGTTATATCTCATTGGACTGAACCCTTTATCATTATGTAATGTCCTTCTTTGTCTCTTGTGAGTTTCTTTGTTTTGTAGTCTATTTTCTCTGATACAAGTTGTGCAACTCCTACTTTCTTTCTCCCTGTTAGTTGCATGAAATATCTTTTTCCATCCCTTCACTTTTAAGTGTGTGTATGTCTTTTGGTTTGAAGTGAGTCTCTTGGAGGCAGCGTATAGATGGGTCTTGTTTTTTTATCCATTCAGTGACTCTATGTCTTTTGATTGGTGCATTCAGACCATTAACTCTTAGTGTGATTATCGATAGGTATGTTCTTATTGCCATTGCAGGCTTTAGATTTGTGGTTACCAAAGGTTCAGGGGTAGCTTCTTTACTATCTAACAGTCTAACTTAACTTAACTCACTTAGTATGCTATTACAAACACAATCTAAAGGTTGTTATTTTTTCCTCCTCCTCCATTCTTCATACATTAAGTATCATATTCTGTACTCTTTGTGTATCCCTTGACTGACTTTATGGGTAGTTGTTTTAATTTTGCATTTGCTTTGTAATTAGTTGCTATAGTTTCTTTACCTTTTTCTCTTTTCTTCGTCTGGTACCCTTGTAATGCAAATACTGTTCCATTTGGATTGATCACACAGTTCTCTTACTATTCTTTCATTCCTAGAGATCCTTTTTTCTCTCTGTGCCTCAGCTTCTTTGTATTCCTGTTCTCTAATTTCTATTTCATTTACTGTCTCCTCTACTTCATTGAATCTGCTGGTTTTATTTCTTCTGGTGACAGCTAGTTAGCCTTAGAAACACTTCCATCTATAGCAGTCCCTTGAAAATACACTGTAGAGATGGTTTGTGGGAGGTAAATTCAACTTTTGCTTCTCTGGAAATTGTTTAATCTCTCCTTCAAATTTAAATGATAATATTTCTTGGTAGAGAGGCCCTTCTTTTTAGTTGCGTTAAGTATATCATACCACTCCCTTCTGGCCTGTAAGGTTTCTGTTGAGGAGTCTGATGATAGCCTGATTGGTTTTCCATTGTATGTGATCTTTTTACTCTCTCTGGCTGCTTTTAATACTCTGTCCTTATCCTTCATCTTTGCCATTTTAATTATTATATGTCTTGGTGTTGTCTTCCTTGGGTCCCTTGTGTTGGGAGATCTGTGCACTTCCATGGCCTGAGAAACTATTTCCTTCCCCATATTGAGGAAGTTTTCAACAGTACCTCTTCAAATACACTTTCTATCCCTTTTCTCTTTTCTTCTTCTGGTACCCTTGTAATGCAAATACTGTTCCATTTGGATTGATCACACAGTTCTCTTACTATTCTTTCATTCATAGAGATCCTTTTTTCTCTCTGTTCCTCAGCATCTTTGTATTCCTGTTCTCTAATTTCTATTTCATTTATTGTCTCCTCTACTTCATCTAATTTGCTTTTAAATCCCTCCATTGTATGTTTCATTTCAGATAATGTATTTTTCCAAGTTTCTATCTCTTTCTTGAATTCCTCCCTGAGGTCTTGAATATTTTTCTGTAGCTCTGTGAGCATGTTTATGATTTTTATTTTTAAATCTTTTTCAGGAACATTCCTGAGTTCCGTTTCACATGGCCCTTTCCTGGTGTTTGTGGGATTTTAGTTTGTACCAGGTTCTTTTGATATTTCATATTTGTAAAAATAACTTGGTGTAGGCAGCACCCTCTAATGCCCAGATGCTCTACTCTCTGAAGCTACTCAGCCCCTGTAGCAATGGTGGGGGTCGGAGGTGAGCAGCTCTGGTACCTTCCAGGGAGGAAAGATCTCTTTCTTGCTTCCTGCCTGAAGTGCCTTCCTCCACTGACAGGCCAGTGGGCCAAGCGTGCAGGGTGGAGCCCCTATGTTATGCACTTGTAGCTGTCACAGGCAAGGCTGCCATTTATCTGGCCTGATGCAATTGCGGGGGCATCTGGTTTTTGAGCTGCTGCTGGCTATGAGGAGGGTGCAGCAGGCTGTATATTATGGTGGGGGGGGGGGTCTCTGAGCTGTATGGTCAGCCAAGGAGTGGAGTTCCTGAAGCTCCTGAAAGTTCCCAAGCTGCTGGCCTGAGTGTGCCAGGACAATTTTGTCCTCCTGTCCTTTCTCCTGAGCAGTAAGCTCTATGCAATCTTTGCCCCTGTATAAGCTCTCTCACTGTTGGGAAGTCTCTGAGAGTGCCCACCTGTCTTTTGTCCCAGAGCAGCCATTTTTGGGTACCTGTCCTCCACAAGTGGCTAAAATCTCAGTCTCTCCAAGTGTTCTGCCTGTCTGAGCTTTCCAACCCCACTAATCTCCAGTACACCATGTAATGCAGGTTTGTGCTCCTGGAGCAGATCTCCAGAGCTAGGTGTTCAGCAGTCTTAGGCCTCCACCCCCTCCCTGCTCCATTTCTCTTCTTCCCACTGGTGATCTGGGTGTTGGAAGGGCTTGGGTTCTGCCGGATCTCAGCTTTGGTACTTTACCCTTTTCCATGAGGTCTGCTGTTTTCCCCAGGTGTAGGTAGTGTGCTGCAGCCTTCTTTCTTGTTGCTCTTTTAGAATTAGTTGTATTTCCTATATTTTCATATTATATATGGTTTTGGGAGAAGGTTTCTGTTTCCCCTCTCACACTGCCATCTTTAAGCCAACTTCCAACTTCTTTTCTTTTTTAAAATTATTTTCATTCATCTATTGTAGAAAATTCCAAGCACTCCTGAAACTGAATAAAAAAGTATAATGAACTACCCTGTACCCATTACCCAGCAACAACAACCGTCATCTCCAGGGCATCCTTGTTTCATCTATATCCCTACCCATTTTCTATTAATCCTGTGTTGTTTGAAACCAATCTCAAACACCATATCATTTCATCGATAAATGCTTCTCTGTATATCTCTAAATGGTAAGGTAATTTTATCACATCTAAAAAATGAACAGAAGTTCCTTAACTGTCAAATTTCCAGTTCATATTAAAACTCCCTCAACTGTTTCACAAATGTATTCTTACACCTGGTATATTGATTCAGAGTCCAAACAAGGTGCATGCATTGCATTTGGTTATGACTCTCAAATCTCTTTTGATCATTAAGCTCCCCTCCTTATTGTTTCCTTGCAGTTATTTGTCATAGAAATAGGAGATCATAAACTTGTTCCTCTCTTTACCTGGTACTTACTGTGGCACCTGGAAAAGACTCAGAGTGTCACCAATGTCGGGTGAATGACTGAATGGTAAGAGAAGTACTATAGCCTCATGGGCCAGCTGCAGCACCTGGATGGGCCTTCCACTTCTCAACCACTCTTGCTTGCCATCCATCCTTGGAATAGTCTCTTTCTGTCAACCCCTCAGTCTGCTGGTCTGCAAAGTGGAGCTGCTAATTCTTGCCTTCTGCTCTAGTTCCTGGGGTGGGGAGGGTATGACAATGGCTGGGATTTTAAAAATAAAGCCTAAAACAGCTTTGAGCAATTGGTGCTATAAATACCAGAAGAGGAATTCTATTATTAAATGTCCTTTGTTCATAGAAGCTTCTGGCAGAGTGGCAAGGTTCAGAGGTAGAACCCCTTTTCTCTGTCCTTTGTGCTTCCATGATTGTGGTGACTAGACCAGCCAGGGCTAGAAGCATGCTCTGAGGCAAGGAGCCCCAGTTCTCCCTTTAGACAAGTCAACCCTGCTCTGGCTGGGGCTGGCCTGCAATATCCTATTCCGTCCAGCAAAAATAGAATAGCCAGGAGAATGTGAGCTCTGAGACAACTGTTCCTGTTTTGAAAAGCATCGGAAGGATGTAGCTACAGGTGGCGGTGAATGTCTGTCCCTAGGAGTGAAGCCCAGCCAGGAAGTTGTTGGGTCCGCATGGCAAAGAGCTGAGATTTGGGCTGGACTCTTGACAGCACCAGTGGCCCCAGCATCTGGGCAGATCACTGGTGACAATGGAGAACTTCTGGCCTGGAAATTCTGCACGTGTTTATGAGTCAATTAGTTTACATTCCAAACAAATAGATCGCAGAAGCTCTGATTGGTAGCCAAGAACTGCTACAGAGAAGTTAATAGCCTGTTAGGTCAAGTGTCAGCCTTCCCTGGTTTGGAGAGAATTGCCCTCTGAAGCCAGCAGCCATGCAATACTGTTCTGGCCCATGCAAACAACCAGGAAACACAGGAGGGCCTTCCCTTAGGGGTGTCTGTGACCCAACCTGCACTGGCAGGAGGGGCTCTACACGGGGCTGTAGTTGGTGTTTTCCCCCCAGCCAGTCCCTGTCTCTCCCCATATACTTCTACAAGGTGGCACTTGGTGAGGCCAATGCCTCTGGTCTTCAATATACTGGGCATGCACAGGGTGTATGCTGTGGGAATTACAAAAATGACAACATAGGAGTTTGCAAAATGAGCATATCACTAGGAATTCAAGTAATGAGGACCTAAAAGTATCCATATGTGAAGTGGGAAGTTTTAAAGTTTCAGCCTTTTCTGAGCTTTCTGTGTGCCCAAGCGGAGCTTATTTTGGAAGTGGAAGAAGTATGATTTTTTTCCCCATCAACTCAAAAGTGGTTGAACTGATTTAGCTCGAGCTATAAAAAGACAAAAACCAAATGCGTCCTGGCATAAGATTTCGGTGTGGAATAGAGTGGAAGCAACTAGAGGGGTAAGACCATGAAAATCTAGTGCCTTGAGGTCATATTTTTCCAGCTGACTGTTCAGGTGACTATTATAGGGTCTTCAGGGTGGTTCTGAGTCAAATAGGCATGTAATTCAAAATTAAACCCTCTTTTTCATTCTAGAAGTTTCTAGGAATCTGAAATTATTTTTCTAAACAGTCTCATGTCATTTTACATAAAGCTACCAGCATAGCTGGCATTTTCATTTGTGTTTAATTAATTTAACTGTGTATGGACCAATTAAAGAGAGAAGTGGTGAGAGCTGTTAAGAACAAAAACTTTGGATACAGAGAGACCTAGGTTTCTACCCCAGTTCTTCCCCCTACTAGCTGCTTGAACATGGCACTGAGCCTTACTGCTTCTTCTCTACAACTAGGATACATTTACCTTGGAAGGTTCTGATAAGAATTAAGTAAGATGATAAACGTGAAACAGAAGAGTGTCTGACATATACTGAAACCCCCCAAATAGTGGTTATATTAGTAGTAGTATTTATAAAATTGGGGGCAGCCCACAGGCTTGTCCTCATGTTCTTTTCTACCCAATCATCTAGATCAGTGTTTTTCCAAGTGAAATTTTATGATCACCAGCCATAAGAAATACATTTTATGTGGTGGTTGAGTATAATATTCATAGAAAAAATAAATAAGTTTCAGAGAACAATACTCACCCTTTGTGTGCACAGTGTTTGCTATGCGATTCCATTCTACTTTATTGTATTAAACACTATTCTAGTCTACTTTATTCACTTTCTTTCCTTTCCTTTTGAAATGCTGATACAGCCCACTAAGTAAATTCACTACTGTGTAATGTGGGTCATGGCCCACGGTTTATAAAACACTTACCTAGATGAATCTGGGGAAGGCAGTTAGCACTCTCAGGACCCTGAGAGCTATCCTCTTCTGCATTCACGCCTCTGGCCAACGTTTGGAGCCAAAATGCCCCCTGACTTTGGTTCACTGTTAAAACTACCTCTTAGGATAATGAGTAGTAGCCACAGAGTGACTATACGCAGTCTTCCTCATACTTTCACCCACCATCTTACCGTCTTACTCTGGGTGATGACATTCTTTTCTAGACCTTTCTAGCATGTCAAGCCAAGACCCAGGTTTGGCCTGCAGAACCTGGTATGCATGCACGTGTGTGTGTGTGTGTGTGTGTGTGTGTGTGTGTGTGTGTGTGTGCATGTGTGTGTGTGTGTGTGTGTGAGAGAGAGAGAGAGAGAGAGAGACATGCAGACTGTGTGAGTGAGAGAGAGAGTGTGTGAGTAGGAATTGGGGAAGAGAGGGGAACGACTGCCAACTTCTCAGTTTTTCTCTCTAATGTCATCTACCTATCAAGTTTCTGCCGGGTTGGAGGGGAATGAGGGGAATGCCCACTCCCCTGGGTAGTAACACTTTCCTTTCCAAAGGCTCCTCCTCCTCTGGAGATATCTGAGACAGTAAGAACGAGCCAGAGCACCAGCAGTGCCAGCTCGTTGCTCCACCTCCCTGGTTTGGTCCCTTCGCCTTGACAGAGCCTTGGCCCAGTAAGATGATCTGACCACAGCTGGTCTCCTACACTTAGAGCAAGCTGGAAGCAAGAGAACTTGGGGAAGGAATTTGGTTTCACTAAAAATAGCTGCAATATAGACCCTGTGACTTACCACTCCTCAGATCAGTCTGCTATGAACTGCACAGGGTTCACTGAGCCCTGCAATCACTTTGGACTATTTGTTTTTCCTGCCTGGAGCCCTTGAAACTAGGAGGGCTCAAGGAATTAGGGGTGCTTTGGTTCAGATGCAGACTCCTGCAAATCTCAGAAACGCATGGTGATGATATGACCGAGAAGCTAACTCTCCCCGGGAGTGCGTGACCCTTGGCACTAATAACAACAGGTCCTTTTAAGATTTTGGCCCATGGTGGGATCTTGCTTGTTCCTCACCACCAGGCCCATTGTTTCTCCACTTCTAAGGTAGGTAAAACAAAACTGACTGGGAGAAAGCTTGTGGAATTGTGATTCCTCTGGGGTAACTCTGGCCTAAGGCAGGGAGGCAAATGTCAAGGCAGGACATAGCTTATAAATAAAAGTTTAAGTCCATGCTCCCAATGCACTGGTCAAGCTATACTAGTGTTTGAAGATGATTTCTTTCCTTGTGCCCTCCTACCCAAAAGCCAAGGTATTAGCTGTTAGGAAAGTACCTGAAAGGTTAAATTTAACCCTCTCGCCACTTCTCTCCCTGGAGCTGCTTTATTCTAGGTGCTCTGTCCTTCCTGTCCTGCCATTAGCTCTGCTCATTTGACTCTGGCTCAGGGCATCATTTACCTTGTTTTGCTTTGCTGCTGTAAAGCAGCAGAGAGTGTTACAGAACTGCCGGGATCAGGGGTTCCCACAGTTCCAGTGGTCCTGTGAAAGAGGGAATCCAAGCCAGGTGCACAGAGGTTTGCTTGGATTCCATTTCCTTCCTGAAATACTGCTGTCAGGACTCATCTCTGATTTCTAGCCTTGTTATAGCAGTGGGCCTTGGGGAAGGAGTTGGAATTGAATTGAAGGGGAGCTAGCAAGTTTTGGGGTGAGGTTAGGAGCCCTCTGAGAGAAAAGAAGCTGTCTTGGTTGTTGGAAGGCTAAACCCTAACAATTTCTTGTTTAAAGTTGACTTTTGAGCACTGTGCCGAGCAAACTATGCCAAAATTCCAGCATTTTAAACCAAGGTGTTTTCACGTACATGAAGAGACACTTTAGTAACAGATAGGCTTACTTTAAAGGAAAACGACAATCTTAAGATATTACATGGCTGGAGGAAACAAACCTTCAGACTCAGAATCTGTGTCTGTTTATTTTTTAGAAGATGGGATTACTGATATTTGAACATTATATCCCCTCTCCACTTCATTGCCTTTCACCCATCTTTAAGGTAGATGAGCATGCACATCACATAAACTTGAAATCTTAAACCTAGAAGAAACATTGTAGAAGTCATATGGACTAATCCTTACTGGAGAATGAGTTGGGATGAATGATTATTTGGTCTATATCTACATTGTTGCCTCAACTTCCCCTGTGGCCTCAAAATCGATACATGGTGGACATTGCCATTTTGAAGCCATGGCTCTGTTGACCTCACATCCTATTTCTCCTTTCCAATATTACTTTAAGGTTCATTCATGTTGCTGCAAAGTTAGGTGAAACTTGAACATCTTGAATTATTTTCGTCATGTTGCATTTGTGCAACCATGTAGCATCACTAATACCAGGTGCTGGTCTTACCAGCCAAACGTGTTGTCACTTCTGTTGAAAATTGTCAGGGTTTTGCATTGAAATTGGGCGAATTATGTTGAATTACTCTAGAGAAAGCAATTTGCTGGCGGTTGCTCCTAAACAGCACACTTGCCTAGTACTTTGAAAAAGTGATGCCGCTAAGAAAATCTCCATGAACAAACAGCTTTTCAGGAATGCATTTGTCAGTAAAGCAATGATTCCCAAACTCCATTTTATGAACCAATGCCAGGCTGGCTGCCTAAAATCACCTGGAAATATCATTTTAAAATGTAATTTGTGGGTCTCATCCCTGGATATTTGTACTCAAAAGGTCTGGGTGTGGAGTCCCAGAACTTAAGACTTTTAGCACACACGCCTGATCATTCTGATGCACGACCAGATTTGGGAAGCACTGTCAAAGTCAAGGTCCCCCTGTGTTTGTTTTGTTTGTACATCTTAAATTTCTCAGTGATTCTCTTTGACTTTCAGAATAAAGTTCAAACTTTTTCACTTGGTCTTCCCTAGGCCCTCCCTGATCTAGCCCTAACCCACCTTTCTAATCTTTTTCCCACCATCACCCCCAGGCAAACTGAATTGGCCGCTGTTTTCCATTTTGCTTTCATGCCTTGGTGCTTTACTAGTGCTGTTGCCTTTGACTGCTGCATTCTTCCTCACTTTTTTGTACACGCAAATCTGCTCATGTCTCATGGTCTGTACTTCAGTGTGCATAAGAAGGACTTGGAGGGCCTCTTTAAAATACCAATTCCTGGGACTCACTTCTGGGGCTTCTGATTTGGCAGATCTGGAGTACCTGGATAGATCTGATGCTGGCTGTGCTCTCAGAAACAGGGCATCTAGCTAAATTGTCACTCTTTATAAATGCATTTCTTTAAGTGTTCACATTTCCCCATTCCTACTCCCATAGCATTTTGTTTATAGCTCTGTAATTTAACACTTCACTCTCTACCTTTTGTTTAAACAATTCCTATACATCATCATTTCTGTCATTCAACAGCCATTGAGTAACTAACATAAAGCGTATATTGTGCATTCAAGAACCCAAGATCCTTGGGAGAAGGGATCTCTGTTCATTGATCTCTGTATACACCTTGGGCATGAGTCTGGAGTGTGTCAGTGGGCATGCCAAAGTTGAAATCACTCTGCAGTAAATCAGGCAAGGATAGATAGAACCTATCCCAAGATGGTATATTTTCCCTAAAAAAATGTGAGGGTGGGGTTGATCCTTTCTGTTTCCATGCTCCAAATCTGAGATTTATGCACAAGAATGGGATCTCAGAAGCCTTCTGTGGTTGGGCAATCTCGGAGCATGGTGATGACTGGATTCCAGGAAGTCTCTTGGCTTAGGAAGGATGGGAAGGCACTTGGCATTTCTAGATACAGTAGTTCTGCCATAGAGGAGGGATGGGGACAGTGTCAAAGGGTGCAGAGGAGGAGCAGGAGACATTGGGTGATAGGGGTCTGAGGGGTCTTCACTTGGGACAGGCCTCCCTTCTTTTCCTCACCTGGTATAGCAACTGAAACTCCTGTGGACTTGTCTGTTGTTGAAATGGTGTGATTTTTTGAATTATTTTTAGTTTACTTATACACATATATAATTATATGAAATATAGATAATAATCCATATTATAGCCTACTGTGTATCCTTCACATTTAATACAAAACATGCATATGTACACATATATACATGCATATATCTTTTTCATTATAGATTAGTTTACAGAAATTATGTTACTCACCCTTTTCTATATTTTGCACTTCTTGCCATTTACTAGCTCTGTGACCACAGGACTTCAGTTTCCTCATGCAGACAATGAGGATGATAATAATACCTATCTCAGATGGTTACTGTGAGGATTCACTGAGTTAAAATGCATAAAGCACTTACAACAGTGCTATATATGGGTGCTGTTTTCATTGTTACTTTTATTCTCATTCAACAAAACCTGCAAGTCAATTGCAGTTGCTCAATTTCATTCTCTTTAATGGCTGCACAGGATTTTGTGATGTAGATGGAGAATAATTTTTTTATTCAACCACTTGATTTGTAGTGGACATTCACTTTGCTCCCATCTTAATTTTTGTTTGGTTTTGGTCACTAAAAAGGAACATTGCAATAAATACCTTTGTATGTATACCCTTATATGCACTTGTTTTTCTTACTCTGGGATACATCCCAGAAATGGAATAGCTGGATTGAAGAGGGGATATATTGACGTATAAATTTTAATTTCATTAAATGTTGCCATACTGCTTTCTAAAAACTATGAAACAAATGCACCATTCCACCAGCAATGTATGGGTATATACCTTTTCCTGTAACCCCAACAGTTGATTTTACTGCTTTTTAAAAATTTACCAGTCCTGTGGGTGAAAAGTATCATCTCATTGTTAATTTAACCTGAGTTTCTCTGGCTATTCATGAGTCTGAGCAGCTTTTAAAAAACTTATTAGCCATTTGGATTTGGTTCTCTATGGAATGGTTCTTCATAGCCTTTGCTTTTTTTTTTGGAATAGGTTGTTTTTCTTTGTCAATTTGTAAGAGCTCTTTGTATATGATAGCTGTAAGCCCCTTATCTATTCCCTGTGTGGATCAATGCTTCCGATTTCTTGGTTTATTGATTTTAATTCTGCCTTGTGCCAAACTTTTGAAAAATTGTGTATAGTCAAATTTCTTTTATACCTTCTGGGTTTTGAGGATTGGTTAAGAGCATCTCCCTATACCTAGCTTGTGCTTGTAGTTTCCCGGATTTTCTTGTAGGACTTTCACTGTTTTTATATTTAAACATGTTTTTATGTGGAAACTGTACTGATCTGATTTTTGGCATAAAATATAGGTCCAATTATATATCGTTTCCATTTAACAGCCAGTTGCATGTATATTGCTCATTAACAATCCATCTTTTTCCCATTGAAATGAAATCCTACCTTTGCCATATATTAAATGCTTATATATGGGATTTAATTCTGCATTCTCTATTTTATTTCTCTGATCTAATTGCCAATTTTTCCTATGCCACTACTATGTTTTGCCTTGATTTTGGTGACTATAGGGTATATTTTGATATCTGGTTAAGATATTTCTCATTATTCTCATTTTCATGACTGCTCTAAGTTTTTTATTTTTCCATATAAGTACTAAGATTATGTATATAAATAAATTACATCTTTCTCCTTTAAAGAAATCATGTTGGGACTCTAAATTGGAATTTAAAAAATAATATTGGCTTTGGGAGAATTGAAATTTATGATTAAAGTCTCATGATTCTTTCATTCATTCCTTTTTTTCATATTGTCTTTTGTGTCCTTCAGTAAGCTATTGCAGTTTTCTTCACACTGGTCCGATGCTTTTCTTGTTAAATTTAGTCCTGCGTATTATATAGGCTTTTTTCATTATTGCAAATATAGTTTTTCCCATTTTCATTTCTTGGTGTCGATTGCTTGCATAGAGAAACACTCTTTGTTTTGTATAGTAACCTTGTATTCCTTTAATGTACCAAATTCTCTCAGTTGCACACATTTTATTAGAGTATTTTGTGTGTCTAGCTGTACAAATATGCCACTAGCAGACAAAGAGATAGATGTCTTTTCTGAAGTTTGTATTAGTTCTTTCTCTTTATTAATTTTTTGGTCTTTTTTTTTATAAACTAGAAATCTCCAAGGCAATGTGGAATAATAATGAGAAGAGGCATTCTTGTCTACTTCTGAATTTTATTTGAATAGGTCACTATTTTGCCATTTGAGATAATATTTGCCATTTTTGGTAAACAGTCTGTATTATTTTAAGAAATTTCCTTCTAATCCTATTTATCTTCAAAATATATTAGGAATGCAGCTAAATTTATCAGTTGACTTTTAAGCCTTTCTTGATAGCATTATTCATATGGCTTTCCTCTTTGATTTATTGATGTAATGAAATATGTTGATAGACTTGCTGGTACCGAACCTCCTTTGTATTACCAAATATAAACTTAAAATGTCAAGTAGTAAAAAAAAAAAAATGTCAAGTAGCAAGTTCTGCAAAACACACCAAAATCTCAGTGGCTTCAAAAACAACAATCATTTGCTATTGTTTTATGTTCTCTTCTTTTTGTTGTTGAAGTATAGTTGATAATATAATCTTATATTAGTTTCTAGTTTACAACACAGCGATTCATCAGTTATACCCATTATTAAATCCTCACCCCAACTGGTGTGCTTAATATCTGTCAACATAGAAAGACGTATCTAGAATTATTGACTATATTCTCTATGCTGCACTTCCATCCCTGTGACCAGCTTATATTATGATTGAGATTTTATGCCTGTTGCTCATGTTTTATTCATGTTAGTTGAGGTCTGGCTGATCTAGTCTGGGCTCAGCTGAGTGGCTCTGCTTGTCGCTATAGCTCTGTTGATCTGTTGGGGCTGCTTTGCTTCAGGTTGTGGTTGCTAGAGCAGCCCTGCTTCAGGTGACTCTTATCCTCCTGTCGGCACAGCCAGGCTTGCCAGACAAGCCTTGGTGCCTGCAGAAGTACACAATAGAAGGCGGAAATGCATAAGGCCTCTTAAGGTGTAGGCTGGGAAGTGGCACACTTCTATCTTATTTATTCACCCAAAGACATTTGGCTGACCCCAAAGCTAAGTGGCAGGGAAATGTATACCATATTGATAGCAGGGACTCCAAAATTGCATGAAAAAATTCTTGTACGTAGGGAGGTGTTCTTGCCAATGGGTTTCAGCTCTGGGCAAGTTCGCTATGGATTCAATGTGACCAAAGAAATTGACAGCAAAACGTTCTTTGGGGTGAAAGGATTTATTACTCGGTTTGTTCTCCCAGCGGTAGGTCACGCACTAGCGTCTCTGCCTCCACCCAGAGCACTGGACTGAGCTGTCTGTATAGCACAATAATAGCTTATTGCCCAAAGGTGTGGAAGCGGTAGCCTAGCAACAGGCCAGTTACATCATCAGGTGGTTTAAGTTCGGTGAGGATCCTGGCAATAGGAACCTCAACTTCCCTGCCCTCCACCCCTCCAGGATTCTCACCTTACAATCTACACACTTTCAATCTTCTGCAATGGTCCCTGTGCGAGAAAGCTGGAGCACTGTAAAGAGATTCCACAACAGCAACAGAGCATAACAACAACTTCGAGATGATAAAAATTAAGTACAGCAAGATTTTGATACAGGAAACAAAAATTATAATAATCCTCAAGCCAGAGGAGGTTCCTAATAACAAAAATTATAATAATTCTCAAGCCAGAGGAAGTTCCCAATCCACAAAGACATGAGGGGTGATAAGACACATGTTTTAATGCCACTAACATAGGCAAATCTTGTCCATCAGGTAGGATGCATGCAAGAGAGTGGTCCTGTGATAGGACTGTAGCAGGAAGGGGGTCCCTTCCAGGTCTAGTATACCATACTTTTACTCCTTTCACCATGGGGATTACTGAAGGGTCTATATACAGTGCTACCGGAGGTGCATGCACTAGCCATAATGATAAAACAAAACTCCCCAGTAAGATGCTCCTACCTTCTGGCCATTCAGGATATACTGTGACCTTTGGCAGCCACTCTGCTGTTATTCCAGGAATACACAGGAGGCCAGCTTCCAGACCTTGTCCCCAAGGTGCCAGGAGAGCCAGCCATCATTGGTCCATGTGCTGAAAGGTCCAAGGCCACATCCACTCAATGGAGTCTCCAGGATTCACTGTAGTTGGTGCTGGCAGCAAGATGTTATTCTGGTGGCCGAATATCAGCTTCAGTGATTCTTCCTTGGTTTGTACTTGCAGTTGTATAGGGGAGGCAGCCGTATGAGTTAACATGTCCACAGGGCACAGGGCTTCCTTTCATGGTCTCTTGTTCAAATGCCGTAGCACAATCCATAAGCCGACTGACCATCCCCACAGACTATTGGTTATCTGACTTTAGTCTGGATTTTAACAAGCCATTGTGTTTCTCTATCATGCCTACTGCAGTAGGATTCTATGGCACATGAAACTTCCATTTAATTCCCAGCTGTCACACCCATTCTTGCAGTGTATGACCACTAAAATGGGTGCCCTGAACACTCTCAATCACCTATGGTCAGCCACAGACAGCAAAGAGATGCTCCAGGCCTCTTTTGGTCAACTGCTGGTCTGCACAATGGGTAGGAAAAGCAACCAGAAATCTAGTAGCTGTGTCCACACAAGTCATAGCGTACCGATATCCTTCTGACACAGGTAGAGGCCCAATATAGTCTATTTGCCACCTGACAAGGGGTATAGGCTCCTTAGCTATTGCCCCATGTTGCTGTGGAACTCAGTGTAAGTCCCTTTTGGAGCACATGACACACTCCTGCCAGACTCTACTAACTTCATCAAAGATCAAAGGCAAGTCCCACTGACAGACTACGGCCCACATTGTCTTTTGTCCTGCATGCAACAAATGCTGATATAACCATTGGGCTACATCAGAGGCAGGCTTTCCTTCTAACCAACGTATCTGGGACAATTTATCTGCTTCATCATTTCCTGGGGATGCAAGGGGCAAATGACCTGTCACATGGAATACTGTAAATATTTTAGTCTGACCACAGGCCCACAACTCTTGCCACAATTCTTGCCCCCAAAGGGGTCAGTGGCCAACCAGCCAGTTGGCATGGTACCAGGTTGGTAGCCACAGGGTCAAGCCCTGATAGACAGCCCTGCTGTCAGTGAAGACAACTGTAGGGGAGGGCTCCTGGCTGATCACAAGCCACACGGCCTGCAACTCTGCCCATTGGCTGCTCTTCCCCTCACCATCTTCCATCCATATTGTCTCAGTTTTAGGATAGAAAGCTATGGCCCTCCATTTTGGGGGCTGCCCTCATCTGGAGCCATCTGTGTAGCATGCATTTTCAGGTATAGGGGCTCTTCCCTTCTGATAGGGACTCTCTGCTACTAATGGTTCAAAAGCAAGTTCTTCCTCCTTTTCACTAATACGTGTCACCAGCCCCAATAAGTGTTGAAGTTCTTCACTCAAGGGGCTACTAGAGTGGGCACTACACTGCTGTAGGTAGGCACCCCACTTGGCTAGTATGGGTGTTTGTGCCAAACCTCTCCTTGGCTTTTGGGTTCAGTCTCGTACCTACCCCAAGATGGGATATGTGGTTATTACCTTTATTGGGGCCATTCCATTGATGGGTTCTGTAGCCAGCAAGGTGGGATACACAGCAGCCAGTTGTTTTTCTGTTAAAGTGTATTGTACTTCTGCCCCTTTCCAGAGTTGTGATCAGAATTCAATGGGTTGGCGTTCGTTCAAGCCACTGCCAGAGACCCCAGTCATAACCATCTTCGGTCACATGATCATCCAGCTCACAGGGCCTTGATGAGTCTATCACACTTAAGGCCTGCACGGCCTTGACTGCCCGTTTTGCTGTAGTAAAGGCAGATGCACATGTCTCATCCCAGTCCCACCTGATGCCCTTTTGTACCAACCAGTATAAGGGCTTCAGAATTTGTGCCAAGTGCGGGATAAACACTCTCCAGTAGCCTAGCATCTCCAGAAACTCTTGTAGCAATGCTACAATTGTAGGGGTAGGAAAGGCCTGGACTTTATCTATAACTGCTTCTGGTATAGCTTTGGTCTTACCCGACCAGTTGACCCCCAAGAATCTGACAGACAAACCACGTCCCTGAACCTTGGTGCTGTTCACAGCCCATCCTTTCTCCTGTAGATGTTGCAGCAGTCTAGTTGCTGCACCTTCTAGATCTGAAAGACAATCGGACATGAGCATGATATCATCAATATAATGGTACAGCCGCACCATTGGCAGTTTCTCCCATGTAGCCAAGTCCTGGGCTACAAGTCCATGATAGATGGTGGGGCTGTGGAGGTGTCCTTGTGGAAGGATGGTGAAAGTCCATTGCCATCCTTCCCACGTGAAGGCAAGCTGTTCCTGACTTTCCTGCTCAATGTCAATGGAAAAGAAGGCATTAGCAAGATCTTCCACATAATGGTATGTTCCTAGTTCATGGCTGAGGCTATCCATCAAGCCTGCAATAGAGGGGACAGCAGCATGCATAGGGGGTATAACTTTATTCAGTTCTCTGTAATCCACAGTCATACACCAAGAGTCATCTGGCTTTTTTACTGGCCACACTGGGGAATTGAAAGGACTTTTCACTACTCACCTTCCTGTGTGGGCACAAGTGAGGTTGGCTCACTCTCCAGCAGGAAGTCTTGCAAACACACAGGCCAGACTCATGGCTCTGTCTCTGACCTCTGCCACTTTGGTCTTAATGACTGGAACTGCTGTTCTGGTTTGTGAGTAACAGATCTTATTTCTTTCTGGGTTATCAATACCCACCTTTTCCAGCTCCTGGAGAATTTCTCCAATGTCTTTATGCCCTCCAGGCAGTTTGTATTGTTTGGTATTAGTTACCCACCAAGGCACAGGCAAAGCTATGGGCGGGTGCCTAGCATGTCCCATCAGAACTGCCTTCATTGCATGTACCGTCAGTCTGAACTCACCTGCAGTGGTCTGCAGCCATAGGCCCTGCAGGATATTAATCCCCAAAATAGACTCAGGGATAGGAGATACATACACAGTATACTCTTTTGGGGGTAGATGCCCTATCCCCACAGGGATTTGGGCTTTTATCACTCTGATAGCTTTCCCCCCATATCCATCTATGATAGTAGGGGTCCCAGGGAACCACTAAGGGTTACTATGAATCAGTGAACATTCTGCCCCTGTGTCCACCAGTGCCAGGACATGTTATATGTTCACTGGGGACCAATGGATCGCTATTTCAACATGTCACCTCTGGTCCCCACCTGGTCCCTCAGGGAAGATACCTTGACTGTCACCTCAGCCAATCCGTTTTCCCTACTCACCTTCCCATGTGGGCTCAAGTGAGGTTGGCTCACTCTCCAGCAGGAAGTCTTGCAAACACACAGGCCAGACTCATGGCTCTGTCTCTCACCTCTGCCTCTTTGGTCTTAATGGCTGGAACTGCTGTTCTGGTTTCAGCTATTGCCATTGCTCTAGTAAGATCCTATTGGACTTCCCATCTAATTTCCTTCCAACTGCTCCTGCCTGTATTAAATCAATCCACATCTGGGTCCTCATAACCTTCATGGGGTCCTGTAAATTCTTCTTGTGAGTAACAGATCTTATTTCGTTCTGGGTTATCATTGCTTCAGCCTCTCCTAAGTCTGCTACCGTATGTGTCACCTTGCTTATGGGCTGCCCTAAGTGAGGGAAAAGAATGGCCACTAGGGAGTCAAAAAAAAAAAGGGGATGTAGGAGCCATTTGAAGTACAATATTCCTCATCCCAGTGGTGGAGACCTCTTCATCTGGGCTGTAATTCTCTGGACTATCGATGACATTTCTTATGCCTAGCTCTCATAGCACCTGTTGCAGCTCAGCATATGTCTGCCATCTAAAAGGAGTGGATGGTAGATCACCCGGATTGGTCCTCACAGCACGAAGTGCAGCCAGAAGCCAATCGAGGAGGGTGTGACTCCCTGGGGTCTGATGTGCATTTTGTAATCGCTGCCTCAAGGTGGGCTACACTGTCAGGGAAGCCAGCTTTCCCATCTCTGATCCCGACAGAACAATTCCATCCATCCCTAAGTCCCACAGACCCAGGAGCCAAGCTGATACTGACTCCGAGGGCTTCTGCCTAAACCGGGAGCCCAAATCTGCCAGTTCAGCCTGAGTACAGGGGCGGACCATAGAGTGCTCCATGACCTGGGGAGGGGGCTGCTCCACTCCTTGGGGAACTTTCAGCTGCTGGGTCTTTATTTTCTTTACAAACACTGTGCATGCTTTCAATACAGGAGGCAACATTGCCTCCAGTATCACCCCTTCATCCTTCCCCAGCTCCTCTATTTCTGGGGCTGATGACACCTTTTTCTCCCCTCCCCCATGTGCCTCCTCTGCTACAACCTTTACCTTTTCTACTGTGCCTCGCAGCAATGCTACCTCAGTCTTCAGAAGGTCTCTTACCTTCACCTCAATGCTTCGCAGCTGATGTTCTCATGCCACCTCTGCCTGTGCTTCCCTCAGGAGTTCATCTTTTTCCTTGATGGCCTCTTCCTTCTTCAGAAGACCTGGCAGCGATGCCGTCTCATTCTCTATGGAATTGTTTACCTCTCCAATGGCACCTTGGTGCTGGCGTTCTTGTGCTGCCTCATCTTGCATCAATGCCATTTCCTTCTTCAAGGAATCCACAGAAGTTTGCAGCTCACGTTCTTGTGCCAATATTTCTTGGGTCTCTTCTGTAGACCTTTTTAATACTGTGAGAAGCAGCCAACCCACAGTCCCTGCTGCCTCACGGGCACTCTGCTTCTCAAACGATCTGCTTACTATGCCAAGGGCCACCCCTACTGCCTCATGTGTCACCTCCACTTGCCTCCAGTCCTGGGGTGGGGCCAGTCCTCTAGGAGGCAAGCCACCTCAGACCACATACCCATTGGGGGATGATCCACTGTCTCCCCATTCACAGGGACAGCCCACTGAAGCACCCCTCCCATAAGGGCAGGCTGTTTTTTTCCTTGGTCAACAATGAACCCTGCCCACTTTCACCAATTGTTTTGCCAATGGGTTTCAGCCCTGGGCAAGTTCATTATGGATTCAATGTGACCAAAGGAATTGACAGCAAAATGTTCTTTGGGGTTAAAGGGTTTATTATCCAGCTTGTTCTCCCTGCAGTAGGTCGACCACTAGCATCTCTGTCTCTGCCCAGAGCACTGGGCTGAGCTCTCTATATAGCGCAATAATAGCTTATTGCCTAAAAGTGTGGAAGTGGTAGCCTAGCAACAGGCCAGTTACATCTTCAGGTGGTTTAAGTTCAGTGAGGATCCTGGCCATAGGAACCCCAACTTCCCCACAGGAGTGGTGAAAAATTGGGGCCAATTCTGTAATCCACCATGTCCAATGTAGCCATAATTTTACTTGAGTGAAGGGTTCCTGGATTGTATTTGGTAATGTTTTATTCAAAATTTCAGCATCTATATTTTTAAAAAGCATATTTCTGTAGCCTTCTTTGTATATTTGGATATTAACTTAGGGTGGCTTCATAAAAAAGAAAAACGGGGTTTCCTAGTGACCTCCTCTGCAACTGACCCCAGCAGCTTGCACCACTGAAGAAACCAATGACTAGTACAGCTACTGGAGATCCCTGAAAATTTCACTAGGTTTTTGCTCCACAGGTATTTACACTCACTGACTGAAGCCACCTGAGTCCCTCCCTACTCCTTTCACCTTGCAGTGCACTGCTTGCCCCAGCCCCAGATCCACACAGGCAGCCAGCTCAGGCCTCTTCAGCTGCTTGAATACAAGACCTAAACCTAGCAGGAGACCACCACTACTTCGTTGCTGTCAGGGCTACATCTTCCAGCTGTGTACTTGCACACTGCTTGCCTGACATCTCTCAGCAGGGTTCATTGCCATGTGTACACCTGTGGGACAATCCTAGCTAGCCAAGGTCCCTGCAGCTGCTTGTGAGCCTGGATCCTGCCCTGTCTGCTGTCACTGGCCTGTATCACTTGGTTCACCAGCAGATAGCCCATCTATCTGTACACTTGCATGCCCCCAGCCTGACTCCCAACCCTGGCCTCCACTGCTGTCCTTCATGCCCATGTGGAGACCATGCAGCTATAGGAGGGCAAGCCTATGGCCAGGGCTTCCATAGCTACCAGCACACCTGCAGTTGGCCAAGCCCTGCAGCTTGTCTTGGCCCCCAATAATACATTTTTGTGAACAGTCCCTGCTAATGCCCAGGTACTTAAAGGTGGCCTCCACAGCCAAGTGTGTTCACACTACCAGCTCTGGCCATCACCACTGCCTGCCTTGATCCCATGCCACTGGGCCTGGAGGTACTTTTGAGGACATCAGCAGGCCTTGCAGCATCTGTAGACCTCCCCCAGTGCTCCCTAAGGACCATGCAATTGTTGATACTATGGACTCCAATGACCTGAGACATTGACTACCATGCTCCCACAGACCCAGAACCATCACAGGCCCCCACACTTGGCACCCTAAACCACTAGACCTGGTGTTACAGCATGTTCTAGCATGCCGCCCCCACCCCCACCCCCCACAGGTGAAGGTCTTTCCTTACTGAAGTTAGTCCATAAAATCTGGAAGAGTTGACTTCTTCAAATGTACAGACAACTATGTAATGATGAAGAATCAGGAAACATGACTCCTCCAAAGGTGCATAGTAAACTTCCAGTCACCAACCCTAAAGAAATGGAGATACAAGAATTGTCTGATAAAGAATTCACAGTAATTTTTCTAAAGATGCTTGAGAGATCTACAAAAGAACACAAACAATTTAATAAAATCAGGAAAACAATACAAGAAGAAAATGAGAAATTTAACAGAGGTAGAGAACATAAAAAGTAACCAGAGAGTTTGAAAATACAACAAATACAACTCTTCCTAAAAAAGTAACCAGAGAGAGTTTTTTGTATGCGATCAATGTTAAACTGTTAACACCTTAAAGTATACTCATATCAGTAAGATGTTTTAAGGAAACCTCAGGATAACCAGAAAACAAAAACCTATAGTAGATATACACAAGACAAGGGACTAAAGTATATCACTATAGAAAATGATCAATTCACAAAGGAAAACAGTAAGGGAGAAAGAAAGGAAGCAAGGAACTACACAAGAGGCAGAAAATAATTAACAAGAGTGCAACTGTCAGTGGTTAACTATCACTAATCTCTCTAAATGGAAATATATTAAATTCTCCAATCAAAAAGCATAGGGAAGGTGAATGGACAAAAAAACAAGATCTGAGTATATGCTGGCTACAAGAGACTCACTTCAGTTTCAAGGACACACATAGGCTCAAACTAAGGTGATGGAAAAGGATATTCCAAAAGAGAGCAGGGGTGCTATACTTATATCAGACAAAATAGACTTTAAGTCAAAAACTGTAACAGGAGACAAAGAAGGCCATTATATAATTGTAAAAGGGTCAATTCATGAGAAGATATAACAATTATAAATATATATGCACCCAATGTCAGAATACCTAAATATATTAAGCAAATTCTAACAGATCTGAAGGGCATAACGGACAATAGCACAATAGCAGTAGGGGACTTCAGTATCCCAGTTTTCCTGATTTCATTAAATTCAGTCATGTATGGATAATCTGGACAGAAAATCAATAAAGAAACATTGGCTTTGAACTACACTTTAGACCAAATGGACCTAAAGACATATATAGAACATTCTACCCAGCAGCAGCAGAATATACATTTTTCTCAGGTACACAAAGAACATTATCCATGAGAGATAATATTTTATGTCACAAAACAAATCTCAGCAAATTTCAAAAGATTGAAATCATACTAAGTGTCATTCCCAATCATAATGGTATAAAAGTACAAATTAATGACAGGAAGAAAAGTGGAAAATTCACAAATATGTAGAAATTGAACAGCACATTCCTGAGCAACCAGGGCCAAGGATGAAATCAAAAGGGAAATCAAAAAGCTTTTTTTTTTTTCAAAAAGCTTTTTGAAACAAATGAAGATGTTAACACAGTATGTTAAAACTTCCTGAGGTGTGGCAAAAGCAGTGGTAAGAGGGAAGTTGATAGCCATAAATACCTACTTTAAGAAAAAGGAAAGATCTCAAATAAACAACTTTACACCTAAAGGAAGTGGAAAAACAAGAGCAAACTAAGCCCAAAGTTAACAGAAGGAAGGAGATATTGAGGATCAAAGTAGAAAAAAATGAAATAGAGCATAGAAAAACAATAAAAAAGATCAATGAAACTACAAGTTGATTTTTTAAAGGTAAACAAAATTTACAAACCTTTAGCTAGACTTGCCAATAAAAAAAGAGAAAGGTCTGCAATAAATAGACTTATAAATGAAAGAAGAGATATTATAATTGATACCACAGAAATACAAAGGATCATAAGAGACTAGTATGAATAATTATATGCTAACCAACTGGACAACCTAGAAGAAATGGATAAATTCCTAGAGACATACAGCCTAACAAGTCTGAATCATGAAGCAGTAGAAAACATGAACAGACCAATAACAAGAAGAGATAGAATTAATAATCAAAAACTTCTCAACACAGAAAAGCTCTGGACCAAATAGCTTGACAGGTGAAGTCTATCAAACATTAAAGAATTAGTTCCAATTCTTCTCAAATTCTTCCAAAATATAGAATAGGAGGAAATACTCCCAAACTCATTTTATGAGGCAAGCATCTGACACCAAAGTCAGATGAGAACACTACAGGAAAAGAAAATCACAGACCTTGATGAATATCAATGCAAAATTTCTCAACAAAATACTAGCAAACTGATCTGCACAGCACTTTAAAAAGGATCATATATGATGTTCAAGGATACAAGGGATACAAGGGTGGCTCAATATACACAAACAAATGAATGTGATATACCATATTAACAGAATGAAAGACAAAAATCCTATATCTCAATAGATGCAGGAAAACTATTTGACAAAATTAAATATCCTTCCATAGTAAAATCTCTCAAGAAGTTTTGTATAGAAGGAATATACCTCAACATAATAAAGACTATATATGACAAAACTACAGTTAATATAATACTTGAAGGTGAAAGTTTAAAAGCTTTTTCTCTAAGGTCAGGGACATGATGCATGTTCCCATATTCACTACTTCTATTGAACATAGTAGTGGAAGTCCTGGCCAGAGCAATTAGGCAAGATAAAGAAATAAAAGGCATCCAAATTGAAAAAGAGGAAGCAAAATTTTATCTGTTGACATGATCTTGTATGTAGAATATCCTAATGACTCCACCAAAATACTGATAGAACTAGCAAGTGAATTCAGTAAATTTTCAGAATACAAAATCAACAGATAAAAATCAGCTTAATTTCTGCACTAACAATGAAAAGAGAAAGAAAGAAAACAATCTCAATTGCCTTAGAAAACAATAAAGTACTTAGGAATAAATTTAACCAAGGAAGTGAAAAATTTGTACACTGAAAACTATAAGATATTGATGAAATAAATTGAAAAAGGCACAAATAGGAAAAAGATGGCGATGTGAAAAGTGAGGCAGAAACCCCCTTCTAAGGCCACATATAACATGAAAACACATCAGATACAACTAATCCTGAGAGAGTGACCTGAAGACTGCAGAACAGACTGCCTACATCTGGAGAAAAGAGAAAACCTCACAGAAATGGGTAAAATAGCAAAGCTGTGATCTATTGGGACCCAAGCCCTCCCCCCACCCCAGCTCACAGGTGGGAGGAAGAGATGTGGAGCGGGGAGGGAGTAGAAGCCCACAACTGCTAAACACCCAGCACCAGAGATCTGCTCTGGGAGCACAAACCCACAATACATGGTGCTCTGGAGATTAGAGGAGTTGGAAAACAAAGACAGGCAGACTACTCAGAGAAACTGAGATTCCAGCCACTTATGGAGAACAGGTACTCACAACCAGCTGCTCTGGGACAAAAGAGAGGCAGGCACTTTTAAAGATTTCCTAACATAAAGAGGGGTGCTAAAGGGGTAAAGATTACACAGAGCTTGCTGCTCAGAAGAAGGGGCAGGTGGACAAAATCATCCTGGCACACTCAGCCTTGCAGATTGAGAAATTTCAGGAGCTTCAGATGCTCCATCCTCCTGGCTGGCAATGCAGCCCCGAGGCGCCCCATGAGGGATATACAGCCTGCCACTCCTTCCTCCCAGCAGCACTGATCCACACACCTGCTGCCCCTGCCACTGCACCAGGCCAGCTGGAGGATGGCCCAACCTATGGCAGCTACAGGGTTGTAATGCAGAGGTTCCTCCCTGCACTCCACCTACTGGATCTGGCAGTGGAGGCAGGCACTGCAGCCATGAAGCAGGAAAGTGCTCTTTCTACCTGTCAGGCACTGGTGCCAATAGCCTGTGACCCCTGCCATTGCTCCAGGTGATTGGCAGCTCCAGAGTAGAGCTTCTGGATGCTAGAGGGCACTGCCAAAACAAAATTATTATTCCACAGGAATCACTAAAAAAATTAAATGGCAAAAAAAAATTTGTACAAACAAAAATACAGAAGATGCCAGAAAGAGGGCTAAGTGAAACTGAAATCATGAATCTTCCTGATAAAGATTTCAAAATAAAAATCATAAACATGCTCATGTAGCTACAGAAAAATATTCAAGCTCTCAGGGAGGATTTCAAGAAAGAAATACAAACTTTGAAAAATAGAGTATTTGAAATGAAACATACAATGGAAGGATTTAAAAGTAGATTAGATGAGGTAGAGGGGACAGTAAATGAAATAGAAATTAGAGAATAGGAAAACAAAGAAGCTGAGGCACAGAGAGAAAAAAGGATCTCTAGGCATGAAAGAATAGTAAGAGAACTGTGTGGCCAATCCAAATGGAACAATATTCGCATAGTAGGGGTACCAGAAGAAGAAGAGAGAAATAGGGATAGAAAGTGTCTTTGAGAAAATAATTACTGAACACTTCCCCAGTCTGGGGAAGGAAATAGCTTCTCAGGATATGGAAGTGCAGAGATCTCCCAACACAAGGGACCCTAGGAAGGCAACACCAAGACATATAATAATTAAAATAGCAAAGATCAAGTACAAGGAGAGAGTATTGAAAGCAGCCAGAGACAGCAAAAAGATCGCATATAAGGGAAAGTCCATTAGGCTATCAGCAGACTTCTCAGCAGAAACTTTACAGACCAAAAGGGAGTGGCATGATATATTTAAGGCAATGAAACAGAAGGGTCTCAAACCAAGAATACTCCACCCAGCAAGGTTATCATTTAAATTTGAAGAAGTAATTAAACAATTTCCAGATAAGTAAAAGTTGAGAGAATTTACCTCCCACAAACCATCTCTACAGTGTATTTTGGAGGGATTGCTATAGATGGGAGTGCTCCTAAGGCTAAATAGCTGTCACCAGGGGAAATAAAACCACAGCAAAATAGAACAATTAATTACTAAGCAAATGCAAAATAAAATCAACTACTCATAGTCAAAGAATATACAAAGAGTACAGAATATGACATCTAATATATAAAGAATGAATGAGGAAGAAGAAAAGGAAGGGAGAAAAAAAACCCTTTAGATTGTGTTTGAAATAGCATAATAAACAAGTTAAGTTAGACTGTTAGATAGTAAGGAAGCTGCCCTTGAACCTTTGGTAACTACAAATCTAAAGCCTGAAATGGTAATAAGTACATATCTATTGATAATCACCCTAAATGTAAATGGATTGAATACACCAATCAAAATACATAGAGTTACAGAATGGATAGAAAAGCAAGATACATCTATATGCTGCCTACAAGAGGCTCATCTCAAACCCAGACATGCACAGACTGAAAGTCAAGGGATGGAAAAAGATATTTCATGCAAAAACTAGGGAGAAAAAAGCAGAAGTTGCAGTACTTATATCAGACAAAATAGATTTCAAAACAAAGAAAGTAACAAGAAACAAAGAAGGAAATTACATAATGATGAAAGAGTCAGTCCAATAAGAGTATATAACCAATATAAATATCTATGCACCCAGTACGGCAGCACCTAATTACATGAAACAAATACTAACTGAATTAAAGGGGGAAATAGAATGCAGAGCATTCATTTTAGGAGACTTCAACACACCACTCACTCCAAAAGACAGATCAATCAGACAGAAAATAAATAAGGAGACAGAGGCACTGAACAACACATTAGAACAGATGGACCTAAGAGACATCTACAGGACACTCCACCCAAAAGCAGCAGGATACACATTCTTCTCAGGTGTACATGGAACATTTTCCAGAATAGATCACATACTAGGCCACAAAAAGAGCCTCAGTAAATTCAAAAGTACTGAAATTGTGCTGACCAGCTTCTCAGACCACAAAAATATGTAACTAGAAATAAATTATGCAAAGAAAACAAAAAAGCCCACAAACACGTGGAGGCCTAACAACATGCTCCTAAATAATCAATGGATCAATGGCCAAACACAAACAGAGATCAAGTAATATATGGAGACAAATTAGAACAACTCAACTCCCCAGAACCTGTGGGATACAGTGAAGGCTGTGCTGAAAGAGAAGTATACTGCAATACAGGCCTACCTCAGAATACAAGAACAATCCCAAATGAAGAGTCTAAACTCACAATAAATGAAATTAGAAAAAGAAGAACAAATGAGGACCAAAGTCAGTAGAAGGAGGGACATAGTAAAGATCAGAGCAGAAATAAATAAAATTGAGAAGAATAGAACAATAGAAAGAATCAATTAAACCAGGAGCTGGTTCTTTGAGAAAATAAACAAAATAGATAAACCTCTAGCCAGACTTATCAAGAAAAAAAGAGAGTCTACACACATAAACAGAATCAGAAATGAGAAAGGAAAAATCACTAGGACACCACAGAAATACAAAGAATTATTAGAGAATACTATGAAAAATTATATGCTAACAAAGTGGATAACCTAGAAGAAACGGACAACTTTCTAGAAAAATACAACCTTCCAAGCCTGACTCAGGAAAAAACCGGAAGTCTGAACAGACCAATTACCTGCAACGAAATTGAATTGGTAATAAAAAAATTACCTAAGAACAAAACCTCCAGACAAGATGGCTTCACCACTGAATTTTATTAAACATTAGAGAAGACCTAATACTCATTCTCCTTAAAGTTTTCCAAAAAGTAAAAGAGTAGGGAATACTCCCAAACTCATTCTACAAAGCCAGCATCACTCGAATACCAACACCAGTCAAAGACACCACAAAAAAAGAAAATTACAGACCAGTATACCTGATGAACATACATGCAAAAAAACTCAACAAATATTAGTAAAACAAATTTAAAAATACATCAAAATGATCATCCATCATGATCAAGTGGGATTTATGCAAGGATTGTACAATATTCAAAATCCATGAACATTATGCACCACATCAACAAAAAGAAGGACAATTTTACATGATCATGTCCTTTGATGCTGAAAAAGCATTTGACGAAATTCAACCTTCATCCATTCATGATAAAAACACTCAACAAAATGGATATAGAGGGCAAGTACCTCAACATAATAAAGGACATATATGACAAACCCACAGCCAACATCATATACTACTTAACAGCAAAAACCTGAAAGCTTTTCCTCTGAGATCGGGAACAAGACAAGGTTGTTCATTCTCACGACTTTTATTCAACATAGTTCTGGAGGTCCTAGCCATGGCAATCAGACAACACAAAGAAAGGGTATCCAGATTGGTAAGGAAGAAGTTAAACTGTCACTGTTTGCAGATACCATGATATTGTACATAAAGAAAACAAAGAATCCACCCCAAAACTACTAGATTAACTGAATTCAGCAAAGTTGCAGGATACAAAATTAGTACATGGAAATCTGTTGCATTCCTATCTACTAATGATGAACTAGCAGAAAGAGAAATCAGGAAAACAACTCCATTTACAACTGCATGAAAAAGAGCTGGTCTGACCTGATCTGCTCCTTTAGTTCATTCTTTCATGGCCCCTTGGAGGCCTAGGAGACTGGAAACACTGTTCTGAAATTGTTTGCCAAATCTTCTGACCTCTGTGCTAGGCCTTTTGGGTGCTGGACCCAGGCTTTGCTCAGCACTCAAGGAAAAAAGCCCAACAACACTTCTCCTTGCTGAAACTCTCACAATGTGTAGGACCTTACTCACATCCAGCTATTCTCTACAGACTCAATAGCTCTTTGACTTAGGAGAGGCAGACAGTCTAGAGTTGTGAATGGGAAAGCATCTTCTAAGAATCTTCTATGGTTTCTAAAGAAAATGAAAAAAGGCCTTATATGTCTGGATCTTAGTTATATTACTTCTCAGGGAGTCACTTTTTCATGACATAGGGCTGGGGGTCAGGTTCAGAGTGCAACCTGTATCAGTCTGGGTGCAGTTGTGAATAGAGCTACTAAAATACTATGATAATAAGGTAATACACACACACACACACACACACACCAAATGGGAGGAGCTAGGACAGTAAAAGTCCAGAAGGTGCATACCAGAGGATTGGACAAAAATGTCTCTAAAGACTTCAACTTGAAGCATTAGGGGAGGAGGTGAGGACTGAACTCACTGAAATTCTGAGAAGTCACCAGGTGCAGCTGCAAATGTTGACCAGGGAGTGGAAGCTTATAGAGATATCTGTGAAGCCACACTGTCTGACTCACAGCCTCTTGAGAACAGTGACTTCTTCATTTCCACCTTCCAGGTCTTTGGTGAGTTTCTCTCAGGGGCAAACTCTAACCTGGAATCACACAGGCTTCTGGAGCAATGTCGTTCGTGGCCTTGGTCAGGAGTGGCCGTGTGGCTAAGCTGATATTGGGCAGTTTGGCCTAGCACCCCAGCAGAAAGACCAGAGAGTAGCAGTGTGGGATTGTGGAGGTGGTCAAAGAGTCCTCTGGGGGAGACTCCTCTGCCATTGGTCCCAGTGCCACAGCTCTCTTGACTGGAGTGCTTTGATGTGGCTCTCAATGATGTCATCTCCACTAACCCCAAAGCCAGAATGTCACTGACTCACTAGCCACAGAATCTTCCTGAGTCTTGTAGCCCAAGCTTCCCAGGGCCAAGGCTGGAACCTGAGCCTCCTTGACTGTGTCAGCATCTGTCAGTGCAAAGTGTATAGGCTTTAGCAACAGAAAGATCTACATTCAAATCTTGCTAGTGCTATTCACTAGCTATGGGACCTGAACAAGTAAATTGTTCCTTCTCAGCCCTTTTCATTATTTGTATATTAAGGGTGACAATATCTAGCTTTTTGGACATTTGCAAGGGTGAAATGACAATTGATATAAAGGACTATATATTAATTGCCTGCCCTGTTTCTGGTCATTCATCTTGCTGCCTTGAGAATGCTTCTGGTGCATGCCTACAGAGGAGAAAACCGCCACACTTGCTTTCCTTCCATAGCAAGTTGGGCACCCTCAGCAGGGCTCCTCTTTTTCTGGCCCGGCAGCAGTGAGGCAAATCTCTTATCACTGATGTGAGATGTTCTGCCCAGAAACAGACAATGGTAAATCCTGATTTTATAGGCTGGGTAATGTAGGGAGGAGGGCAGCTTTATGTAACAGAGTAGAATCAGTATGGGGAGAATCAGGAACCATCACCCCACACCCTGGCAGTGGGAGAGGAGATGGGAACGTGAACAGGGAAATAGCACTAGAGGCTGCACTGGCAGAAGTGGATCAGGGAAGAAGGAAAAGTTCCAGAAGTGGGAAACTGAGTACGGGAGGTCCCTTAGAGCAGAGCACGGCTAGCTGCACTATGACACGCGCAGCTATGTCAACAGTGTGAAGGATGCAGTTGCTGCAACCATGTGCCATTCTGTGCCAGGTCAAATCATGCCAACTGGATTGCAAACAGTTCCAAGGGAAGGAAAGTGTGGATACCAGTGTCTCATCATTAGAAACTCAGCTTGGTATTTTTCAATCATCTGCAAGTTACTCCTCTTTCCCTAAAATGTAATCGTTATGTACAGTACAAGCTGGATAGCAGGGCTCTGTGGGGAGGGGTCAATCCAAGCCCTAAACACTGGCACTCCAAAGAAGGCTCCAAGCAACTTTCTAAGGAGACAGGGAAGCCAGAGTTAAAAGGCACTAGCAACACACTGAAGATCACTTAAACTGCCAGGTGAAGAGGGAGATTGTTGTCATCTCTCTCTACCAAAAGCTTGGGTAAGATAGGGTTGGAGCAACAAAGAGAGAGGAGTCACAGGCTGGGGTCTCTGAAAGCCCATGGTGTTTATGATGGAAGATGTTCATTCGGGTTGATCACAGTTGATACAACTGTGAAAGGAAGGGGAGGAGGCAGGATTGGGCAGAGGGTAATGTTGAACTGTGAAGCAGGCCCAGTAGAGCCTTGGCCAGCCAGATGGGGCACTCTGGCATGAGTATTGTCTGTCAGAGAGCCTGTGCTGATCCCAGATGGCCAGACCTTGCTCACTCACTGAATGTGGGCTGCCCCAGGAAGGGCAGGACCTCAGGGGAGGTTAGACCCCACTGTTAAGGGTCTTCTGAAGGAGCTGACATCTCAAGGCAGCCCACGGACCACATTCCCCACAGCTGGGCAGCACACAGCCATGTCTACCACACTAGGGGTCAGCTGTTGACAAAATGAACAAAAGCCCGGTGAGCCCTGAGATCTCTGCTTTTGTTCTAATGTTTCACTTTATCTTTGGAGAAATTGTAGAGGCCTTAATTGTTCCATAACATTTACAAAATATGCAGTATCATAGTGGAAAGAGTAGGGAGTTTGGAAGTAGAAGTTCCTACTTGAGTCTCAGTCCTGGGTGTACCTTTTTACTGCAATCTTGGGTAATTTGTTTTACATCTCTGAACTGGTTTTCTTGTCTGGGAAATAGAGACAATAATAGTCACTAACTCAGAGGGTTGCTTTGCGTATAAAATGGCATAAAATCCAGATAAATATTTAGTACAGATCGAGAATCCCAGTAAATTAAATAAATGGTGTTACAATGATAAAGCTCTTTACTGTACCTTCGATGTGCGGGGCACTATGTAATCCATGGGGTGGGCACACAGAGGGTTTAATCTTAAAAGAGTTTAACCAAGGCCTTATCATCTAGGAGTTTATCATCTCATTGAAGAGTCACCATATGGGCACATGAAAATGTACTAACAACTTACTATAACTAAGAATGTTTCAAGAAATAAAATTTTTCTGCCTGAAGTGTTTTCTGTTAGCATTTTCAGTATAACCACTAGAATGGAGGCAAGAGCAGGATTTAAAAGTCTTCTGCAAATTGACCTAGGTCAAAATCTTTGTGTTTTATTTACTGGGAGAGGCGATGGCTAGATCCTCTGTTTGTGACGTAGTGAACGTCAGGAGCATGCTGTGAAGAAAAGGCCACCTT
The DNA here is from genome assembly GCF_040802235.1 of Manis javanica. Classification (NCBI taxonomy): domain Eukaryota; kingdom Metazoa; phylum Chordata; class Mammalia; order Pholidota; family Manidae; genus Manis; species Manis javanica. Next base: position 128,381,923 of record NC_133174.1, on the reverse strand, counting down.
TGATTACCCAGTCCTCTTGGCAGAGGAGATTCTGCATGCTGTGGAATGATACAGATTCTAGGTGGAGAGCCGATGCTGCCCACTGGTGTTTCTTTTTTGGTAGCGAGAGTGAATCCTTGCCCAAGCTCTAGCTCACTGTTTCTTCCTTCACTGGAGAAGAAAGTGACAAACATGTATAGGCGTTCACTCCTGACAGGCATCCCAACATCACATTACGATAGTCCAAATATTCAGTTTCAAGGGAGTCAGAAAATCACATTTGTGTTTGATGTAGATTGGAAAGGTCTTCGTTAAGCTGTTTTCAGATAAATCATTGATTTCTCTATGTCTTTAATGTTCACCCACTCTAAAAAGCCATTCTGGTCTGTAGAAGACCAAGGAACAGAAACACTTCAGTCCAGAAATGATTCTAGGAGCCTCATTTCAGTTATCTGTTGCAATGTGTAATAAATCACCCCAATACCAACTGGCTTACAATGACCATTTTGCTCACAACTCTGTGGGTCAGGAATTTGGACAGGACACAGCAAGGATGGCTCATTTCTGTTCCTTAAAGTCTGGAGCCTTTCAGTTTGAATGGCTGGGAGCTGGCTGGGATGGCTTGATTGGGGTCATATGTCTGGAGTTGTGTCCTGACTGTCAGCTGGGTTCTTCAGCTTTCCTTCCCATGGCCTCTGCATGTAGCCAGCTTGGGCTTCCTCACAATATGGGTCTCAGGGTGTCTGCCATCTTACAAGGTGGCTGGCTTCCCCCAGAGAGAAGGTGGAGCTGCTAAATCTCTTATAGGCTAGACCTTGAATTGGCACAGCATCCCTTTAACCACATTCTTTGGTAAAAACAAGTCAAAAGGCCAGCCTGGATTCAAGGGGATTCTCTCTAGAGGGTGGAGTGGCATATGCCTACAGGATTAGGAGAAATTGTGGGTCACTCTTCCAGTTACTATTTCTGCATAGCATGTTGCCCTAAAACATAGCAGCTAGAAACATCCATTTAATTTTGCTCAGAATTTTATGGGTCAGGAATCTGAGCAAGATTCCATTGAGTAGTTCTCTGTTGAGGGGTCTCTCAACAGAGGTTACAGTCAGATGTCAGCTATGGCTGCAGTCACTGGGTGATTTCACTGGACTGGACATCCAAGATGAATGTCTTGCTCAGCTGGCAGTCCACACTGGCTGTGTCCTGGGATCCTACAGGTGAAGTCTCCAGTATGGCAGTCTCAGGGAGGCAGACTTCATGCATTGCACTGGCTTTCCTCAGAGCAAACACCCAAGAGGGCCAGGCAGAAGCTGCATGGCCTTTTCCAATCCAGCCCCAAAGTAACGAGCACCACTCTCTGGCTTGAAGCAGTTACAAGCCCACCCAGGATCCCGGGGAGAGGTCATAGTGCCCACATCTCAATGGCTATGTTTTAAAACTGCCACAGTTGCCATCTCTGAAGATGATCTTACCCAACTCTCATGTCCCCCAAAGCCACCAGTTTACCTGAGATTCCAAGAGAAATCAATTGTAAATCATGATATAGATAAAAACACTGTAGGGTTTGAATCAGAAATGAAGCAGCTCTAGCTTCAGAGCTCTAGCATTTGGATTTCAAATTTCAAATTGCTGAGACGTGAGCTTAAAAATTAAAGTGGCTTCCAACTCCCAGATCTTGGCCCAGTGGGCCTTTCTTTATCTCAAGTGCCCTGGCGGATGCAGAGCTTATGCTAGGCTGCCTCCTTTTGAACCAGCTTTCTGCTGTGAAGTGTCTGAACAAATGAAAAACACATTTGGTCCAGTGAGAAACAGTCTTGTCACTAAAACATCTAGTTTGGTGGTGCACGATGACAGTGGCTCTATGCTCAGCCAGTCCAAACGTGCCAGGAAAAAGCCTTAAGTTTATCTGTCCTCCGTGCCCCCACTCGCCCCAGTCTTACCCTCCAGCCCAGACAATGGGACCACGTGGCACCTTGCCCAGAGCTGCAAGAGAATGAGCAAACCTGGAATTCAGAGGCTGGCGTCCTGAGACATTTGGGGACTGGCATGAAACAGACACTGGGGAGTTGATAGGGCCAAAAGGATGAAATTCTTTGGAACTTTTCCACTTTCCTACCCAGGACTCAAGCCTCTGCCCCTTCCTTACTCCATAAAACTACCCAACCCTCCTTAGAGGTGGCCATGCAATGTTTTGCCTTAGAATATTGCTTTAATTCCAGGACAAAGTGACTTGACTGCACAGGATAAACCCTCTGTCCCATGTTTTATTAGATATATGGAGTTCCTTCTCATAGGGGCAGAGACAGGATGGACAGGACCATTTTACCTCAATGACAAGCAGACAGAAGTAAAGTGACTGGGCAGTGCAAGTTTCTAGCCTGGAAAGTGAAGGCACTGGCCAGATGCTCTGGGTGGGGAAGAGGAAGGGCTAGAGACTAAGCCAGGGCTTTGCTAAGTTTCTTCAAGACTGAGCCCACTTGGTGATGGGGTAAAGACCACCTCCTGAATGCCCTCACAAAGATGCCAGATCCTCTTGCAGCTGACCATCCCATGTTTCCAGGTAGCTTGGAGGCTGGACACTGGAGTGTGTGTTTTCCTGGCCCAGTACCCACAACATTCTGTTCATATTAAACATCTCACAGGGCTCTGAAGAGGGGAAAGCCCCTGTGCCTCTCGTAAAAGACGCTGTCTGTTATCCCCTAGCAGGCTTTTCAGAAGCTTTGTTTAGAGGAGATTGCTTATCTTGGCACTTGAATATTCATAATCGTTGGTCTCTGCCATGAATGCCCTTACATCATTGATTTGCCTCCATATGGACACACATCACTATATTGTTCTTGTATGCAGCGTCTATTTTCTTCTGATTCTTTTGCAGGGTGGTTAATGGTGAAGAAAACACAGTTTATTTTACCTGGTTGTGTTCACAGACAAACTCCACTAACATTCCCAAGCAGCTATCTCTTCAATGTACCTCAATCGTTTTAACTAACCTAGGTTTGTCATATGCTAATTCTAGTGTCCTTCAATGAACTGGGTAATATCTGGCTTCCAGCTGGAAGTTGCCCTTAGTGGAGGTCCAATTGGTGATAGGGGCAAAAAGAGAGGTCTTATCTGTGCAGAGAATTTTCCTGGAAATTTTAATGTGGCAGGAAAGCTGATATACTGAAGATGGACACAGTACCATGCTTAATATCACCCAAGACAGAGACTGAACCTTTTCCCAAAAGAGGTCTTTTTGCTTATCGAGAGTATGTGGACAAAGCAAATGTTATGTGTTCAAAAGAGAGGAGTGTCTGTGCATGTGGTGCACACGCACATGTGCATGTTTGAATGTGTTGAGTTAAGGGATTTGAAAAAGACTTAGGAGTTTAGAATTGGCAGATAGGTCCAGTGAAAATGTGCTTCCTCCTCTCCTATTAAAGGACTGATAGGCGTCTTGAGAGACTGTGTGTGGTATAACAGAGGAGCATTGTCTAAAATGACAGACTCACCTGGTTTTTATCCTGGCTCTCCTAGTTTTTCATCTAGTCTCCACCACTTAACAGCTGTGTGACCTCTGGGCAAGTTAATTAACCTCTCTGAGCCTCAGTTTTTTCATATGTAAAATGGAAATAACAGTACCAATAGTTCTAGGGCTGTTGTGCAGATTAAATAAGAGAATGATGTAAAGCGTTTAGCATACCGGGTGGCACACGTTAAGTGCTAACTAAGTCCATGGTAAATATTACCGGTTGTAAACTATCTAAGGACTCTTTGCTGTCTTCCCCTCACCTTTCCTGTAAACCCACGCAAGGCTCCACTCTTTTGAATTCCAGTCGCTTGAAGAGAAATTCCTTCTTTCTCAGAGTACTGATAGTAATTAATGATCTAACCTTAGGTAGGATAATCACATTGTGTTATCGACCTCCAGATTATTAGATATTATTTACAAGAACAGGCCTGGAGTTCCTCCCAGACCTAGGACAGAGGCTGCAAATTGAGTTTTGAGGGTTGTCGACCTTTAGACCCAGGCTGGCAGGAGGTGCAGCCCACTCTCCTGGTCTTGAAAGCCACAGCAGGCTCTCCTAATTGAGTTACCGCCTGGGATTCAGTAGGACTAATCCATCTATATAATTTCTTTGCCTGGTTTAATGCCATTAACGAAACCGAATTAAGGAGCGGGTGGAGTTGGGTGGGACGAGAGGAAACGGATTTTCTGCCTGGGAGTCGCTGCAGCGTCTCCAGCGCCAGGCTGGAGCCTATGGTCTGATTAATGAACTGGTCCGAGGACCAACTCCAGTTAGCGGCCTGTCCCTCAGCAAAGCACCGGGCTTCCGGGTGTCAGCGCGCCCAGCAAGGGCCATCGCAGAAAAGGTTTCCCAGGACGCCCCAGGGCTGAGTCCTGACTGCCCTGTCCTACCTTCCGTTTCCTTGGCTTTTTCTCCTTACCTACCCTGTTGTGCAATTCTTGAGTTTTCCTTCTGGTTTCAGTCTTCAGACCTTCCCTTGTATTTTGTCCCCAGCGTGCTCTAGGCAACATGTCGATCCCACTTACCCCTCTCCAGCACTCGCCCCGAGCGCCACCTCACTGTTTGTCTCGCATTGGCTAAACCGGAGTGGTGGGCACTCTGCGCCTAGTTTGCCAACCAGAGAGACCAGCCCTAGGAGGAGGGGCCTGCGTGTGGGGGTGGGGGTGGGGGTGGGGGTGGGAGGTGGCAGCCGCCGCGGTCAGTTTCACTCTCTGCCCTAGTGACACCCAGATCCCAGCGCGCCCTTCTCCCAGAGAGCCGGGCTCTCTTAACTTGGGCAGCTGGCCGGAGGCGAGGAGTCACCGACTCCCAGACGGAGAGTCCACCGCTCGGTTCGGGCAGTTGCCAACAGCGGAGTCCCCAAAGTGTAGGTGGCGACTAGCACGGGCCGGGGCAGAGCTGCGGGGAACGCCACCGCTGGGAGCGGAGGGGGTAAACGGACCGGTGGGGGGCGGGCGGTTGGTGCGCCGGGCTTCGATCTCGCCGGCCGAAGGTGCGAGCCCGCCCTTGCGGCTTCTGCGGGTCCCTGCCTGCCCGGGAGGCGCTGGGGGGCGCCGGGCAGATAAACTCGCCGGCTCTTTGCGGGGCTCGCGGGGGTTTTGCCAGCCGGCGGCTGACGTCGGCGCGCCCCTGCCGAGCTCTCCTCTTACTACAGCCGGCGGGCGGCTTTGTGCGGCCCCGCCCTCTCCGGCCCCCGCCCCCCGCGTGCCCACACCTTGCCTTTTATATAGAAAGCGCCGCGGCGGAGCTCGCGGCTCCCTGGGACCCGAGAGTTCTTGGGAAGGAGCGCGCGAGCCGGGGAGCGGGCGAGCTCCGAGGGGGTGTGGGTGTAGGGAGAGAGAGAGAGAGCAGGTAAGGGCCAGCCGTTCCCGCGCCTCCGCCCGCCAGCAACTCGGGCCCCCTTTTGGCAAAATCATTGGAACCTGAAAATTGATGAAACAGAAAGACGCGACCCTCCCCTCTTCTCTCTCCGCGGGCGAGGAGCTGCGCGGCTCTGCGGTGTAACAGGCTCACACGTTGCTCATCACATGTTCAAACATTTCCCTTTCGGGGAGGCTCGTTATTTTTAAGTGAATATTTTCGTCTTTGTTTTGGTTTTTTTTTTTTTTAATCCTTCCTCGGGCTCTCATTTTGATTGAGTTGGCGGCCCGCGGCGGATTGGGAGAGGCGGGAGGAAGCGAGCTGCCGGCGCGCGTGCAGCCCACCCAGGCCATTCCCTGCGCGGCCCGCGCGGAGCCCGGGGAGGCCGGCGGCAGAGCCGGGCACTCCTGGCCGCTCCTCGGCGGCGGCGGGCGTTGCGAGCGCGGCTCTCTGCGGGAGGGCAGGCGGGCAGGAGCGGCGCGCGCGGGGTGCGGAGGGAGCGCCCCGCCGCTTTGTCTCTTCACTTCTTGAGCGAGGCGAGCGGCTCCTCCCGCGGCCGGCCGCTCGGGCTCGCGGCGGCGGCGGCGGCGGCTCCGGCTCCTCCTTCACCCCTCTCCTTTCCTCCCCACTCTCTCGTAGGCAGCGGCGGCGGCGGCAGCGGTGGGGACAAGCGGATTCTGCCCCGAGCCACACCGAGGGGAGCTCGCAGTCGCCACTTGCCGCCCTAAACACTCTCCCAAGTCCGGCCCGCTCGGCGAGGACTTCCGTCTCCTGGACGAACCTTGCCAAGCAAGCTGGGATCTATGAGTGGAAAGGTGACCAAGCCCAAAGAGGAGAAAGATGCTTCTAAGGGTAAGCCCGCTCGCCAAGTCCGTCTGCTTCCCTTCCCTTCGTTTCCCTCGCCTCCTCGCGTGCGCGCCGCCCTCCCGCGGCTCCCTGCCTGCCCCCGGAGCCTAAGCTCCCCCTGACCTCTGCGACCTCGGGCGAGAAAGGGGGGCCAGGGCCGCTGGGAGCGGCTGGGTTTGCACCACTTTCCCTCATTCCTCGTGGAATCGTCGCTCCGCGAGTGCCTCCAGCCTCTTTCCACTCCCCCTCTGGACGCACCGTGGTGGCGCTGCGGGCAGCCTTAGCTGCTGCAGCCCGGGGCGCCGGGAACAGCGCTGCCTGCTACCGGCCGGCTGTCTGTCTGTGCGAGTGCGTGTGTGTGCGTGAGTGTGCATATGTGTGCTGCGCGGGTGCAACATGGTGACATACTCAGGAATCTGCCCCATTCTCAGAACCCGGCTCGAATCCACCTTCAACCCCCGCTCCCCGCCCCCAATGCAAACAAAGAGCCTGGCCGAGACGCAGAACCCCTCCCCCAACTCTCCTTTCCCCCTCACAACCCCTTCCCCCCAACTCTGTACCCCTTTTCCCAGAAGGCAGAAGCTTGTAATCTTTGACACGCCGCGTGCAAAAGTGAGCAATCCCGGTGCCCCGGCGCCGCCCGCGCTGCTCCTCTGCAGCGCAGCCTCGCCAAGCCCCCGGAGAACAAAGGCTGTCGGCCCCTTGCCACTAATGCCCAGCAGGAGCAGGCCTCCGTAGGAGGGGAAAGTCCCCTCCTTCGGCTCTCTGGGGTTCAGCCACCTGGCCCGGGGCTCCGGCCGCCGGTCCCCCGGAGTGCGCGTCTTGGCCTGGGGCCTCCCACCGGCGGGTTGGGGAGGCGCAGCGGAGCTGGGCTCAGCCTGGGGTGAACTCAGGAGTAGGAACGGGCGTCCCCCTTGGCCCCCGCCACGCCTAGCCATTTCCTTGCGGAGCACCCGGCTTAGCTCCGGAATGTGGAGACAGCATCCTTCGAGACCCCCGGTGCAGAGAGGCACAAAGAGGGGGTGTGGTAGGGCAGTAGGGAAAGGGCAGGTGCCTTAAAGGTGCAAGTGTACGGAATGGCCACAGAGTAGACGCTGGAGTGGGCTGGGCCGGCCGGGAGTGCCCCACACACACTGAATCGCAGCGAGCCGCGCCCATTCCACGCCTAAGAAGTGTGGCTGCAGCGGGGGGAGCCCAGCTTTCGTTACCAGGCCCCAATTCTTCAGTGAGCCCTGGGGCTCCTTCCCTCCCACTCCTTTCCCTATTCCGTTTTCTCATCTCCTCCTTCTCGCCTCTCCCCATCTCTCAGAGCATTCTTTCCCGGGAGATTCTAGGGCAGCGCCAGCCCTCCCCCGCGGAAAGTTGTCAAAGTCTTCAGCTCAGGGCCTTTATCCTTGTTCCTAAACGGAGCCTTTTCTGTTCCAGCTAAGCGAAGTGTTGACTGAAAGCCTCGGAAGTTTGTGGTGGGCTTTAGATCTGTTGTCCTAAGGGTTAGTGTTGCCACCAGTCTGGCTCAAGGCTAGAGTTCAGATCCCTTCAGACCCACCCATATCTGCTGGCTGGCTGATGCGCACAGATTGACTGAAATAGTCACTGGGAAAGTAGGAAAGTATAACTCTGATTACACATTTCTAGAGCTTTCCTAACTGTAGTGTGTCTTAAACAGACATTCATAAGGTAAAATGACCTCAGGGCCCTTAAGAGGTTTTGTTTTCATTTTCAGTTGAGGGCCCAGAAAGGCAAATGCACTTGAAGACTGTAATACTAAATTGATCTAGGCAATAGATTCTTCTTCTGAATTTGGGAGTATTTCAAGTTTGTTTCCAGAACTTTGGTTCCTGGTTTGCATCAGGTGGTTACCTAAGGTTTATTTCAGGGTACCTTTCGGAGGATCCTGAAACCAAATTCATTCACAAAAAATGAGTTGCTGTTTTAGGCCTATTATGTGCGGTTGTCCACAATGGAGTAACAAGTATGGAAACATTAGAACAGGTTTCTGTAACTCAGTAATGAAAATTTTTACTAGGCATATGTCATAACATTTTCTTATGTTGACTCACCACATTTGAAACTGAATACCTCTCTGTAGACATTGTGTAATTAGCATTTGGAATTATGGTTGTAATTAGAATAAATTAAAGTAATTTTATAAGGCAACTTTTAAGAAGGGGGTTTACTTTCTTAAGGAGATAGGAATCTTTAACTGCTGGTAAGAGCAGAAGTCCCATTTCTCCTTCGGTGTTGGTTGTTGAATTTAGAGCATTTTCAAAATAGTGAATGCTTAACAGTTGTTAGTATTTTCTCCTTTCAAGTATGAGAAAGTCTTATGTGATTACATTTTAAGGACTACTTTTTATGGTAGAGATGAAAGATACCAACATGTATGTTTAACCAACAAAGTTGATTGACCATATTCATGAAGAGCTTTGGTTATTTATGAATTTCCTATATATAGGTAATTTTTGAATTTTTAAGCTGAAGAATTCATGAGCACAGTCTTTGCAACATAGCAAGATATAGGATTGAACATTTAGTAGATATTTTGAATAAATGCACATTTAATTATGAAAAATGGTGTGACAAATGATTGAATCAAGTCAATAATTTAGTAACAGTTGGAATGAATTTCATAATCTATTTTCAAAGCCTACTGCTCCTTCAAATTCAGCCCTCCCCCATCATATGGGGTTCATGCCCACAGCCTATCATAACTACATAGAAGATCATCATAGAGTATAGTGTTTCTGGAGTTTTTAATGCACAGGTGGAAGGTAATCAGTAAATTATTTTGTGCTACTGAATGAAATATGTCTTTCAGAGCATGTAAATTGCCAATTGTCTTTTTAAATGACATTTTCTTTAACACATGGAGGTTAAGACCAGTGATGGACAATGATCTTTTGATGACTTTTTAAATAGTACCAGACAAGATAGACTGTCCTCTTTGGGGTGGGGGTGTGAAGGGGGATCTGATTCTCTTTGAAGCTATTAAAATGACCACTTTTGCTGCAGATCACTTTTTTGGTTTTTATTTAGGCTTTGCATAAACTTCTAAATTGGCAGATGTGTATATAGTTAGGGGCACTCAGCTGCTGGACAGGAGGACCTATTTCTATTTCAGGGAAGAAAGCATAATGTTTGTTGAAGCAGATAGTCACTTAGCTTTGATTCAATCTTCTCTAGCTTGTCACATAAGATCTTTTCAGCTGTTCTCTGTTGGAAGAGCCCTCAGCTAAGACTATGTCTGGTTTACTGCAACTGTGTTCCTGTGGCATTCAGAAAATGTGTAGCCTGATAAAACTGAATTGTTTCTGGGTTGAGTAAAAGTGCTAGCCAATTCTCGATTTCAAAACTGTCATTTGGTTTGTAGCTACCTGTTTGGAGTTGGATGTTTTTTTCAACCACCCTTTCCCTTGTGCTTAGCCAGAGATCCATCACATCCAGGCAAGTTTCAAAGTCATGTGGGCTGTGGGTTCTCTCAGGGAGATAATCAGCATTAGCGTCAGGCTGGGCTTATGCAGGCTGCTGGGTGATGGAGGACAATTCCATGCATGGTCCATGAAGCCAGCCACTTGCACAGCTGTTGCTGTAATGGATTGCGGTGCTCACGTGCATTTATGGGCACAGCTCATTTTCTGCTCACTTCCGGGCTTTTTCTAATAGCCTTGCTAACCATACTGGAGAAGGACAGGGCATTGTGGTCAAGCAGCCAGCATATCAAGTCTTGAATGCCAAATGCCATTCTAAAAGATCATCTTGGTCTTAGTGCATTACTGTGATAGTTTCCATCAAGTATTTTTCTCAGAACTGGCCAGGCAAAGCAGATGTTTAGAGGTATTTTGCCCACGAGAAATCATTGACGTTGGTGACCTCCTATTTAAAACTAACAATCATAATCTACTTGTTACTCATGTAGGGACTTGTTTTTTCACCTGTGAGTAAAAATCATCATGTGGTTTTATGGAGTGTCATAAGCCCCATGTTTTCTTCTGTGCTGAGGGTGGTGATCACAGCCTCAGGAAGGAGGTATGGCCAGGGAGCTCTCTAATCAGAAGTGTTAGTCTGTTCTTGGCAATGGTGCAGAAGATGAGTGCGCAATGCCCCCAGGTCCTCCTCCTCAGTCTTTCTGGTGGTTTGCAGCTTCTTCAGTGACAGAGGCTGAAGCTAGGAGGAGGAGCAAGTTGGGGCATGTGCTAGGGGTACTGTATTTTCTCCCTTACTTAGTGCTCTTTCTCTAAGGCACTTTCCAGTACAGTTTGAATCATTGAAAGGGGTTAGGATGCATCCTCAGACTGGAGATGTGAGTAGGGTTGGTATAGGACTGGATTGTTGGCTTGGGGCCTGGGTGAGAAGCGGAAAGTAAGCTGTGCGGTGAACAAGGGTTGAGGTCCATGCCCAAGGCAGGGAATGTATGGTGGCCTTGAGAACAGCCTCAGAACTGGGGAGAGAATGGGAATCAGGGTTTGGCTGGTAAGCTGGAGGACTGATTCGTGAGGCAGTGAGTAGGGAGCTGAAACTGTTAACATTCCAGGTCTCTTTGCAGCTGTGCTGTTTTATGTTCAAATCAACTTCTCATTCTGGGAATTACAATCATCATAGAACAACCGGAATGTGTTGCAACTCTTCAAATATATCCAATAAAAAGGCTTTCTAGTGTCTGCTTCATTGTGGCTTATATTTTTGGAGTTGAGAAATTTAAAAGGCATAGAAAATAATTGCCAAGATTAAACAATTCAAAGAGAAAACAATGAATTAAGCTACAATGGATGGAAGGGATCCTACATGTCCATGACCTTGCTAAGCTTAAGGTGATCTTTGAGATGTGAAGATTACGTACACAATATGGTTTTAGCAATTAGAAGGCAAACATGTGCATAAATCGTCGGCAGTCACTGGTTTGTTTCCTTATCCAAAAGACGTGTTAGCACCAGGATTTCTCAGCACAAGCTGAGGAGTGGATTTCAGGCTCATTGTCCTGTGTAACGTGGTTCATCTTAGTCCTCATGAACTCAAAATGTAGCTTTTCTGTTTGTGATATGTCGGTTCTACAAACTTACTTGACTCAAGTTTCTGACATTTTCTATTGTGGCATTTTTACCACTTTGGTGAATGCCATATCTTGGTGAGACATTTCTTAGGAGTGTGGATATCTAGGTAAATGCACTAATTTCCTAAAGAAAGTGAAATAATATATGGTAATCATTATGACCACCACTCCAGCCTGCAGGTTTAATTCCTCTGAATTGGATGGCTGTCTATTTTTCTCTAAATTAGTGTTTTCTAGGGTATTAACCCTGGGAAGGGGGCATTTTTATTAGGAAAGAGATAAGCTCATGATTGGGTCAAATGGAAGTGTGAAGGATGTGTTCATTAAGGATCTGGGTTTGTAATAAACATTAAGCCTGAATTACAATTACTGTATGTTGAGATTACTGTAAAGCTGTCTTCATGCCTTATTGCTGCCTCTGTCCTTTGAAATTACTTTTAGCATTGATTTTCAGATGGAAATGATATTAGTGTTCCTGGCTAATGACCTTCTCCTTAGGCAACGGGCAGAGTGTAGTAGGGTCCTTGCTGATTCTTTTTAACTTCGGCAGTACCGTTGGCTTCTGTAGCTGTTTGTGGAGTGACTTTCTAGGGGGTGCGGTAGGGCTAGGTTGACCTGAGCTGCTTGCTTGTCCTGCCTGCTCTCAGCCTTGTGCAGAGACCTCCAATTTGGTTTGGACAATCACTATTTGGCCCAAAGGAATCTCAGGTGTACATGTCTGTCCTCCTTTCTGGACCCTGTCAGTAGGGCTTGGGAAGACATAAAAAATCTCTGGTGAAAGACAGGCCTGGTCAGAGGCCAAATTAGAAAAGAGTTAATTAAAAAAAAAATAGTATGAACCCAGTTTCCTTTTTTGTGTTTGGGGATTATGCACAGGAACATTCACAGATCTTAGGTGCATCCCGATGAATTTTGACAAATGTTTACACCCATGTAATCAGTATCAACATCAATATACAGAATGTTATCATCATCCTAAAGAGTTCTCACCTGTTCCTTTCTTGTCATTCTTCCCCCAAAGGCAACTACTGTTTTGATTCCTATCATCTTAATTTAGTTTTTGCCTATTAGTGAATTGAATGTAAATGAAGTCATGCAGTGTGCACTCTGTCTCTGCCACCCAGCCACCTCTCCTTCTGGCATGCTTCCTTTCCCAGCTGACACCCATTCTCCATCATATCCTATGTTGTTTGGGAAGACACCCTTCCCATCCCCCACCTCCACTCTAGGGCACTCAGCAGGGTCTTGCCCTTGGCAGGCTCATATGGAGTATTTGTGGAATGATCTAGCTAAGGTAGGGAGTTCTTTAAGCAGAGGAGTGTCTTAGTCATCATTTAATAACAATAATGACTGTGGTTATTGTTCCCATTGTTATAAGTAGCTTCTAAACTATTGAGCACTTACAGTTTCCTAGGCATATGGTATTTTTACATGTACCTAATTTAATCTTCAAGACAGCCAAATGAAGTAGTGAGTAGTATTTACACACATTAGAGATGAGAAAATTGAAGCTTAGAGAGATTTTGTGGCTTGCATGTGGTCACATAGCTAGTGGGTTGCAAATCACTAGCACAGCCCTTGGCATTGTAGTCATCAATAAATGATCATGGAATGCAGGCACCATGTGCATATCAAAGCTCACTGGTCCTATGCTATGTTCATTTTCAGCTTGTTGTCATATCTGAAAGCCACGAGTTAGGGAAAAGCTCTATGATTGACTTTTTGTGGCTTAGTCTACTAGATGCCTGGGGAGATTCATATTTTAATTGAGGATTGCCAGAGGCAGAGCTTTAATCCAAAGGAATTAATGTCCATGGTTGGCTTCTGACACCTGGTAGCTTGGAGAAGTAATTTTGGTCAGGGTCCTAAAAATAATTTTCTAAGGACTAAGGGATTTGACAGTGAAATATCCTATGAAATCTACCTAACAATCTATGGAAGATAGCTATGCATACTAGTATCATTCCCATTTGACAGATGAAAAAAACCGAGTGTTAGATTGAGGCCAGCCTGAGGTTGGTCACTCAACTAAGCAAGGTGGCAGAGGTAGGATTTGAGCCAGGTCCACCTCTTGCCCATTGTTGTTATCCTGCCTCCCTAGGCAGCACAGGTAACTCTTTCTAGTCTAGCTTTTTGCAAAGACAGAATTACATCCTGTTTGCCAACATGGATGTGGTTAGGAAGAGTGTGCCTGTTCATGTGTGTTTGCTCCAGGCCTATGGTCTTTGTGTTGCTGAGAGCTCTGAACATTTCTATAGTGACTTTTCCATACTAGGCACTGTGCTGGGCCTGGGCATACAGAGATGGGAGACAACCAGTCCTTAGGGGCACCCTTTCCTTTCTCTTGGGCCTTTGGACATTGCAACTTTTTACTTTCCAATGTGTAGCTCCCCGCACTTGGTCATGACTGACTTTCAAGATTTAAGCATCTGTCAGTTTGAAAATAATGGTACTTTTCTCCAGAGCTACATCTGGGAGCTTGTTTCACCTGTGTTCTAAAGATTACACTTCCTTTTAATTCAATGCTGGGTAAAACTCCCAGTTGTTTGTTTTTTCCCCATTACGTGGCATATGCTTTCAGTCCATCTTCGTCCAATCAGTGTCTCATTTCCCTTCTCTTTCTCTCTCAACCCTACCTTATTATCTCTCTCTCCCTCCCTCCCTTTCTGAGAACTCCCTCTTTCCTTTTCTTCCCCCTCCTTTCCTTATCAACAGATGTCAGTTATTTTCATTAACAAATGGGGTTCCTTAGGGTAGGCTGGTCTCACTGGAGTATTCTCATTTCTGGTTTGCCACCTTGATAGCTCTATCAGCTTCAGGGAAAGCAATCCCCTTCTTAAAGTGTAGTCCCACAGAGGAAGCTTTTCACTGAACTTACTTTCAATGGAAAAATAAAGTGCGAGCTTTATTTTTTATTCTATTTCTGCTGCCTTCAGTTAGATAATATTTCCAAAAATATATCTTGTTAACTGAGACACATGCCTTGAATGAGCATATTAATTGTAGTTCTCAAAGTCAGTAATCATGTAGTGTTTCTCTGTGCTGTAGGACCTATGTTTACCAACTGTAATTACCAGTGATGGCTCTATTGCATGCTTATAGGTAAGTTTAATATGGAATGTGAAATCCAGTTCTCAAAAATCATCCAAATTATGTGGATAGCATTTCTACTGCTCTTGAACCAGGGGTTGGTAAACAGATCAAGTTCTTAAAGTATTTATCTTTCTGTTAAAAGTAGAAGTCAACAACCTAAAGAAGGCAGGCTGAGTGCAGTTCTTGAATATGCCTATAGGTATTTTCATAATCTTCTTTCAACCATGACTTTGAAAGTATTGTGAATTGACCTGCTTATTTTGTCTTTGATTCTTTATGTGTATGCTTGCTTTTCCCCGTGTGGGGTTTACTGAACCTTAAGACTTCCAAGAGCTCTTGGATTTGCGGTGATTTTGGGAGCTCTGGAAAGAATGTGAGCCATTCTCCTGAAACAGGGCTGTGGCGCTCCTCTCCCGATGCTCTCAGCCCTGGAGCATGTGTTTTCCCACTAGCTGGAGACCGGGCGGTCGCGCTGAAAGGTCTGCTTAACCAGTCGCTGTGGATCTGGCAGAAGGGTTTGTTACAAACCTCAGTGTGCTCATTAGCCTCGTGATGTGGTGGCTGCCCAAAAAAGAAACACGGAAAAGTTGTGTCACCGAAGGTGAAACTTGGCGTAAGAGCTGCTGCTGGGCGCCGGGAATGACAAAGCTCCTTCCAGGCGGCCGCGGAGGCCGAGGGCTTTGCCCACTTGCCCTGGAGCCCACGGCCCGGCCCGCTCTAGGCTGTGCCCCGTGGGGACGCTGCGAAGTGAGCCGCGGCCGGGGTTAGGGGAGCCCAGCCAGCGGTGCGGGCTGCAGGCGGGGAGGGTTCGCTCTCTGGGAGGCTGGCGATGTAGCTGAGGGCGCTTGGCAGCGGAGGAGGGGCCGAAGGAAGGGTGTCGGCCGTCTCCCAGCCATCAAGGCGCCGCTAATCCCTGGACACCTGACCCACCCCCTGGACTCCTCCAAGGCAGACACGAAGGCAGGTTCCAATCAGAGCCTTGAAGTCAGGGCTTGGGGCAGCACCACAGCTTTGCTTCCTCTGTTTTCTGGTCAATGCTAATTCGGTTTTAGCTGTTCAAAAACCTAGGATGCATTTGGGGCAGAATGCTCAGGGCCGTTTTGAATGTATTTGTGTGCTTTTATATTGCTTATGTTTCATTGCATCGATTTTTTTTCAGATTAAAAAATAATGCATGTTTACCAGGGACGATTTGGAAAATCATAAAAACATAGAAAAGAAAAAAATAGCACCCAAGGGTTCCACCCTCAGGTTAACTTTCTGAGATTTTCCTTCTAGTCTTTCTTGTCTGATTTTTTTGTAATACACATATATACATGGGTAATTATCTTTGAGTATATGTGTGGGATCATGCACTATATGCTATGACCTCTTTTTCTCAACAACATGGTAGAACGTTTTTCTGTGTCATTAAATAATGTTCCACACTATCATTTTTAGTGTGTGTACTGGCTGTGGACTTGGGGATGACAGAGGAGAGAGAGTGATTTTGTGCCTGTGGTGTGCAAGGTTTTTCAGTACCACCTTAAGATCTTTCTCACTGGGTCCCACAAACATTATTAATATTTTATAAATGTACATATATGAATATGTGCATATAGAGAGGTACATATATGCATGTATAAATCTATAAATGTAAAATTAAATGCACATAGTCTAATATGCATATCTAAATAGACACACAAATATGCTTAGAATAAGTCTTGAAAGAATACATCAAAAGGAATCTCTGTGTGGTGTCTTCTAGAATATTTTTAGTTTTTCTTTTATTTGTATCCTCTATTTTCTCTGCAGTGTGTGTATATAATGATACTAATGATGTAATACAAATTAATATAAACAAAATGTTGCTCATGGATTATCTTCAATTTGACTTTTCAGCTTCTGTTCCAACCATTCCTTGATCTGGAATGCTGTACCTATTATTTTTACATTTTATGATCCTCCAGGTCCAAGCTTAAGGCATATCCTTCAGGAACCTCCTCTTCTACCTTCTTCGCAGGAACTGCTTACTTCCTGCACAAGGCTTCTGGGTTACCCCTCTGGCAAAGTCCATGGGTTACTTTGGATAAATTTTATGATTAACTTTTCACTTGCTTATATTTTATCTCCCCAACTAAAGTGTAATGTCCTCAAGGGCCCTTTGCCCAAAACAGGTAATAAATAAATATGCTACTTAACCACAATTCTCACTGTCTTTTTACTAGGTTTCTTTAAATACTCTTGTACCTTTGAAAGTCTAATCTGTACCAAAGCCCTTAGAATGACAGCAACATTCCATCTGGATTTAATATTGCTAAGTTAATTGGGGTATACTTTCTACCTTACAGTGGGCCGTCTTTCACCTTAAAGTAGCTACATGGTTAAAAACACAGATTTTAGAGACTTGGGTTCACATCTAAGTTCCTCTACTTATTTGTTGCATGATCTTGGACAGATAGCCTCCCTAAGCCTCTCCAAAATGGGGATAGGTGTATTTATCTCACATCCTTATTTTAAAGATGGAATGAGATAATCTCTGGAAAACAACAGAGCCAGTGCTGGCTGCATAGAATTTAGTCAACAGTGATACTGATATTATTACTGATCTAGTAGTGATTTGCATTTTGATTATTCACATTAGACACTTCTTCTTTAAGGGCTTGTTGGCCTTAGAAACAAATCTGTAGATTCACACATCTGGCTGTCATATTCCAATTTAATGGCTTGTAATTCTAATTCATATATTAATTAATTCATCCATTAATTTACTCAATAAATATTTATTGAGCCTTCTATGTGCCAGCTACTGCTGTACACACTGGGGCTCAGCCAGGGAGCAGAACAGATAACCATTCCTGCATTCATGGAGCTGGTGCTTTCCAAGTTTATTTCGAGGAACCAGACTTCAGCACACAAAGCTCTCCACTCCATGTTGGTCATATGTCAAGCAGTGACCTGCTGCCCATCATGGACATTGAGGCCCTGGCCAAGGCAGATACCAAGGAGGCAGCCTGGAGGAGTGGAACATAGTTTATCCATCTTCAGTCCAGGGACCACTAGAGCTGAGGATCCTGAATAAGCTTGTGCATCAGCAGCATCTCCCACCAGGAGAATTTGATTTAGTAGAGGCTTAGGAACTCATTATCTGTTTGTAAATCTCCTCAAGTGATTATAATGCACAGCCAGTTTAGGGACTTACTGCATCTGAGCACTGTTTCTCAAGCTTGACTGAAATTAGGAATCACCTGTAGGGTCTGTTTAAAAAAAAAAAGTAGGCTACCCCCTCCCCCTGACCTGCTGAATCAGAACTTTACAAAGCAAGTTTAGTAATCTGAATTGTAAACAAGTGTCTGCTTGATTTTTACCATCAAGCCAGCTGGGGAAAACATTGTCCTAGGAGCATCAAAAGAGCCCTAGAAATTATGTGTAAGTATGCATTTTTCTGGTGAATGGGGTCCACAGCTTTCAACAGATTCTCAAAGGATTCAGTATCTCCAAAAATGTGAAGTGAGGTGGAGCACTGAGGTCCATGCCTAGCATTGTTGTGAATGAACTGTGCTTTGGGACCTCAGTTTTGCCTTGGGTTGAATTAAATAACCTCTGAAGTCCTTGTACAGCCCAATAATCTTCCGCATGCAAATGTTCTGTTTGGAAGCCTCCTTTCTCCCTTTTTGCTTCTTTTTTTTCTTTCATTGACAGTCTCACCTCTGTTCTTGCTGCCTTCTCAGAATTAGGAAGAAATGGGGAAGGAAGAGAATTTCTAAGCCTGGGCCCTTACGGAGAGGACAAGGCTGGAAGGCAACCTTGCAGATGCCATTCAGAGCTGGCAACCCCAGAAGAGCTGTAAGAGTGGCAGAGGTCAATGCTCAAATATTTGATCCTTCTGGTAGCTTGAAGCTCAGTGGATCTTTACGTGGTGGCACAGAGGGGTGGGAGTGGGACTTCTAAGCTATCCCTTTGCCAGTTCAGAGCAGGTGGACAAGGGAATTCCCCTTCTTGGATTCTGCTTTCCTGCCTACATCTGGTGAGAGGTGGGGGGCGGTGGTGGAGCATGAGGGTTGGGCCATGTCTAGGTGAACCCCAACCTCTCTCCTCATCCTCCAGGCACTAAGCACTGTCCCTGTAATTGGTTCAGGACTAACAGAGTGCATTGACCTGTTACTGCTGGTTACATTGAGTTATAAATGGTTTTCTTTCCCCTGTGGAACTGGGGGTTCAGGCTGTATAGAATGACCTGATTTGTATCACAAGAGCCTTTGGGACTTTGACAGATTTTACCATTTAAAAAATACACAGCTTTCTCCCTCCACCCCACTGGACATAAAAGCAACCTTTGAATTTATGGAACAAAGAGCATGACTTTAAAGAGCAGTAGACACAGAGGGGGAGGAAGGGGAAATAAGAGAGTCCATCCTCTTTTCTGAGGCCATTGTCTCCATACAAGTGGCAAAACTGAATACCTTGAAAAATCTTGTGTTGATTTTTAGGGTAGAGGCATCTCCCTAGGATCTGAAAAACCTGGTAGAAGCTAATAAACTTGTTTCCCTGCTTTTGAGCCAGAAGTTGAGTTGCTTAGTTTACATGGCTGGAGGAAGTGAGAGTAGTTGCTCTACAGAGAGAAATTTTGGCCAGGGTGCATTGCTCTTGATCATATTATATATAGGTAAGGCTCAAGGTATAGAAAGGCTGATATATACAGATTGGACTCAAATGGTGAACGGGAGGTGGTTGCAATATTGAAGGAGTTGTTTTTTGAAAAATTTTCCTTCTAGTAGCATCATCTCTATAGTATATTTGAGTGTTTCTTTAGGGCTCACGGATTACTTGATTAAAAAGAAAGAAAAGTCAATCCTAGAGGCCTCTTGTTGAAGCATTTGGGTTTCCTGCGATTCTAATTATAAGCTATTGCTCAGAGTGGCTGTGTTTTGCTTCCCAGGTTCTTTTAAAAATTTATTTTTATTTTTTTTGTTTTTATTATTTTAATAAATTTTATAAAATTTTTTATAAATTTTATAAAATTTTATTTTATTTTTATTTTCTTATTGTGGCAAAATATGTAACATAAAATTTACCATTTTATTGAGTTTTAAGTGTACAGTTCTATGGCATTACATACACTTGTATTGTTCAGCAACCATCACCACCGTGCTTCCCAGGTTCTTAATCAGAGATGATAATGGCTGAAAGGGGCCATAATGACCATTTGTTACAACATTTCTTTTGCAGAGAAGAGGGAATCAGGCCCACGGAGAGGCAGTGACCTGCTAAAGGTCATAGAGCAAGTTGGTGGCAGGGCCTTAGCTCAGTGCAGTTCCACATGGCCACACCAGTAGACTCAGGCAGGTGGCCCCCTTCACTGATAGCAGGCTCAAGGAGTGACATAAATATTTAAGATGCTTTTCTGATTTTTTAAAAAATCAAGTAAGCAATCAATCATTAAGCTTTAGAGCCAGAAGGCCCTTCAGACACCATCTAGTTCAAATTCCTAATTTAAAATAATTGGCTCTATTTGCTATTTCTAAGTCCAAATTGAATTACAAAAATATGCTAACATTCTAATTTCAAAAATCTGGGCAAATTCTCCCCCAGCCTGCTTTCTACTGACTCTATGACATTCCATGGTTAAACCGGGTCCTTTGTGGGTGGCTGTTATTAATAAGCTTTCCTTGGGATGTTTACAGTAACTGCTGTGACCTAAATAAGATTGGTTATATTGTTTTTCCCCCACAGAAGCAAGAACATTTTTAAAAAGTGTGTTCATCCCCTCTCATACCATTCTGCTTACCTATGACTAAAAGAACTGAAACATTGCTTTTTTTCCTATTTATGAATTAGATGAAGGAACTTTCATTAGAAGAGGTAGAGTATTTCTACACAAGTTAAACATGTGAGGCCTTTGTATGACAAAATTACTTTTTCTTGGAGTAGAGTTTCATGACATTATACCATGTATTATAGCATGATCCTTTTTAAAAACTGTGTTTTATTTCTAATTGTGATAAACTATGCATAAGATAAAATTTCCCATCTTATCCATTTTTAAGTGTGTCATTCAGTAATGTTAAGTATATTCACATTGTTGTGCAACAGCTCCCCATTCCTACTCTCCTCAGACCCTGGCAACCACTGTTCTTCTCTCTGCTTCTATGAATTTCACTATTTTAGATACCTTTTACGAGAGGAACCATGCAATATTTGTCTTTCTGTGACTGCTTTCTTTCATTTAACACAATGTCCTCAAGGTTCATCTATGTGTGGCATGTATCAGAATTCCATTCCTTTTAAATACTGAATAATATTTCATTGCATGTTGTATTAGGGTTCTCCAGGGAAACAGAACATATCTATCTATATCTATATCTATATCTATATCTATATCTATATCTATATCTATATCTATATCTATATCTATGTCTATGTCTATATCTATATCTATATCTAGATATAGATGAAATGCATTATAGGAATTGGCTTATGTGGTTATTGAGGCTGAGAAAGTCCCATATGCCATCTACCAGCTGGAGAACCACGAAAGTCAATGGAATAATTCAGTCCAAGTATGAAGGTCTGAGAACTAGGGGAGCTGATGGTTTAACTCCCAGTCTGATTCAGAAGGCCTGAGGGTATGAGGCTGGTATAAGTCCCGGAATCTAAAGGCCTGAAAACCTGGAGCTCTGATATCTGAGGGCAGGAGAGGAAGGATATCCCAGCTCAAGAAGAAAGAGACATTGCCTTTCCCCCGCTTTTTTGTTCTGTTGGGGCCCTCAATGGAGTGGCTGATGCCTGCCCACATTAGTGAGGGTAATCTTCTTTACTTGGTCTACTGTCTCAGATGCTAATCTCTTCTAGAAACACCCTCACAGACACACCCAGAAATAATGTTTTACCAGCTATCTGGGCATCCCGTAGCCCAGCCAAGTTGACACATACAGTTAACCACCACATACGTATATATTGCATTTTCTTTATCCATTCATCTGTTGATGGACATTTGAGTCGCTTTCACTTTTTAGCTATTGTGAATAATGCTGCTGTGAATATGTGTGTTGATCTGTTATTTTTTCTAATTGATGAGACAGGTCGTTTTGACATCCTCTATGTGTTTCCTCAATGTTTAGTGTTAGGTTATCAAAATCACATGGTGAATGAGGTGAAAGGAAGAGCCCAAATCATCAGGGACCTGGAGCACTGAGTTGTTTATCCAATGACTTGCATGTTTGAGGACCATGAGAAGAGGAAATAGGGCTTTTCTTGGTCTTATGTCTATTTACTGTTTATGGTGTTTTTTGTACAGTGATTTTTTTTTTTTTGTAGAAATAATTTGGTTCCTCTGTGACGGCCTCCGTGACCCTCATCCCTGCATTTGGAGTGGAGTGGACTGTGCCTTCCTGTGCCCTTTGCAATTTATTTCCATTTCCTTTTGGCTCTCTCTGTCTCTGCCACTATACTGTAAACTTCCTGACCCTGTCGGATTCCCAGTACCTAGGACAGAGTCTGGCCCATAAAGCAAATGTAATAAATGCTTGTTTGAATAGAAAGTTGACTCATTCTGTCATTTGGAAAATTTTAACTTCCTAGTTAGTCTTGGAACAATTTGACATTTTTATTTGTTTTCCTCTGGTTCTTTTATGTGTGAGACGTGGCTTATGTTCAGGAGCACAAATTAGGTTTAAATGTGTGGCAATTAAATTTTTTCCTCAGTCCTTTGTGGGGAGTAGGAGAAATGCTCCTTGTATACTTGTCATCAAATAGGGGAAATAGCCAAGCCTGGACTTTAGTTTTGATTTGTATAGGCCCCTCTGACAATCTTTACTGTGCATCCTCCTAGCTGCCTCTGAAGGTGGTGTGCCAGGTAATGAGCGTGGCTTCGGGCTGTGCAGCTGGTGCTGTGAACACTGTATTTGTATTGGGGCACAGATTTCCCTCTCCATGCTTTGGCTCCCAAGCCTTGTTTTTCATTCCCCCTGCCATCTTCTGAGCCCCCCCTAACAACTTTATATGTTTCCAGAAATAGACATCTCCCTAAGTGGACCCTGGTTTCTGATAAAACCCCTAACAATGTTTAATATATTCTGTTTCCCATTGGTGAGTAGAGAGCATGCAGATACATTTATTTTCAGGTGATAGACAGCACTTTAGAAACACATGCCTGAGAATCTGGACACCATTCATTCAAAGAGCACCAGCCATCTGGCAGGCTCAGTGCCAGGCACTAGGGAAATGCTGATGAAGAGCAAAGTCCCTGTTCTTGCTTGCATGGAACTGACAGTGGAAAAAATAGACAAGGAAGCAGTATCCTGGCCATGGATGGTAGAGAGCTAGCAACGCTTGTAGGAAAGAAAACTGACCTGACTGGGTGGTAGTAGTGGGAACATTAACCAGACTACTGAAGGCTGAGTAAGGGTTTGCAGTTGATAAGAAGGAAGAAAAGTGTCCTGGAAAGTGGGAACAGTACATGCAAAGGCTAGGAGATGAACAAGAACATGGCTTACTTAGAGAACTGAAGGAATGTCATTATTCCTAAAGGGGATAGTCGTTCCATGGATAGTCATTGCAAATTGCCGAATTACGCCACTCTTATTCCAGTGGGTATTCTCATGGATTCCAGTTTTAAGCAGGAATATCCAAAGTGCCATTTTTCCATGCTTTCACAAGCAGGTTCCTTAATTGGAAGAAGTATATGAAGAGACAAGCTACTCAGAATTCAAGCAGGCTCAATGATAATTTCATGGATGTGTTTATATGCCCCTTGTGAACAAAACCATAGGATACTATCTTTTTAAAAGCATAGAACTCGCTAGATTTTAAGTAGAATAGTGTTTGTTGTTGATTGTTTATTTTTTGTTGCTAAGATCAGAGGCCTTGGAGTTCTGTCCACTGTGGGCTCCATGATTAGAAATCCACATACGTGTTTGCAGTGTAAATTTTTTTTTATTGATACAGGACTGAGAAAGTCTCTTAGCTATTCAAAATATGGATTGTATAGCAGTCAGGTACTACCCCTGCAGAAAGCAGCTTAATCAACTTCATACAAAAGTATATAAGTTATATGACTAGTATTAGTAGGTCATGAATTTTTATTAAGTCAAAAAGACCACTGCTCTTTAACAGTATCATTCTTGACAGCTTGGGGGTATTGTCAGGGAGGACACAACTCATTTCTGACTCAGGTTACATCACTTGTGTAGGCTCTCAGCTTTGACTTCATTAGTTGCATGAGAGTAATGTACTTTCACAAATATTTTTTTTCTTTTTGTTTGTACTTTTACAAATATTGCCCAGACATTGCCACATAGAAATTTCAGGACAGTTCCATTCATTGCACTTATTCACTCATTGAACGTGTTTTGGGTTCCAGTGCTGGTGATGCAAAGGTGTACAAACTGTTGCTGGTCCCTACCCTCATGGCACTCACAGTCTAATGGGGAAGAAAGACAGGAAAATAGTTGAGTGGGATAAACACAGTGTGAGTAATGCTGTAACCGGAGAAGCCCAGGAGGCTGTGTAAGGCCAGGGGAGGGCAGCTAATTCGGCTTTGAAGAGTCAGGGAAGCCTTCCTGAGGAAAGACCTTTAAATGTGATCAGAAAAATGAGCGAGGAGCCGACTGGGTAAAGCAGAGAGGGAAGAGAATTTCAAGCAGAGGGAACAGTACATCTGAAGGCAAAGAAATGGGAGAAATGGAGGGAAGGAAGGGAGAGAGATTGCAAATATAAGCATAAATCTGAGAAGGAGGAGAGGCATTACAAATATAAGCATAAATGTGAATAATTGAGTAACCATTATTGTGGATGGAGAGGCATGAGGGGTGCTTCGAGAGGTGGGGTTGAGGGGCAGCACACAGAGGTATAGCGGGCTCATTCCCCCCCTTGGGGGATGAGGAGGTTGAATTTCACTTTAAACGTATTGGGAAACCTTTGGAGGGTTGCATGGTGGGGAGCCCTGTGATCTGATGGGCATTTAAACAGCCCTGAAAGCAGTAAGAAAGCTGATACACTGGTCCAAGCTTAGACTCAGTCAGGTAGGAATGAAGATGGATGATGTCTAAACATTTGAGGGCACTGTTTAGGGGTTGGAGGAGATGGGGTTTAACACCAATAACAGCATGAGTGGCACATTTTTTAAATTAAGGTATAATTGATATATACTCTTATGAAGGTTTCACATGAACAAACAATGTGGTTACTACATTTACCCATATTATCAAGTCCCCACCCATCCCGCAATGCAGTGTCCATTAGTGTAGTAAGATGGCACAGAGTCACTGTTTGCCTTCTCTGTGCTACACTGTTTTCCCCATGATCCCCCACACTATCTGTACTAAACATAATATCCCTCAATCCCCTTCTCCCTCCCTCCCTACCCGCCCTCCCACACTCCTCCCCTTTGGTAACCTCTAGTTCCTTCTTGGAGTCTCTGGGTCTGCTGCTATTTTGTTCCTTCAGTTTTGCTTCATTGTTATACTCCACAAATGAGGGAAATCATTTGGCACTTGTCTTTCTCCACCTGCCTTATTTCACTGAGCATAATATCCTCCAGTTCTATCCATGTTGTTGCACATGGTAGGATTTGTTTCTTTCTATGGCCGAATAGTATTCCATTGTGTATATGTACCACATCTTCTTTATCCATTCATCTACTGATGGACACTTAGGTTGCTTCCATATCTTGGCTATTGTAAAAAGTGCTGCAGTAAACATACAGTGCATTATGTCTTTTTGAATCTGAGAAGTTGTATTCTTTGGGTAAATTCCAAGGAGTGGGATTCCCGGATCAAATGGTATTTCTATTTTTAGTTTTTTGAGGAACTTCCATATTGCTTTCCACAACGGTTGAACTAGCTTACATTCCCACCGGCAGTGTAGGAGGGTTCCCCTTTCTCCACATCCTTGCCAGCATTTGTTGTTCTTAGTCTTTTCAATGCTGGCCATCCTTATGGGTGTGAGGTGATATCTCATTGTGGTTTTAATTTGCATTTCCCTGATGATTAGTGATGTGGAGCATCGTTTCATGTGTGTGTTGGGCATCTGAATTTCTTCTTTGGAAAAGTGTCTCTTCATATCCTCTGCCCATTTTTTAATCAGGTTATTTGCTTTTTGGGTGTTGAGGCATGTAAGTTCTTTATATATTTTGGATGTTAACCCCTTGTCAGATATGTCATTTTCAAATATATTCTCCCATATTGTAGAATGCCTTTTTGTTCTGTTGATGGTGTCCTTTGCTGTACAGAAACTTTTTAATTTGATGTATTCCCATGAGTTCATTTTTGCTTTTGTTTCCCTTGCTTGAGGAGATGGGTTCAGGAAGAAGTTGCTTATGCTTATATTCAGGAGATGTTTGCCTATGCTGTCTTCTAAGAGTTTTATGGTTTCATGACTTACATTCAGGTCTTTTATCCATTTTTAGTTTACTTTTGTGTATGGGGTTAAACAGTAATCCAGTTTCATTCTCTTGCATGTAGCTGTCCAGTTTTGCCAACACCAGCTGTTGAAGAGGCTGTCATTTCCCCATTGTATGTCCATGGCTCCTTTATCAATGGTTGGGTTTATATCAGGGCTCTCTAGTCTATTTCTTTGGTCTATGGGCCTGTTCTTGTGCCAGTACCAAATTGTCTTGATTACTGTGGCTTTGTAGTAGAACTTGAAGTTGGGAAGCATAGTCCCCCCAGCTTCATTCTTCCTTCTCAGGATTGCTTTGGCTATTTGGGGTCTTTTGTGGTTCCATATGAATTTTAGAATGATTTTCTCTAGTTCATTGAAGAATGCTGTTGGTATTTTGATAGGAATTGCATTGAATCTGTAGATTACTTTAGGCAGGATGGCCATTGTGACAATATTAATTCTTCCTATCCATGAGGATGGGATGTGTTTCCATTTATTGGTATCTTCTTCAATTTCTCTCATGAGTGTCTTGTAGTTTTCAGAGTATAGGTCTTTCACTGCCTTGGTTAGGTTTATTTCTAGGTATTTTATTCTTTTTGATGCAACTGTGAATGGAATTGTTTTCCTGATTTCTCTCTCTGCTAGTTCATTGTTAGTGTATAGGAATGCCACAGATTTCTGTGTATTAAATTTGTATCCTGCAACATTGCTGAATTCAGATATTAGATCTAGTAGTTTTGGAGTGGATACTTTAGGGTTTTTTATGTACAATATCATGTCATCTGCAAACAGAGACAGTTTAACTTCTTCCTTGCCAATCTGGATGCCTTTTATTTATTCTTTTATTTATTTGTGTTGTCTGCTTGCTGTGGCTAGACCTCCAGTACTATGTTGTGAGTGGCACATTTATATCTCATTTAACTAAGGGGGAGGAAGGAGTCAAGAATGAGGGCTGTCATGTTTCTGGAATCCAGGTCCATCTCTAGCACTTAGAGACCATTTCAAAATGCCAAGTCTCTAAATCCAGGTGAGTGTTGAAGTTTCATCAATAAAGCCATCCAATCAAGGTTTAGTAAGGTGCAGGTGTTAGCACCCTATAGTTCTGAATGGCCTTTAGGTATACCAGACAAAATTCCAAAACCTGAATTTCTTAATGCCTATAGCCTACAGAAAGTCAATTTCAAATATCCTTACTATTTAAAAAATATTTTGTTTTTTACAGTAAAAGGGTAACAGTCCTCTCCATAATAAATACACAGAAGTTTTACTTCCCTACATCATGTACTCCAACAAGTACATATTAATGTCTGTGTATTTATATCTCCTCTCTGCATATTCAATCTCTCTTATCTGGAGCTTACTGCTGGGAATATTATTTTCAAATGAGGACTAAAACAGTCAAAAGTGGAAACCAAATCTTCGAGTAAATGTGTGATAATGGTCCCTATATTAGATGGGACTTGAGTACTTGGGGTTTATTTCCTACTCGGCTGTGATTTTGCGTTTTTTTAATGCAAGAGAAAAATCAGTGAGTAGCCTTGTATCAGTACTCGTGTCTGTAAAATGTAGATGATAATGCCCGATCCTGACTTAACTTTTAAGGGGTGCTATTATTAACAAGATACTAGCGTTTAAGCATTTAGTGTTTATAATAGACCATTTTCCTAAGAACTTAAAGGTGGTTGTCATTGGGGGCGGGCTGAGGCAGTGAATAGAAGCCCCTGACGAGCTTCTCAGGGAGCCTACGTCGTGACTGTGGGGCATACTTATTGCAGTGGGCTGGAATCGCACAGTGGGCAGCCACTGCTGGGGGGTCTCCCTCTGCTCCCTCAGGGGAGAGACCCCACTCTGCAGAGTCTGGGGCAGCATGGTCTTTTGTTTCACAAACGCCAGATGTAAAAGCCAAAATGACAACCAGTAAGAACCCAATTCTTGGTAAAGAGAAACTTACAGCTGTTGGTGGTGTTCTTAATGAAGGCTGAATTTTAAGGTCAGTCCTGTAAAGTCACACTGCTTTGAAATCAGACGCCATCAGGGAACTGGCATCTTCTGAATAGTAGAAAGGAAAGCAGGTATTATAGAATGGGTTGAGAGAAATGCTTCGTTATGCACAAGTATCCACAGTAACATGAAATTGCTAGCAAAACTACAGAGTTCATGGATTTTGTGACTTTGCCATAAGGAATAAATTAAAATCTTCTGAAAATTTTCTTACTGTTCTTAGAAAAGTAGTCATTGCTAGAATGGTCAGCATACCCTTCCCTCAGAGATAGCCCAAGGTTGGCCCCTGAGGGATTTATGAATTCTGTGTCATTAGGTCTAATTTAGTGAGTTTTGCTCCAGTGCAAAACAAAGTTAATTCAGGCACTTCACAGGGTCAGTTCCATCTGTGCGTAAACTAGAGCTAAATGGTTTAAATTTGGGCTGTACTACTGAGCGTTGTCCCAGTAAAGTATCTTGGAATATGTTTTTGAGTGCTTTCTCTGAAGAAGACAGTCATATTAAGTCAGAAATGCCATAGTAAACATGAAGAAATGAAAAAGGTTGTTTATTCTGAAATAAGACTTAAAGTTTGTATGGGAAATTTTTACTTCAACTTTGAAAGCAAGGATTTTTCATATAAGGTTCATTCAGCAAATATTTACTATCTGTTAGGCATGCACCGTTCTAGACATAGGTGATATGGCAGTGAATAAAGCTAAGATTCCTACCCTCCTGGGCTTACATTCATGTGTGTGTGTGTGTGTGTGTGTGTGTGTGTGTGTGTGTAGTGGGGGAGGGAGCATACAATAAGCAAGATATATAGGTAAAAAGATGTTATCTGCTAATGAGTGTTATGGAGAAAAATCAGAATCTGGTGGTGGTGGTTCATGGTAGTGGTAATTAATGGCTGCAGTTTTGTGTCCGGTGGTCAGGGGTGGGCTCACAAAGTGACATTTGAGTAAAAACCTGAGAGACAGCTATGCAGATATCTAGGGGAGGAGGATTGCCACTTTTGCACATTTCCTGAGGAAAAATTTCTTTCCAAGAATAAAAAGAAAAGTATTATCTGAAAGTCAGGTAGGAAGAGATGTTTTTTACTAGACAGAAAGGAAGTCCTTCCTTTCTGCATTCCTATAAAAATTCTGCAGTGCAGAATTTCAAGTGCAGTCTATAGTATTTGAATCTTAAAAATGCACAAACAGCTTTTCTATTGCATTCTCTGAAATTTGTGTATACGTATACACATAACATTTACAGGCACTAAATGAATCTATCCCGTTGTATACACCTGCTTTGGTGTTGAAAACTACTTGCTGATTTGCAAACACAGCATGCCAGATTGTCATTTGTGCAAAAGAAAGCATGAACCATTCTGATCTCCTGGGAGAATGAACATCTCCCTGGTAATAGGGGCTCAGGTTGAGCTACTTTGGACCATTTGAGTTCAGATAGGAAGGGAGCATCAGCTAGGCAGCTCTGCCTCTGCTGAGGGCTGAAAAGGTGCAGGGGTGAGCAGTGTTGAAGCTCTTGCATTGAATAGTGAGTGAATCAAGGTTATGGGGAGGAGAGGTTCTTGTTCACTGTTTGTTGTGGATTAATGTCAGGACTGGTAAATGTATATTCTTTCTCTCTCTCAACAGAACCTAATGTTTACTCCTTGCCACTTGTGGTGGGTAAGGTGGGAAGACACACTGGGTTCTGGAAGAGAACACCATTGGCAGGCACATGTACCAAGGATGAAAGATCACATGCCCAGGGCTCATTCTGGAGAGACTGGAGCAGGAATTTGTCACTTGGGGTTGGTGGTCTCCCCACTGATCCTACAGTGTGCAAATAGATGGAGCGCAGGACTAGGTCTATGCTAGGACAAGTGGCTGTTGTAGTTGGGAAGGGGCTGCAGGTCGGCCTTCCCCTCTTGTCTTCAATTAAGTGCTCATTTGTTGTATGAAGATTTGAATGGGATGGGAGTGGGAGGAGGGAGCTGTGTTTGTGGAAAGAGGACAGGGACTGGGTGCCCTAGAGTGAGCATTTCTGTCTAACTGGTTCTCAATTTCATGAACCTGCACAGTTAGAGTTATATTTTTAGGCACCTACCAAGCTTGTTAGAGAATAAAATGAGGTGTGACATGTGAAGCACTTGGTATAGCACCGTACATATAAGTGTCCTTGTATAAATGAATAGACGTGCTTTCTCCCAAAAGGCTTTTGCTGGTGGGAGATTGTTTAGCCATACAAAGGACACATGACCTTTTATCAGCAGATTCCCCCAAATTAGCATTATGTACATTTGAAGTCACACATTTAGTTCCTAAGATTTCATTGCCCAATTTCATTTTGATACGGTATGCACCCCACTCCAGGGAACATGTGGACAGTTTACTATTGACAAATAAAGATAATGCACTGTGAAAGTGACAGGCCCGAATCAGCAGGAGAGCTTCCATTTCTGCTGCCTTGCTGTCAATCAGTGATGGAAATATTATAGAACCATTACTACTGAATGTACTAGAACATTAATGAATTTTGAAGAAGAAACCTTGCGACACTTCAGTTTAACATAAAAGACTGATGGTCCTATTGAAGTTCAAAGATTGGAAGGTTTTCAATAGGGACAATTTAAAATACTTAAGCTATACCTTCCACGGTCCCCTTTTGTGCTTTCTCCTTTAATTTTTAAGCAAAGGTGCCCCTGAGACTCCTTTAAATTCACTTTTGCTGTGTGAATCTGCATCATCTCATAATAAAGAGACAGTGTGGTGAAATGGCCAAGCACACAGAGTTTGTGCCTTAGATTTCCCATCTGAGAAATGGGAATGGCAACAGTGCTGACCCCATTGGGTTGTTGTGTGGATTCAATCATTATACTGAATGTAAGTTAGAATCATGACAGATACATCGTAAGCACTATTATTAGTACTTAAGCCCTCATTACTGAGATCATTGGCCTATAGGGTCTCTGATGATAGCAAGTCTGAAATAAAGTCTGGGTTCTGTTAGAGAGGGAAAAGGGGGTGGTAACGGAATTCTGTTCAGTACATAACCAGTAGTATCTGCCACTGATATTCTTTCCTACATCATTCACCTGGCGAAGCACTTCAAGGCCCAGTGCAAACAGCCACCCTCTGTACCTTCCTCACCCTTCTCCCTAAACCTGTAATTCCCACTATAATCTTAACAGTTGATCTAGTAAGTTCTTGGATTGTCTCATTTACCATGCTGCAGTATGTTACCTGCTTATGGGCCTGTCTCCCTCGCTAGACTGTGGGCTCTTGAGGGCAGGAACTTGGGTAATGCAAGCACAGTGCCTTGTTACACAGTATGTGCTCAATTTGTGCTTGAAGAATGTCTGGGCAGGAGATTTTTCTTTCAGGGCTGTCCTTTCTTGTGGTCACTGTTTTCCCCACAAGACTCGACTAGAGCCAGCCCAAGTATCCTCAGTGGCCAGAAGGCCAATGCTGCCTGGCCAAAGGCCTGCATTCTCTCTGTAGTGAGTAGCTGGACAGCTGAGAGAGGTGGTCATCACAACCCAGGTGGCTCACGGTAGTTGCTGGGATGAAAGGGAAGAGAAGCAGCAACTAGAATGACAGCACATCTTCACCTCCCCAGGTGCGGGGCTGGGGCTGCTGCTCTCTGTATCTCACTCTACCTAGCCTGAGTGCCATGAGGGCAGGGCTGGTATCTGTATGCCCTGCGCTGCCTCTCAGGAGACCTTTTCAGAAACCCCCAGGCAGACCTAGCTGCTGCTCCTCCTGTGCGTTCACTGCAAGGTGAGTGTCTCTGCTAAAGCAGTGATACTGCATAATAAGTAATAATAATAATACATAAATCATGGTTTGTTTGCCTGTCTGCTCCCTTGCTAGACTGCAAACCATGAGAGAGTAGGGACTGTCTGCTTTGGGTGTGTAGAAGAACCTGGGGTAAATGATGGTTAAATGAGTAAATGCGTTAGGGAATCGGTTTATCTTTCTGATAGTACTTCAGTAGTCTGCCCAAATGCCCTTGAAAAGTGTGTCATCTTATTACTTGTTTATTAGCCATCTTTTCTTTTTACCCCAACTTTCAGCAAATTGTGGAACCGTTCTCGCTCACTTTTGGCACCTGGCGCACAGGGGTACAGTGAATGGCTGTTGAATTGATTGGTACCCGAAAGCAGTATGGGCGTAGGGAACTTCTGCTTTCTGGGTGTATTTGGTGACAGGAGTACATATCAATAACCTCTAGTGCAGTAGTCCTTGGAGGGGCTCAGTGTGCCAACCTGTGCAATTTCAAAGTGGCGGGGACAGTGACCACACAGTCACCAGCTAAATCAAGTGGCTAAATCACGTTTGAGATTGTCTACCTGAGAAATGAAGGAAGTATATGGTCTCTGTTAGAATGAGTGCTTTTATCCAGAGGGAAACAGAATGAAGAAAAAAAAATTAACTTCCAGTATTTCAGAAAACTCAATTTTTGCGGATCCTGGATAATAGAATTTTTGCAGTGGCCACCCAAGCTCAGAGCAATTTTTGCATGGACTACTCTGAGGGAACATCAGTTCCAGAAGATCATCATTTAGCTGAGTGCCCAGCAGGGTGCCAGTCACTGTACAGAGTTCCACAGATGAATGAGGCCAAGTGTCTGTCCCTAAGGGAGTTTGCATTCTCATCGATCTCAGAAGTTGTATCTGAAGCCGCAGTGAGTGACTTGGAAGGATATAAGCCATAAAGCTAAACTGTCTATTTTGTGCACATGGGAGATGTTCACAACCCTGAGGACGGGTTAAACCAGGGAAGGCTCCACTAAAGGAGGGGGCCTTGGAGGAATGCAGGAAGCAGGGTGGGAAATGCAGTCTGGGTGGGGCAGTGGGGAGACAGGAATGAAAGTACAAAGGAGCATGGGGTGCTCGTGACTGGCCCAGCCCAATGGGAGGCCTCATTCATTCACTAGGTACAAGCTGTTTGATCAACTATTTTGAGCCAGGCCCTGTGCTGGCTACTAGGGAGCAGAGGTACAGAGGGCACAATTCTGCTGTTTTTTTGGTGCTGTGGGCATACACAGGCTGCACGCCTTTACTCCTCATTTATTCCTGCCTTCAACACCTATCTAAGGGTCTCATTTGGGTCTCACTCACTGCTGCATGCTGGGCTTACAGAAATAAATCAGACCAGTCCAAGACACTTCCATATTCTAGGTGCATGCATCTGTTAAACATGCAGTCAGCCACTTGCCATTTGCAACATGCCATTTCACATATGAGGCGAGTTTAATCCTCACTACAATCCAGTGAGATTGTTTGCATTATCGTCCCCATCACACAGAGTTCTACTAAGGCCTTGAGCAATTAAGTAGTTTGCCTGTGATTACACTGCTAAGAAGCCCCTGAGCTGGAACACAAACCCAATTCTTCTGTATGTTTTTTTTTATGCCCTGGAGTCACAAGACTGCCCAACTCAGAACTGTGTGAGCAGAAACAAAGTTTGAAAACTGATTGTCTGTGGAAAGAGATGCATCTTTTCCTAAAGAAATGAAAGGATGATTTCTTTGAATGGGAAAATTGCTGTCAACTCTGGGAAAGTTATGAGAAGTCTGAAGATGTGTAATGGGAGGATAAATAAAGTACTAAAAATAAGTAGGGACCATGTCTGGGTGTGTTGTTTCACTAGTCCACTGGGAGATACTCAGCTTGGATTTGCCATGATCAATGGCACATTCCTTGCTGTTCTTTCTTGCTTAGGAGCTTGGCTGCAGTTGAGGAATCCTTCCAGACCGACTCCTGAGGACTAAGGCTCTCTTAATATTTGGAGAGGACTTTGAAAATGAGAACCTACCAGATGAGAGCCTTCCTTGTCAAAGCTCTTACCTCTTCACACCACTCACGGGATTGTTGTGGTCTATTTGTTTCCCATGTAACCAGGACTAGGCTGCCGACAGAGGAGCTGATTGGCATCATGGAATATTGATCATTGAGTGAAATGTTTTATAAAGTAAAACTTGCTAAAAAGTCACTTGTGACATCTTATCACCTGCATGTGTCAGTTCTTGATCTTGCTGGCTTGCAATTTATAAATACATTTTTAAGAAGAAAAACTCTATTGGGTAGTTTGAGTGGTGGATTTCTCTCCTTTCCTTCTCCCTTCCTTCCTTCTTCCTTTGCTGAGTCGATAATTTTAAGACAAGGAAAGAGCTATAACACAGAATCTGCAACACTGATGGGCAGTTTAATCTTTATTCTCTCCTGCAATCAGAGGATAAACTAGGGAAATGACTGGAATGGGTTTGTGGCAAAGGGTGAAAGAGAGAAATTGACTGTGATTACAGACCTCACACCAAGATTATGATCATAGACCTGAAAATGAAATTATGTTGGTTGAGACCACATGAGACACATGATACGATGTTTTTCTAAGTATAGTTTGCTTGATCTTTCTTTAAAGACCTTAGATACGGAGCTGATTGTTGAGGAATTCTCTCTGGCAATCACACTCTCGACCTGTCTCCCTTGAGGTTTTCACGGAGCGTTTCAAACTTTGCAGTAGGGCAAAAATTCCTTATGTGATATGGTGGTGTGGAGTATGGGCTCGTGGCTCTAAGTGTGTGATGAGATTGTTAGGGTGTCAGCATGAAGATACGTGGAGCCTTGGCAGCATTCTCTCTGGAGCTGTTAGACCTGAATGGAGAGAAATCCTGATTGGTTTGAAAGTCTCCTCTGGCTGTATGGTTTAAGTGATGTCTCTCACACCCTTTCTTTACATTTTCTCTGTCCTCGTCCTAAACTCAGTGACCTCAGAGAGTCAACCCAGCATTCTACAGTTGAAGGAACTGAGGCCTGGAGAGTTAGTTAAAGGACTTGCCCAAAGTGTTTTTGTGTAGCAAAATATAGCTTCTGGAA
This sequence comes from Manis javanica, assembly GCF_040802235.1. Lineage (NCBI taxonomy): Eukaryota > Metazoa > Chordata > Mammalia > Pholidota > Manidae > Manis > Manis javanica. The sequence continues at coordinate 128,347,380 of NC_133174.1, read as the reverse complement.
ATGCTTTCCATCGACTGTACCACTTGCTCTTTAAAACAGTTTATGGGGTAGGTGGGGCAGGTTGTTTTGCTCCATTGTATAGATGAGATGGTTGAGAGCCAGGGAAGCTAAATTGCTTATTCAGGATCCAAGAGATAAGCAGTGGCATGGCTGGGACTGAAGCCCAGATCTTCTGGTTTCTAGTAGGACACCATAATGCCTCTGAATTTTTTTTTCCCCAGAACAGACATGTCCATTGTGTTGAGTTTGTCAAACTACCTCCTAGGTCGTATTTTGACACTATTCATTGGCGCTTGCAAATTGCCTCAGATTGGTAATTAACTTTTTAAATGGGTAGATATTTTGTTTCTCTAACTGTCTTAGTCCATTCAAGCTGCTATAATACAATGCCACAGACTGGGTGGCTTATAAACAACAGATATTTATATCTCACAGTTCTGGAAGCTGAAAGTCCAAGATCAGGGTGCCAGCATGGTTGGGTGAGGGCTCTCTTCCAGGTTGCAGACATCTTGCTGTGTCCTCACATGGCAGAAGGGACTAGGGAGCTCTCCAGGGCCTCCTTTTTAAGGGCGGTAATCCATCCACCCTCATGACTTAATCACTTCCCAAAGGCCCCACCTGAAACCATCACCTTGGGCATTAATTTTTCAACATATGAGTTTTGTGGGGGCACAAATATTCAGACTGCAGTACTAACTATGTTATAATCTCTCTGAAGACTGGGAACAGGCAGATTTTATATAGCTTTTGAATCCCCCTTGGTACTTAGCATATAATATATACTTGATGAATATTTGTTGATGGACTGATAGTGGAATTCAACCGGGGCTGGCAAATGTCTAATATAAATCTGGAAATTAAAGTGTCTTTTGGTTCTTGGCTCAGGATAAGAAAATCATGGGTAATAAAATTTGCAAGTCTCTCAGCCTAATCAAGTGTTATGTAAAATTTGTATCTTGATTTGAGAAAAACTGTGTCTGCCAGCAGATTCTGACTTGGAACACGAATATACAGATTAATTTGTGGTTGCAGAGTTCTGGCATAGGGTTTGTGAAATGCTATCTAAATTATCCCCAGAGCTTTCTGGTGTCTGCCAATAGTGAACAAATTGATCTTGTTTCTCTTCTAAAGATTTCTTTCTTTAAAGCATTGTGCAGAGGTTCACCGAGTAATGCTCTACTCCTAAAACCAGGACCGTGAAAACCAAGGATGGCACAAATACCTGGTTTCTGCAAAGAGCTGAGAAAGTGAAAGGCAAAGTAGGCAACGGTAGAAAATGGAGAGAGGGCAAGAGGAAGGAAGAAATGGAAAGTGTAAGCAATGTGAGCAGGAATCTGGCATAACCCTGGTGGTTTAACCAAGAAACAAGGCTCCTGTGGGCCTTGCTGGTTGTCATCTCCTGACGTACCTGCTGGCTAGAAGGAGTTCATGTATCTCTTCTAAGGCTGGCCTTCCAGCCTCCTGCGGAACTAGTCCAAGAACCATCAAATTAATCACATGTGACTCTACTTAAATTGAATTTGGGTCCTGATATGAAGGAGTAAAAAAGTCACCATTTCAAATGTTTATGAAAGTATATGGGATTTTTATAGAGCAGTAAGGAATTTAATACAAATAGAAATACAGGGTCATGTCTGAATTTTTATGTTGGAATCCTATCTTGATGAAGCTAGTTTTAAGCAACTATATTTACTGAAGACCCACTGGGGGCAAAACATTCTGAGTATGCTTTGCAGGTTTTTGTTTTGTTTTGTTTTGTTTTGTTTTGTTTTGTTTTGTTTTTCAGGAGAGAGAATCAGTCACGCTGAAGTGACTTGAATGTTTATAAAGGAAAATAATACAACAATGCATATTCTTTACTCTTGGAAAGTTTAGGAATCAGCAGCATGTCAAAGCAATATCATAATCACAATGTAGAAGACAATCCATTGTTTTCTTGTATAAAGTTATTAACATTCTAACCTATTCGTTCATTTGGAAATCACACATTGAAAAGAAACCAATTAGCACGCTCTTCCGCTTGACTGTGATAAGTCCTTGGGCCTACTCAGGAAGCTGTTGAGTAATGGGCCTGCTGGTTTGTTATTAATGCCTTATGTATTTTAGAAAAAGCGTCAGATGTAGAAATGAAATTGGATTTATTTTCTCTTTACAAAATAAAAATCATTATGGGAGGCAATCAGGAGACAAGCCTGGTTTGAAAGTCTTTGAAGACAAGACAAACAAGGCAGCAGGGCAGAGTTCGGGCTGGGGTACAGGGTCCGTCACAGCCCTGTCTCTGCTGAAGGGAGATACTAGTCTAAGAACATACTGGAGAGGGCTGGATTAGAACCTCAGATCAGAAGCTATTCATAGGCATTCTCCTACCCCCACTTCCTTGCACTTGTTTCTCTCACAAGCTTTTTCAATATTCTTTGGGTACTCTGTTGTACAACCTAAGGGAAATTAGGCATCTAATAATAGTTTTCTTAAGGAGGAGAAAGGAGCACAATGTAGAATTTGCATTTCACACGTTCCCAGGAAGGATTCTTCTTTTAAAAATAGCCCTGAGAATGGATCCTTATTCTCCCATCAAACTTGCTTTGGGCACCCACTGTCAGCTCTGGGGACCCAGAGATGAATGGGACACATTCTGCTTGCCAGGAGCTTACAATCTAGAAGGCCCTACGGGATAAGACACATGTAAAGATACCATCAGGGACCTGTGGAAATTCAAGGGAGTAGGAAATTAATTCCTGCTGGGGGCCTCATGGAAGACCTCAGTTGGAGCTGGGCCTGGACAGATAGGTGGGGTCTGGATATGTAGAGGTGGGGAAGGCCAAGGGAGCAGTCACAGGCTTGAGAAAGCATGGGGCATGGTGGCTGACACAGTAGATTTTTCTTGGATTACAGGGGCTGGGGAGGGAAATGATGGGAAGGCAGGGGAGTAATGTAAGTTAAAGCCAGATTGATAAAGACAGCCTTGAATGTCAGGCTGGTGTATTTTGAACTTTATTTAGGGCAGTGCTAAGACATATCCAGAGGATTAGCTAGGCAGCCTTATGAACAGATATGTACAGCATATTGTAGCAAGAAGCATGGTAGAAATGAATGCAAAATGTTTGGAAGCTCAGAGGAGGAAGCCACTAAGCTGCAAAGGTGTGGAAACTGGGGCACCATCAAGAAAGGCTTCATGTAAGGGATGACACTTGGCTGAGTCCTGAAGGATGGATATAAGTTCTCAGGGGGATGAGCTGGGGAATGGCCTCCCAGGCAGAAGGAACAGTACCTGCAAAGTCCCAGAGCTTGGGACTTGAATGTGCTTTAGAAATCACTCTTGCTGTGGTAAGGAGGTGCGACTGAGAAGTGAGGAGCCTGCTGGGAGAGGAGTGGCAATAGGACCGAAATGGGTAAACAGTGGGGCTTTGAGGCTGGGGTAGATATGGAGAGTAGACTGCAAGGATTTAAGGGAATGGATTTTATTTAATTAATTAAATTAATTCTATAGTTTTAACAATAGGACTGTGTTTAAAGGAAATCTTACTCCAATACTCTGTGCCGCAGGGAAAGGGAAACTGGTCCCCTGCTGGGACGCAGGGGTTTGTGGGGGAATCTGAGGATGCAGGCTTTCCTGGGGGGACAACCAGCCCAGGCTGTCTTAGAGGCTCTCACTGCTTCTAGTGGCTCTCTGGCGAGGTATCTGGAGTGTTCTTTGATATGTAGGTCATAGTATACCCCAAGGCATTCTGAACAATTGCACCCCAATCAGGCTGAATTTATGAGGGGTATTTGGGGCTCTAGGCCCGAAAGCTGGGGGTAAAAGTGGTGGCCAGGCCAGAGGTAAGCACGGGCAGCAGGAGGTCAGGCCATTGCACATGGGTGCCTGGCCCTGGGGTGAATGGCCTGAAATCCAGGCAGTGCTCTGTTTGGCCACCTGGTAAGGGGCTGTCTTCCAGAGAAGACACCTTTTTCTAATTCACACAGGGATACCTTAGGGCATAGCACGGGGTGTTTGGGAAGATAGTATGAAGAAGTGGTGAGAAGCAGGAGAGAATTTAGGTGTAAACTTGGATTCAAGTTCCCGGCTCACCTTTCCTAGGTGTGTGATCTTGTCCAACTTCCCTCACCTCTTGGAGCATCAAGTTCATTATCAATCAAACATAAATGATACTAGTATATCCAGAGGGATTTTATGAAGATAAAAGAAGATACTTTGTGGAAAGTGCCTAACATAGGGCCTGCCACATATTGTATTGGGTACATTTTGGCCATTAATAGTCTTATTTGCAATCAGAAGACTGTCTACTCAATTACTGCAGTAGCTTCAGACTTCATATCTTGATATATTTCTCTTTACTAAGAAAGAATGCCTCTCGGTTCAGCAACCAAGAGCATCACTTATTTTTACTTATGTCTTGTAAGGGGAATTCAAGGAATTAACCCCAGCACTGGGTTTTAAAAATTAGTAGGAAATATTTCAGCTATAAAAGTGGTATAATAATCCAGTGAGCACTCACGGGCCCACCACTTAACACAACAAAATATTACTGATACAGTGATGCCCCTGTGTATCCCTCACTGATTATATTCATCTCCATCCTGCCCAAAGTTACCAGGACTCTGAATTTGGCATGAATGCTTCCATGCATGTTTTTATATTGTTATTGCATTTGGAACTATCCAGGAAGAATGTATTATTTGCTTTTCATTATTTTTACTTTGTGTAGAAGGCCTCTTAGTGTATTTATTTTTATGCAGCTTACTTCCCCCCCCCCTCAATATTTCATTTAACATAGATATTAATATGCACTTGTTGTAGTGGTAAATGATGTAGGGAAGTAAAACTTATGTGTATTTATTATGGAGAAGACTGTTACCTTTTTATTGTAAAATAAGAGGCATTAATATTTTTTAAATAGTAAGGATATTTGAACTTTCTGCAGACTATAGGCATTAAGTAATTAAAGTTCTGGAATTTTATCTGGTATACCTACAGGCCATTCAGAAATACAGGGCGCTTACACCTGCACCTTACTAAATCTTGATTGGATGGCTTTGTTGATGAAGCTTCAACACTTACCTGGATTTTGGAGACTTGGCATTTTGACTGTTAATGTGAAACTTCCATGAAAAATAGTAAGAAAAATAGTTCAGTTCACAAATGGCCTTAAATGAAACACTGCATCGATAAACTGTGCTCTCACATTTAGTCATTTGAGTGTGAAATGGTATACTACTTGTTCATTTTGAGCTCCAGAGTCTTACATTTGTGAAGTATGATGTCTTTAAGTGTAATTGTATGGATTTTGAAAGTGAAAAATTAAATTATTTAATTACTACTATTAATATTTAATTATTAAATTATCACTCCATAGCATTTATACTTTAATGTTTGAGAGGAGACCTGGGCGGGGTTTTTGTTTTCTTTCTTTTTTTTTTTTTAAGCAGTACATGGCATGTACATTATGACATTGTGGGTCTCATTTTTCCTAAGTGGAATCTGTCTGACTTTGTGGGCTGATGAATGATGCCGTATTTATCTTTTGGATCAAACATGTGGCTGATCAGTGCAGATATGGGCTCTGAGATTGCCAGCTGGGATTCCAGAGATGTCAGTGATTGGAAAGCTCAACATTGTGTATCACTTATGAGAGATCAGGGCCACTTGAGGTTTTGATACCTGTCCATGTATTTGCTGTATTCCAGGGTTGGATGTAACTCATCTGGGACACTGATGTTACCACATCCCTGAGTGAGATGGCTTCATTCTGCAGGTGTTCCCACCATTTGTATTTCAGATATTGGTAATAGAAAGATGCCCAGAGTTGAAATGATTGACACTGACTGAGCTGCTTCTTTGCTATAAGTAATGCGATGTTGACATATTGGCTTGATGTATGTGTGCATGTGTGAATGTAATTGCTGACTTGACTTTTGCTTATCTTCATCTCTGTAATTAGAATATATTCTGTCTTGATGTTTAGATTAAACCTGCCATTTTCCCATAAACGTTTTCCCATATGCCAGCTACTATGCCAAGTACAGGGTGTATAAAGATTATTTTACCCTTGAAGAGCCCACAATCCAGTATGGGAGATAGACAGTATACTTTAGCAGTTTCTTCATTTGAATTACGTGTAGTGTCTTAGATGAACACAGGAGGATGGAGCTGTTGATTTGTAAAGGATAATCGCTTAAGGAGGGCTTCTCAGAGGAGGTGATATTTGACATGAATCTTGGTGGATGAATAAAAATTTGCCAGATTGAAATGTAGAGGGAATATCACCTGTCACAGTGCAAAATTATGATGAGTCTGGGTTGCATGTGTGGGTGTAGGAGAGAGGCTGAAAATACAGGCATGGACCAGGTCGTAAAGTGTCATGTGTCATGATGAGGAGTTGGGACATTATCTCTTAGATAATGGGGAGTTGGCAGAGAGTTTTATATGGGAACATGGAAATGTTCAGTTTGGGTTTCAGGAAAGGTTGTCTGGTGGCAGCTTGGAGGAACTGTAGCTGAGTTAGTGGTGGAAGGTGGGGCCCCATTATAATCTGGTCTAATGTAAAGAACCTGGGGCTAATTCAGAAAGACCTGGGTTTGAGTCCTTGCTCTTCCACTTACTAGCTGTGTGACTTGGGGCAAATGATATAACTTCTCTGGGCAGTTGCCCATCAGGGAAATAGGGGTGACAGTTCCTGCCCTGCAGGGCTACTGTGAGGACTAAATAATATCCAACATGTACCACCTTTATCACATGCCTGGCATATGGTAGCTGCTTAGGAAATGCCACTTCCCTTCGAGTTTCTTCTCATATTTGCATTCCTGCCCTTCAAATGATGCCTGGAATAGTCTATTTTGCTCTGAGATTTTCTCAACAGCTTCTGTCTGAGTTTTGGTTTCCTCAGATGGCTTTGTAGTGTTCATTTCACTTGCTTTGACTTGTCACTTGTGTCAGTTTGACATAAACAGCAGCTTAAGGACCTGTTATTTTTTCCTTACATTCATTTTGCTGTGGCCTGTAAAGCTCAAAGGTGTTGGCTTGTGGACTGGGGTGTACCTTGTCTTGCCCTCAACTTTTAAGTACGTTCCTCATGACTATGCACAGCAACATCTGAGGCTGGGATATTTATTCAGTGGCTCTGTTTATCCTGGAAAGTACTGAGTTTTATTAGGAGTTGATGTCCCATTGGATCCAAACCATACTCGGCCACTTTCCAAAAGATGCAGTGATTTACTTGTTATAGCTGCCTTGTATATTTCATTTCATTTCAACACTCCTTTTATTGAGTGTCTGTGATATCCATGCCTTTGGGCCAGTTGAGGAGTTGAGTGTTGATTCAGACATGGCCTGTGCCTTCCCAGAGCTTGCATTTTGAAGGGTAGAGAGGCATGTAAACTGCTGTGTGATTGAAACTCGAATAAGTGATAAATGAATGAGCAAATAAACTAGTGAACGGCTTGCTGTAGGAAAGCAAAGGAGGGGGACATTTATCAGGAAGGAATCAAAGAAATGCTTCCTGGAGAAGGTGGCTTTTGAGCTGAGCTTTGGAAATTGTATGAGAGATCTAAAGGTGGAGATGGCAAGGGAAGGGGCTTTCATCCCAGCCTGAAACAACTAGGCAAGCAAAGACATGGTATGTAGCTGAGGAAGAGCTCGTTAATCATGACTGGAGGGTACATGTATTTGAAGATGAGGCTGAATAAAGTAGCAAGGCTCCTGGATGGCCTTGACTGCCAGGTCTGGCAGCATATACCTGACATTGAGAAGACCTAGACATTATTTAGATGGTTTTATTGTGTTTTTTTTCATTACATGCTTGGTGTAGGAATCCTGAAAAATGTAGAAATATACAAAGACAATAGCATAATTCAGCAAAGGGGAAGAAAAACACTCAAGTTTTTGTTAAATTTTTTTACAGTGTTTAGTCAATGTGGATCATACGTGTTTACAGCTATACTTGTTACATGATTTCACCTATTGTGAATACTTTTTAATGTTATTAAAATAGCCTTAAAAATCATTTGTCATGACTGCATACTGTCCAGTCATAAGGGGCTTATATTTTATCTGATCATTCTTCTACTGTTGTCTGTTTTAAAAGTTTATAATTCTGAGTATGAGGGTTGGTCCAAATGACCTTGTTCATTTTTGTATTGTTGGGGGGGTTTTGAGGAAGGGGGGGGGTAACACGATCTCATTTTAGTTTTAGAAGGATCATTCTGGGAATACTGTGACAAATAGATGAAAGAAATGAGAGATTTGAAGCAGAGGGAAAGGGTAGCTAGAATATTTCATTAGTGCAGGTAGGAGAAGATGAGAGATACAGTAAGCACTGCTGGTGTCAGTGAGAATGGAGAAGAGATGACAAATGAGGACTCCAGGCAGGAAAATGAACAGGAATTAGGATCCATTGTTTGGCAAAGTGTAACATTAGAATCACCATTTTGTGAAAATTGATTCAGAGTCTTGGGCCCGCCTCCACTAGAGTTGCTGAATAACACCCTCTTCAGGTGGGCCCTGATTTCTGATAAGCTCCCCTGACTATTGTGTAACTGAAGTTTGAGAACTGCTTACTTCAGCCTCTAGGCTGTCAGGTCAACAGCCTGTTTCTTGCTGGCTGATGGCCAGAGGCCACCCTCCGTTCCTTTCCACATGGGCCTTCCCAATGTGGCTGCTTGCTTCCTCAAGACCAGCAAGGCAGAGAGTCTCTTACTTAGCAAGATGGCTGTTAATGTAACCATGTGCCCATAATCACATACGTCCCATCACCTTTGCAGTGTTTGGTTGGTTAGTAGCAAGACACAGTTTCACCCACACTTAAGGAGCAGGGGTTGTACAAGGGCATGACACCAGCAGGCTGAGCTCATGGGGGCCACCTTAGAGTCCGCCTCCCACCCCCATCCCCCCAGAATGAGGAGTGCGGAGGTTGTGTGTTCAGAGTTGCACATGTGACCTTTAAGGTACTGTGGGCAGAGGTGGGTTTATCATGAATCTAAAGAAGTTTCGATATCAGGGGTCTGTACTTGGAAGGCCCCTTACAAGGACACATGGCTAACTTTATATTCATCAGTTTGTATTCTCTTTCTAAAAAGAGTCTCTCCAATTGTATAAGCTTTAGGCCTTACAAAATATAGACCTTCCCCTGCTGGTGGGAAATGTTGGGTGGACAGTTAGCTTCTTGGGTCTGGAGCTCAGCAGAATAGGCCAGTCGGTGCCCAGTGGAAGGGTCGTCTACTGCAGTAATGGAAAAGCGCCATTACAGCAAGCATAGCAGGGCTCTGGAGCTGTTTCAGCTCATTTCTTTCCTGTTATTGGAGAAGTCTCAGCTGCCCGGAGCTCACCCTGACAGACAGCCTCTAGCTATGGCTTGCATAGCCTTCGCCTTGCAGCTGTTGCCAGGAGGTGGTTGTTAGCAGGGGGAATCTCTAAATAGTTATCCCAAGCGCTTTCTGAAGAGGGGAGAGGACAAGTTCCAGAAGACAGTGCTTGTCTCTGGCCCAGCATTCTTTGGGATCTCATGCAAGCAAAGAGAAGAAAATAGAAGTCTCAGGCAGGCTTTTGCTATGCTCTTCTCTACCCATCTGTTATCCACAAGGTGTCTGCATCTCCAGGACAAACGTGCCTCTGAAGACTGCTGCTTCTTAGCTCCTGTGCTGTGTCTGGTAAAAGGCTTTGACCATTTCTGTCTTTCATTCTGCATCGAGGACCTTACGAGGTCACACCCACAATGGTGTGTCAGGGAGTCTGCAGCTAGCAGCAGTGTCCTGAAGACAAATCACGGAGCACAACCAAACAACTCCAGTAAGTGGTATCTCCATACCTCCTGCTATCTAAGTGCTGGGGACTTTTTTTCCCTAAGGTGGGGAGCTGATGGACTTTCCATCTAGTAGGTACTTGGCCAGCACTGGCCTACAGGACCTCCATAGAGACACAGAGCTGGACTAGGCTTTAACATATCTCCAGCTTTGAGTCCCAACCTGTGAGTCCTGGACGCTGAGGATGTGGGGGTGACATTTATGCTTTAGGTGCTAAGTATGCACAGCTGGTATTGGCCAGACACTGAAGGATTAACATGGCCTGTGTGTGTGTTCCTGGTTTCGCCATGAATGTGCTCCCTGTTGTGATGGCAGGTTAAGGACACAGGCTCTGGAATCTGTGGTTCGAGGGTCTCCATCCAGAACACGTAAGCTGTGTGATGCACGATGATGCTGGGCGAGTTGCATAACTTCTCTGAGTCTCAGTTTTGTTACCTGGAAAATAGATATAATAATAGTGTGCATCTCAGAAGGTGGTTGTCAGACTTAACTTAGATATTCCAAAAAAGTGCTTTGAACAGTGCCCGGTACAAATAAGTGCTGTATTTGTTAATCTTTATTATTACTAACATATGATTAAAAGATCTACTCAGTACATTCTAGCTGATTCTTGTTCACTGTTTTTCTAATCAGAGCAACTGCTCTCATGTCCCTGAATGAGTACAGAGCTGGGGGCGCAGATCCCAGGGCTCCTGACTGATTACAGTGGCCACATCATTTTTGTGGCTGCAGATCCTACTTTTTGTCTCTTAAAGGCTTTGCTTAATGAAGGTAAGTTGAACTTCTTGTTGTTCAGGCCCTATTGTCATTTAGTAGCCACTAAATGGTGATATTGGAGACCTCTTAATTAATAAGCAGTGAATAAGCAGGCACTCTCTTCTCAATTTTTATGTGCAGAAGAGCGTCATTCATCATTGTTTGCTTCCATGATCTTGTTATATATTCACCCAGCCCTTTCCTGAGACAATGGGTGTGTTGTCCTGGATACTCTGTTGCTCATTCGGGATTTGGTAAATGCATTGCTTTGTTGATGCTCTTAAAATGGTGAGTTATTGCATGCTTTGTGAGCAGCACAAAATGTTCTGAATAGAAAAACCTCACGGAGACTCTAAATAGGGCTGTTTTCGGCCGCCTTGTCAACTCCTGCACATGTGTTCGGTTTCTGAGTAGTCAGAACCCATTTCTCTAGGAATTGTCCTAGGAAGTGTCCTTCCTACCAGATCCTGGGGACATACCAACCGGAGTTAGTCAAGGTGTGTTAGATCTTAGGTAAAACGGGAAGGCCTTGTCTATGTTTGGTCTGTTCTCTAGACGATGATACTTGTCTTAGTTTCCTAGGACTACTATAACAAATTATCACAAATTTGGTGGCTTGAAACAACATAAATTCATTGTCTCAGTTCTGGAGGCCAGAGGTCTAAAATCAAGCCCTGCTCCCACTGAAGACTTCAGGGGAGCCACTTCCTTGCCCCTCCTGGCCTCTGGCATTGCTGGCAACCCTTGGGATCCCAGTGTTTACTCCCATCTTCCCATGGCCTTCTCCCCTGTGTGTCTGTGTGTGTCTCCTCTCTCTGGGTCCAAATTTCCCTTTTCTTATTAGAATACCAGTCATTGGATTAGGGCTCCCCATAATCCACTATGACCTCATTTTACCTTGATTGCATCTCCAAAGACTATTTCCAAATAAGGTCCCATTCACAGGTGCTGAAGTATCTTAGTTCAAGCTGCTGTAACAGGATACCACAAACTGGGTGACTTAAACAACAAACATTTATTCTTCAGAGTTCTCGAGGCTAGAAGTTCAACATCAGGTTGCCAGCATGGTCAGGTTCTTGATAAGGGCCCTCCTCCTGGTTTGTAGATAGCTGTCTCCTTGCTGTGTCCTCATGGCGGAGAGAGAGTGGGCTCAGGTATCCTCATTCCCTTCCAGCGGCCCCAGGGCCACCATGGGGACTCCACCCCCATGACCTCATCTAACCCTGTTCACCTCCCAAAGGCCCCACCTCCAAACACCACTGCGTTTAGACTTCAGGCTTCAACATATGGATGTGGTAGTTTGTGGTAGAACATGAGCATTCAGTGCGTAGCCTGAGAGTTAGGACTTGAACATCTCTTTTGGGGGACATATTTCAACCCACAACAATAGCTGTTGCCCTTTCTTTCTGATTTTCCCTAATTCTTATGTTTTAAAAGAAGGACCCCCATCCCTGCCAAAATAACACAGTGGTACAGGAATAACTTGCTGTATAAATTAGGATGAGAAGTCACAGACTATTAGAGCAGGATGGGGAAACCAGAAGATAGGCTCATTTCTCTTATTTTATCAATTGTCAACCTTAAAAGCACAACAGTTATTTGATTATTTGTCTAGCAAAATGAGATTATGCCGGAATAGCAGAGGAATTGCGGTTTGGGGCAAGCCGACTATGGCAAGCCATAGGCAAGTCTGCAGTGACAAAGGGAAGGCCAGCTTTTATTAGGTTTTGGGAGAAAACATGAGGAGGTTTGTTCTGAACACAAGTTCAGTGGGGAAGAACGGGAGTTTGAGGTTGGGGTTTTTTCTTAAAAGCAAGAGAGAAAATTCCAAGTGAAAGTGTTCCCCCTTGGCAGATAGACCCCAACTATTGGCAGGGCCCCCCAGCTCCGTTTTAAAGAAGTTGTCTTTACTCATATTCACACAACTGAGGGCTAGTAGGAGGACAGTACTTGGTCAGAATTCTGGTAAGTTGTAGAGGCAGTCATCAAACTCCTCAGATTTCCTAACTCTCAGGTCAGGTTTTTGTTTTTGTTTTTTGTTTTTGTGTGTGTGTGTTTGCATTACCTCTTGATAAAAATATTGGCAGTTGTGTCTCACGTGGCAATAGTGCATTGAGGCAAATTCCTATAAAACCAGGAAGAGCTGGGAAAAGGTGGAAGCCAAGGTTGGTTCTGCCTATAGTTGGAGTTCTTGGCTGTCTACAGCAGGTGGGGGGGTGCCAGTGCTGGTGGTGATGGTGGTGATGGTGAATTGGCAGTCCGAAGCTCTGCTAGGCTCTAGATCTCTCTTCCACCCATTTCAGCTCAGTCAAATCAGTATTTTCATTGAGCTATTAACCTGAACTAGGCCCTGGGGTTCACTGGTAAGAGGAGAGGTACTATCCCTGCCTCCACAGAACTCACAGTCAAGTGAGGGACAAAACAGTGAAGACAGCTGTCTGCTCTCCTATCTGAGGGCCTTGAGAGAAGTACACAGCAGGGGAACCCAGATCTACTGCGGGGTGGCTGGGGGGGGGGGGGTAGGCTGAGACCCGAAAGATAAGCGGGAGCTATCCAGAAAGGGAAAAGTGGAGAAGGGTTGGAGGTGGCCGGAGTGTTCCTGACAAAGGAAAGATGTATGTGAGGGCTTGGAGGTGGGCAAGAACAGCACGTGTTGGAAGAACTGAAAGAAACCCAGTGCGGCTAAAGCACAGGGAGTGGGAGGGGGCAGCATGAACAGCTTTGTAAACTTTCTTTCAGGGATTTGATGTAATTTTTTTTTTCCTGAGGCACTAGGAAGTCATTTCAGGGTGTCTGGGCATGGAGTGAGCATTTAGGCATGGGACTCCAACCCCCATATGAGAATGAACAGAGCTTTATTCTGAATAAAGAAGGCTTCAGGGAACTCCATTTTGGGTAAAGCCACCTTTCCAGTCTTCTCCCTTCCATGTGTGTTGGTTCAGAATTAGCTGCAGCATCTGTGTCAGGTCCTGGACTAGAGAGTTCCCTATAGTTTGCAGATTTTAGTGGTTAAAGGCCTGTCTTCTGTCCTGTGAATGCATGCATGCGTGCATGCGTGCAGCCATGTGCTGGCTCACACAGGAGCACGTAGAGCCCGAGTACATGCTGGCCTTGTTTTTTTCCATGTATTCGCCCTGGTAATTGCCCCAGGGCCTCCATCTTTTTGTAATAGTTCACTCTTGAGTTTAGAGTTTTCTCCGGATCTGCTTTTACCTTGCTGCCTACAATTTGAGCTGTGGTTTCCTCTTCTCTTGTTGATCTGAGCCCATGTACTTTCCATCTTCAGGGAGTTCCTTCAAATTCTCAAGAGGGTACATGGTGCACCCTCTTGCTTCCCAGCTGTTGGTAGTGTTGCACTTAATTCCTGTTAAGGCAATGGAGGTTAGTTTATGTCAGTGTTGCTCAAGCCTTTTGTTTTTTTCTCATTATTGCTCCCCTAAAGAGCCTTTTAACCTTCCTAAATTCCCACCAGGAAAATTTAATACCAGAGATATGCTGTAGATCTGTTGATGCATTATATGCATATCTGTGCTTTATACATAAAAAAGTAAGTATAAGAGTTACTTTTTTAAATAACATGCAGGATTATGAATGACATTTTAAAGGTAAAAGTTAAAAACTAAGAAACTACTAATAACGAACTTATTTATTTATATTTGCTGAGTAGCTTTTAACTTATTTACTTAAAATTGCATCCTGTCAAATTACAGGTGCAAATTTCCAACTTATACAAATATGTAATAATGGCAATGTGATCAAATATTTTTAAAAAACACTCAAAACATATTTTTCCAGCAAAACTAAATAAATTGTAAAAATTAACTTCTTGAAATTACTTTTAGTGAACTTAACTTTTAACTATTGCTCTATATGGGAAAATAACTTCTAATTTAACTAGGTGCTAGATATTCATTCACATCTTGCCAACAGATTTTCTTCGCATTTGACATAATTAATGATGGGTTGAATGTTGATTTCAGAATTAACAAATTAAATATAAACTGAGGATCAAATTTAAACATTTCACAAGGCAGCCAGTGGCAACTAGTGGGCACACACAGGCCACCTCCTGCTATGTAACTTCCAGAATGAGCAGTCAATCCAGAGAAAGTCTTCTGATCACAGCCACATATTGACAATAGTTTTGTAGCCCTGACCCTGCATATGTTTTGTGTACCTTCCATGAATTCATTATCAGTGCTGCCCATGTGATAGCCAAGAAAACCCAATAGGAGAAATTTGATACGAAGCAGTAATATTTTGTTGGGTAGGCTGAGCTTTGGAGGCCACAAACGATTGTATTGTGTAAGGGTGTTTTTTTGCCTCCCTCCCTAAGAAACACTTTTCACCTCCTTGGAGGCTCTGTTGCCTCCAGGAGAATGTATGGTTTACCTGATTGTGTTCCCTTAGGAGTCTGACTCCCTAATATCTGTAGAGCCCAGGAAAGCTGGATATTAAAAATATAATAGGCAGAAGACCAGGATGAATCAGGGCATGAACCATTGCCCTATGAGAGCAGGCCAAAGGGGGCATTGAAGTAAGGGGTCTGGGCGACTGGAGTGTGAGGAGACTACAGCCTTGGGATCAGAGTGGGGTTAGGGGCCTACACGTGGAGTTCTGGTATCTCTTAGGCAAACTGCATCCTGGTACTTATCACAGAGTGACTAATTGTGTTTCACGTGCTGTCTAGTTTGCTAGCTCTGGGCAGGCATTGGCCGCTTTATCTTCTTCTATTGCCAGGATCTAGCACAGTGCCTGGCACACAGAAAGTGCTCAGTAAATCTTTGTTTATGGACTGGAGAAAAGGCACTGCAGATGGATTCAGCCTACTTCACAGGCTAGATGAGGGCTGGATCCCAGAGGAAAGAAGATGCGCTATTTAATAAGAGTCCCCAGCCACCACCTCCAAACAAACGTCCTCTTCAACACCTTCTCACCTGCTTGAGCCCAAGGCAGGAAGTCACTGTGGGTAGCAGAGTTTGCCTCTGTGCCATTTCGCTACCAAAATAATTTCAGTGTGAAAAGTTTGAGTGGGTATCTTTCTAAAATGTACTAAGTCACTACTTTGCTTTTTTGAAGCAAACACTGTTGAATATAATTTATCTTTAATGAGAGACTCAACATCTTCCTAGGAAGAATCAGTTCTTGAGGTGTGAGAAACACTTTATCCTGCACCAAATGGTCTGAGACCACTCTGAGTTCCTGGAGTGATGGCTAATGTTTCTGAGTTTCTTTCTTTCTTTTTTTGTCTGCCTACCTGACAGGTCAGTGACTGTCACTTTGAGTTGTTAGTGGCCTACTGGTAGTTCTCTTCTCTCTCTCACTTGATGCTTCTCAGATGTTCAGAAGGAGATTAGTAGCCAACCCCGTAAAAAGTTTGTGGGAAGTAGGAGAAAGGAAGTTCTCAGCAGAGAGTTGAGGAGCTGTCATGTGAATAAAATCTCTAGAATTCTGTGTGTGTGTGCGCGGGCATGCATGTGCTCAGACACGTGTACACAAGTGTCCCTGTGCACCTCTGCAAGACCTGTCTATTCTTCTTCCTGTTATCACTCAAGCTCTGGATAGGTAAAATGCACAAATTTTGTGCTAGATGAGCAAGTGATTGAGGTAATGTCTTCTCAGAAGAGTTTCCATTATGGACAGTATACAGATGAAGAAGTTTATCCTTGTCTCAGTGGTCAGTTCTTTTTGTGGGGCTCACCCCTGAATCAGGGCCTACAGATTTCCAATTCATAGAAAAAGTAACCCATGCAAGATCTGGGTGGTTTTGTACATTGTGACATGGACTTGCTCAAGTCATCTTAACAAGTAGCACAGTCCAACAATGTTTTTAAGAAGTGCTAATTAACATTTGGGTGGCAAAATGTAATTACTTGAATGGGAATTTTGACCCAGATACTTTGCTGCTATTCTTAAGACATTTTAAACTTAAACACACTTTTCTTTCACCGAGCACATCAACTAGATATATAATATTAGTAGCCCTTAAAAGTGTGAGCACTTGAAAATTTCAGCATTGGTAAACGTTGAACCCTTGTGTATTGACCCTCTGTCCAATTAACGAAGTATTCTCAGTGTAACACAGCATGTCGTTTCCCTTTGGAGGTCAATTTTTGGTTTCTAATTTAATTTTCAAAGCTTTAATCTTTTGTATTACAGTGGTATCTATTATGTAGATAGGCCTAGAGATGGAGAACCTTTGAAATGGTTCAAATGGATGATGTCTTAAAATCACAGTTTGAGAAAGGCTATGAAAACATCCTGAAAGCATAGAAGAATAAAGAATAGAAGAAAAGTAGAAAGGGAAAAGGAATCCTCAAGGGAAATAACAGGGTTTTGTAAATCCATCATGAAATCGCCAAGACTGACAGCAGAAAAGGTCAAGGCCATTTTAACATTGTGGGAGACTCAGTTCAGGTTGCCTTTGAGAAGTAATGATGTTTTGAATAACTCAAAATTGTACTGCAGGTTTGGTACTGGGGACAAAAGGGAGTCACAGCAGGACTGGAGGCCTACCACCTCATCTTCTGAGAAATCACTGTGTTCTGGGCCGGGGTGGTCAGGACCCTACTGGACCTGCCCCCATGAATGTCACAATACTTCCCAGACATTCAAGCCTCAGGGGGCTGGCGAGGCCTATTATGCATTGACCCCAAAACTGACGTTAGGTGACACCCATTACAGCAAAAGCTTGCGCACAGGTCCCCGGATGAGGGTTCTATTGAACATTTCTGGCCTTGCAGTATTAACAATGGGCTTACCGTCTTTGTTTTTGTTTTTCAGCAAAAACTTTCTGCTGCTTTACCATAGTATTTCATGGTTTCTTTCGTCCAGCGGCCACTGGCATTAGACAACCCAATTACATTGCAGCATTCTGGATCTGAGCTGATTTGGGAAGGCATGTTTAGTGTAATTATGCACAGAGTCATTTTTTTCCCTTTTATTCATTTGAAAAAAGCTGGCTTTTAGGATTTATTGTGTAGGTTGCATACACCAAACATATTCTCTCACTGAGAAATTCTGTCCTCCTCACTGAGAAATTTTAGCATTAAATTATAGTCCTTATGTGTAAGGAGGCAATTCCTGGATAGCATTTGCAGTTCTGCTCTGAGTAGACAGGTGTGTGTTCTGTTTCAGAATGACCGTGTTGGGGTGGGGGTGAGGGGACAAGGAAACATGGAGGCAGGGCAGTTTGTGGGAAGGAGGCAGGAGCTGAGAGGGAGGGTAGTTGTCTGCTGCTGTCTTTATTCCCTCTATTGGTCTCTCGCCTTTGGTAAGGAAGCAAGAAAGTAGAATGCCTTCTGCAAGCCCCAGGCAGGCCCCTGTGAAGCGAGCACTCTGCTCCTTTTCTGCATTTGCAGAAGGAAGGGAACCTGCTGACATGACTTGGCTATTCTGTACCAGGCACTCTCATACCTGCTCAGTGTGCTGGGATGAGTACTGGTCCCCCCTAAAATTCATGCCCACCCAGAACATGACCACCCATGAACAATGCCCACCAGAATGTGACCTTATTTGGAAATAGAATCTTTGCAGATGTCAGCAAGTTACAGTGAGGTCATAAAGAATTAAGGTGGGCCTGTAAGTGAATGACTGGTGTTCTTATAAGGAGAAAGAGATTTGGAGACACACAGTGACATACAGGGCCACGTGAAAGCAGAGGCAGAATTGTAGTTCTGCAGCTACAAGTCAAAGAACGTTCAGGAAAGGATTGCTGGCAACCACAGGAAGCTAGAAGCAGCAGCTAAAAGAGCCTTTGGAGAAACACTGCCCTGCTGATGCCTTGATAGCAGACTTCTGGCCTCCAGAAATGTGAGAGGATAAATTTCTGTTGTTTTAAGCCACCCAATTTGTGGTGTTCTGTTACAGCAGTCCTGGGAAACTAATGCACTCAGTAAATATGTGCTTAGGGCAACCTGGGCAGGGGGAAAGGATGCTCTTAGGTGCCTTTGATAGGCCAAGAAGCTGAGTCTTCTGGGGGAGTTCTGCCTTTATAGCATGGATGTTTGTGAGCACCTGCGATGGGCCAGGCACTTGGTGGGTTATAGATGGCCAATGTGGCCCTTGTTGCCAGGAAACTCCCTGAGGATGTCTGTGGAGTTGAGACCACTTCCTTTGTATGCTGGGGGTGGGGGTGGGCCCTAGAAGTAGAGATGGATTTTCCTCTGAGGCCTGTAACACTAGGTGGCTTGTCCTGGGGCTGCCTTCATCTGCTTATAGGCTTCTTTGATTCTCCCCCACACCTCCGACTCCATTTTGGTGTCTAGTCTTGATTCAAAGATCAACATGAGATAAGCCAATCTGAGGAAATCCAGATGGAGATTTGTCCCTCAGCTGCTCTCACCTGATGCTTTCCTGACCCATGGAAGTTGAGACAATAGCTTAATGTTCCCACAGCAGGTGTTGGGATCTGGGAAGGCTTCTTAGGCTGGTAAAATTTGATGTGGATTTTGAGGAATTTCTCTAGTGGGAGAAGGGAGGGAGGCAGAGAGTGGAGGTGTGGGTGGAAAAGGCCTTTGAGGCCAGGGAAGGGGCCAGAGGAAAGGTGCAGAGGGGTGCTACATGGGGCACCACAGGTAGTAACGCACAGATGGAGTGTAGGTTGGGTGGCTTTGTGGGGTGCAGAAGGATATGAGGAAGAAAGGGAGGCTGAGGCCATGAGGAGCAGTATTTCTCCCCCCTCCCCCAGTTTCAACAGCTTTATTGCAGTATAACTGATATACAACAAACAGCATACATTTCAGATGTACAGTTTGCCAAGTTTTGATATATGGGTACAACATGAAACGCTTGCCTCAATGAAGATAATGAACATATTCATCACTCCCAAAAGCTGTGCTTTTTGTAATCCCTCTCCCCCAGGACCCCTGACTCTGATGCCCATATATTCATCCCCGGGAAGCACCATCAAGCACATATTTTTAAAGTGTGGGCTGAGAACCACCAGGGGTCCTCAAGCACCTTTGAGAGGCCCTCTGTGTAGGACAGGAGTTTCTTCCCGTATCTTTGTTAAACAGTGTCACAACATATGGACTGCAGAAGCCGATGTGAAAATCCAGCTCGACCCTGTGAAGCCAGACATGAGAAAGATTTGCAAAGATACACAACTGTGCTACTCTTACCTACATTTTTGGTCATTTTGAAAAATATGGCTCTTTTCCACAAAATGTGGTTAGTTTTTGTAAAAATATAGTATTTATGATACCATAGAATTATATTATTTATGTTGACTTCTAGTAGGTTTATTATTCTTGCTAATCTTAAATGCATTCCTAACTGAACATTAAAAAAAATTTTCAGTTTTAATTTCTAATATGATAAATGTTGACAGATATTTCCTGTACAAATAAAAGCTCTTTTGGGGCTCAAAATAATTGTCCCTCCAAGAAATTGCCCTTTTCTTCCCCTGCCACCTCTCAATTATTTTTAAGGTCCTGAGATCAAAAAGTTTGAGGACTGTTGTGACAGAGGGCTTTGAGTGCTATGCTGAGGCTTGTGGAATTTCTTTCCCCAAGTAGTGGGGACCTGTGGCAGATCTTTCCAGAAGAAGGGTGACAGGACCTGACTTAGTCTGTGAAGATGGCCTCTGGTGCATAAGGACAGGGAAGACTGCAGGAGTCCAGGCATGGGAGAAGGAGCAACCGCCCAAGGGATGTACATGGCTGTGGGGAATGGAGGGCAGCGATCTGCCTTGAGGGGTAATCATGTTACCCCTCAAGGTGGGGATACAGTCCCAGGACTTGGCTCTCATAGGATGTGGTAGTGAACTGGCTACTGACTTGGGCATGAGTAGTGTGGAGTCAATAACCCAGATTACCAAATAAATATCCAAACAGAAATGTGCTTAGGGACCCCTGACTCCCTTTTCAGAATCTTCAAATCATAGTTGTCAGAGGCAGGAAGTTTCCCTTAGGTCGTTAGTCTCATGGGTTCCTTGTTTTGTTTATCCTGCTGATCAAACTGAGAGGTTACACTGCTGAGCCCTCTCTTTGGCAGTGTGCTATGACAGTGGGTTTTTGTTTTTTTTGAACAGCCTTAGACGATTCTCCGAATGCCCATTCTTTTCATTAAACTCTATCAGGACCTCTACTTGCCATTATCTCTTTGGCCCTCAGCTCATGTTATACATGGATGACTACCACCAATACCACCACCACCGCCGCCACCATGAACAAAAGTAACATTATAAGGAGTGTTTATTCTGTTCTTTTTCTATATTGGTGCATTTATTTCATCCTCATAAAACCTATACAGGGGTATTATTTTTATTCTTTTGTATAGAGGAGGAGGAAACCAAGGCTCAGAGAGCTGCCACCACTTGTCTAAGGGCACATGGCTTGAAAAGTGACCAAGCCAGCAGTCAAACCTAGGCAGACTGGTGCCCAAGTCCTCGTTCTTAACCATTACACTGTGCCTACAAGCCAAAAACCACTTCTTTCCCCCAAACGATTAAGAATTAGAGAGATGTACTATTTAGTGACAGATTTTGAAGAATAATGTACTTAATTAAAGTTTTCTTGGAGAGAGTATTTGTTATTCTCTGGAAGTTTACACCTTGTCTATTTTTATTGTCTGCACTGCCACTTATGATGTTTTTATGTAGTGGTATTTTTATCTCTCTCTTACTGTTAGCTGTCATTTTTATCTACAAAACATATAGCTGATTATCTGTGCTATTTTCTCACATGACAACTAAAATATTGACAATAAACTTCTCAGTCATTGCTTGTAGCTTAGAAAAAAACATGAAACACATTTATCATAACTCAGTTTTGGAAACTATCTGTCTTCATATTCAGATGACAGATGCACTTGTAAAGAACTGGTGTTTACAGCACCAATTTAGATCTCACAGAAGGATGAGGGTCTCACTTAGCCTCTGGCCTGAGCTCCAGGGACCTCTTTTTCTGGTTCTTAGACTAGTGAATGTGTTGGTCCCCAGGTACAACAAACGTGTAACCTTATGTTTACAGACGTTAATAGGATTTGAGCTGCATTATCAGACATCTGCTTTTAGCAGTCAGTTAACAAATATTCACTGAGTACCTACTATGTGCCTAATAGACCCCAGAGTGCTAAAAAGATAGTTATGGTCTCCATCTTCATGGTTTACTAGGGGAAACAGAACATTGAAGAGCTAAATACAAACAAGTTAATAAGAGAAGTGAGGAAAGGCTACAAAGAAGATGCACAAAATTGAGAGACTTGCCTTAGTCAAAGGATTCCAAGAGGGCTTCCCCAGGAAAGTGACTTTGTGGCTGGAGTGGGAAGGATGTGGAGGGGTCAGTATATAATGGGAAGGGAGGAGAACGTTGCAGGTAGGGGTATCTGCAAATGTGAAGACCCATCAGAGGAATAAACAACAGCATGGTAGAGAAACAGAAGTCCAGCAAGTCTGGAGCAGAGAGCGAGTGCAGGGTGGCACACGATGCTGCTGGATTTGAACATCTTTCTACAGCAAGTGGAAGTGATTAAAGGATTTTAAGCCTGGGATAACACGATCCAATTTGCATTTATATTTTGAAAAGGTCAATGCAGTTGCTGTTCATTCTGTAAATAATTAGTGAGCATTTACTACATTTCAGGTGTTGTCCTGGGTTCTGGGGATAAGTCAGGGGATAAAGCAGACCAAAAAAAAAAAGCCCCAGCCCTCTGGAATTTACATTCTAGTGTGTGTGGTAGTGGTGATGGGAGAGATGATCAAGTGACACATAAATACAGAAGAGCAGCAGTGGTCCAGCAGTGTGCAGTGGGGGAAAGGCTGCCAGTTTGTATTGAGTTGTGAGGGAAGCCCTGTAGCACAAGGTGGCATTTCCACAAAGGCGTGAAGGAAGAGAGAGATGGAAGCATGAGTGACAAGTGTGTTCCAGGCAGAGAAGAGCAAGGTACAAAGACCCTAAGGAGGATAGGTAATTGGTTATGTTCAAGGCCCAGCAACAAGGCCAATGGGGCTGGAGTAGAGTGAGCAAGGGAGGGATGGGGGAGCTGAAATCCCTGAGAGAGGAAGGACCCAGATCATGGAAAGTCTTGTTGGCTAGTGTCAGGGTTTTAGCTTTCATGCTGAGTGAGATGGGAGCCACTGGAGGAATGATATAATGTATATCACGTTTTGACAGGATTAGCCTGATTGCCACCCCGCCCCTCCCATATTCCCTGGCTGCCCTGTTGAAATAGACTGTAAGGGACAAAAGGCAGAAACAAGGAGATGATGACTTGGGTCTGGGATTTGCATACAGGAGGTGAGATCAGCACGACTTAGAACAGAACAGATTTGAAGAAGGGCAAGAACATTAGCAGCCTGCTGCACTGGACTTGTCAGGGGATGACGAGGAAGCTGGTGATGTTCTGGACCTAACTGGGGCCCTGTGGATACAGAGAGTTAGATCACATTGCTGATCCACAGAGCTTGCTGATGGGTGGGATGTGGGGAGTAAGGGTAAGTCGCCCCGTTTCTGATTGGAGCATCTGGGTGAGGTCATTTTCTGGGAGGGTTAGACAGGGCAGTGAGTGAGGTGGGTAAATGATAACAGTTAGAACTGGGGTTAAGTTGGAGGTACTTGTGAAACTAAAAGGGGAGAAAAGAGTAGATCATTGGATATATAGGTCTAGATTACATGTGTGACCCAGGCTGGAGATGTAGATTTGGAGGATAGGAATGCAAAGTGAAACCATGGATTATGGGTGAGCTTGCTCCCAAACAGAATGTGAAGATAGGAGAGCAAGACCCAAGTTGAGAAACACCATTTTTAAAGGTTGGGAAGAGTAGAATCGCTAAGAGGTAGAAACGGAATGTTCTGCCTGTGGAAGGACAATCAGAATGATGTTCTTCATTAAAGCTAAGTGTGGTGTTTCAAGCCAGAAGGAGTGGTCAACAGCAGTTGCTCTACTCTCTTGCCTCAGTGCCTTTGCACACACTGTTTTCAATACCTACACTTTCCTTCTCACCCTTCTCTTTACATCTCTCTTACATGTACCTGATTTTACCTTTTATGCCCAGCACCTAGTATAATGCCTGGCATGTAGTTCTACTTCAGAATTTGTTGAGTAAATGAATGAATGAATCTGTAATGGACTCACAATGATGATAGGGCTTCCTGTATTTAGGGGATCTTTTTCTTTAAGGTACATACAAATCATTTTCAGATGAACAGAACAAACAACTTTTCCACCTTTTAGTCCCCATTGTACAATCTGGAAGCCTGAATATTCTTAGATCTTTTAGTTGGATGCCTTCTTTTGTTTAGTCTACTTTCCAAGACCGGAAGGAATTTAACACTTTGTGTAATAAGCTCTTTTACAAAATATACTAATGTTTTGTTTTATTTGAGTGATCTGATTGTTCCCAAGTAAGTGCTTCTGTATGCAAAAGAGGACACACGGCTCATGTCTGTATTTGTGGCATCCTGGGTATTTCGTATATTTCTCTGTAGACAGTAAAGTGCCCAAGAAATCTTTGCCTTACTTGCTTGGTGGTATGGTGATCGGTTTATTCAGTAGTAACAAATGTGACTTGCTATGGACAAGCTCAGGGCTGGGCACACTGTCTCATGCAGACTGTGTGATACTGCACACGCCTCTGTGCCCTTGGGTCTGGATGGAGGGAGCATTCTGTGAAAACAGTTGATGGACTGTGGGTTGCAGACCTGCTCTTGGAGGCCAGTGTAGACCTGCTATGGCCAGACTGTTTTGTCCTTAGAGCAGAAAGAGCCCCTGGGTTGGGAAGCAGGGGCAGGGGGGCTAAGCACTGCCTTGCTTCCTGCACTGAGTTGCTCTACTTCCTGCTAGCTCTTCTGTAAGGCAGTGAGCACTGTGGTTCAAAACTTGGGTTCTGTAGGTGAGCAGAAGTGGGTTTGAGTCACAGTTTTGCCACTTACTAGGTGTGTGGGCTTGAGAAGGTTACCTAACCCCTCTGAGCCTCAGTTTGCCATCTGCAGTGTGGGGCTGATAGGACTGCCTACTTCACAGGGCTGTTATGAGCAGGAAAGGAAATGAAACGTGCTTAGCACGATGTGTGATACACCCAGTAAGTGCTTAATAAATGGTGACTGCTATTGTTGTTATAATAGATATTGATTCCAGTGGGTCCTTCAACTTTGCTTTGATAGAGGACAGTCCCTAGTCAATCTCGGGAGAAGAGAGCAAGGGAACTTTTCTTTGGAACCCTTACTCTATAACAGTTTTCAACAGTGACTGGACCTTGTTCGTCTCTATATTCCCAGGGCCCAGGCTAGTGTGCCGGCCAGAGCAGGCACTGAATATAAGGTAAAGAACTTGAACTGGGTATGTAAACACTGCTTCACACTGATTTGAGAGGTTTTTTCCTAAACACAAGAATACACCAAGCTTGTTAGATGACTTGGTGAATGGGATTTGGCCCGCTGTTGCAAACTTGTGGGGCGCCAGGGTTAGCACAGTCAGGATGGTTTGGGGGGACAGATTAGCAAAGGTGAATGCATGTTCCTCAAGTAGGGCCTGAGGACTCTGGTACTTCCATTAATTCCAACTGACGGTCCCTAGACCGGGTCCCAAGGTAGTCTTCTGTCTGCTTGGCCCTAATGAGCGTGGCTGTGCAGCTGGCATGCTCCTGAGTTCTAAGGGGTGGTGCAGGTGCAGTCTGTCACTTAGGAATCGCCCTCCGAAGTAGGTGCCTCTGGAGGCTGCATGGAGATCAGAAGAGGACCCAGCAACCTCTGCATCAGGTGCCACACGAATGCCTCTTGGGAACTTCGGGAAACTTCTCTGGTACGTGTCCTGTCAGTTCTGTGGCTTATTTGCATGTGTGTGTCTAGCTATGTGGTTTCTGCTGCCCTAGTCTACTTGTTTGCTGCTAGTATAATGCCCACTGAGTAGGCAGTTGTGGTAAAGTGCTAAAGGCTTGGGGTCTGGATCCGGCCACCCTAAGAGCAAGTCCTAGCTCTGCCGTTTTACTGACTGTGATTCTGGGCATGTTGCTGAACCTCTCCGGGCCAGTTTCTCTCTGTTTACCATTAGAATAGAACATGTTATAGGGTGATTATGAGACGTCATGGTGTTACATAGGTAGATTGCCTAAGTAAACGGCACTCATTTGCTCATTCTTCATGTGTTTACTGAATGCCTGGTGCATGCCAGACTTAGTCCTAGGTGTGCAAGAGAGAGCATTGCAGGCCTGACTGCTATCCTTTGAAAGGCCTGCTTCCAGGCTTGCTCCTTGGCTAGCATCTGGGAAGCTGAATTTCAGGTTTCCCACCACTCCCTAAATGACATGGCTCACTATGCCCAAACTGTTTGTACTAACAGTGTGGTTTATGATAAATTAGGGGAATCTGGAATTTTGATAAATGAGAGTGCCTGTGTGACCAGCCCCAAGAAAAACCCTGGGCACTTAGTCTGATGAGCTTCCCTGGTTGATAACATTTCACATATGGTGTTACAGGGCATTGCTGTGGGAGTTAGTGTGTTTTGTGTGGCTTCCCTGGGAAAGGACTTGTGGACATTTGCACCTGGTTTCCTCTGAGCATGGCCCCATGTGCTTTTTCCCTTTGCTGATTTTGCTTTGTATCCTTCTGTTGTAATAAATCACAGCCATGACTGCAACAATTCACCGAGTGCTGTGAATCCTCCTGGCAAGTCATTAAACTTGGGGGACCTCCAACACATGGACATAGACGTAATGTAAGGAATATTCTTTGCCCTCATAAAACTCACACTTTAGATAGAAAGTCCAATGTGTAAGTATTATAGTGAGTGAGGTCAGTGTAGGGGACTGGGGTAGCCCCAAAGCAGGACATTGACCCTAGCCCTGGGGACTGGGAGGCCTTTTTGGAGGAGTTAACATTTGAGTTGAGTCTTGAAAGGTAATAAGAAGTTAGCTGTGAGAAGCAGGAGGAAGACATTATATACACGCCTTGAAAGTCTGACATACTCTTCTAAATCATTTTAGATTTGAGTCACTCCTTTCTTTAAAAAGTATTTAATGGTTTTGTATTCACTCATTCCTTAAATGTGGGTTGAGGACTGACTGTTTTAAACAATGATGTGCTGTATGTTAGAGCTCCAGGAGTAAACAGGAGTGGCCCCTGCTTTCAAGGAGGGTCTGGCAGTTCATGGGTTGCGATGGTTGGGTTTTGAGGAAATCATGATGACGAGAGGACCTAAACTCGCCTGGCAGTGGGAAGTAAGGGAAAGCACTCGTTGAGAGGCAGTGCCTAGAGGAAGGAAGGGTAAGTTTCAGCTAGGACAGGGGAAGGGCATTCCAGGAAGAGGAATCAGAATGTGCAAACTCCCAGGGGCAAGAGGAACCATGATGTCTTCTGAAAACACTGAATAATTGAGTATATCTGGAGAGAGGCAGGTGAAGGGGAGGTTGGCAGGAGCTATATTTTTATTGGTAGTAAGATCAAGTTTGGGGAAATGGGAACAGATTAAGTGAGCTGTATGAAGAATGTGCAGCATGAAGACGCAAGATTGGATAGCAGGAATATGTAGCAGCAGCAGTTCATATGGTTCCATGACATATGTTGTGCCATGTTGATGTGGAGTTGGGGGTTTGCCAGGTGAGAGAAATGGAATGAAAAGGAGGCCCTGAAGTTAAGGATATTGGCAAAAAAGTGATTCAAATCAGGCACAGGGATATCTAAGATAAAGGTAACGGGGGCCTAATAGACATCATGGAGTCTTCATCTTCTGACTCTACTTTCGAGCTAAGTGCTGGGAGTGTGAGAGGAACAGGCTGAGAAAACTAGTGACCAGAACATAAACTGTTTGAACCTAAGATACCAGAGTTGAATCATTTCAGGGGAGTACAAATGCTAGGGGTCAACATGGATATATGGAGGTGATCTTCAGAGATGAGAACAAGGGATGGAGAGACCAGAGGTTGAATATGTGATGCACATGTACATTGAAGTCATCTAGTGTGAAGGTGGAACTTGTGGTGGAGTGGAAGACTGGGAGCACCCAGTGAAGGTGAGGAAGTGTTTGTGAGGCCCGAGGTGTCTGTGGTGAGGAGAGGGAGAGGGCACTGTAATGCCTGGATGTGAGCCTGTGCAGAGAAGGGGCATGTTTCTTGTAATATGATGTTGCTCTAATTCCTCTACTATTTAAAGCTCAGTTTGACCTGGGACAGCTTTTGCTTTGGTCCTTTGGTCCTAAGGGATGGACACGCTTTGAAATCTGTAGAAAAGTCACCAATGCATTCTTCTGCCCACCAATCCCCTGTATCTCCTGCATTTGCTCTGCCCCAGCTTCCTGATGAGAAGAATTTTTTCATGGTCCTACAAGAAGTACTCCCCCAGCCTGATTTCATTGAGCCCCCTGCTGGGGCAGTTGTGCTTACCTGGGGAAGCTGCTTCGAAAGGCCAGGCAACCCTGCGTCTGGAGAGCTGCTTTTCATATTTACTAATAGAGTTTCTCAAAGTGTATTCCATGAAAATACCACTACTTCAACATCCTTAGCAATGACAGTTTCCTTGGTCAAATACTGGGGGAACTATATCCTTTTTTTTTTTTTACGGATTCATAATCTATATTACCATATGAAAAGCCAAAGAAATTTTGTAATGGAACCATTGTATAAACTAGCACTTCCTAATGTATTTGACCACTGAAGCCTTTTTTCCCACTTAATCCCATCAATAGCCAACTCACAGTGGAAAGTGCTGGTCAATTGCCAGAAAAGAAGTATGTGGATTTTTTCCCCCTGACCACTGGCCATTTCATTTATGTAGAAGAGGTGCATATTGCAGCACAGGTGTGTTTTGAGTCTGTTAAAATGAGACTTCACAGTGTTCTCAAGTTTAAACACCATGAAGTACTACATTTGGTTAGAATTAACACAGTAAAACATTTTGTTTAGACTGTCATTCTTATGTTAAGTGGCAATATTAGGAAATTAACTAACAGCATTTCATTTTCCTTTGGAATAATTTCCATAACTAAGATTAGAATTTAAAGAAGAAAATGCACATTTTTTCAGAGTTTTGTTGCTCTTATTCTAATTAAAAATGACAGCATAAATTTCAAACTACTCACATTATTTACTCTTAAGGTAGTGTTAAAATTTCTTTGTAAATGCATGTGGATCATTCATAAAAGTTAATAATATGCCTGGACTTAGATATATACTATGTAAATATAAAAAGACAAAACTACTAAAATAACACTTGATGAAGCCATAATGAAATGCGAAATAAATAAGGGAAATTAACAATGTCTTAAGTAACGCTTTGATTCTGAGAGAAGTGCAGAACCCAATAACCCAGAGTTTTTAATAAGCAAGCATAAATACGAATGTATCAAAATAATGGGGGATGTTGCCAAAGTGGTGCTTAGAGTAAGATGCATTATTCTAGGTGTTTGTGCTGCTAAGAAAAGAAAGGCAAAACATAATGAATTAAGTTTGCACCTAGCTATTTTCGAATAGGAGCAGTGTCAGAAGCCAGAAAGACTGGGCAGAAAAAAATAATAAACCTAAAAGCAGAAATACATAAATCTAAGAAAAATCTGATAAACCATGTAGCTGAGTTTTAAAGAAATGAACAATGGTTTGTGTAACTAAAAGGGAGAAATCGCAGATTCGTTTAATTAGAAATGAGGAGATCTGACAACAAATGTAAAAGATTTAGAAATTTGCAGAGAAACAGTACCCTCCACTGTATGCTAATAAATAAGATATATCAGAGTGGGGATGGATGAATGACTCCTCAGAAAATTACAAAATATAAAAACTCCTGTAAGATTAAATAGAAAGCATGATTAGACCAATTACAGAGGAAGAAACAAAAAGTCACCAAAGTCTTTCCATGAAACTTGCACAAACCGTGAACATTTGGACCCAATACATTAATAGAAACATCCCAAACTTTGAATTCCACGATCTTTCTTGACAGCCTCCTATGGACTAGATCATTCACGTACCCATCCACCCATATCTGTATGTTCCAATCTATACAAAGATTATATGTGGGAGCTATTAGGAACTAGCTTACTAGCTCATATAATAGGCTCTGAAAAGTTAGACGACTTGCCTGAGTCACACAGCAAATAGATGGTACAGCCAGAACTTGAACTCTGATTTATCTGGTTACAGAGTTTATAATCTTTCCCTCTGCTATATTTTCTACAAGTTCAAAAAATTCCTGTCCCCCTTAAATTGTTCTTAAGTGTTGAGGTGGTGCTGCTTTACTCAATTGCCAATTTACTATTTGAGGAAATATGATTTCAATCCTCAAATTGGGAAAAGGCACATAGAAAGAAAATTATAGGTCCATTTTACTTATGGATATTCATTATTTATTAAACAACTATGAACAGAAAATAATTCCACTTAAGCATTTCTCTCTGACCAAGTGAAATTTAATCCAGGAGCATAAGAAAAGATGATAAAATGAATATTAGTGTGACAACTCATCATATTAATTAGAAAAAACATGGTTAAAATAATATTTGTCTCAAAAGACATCTAATAAATGGAACAACTCTTCTTGTATAATCTGTTTGTTGACTTGAAAAAGAGTATGCTTTTTATGTATTTAAATGTAAGAGCTAACACATAGAGAAGAGAGTTCCCATAAAAATAGGAAAAATTATAGATGATGAAGGTAGAACTCTATCACTTTGTAACATTGTACTAGAAATATGAGCCATAGTCATCAGTAGGGAAACAGAAATAAGATGAATACCATCAGCAGAGGACGCCATACCTTTTTTCAATAGGCCTAGCACTTTGTGGGTACTAGGTATATACCCCAGGAAGACTACATATCTACCATATACAAGGCCATCAAATACTAGTTGGTATAAATGAGGTTAACATCTTAAAATTCAAGGCAAATTAACAAAAATAGTCACATTCTTAGCTACGAACAACTGAAGAAGATGATGAGAAAGCATTCATTTGTAATGGAGACAAAGTACAGTAAATACTTGGGAATTAATCTGGGACATGAGATTTCTTTAAATAAACCTATATAATCCTAAAGGTAGGAATAAAAGCCATTAAATAATGGAGATAAAAGGCAATAAATAGGTACACCTTGCTCCAGTTGAGAATACAAAATATGGGAAGGATTACAGTGTTATTGGTTAATACAGAGTGTCAGTATATGCCAATTAAAGACCTGGTGAGGTACTTTATATGAGCTATGACAAATTGCTACTGAAAATTCACCTAGAAAAATAAGCAGGAAGAGATGCTTGTTGAAGTGTATGAGCTCTTTATATAATTTGGATGTGAACCCCTTAATGGATATGTCATTTATGAATATATTCTCCCATACTGTAGAATGTCTTTTTGTTCTACTGATGGTGTCCTTTGTTGTACAGAAGCTTTTTAGTTTGATATAGTTCCACTTGTACATTTTTGCTTTTGTTTCCCTTGCCTGGGGAGATATGTTCATGAGGAAGTTGCTCATGTTTATGTCCAAGAGATTTTTGCCTATGTTTTTTTCTAAGAGTTTTATGGTTTCATGACTTACTTTCAGGTCTTTGATCCATTTTGAATTTACTTTTGTGTATGGGGTTAGACAATGATCCAGTTTCATTCTCTTGCATGTAGCTGTCCAGTTTTGCCAACACCAGCTGTTGAAGATGCTGTCATTTCCCCATTGTATATCCATGGCTCCTTTATCATATATTAATTGACCATATATGCTTGGGTTTATATCTGGGCTCTCTAGTCTGTTCCATTGGTCTATGGGTCTGTTCTTGTGCCAGTACCAAATTGTCTTGATTACTGCGGCTTTGTAGTAGAGCTTGAAGTCGGGGAGCATAGTTCCCCCTGCTTTATTCTTCCTTCTCAGGATTGCTTTGGCTATTCGGGGTCTTTTGTGGTTCCATATGAATTTTAGAACTATTTTCTCTAGTTCATTGAAGAATGCTGTTGGTATTTTGATGATAGGGATTGCATTGAATCTGTAGAAGGCTTTAGGCAGGATGGCCATTGTGACAATATTAATTCTTCCTTATCCATGAGCATGGGATGCGTTTCCATTTATTGGTTTCTTCTTTAATTTCTCTCATGAGTGTCTTGTAGTTTTCAGAGTAGTTTCTCTTCCTTGTAGTTTTCTCTTCCTTGGTTAGGTTTATTCCTAGGTATTTTATTCTTTTGGTTGCAATTTTAAATGGAATTGTTTTTCTGATTTCTCGTTCTGCTAGTTCATCATTAGTGTATAGGAATGCAACAGATTTCTGTGTATTAATTTTGTAACCCACAACTTTGCTGAATTCAGATATTATACCTAGTAGTTTTGGAGTGGATTCTTCAGGGTTTTTGAATGTACAATATCATGTCTTCTGCAATCATGGACAGTTTGACTTCTTCCTTGCCAATCTGGATGCATTTTATTTCTATGTATTGTCTGATTGCCATGGCTATGACCTCCAGAACTATGTTGAATAAAAGTTGTCTTGTTCCTGGTGTTAAAGGAAAAGCTTTCAGCTTCTCACTGTTAAGTATGATGTTGGCTGTGGGTTTGTCATATATGGCCTTTATTATGTTGAGGTACTTGCCTTCTATACCCATTTTGTTGAGAGTTTTTGTCATGAATGGATGTTGAATTTTGTCAAATGCTTTTTCAGCATCTATGGAGATGAGCATGTGATTTTTGTCCTTCTTTTTGTTGATGTGGTGGATGACGTTGATGGATTTCTGCATGTTGTACCGTCCTTGCATCCCTGGGATGAATCCCACTTGATCATGATGGATGATCTTTTTAATGTATTTTTGAATTTGGTTTGCTAATGTTTTGTTGAGTGTTCTTGCGTGTATGTTCATCAGGGATATTGGTGGGTAATTTTCTTTTTTTGTGGTGTCTTTGCCTGGTTTTGGTATTAGAGTGATGTTAGCCTCTTAGAATGAGTTTGGGAGTATTCCCTCCTCTTCTATTTTTTGTAAAACTTTAAGGAGAATGGGTATTAGGTCTTCACTAAATGATAAAATTCAGCAGTGAATCCATCTGGTCCAGCAGTTTTTATCTTAGGGAGTTTTTTTATTACCAATTCAATTTCTTTGCTGGTAATTGATCTATTCAGGTTTTCTGTTTCATTGTGGGTCAGCCTTAGAAGGTTGTATTTTTCTAGAAAGTTGTCCATTTCTGCTAGGTTATCCAGTTTGTTACCATATAATTTTTCGTAGTATTCTCTCATAATTCTGTATTTCTGTGGTGTCTGTAGTGATTTTTCTTTCTCATTTTGGATTCTGTTTATGTGTGTAGACTCCCTTTTTTTCTTGATAAGTCTAGCTAGGGGTTTATCTATTTTGTTTATTTTCTTGAAGAACCACTTCCTGCATTCATTGATTCTTTCTATTGTTTTATTCTTCTCAATTTTATTTATTTCTGCTTTAATCTTTATTGTGTCCCTTCTTCTACTGAGTTTGGGCCTCATTTGTTCTTCCTTTTCTAGTTTCATTAATTATGAGTTTAGACTGTTCATTTGGGATTGTTCTTCTTTCCTGAGAGAGGCCTGTATTGCAATATATTTCCCTCTTAGCATGGCCTTCGCTGCGTCCCACAGATTTTGTGTTGTTGAATTATTGTTGTCATTTGTTTCAATATATTGCTTGATCTCTGTTTTTATTTGGTCACTGATCCATTGATTATTTAGGAGCATGTTATTAAGCCTTCATGTTTTTGTTTTCTTTGTGTAATTTATTTCTAGTTTCATACCTTTGTGATCTGAGAAGCTGGTTGGTACAATTTCAATCTTCTTGAATTTTCTGAGGTTCTTTTTGTGGCCTAGTATATAATCTATTCTTGAAAATGTTCCATGTGCACTTGAAAAGAATGTATATCCTGTTGCTTTTGGATGGAGTGTTCTGTAAATGTCCATTAGGTCCATCTGTTCTAATACATTTTTTCAGTGCCTCTGTCTCTTTACTTATTTTCTGTCTGGTTGATCTGTCTTTTGGAGTGAGTGGTGAGTTGAAGTCTACTAAAATGAATGCATTGCATTCTATTTCCCCCTTTAGTTCTGTTAGTATTTGTTTCACATATGTAGGTGATCCTGTATAGGGTACATAGATATTTCTAATAGTTATATCCTCTTGTTGGACTAACCTTTTTATCATCATGTAATGTCCTTTTTTGTCTCTTTTTACTTTCTTCATTTTCAAGTCTATTTTGTCTGATACAAGTAGTGCAACTCTTGCTTTTTCTCCCTATTAGTTGCATGAAATATCTTTTTTCATCCCTTTACTTTCAGTCTGTGTATGTCTTTGGATTTGAAGTTAGTCTCTTGTAGGCAGCATATAGATGGGTCTTGTTTTTTATCCATTCAGTGACTCTGTGTCTTTTGATTGGTGCATTCAGACCATTTACGTTTAGGGTGATTATCGATAGGTATGTACTTATTGCCACTGCAGGCTTTTAGATTCATGGTTACCAAACGTCCAAGGGTAATTCCCATACTATCTAACAATCTAATTCAACTCATTTCATATGCTATTACAAACACACCCTAAAGGTTCTTTTTTTTCCCTCCTTTTTCTTTTTCCTCCTCCTCCATTCTTTGTATATTATGAATCATATTCTGTAATCTTTGTCTATCCCTTGTGTGACATCTATTTAGCCTTAGGAATACTCCCATCTCTAGCAGTCCCTCCAAAATGCACTGTAGAGGTGGTTTGTGGGAGGTAAATTCTCTGAGCTTTTGCTTATCTGAAAATTGTGTAATCCCTCCTTCAAATTTAAGTGATAACCTTGCCAGGTAGAGTATTCTTGGTTCGAGGCCCTTGTGTTTCATTGCATTAAGTATATCACTGCCTCTCTTCTGGACTGTAAAGTTTCTGTTGAGAAATCTGATGATAGCCTGATGGGTTTTCCTTTGTATGTGATCTTTTTTCTCTCTCTAGCTTCTTTTAAAAGTCTGTCTTTATCCTTGATCTTTGCCATTTTAATTATTATATGTCTTGATGTTGTTTTCCTTGGGTCCCTTGTGCTAGGAGATCTGTGCACCTCCATGGCCTTTGAGACTATCCCCTTCCCAAGATTTGGGAAGTTTTCAGCAGTTACCTCCTCAAGGACACTTTCTGTCCCTTTTCCTCTCTCTTCTTCTGGTACCCGTATAATGCGAATATTGTTCTGTTTGGATTGGTCACAGAGTTCTCTCAATATTCTTTCATTCTTAGAGATCCTTTTTTCTGTGTGCCTCAGCTTTGTATTCCTGTTCTCTAATTTCTATTCCCTTTACCATCTGTTCTACTACATCTAATCTGCTTTTAAATCCCTCCACTGTATGTTCCATTTCAGACATGGAATTTCTTATTAATTGAATCTCCATCTTAAATTCGTTCTTGAGTTCTTGAATATTTTTCTATACCTCCATAAGCATGTTTATAACTTTTATTTTGAACTCTCCTTTAGGAAGGTTGGTGAGTTCAGTTTCATTTGGCCCTTTTTCTGGGGTTTGTAAGATTTTGTTCTGAACCATGTTCTTTTGACATTTCATATTTCTATGTGGTGCCTTCTAGTGCCCAGAAGCTCCAGTCTTGGAGCTGCTCAGCTCCTAGAATGAGGTTGGGGGTTGTAGGCAGAAAGGCCTTTCCTACATTACCCTGTTTTGTGAGGTCTGCTCTCTTTGTGAGGTCTGTATGCAGTCTGGTTCAGCCTTCTTTCTTGTTGCTGTTCATGGTTAGTTGTATTAATTAACTGTATTTTCATAGTATTTGTGGTTTTGGGAGGAGTTCTCTGTCTCACTTCTCATGCCACCATTTTGGGGATGTCAGGAAGAGATTGTAAACAGTTTTTAAATTAATCATCTGGAGTTATACCTCCTGTCATACCTGTTCAATTTTGAGCTAGTCTCTTTTTCCATATACATCCAGTTTCTAGTACTGTGCCTGACTCCTAAGAGATCTCCATAAATATCCGTTAAAAGAAGAAAGGGAGAGATTCTTACTGTAGGGCTTTGAAAATGAGCTAGGGACAGGCTACAGTAGTGGTTTGCTGCAAGGTATCAGAGAGCTGATGGGATGGAACAGTAGGGCCTTGGCCTCACCTCTAGGCAAGCCACGCAAGAGTGATCATAGTCAGAAAAGTGGAGAAAGTTTCAGGATCTCAGTATAGTGGCTGACATGTTTCGAGCAGAAGAGGGAGCTGCCTAGTTCTCTGCCTCTGGAGTACTCAGCATTGGAGCACTCAGATAGCGCCACCATGACTTGGAGCTCTCACTCACCCACCACCATCATCATGAAGAAATGCGGGTGGTTTGAATGTGACCACCAGTCTGCCACTCATTGCTTTCTGCTGTTGCTTTAGCTCTGGCCCCTCTACTCTTCAGATGCAAGAAATCCTCCTCCATTTTTTGAGGCCCATCTCTGCTATGAAATCTTTCTCAAATGCCCCTAACACAAGTGCCTCTCCCTGCTTCCCTGTTGCATGAAGGGCCTAAAGTGGGCCCTGTTAATTCTAATACAGGTCTGCCTCTCCCACCACATTCTTTGAGGGTGGGATTTACTCTCCTTTCTTTTCTCCTCAGCATCCATTCCCAAGCTGGGCTGGTTATCAGAATCACTTGGGGAGCCTTAAGAGAGACAAATACCCCTGAACTTGGTGATTCAGATTCATTTAGTAGATCTATGGTTACAATATATGATGAATATCACATTATATTATTACATTTAATATCACATTATGTTATGTGAAACATATTATCTATATAAATTTCCCAGATTGTTTTGCTGAAGAATGACGTTTGGGAAGATGGGTTCCATAGCAGTGGACAGAATATCTCCACTCACAGAATATCCTCCTATTTATTGAACAAAGGGATTAAATTAGGTACGATGTTCAGAGTGATCATATGGATGTGCCCAGTGCCCACATGGATGATGCAGGTGCTGAAGAGAGGGCTAGTACACACTTAAACTGGGATGATACCTAACATTTTCGTTGCCGTAACTTACAATTACAGAGCATTTTGTTAATTTACACTAGGATGTCAGCACCGGGGGGCACCACTCTGTCCCCCAGTGACTGACTAGCACAATGTCTCACACATAGTAGGCACTCAACTGTTCAAGGAATGAAGGCAATATTTTTTTCTTATTAATTCTCCCAATGACCTTCTAAGATGGGTCCTCTTCTTATCATTTCATAAATGAGGAAGTTGAAGTAGGCTGACATGTTCTGGGTCAGCAGAACTTAAGTTTCCTTCATGTCTTTGCCATTCCAAAGCCCAAGCCAGTTATGCCATCCAGCTAATTAAAAGAGTCTTTCTACCCACAGACTTAGGCGGGGGCTGGGCCAGGCAGGACATGAATACAGACAGCAGGAGCCCCCAACAAGAGAGCACAAGTGCTGGTGGGGCACAATTAGCAGCAAGACCTTAGAGAAAATTTAGAATATGGTATCTGGAGAGGCAGGTGGGTCTGGGGGTTGGTGACTAGAACTTGTGGCAGGACCCAATGCTTGGGTGTCCTAGTTAGGACTGAGCGTGCTTTCCGGGCTCTTGGAGATGGGGAAAGAATAAGGCAGGAGTCCAGACTTGGTGGAGCTGGGGAACACAACTTAGTTTTGCATACAGAGAACAAGAGAAGCAGCGAGTTTACTGGGTTTGAGGGACAAGGTGCTGTCTCACTCTAAGGACCGAAGCCTAACTCCGGCCATGGGAGCTGGAGCCCAGGGCCAGGGCAGTGCCAGCATCCCTGGGCCTGAGGGTGATCTTGGTGCTGATGCTGAGCTTCTCAAGTTCCTGTCCTGGACAGATTGTGTTCCTCAACTGAGAATAGGCTGCAACCCAGGTTAGGGTAGGGCAGTGCCAAGCTGAGGAACTTTAGAGGTGGGGAGAGAGGTAGACTCTGGCCAGAGAACCAAGAAGTGCCTTCGAAGCAGGGTGTAGTCCTAAGATGACATCAAGCCCTGGAGCAAAGTGAAGAGCAATGGTACCGGCAAGCTTTCTAAAATGGTGGGACTCAGTTTTAACTCTTTCTGTTGTGCTGGGAGTCAGTGGGGAAATGATTACAGGCACACTCCTCACTCTTGTATTGGGGAAGGCAGCCACAGCTGGCTTCCTTGTTCCTGCAAGGCGATCATCTATCTGGAAGTTACCAGCTTCGGCTTGAGCACAGCTGCCTGGTGTGTTGGACACATTGTTCCTCTTGATCCCCATGACTGCCAGAAGTGCTGGCCAGTGGCTTTCCCCATATGCCATGCATGAATGGCATTCTCTACAAGTGCCATGACATGAGGAAGTTTGGGGAATACCACTGTAGCCCGATTCCTTGTTGGCCTTTTCTTTACCACAGCACAGTCACGTCCACCAGCATCTGTACAGCACAGAGTGGTGACATTCAGCCTCTTTCTCAGCCTGGATCCTTTAGCGACTACACGTTTCCAGTGGGTAAAGTGTTCCTCGCCACAGTGCTGACCCTCCAGAGGGAACGCCATGTTTTGGATCTTCCCAAACCTGGGTATCGCTTGAGAAAGTCCCCCAGATGACTCTGAATTGCCTTTCTGGGAGAGGGCCGGCCATGTTCCTCATCCTGAGATTCACTGCTTCGCAGAGAGCAGAGCACTTTCTGTGTTGTCATCTCGCCTCCTCTGATCCAGTGGCATTATCATCCCCAAATTACAGATCGGGAAGCTGAGGCTGAGCTGCCTCCAATTTTCACAGTTAGGAAGCAGGGGAGCCAGTGGTAACACCGGGTCTTCTGACTCCAAGTCCACTGCTTTTCTCTGTGCCACTGTGCCTTTCCTGTCCAACCCTGATAGGAAGATTTGTACCTAAGGAGCAAATGGCCAGGTCAAATGTCAGGCCCATGGGCACACTGGTATACCTCTAATGAGGTAGTCCTCAAGACCTGGTGGGTGTGGTGCAGCACGTAGGGATCGGCAGAGGTGGGCTGCGGTGAGCCGGAGCAAGGAGGGCAGGAGGACCCAAAGGCCTGGGACGTGGCTCAGCTGGGTAAGCTGTGCACAGAGCTGAAACAGCTTTTAGGGCCCCAGGCCTGGGAGAGGACCCTTCCCTGTGTGCCTCAGGAGCAGACCTGACTCTGCTGCTGTCTCTTCAGCCACACCTGTCTGCTGGAGAGCAGCTCCTGCAAGCAGAGAGTATTCTCGCTGAAGGGCTGTGACTGTGACTTCAGCGAGTATCATGGGGATTGCTGAGTGGCAGATGGGGTAGTTTTGTGTGACTTACAAATACAGGACAGCCAGGCCCGTTATTCCAGCAGGATTTATTTATCCCTGTTTCTGGGTCAAGCCCTGTGTGCCGGGTGTTCAGGATCCGTAGATGAATGAGCCACCTTCCCTGCCCCGAGGGAGGTCACTGTCTTGTGTTTCAGACAGAAAATTCTAACCTAAGCAGTTAGTGCTTCACAGGAGCATGGATTGAGAGCAAAGTGGGGTGGGGTGCATGTAGGAGGACGGTTCAAATTCCCTTGGTGTTCTGGCCAGGGAAAGGGCTGTGAAGTTTTCCTGGAGGAGAGGACTTTTGAGCAGAATTTTAAAAGATGAATAGGATTTATCCCAGTAGGAGAGAAAGCAGAGGGCATTCTAGGGCAGCGGTCTGCCTCATAGTAAATACTTTAGGCTTTGTGGGCCATACAGTTTCTGTCCTAGCTATTCAGCCCTGCCTTGTCATGCAAAAACTGCTACAGACAATATGTAAACCAATGAACTTGGCTCCAATGAACTGGGTTCCAGCCATGGCTCACTGCCCAAGTGTGCCCTCCCATATAAGGTATAGGTTTGCTTATTGTTCCCATTTGGCATCTGAGGAAATGCAGGCTGATGGGGTGAAGTGACTTGCTCAAGGCCAACCAGCCACCCATGTAAGCCCCTCACATGAACAGATGAGGGAGCCCAGGCAAAAGGTGATCCAGCCACCAGCAGCAGGGGCCAGCAGTGCGTGTGGGATGTGGTGCATGGGTGAGCCAGGAGAGGTGGGTGTGGACCGGGCCATCGGAGCCTGGACAGGTCCTAGCACTCCCGCGTGCTGTTACCGTCTAGCCCTGACCTTTCTTTTCCACCCCCTGGACTGCCCTTTCCCTTGATTCTGCGGCAGCTGTGTGCCAGTCAGCTATACATCTTCATTCCAGCAGTCTCAGGACCTGCCACTGAGCACATTTGCTCACTTGATTTGCTTAGGATTCACTTAAGGGCCTGGGTCACTTGAAGTGCTGTTTGTAGTAGAACTGGAATCAAAATCTTTTCTTCTTTCCATTTGTTTTAATTGGTGCAACTTACTGCTTATTAAAACCAAGACATTCAACTTTATGCAACTATATCATTTACATAGGAACTCTTCCAGATTATACTGGAGTTTCCCTAAAGGGAAAAAATAATTTTCATTCTTAACTAATTATTTTTTAAATGAATGGCAGGTGGAACACTACAGAAATCCATAATTTTGCAAGCTGAAAAAAGAACTGAACATGACTTTCTTGCCAAAAAATATTTACTGGTGTTAGTGACAACAGGTTTTTTTTTCTGAATCAAATTGAAGACATTTATGAAATAATCAATCCTAAATATGAATATTCTCATAGGGAGGCTGTTTCTAAGGAGACTTTTAAAAATACCCCTGAAGTCAGATGTGTAGCAATTTCTATTTCTGTGACTTCTCTTTACTTCCATGATGGATTTCAGTTGGTTGGCTTCTTGTCCCATGTCATGACCATTTTGGCTTCATAATTTTGGGGAAGAAAAGGTAAAATGTTTCCCTCACTCCCATCTCATGGACAGAAGCATAAAATGTATATTATGTGGTTTTGGTCATAGGACTCTTGTCTTGGAGCGTGAGGATGGGTTCACTGTCCATACAGCTGGGCTAGGACTTAGCAGTAGCACCTTCTACCCACAGGGAATATGTAAGAGCTCCATTTGGAAGCCCAGGCTGGCTGTGCTCATCACCAGCCCGCTCTCAGCCTGCCCTCCACCCTCAGCCCCTGTTCATTCCTATGTACCATTTGCTTTTTCTGACTTGACTGTGGTAATAATAGCAAATGCTTAATGAGCACCAACTCTGGACCAGGCACCACACAAACACCCTCTCAGCTGAGTGTCATAAAAATCTTGTGAAGGTCTTGCTGTTTTCCCATTTTCCAGATGAGGAAACTGATACTCCAGCTGGTGAGGGGCAACTGGCCAGGGTGACTCAGAGCAGAAGGTGCAGAGCTCTGATCAGACCCCTAAAATTTTGTGTAACTTCTGAGTTGTGATGTCTTCATTTCAGTGGTCAGCCCACTTGTGGAAGGAAATGCCTGTGCTTAGTTGTAGGCCCTGCACTGCAAGGTGTGTATGATCTGGACACCCGGAGTAGGGTACAAGGATGGAGAGTGGGCACCAAGGCCTGGGAGGGCACTGGAGGGGCTGAGTGAGGTTTATCCTGGAGAAGAAAAGACTTAGAGGGAAGTAGGAGCTAAATCCCCATCAGATGGGCTTTGACTGTGAAAAGATTTCTGTTTTCGTTCATACATTGTTCTCATTGCCTCCTGTTCATGCTGTTGGTGAGGGAGAGATTGGTGTTGTAGGATTATGGGAATGGCCCGACACACATCTGCCCCTGGACAGATGAAATAGGCAGTTAATTAGTCACATATACTCACAGTCCAGAGCAGCAGGACACCACACTCCAGGCAGGGCTACAGAAGAGTTGTACTTGTGAACAGAGTGAGCAGCCAGGGGTTGTGGGACACAGGCTTTGTAGTACCAAGATGGTGGGGTGCCCTGGTTCTCTGGGAGCATGTGATTGGCTTGGTTGAATAATTTCATGAGCTGGCCAGGAACTTACACTCACTACTCATGTATAAATGAGAACTGGGCCTGGTCCTCTTGATAAGGAGGGTTGTTTGGCCAGGAAAACCTTCACTGCAGAAGCAGAGTCAGGAGGGGAACTTTTGAGGTCATTTGAGACCCTACCAGTTTACTGCTTGTCAAAGCAACATATAATATTGAGCCTTAATATTAGGCCTTAGATCACATGCATTCAGCACATCTTTATTCCATAACCACTCTGTGCTGTGTAGTGTTCTCAGTGCTGGAGATGCAGTGGTACACAAGGTAAGTTCCTGCCCTTGTTGAGCTGACATTCTAATAGTAAAGACAGACAATAAACAAGGATCTAATATCAGGGGGTGATAAATGCCTTGAAGGGAAAAAAGGGGATAATGACTCAGGTACTGTTTTAGGTAGCAAGCGCCTCCTCAAGGAGGTGACATTTAAGCTGAGACCTGCATATAATGAGTGAGCCATCTGCACAGCTGAGGAGGTGCCTGCCCGCAGAGAAGAGTAGGTGCAAAGAGTCTGTGTTCAAGATCTGCTTGTTGTGCTTGAGGATCAGTAAGGGGGCCACAGTGTGGGGAGTGAGGAGGAGAGTGCAGGAGATAAGGTTTGAGAGGTGGGCAGGGGCCACATCGTGTAGGGCCTTGTAAGCCATTCCAAGAACACCAGGATTTCGAAGCAAGGCAAAGAGCCATAAGAGGGTTTTGAGCAGGGAAGTGACATGATTTGACTTGTTTTTGAAAGGCTCAGTGGCTGCTCTTTTGAGGGTGAACTTTAGGAAGATGGGTGGGTGCAGGACTGTTGCTCTTTTCCAGGTGAAAGCTGATGGTGGCTTGGGTTTAGATAGAGGTGGTAAGAAGTCATTCATTTAGGAAGTAGTTCTCCTCTGGGGAAATTTTGCCCCCCAGGAATCTTTGACCAATGTCTGGGAGACATTTTTGATTGCCACAACTTAAGAGGTATTGGCATCTAGTGGGTAAAGGCCAGCAATGTTATTTATGCTACAGTGAACAGAGCAGACCCCCACAACCAAGAATGATCTGG
This sequence comes from Manis javanica, assembly GCF_040802235.1. Classification (NCBI taxonomy): domain Eukaryota; kingdom Metazoa; phylum Chordata; class Mammalia; order Pholidota; family Manidae; genus Manis; species Manis javanica. The sequence goes on along the minus strand of NC_133174.1, from coordinate 128,305,084 downwards.
CTCAAAATATCAATAGCATCAAGGTTGAGAAACCCTGCTCTAGGAATATATTTTTGTAGAGAGAGCTGACAAAATTTGCTGGTGGGTTGGACATGCATGTAAGACAAAGAAAGGAGTCAAGGATCTCGGGTCTGAGGGACTAAGTGAATGGCAGTCCCCTTTACTGACATGAGGAAGCCTCGGGGAAGAAAGGTTTGGATGAGAGTGATCAAGAATTCAGTTTTGAACATGTTAATTTTGAGAAGCCAGTTACTTGGCTAACGATTCTTTAGAAGAGCCTGAGAAGGAGGAGCCAAAAAGGAAGAATAGGAATCAAGAGAGTCCTGGTCAGAGAAGCATGTGCGGGAAGTGTCTCAAGGGTCATTGAGAATTGCCTGTTGGATTTGGCTACATGGAGATCATTGGTGATGAGGACACACGTGGTGTCAGTGGAGCGGTAGAAATGAAAACAGGGTTGGAGCAGGTTCTTGAATCAAACTCTGCCTTCCTGTCATTTCTGCCCAGCAGCTCTACCTCTATGTGGCTTTGGAAGGTCATGGAGAAGCTTGTACTCACAGATATGGTAACAACTACCCAACTCTTGCTGTCCTGTGTTATAGAGAAGGGAACCGAGGCCTTGTATTGACTGTGGCTTTTATTTTCTGTATTCTGAAACTTTGCCATCTTGGGGCCTTGTGACCCTGGAGGGGCTGCCCCTCACACGGTTAGCCACTTCCTAGGGAGAATAGACAAATTGCCTTGGAGTGTGCCTTTCTTATGCAAACCAATCAGTCCAGAGCCCACACCCCCAAGGCCCTCCTTTAGGGGGCTCTCATGCTCTGGGGTGCTATCCACCTACCCTCATTACCTGGGGCCAGGTACCAGACAACTAAAGGCAGCCTGTATGCTTTTGAACCTGCTGAAATGATTACAGCTTAGCCTATCCTAAACCTGCTTACCTTATGTCACCTGTTTTCTTTCCATAGAAACCCCATTAAAGGCTCTTGCTCACATTTTCCTTTCACTCCTGACTAGCCCCAGTGCTTCCCCATGTGGCCCTACATGGTGTGGCTGCCTCCTGGAGCCAAATAAACTTCTTCCTTTCTGACGATCACTTCCGTATCTGCATTGCTCACCACACTTGAATTCAACGAATCCTGGGTACCATTAAACAGGCCCCGAGTGGTAACTGTCTTGCTCATGGTCACACAGGTAGTGATAGAGCCACTTCTGGAATCTATATCTCCCAAAATACAGACATATGCTCCTTGTTTTACCCCATATAAGTTGCTTTACAAATAAACAGCGCAGAGATGTTGGTCTCAATAAAGCACACTAAACATTGGAAATCCTGTCCAATCTTTTCATGGAGAATAAAAATTGGTAACTCATTCTTTGACAGGTTGTATGGATGAGAAATAGAAGGAAATGTAATAAATTACAGTGGTGATGTCAGAATTGTAGCATTGGAAGCCCTTAGGGGAAATAAAAACAACTATAAATGATTATATGCTTCTCCCAGACCACTCGCTACTATAAAATGGCACTATTGCGTGCAGAGCATCATCCTTACTTGTCAGGAGAGTGCCACCTGAAATTATTAGTGAGTAAGGTTATAATTGTACGTTTGTGGTTTAAAAATGAGTAATACGCTTGTCATTTTTCTCTGCCTCCTCTGCCTTCATTAGTCATCTGTATTTCAGGAGTGAAACTGGCTGTCAGTGTGGGTCTGCTTTCACTCTAGGGCTTGGGAGGCAGTGGCTGGCTCACAGCCCATGCATGGGGCCAGGGAGGGCTCTGTGGCTGCCTCAGGGGCATATCCCAGAGGAACTGAGCTAGGGCCCAAGCACACCTTGGAGACCTCCCTGGAACCTGAAGCAATGTAGCTTGAAAACAGAGATGCTTTCCCTTTAGCTAGAAGCTGCTGGTTTTGGTTGATGGTTCAATAAATGGTGTTAGCTGTGGAGACCCATGCAAGCTCATTGTTCAGTAGGGGCTACAGTGTGATAGTTAGGAGCATGGGCTCCAGAGCCAGACTGCTTGGATTCCAGTCCCAGATCCTCTTATTGGCTGTTTGACCACAAGAAAGTTACTTAACATCTCTGAACCTCATCTTCCTTATCTATAAAATTGAGGATGATACTACCTGCCTCACAGGGCTACTGTGCAGATTAAATGAGCTGGTAGTATAATTCAGCAATTAGGAAGAGGACGTGGAAGCCAGACTGCCTAAATTCAAATCCTAGCTTGACCACTATTGCTAATTTCTCTCAAGAGCCAAAGGCAGCATGAACTACAAGAGTTGCAGACCCCATGTGCTTCAGAGTTCACAAGAACAAGATTGCTCGGAGAGCTGGGGACTCAAGGAAGGCATCACAGAGCAGATAGGCCCTGGGGATGCTGTGCACATTGGTGAAGAGCAGCTCGGCCGTGGGGTCTACCAGAACGAGGTTTGAACCCCTGCTCAGCCACTTGTTAGCTGAGTGACCTTGGACAACTTGCATCATCTATCTGTGCCTCAGTTTCTCTGACTGTAAAGTGGGGATGATCACAGTGCATCCCCAGGAGGATTAAGTGAAGTAGTACTCGTACAGTGCCTGGCATGCAGTTTGTGCTCAGTAGATGAAGATGTTGTTCACTAATTACTACTCATCCTCATCGTTGCAGTGAATGCAAGGAGTAACCCTTATTATTACCAGGCAGAGTGCAGATTGCCCATGTGAAAGGGAGGCAAGGACTTGGGTGCTCTGAGAGGGAGAAGTGGAGATAAGGCCAAGGGCCAGAGGTAGGGAGCTCCCTGTGGAGTCCTGTGGTGATAAGCACAGGCAGTCTACTGTAGTGGGAGACATGGTTTAAGGTACAGATGAAGGGCATTGGATGCCAACTTCATTTTTATTTTGCTGGCAATAAAGACTACAAATCATTGAGTAGGGGATCTACAGGGGTTTTCAGGAAGATTCTTTCATTTTGCGTACATGTCAAAGGCTCTAAAACTAGAGTGGGTCCAAGGCTCCTTTTCCATCTGTCTCCTCCTTTGGGGATTCTCCCTGTTTCCTAGTATATGCGCTTCTGTAAAGGGACAATCTGCTGCTTGCATCTGGCCATGCAAGATACCCACTACCTCCCTCAGGAAGCCTTCCTGATTCTCCCAGCTGCCATATGTACTCCTGGCCTCCCCAGCACTGTAGCCTACAGAGACTCTTTTCTCAGCTTACCTGGTGGAAAACCCTGGGGAGCTCCTGGGGGATCTGGACTGTGCCTTGATTTTCTCTAGATTTCCCACTCCCAGGCTCAACTTAGTGCCTTGTACCAAGGAGATGGTATGAAGAGGTTGGGATGCTAGAGGAAGCAGGAGAGGGGGTGCCTCATTGAGCAAGGAGTGGGCAGTGATTGTGGGAAGGCAGGGAGGTGTCACCTTGAGCATCATGGGATATAGTGTATGTGGAGGTGGAGGGGCAGGGTGGCTGTCTCCCCTCTTATGGCTGTGCTTCTCATCTAAGAAATGATAGCAAGAGGACATAACTCAGAGGGTTGCATGCCTTTCTGGATAGTGATGGGCTTCTTGCCAAAGGGAAGAAACCCCTGCTTCAGTTTCTCTGAAAATACCTGTGAGTTGGGAAGTGCTTTTCCTACTTTTCTAAGTAGCAGAACACTTTATTCAAATGAAATTTTAGACTATGGCCAATAGATAGCTAGAAAGACAGAACTAGGTGATAGATAGGTAAGAGTGACTTTGAACAAGACACACTCTGTCTTAATCTGGATTTCTCAACCATTGACATTTTGGACTGGATAATTCTTTGCTGAGTGGGACTGTCCTGTGCATTAGAGGTTGTTCAGTAGCATCCCTGGCCTCTGCCCACTAGATGCCAGTAGCATCTCCCCTGCCCAGTTGTACAACCCAAAATATCTTCACACACTACCAAATGTCCCTGAGGGGGGCAGGGGGAACTGTCCCCGGTTGAGAAGCACTGGGCTAAATGGTCTCTGTTGCCTCTGTTTTGAAATTTTTCAGTATTTAAAAAGTGTTCTGAATGGTTAGTCCTATGCAGTCCTTAACACAATGTCAGGCACATGTTAATTTCTCAGTTAATGGTAGGTGTTGTTATTGTTACATGCTTCCCTTTAGTAGTACTTACAGCTCGGCTGTTCCCTATTTTAATACAGTGGCTCATATTTTTAATGTCCAATTTGGTAGCGTATCTCATCTTGGGAAGCAAAAGGTCTACTTTGCTTTCTCATTAGCAGTGCTCAGGGGATTGTCGCCATTGGTAATCAGGTGGTTGCCATGGCGGAGGTGGAGCGTGGTCAGTCTGTACCATTCTCTCTCCTGCTGTATGTTCTTCAATTTGGCCTTTCCTGTCCTCAATAATGTTCCCCCTAGTGTGCTTTTTCTCGCTTCTTGGTTAACTAGACACAGTGCAAAAGGGAACTTTTTTTTCCACTCCCCATTTTCCTTTCTTTGCCAGCTGGAAGCAACGGGATCCAGCCTGCAGAACAGCTCTCAGCATTACTTCAGATTGCTTCCACTGAAAGACCATTAAAGTCAGCTTTTAGGTTCACAACGAGAAGGGGCTTTTGCCATTTTAGTATTAATAGTCAAGAAAATGCGAAACAATATTCGTGGCAGGACTTCAACTATGAGACTAGACAAATCCACAATAGAATTATTATAGTCTGTCGTATATTAATTACCCCAAACAAGCTGGTCTTTTGGGATAAGTGAGAAATATTTGTTTGTGTATTTTCTTGATCTAGGAGGAAAAATACGAATGCAAAAAGAGTATGTTAGACATGAGCAAAAAAAAAATAAGGATATTAATCTTAATGCCATAATATAAGCATCCCAATATTCTGGAACTTGTACATTTTTAGTGAAAATTAGCAATGATCACTCATCACTCATCCTTGTTAAGATTTCAGAGTAGCCCACGATCAGAGTGTGGCTGCTTTTGTTGTCTGCTGTTGAAATAGTTTTTGTATGAAGTGCTATGAAATGAACATTTGAGAACACTTCTCTTTAGACCCCCACATAGGGCCTGGCACCTAGTAGGTGCTCAGTAAACTTTTGTTGAATTGTATCAACAGAAATGACCCTGGAGATCTGTGCATTTACTCACTGAGTCAAAGGGCACCTCATGAGTTTTAAAAATGGGAGTGACCTGGTGTACCCACTCTATGTCATACCATATTTAAGTTACTTGAATAATTTATTTGAAAAATATTTGTTAAGCTCCTATTATGTGCCAGGCATACGCAGGGAGAGGGAAACCGAGCCGACACAGTCTCTGCAGTCCTAGAGTCAGCATTCTAGGGAAGACAGACAAGCAAAAACACTGTAAAAAAATAAACAAGTCAATAAGAAATGCTGTGAGAAAAACAAGTAATTGAGCTGAGAACTTAGAAGTCATTCAACTCCAGACAACAGAACATTCTCAAAATAGTAGCTTAAATATGTTTCTGGACCATGAAAGAAATCTAGAAGTGAGCCTTTCAGGGTAGATAGAGTGTCCTTAGGACACAGGCTCCTTCTAGTGTCCTGCTTCTCCAGCTCCTCTGCTTTTAGAATGGAAATTCCATCCTTAAGGTGTTTTCTAAAGATCCCCCCTCCCTCCTTCCCTTTCTTTCTTCTAGAGCTATCTAAGGAGCACTTACTATAGGTAAGGCACTGTTCTAGGTGCTACTGATATATATTAAGAACAAAAGAAAGATCCCTGTCTTCATGTAGGGCATTCTAACAAGGTGAGACAGATAAGAAATAAGTAGATGACATAGATCATGCTTTACATAAGATTGAGGAAGCATCATAGGCATAATTGTTACGGATTTTTATTGTGTCAGCACATGCTGAGGGCTACACGGGCAGGACAGACGGGACAGCCCTGGAGGATGCCAAGGCAGGGGAGAGCTGGCAGAAGGCTCCAGCAATGTGGGAAGGCTCCCTCGCCGCTCCTCCCCAGCCTAAGCCCGCTCCATGCTGGGCACTCTCCCACAGTAAACTCAAACTCAGGAGTTTTAAACCATGTCCTACAGGCAATGGGACATCAGCAATGGCTTTTGATCAGAGAGGTGACATGGTGAGAGGGGCGCCTTAGGACAATTCATCTGAACATGCTGTGCAGAATGCATTAAAGAAGCCGGTTAATTCCTAATGGCCAAAAGGTGTAGACAACCCAAACGCCTATTGATAGATGAAGGGATAACCAAATACAGTCTAGCCATGCAACGGACTCTGATTTCATAAACAAGCATACGGTCCTGATGTGTACTGCAGCGTGGATGAACCTTGACAACATGATGAAACTTGAAATCATTGTATTGAATTTGATAGCCCTATGCCCTGACCCAGGAACTGGCATTTAGGAAGTACCCAACAGCTGTCTAGTTGTTGAACAGAACTGGCTCAGGCTTAAATACTTAGCATTTAATCCTCAGCACGGGGTTTGAACCCATTCACGTCATGTTCTTCGGTAGTGTGAACAGGTGGGTCCAATATATCGATTTTGTACATGCACATTTTTTTCTACACTGCCCTACAGTGTTAATAAAATAGTGCTGTACATTGAAATTTTAGATAATTATGTTTTCTAAAGCAGACCCACTTGCTTAATGGAGTTTACTTCAAGGTAAAACAGCTCAGAATCTCCAAGACAAGTCATTCGACACACAGGGCTTTCTTTCTGTGCCTATGAATTTTCTCTCGTTTCCTTTTGTAAGCCCACTTCCAGTTATCTAGGCCCTGAGGCCTTGGATGGAGACCTGAACTCTCTGCTCTTCCTTAAGGAGTTCATGATTAAGTCACCTGATGACTTGCCATCTAAGGTTGTAAAGCATTAGTTATTTAAATTAAGTGCATGTTAGGAGAATCTGAAGTCAGCTTTGTTTTGCCTAGAGACATCAACAAATCCGAGAATATTAGAGCCCGAAGGGCCCTCAGTCATCCCTGGCTCAGTCCCCTCATTTCCCAGGAAGAGGAAATGGAGATTCAGAGTGGTGTCAAACAGTTAGGGGCACTGCCATCTGACTCCCACTCTAGAGCTCTTTCTACTTTATCATGTTGCCACGTATGTGACACATAAAAGCGCTTTACACCAAGTGTAAGGAATGGGGAATGGACTCTTACTCAAGAGCAAAGAGGTGATTAATTAAAATTTAACCATGTCTTGAAAATAATAAGCCAAGTGTAGTCAACCCCAACCTAGTTTGAAATAACATCTGCTATTGAGTGCTTATATTTTATAGTAGTGTTTTTCCACTTGGATGTTACCAGCTACCATTGCAAAATGCACAAAAGGCAAGTATACTTTTCTCTTTTTTATTCCTGAAAAAAAACCATTAATGATTCTAATAAGGCAGCAGTGTTATGTAGCCAAGAGAGCATAGGCTTTAGAGTCATGCGGCTTGGCTTTGAATCATAGCATCATAACCTCCTAGCTTTGTGAGCCTTTCATACGAACCTTCTTGGAGCTGTTGGAGAATCTCCCAGATATATTTTCACACACTTGAAGAATGTGAGAAGGGCTGGTGGTGGGGAGCTTTGTCTGGGGTTCTTGAATGTCACTGAATTCCACTAGGTCTCTGTGGCTGAGCGTAGACAGTGGTGATGATAATTTGCAGCCATGTTGGTGACTACAACCCTTAGGGAAACTTGCTTCTAGTTGGCATTACATGTGAACATTTCCTTTTGCTTTCATGTTTTACTACTATTCAGGAAGCCATATTAAGTTTTTTTTTTCCTGGACCTGGTCTAAAATGAAAGGAAATGCACATGTGCACACACACATGCAACTGCTACATAATTAAATAATTACCTCATGAAATACATATTGTGCTGTGTGCAAAGCATCCCCTGGGGATGTGTTTTAATGAATGATAATGAAAAACAAGTGAAGAAGAGGAAGATGAAAATAAGAAGAAGGAATGAAAAGGAAGAGGATTGTGGTGCCGATGGCTGCCATTTATCAGGTACTCACTGTGGGCCCTCCATGGACGGGTGCTGTGTAAGCATCGTCTCACCAGATCCTCACAGCTGGCCTATAGGGTAGGTACTACTACCATCTCCCTCTTACACTGAAGAAATTGAGGCCCAGTAAGGCTGAGTAATTTGCTGAGGGTCACACAGCTAGCAGCTAGTAGAGCTTGGACTTGAACTCAGATGTGACTGGCTCCAGGGCCCAAGTTTTAGCAATCTTTTGTAGGGATTAAAAAGGCAGTATAGTGACTGCTAATGAGTAAAGAGTTTCTTTTTGGGATCACAAGAATATTTTTAAATTAGACTGTGGTGAAAGTTGCCCAACTCTGAATTAATGCAAGAAATAATTGGATTGGATACTTTAAATTGGTAAATTGTATATTCACACATGTGAAGGATGTGAAGTATTGTGTATTGGTAAATTGGCATGTATATTACATCTCAAAGCTTTTACTATAAAAAGGTAGGGTAACTTGGTTGTTAATTTTAATTGAGAGCTTACTCTACATTGTTACATAGCAAAGTAATGCTAAGAGTTTTACAAATTTTATTTACTGTCCTAACAGCCTTGTGAAGTAGGTGTACCATAGTCCCCATTGTACAGATAAGGAAATAAAGGCTCAAAGAGACCAAGACGCTTGCCTGAGTTTATGCATCTAATATGCACTGGAGCCAAGACTCAACTCCTTGTCTATTTGACTCTAAAGCTTGTGCTTTTTCTGTCTCCTGAAACAAGATAGAGATTGGTTTCTATTTTGATATCAAAGAAATATGGCCCAGGTTTTATTGGTCTTAGACTTTATAATCATTTCACGTACGAAATGGTCATGGAATAAACGTTTGTTGCGTTACTGCCCCATCCCTGTTCACGTGTGTTATTGGTCCATGTAGATGAAGCTGGTGAGGGTGGGGATGTCGTTTACCAATTTAATGATTAAATTTTAATATGTGAGGTGTTAGCTGGAGACTGACAAAGTCTGCATGTCTGAGGAATTAGAATGGGGAAAGTGTATTAGCCGTTCATTGTGCTCATTTTTGGCAGTCCTGGGCCATTTTATTTTAAATGTACTGTTCCTTTTGGGTGTCTGTTTTGTTTCTCTTATGTAAACTTTCCCCATTTATGACACGCAGCAGTGTGTGTTTTTTTCTAGAAATAGATAGCATTCATAAACTGAAGCGGTTCCACTGGGGAGATTTTCTGTGGCACTGCAACAGAACTGTCTTGGCAGAAATACTGAGATCCTGTGAAAGAGAGTTAATATTGATATACTTTAATCAAAAATTTCTGTTTAGAAGCAATAAAGTTCATTGTTAGGCAGCCTCAGCTCTGTCCTTATCCTTCCTGCTAAAAACATCTTTCATCTTTGGAGTACGATATCGTAACTACATAACTGTATTTCCAAATTTTCTTTCTCTAGTACTAAAAGAGAACTCTTTATTTTTTTAAAAATAGACAACTTTATTGGGGAATAATTGACAAATACAATCATATATACTTAAAGTGTACAATGTAATGAGTTGATATACATGTACATTATAGAATGATTGCCAAGATCAAGATAGTGAACCTCACATTATCTTAATTAATTATATTAATGAACACTCACCTCACATAGTTACCATAGCTAACTCCTTTTTGTTTGTGATGAAAATGTCCAAGACCTACTCTTGGCTACTTTCAAGTATACAGTACTGTATTATAAATTGTAGTCACTGTTCTGTGCATTAGATCCTCAGAACTACCTCTTACACCTGAAGTTTTGTATCCTTTGACCTATTATCTCCCTATTTCCCACCCCTCCACCCAACCAATCCCTGGCAACTACCATTCTACTCTGATTCTGTGAAATCGGCCTTTTCACAAGAGGGCTCTTTTGAGGGTTGTAATGGCACTGAGCTTCCCCTGGGGTTCATTTTGTTGCATTGGTCCCCAGAGCAAACCTTTGCAGACTCGCTTGTGAGGGTTCACTCCGGCAGGAGGTACCTGCCCCTGACTGCCTCCTGCACCCTCCTCTGCACTTTTGCTCAGGCTGTTCTCCCACACTGGGGTGTTCTGACTCTCTCTCTCCACTCCACCCCTGCCATTTGAGATCTGACCAATCTGTAGCAGTCAACATTTTTCGTCTGAAGGCAACCGAAGCTATTCTTGCCATTTTCAGCAGCAGGTGTTACAGTGCTGTTAATTAGGTACTTAGAGAATCGCTGGGGTGGGTGGCCATGGGGCCTCTAAGCTGGGTTTCTAGGAATGATGCTCAGAACAGCACCACTAAACTGGCCCACCAAAGGGCATCACTTCTGCTTTCATACCCAGGGAGGTGGGGCAGCAGGCGGCACCCTCGGAGCCCTGGAATTTAGGACACGTGAAGCTGCAGTCCGGGGTGTGGGGGCCACCGCCACAGCCACTGCACTTGCTGCTCACCATCCACAAAGCCAACGACTAGACGCCGGAGCATTGCTGTGCAGTACTCCATTCTCCACACTGTGGCTTGTGGCAGTAAACCTAAAAACCACAACTGTGGAAGATGTAGGAGGATGACCTCTGCTTCCCTCTTGTCTCCCAGATATAAGAGCATAGAAAAATCAACAAATGAATCAATATGTGTGTGAATGTACACACATAAATACATGTACACGTAGATTTCAAATAGGAATATAAATGATGTAAGTGGAAATATAAATATTTCTACATATTTATATAAAAGTATATGTAGCTTATGTGCCAGGCAGTGTTCTGAACTCTTAACATGTATTCACTCTGTTAACCCTGTCAGGTAGACACAATTATTGCCACCATCTTTTACAGGCACAAAGATTAAGCAACTTGCACAGATTGTAAGCATCTTCACCCACCAGACACATTTTATTACCTTCCCCCCACCCCCACACTCCTAGAATAATGTTTTGCCCAGATGCTCGATAAATGTTTACTGAATTAATTGAAGAGAGGTGTGTGCCATTGGGAAACTATCTCCCCGTCTTTGGCCTTTTGTGTTCTTTGAGAAATGAAGGGTGTGGACTTGATCTCTAAGTTCCTTCCGGCTCATAAACCTGAGGCTCCTTGGGTTGAGCTGCAAGGAAGAAATGAGACAATACGGTAGGGGAAACACAACAGTGTTCTTATTCTCTTGACAGTGTTAGAACTGGGTGGGTCCTGGGCATCTGTCCTGTTCTGGAAGATGGGACCAGCTCCCCAGTGCTGTTAACAGCCAACCCAACAATGAAAAAGGCTCCCAGCTGTCAACACATGTCACATGCCTTCAATACCAAGAAAAGTGTAAGAATCCTAAGATACAGGCAGGGCACCTATAGTGCTTTTGGATGAGGAAGATGGGATGAAGAATAAAAGAATGTATGGGGGGTGGGGTGGGAGAAGACATACCCATGCCTTAGATGCCATTCTCCTGTTAATTAATTTTAGAGGAGAGAAAACTGAGACTCAGAGTGGCCCCCTAGGAACTGGCAGAGCCCAGACTTGCATCCGCATTCCTTTACTTTCACCACCTCACCATAGGGTTCTCGTTAATTAAATGAGAGACTATTAGGTATTCAATAAAATGATAGCTGTCCCTACTGCTGCCTCTCCTCCTTGTCTTCCTTTCCATTGCTGTTGTTGTCCTCGTCATTGTCGTTGCCCTCCTCCTCCTCTTGTTCAGTGACCTTATGGCAGTTTACATATTCTGTTTTGAGGAACAGAGTATTTGTTCGTGAATGAAATCTCATCTTCTCCGTGTGCTGGAACCCCCAAAAGAGGAGAGGTGACATCAAAGGCACAAAATCATTCCTCTTGCATCTCCTTCCCTCTCTTTCCTCCCTTGCTCCATCTTTCTCTCATTCTTCAGTTAATTCTCTAAATATTTATTTTAAACTCTCCTTCCCAAGATTCACAGGAGATTCAGACTTAGCCCTGGCAGATGGCCTGACAGGCCAGCTTTCCTAACCTGATCTTCTCTTCGCAGCAGCAAAGGATAAATATTTCACGATCAGCATATTTTATCGATGGCCTAAGGCTTTCTGATTATTTTCCATCTGTGGGGCCTAGTTTATTTTGTTATCTTGGCTTTTTCAGAGGTTTCTTTTATGTAATGTATTCATGACAAATAACCAGTTGCTTTTGTTTCAAGGAAGGCCATCTTAGAGGAGTAAGTTGCAGTATGCTTTTCCTCCTGCAGCCATAATTTTAGGTGTTATAAAGGCTCATCTAGAAGCATTACTCTAAGGGGCCAAGTGCCCCTTATGATAGTGCCTAGCCTGCACCTCTCTATTGGTCATACTTTGTTGTGCTTGTCAATTGACTTGTCCGTGCCCCTCCTCTTCACTCTGCTGTGTATTCCTTAAGGGTAGCACTGCATCTTAATCACTTTTATATCTCCGGGGTCTGCTATATATTAAAAGTGGAATAACAGTGCAAAAATAATATGGCCTCTGCACAAAGATAATTTACAAGTTTCTGAAGCCTTCTGGAAGTATCCTGAGGCTTGAGTTCCTCATCTGTTCAGCAGGTGCAATGGTAATTTTACAGAGTTGCTGCTCTGGGACTCTTGTTTCCCTCCTGCTGGCTTCTTCTCTGCCTTCTTGGGCTCCTCCCTGTCCTTCAGGGCAGTGATTGCATCGGCAAATCCAGGCTCCCTCACACTTGGCAATAAAGAATTTAGAATCTGTTTAAAAGAATGTCCAAGCCCCGTTTACCTCCCCGTAGCAGCTCTCACATATTTTCATTAGTAGCTTTAGAGTCCTAATTGGATCTTAGAAGTTGCCTTCTTTGCTTACACATTGTCTGAGCCTGAGTCCCGTAACGTGATTCATTAAAATATTTAAATCAGCAACCAAAAACAATAATGAGGATAAACATCTCAGAGGCCCAAATCGATTATCCATGCTCCCATTCCGTCTATAAAGGCTGGCTCTTCATCCAGACCTAACAAGTTTGTAAGTGCCGGGGCCATACAGCCATTGTCAGCAGGAAATCACAGAACTCTGGGCTCCTACAAGCAAAGCCCAAGCTTGCGTTTAGAAATCTGTGGCACTGCAATTGAACACACTCCCATCCAAGGTGTAGTGAGAGTAGCTGACAAAGTGGATGGCCCTGGGGAAGTCACCAAACTTGTCTGTGGCTCCGTCTTCTGTCCCACTGACAGATGAGCATCATCAGTCTTGAGAACTCTGTGGAGTTGCCGGGGCAGCTTAAGGGCTCCTCTGTGTAAGGCATGGGCTGGGGTCAGCTGGAAGGGGCTTCCCACGCACAGGAGGGATTTATCTTAGGATGGCTGCACAGTCACAGATCTCGCATTGGAAGTGTAGGTTTGCTGTAGCTCCAGTTTCCAAACACGCAGGGTCAGCATCCTCGTGCAGTGTCATGTACATTGCTTCTGGAATCCTGCTATCGCCACTAGAAGTCAACACAGTGCTTCACCTTGATGCGTACTAAGCATGCCATACATTTTTACACAGTAGAAATGATCTTGAAGAAGTGAATAAAAATCACACAGTCATACAGCAACTCATATTTACTTGAGGGAAGTTTACTTTTTGCAGCAAACCTGTGGTGAATTATTTAATAAAGGAAAATGTCCTTTTGTAAGAGAGAGAATCTTCTGAACTCTCTCTTCTATAAGTCTAGGTTCTTTTATGTAATTTTTTCATACAGCCCGTGATGTATTCTAAAGTAATGTGAAATAATGTGCTCTAATATATTCTACAAAGATAATGTAATTTAAATATTTAGGAACTAAAAAGCAATTATTTAGTAATTGCTCCTGTTTATTTGCGTGCTAACTGCTTCAGTGCTGTATCTCATTAGATTCGCACTACTTGACAGATGGCATGAAGGTGGACTATAGTGATTTATGTTGTATAGAGTTTGGAACCTGAGTCGTGGGGAGGGGAGGGAACATAGAGGGTCTCAGGTACAGAGGAGGACCCTGTGGTCCAAAAGGGGAAAGCAATTTCCCTTGAGTCACTAGGCAAGTTAGTGGAAAGGCCTGGAGTAGATGCAGGCACCCCAGTTGCCAGCCCAGTGCCTGTTCCCTGCACCACCCTGTGTCTACTGAACACAGCACCTCTTGATCTGTGGATGCCAGCTCTTTGTAGTTGCAGGTTCAGGGATGAATCAATCAACAGGTTTAATTATTTAAAATGTCCAGTAGTGCTGAGTGCAATTCCTTTTGTACCTGAGAACTGTTCAGTGTATAAGGATGGGCCAGATAGGGAATCCTATTGCAAAACAATGGGATACTAAACTTGGTAAACTACAGTAAAGAAGAATAAAGAGTTTAAAATGGAAAAATATTGTAAGAAGTAGAAAATCATACAGGACACAGTAACAGGCCCAATGTAACTTAAACCAGGGTTGGGCAAACTTTTTCTGTAAAGGGCCAGATAATATGTATTTGAGACTTTGCAGGCCACATGGTCTGTTGCAACTACTCAGTTCTGCCATTGTAGTACCAGAAAAGCCATAGACTGTACAGAAACACATGGCCATGTTTGTGTTACAGTAAAACTTTATTTACAAAAACAGTGGCAGGCTGGATTTGGCATATATGAGAAATCCTTTTGTGTGGCAGGAAATGGCCAAGCCCAAGTTAGGGTAGTACCGTCCAATGTTGCCCAATGTCCCTGCTTACCCTTGGATGTGCCAAAGGCCATTCTCGGAGGGTATTCATTACTGACAGACTAGCTATTAAGTTTCACTATTCTTTTTAGAAACCCAGCTTAAGAGGTATTTTGAGCAGTGACGTCACATCAGCTAACACATATCTCAGTGGTAATGGCAAGAAGCCGTAGGCTTGGCCTCACCAAATGTCAGGCCCTACAAACTGCTCCTCTGAACTTAGCCATCCTCCCTGCCCCCATTGTTCTCCCTGTTTAGTCAAAAGTATTTCTGAATAATGATAATGGTAATCATGGTGGTTAACATTTTTTGAGGGCATTCTGTGTGTCAGGCAATTTACCTGATATTAATTAATATATTTTCATCATCAAATCCTCACAACTCTGAGGCAGATACTACAATCTCCCCAACTTTGCAGATGAGAAAATTGAGGCTCAGGACTTGAACAAGGTCAAACAGCAGATCCAAAGCCCCAGGCCAGGAGATGTTAAAGTCTGTGCTCTTTGTCATTCTACCAGACTTCCATCTCTGTCCCATGTTCTCAAGGGCACAGGGAGCCTGCCTTCCAAAGTAGTCACAATCTCCATCTTCATCTGAATCTGAGTCTGAGAATATTTTCTCACTTCTTCCTCCCATGCTGCTCCTGTCTGTCCTTGAGTTTAAGTCTCAGGCCTGTGATATTTTGCATTCGGATTGCTACAGTGGCTCCTGAATGGTCTCCTTTTAAAAAGGTCTATTGAGATAGATTTCACATACCATACAAGTTACCTACAGTCAGTTTTGGAACATTTTTATCCCCTCAGAAAGAAGCCCCTAACCCTTTAGCTATGGTGCCACTAGCCCCTGGTACCCCACCCCCAGTCCTAGGCAACCACTAACGTACCTTCTGTCTCTCCAGCTTTCCGTGTTCTGGACTTTCATATACACAGATTCATTTGGTATGTGGTCTTTTGTGACTGGTTTCTTCTGTTTAGCATAATGGTTTCAAGTTTCATCATGTTGTCAAGGTTCATCCACATTGCAGTACACAGCAGGACCGTATGCTTTTTTATGGCCAAATCATAGTCCATTGCATGGCTAGACTGTATTTGGTTATCCCTTCATCCATCAATAGACGTTTGGGTTGTCTACACCTTTTGGCCATTAGGAATTAACCATCTTCTTTAATGTATTCTGCACAGCATGCTCAGATGAACTGTCCTAAGGTGCCCCTCTCACTATGTCACTCCTCTGATCAAAAGCCATTGCTGATGTCCCTTTGCCTGTAGGACATGGTTTAAAACTCCTGAGTTTGAGTTTACTGTGGGAGAGTGCCCGGCATGGAGTGGGCACTTAGGCTCGGGAGGAGCAGCTCCCACATTGCTGGAGCCTTCTGCCAGCTCTCCCCTGCCTTTGCATCCTCCAGGGCTGTCCCGTCTGGCCTGCCCGTCTGGCCCTCAACATGTGCTGCTGCACCTCAGGAGGAAGGTGCGTCTCTCTGGATCCGATTTCCTTTGTAGGACTGGGAGCCCCTTGAGGTTAGGGAGCAAGTATGACTCAGATTCATGATCTTGAGTGCCCTGTCATTTGTTTGAGGCATTGTGATGTGCCAGGCCCTCTACTAGGTCCTTTATGTGTTAACTAACAAGGCAACTCATCAGGGTAGGTGCAATTATGCCAACTTCATAGATGGGGAAACAGACTCCCAAGAGTGTGCGTAACTTGTATTTTGTGACTCAGTAGGTACCTGATAGAGCTCATGTCTGTGGCCTCCACTGTTCATCATTCCGAAATGCTACGCTGACCAGGCCTTCTTTTTCTCTTCCTAGTCCCCCTCTTCCTCCTCTTTCTCTACCCACCTTTGTCGTGATGTATCATCACTGTCATTCTGCAGATGAGGAAATGAAGTCTCCAACAAGTTAGGTGTCTTCTCCAGAGTTACATTCTTAGTAAATGATGAAGCAGGGACTTTAAAATTAGAACTTCTGTCTCTAAGCACATTTTAATTTTCCCCAACTGTACCGTGGCATTAGTGTATGTTGCGGCCTCAGTGAGCTGTTTGATGATGATAATTATCATGTTATAAAACAGTAGGGAGGAGAAGACGCACATACATAAACAACTAGCAGAAGTATAAAATACTGGATTGTGGTGAGGATTATAAATGCCCTTGAAATTTGAAAAACACTGTGGCAGCCTCAGCAATGAGGGGATACTGATGGAGGACCTCGAAGGAGGGGTGAGTTTAGAGAGGAGAGAGGTATAAAAAGAGAGAGAGGAAGAGATTAGAATCTACCTGAGGGGCCATTCTCCCAGTGCAGTCCTCCGCACTGACCCGCATCCCTGAACAGTCTGGGCACTGGTCTTAACCACCACTGGGATGGGTGTCACAATGAAAAAAATAGTTGTATAATATGGAACTGGGCACATGGCTTTGGAATGTGCTTATATTTCTCAACCAACAAGGGTATACATTTGGATGATGTCTTATCAGAATTACTTGAAGTTGTATTTGAAATACATTTGTCTTGGTGAATGTATCAATACCATTTTCAAGTGTAAGTTGTGGGAGAGTTCACAGAAGCAACCATCGATGCATCAAAGTATGAATTGTGCACAGACATAGTTACAGCATGCTCACCCCTGTAACAGGTCAGCCCTTCTCACCAGGGTATCAGCCCTGAGCCAAGGCCATAGCCTGTGGAGGTTCTCCTCTTTCCTTGTTTGGGCTGTGCATTGTGAAGCATGGAAACAGATAGCACAAGCCTCAGCTATTGACCCCCTTCAGGTTCAGAATAGCCCAGTGATAAGAGAGCATAAGCCTGTGGACTGCTCTGGCTGCCTTCTCCTGGGAGGTCCCCCAGGAGACCGCAAGGAAGGAAGACAGGTGATGGTAGATGCCTGGGCCTCTATTTCAGGGAGCCGGAGCTGGGGTGGAGGCCTACCATTGCTTGGGGCTCTGCTTTGCATTTTTCTCAGGAGCCTTTCTCTGTCCTCAGAACAATCCAGTTGTAACATCCACTTGAATTTCTGAAGAATCTCTCCTTCTCTGTGTGTTGAGTTTGTTATTTCCAGAGCACTGTTTTCTCCTCATGGTCAGTAACCCTTCTGTACAGTGTCGCAGAGTTGCTTCAGGAGGCACATCAGGCACATCTGGTGGTCTGTGCAGATATTAAACTGATTGTTTAAATTTGCATTTCATTTACTGTGGCTTTTAAGGGACTATCTTGAGGCCTTAATGTACTTCTTTTTCATTGCAAAAGTATTTTATATTTATTCTAAAGATTTTATACTTCCT
Source organism: Manis javanica (assembly GCF_040802235.1). Taxonomy (NCBI): domain Eukaryota; kingdom Metazoa; phylum Chordata; class Mammalia; order Pholidota; family Manidae; genus Manis; species Manis javanica. The sequence continues at coordinate 128,287,246 of NC_133174.1, read as the reverse complement.
CCAATTCTATTTTTTGTTCCCTAAGTATAATAGTTCTTTCAGGCTCTTGAAAGGCAAAGTAATACCCATTCCATCGAATATCCTTTTTCAAAATTGTAAATCTGTTTCTCACTTAAAAATACAATGCCATGTCTGATTAAAAACCAGAAATAGTAGAATATGTTTGTAACAGATGCTGTAGTTGGAATAGCAGTAAAATAAATTGCACTGGTTTTTAGGTATTTGCAGCAGCCTGTTCAATAGCTTTTGGCTTCAAGGATGATTAAAAACTACATTTATTGATTTCTAACCAAACCACAGTATTAATCTCTGGAGGCATAGTGGACTATTGGCTTCTTGTCAGAACAGCTTTGAGGAGAACATGGCCTTTGGTTTTAACGCCAGCTTCCTCAGGGGTCAGAGTTGGGTCTCTGAGTCCAGTGCATTTACATTTAGCAGCCAAGTTTCCCCAGTCTTGGTGGACTTGTTCAGTTTGAAAGGGCATGAGTCATGTTGGGGACCCGACAAACTCTGAATACCTCAACCTTAGAGAAGAGTGCTCCCCTTGCTTGATCTTTTGTTTGTGTCTTCCCAAGATGCTAAGCCATAGCAACTACCTTTCTTGGCTTGTGGTATGGTGGGAGAAGGGCAGAGGACGGATGGTAGCGTATCCATTTCTTCCACTTGGGCCAAGGCAGGAGGCTCACATATAAAGTCTACAATGGCTCTTTCATTTTTGTCATTCAAGAGATCACATCCCTGCACTGAGGCTTGGCCTGGAGCTTTTACTTTTCATGAAAGTGGGAATTACTACGATGCTTTTCAGTGTTCTTGGCTAGTGGAGAATCCAGTTGTTCACAGGTGTTCATACTTTCCAAAGGGAAACACACTCCCCTTCCTGTCCCTTGTGTTACAGCTCCCCTGAGAGGCTTCTCAGCTCGGCCCTTCCAATGCCATATTTCTGGGTGGTAGTCTACCTTTGCTGAACAGGCCACTTTCTGGGGTCTGGTGTTTTGACCAAATCCTAGTGTTGTTTATTGTCAGTGCTGTGCTGGGCCTCCCACCATTGTTCTGTCTGCCCATTACTCTCCCTCCCTGTTTCCTGTCTCCTTCTGCCTTCTGTCGCTCCCTGTCACTCTGTCCTCCACCTCTCCATTCTTTTCCCTTCTGAGTGCTAGCATGTCCTTACCGAGGTATGTCTTTGGTGGCTTTTCCTCACCTCCTTAATCTTCTGCTGTGTGTTCTTAGTACCTGGTCTACTGACCATAGTAAAGCTGTGTTCCAAGCTGGGGCCATCTGCTTTGCAAACCCTGCTCATGCCCAAGCTTTGTGTGTCACACTATGATGGGTTCCAGCCCCACAGGTATTTTGCCTCCCTGGCAGTTGCTGTGCGTGCATGTATGCATGTGGTTCTTGTCCCCAGTAAGGGGCAGAATGACCTGCAAGGCTATTGCACAGGAGTATGGATGGGCCCTCCTCCACTCAAATCAGCCTCTCAGTTGCTGCCAGTACTTTGGGTCATGATGGGTTATGATTCTGGACTTAGTGATCGAGGAGTAAGTTGTCATTTCATGACCAGAGGTCTTCTAATATAGCAATTTTCACACATTTTTGTTTTTTTGTTTTGTTTTGTTTTGTAGTCTTTTAACAGGGATTTAAAAAATCCTCTCTGAAATCTTATGCAAAGTCCAGCATTTCCAACAGGTCAGATTGGAGCTGCTGTGCTTGCAGTGTGGGTAGGAAATTCAGTGCATGCCTTTGTCCTGCCTCAGAGGTCGAGCAAGGGATTCCCCGAAGAGCACTGTGTATGGTTCTCTGGAGCAGAGTTTGACATACTTCTGGGCTGGGTCCCTTCCTTTCACTTCACAGGTGAGATTCAGAGATATGGGCACAGGGGAGGACATGGTACAGAAAGGCCCAAGGGTGGCAAGTTGAAGTAGTGGGCAACTAGGAGTCCAGACATTGGTTCTGTATGAACCAAAAGGGCCACCCTCGAGTCTACCTTTGTATCAGTATTTGGGCAGCTGTCTGGCCAGTCTTGGGGCTTAGGATGTAGAATCATTATTCCTTTTGAGGCAGAAAAGATCCACTTCACCACTATTCCCTATAAGCCTAGAGCCCCAACAGAACATCATGCTGTTCCATGGACAGCAGCTTGACAGGTTACCATGACTTTGATAGAGATTAATTAAGTATGATTTGTTCTTACCTTGCTATGACGTTATTGCCAACTTTTATTCTAAGAAGAGCGGCTGGGTCAATGAGCCCAGCCAGTGCGTATTTACCTGACTCATCTGGCTCTGCCATTCTAAGGCCAGGGCTCAGACGGGCTGTGCATGCAGGCACGGAGGTGTCAGAGGAAGCAAGGCAGGGAGCTGAGATGAGATCACCAGTCGTAGCCATGGGGACCTGGAGCCGCTCCGCTGTCTGTACTAGGTGGTGCAGAGCCAGGCTGTCAGGAAAGGGGCCCTGGGGCAAAGGCTGCCTCCGAGGGGAGGCCTCATCGACAGGGAGGCGAGGGGTAGCTCTGTGCTCTCTTCACACTCCTCTTCGTCTCACCACCCACTGCGCTCTGGGGTTGTGCGTGTGCTTCCTCAGACAGCCTGCGCAGCTGGCCGGATTCACTGTCAGTGTCCTGTTGCAAGCCCTTCTCTCTCTCACCTGGACTATCAGAATACAGCACTGATGTTTCTGCCTCCAAGCTGTTTGTTTATTTCTTTTTAATGTTATAGTGAAATGTACACACAGAAGGGTGCTTGTAACATATGCATGAAGATTAAAAATACTTAATTGTAATTAAAAAATAAAATGAACCCCCGTGTATCTACCATACAGCCTAGCAAACAGAATAATACTGTGTGTACTTAAAAAACATATCTGACAACCTTGTTGCATTCTCTTAGTAAATTCTAATAATTTGTAAGATTCTTTATTCTGTGTAATCGATCATATCATCTGCAAATAATGACATCTTCACTTCTGGCTCTTCAGTCCTTATCTCATCTTTTCCATTGTTTTGCCTTACTGCCCTGGTTAAAGATCTGCAGCACAATGTTGAATCCACTGGTTCCAGTGGACATTCTTCTTTTGCTCTGATTTTAAGTGGATTACTTGTAATATTTCACTATTGAGTTATGATGTTTCCCAAATATTTTGTATCAGGTTAGAAAAGCTCTTATCAAATTAGAAAAATTATCACCTATAGTAAGCTAATAGATTTTATGGAGTATGGATGTTGAATTTTATCAAATATATTTTCAGTATGTTTTGAGCTGACCGTGTATCACGGTGTTTTTTTTTTCCCCCTTTCTCCTTTAATCCTTTTAAGTGCTGCAATGCTTTATACTCATAGAATTTGTAATGTTAAAACCAACTTAAATTCTTGGAGTTAACCCAACTTGGTCATGATTTATTTTCCTTTGTGTATGTACATTGCTAGATTTCATTTGCTAATATTTTGTTTAGCATTTTTGTGTTTATGTTCACAAGTTAGACTAGTATGTATTTTTCTTTTCTCTATTATTCTTGTCTATTTTGGGTGCCAAGGTGAAAGTAGCCTCATAAAACGAGTTGGGAAATATTCTGTGCTTCTTTTTTCTGGAAGTGTTTGTATAACACTGGAATTATTTGGTTCTTGAATATTTAGTAAAACTTGCCTATAGAAATCCTCTGGGTCTGGCATTTGTTTCATGGGATGTTTTAAAATTTTTTGAATGGCTTTAGCACCATTCTTGAGCCTATTATAAAATTTGTGTTTTTCTCATAATTTGGATATTTCATTGATTTCTAAATGTATGGGTGTAAAGTTGCTCATAACAGTGTCTGATCTTTTTCTTCTCTGCTGCATGTGCAGCTATTTCCCTTTTAAGCTTACTGTTTATTTGTTCCTCTGCTCTCAGTAATACTCCTTTTTATTTAAAAGTACACATAATCACTCAAAACATGTCATCAAAACATGGTACTAGTCATATAATGATTTTCTACTGTTACAAATCAGAGGACTTTTGAGGCCCTTATGATCTAGTCCCAGAATAGCTTTCCATTTTTAAAAACCCATTTTCCTACTCATTACTTTGAGTTCCAGCCATACTGGAGTACTGTTGTTTCTCTTGGTAGAGTCTCACTTCCCATTAGCTAGTACCTTCATTTATGCTCTTCCCACCATTTGGACCACCCTTTCCTGCATCTTCATTCTTTGAAATATTCTTTGTTTCTCAAGGCTCATCTCAAATTCTGCCTGTTCCATGAGCTTTCCCCTAATTCTCCCAAACAGAATAGATATCTCCCTTCTCCTGTGTTCCCATCACATATTCCCCCAAACTTCCATAGTAAAGTATTATGTTTTTTTTTATATTTAATGGGTTGCATATATGTTTGCAAACTCCGGTAGGTGATCCTATTAAAGGGAAACCCCTGGCTTATTTATGCCTGCATTTGAAGAGCCTAGCAAGGAATGGTCCAGAATGTAAGTTCAGCTGAACTGAATTAAACTGGAATTGGACAGGCATTCATCCTTCGGCAAAATATAAAACTGAAAAAAGTCAATTGTAGGCCACATGGTGCAATCTAGGGTAATGTGAAGATATCCATACCTCTAAAACCTCCCTTTTCATCAACTGGCTAAAGTCTGCAAGTCCATTATTTGAGCTTCATTTGTCTGAATGTATTTCTTCCTTGCTGAAAATGCTACCTGGTTTGAGGAAGCAGAGGAGACCTTATCAGGCATTGAACAGCCCACCCCTGACAGTGAGTGCATTTGCTTGATCCTTTCCTAAGAGACATAGACAAGGAGCATCTCTTAAGTGGAATGAGGATGCAGAAAGGGATGGCTTGATGTACTCATAGTTGTTATGCTTTGTTTAACATATGCTATATTCCAAGTATCGTGCCAAGTTGTATGTAATCTTCATACCAACTCGAAGAGCTAGGTACTATTATCAACTCTGCCTATACAGACAAAGAAACTAAGGTTCGGAGAGATTAAACAATTCAGCTAAGGCCACTCAGCTAGTAAATGGCAGAGCTGAGGGACAAAGCGAGGTCTGGCAAACTCTATTCTTGTACTATTCAATCTATCTGTTCTTTATGATCCCATCGCAAAACCTCAGCACCTGTTCTGTGAATGGCCTCTGCCTCCCCTCCCCACTACCCCACAGTCAGTTTTCCAGGTATCTTAGTGGTCAAAAGTGACATCCTGTTTGGTGACTTATCTTGGAAGCTGCTGGAATGAGATGAGTACCATTGCTTGGGCTCCTTCCTCTCCCGTACCATATCCCTCTACTCCCTGAGTGGGGTCTTCTGGGTTTCAGAAGGGTCTGAAACTTCCTTAGAAATAAAAGTCTCTGCTGTGCTGTGTCATTCCCACCTCATCTACAGGCCTTTCCTGAAACCTTAGTATACAACATTGAGATTTTAGAAACAACAGTTTCCTTGATTAAAGGGGAGGGAGAGAACTAAGGAAGCTGGGTTATAGCTCAGAGAGGCAACCAGAGACCATGAATGCGTGTATTTGGGGGGAATTCGTAGTTTAGTGTTTCTAGGCAGTTCTCCGATGGCTGGGAGCGCTCTTCTTCCTCCCCTCATCCCACCAATCCACAGAGCCAGTTGAGGGCTGCCAGATCACTAGTCTTGTAAGTCATCCGGTCCAAACCCATCATTGTGCAGATGAGGAACTGGAGGCCCCGTGAGGGAGCAGCGTCTCACCCAGAGTCACCCAGAGTGGAGTTAAGCCTGCATTAAGACTCAGAGCCTTTGATGGAATGGCCCAGATTGGGAACCTTTATTGGCCCTCAGTGCAGACTACCCTTTTTTCTCAGTTATCTTTGCAAGGGAACATGCTCTTTATTTTCAGTTAGTGCCTTGAAGACACAACACATTCTGTAATTGATTTTGGATTCCTCCCGTGACTCATACATAGTTGGCCCTCAGTGGGGGATTGCTGGCTTGACTGGGTCAGCCTTCTCCTTTTCTGACCCTTATATCCAACAGGATGCTAGTCTCTGTGTGGCCTTGCCCTCGGCAAGGTGCCGTCCTCCACCACACGCAGCTCCTGTCACCTGGGACTCAGCCCTCCGCATACTGAACCTCAGCACTGCCATAGCCAGCCTCACTATTAGCCCCAGTTTCTTGAAGTCCAGTTCAGATTTTGTTTCTAATTCATAAAGGTTTGTTAAAATGGTCTTGCATTGCATATGTACAATTTAACTTCAGAGCTTAACTGGAGAGCTACGTGGTAGTTCTTCACACAGCACCTTTAAGAAAGATATATACTTATATCTACCATGGCCATAAAATGCAGAGTAATTTGTTTATGAATCTTGGTTTTCTGGATCCTGCCACTTGAAGAAAAGAAGCCTCCCTTGGGATATTAATCCAACTACAGATAAACCAACAGACAGGCACTATAGAGGGTCTGTGTGAAAGGCAACCTTATTTCCCAACGGGGTATTGGGTTGGCCCTTTTTTCCTTCATTCACGCTCCTATATTAGGCTGACATCCTCTACCAAGCAGAGTGACCTTAGTTAAGTCATTTCATCTTTCCCAGCCTCAGTCTCTTTATGCATTGATAGAGATAAAATGTTGGGAGGAGCCAAGGAAGTAACGTCTGTCAGAGCACTTGAACATGGTATATGCAGTCCTCTGGGCAGGAGCAGTGTGCTTGTTCATTATCAGAAGGCTCAAAAAAGAATAAAATTGTGTTGAAGGAGCTGTTGCAAGAGCAGAGACACTGTTGTGCTCTTGTGCACGTCCCTAAGCCCAGTGTCCTGAATGCTCCCCAGTATGTGCATCTTGGCTCCATGGAAACTCAGCAGGCTGGAGCCATTGACACCTTCAGCAGTCGGAGGGAATTAGTTGTCCTGTCCCAGAAGAGCACTTTGTCAAGGTAACTGTAATCCTCCGATGTAGATTCTGGAGTCAAACTTCCTTTAACATCCAAAATAATAGCTGAGCAAGTACTGCAGTAACTCCAGAGTGCTCTTCAAGATCTTCATGAGCCCCCCTGTTCCCTGGCAGTGGTGGGGGCTTATCTGTTCCTTGAGACAGTTCCAGCTGCCACCTGCTTCTCCACCGTCCCCTGGCTCTCCTAGCAATAGCAGATGCTTGAAAGTATACACAAGCATCTCTAAGGCAGCTGCCAAGGGGGAGCTGTCTGAAAGTTGTGAGGACCCTCAGGGCAGTCAGTTGGAATTAGCAAGGGATGACTTTGAAGGCAAGCTGTCACATGGATGTGTAAGCTGGGGTGTGATTGTGACAATAGCTACCCCCAGTCCACTAGAGCCCTACTTTCTGCCTGGTGTGCTGCAAAAGGCTGACCGGCCCATTAATTTTACATCTCTTCTTTTGGATGACTTTTCTTGCTGTTGGTTCTGGGAAATACTACCCCACAGGTGTTTCCAGCATGCCGCAGTGCTCATCCCTCGAAGACTGTATTATTCTTGTCCCTGCTGATTGCACCAAGCTCTCTTGCTTGCTTGTGGTTGTTTCAGCTCTAGTCTTGGTGAGAGTTGTCCAACAGATTTGGTTATAGAAAGATCTGAGGTATGTTGTGCTGATACAGACAAGGCTTTATTGAGTGTTCTTGCCTTATCCTAAGATCAGTAACTCATTTCAGGGGAGAAAAGAGAGTCCACCTACTTAATTTTCAGCAGATAACTTCACTGAACAGTGGGAAGATCGTGCAAATTGCTCTGAGTAGGATGTATAAGCATTCAGTGCTGAGGATCGGTGCCTCTTGTGGGGCTTCTGGGTTTCTTTTACTGTCTAGGAACATGATGGATCTTCCTCTGCCCTATGCTGCCCAGCTGCTTGTGCAGTGTTCCAGTTGGTAAATACTGACTTCCGAATGGATATATCTAATTGTTAAGTAGTTTTTTCTGTTAGCTTTGGTCCTGGGGGGCAGGTGCCTTTTGTTGCTTGATTATTGGTGCAACCAAAAGCCCCAGCTAGAGTCAGCCAAGACCCAGAAGACCAGTGGTCACAGATGATGGGATACAATTGTTGATGTGATCATAATTAAAACACTTTTCGCTGGAACTGGCTGAGTTCTGCCTGTACCTCCCACCTCCAAACTCCTCCCTGCAAAAAGGCAAGCAGTAGAACCATGTAGATGAGGAGAATGGAAAAAAGCCACTCAATTATGCCAAAGTTTGGCCAAGTACAGCCCAGAGGAGAGGGACTGTGTGTTCAGAAGCTATTTAGTTGGTTTTACCTGTTCAGGGAGCAAGAGCATCAAAGGAGTAAAGGATATGTGACTTGGGACTACTTATTGTTTCAGATCCCTTAAGTGCCACCCAGCAGCTCAGGACAGACTAGCGGTAGAGAAGGGAAGTATACCTACCTGCCACTGTTGCATTTCTAGCAGGCAGTTGTTACCTCTTGTCTGTGCTGTTGAAATAAACAGCTTCCTAATCTACAATTTCCCGTGTGTCTCCTCTCTGACCTCTTCCCCCTCCAACCTTTGCCATAAAGTGGTGCCAGGTCCATTCTTCTAAGGCCCAGTTCCAGTCACCTTCATCTTGTACTCAGATTCCAAAAGCCTAGGTACACAGTCTGCCCTCTGCAGCTTCCTCTCCATGGGCTTCCCAAGCACCTGAACAGCCTTATAACCCTCTCATCTCCTTTACCTGTACTCATTTCCAACCAAACTGAACCCCTCAGTGGTTTCTGAGCACACTCTGAAGTTTTCTCCCTCTCCTATAACTGTTTGCCTAAGTGTATTTCTCCTTCTCATAATTGTACCTGTCATTGGTCACTATCATCCACTTTACTAAGCTTTCCATGACACCCTGCCTCCAGTTGGATTTTTCTTCCTCTGAATTCACAGCCTGGTGATTCAACTTCCCTTTTGGCTTAACTTTGTCTTGCTTGTGACTTGTCTATCTCGAGATGTCAGCGGACAGTGAGCTGCTCCAGGGCCAGGGCCTGTGTGGGATTCATCATCACATTCTCTCTTGGGGCCCCAACAGAGTCCTTGGTAAATTTTGGAGTGGTCCCACCTGCCACTTTGAAAAGCTTGCAAAAACCCTGAGATTCTGTGGGGCACAATGAAAACGCATTGCTCCACTTTTTTTTTTAATTTTGGTATCATTAATATACAATGACATGAGCAACATTGTGGTTACTAGATTCCCCCCATTATCAAGTCCCTACCACATAACCCATTACAGTCACTGTCCATCAGCATAGTAAGATGCTATAGAGTCACTGTCTTCTCTGTGCTATACTGCCTTCCCTGTGTCCCCCCCCCCATATTATGTGTGTTAGTGGTAATGCTCCTTATCCCCCTTCTTTCTCCCTTTCCACCCCCACCCTGACCCCCAGTCCCTTTCCCTTTGGTAACTGTTAGTCCATTCTTGGGTTCTGTGTCTGCTGCTATTTTGTTCCTTCAGTTTTTGCTTTGTTCTTGTACTCCACAGATAAGTGAAATCATATGATACTTGTCTTTCTCTGCCTGGCTTATTTCACTGAGCATAATACCCTCTAGCTCCATCCATGTTATTAAAAATGGTAGGATTTGTTTTCTTCTTATGACTGAATAATATTTCATTGTGTATATGTACCACCTCTTCTTTATCCATTCATCTACTGATGGACACTTAGGTTGCTACCATTTCTTGGCTATTGTAAATAGTGCTGTGATAAACATAGGGGTGCATATGTCTTTTTGAATCTGAGAAGTTGTATTCTTTGGGTAGATTTCTAGGAGTGGAATTCCTGGGTCAAATGGTATTTCTATATTTAGTTTTATGAGGAACCTCCATACTGCTGTCCACATGGTTGAACTAGTTTACATTCCCACCAGCAGTGTAGGAGGGTTCCCCTTCCTCCACATCCTTGCCCACATTTGTTGTTGTTTGTCTTTTGGATGTCGGCCATCCTAACTGGTGTGAGGTGATATCTCATTGTGGTTTTTATTTTATTTTATTTTTTTGAAGAACATTATGTTTACTAGGCTCTCCCCTACCCCAAGTCCCCCCCACAAACCCCATTACAGTCACTGTCCATCAGCATAGTAAGATGTTGTAGAATCACTACTTGTCTTCTCTGTGTTGCAAAGCCCTCCCCTTTCCCCCACCCCCACATTATACATGCTATTCATAATACCCCCTTTCTTCTTCCCCGCCCTTATCCCTCCCTACCCTCCCATTCTCCCCAGTCTCTTTCCCTTTGGTAACTATTAGTCCATTCTTGGGTTCTGTGATTCTGCTGCTGTTTTGTTCCTTCAGTTTTTCTTTTGTTCTTATACTCCACAGATGAGTGAAATCATTTGGTATTTGTCTTTCTCCACTTGGCTTATTTCACTGAGCATAATACCCTCTAGCTCCATCCATGTTGTTACAAATGGTAGGATTTGTTTTCTTCTTATGGCTGAATAATATTCCATTGTGTATATGTACCACATCTTCTTTATCCATTCATCTACTGATGGACACTTAGGTTGCTTCCATTTCTTGGCTATTGTAAATAGTGCTGCAATAAACATAGGGGTGCATCTGTCTTTTTCAAACTGGAGTGCTGCATCCTTAGGGTAAATTCCTAGAAGTGGAATTCCTGGGTCACATGGTAAGTCTATTTTGAGTATTTTGAGGAGCCTCCATATTGCTTTCCACAATGGTTGAACTAATTTACATTCCCACCAGCATTGTAAGAGGGTTCCCCTTTCTCCACAGCCTCGCCAACATTTGTTGTTGTTTGTCTTTTGGATGGTGGTAATCCTTACTGGTGTGAGGTGATATCTCATTGTGGTTTTAATTTGCATTTTCCTGATGATTAGTGATGTGGAGCATTTTTCATGTGCCTGTTGGCCATCTGAATTTCTTTTTTGGAGAAGAGTCTGTTCATATCCTCCACCCATTTTTTAGTAAGGTCATTTGCTTTTTGGGTGTTGAGGCATGTGAGTTCTTTATATATTTTGGATGTTAACCCCTTGTTGGATATGTCATTTACAAATATATCCTCCCATAGTGTAGGATGCCTTTTTGTTCTGCTGGTGGTTTCCTTTGCTGTACAGAAGTGTTTTTTAGCATGATGTATTCCCATGAGTTCATTTTTGCTTTTGTTTCCCTTGCTTGAGGAGATGGGTTCAGGAAGAAGTTGCTTATGCTTATATTCAGGAGATGTTTGCCTATGCTATCTTCTAAGAGTTTTATGGTTTCATGACTTACATTCAGGTCTTTGATCCATTTTGAGTTTACTTTTGTTTATGGGGTTAGACAATAATCCAGTTTCATTCTCTTGCATGTATCTGTCCAGTTTTGCCAGCACCAACTGTTGAAGAGACTGTGATTTCCCCATTGTATATACATGGCTCCTTTTTTGTGTATTAATTGACCATATATGCTTGGGTTTATATCTGGGCTCTCTAGTCTGTTCCATTGGTCTATGGCTTGGTTCTTATGACAGTACCAAATTGTCTTGATTAGTGTGGCTTTTTTTGTAGTAGAGTTTGAAGTCAGGGAGCATAATCCTCTCAGCTTTATTCTTCCTTGTCAGGATTGTGTTGGCTATTTGGGGTCTTTTGTGGTTCCATATGAATTTTAGAACTATTTGCTCTAGTTCATTGAAAAATGCTGTTTGTATTTTAATAGGGACTGTATTGAATCTATAGATTGCTTCAGGCAGGATGGCCATTTTGACAATATTCTTCCTATCCATGAGCACTGGATGACATTGCTCCACTTCTCAGACTTCAGATTTCTGGTCTACCAATCAGGATGTGGGGGCAGGGTTGTAGAGTTTCCTCTCCAAGGTCTTGGCTGGCTCTAGTATTCTATAACCTAACTTTCCAAGGAGGGCTCAAGGGTTTGTGTGACTGGGTTTTCTACTTGGGACCCAAATGGTTCACTGTGCAGCATGGGCTTGTGCTGTATATGTATGAAGACATAGACCAAGGGATAGCCTTGGCTGTTTTTGCCTTCTGGGACTCCAATTCTTCCAATATTTCTAGTGCCTTTCTCATTTGTAACCCTGGAAACCAAGGCAGTGTTTTAAAGTTATGCAGAATCTGCCTAACACAGTTATAATGCAGGTTTAGTATTGCATACAATGTCTGGTATATAGTAAGTACTCAGTGAAGCTTCATTACTTTCATTATCATTATTAATACTTTCTAGTAAGACAGACTGGAGCTCAAATTCTGTTTTGTCACTTACTCGTGATGTGATTAGTAATGTCACTTTCTTGATCTATAGGATCCTCAACTGGGAGCTTATTCTGCAGATGCATTAGTATTAAGTAGATTAGTTCATATTACGCTGCCTAGAATGGTAAAAAATGGAGTTATTGTCTTGATGGATGATGATGATAATGATGTGCATTGTGATATAGGAGCTTAATAAATTAATCCTAAGGCCAATTTTAAATGCCTACTATATTCTGGAAGGTATAAAAAGAATCTCAATAATAACACTGACCAAGATGATATTACTGTTACCCATCAGCAACAGTTATTGAGCACTTTCTCTGCTGTGGACATTTCAAGAACTCTATGTCTGCACCATGTTATTAAATCCATATCAACATGCCCAGGAGATACCTACTACTACCACCCACATTTTATATGAGGTTATTATCCATATTTTATGAGTGAGGAGAGCAAACCTTAGAGAAATTGAAGAAATTGCAAAAAGTACCTCAGGATTTGAGTCCAGATGAAGAAACTGAGGCATATAAAGCTAGTCAGTGGCAGAGCCCATATTTGAGTCCAGGCCCTCTGTCTTCCAAACTCATTATTTCTGTTATACCATCCATTGAGTGGAAATAACTACATGGAGGCCCACATGGACATAAACAGGGCATCAGAACATTGCTTTCACCCTTTAATAGACATGGCCACAAGGACATTGATGGATTAAAAAATTCCATAATGATGATACTCTTTTTGATTTTATTTGGTCATTTTCAAGGACTGTAGTATTTATGTAGTCCAAGAGCTTTCAACTTTGGTCTACCTTAAATTAGAATAAATTAGAGTGTGCTGGCAGCATCCATGAGCAACCTGCTATTTAGAATGCAGACTCTCGTAGTGTGCTTCAGCCACCTGTCCTCTGTGGCCTCCCTGCTTCGCTTCCTCCATGACACATACACAAACACACATGTGCACACACAGTGCCACAGGGCAACATGGGGTGTTAGCATAGTCTGGGTACCCCCTCACACACAGGAGTGTGGCCCTCGCATGTGTGTCCGTGTAGAAAAATGAATGAGGAAACCACAGCAGTCATCCAACCTTCTCATTTTATCCCTGGATTGGAGACTCTACGAGGAGACATATTGTTGGCATTCCTTTTGTAGTTTGGTCTACCTGTGGATAGTGGTCGGATGTAATGTTGGGAGTTATTTGGTTTTGGGGGGATTTCTCTTTCAAGTAATGATGAGTGAATTCAGCTGAGGCTGGCTTTGTTGAATGTACTTGGGAAAACTCTGTAGATTGTATATTCCCTTGTATCAAAAACCCTACTACAAACATGGTCCTGGTTCTACATTGATGATGTGCACAGAAGAGGATATTAACCAAATAGGATTCCCTCCCCTTTCCTTCCTGCTCAAGCTACCACTTAACATGTCATCAGTAGCTCTCTGATAGGCAGGAAACAAGTTGAGATCCTTTGTCTTGTTTGTTCAGAAGCCTAGGGAGTGATGTCAAGTCAGCATATAGGGCTTCCCTGGTAGGACATGCAGTGGTTAGACCTCTAGAGGCTGGGATCCAGGTTCAGTTCAGATCATTCCCTCCAGCTGTATCCAAACACCCAGAATGATAGAGCTGCTCAGAATGTTTTTAAATACCTGCCAGTTTGCAGTAATGAGCATACTTCAGCTCAAATTCTCAATGGCTGAATGAAGGTGTTGCAAAATTGCAAATTGGTCACATATAACTTAATAAAATACCCAGAAAGTCTTTGCTGCCTCCATCATGTCAGTGCTTCTTTAATTCCAAATAGCAGATCACTGTCAGCCACGCAGTCCAACTATGAAGAGACACATTTGAGAGTCATTTGATCATAGGCCTTCTGAGAAATTAATCTGTACAAAGTAGAAGTAAGGTATAATTTTCCTGGCTGTAGTTGGAAAGATTTTTTTGTCCCTCAAATAAACAATCTTGATGGGTTATGGCACCAGAACAGTGTGAGAGGTGCAAACACAGAAACTGCTGTGTTAATGACAGTGTTTTTGAATTTCGGGTGAAACCTAGATCTTCAGCTTTCCCAGGGATAAAATGGTAGGGCCAAGAAGGTATGGAGCATTGCAGAGTTAATCCACAGCCCATCACCTATATTGTACAACTGAAATAACTGTATTAAACAAAGATGAATTTGCTCAATACAACTATCAAAATACATGGCCAGTGAGCAATATATCAAAGAATTTTGGGGGCACAGAGCAAAATCTGGAAAATGGTATGAGGCAGAAAATATGATCACACAGGAAATATTTGTTCAAAAATAATTTTGAAGAGGCCCAGAAAATGAAATGAAGAAAAAACTAGTCGTGGATTATTATGGAAAGAACACTATGCAAGGGCACGTGAATTCTAAATCCGATTTTGTAAATTGTGTTTTCAAGTCCTCTCTCTTCTAACCTCAGTTACCTATTATGTAAAGTGGCTGAACTTTCAGTTGTAACATTCTGTGGCTCTGATAACGACATGATTAAAACTGCATATTGGCTAATAATATACATGTCCCTGAAACAAAGTGAAAAGTTTTCTTTTACAAATTTAAAGTCTAGGTCGAGGTGTGCAGAGTGTCTACATGTTGGACACACAAAAACCAAACAGGCAAATTCTCCACAGCCATAGTGAAGTTACCTGCACCCAGTGTTCATGGCTTAATTTTTATTTTATTGAAGGGAAAGATATTCCCATGACATATAGTCAGCCATTTAAAAATGTACAGTGCCTTAGTATATGGCATTTAGGATATTCACCATGTTGTGCAACCATCACCTCTAGTTTCAAAACGTTTTTTTCACTCCAAATGGAAACCCCATACCCACTAACAGTCACTCCCCACCCCCACCCGCCCCTCTGCAATGGTGTGAGTTTTAAAATGTAACTTCACAGTGATTTCAAAGGTGTATTGGGTATTTGGGAAGCTGCAGCAGGGGACGCAACAACTATACCTGCCTTTCTTTCCCTGACGGAGGAAATCTAAGGGGGCAGCAGGTAGGTGGCAGCCTGTGTTTCCTGGGAGGCCCAGGGCTCCCTGAAACCAGTGTATCATCAGCATCTGACACCAAATTTTGGCCACTTTGATAGAGACTTATACTTGGGGACCCTATCTGTCATGTGGTTGAACAAATACAAATTTATTGTTGAAATAAAAACATTAGGAAAAAAACCAGAAAGTTCAGCTAAGTGCAAAAGATAAAGTAAAAATCACTGAAATCACTATTATCCAGAGAATTACCATTGAGTTTAAAGTCTTTGTGAAATTTTCTGTGCACTTCAAAATACATACATAGTATATGTTTGTAAAAGTGAAATCATTGGGTATGCACTTTTTAATTTTATTTCAAAGGTAAAGTGCATTTGTTAAAATTCATACATGATAGGTTTATGAAGCATAAAATAGAATGTTCCCTTTTTTTTCATTCAGCAATATTTTCTGTTAATAAATGTACTTCAAGAGCACCATTTTAATTGCTGCCTAGTAGTCTGTTATCTTTATGTATCACCAGGTCCATGACTAGATGCCTTTTGGGGACATTTAGGCAGTTTTCTGTTGGCAGCTGTCATAATGATGCCACAGCCTTGCCTAACTTTGTGCCCACAGGTACGATTAGCTCATTTGGAAAACTGTGATTATGGGCTTTTTACTCATGATGATGATGGGGCAGATGCAATGTGACGAAAGTAAGGCAAAAGTGGAGTTGCTCACGTTGAAGTCAGCTGTTTGGAGGTCACATTTTGGGGGCCTCTCTTGTTGTACACCACAGGCCCATCCATGTCCATTATTTCATATACTACCAGTGGCTAATAGCTAATACTTCTTGTATATATATGTACCAGACACTGTGCTGTCTTATCTAAAGGTAACTTATTCAAACCTTATTTCTTATGTATTATTATTATTTGCATTTGGTATTATTATTTGTCTACTGCAGAGATGGTAAAGTCAGGAGGCTCAGAGAGATTATATAAATTGCCCCAAGTCTGGTAAGTGGTAGAGCCAAAATTTTACTGTGGTCTTTTGACTTCTACAGCCAGTATTCTTTCCAGTTGACCACAAGGCCTCTTTGAATTACAAGATATTCAGAGGCTATATATGGGTAATTGATTTAGATTTCACACCAGTTAACTTGGAGTGATTGAAGAATAAGGAAATAGCACCATGTTCATGGACTGTGTCCATTCCGCTCCCAATCCAGGCTGTGTCCTGTGCAGATGCTTGCGTGGGGTTGGTTTCACCCTGAGGTCCAGAAGAACTTTGAGTGTGGTGACTAGAGCCATGCCTGGGGCAGTCAGGGGTGCTTTATGAAAGTCTGAGAGGGACCAGGAGCAGAGATTGCGAGAGGTCTCAATTACATTTAGCATCACTGTGAATTAGGTTCTGGGGCCAAATGCACAAATGACTTCATCATTAAGGAGCCAATAAAAAGTATTAAAGGACAAATTAGCTGAACTTCACTGGACTGTTTTGTTCTGTGCTGAGGAACAAATGATAGTCTGTGCTGTTTATTTCCTGGGAAAAAGAAGCTGCAAATGAGATGTACACAACATCCATAGGCCCCCAGGGAGAATGTCTTCCTGGGAAGAAAGGTGGGGGCTATGGGGAGACAGCTAAGGCTCCACTCAGGGACGGAAAGAAGTTTGTCATTGAGTCTCTGCCTGCTTTAAGGACTTCTACCAAAGCTCCAAGCTGTGTCCTGGTTCGCTGTGGTGCTTGGTGGCTCCACGGACCCAGATCATGGAGTGAAACTGGTAACTGCAAAGATGAAAAGATTAGCAATTTACAGAGGTCAGAGTTTTGAGGGTCCTCAGAGGGTATCTAAGATACCAGCTTCCTGCTTTGACTGGTGAGGACACCAAGGCCTAGGCAAGGAAAGGGGCGTGTCCAAGGGGCCCAGACCAGTGACTTCCGGCATCTGAGTTTAGTTCACATCATTATAGTAGGTAGACAGCGAGACCTGAGCAGGGAAGGGGAATGGGGACTTCACCAGTGTTTACATTTGGCTAGATGCTTGCTTATATTCGACAAATTCTGTGGGAGCTGTTCCGGAGAGATGTGGAGTGAGAATCTAGATAACAGACTGGCCACAACTGGCTATTTCCAACATGGAATTGAAATTGACCCAAATTTCATCCCCAAATCCATTGGCATAGTAACCATCACACCTCCCTGCTCTCCGACAGTTCTGACAGGGAGGAAATACAGTCAGAATCCCTCCACCTGATGGGAGGGTAGAGCAAGC
The DNA here is from genome assembly GCF_040802235.1 of Manis javanica. Taxonomy (NCBI): domain Eukaryota; kingdom Metazoa; phylum Chordata; class Mammalia; order Pholidota; family Manidae; genus Manis; species Manis javanica. The sequence continues at coordinate 128,269,854 of NC_133174.1, read as the reverse complement.
CCCAACTCCAGGAAGTCTCCATCTGTCACCTTTGAAACCTAATCTCGCTTACTGTATATTCATCTCCCTTCATATAAAATTGGCTCCCTGTTGTCCTCTGGGAGACCACCCCTGGGTCTGTCCACACCCCAACTCCCTGGGCATGCACTCTTTCCTTCGTCCAATGCTAAATCTCCAAATCAACTCAGGGCTCAACAGCAATTCTGCATCTGTTCTTGTATTCTTTCTCATGAGACCAAATACCCGTCTCCTTGGTGACACCATCAGCAATCTTCTGTTAAATTTCTGCTCACCACTGACATGTAGAACTTGGGCACAGCTCTTCCTTCTCCTCTCTCCTACCCCCACACCTCCTCCCTCTCCATTGCCCTTTCTCTTCTGCCTGCTCCTCGCTCCTCTTCTGTTTCCACCTTCTCCACTCTCGTCTTCTTCACCATCTACCTCTGTGGTATTGGCAACAGTGCTTGGAAACCGAACATTTCACTTATAGACAGGAAGTGCAAGCCAAAGACCCCTCCCCATTCAGGCTGGAGGGCTTCCTGCATTGTGCAGATGGTGTATAAAAGCCATGTACTTCCTTTCTGTGATACTTTCTGTAGATGTTTAAGGGTTGGGCTTTCCCTGGCACAGCCTCAGGCTCAGTGGCAAGGAAGGAAGGAAGTTAAGAAGCTTTCCTGTCATTGGATCTGGACCCTAAATAGACCTTAGCTTGGCTAGCGTACTTCCCATATTCCCAGGCTGGCCCTGGTCGGTGAGTCGGACCTCACTCCCTGGCACTGTCTGGCCAGGGCTGGTTTCTATGCAGGCCTTATCACACACGTGGGTGCCCAGGTTATGCCTCCCTGAAGAGCATGACTTCTTAATAGCCTAGCCTCCTGGGACATTAGATTACCATCCGAAAGCCGAGAGGTGTGCATGGTGGCAGGGGGAGGAGAGGAAGAGAGCTATATGCATGCAAAAGGGAATTTCACACAATGAGAACTAAATGTTTTTCTTTCCTTCATTTTTTTTCATTCATTCCACAGATAGTGAGTGTCTAATAAGTACACTGGCACTGCTTTTCACTGCAGGATACAGCATTGTCCTCAATGAGTTTATGTTCTAAAGCGGGGACAGACAGTAAACAAATAAACAAATAGACCCATATTATATTATCAGGCAATTGCTGTAGCGTCATAATGCTATGAAGAAAAATAAAGCAGATGTATTAGCTTCCTAGTATTGGTGGAGAGCTGTCCTTAGGAGAAGGGACACTTCATCCGCAGGTAACTGGGAGCAGGCAGAGTCTCTGGGTTGAGATGCTGGTGGTGGGTAGATGTGGTGGGAGGATATGAAATTTCTCCTAGTTGATACTTTTTTCTCACTGAAATCAGAAGCTAGGTCATCAGCCTAGAGGGAGAAGGAAGACAGGAGTGTTAGAGGTGTGAGCAGCGAGGAGGCGGTATGAAATCAGCTCAAGCAAAGTAGACAAGTGGATGGGCCAGGATGACTGGCAGACAGTGCTGAAGGCTTACACCTGAGGTTTGAAGTCAGTCACTTTATGGGCAAACTGATAACGTGGTTGTGTGTTTTCCCAGCCATGTAAAGCTGCTTGGGAGGAGGCATAGAATCATTACAGAGCTCTGTTTAACCCAAGTTGGGCTTTTGTCCAGGGTGCATGATAGTGGGAGAGGGGAATTGAGGGCGAACACCACCTCTTCTTTGGTTTGTCTCAGCCAACCTCCGTAATGTTTCCTCTTCACCTTTCTGTGTCCTCTTTCATTTTCTAACTTGGCAGGTGACACTTCTACACCAGTATGAAATATGCCCTCTGTAGCTACAAAGCAATGTGGAGGAGAGGGTGAAAGAATGGGAAAGCTCCAGAAGAAGCCCACGTATGTGAATAAGAGAATTGTACAATTCTCTGAGCTGGTAGAATTTCATTCTAAGAAACTTCGTAACAGGTGTTTTGGGGAAAACAGTCACCATGATTTTGCTTTTCGTTATCTTTTGAGGTAGCAGTGTCTCCATTTTGGTCAATGCAAAAGCCTTCTGGTCATCTGTTAACAATAAGAATAGCAACTACCAACATTTCTTGAGTGCTTGCCGTGACAAAGGCACTTTGCCAAGTCATTTAGTCCTCAGAACAGTCAGAGGAATTCTGTAATTTATCCAGTGGATTCAGTTAACAAGCTGCAGAGCTAGGTTTTGAACCTAGAACTCTATGATGACATAGTCCACACACTTGACCACTACTGCGCTGTTCTTCAGTACCCAAGGCTTTGTATGTTAAGATTGGTGCACTCACGCATCTCTCCATCCATTAGAAATAGACCTCTCCCTATGCCCAGTCTGTGCTAAGTTAATGTGGTTGCTGCATGGGAGAGGGTGTGGATGGGGTTAAGCTCCCAATCCTTCACCCTTCTGTGCTCATTTAGGGATTCTAAAAGAGGCTAGAGGGTGGTGGCCTTTGTCCTGGGAGGCTCTTCTGGAGACTTGTGTTCAGGGCTCAGACTATATATTCTGATGACTAAGCCTGTTGAACTGTGACTCTGCCTTCTTGATCTCTGATACCTTGTTATATCTTTTGGTCTTGCTAGTTTTGTGGATATTAGGCTTCCTTCTTGTTCTTGTCTGTACAGACATCCTCACCCCTCTCCTCTCCCTCCCCGCATCTGAACTCTCACTCCACTCTTGTAGGGAAATCTGAGACCTGATCCTGGCTCCTACCTCATCAGGCTTGGCATGACAGATTGCCTTCTTATTATACTTAACACTGGCATGTAAAATAGAATATGCTTTGTGCTCACATGCTGCTACCATCTCCTATATCCATCCAGATCCAAGAAGCCTATTTCGTCAACATAAAATCCATTGGAGCAACGCATGCTGGGAATCAGCCCTCCATATCAGAGCTGATCAGGATGAATCGGTGAATTCTGTAGATCGCAGCTGTCCTAAACAGTAAATTAGCTATGCTTGACTTCAGCTACCACATTTTGCCTGCTGTGAGCTTGCTCTACCCTTCTATGAAATGTATTTTCTAACAGAGCGGAAGAAATGCACAAGATTGATTAGAGTTGGCACAGTTTGTGCCTACTTCTGCAGTTATTATTGTAGTAGCTGCTTTAGAAGACTCCAAAAAAATTCTTCAGCCAATTTTGTTCCTCTGTAAAGTTTCATTTAAATTTTAGTGGATATATTTGTGTGTAAATTGGATCAACTTCCAATGATACCTCCTTATTTTTAGTGTTTGGATGTTCTATTTGCCTGAGCAGATTGATTTGCCACTACAGGAAACGTTTGAACTGAAAAAACTCCTCTGAACTTTGTTCCACTAATCTTATCAAAGAAAATAGATGCAGAACATGTAGACAGAATCCTGCAAATTAAATTTACTTTTCCAATTCAAATGTATTTGATCTGCATTCGTTATGGAACTAGGGCAGAAGTTGCATCTTGATTCTGCCAATAACTTGGAGGCTTCGACTATTTTCCAAAGGTCTTTAAAAATTCAATGGGGAAAAGAATCAGCAATGTTACTGGTAATAACTACTCTTTGGTATTAAGTTAGGATACCTCATAGATTATGTCATTGTCCTTACAGTCCCGTCTATCGGCTTGGTGAGCACCGTGCAATGGTGTTGTGTTTGGAAACAGCTGGGCCAGCCTTGCTACATGGTGACAGATTGTTCAGGACAAGCCAATAATGGCAGCAGTGTTAGAACAGTTGAAAAAATTTGCAACCATTTGAAAGTCTAGTTTCTTCTGCTTGACTCATAGGGATAGGTTATTTCACACAGCTGTAGTGTGTGATCTGAAGTGTGCTCATGATCTGAACTCTGCTTTGTTTCTCACTCTCCTGCTTTCTCTGTCTCTTGTATGTTTTTAATCATTCCCTGATTTGCTGACTCTTAACTAGGCATATGAATCAGAACCACTGTGGAAACTGAGAAAAAAAAGAAATACATAAGCTTAAGCTATAGTGATGTCGTTTAAATAGCTCAAGTAGTTGGAAGGTAGGAAGAAAGAGGAGGTCACATGGACTTTGGTCTGAATCCTGATTCCGTTGCTTGCCAGTCATGTGCCCTTGGGTGAATCATTTGCCTTCTTCAGGCCTCTTCACTCTCTTCATTTGTCAAATGGGTAAAATGTTTGCATGGCTTTCATATGGTGGTGGAGACGAGTGAAAGAAAATACACAGTGGACAGTACATAGCTAAAAAAAAATCTACTCAATATTTGATTGCTGTTACTATTACTAGCACTTAGGTAGCCATCAGGCTTCTGCATTTTAAGAAGTTTACAAGTCATCTGGAGTTCTGTGCCCCCTGAGAATCACTACTCTTAAAAAGTTCCTAAAAGATGGCTTTTAATAAGAAAACAGAAGCACTTGCCTCAAGTCTGTGCTCAGGGGCTGGTTTAGATTTGTGGATAAAATGAGAGTTCCTGTGGCCAGGATTCTCTCCTGGCCCTGGTTGACTAGCTCACTGCACACCTGTGGGCAATACATGGTTGTTGACTCTATATAAAGAGCTCTGCCCAGTGCTCTGGGCATGTCACAGTAGCAGGGCTGCAAGGCTGCAGGAGAGCAGAGCAGAGGCTGGAGTGGTGGCAGCGCTGAGGACAGAGGCCTAGAGGACGGCTGTGCAGGCAGAGGGGCCCAGAGGCAGAGACGGGCTTGCTGCACGCAAACTCGCTATGAGTGAATGGGATTCTAGTGACTGACCTGCCACCTCGAAATAAAGTTGGGTATAACCCTTTCACCCCAAGAACGTTTTGCTCTCATTTTCTTTGGTCACACTGAATCCATAGCGAACTTGCCTGGGGCTGAAACCCATTGGCAAGACAAGGTTCCATGCTCTGTTACCAGTTCATAAAAGTATGAATGTGTGTATTCATGTATGTATTGGGCATTTATGCTGTGCCTGGCCCTGTGCTAGGCACAGGGGACACAGGAGCTATGAAACATAGTCCCTACCCCATAAGAAATGAGGCACCTAGTACTGAGTCTGCTCTGTGATGGAATGTTGCAGTATTTCCAAATACAGTGTGACAAAAATTCCCTGTGACATTCAGAGGTGGGTTTTATTTCTACTAAAGCTAAGCTTCTCCATACATAATTGTTTTATAAGCTAATCAGTGATGTTCCATTGGTAATCTTTATTTTAATTATCTTTCAGTGGCTTTTTAAATCGAGGCACATTTTATTAAGGCTCAATTGGCATTTATTGAGTTCTACCATATGCCAGGCATTTGAACTGATACTCTCCCTTTATGCTCTCATGACAATCTATGAAGTTATATTCATGGCAATTTATGAGAAACTGAGGGCTCTGAGAGGTTTAGTGATTTGCTTAAGGTCATATAGCTAATAAACAACAAAGTCAGGATTTGAATCCAGACCTGTGTGACTCCAAGTCACATATGTGGCTACCCTTGCCCCATGCACGTAGGAGTTAAAGGTGGGAGCTAATTGCCGAGCAAAGTTGAAGGGCCACCATAGCTGATATTTTTAAGGAAGGCTCAGTAGATGGATGTGATAGATATATAAAAGTGCTCAAGAGAAATTTGCTGTGTTAGGGTTAGAGATCTCTTTTAATGTCAAGGATAGACTGTGTGTTCTCTTAAGTTCTGTTGCCACTGAAAGGATCAGTTTTTTCCCACAGCTGAGCTTGTTTATTGGAATTAGTAATTGAATTAATCATTTGAGATTATCAGTGCGATCCTCAATGCTATTAGTTTACACATGCTTCACCTCAACTGAGTCATCTCCAAGACCTCTACTTGAGCTATATGTGTGAGATTATTCACCGAGTTTATGAACAGCTGAATTGAATATGAAAAACAAAACAACAGCAAAACACCATGTTTTACATTTTGGTCCTGAATGTTCTATTAAATTAAAGTTTGAGAGGTGCCTCCTGCTGTTGAAATAAGGACTTCCAAGGGGTCCGGAGAGTGGGCAGCTAGAGCCTTCTAGAAGACAGCACCACTGAGGTTGAGGCAGTATGCTGGAATCGAAGCTGCGTCCTCAGGGCCAGTCAGTGTCACACTGTTCTGTCCTTTCGCAGCATAATGAATCCATCCCCAGAGCAGTTCAGGGCAGCGATATGGAGAAAATAGTCCTGTGGATACACAAAGCCCTCCTCTTCAAATCTGAACATTTTGGAGAGAACGGTCTTTCTCCTCTTCTGTGCCATCAAATAAACACACCTGTGCCAGGTGCTGCGTTCTCCATGGGCTGCAGTGCCAGGTAGGCGGAAATACCTCCTCTGATGCTTCTGGGCAAATCTCAGGTGCAATCTGTTATATGTGCCAAGAGATCTTGCCACCTTAAAGGCATGGAGTTCTCAGAGTTGCCAAAGGATCAGGGGAGGGCACTGAGAAAAACATGGGACTTTTTCTCCCCCTCCATTCCGAGGTGAGAATGAGATTCCTCCAGCTTCAGTTCAGTGATACTTTTTCACCTCTGCATTTTGTTCAGATTTGTGTGTGATCATAACTCATTAGAAACATTATGATAGCGTAGAGTTGCTGTTACCTTTTTTCATATTTCTACTTAATGTTCTTATATCACTGACCAGAGAGGCGATGGAGAAAACACATCAGGCCAGTAAAAGAAAAATGATACCACCCACTAAGGTTGATTGCCTCAAAGCAAATTAATTTCTGTACATGATGAAGATTCTGTGGCTCCTCCCTTCCCTTTACTCTTTCTTTTTAAGGAAAAGAACATGAAGAACCCACACTGTTTCTAGGCATCCAAATGAGTGCAAATTACACTTCCATACCAGTGCATTTATTCCAGTAATTGCACTGATTGTATTTGACCATGTGATAATTAGGCCGCATTCAGATCACAAATTCCCATTTTACACCTTTTGGGTTTTCTAATCCAGAATGCCCTAATGGCCTACAGAGTGCTTCCGTGTTAGGTGACCAGGGAAGCCATTCATATGATGTTCTTGCTAATGTGGGGCAGGCCTGCTCCACACATGGAGGCTCCGAAAGGTCAGAGAACAGCACCGGTATAATCATTGGGGAGCACTTTTTCTTATGGGTAATGTTGTCGTATTGCTACAGATTCAAACTATATAAATGGAAGTAATTGGAGAAGTACACACACATGTGCCATTTGCTATTGGTTTAGATTGATTTATGTAATCTGTATATGGGTATATACAGATTTAACATTAAATTATCCATTCCAAATGAATGGGAACATAGGCCAGAATAGAAAGATGAGTTAGTCTGTGGCCAAACTGAGAGCCTTTTCTTTCTCCTCCCTTCTTTCTGGTTTCAGTTCTTTCTTGCATTTAATTATTTGAGCACTTCAGCCAACTCTAAGCCGGGTGAGTATGGACTCAAACAGGTTGACTCTGAGGGATGGATAAGAGGAGTGTTATGGTCCCTGCAGTACTCTTATGTGGGCATTTTGAAAGAGGGTTACATGGAGACTGCCATCCTTAATGGGAAGGAATAATATCCTGATGGTGGCGTTTTAGGTATGAACAGGTAACTGCTGCTACTGACTGTGATGAAGGCTGTCCCTAGACAAGGAGCAGCTGCCAATGAATGTCTAGTTGGAATTGCAAATAGCCCCCACCGAGGCACCAAGGGGATGCAGTGCCTGTTGGGAGGAGGCCACTGGCTGACTGGTGGAGGACAGAGGAACAGAGCAGTGCAGGAAGGTCACGTGGGAAGGTAGAGTCTTGGGAGGGAGTAGGGAGAGGTTGAATCCCTGGTAAAAATAATCCTGGATCTACTCCCTACTCAAATGGCACTTGTAATCCTCTTGGAGCTTCCCCTCTAGTCAAGAAGAGAGGTGTTGCTCAAATGATTCATGCTTTCCCTAAATAGATATTAACCTTAGGATGTTACAAACATGGTAGGTGCTTTGAAGAAAAAGTACATGTTATGAGAGCCCTGACCTCAACTGGGGCATCAGTGGACTTCACTGATGGAACTTCAGGACCCGAAGGAGTGAAACTTGAGGTGAGGTATGAAAAATGGATGTGCAGAATGAAGAGTCGTTTGGGCAAGGGTATGTAAAACGCATATGCCCAAAAGAAAGAAGAGCAGGCCTGAGGAGAGAACGCAGTATGTTCTAAGGCATCATATGAGGGCCAGCATGTCTAGAGCATAGCAAACTGGAGGAGAGAGTGGTAAAAGCTGAGGCCGAGGAGATAGGAAGGGGGCAGAGCCTTCCAGGCCTACCTGTCCATGATACAGTGTTTGAATGTGCTTTGTAAGAACTGGGAAACCGTTGCTTGGTTTTATGGGACATAATGATAATATCTTAATTAGATGACTCAGGCTGTAAGGAGGTGGACAATGGATTAAAGCAGGAGCCACACCGGAGCCAGGGAGACTATTTAGGAGGCTGTTGCAGTAGACTGGATATGGCATTTGTGGTGGCTTAAGACTATGATGGAAGTGGTGGAAGAGAAAAATAAAATGACCTCAGGCAAGCTGCTACACCTCTCTGAGCCTAATTAGGCTTATTTTCTTTCAGATTTGGTCTATCATATCTAGTGATTTAAGGGCAGGCTTTGCTGCTTACATCATCTGCTATTTATAATGTCCCTTTAGATGTCAACTATTCAGCAAAAACATTCTGTCCACATTTGATCTATGAGGGAAAGACAGAGCTAGTTTGGAAGCCTTTAGAATTGAATTCATTGCAATTCAGTGAGGGAGGTCAACTGCTGGATGAGTTGTACATTTTTGTGATAAAAATTGGCTTTGAAATGAACAAAAGAACATTTGACATAAAGCTACACCTGTTATTCCTCTCACCCAAAAGTATCCAACAGATATTTTACATCCAAAAGATCCAACCGAAATCTTCCCCACATTCAGCAGTAATTAAATACAACTACACTTATTTAGGAAACTGATAACAGTAAAGAGAAATTTAGTGCCAGCTCTCAGAAAAGAGAGAGTTTGTTCCTAGAGTTACAAACACTTTCAAGCAAAATTGAAAAGAAAGTGCCTTTCAGGGTCATAGTGTCTTCCCCCGGACCTTTGAAACATGGCGAACATTTCTTGCCAGCTCATAATCCTAAGCTCTGTAATGATTTTGTACAATGTCCAATAGAGAGCAAATGGCTCTGTGAGTGAAGATTTTGGTTCTAGGTATCCAAACAAATTTCTGGTGGGGGTAGGAAAGCAGTGAACTTAGATGCTTAAGCTTTTCAAATGGTTCTGTTCCATTTGGTTGATATTTTGTTGTGCAGGTTCTCTGGGCAATGCCTTGTGCTAGATATCTTCAGGGAAGGCAGTTATGGGGATCTAGCCAGCAAACAAATTTTGTTTAGTATATAGAAGATTTGAATAACAAAATGGTAAGACCTGATCCAAAGGACACATACAGATTAAAGAACAAAATGACTGAAGAATAAAAATCATTTTCTAACAGATATGAAGATTGGCCTTGTATTAATCTTTCAAGGAGATCTCTAATACCAAAAAGCCAGTATTGTATAGACCAGGTTATGGACAAAAATGCAATACCATGTAATATCCACAACATAAACTGGTTTAAAGGTGATAAAAACCCTATTGTCATTGCAGTAGTTACAGAAATCATTTGGTATAGTTCAACAAACATGTATGATTATTAACAAATACACAAAAAAACCCACCTAACAAACTAGAAGTAGATCCTTCCCCTGATGAAGGCTGTCTGTCAAAACTCTACAACAAATGTCATGCCTCATGGCAAAATATTAGATGCCCATATGTCCCTTTCAAGTCAGAAACAAGAGTGACAAGAAAACCTCTAATCACCATTTTTATTCATATTATAAATGAGACCCTAACCAGCTCACCAGAAAAAGAAAATTATAAGGGTTGAAAATGTACTGTTATTTTCACAGATGGTGTGATTGTCTACACAGACAATATAAGAGAACATGTAGACACCCTAATAGAATTAATACAGAGGTCAACAAATTTTCTTCGCATAGGATCAATATATACAAATCAAGAGTGCTCTGTTAAAACCAAGGAGAAAATGTTATAAAAGACAAATTCTGAGAACCAGTGTGGCATCCAGCATTGCACACTGGTATCACTTCTCCAACCTCTCACTTTCTTTCAGGCCTTAAGTGGGTTTTGCCAGATTTGTCTACCTCCCCCAACTAGGCTTGGGCCATGAGGTATTTGTTCTTCCTTTCTTCCAGGCCTTCTACAGAGAGATTAACCAATTTAAAACAAGGAACAAATGAAGAAGAAATGGTATTGTTGGGAAGAACTTAGAGAATATCCCTTTTCAATGATCCCTCTTCCAAGATTATAATTACTTTTAGCTACTGCTATGGAAATTTAAAAGCAAAGTGATATCTGGTACCAGCTTATTCAAAATTCAATTTACTCCTGTCTCACTTAAGGAAAGGAGTCAACACCCCATTAGAGAATATGTTCCCTCACTTGAGGGTATTCAAGCAAGGAGTTCATCAAAGTTTCTTTCCTTTTAAATCAACCCCAGTGACTTTTAAAAGCTCTTTTGAAGTAGTGAATTTTTAGAGCAGTTTATTTCGCTTTATAGAAAAAGTGGATGGAAGCAGCCAAAGTATCCATCAATAGATGAATGGATAAAGAAGATGTATATATATACCATGGAATATCACTCAGCCATAAAAGAGAGAAAGAAATCCTACTACTTGTGATAACATGAATGGACCTAGAGGATCTGAATAGATAGTTCTCCAAAGAAGGCATCTAAAGTGTTCAATATCAGGGAAATGCAAATTCAAACTGCATTTGAGATACCACTTCACGCCTACTAAGATGACTGTCATTAAAAACAGAGATTATAACAAATGTTGGGGAGGATGTAGAGAAATTGGTACCCTCATATACTGCTGGTGGGAATATAAAATGGTGCAGTCACTTTGGAAAACAGTTTGGCAATTACTCAAACAGCTAAACATAGAGTTACCATATGACCCAGCAATTCTACTCCTAGATACATATCCAAGAGAACTGAAAACATATGTCCACCCAAAAACTTGTACACAAATGTTCATAGCAGCATTATTCATAATAGCTGAAAAAGTGGAAACAACCCAAATGTCCATCAACTGATGAAGTGAATAAATAAATGTGGTATATCCATACAAGGGAATACTACTCAGCAATAAAAATATACTGACACATGCTGCAGCATGGATGCACTTTGAAAACATTATGCCAAGTGAAAGAAGCCAGTTCCAAAAAACCAAATATGACTTCGTTTATATGAGATGTGCAGAATAGGTCAATCCATAGAGACAAAAAGTAAATTAGTACTTGCCTATGTTTGAGGGATTTGGGTAGAAATGGGAAATTACTACTAATGGTTATGAGGTTTCTTTTTGGGGGTGGTGAAAATACTCTGAAATTGATTATGGTGATGAATGTATTACTCTGTAAATACACTAAAAGCAGTCACATTGTGAAGTGAATTTTAACCATTGCACTAATGGTTACATTAGTGAATTGTATAGTTATGTGAATTATGTCTCAATAAAGCTATTATTCGTAAAAATTAAAAAGAAATAAAAGCTGTATTGGAGAAGTTCATGGGAAAGAAGTAAAAGAAAAGGAAAGGGAAGGTCAAAAGAAAATACAAAAATTTCAAGACTTTCACAAATAAACTATTTAAAGACAAAAGCCCTGGGGTCCTGTGATTAGGTTCATAGAATGGAAGGAAATCATTACTCTGAAAAAAAGAATGTTAACCTTTGAACAAATTAGTTTTAAGAGGATTTTAAAGTTGTATTGAAAAACTCAAGTGTGATACCAAGGAATCTTTGAAACTTATGAATGTTAGCAAAGACTTAGTGACAGAAGATCTTGATGACTATAGTTAATATAGTTATAAATATCTGAATGATGGATCCATTGCACTTATTGCAGAGTCCATTACAGAGGATACACATTCTTTTTAATATGCTGATGAATGTGATATCTAGTTGGCGGAAGATAGTTATTTCATAATAAGTACTGAATTACTAAAGAATATGCATGTATATTTCAAACAGGAAAAATGGCAAAGAAGCTACTTTGTCTACAAAGATTTTCAAAGATGAAAAAATTAATGGTTAAAATAAGGACAGAATGACTAGAAATGGAAAACAGAAAAGAATATAAAGGCAGAACAAGGAAAAAACAGTAACAAAAGTAAACATTTTATATATTTAAAAAGCCCCAGCTAAAGTGTGTTTGCATGTGTATGCAGGTATGTGTGTGTGTGTACATAATATGTCCTCTAATCCTTTCTAGGGAGAAAAAACATGACTTTGAACAAGCATATACATTAAATACAAATAAAGGACCAACCCATATTTTAAAGAATAAAGAAAAATGTCTCATTTAGAGGAACTACCACAGTTGATGAATCCTATGTAGGAAAAGTAGAAGTGTTCATAGGAAAAATTTTATTTTTGAAATATAGAAACAATGTCACACTAACTAAAAAGCAACTTGCGAACGTAATAGGAATTGCCCTACTTCCATTAACGAAAGAACAAAAAGCAACTCTAATTTGGTGAGCTCAGGATGTCAGCTACTTTCAAGCACATTCAAGCTCTATTTCCTTAGTTATTTATGTAATTTATGAACATATACTAGAATTAGAGTTTATTTGCAAGATAAATTTCTAAATTGGAAAGTAAAATAATCCCATTCATAATAGCAGCAAAACCCATCATAAATCTAGACATATGCCTAAGAAAACACAAATCTTTTAAGGAAGTATTGAATAATTTTATTGACAAACATAAGCAGTGAGCTTAATATAAAGAGAAGAAGATACACATCATTTTAATTGCTTGGAAGTCTCAATATCACAAAGAAGTGAACTCTCTACAAATTAACTTGTAGTTCAGCACAATTCCAATCAAACCCCACAGATTTTATTTTTTTCATAGAAGTTGACAAACTTGTCCTAAAATTTGTACAGAAAGAGATAGGACAAAGATTAGCTACGATTCTCTTGGAGAAGAAAAATGAATGAAGAGACTAGCTGAATGAGATACTAAGAATTGTTATGAAACCATATTAACAGAAAGTGTAATATTGGTACAGGGATAGACAAATGTACCAATAGAACAAAATTGAAATGCCAGAAATAAGCTCACACATGTACGAGAATTTGCTTTATGACAGAGAGGACATTACAAATCAACAGAAAAAGGATGAATCACTCAACAAATAGTCCTGGGACAATTGGCTATTTAGATGGAAAAAAGTAAAGTTCCCTTCCCAATACTACACAGAAATGTAAATTCAAGATGGATTAAGGTCCTAAATGTTAAAAGCAAAAATTATTTGCTTCTGAAAGTTTTGAAGAGTATCTTAACGATCTCAAGGTAGAAAGGGATTTCTTTGAACCATGAAATGGAAGCCATAAAAGAAGAGGTTGCATTTGACTTCATTAAAAATAAAAACTCTCATTGATGAAAGAGTCCACAAACAAAGTTTGAAATAATGAGCCATAGGCCAGTATAAGGTATTTTTAGCTCATACAGATAAAGCAGAATTAATGCCTAGGAGCTAAGAAGTATTCTAAAAATCATTATGAAAAAAGACAAACAATTCATTACAGACAAAGGACATGACCAGGCTATTTACAGAAGGAAAACCTGATTCACATACAAATGTATGACACAAAGGTACTCAGATTCACCAGTAATGAGGGAAATATAAATTAAATTCAAAATAGGACAATATTTCACAACCATCAAATTGGCAAACATAAAAGAGCGTGGTAATGCCAAGTGGGTGTAACAAGAGAAGATGTGGGAACTAGGAGTTCTGGTGGGAGGATAAATTTGTATACCTGCTTTGGAGAACATTGTGGCAATATCTAGCAAAGCCTAAGATAGGCATACTTAATTACGGTCCTGAAGTCACTTTTCTAGATATCTGCCACAGAGAAATCCTTGCATGTGTTAAGAAGACGTAAACAAGAATGTTTATTTATTGCCATATAAAAGATAGGTGTCCAACAATACGGGAATGGATTAATATTAAAAATAGCAACATATCTCAAGAATGGAAGGCTCTATGATAGCTTGAATGAACTCTATCCATATGCATCAATAAAGATGAAGCTGGAAAATAGTGTTGGGCATACAAAGCAATTTGGGAAAAGTTGGTACAGCATATTTGTGTGAAAGGAGAGGCAAAGACGGAGTTGGCCATGCCTAGGGGGTCTCTTGGGACCTTTGTGTTGTGGGCCACACATACCCCATAAGGTTCCCTGAGGAGAGAGTTGGCAACTTAGTCTTATCTCCTGGTGTCTGAAAAACCTGAAGCAGTGAAGCAGGGAGACCCGCCTGGACATTTTTACGTAGAGAACATTCTCTTTTTACCCTGATGAAGAGTCTAGTGTAATGCCATCCATTGTTGTGACAGTGACTTGGGTACACTGTGCGGCTCTCTGCCAGGGAGGGTTGTGGGGGTCAAATGATTCAGAATTCTTGATTAAAAGGCCGTGTTTACAAGCTGGAACAAGGGAATTTAAGTTGTGGGTCTTTTCCTCTTCATGCATCAGTGAAAACTTCTGAAAGAAAAGTACCCGGTGGTTATTTTTTTTTTTATTGCTTAACTTTTGGTTGGATTTTGCTTAAGATTAGGAAGTCATTTCTCAGCAATTCAGAATCTTCAGGATTTTGGCCATATTAATAATGAAAGTGATGTTCAAAGTCTTTTTCTCCTCTCATATCCTCTTCCCCCCACTTTTTTCAATCTCAGAGCATGAAAGATGTAGGCAGTTCTGAGGAGTAACTTTTTGGTTGTGGAATCCCCTTGAACTCGGTGTAACTTTCAAAGAAGAGGAGGAGGCTAGCACAGATCAAATCAGGGCCTCATGTCAGGTGGCTACCCAGGCTCCTGTGAGGTGGTAGGGTTCATGGTCCTTGTGTTTGATCTGAAATCCTCTCTGCATATATGAAACAGCATGGCTGAATTATGTATTCTTTTGGAACTTTATCTGTTCATTCTTGGAGGCTGCAATTATTATATACCTTTGTTGATATGTAGCTTTGTGCTAATTATAGAAATCATTGTGATAACACTATTGACTTATGAACCTTCCCCTCATTTCTGTGCACTTCTCAGAGCTTTATGTTGGGAATCAGCGTGTAGGGACATTGTTTTAATATCACTGAATGAATGGTCAAATCAGCAAGTAATATAGAAAACAGGACCCAGTCCAATTAGAAAAGACATTTTAGTCATTTATATGACTAGATTTATGGCTATAAAGGTTCAAAAGCCTCTATAAGCCTCAAATATTTTTTTAATCTTAGATGCAGTTTTAGCGCTCTCAATCACCTAGTGATGTTCTTTGGTAAACACCATGAGGGCATGGGCTTTGTCCGACGTTGTGGCCGGGCATAGCACAGTGCCAGGCACATGGTAGGGCCTCAGTATTTGTTAGATGAAGGAGTGGATGGACGGATGGATGAAAGGAAGGAAAGTGAGAGGGTAGGAGAAATCTGCTTTGAAAAGGGCTTTCATGAAGAAGGTATTCACTTTGCAGGAACTTGCCTTCTTTATTTAAAATGTCTGTCCTCTTACTTTGGATTCCACAGTACCAGCCACAGGATACTTGCTATTTATGATCTTGAAAATGTTTGAAGCCTGTTCCAGGGAGTAAAGAAGAAAACCACATCAAAGCTACACTGCTGCTTTTCTGGTTGTGGGTTCAAACCTAGCATTCAAGATGATGCAGGTATTTGATTGTACAGAGCTAACATTCCTCCGGAAGATAGAAACAGTTGCATTATAAATAGCCTCTTTAGATTTTTTAGTGAACATCTTTGGGAGAATGGCGTTCATACAGAAGAGTGCACAAATCCTAACCTTATTAAATGTTCGCAAATGGAACAAACCATTATAAGTAGCACCAAGATCAAGAAATATAACTTTACTAGCACCCAGGGGCCCTTCTCCTGCCTTCATCCAGAACTTATTTCTCACTACAAAGGCAACGACTATAACTGCAAGCCCCAGTAGACTGGATTTTCCTCTTCTGGACATTTCTTAGAAATGAGATCATATAATATGTAATTTTGTGCCTGGCTTCTTTCATTTAGGGTATTCTCAAGGTTCATCCACACTGCAGTATGTGTCAGTACTCATTCAATCTTATTGCTGAATAATATTAGATTGCATGGATATACTGATGGAGATTTGGGTTGGTTCTTTTCTTTGGGTATTGTGAACAATGTTGCTGTGAATGTTTATGTACAAGTTTTTTGTGTGGACACCAGTTCAATTCTCTTGGGTTTACACCTGGTAGTGGATTTGCTGGACCATATGGTAACTCTGTGTTTAACTTCGTGATCAATTGACAAACTGCCTTCTACCATTTTACATTTCTATCAGTAGCCTATAAGAGTTCTAGGTACTCCACATCTTTATCAACACTTGATGTGGTCAGTGTTTTTAATATTAGCTATTTTGGTGGGAAATGTCTTTTTTATTCTATCAGTTTTTATGTCTTATGTTACTCAGAAAATAACTCCAAAGTTAACTCTATAAATTAACTAATCTTAGGTCATTTTCTATCCAGGGCCTACACTGGAGCAAACAATATTTCCCTGTCTTTTCTAAAATATGTGGATAGGTCATTGAAGATTTAGCTTAGATGCCACTTCTACTGGAAAGCCAGTTACCCAGTCTGCGTGTGGTAGCTTCCACTTCGAAGGCCTGTTTCCTTGATGTCTTTCAGCACAGGCCTGACACAAAGTAGGTGCTCAAATTCTCCTTTGCTGAGTGACCATAGTTCACTACCAGATTCTTATTCTGTGCCACATTATCTCAAATAATCTTTGTATCCAAATTCTCGGGAGAGCCTCAGAGGTCATCTACCCAATCCCATCATTTTATTGATGAGAAAGTTAAAACTCCTGAAGGAAAATGGGCATAGCCAGACAACCTGGGCTGGGTGGGCAGGTCTCCTGACTCCTCTTCCCGGGTTCTTTCTACCTACCCAGAAAAACTTCCTCCGTCATCTTTGATCGCCTTCTGCTGCTCATTTGCAGAGATTGAAATTAATGTGTCAGGGAAAGAAACTGTACATATCCAGGGATTAAATTAAAAGTCAAAGAAGCAGCTATCCTATTATGTAAAGTTTGTGTGCCCTAGCACTGAACACTGCCCTCATTTAAGCCAGAGAAAGGAAACTTAAAGTGACTTTTCAGCAAATACAGTTTTTAATGATACACATATAATATCTTGTTCTGTTTTATACTCCAATCATGATTAAGGATTTCAAATAGCTCAGGAAGAATTAATAAGATTTACACCCACATTATTACTCATAACCACTTAGAGCAAAGAAAGAAATCTTTTAAAAAGATGTTTATTACTTTCATACCAAATGAGAATCTGAACTAAAATGATTCCCAGCACAATCTTTTGAGTTGGAAGTACATTCAGCAGTTTTCAGAGTCCCTTGTGATAACAAGAATGCTCTGTAATTTCATGGAGTTTGTATTTTCTCAAAGGAGATTAGAAGGAAGTGCTGTAAACATGAACTTCCTGATCCTCATCATGCAGCAGCTGCCTCGGGGCCATCTTGCTGCACTTGCTCCTCAGGTGGAGACACTAACAGACTGACTGGCTCTCCCTCCAGGTTTCAAGGTCTCACCCCTTGGTTCCCTGTGAATTTACCTCAAATGGAAGAACGTTACTTCTTCAGTAATTATCTGACCCTCAGTTCCTAGAGTGGGAAAGGTGATCATATACCCATTTCTGAGACATAATGTACAGAAAGCACCTAGCTCCTAGATCTTCTTGTTTGGTAGCTACTGTTAGATTCTCTGCTGGAGACTAGGAAAAGAGGGCTTTGCTGATTGCCAACCCTTCAAATATCCCACACCCATCCATTCGTTCATTGAGACTAGATTGTTTCCTAATCTGGTAGTGCGTAGCGGGAGGGAGGTGTGGTGTAAAAACAAAGTGTCCACATTCAAGCATGTCAAATTTTTATTATTTTTACCTTATGATTTTTATAAATAGCCATTACTACCAGTGCTAAGGCCTAGCCTGCTAAAATAAGGCTAACAATGCTAGAAAGAATGTTTCAATAGAAAACACATGTTATATATCATATGCAGATAGAAACAGAGGAGCTAAAGTAACTCCTATCTAAGTAAATGTTGGAAATGAAGCTTCAGGGACGTGTAATTTACACTAGCTCATGGATCTGGGATTGTTGCTGTTGGATTAAAGCTGTTGTTGGATATAATGGCCTAAAACAAGGAAACTGTAGGTTTTGTTTTTGTTTTTACCTTTTTTTGTTGTTATCATTAATCTACAATTACATGAAGAACATTATGTTTACTAGGCTCCCTCCTTCACAAACTCTCCCCCCCCCCCCACACACCCCATTACAAACTGTAGTTCTTTGCCAGGAGGATCTTCAGAACTTTGCTGAGGTCAGTCACATGTTTACATGCTACGCTTGCACACCAGCGCTAACCTCTATTTTCTAGAGCACATACAGGGCACGAGAAGCTGCAAGGGAAGAGTGCTAGGGGTGGAAAGTGCTCTTTGGCTAGGAGTCAGGAGCCCTGGCTTACAGTTCCAGATGAGTGACTGCTGTACAGGGTGCCCCCGAGCAAGTTACTTTGATGTGGTGGGCTTCAGTTTCTGCATCCGAAAACTACGGATGGAGTAAAGACTCCTAATTATAAACCACATTCTGCAGATTAATAGGGTCCCATCAGAGTGCCCCAGAGGCCACTGAAGGAGGTACTCTGAAACCTCAGTCCCTAATCCCAACCCAAGCAGTTCCATTTGCCACCGGAACATTCTTAGGGGTTCTTCCCAGGTTTTCATTTGAATAAAGGGTCCCAAGGCCTGAATATAATGGAAAGCCCCTAGGCTAAGTGATCCTTAAGGATCTTCAGGTTTTAAGGTTCTGTAATATCTAAATAACCAAAGTGGATGCCTGTGACATTTTTCAATCACTAATATATTAGCCAGCCTGAGGGCTGGAATGACAATGGTAATAGATAACGCCCACTATGCTAATGCTACCTGAGTACATCATACACCGGGATTAGTGGATTCAACAGTGTCTGAATCATCAAAGAAAGGTCAAATTTGACTTAGTGTCATTTTACGATTGTACATTTCTCTCTATGTATAGCATATTTATTGGGACTCTAAGTATATCTATCTATTGGGTCTCTAGTAAGTGGAAGGCTTCATAAACCTATACATAACATTCCCTACTTATGCCAGGCAGCAAAAAATTTATTGAGTCAGACAGTGAACAGTTTGAATCTGGGGTAGTGCTTCTCATGCTTGTACAGAGCATGGCATGAGGAGGAGCCAGGGAAGAGGCATGTGTAGGAATGCTGGCCAATTTTTTATAGACATATAGTAAAGGCTGATTTATTTGAGGCATAGAGTTATTTCAGGCCATCTGAATTAACTATGACTGAAAATGGTCCTTCTGAGCTATGACATTTCCAAGTGACTAAAAAACACATACATAAGAGCAGAAATCTAGATTTTTGTCAGGGTACACTCAGCATCTCTAAGAAAATAAACTGTATTGCACATTCCATTTTAAAATGTAATGGCTTCCGTCTGAATGACATGGTGCTATTAATGCCATTTTCCTTGGAGGGAGAACTTTGTGGCACTACTGATGCTTTTATGGCATTTCTACATTTATTTTCAGCCTGTTTATCTACTTACCTATTCTTTCACTTCCTTTGCCCTTTTCCTCTGTAGCCCCTAATGCTTTTGATATTTGACTGCATTCATGCATTCATGCAATCCAAAACACAGACAGGGTGCCTGCTGATACAGACCAAGGTTTTGTATGAGGCACTTCTGGGGATATAGAGGTGGTGAACGCTCTTCTTAGTATGTCACTATATTTTGGAAGGTACTATTTTGAAAGATTATCACTGTAGGTGAGGCTCTTGTTTAAGACTAGTGAAAAAAAGTCAATTGTTGTATCCAAGATGGAGGCTGGGGGGAAGACTTAAAGGGCATGGGTCTCATACATCCTTCTTTTATTGCATCATATTTTATTATGTCATTGATTTGTTGATATATGTCTCTTCCATACTAGAATGACTTCCATGAGAGCAGGATTTTGATTCATTTGGGACTCCCAGAGCCTAGCACATTGCCTATAGAGTTGGCTTTGCATATCATTTCTAATAAATGAGAGAAAGGAGTCTGAGCTACAGCTTGAGAGAGACTGTTCTAGAAAGTAAAATGTGGTGAAGATAGGTCACTATGCAGTATTTGAGATTTTCACTAATATCAAGGGTAAGGAAAATTTTACTTAATTGGCCTTTGAACTGTGACAAGTAAAGGTTTAGGTCTCTCCCAAATGTTTATCCAAAGCTTTTATCCCAAATGTAGCCCAAATTGTTCTCCTGACTGCCCATTACACAAATGCGCTAATCCCAGAAATCAGAAGGAAGGCCATGGGATTCTAAAACATTTTGCCGTCTGTGCCATGTATGGCTGGACTATGAAAAGTCATTCAGTCAGCAAGATAGAAATAACATCTGCGTAGGCAGACAATAAACTCCGACCAGCTTCCCTCTGAAGCCCAGCTGCCATTGTGACTCATAGCATGCTCCCAGCCTGAAAAAGCCAAAAACTGCAGAGCAGGGGTGCCCTACCCAGGGTGAACAATACAAAGGGCAGGGGCAACACACAAGCCAGTTTTTTGACATTTATGAGCAAATGGATTCCCATTAACTCATCCATTTCCATGGACTCAGGTTGGCAGGTGGGCAGAGAAGAGGGAGAGTTAGAGGGGATGAGTAACAGAAACACTTTATCAAGTTGGGTTTATTCCAGGAATGCAAGGCTGGTTCAAGAACTGGAAATTTATCAGTGTGATAAATGTAAAGCAGAAAGGTCATTAGGTACAGAAAAAAGAAAATACTTCATAGAGTTTTAAAACTCAGAAATGAATGCTCAATTTTAAGTGAAATAGGAACAGAAAGCTACTTCTTAAATATGATGAAGCATGTTTACTATAAGCCAGTAGTAAACATCATTATAAATGGAAAAATGCAAATATTTCCACGAAAATTAGGAACAAGACAGGGATTCCCCCATCATCACTATTATTCAACATTGTTTTAGAGGTAATCATTAATGTTATATGTCAAGGCAAAGAAATTCATTTTATAAACAGGAAAATTACAAAATTATGTGAATACTATGTCAGTGTATATCTATAAAAACCAGAAGATTCAACTCTAAAACCTTTAGAATTAATATGAATTTAATAAGGTGGCTTGATGTATAATAAATATAAAAAATAAATTTTATTTGTAAAAACACTAACCAGTTAGAAATAGGACAAAACCCCATTGACATAGATTTTTTTAGTGTAACTAAAAAACATCATCCATGAATGTAATTATTAGAAAAATACAATCTATGTGAAATATTATAATGTTTCATATAATGGCAGAAAATAAGACCTGTTCAAAGTGAGAAGCATACCATGCCCCCCTGCATGGTGAGAATTCCTAAACACAATACTTTTTTAAGCTTGATGTCATAATTATGATGTTCAGATGACGAATAAATATGCTAGAATTATTAAGGAGATCTTGGAAAAAGAAGAATGAGGGAAAAGTTCTGTCAGATAATGAAACTGACTATAAACAAATGGAATAGGATATTGATCCAACATAGACCAATGAATGGAACAGAAAGGAGAATGTAGATCCATGTATATATGGGAGCCTGCTTTGTATGCTAAAGGAGTTATTGAAGTCAGTAGGGAAAGAGTGGCCTTTTCAATATATGGTGTTAGAAGAAAATAAAAATAGAACCTTTTCTTCACAACATATACAAAGAGAAACTCTAGATGTATTAAAGGTAAAATGTAAAAAGACAACTATCAAAGTATCAGAAAGCAGTGTCAGAGAATATGCCAATGACTTTAAGGTGATATTCCTTAAGGAAGACACAGATACAGACTGAAGAAAAAATAAACTTTACAGATTTTATTACTCAAAAACAGTTAATTAGGATAAAATATTTGCATATATCTGACAGAAAAAAAGGTTGCTATTGCTAATCCACAAAGTACTTCTACAGATTCATAAGGAAAAGGAACTACTGAATGGATACATGCACAAAGGATTTGAAAAGGCAATTTAAAAGAGAAAGGACAAATTTGTTGGCGCCCTTTATTTGAAATATTAAAAAACTGGAAGGAACTGCAATGAATGTAGGGAATATACAAAGGTGAACAGGTTCTCAATGCCTGTCCTCAATTATTAATCACCAGGTAAGAGCACATTAAAATGAGATGTCATCACACTGGCCCAAATCAAAAAGATCAATAACATTTACATCCACGAAGGGTGTGAAGCAAAGGCAGAGCTCTCCTGGTGGAGGTGCAAAGGACCATGACCCATTGGGAGAGGAATATGGCAGTATCTATTAGTATTTAAAGGCATATATTCTTTAACCCAGCAATCCCATTCCTAGGACCTTATCTGATAGAAAAAGAATATCATTCCTTAAAGATGTATTTATAGGAAAATTTGTTGAAGCATTTATTTGGAGTAGACAAAAACTGGAGTGGCCATCTCTAGGGAGATAGTTGAATAAATTGTGCTCTTTTTCCTACTTTGGAGGAATATGGTACTAGGAAAATATTCCTATAGATCTCTCCAGTTGTCTACACACTTGAAAGATTGTCTGCCATATATAATTAAATGACTAAGTTTTATGATTGCATGTATAATATGACCCCATTTTGCTAAAAAGCAAGCCCAAATATGGGCATATAGATTTTTGCTTGTTTGTAATGGAAGATAAACACAAAACTGTTGATGTTGGTTACATCAGGGGTTGTATTGGATGAGGGGGGACAGTGCTGTCACTTTTATTTTAGTTACCTCTGTGTTGTCAGAAAGGTTACAATGAGCCAAAAAGATGAAGACTAGTACTGTTTTTATTAAAGCTAGAAACGCTTTGAAATGTAAATAACATCCATTCAAGGACAGAGGAAGGGAACACCATCACAGAGAGAGTAAACTAAAATGCATGAAGCACCCAGTGTGTGCTAGGTAGTATGTCAAGATCGTTGACTACATCTCATTCAGGCCTCGGACTGATCGTAGAGGATGAATTTAACTTACCCAAGTTCATGCAGGCCATCAGCGGCAGAGGCAGCATTTGAATCCAGTTCTGATTGGGCTCTAAAGTCAATGTTAAATCCTCTACTATCCAGAACCTGGGGAGTGTGCAAGATGGTGACATAAATGGATTCTCAGATCATTAAGAAAATATACCCAGAGATTCTTGGCATAGCAATGATGTGTATTGTAGTTCCAAGAGGATGAATAGCCAAGGAATTCACTTTATTGATTCCGTCTTGACCAGCACTTCAACAGGGCAACCTCGGGCATGCCTTTCAGGTTCCATGAGGTGGATACAAGAGTGGCTTTAAGAAGTGAAGTAGGAGAATGCTGAAAGAGGGCTTTGTGGCTACACTGTCCCAGTATCTTCAGGACAGACAAGTTGTTTTCTTCATTGTTGTATTCTCTGAGCAGGTGTTCGGCCTTCCTTTGTAGACTCATGAGGGGTGACTGACAATAGGCCGTTCTCTATCTTTCCCTTCTACTGGTCAACCTTGAAATCCCCGAATTGCATGGAGCCACAGGAGCCATGCTTGTCAGGTTTTTCAATTTTGTTGACAGGGCAGGGGATGCCAATAAACAATATTGCATTGTTTCATTTCCATGTTAAAAATTAGTTGAGCAATAAAGTTCAAAAGGCAGACAAATGGAGATAGAATGCCAACATTATTAAGAATAAAGCTGATGGGAGAATTTGGCTCCATATCTGTAGTGGGAAGTGTTTGCTAACAATTGTGTTCCACCCTATCCCCTAACTGCCACCATATCTAGACATTGGGACAGCAAACCTGAGGGAACGGTTAAACCCACAGGTGCAGCTACATGTATCCAGGATGCTGCCTCTTACTGATCCTGGGAAGAAGGGGACAGAAAGGAATGAATTCCCAGTGTTTGTGGACTTGAAAAAATAATTGTGGTAAAGTATACATAACATAAAACTTACCATTTTACGCTGTACAAGTGGCGTTGAGAGAGAATATTCACAATGTCAGGCAACTACCACCTCTGTCTAGTTCCAGAACATTTTCATCATCCCAAAAGGAAATCCCATACTCATTAAGCAGCCCCCTCCCCTCAAAAAAAGCCTTGGCAACCACTAATTTATTTTCTATGGATTTGCCTCTTCTGGAAATTTCATATGAATGGAATCATACAATAGGTGACTCTGTGTACTGTTGCTTTCACTTAGCATAATGTTTTCAAGGGTTCATCCATGCTGTAGTGTGTGTCAGTACTTCATTCCTTCCTGTGGCTGAATAATATTTCCATTGTGTGGACACACCACATTTTGTTTATCCATCCATCCGTTGATCGACATTTGAGTTGTTTCTCCTCTGCCTGTTGTGAATAGTGCTGCTGTGAACCTTCATGTCAAGTTTTTATTTGAATGCTTTCAATTCTTTAGGTTAGATAGCTAGGAGCAGAATCACTGATAATATGATAATTTTATGTTTTACTTGAGGGGAAACCACCAAACTGTTTCCCACATTTGTGACCTTCTAATGTAGATTACCTCTCCCTGATAGAGAAGTGTAGCCCGGTGGATGTGCCCCACCATTTGAATAACTTACTCTTCCTCCTTGTGGTAGGGTAAGTCACAGGTGGGTCATAAACCAGGATGATTACTCCAGCTGAAATCCCTTCACATGTACACATAGGACAGGGACATGGGGCACCCACTCCCACAGTTATTGAGGACCTCTAATGTGCTAGGGAGTGGGACAAGCATTGTGGACACAGAAACAAGGAATATTCGGGCCTCTGTACATTCAGATTCTCAGAGCTGAGCAGAGATTTTTACAAAATGAAATAATGCACTCATTAGAATCCATGATATATTTAAAATTCCAATTCTCCAAATTACGAGTTTAACATGACACGGTGATGTCTTTCAATGATAAGTGAATCCACTCTTACATTATGTCAGTTCATAAAATATGTAAAGGACCATGTCCAAAAAAATTACACATAATTCTGTTCAGATGAGCACTGCACAAAATTGAATAAATTATAGTAGATCATCTGTCTTTTAAAAATAATATTTAAATTAAGAAACCAAACGGAATCATTAGCTGTACTTTATTATTAAAATCAAACATTTTTACATAAATGGATGGTAATAGGTAGGCAACGTACACTGCAGTTATCACTATATTTGTCAGTTTAAATTTACAGCTGAGGAATTTACCATCATCATGTAATATGTGAATCTTCCTGTAGACTCTTAAGTGCAGGTACTACCAGTGAGCTGATTAAATCTTCCCCTATTCTACTAAACCATTTTCAGGTACTGCCTGGCATATTATACTAGTACAGCACTCCATTCTCAGAATGATTCCTGGTCTAAATACCTCATCTGTTATGGATCCTCATAAGAAATATTTCCACATACCGCAGACCTATGATCTGCATGAATGGGTACCACATTAGCGTGGGCCACAGAGAATACCCATCTTTTGCTAAGAATAACAACACTATTCTATAGATAGAGCATAGTTCAGTCTTTTGAAATGGAAATAGACAAGGTAACAATGCCTCCTTTATTGCTCTGAGTAAATTTCATTTAAACTCTTAGTTAATGTAGACATAACCATTCTTCTAGTTAATGGCTAACTGTCAAATACCATGATGGAATATTCTGTCAGGTCAGCAGTTTTACTCATGTGATTGAATGTTCCAACTATTTCCATGACAGGCCACTAAACACCATAAATAATTTTTTGAGTGATTTTGACAGAAGAATAGGCATCATTTTCTTTCTAGAGAGTAAATGCTCTTGTGGTTTGGTATCTAAGATTTGGACAAATTCTACTAGAGCATCTTAATGCTGCTCATCCACCAACAAAGATTAATTGTGATGTTTTGGTCAGATGCCTGCTTTTACATTAGATTAAAATCCAAGTTGGTGTGGTTAATGTAATTCAAAAATACCCATTAAAGTTACCTGAAAAAAGTTAGGAACCATGATTGCAACTACAACACAGAATCAAAGTTATCCAAGCAACCGAGTTCAGGTAAAGTACCTGGGTTTCTATGGAACAGCAAAGCTAAGGTGTGGCCAAGAGTAGTGCGGAAAATATGCTTAGTGTTCAACAAATGCCAGTTAAATGGATGACTAGGTGTAATGAATAAAAAAGAAAAGTCATCCAGAATATAATTAGAGGTGTCACTGGGAGACGTCTGTCCCTCAGAAGAGACTCAGATTGAAATTCTTATTCCAACAAGCTCACCATATATGAGCATCAGTGCTTTTGTGTGCACATTATAGTAATCTTCTCTAGAGTGCTGTCCCATTCACTTAAATGTGTTATAATAGAAAATAGATCTGCCCATTCTATTCCACAGAATAGGAGATTTTTAGAAAACCTTTGTTGTGCCGGCACACATACTATATTGGTCTACTGAAGGTTGTCTGGGCTTCTGCTTTCTTAGGCAAGTTTTGACCCTCCCCCAATCCCTCCAAGGATTTGGGTTCTTAAGAGTCCTTGGAGGTTGCCAGTCTAATCTACATCCTATTCCTAGCCTCTGAGCATCCCTCTTGCCCTCCATCTCTAAGCTTTCCCTCCCCTCACACAAGTAATACTTCAGTGAAACCGAATTCCTTATTTTGTGAGTCTCCTAGTTGACCTGTATGACTAGAGAGAATCTCCAACTTCCTCATCTGGTTTACTTGCTACAGTGAGGAGATGAAGCTATTATGTGGCCATCCTTTGGAGCTCAACTGTAACAAGTTCCTCAGCTTCTCTGTGCTTCAGTTTCCTCACCAATGCAGAGAATAATGACAGTTACTGTATAGGGTTAAACAGAGTAAAGCACTTCCACCTAGTATAGTCCCTGAGCAGAGTAAATGCTCAATTAATGTCACAAAAGATGATTGTGAACACTAGGTTTCTGTATCAAGTTCTCTTGAGCCACCCTGTTTAACAAAACTTCTCTGGGAAAGTATCTCACTGAGCTCATTTAACTTGTTTGAAAATTTAAATTTTCTATCTTTTTGATAATTGTTTGCCCATCCCAAGTCTTTTGACACATCTCACATTCTTCACCTTTCCTCATATCACAAATGGTCACTCAGAACTCCAACCTGCAGGTGCTCTCTTTGCCTGCAATGTGGTCTAAACGGGCAGGGGACTTGATGAGTTCATTTATAAACTACTGATAGCATGCTTGCTACGTGACAGTTGCTGTTCTAGGGATACAGGGTGAACCAAACAGCATCCTTGCCTTCATGAAGCTTCTCTCCCAGTTAAGCTGAAATCACTTAAGATAGCCAGGGGTTCTTTTTTAGTCTCCTCACCTAGATTTGCCCTGTCCCTTCCATTATTCTCTTAGTAACTGCCTTACTTCTGCCTTTGTCATTTGCCGACCCATTACCTTTGATGGAGAATATAAAAGAAATAGGAGCTGAAAATCCCTGCTTTCCCTCTCCTCTGGTTATAGCATGAGGTTGTACCCAAGAACAAGCCTATCACCTCCCTCTTACCCTGTCTGGGAAATAATGGAATAAGTCATTTTTACGTAAAGCTCACCTTTTTCTAGGTATCAGTGTTTCTGACTCTGTCCTAAGAGCCCTTGCACTTCTTGATGCAAAGGCAAGGGCTGTGGAGTCACACCCAGCTGCACTCAAATCTCAACTCCACTGCTTCTTAGCTGTGTGACCTCCGGCAGGCCATTTCACCTCTCTGAGCTTTAGTACCCTCACTGGTAATTAAGGATAATGATTACTACTTTGTAGGGTTGTTGTGAGCACTAAAATGAAAGGTATCTGTAAAGCACTTAGTGCAGGCCTAGCACAAAGTAAGTGGTCAATAAACATTAGCTATTATGAGCAAGAGCCATAGAGTAAAGGATGCCTGGTTTCAGATCTCTTCTCCAAGCTTACTAGCAGATTAACATTCAGGAAATTGCTTACTTTCACTGGGGACTGGCATCCATTTTTGTAAAATTAAACTTAATATCTACTTATCCACATGATTGTTATAAAGATTAAATGACAACATTTTTTAGTGACTGTGTGCAGATAGTCTCTCCACTATTACGTTCTGTCATTTACTAAAGTTATTTTTAAAAGTCTTGTGCTCAGCCCTCAGGGTACAGTAGAGAACAAGATAGACATGATCCCTTGCTCTCCTGGAGACAGACAGACAAATTAATTGGGTAAGCACAGATGGTGAGAATGTTATGAAGGAAATAAGCAGTGCTATTTTGGAGAAGAGTTGTTTTTTACTCTAAGTCGAAAGATCAGGGAAGACTTATTTTAAGAGTTGACATCTAACCTGAGATCTAAATGGTGAGAAGGGACTAGCAATGAGAAAAGCATTTTAGCCAGAGGGGACAGCATGTAGAAAGCCTTGACTTGGGAAGAGCTTGGCCTGTTCAGAGATCTAAGGAAGCCTGATGTGTTGATTATTTTGAAAGAATATACCTATCCCCATTTAGAAAAGTAAGGGAACAGCTATTGACATCATCAAATACTCCAGAGTTGTGAGGACAGGCAAGAAGGTTTTAGGAAGGTCATATAAGCTTTCCTAGTAACTGCACTAGTTGGGGTGGGCCTTTAAGAATGTAGATAAATGTTGAATCACTGTGTTGTAAACTTGAAACCAATATAATACTGTATTTCAACTATACTTCAGTAAAAAAAATAAAAAGAAGGTCATGGTAAGCTTTCCAAAAGTAATTTCAGTATATTTATCACTTAGGTTTCCAGCAGAAAATAGGTGGTACACCCAAAGGAGTAATTAAAGCATACAAAATTTAAGGAAGTGACTTGTTACAAACTGTGGCCAGGCTTTAGGTTAAAGGAAACGAAAAAGGAAGGGGACCGCATTCCAGGCAAACAACAGTAAGGAGTTTTTACCACCCCCTGTGCTGATGGAGCTGGGGGACGGGGTGGGTCTAGAGCTTGGAGAGAGTAGCAGCTGTTGGGACAGCTGTGACCTTTGGTAAAGGAGCACAGGTACTACCAACCTATAGCCCAGTGCCACAGAATCTTGCATGCGGACACACATCCCACCTTCTTTCACTCTCCTGCCAGTGCCTCTTATTGGCCAAACCCAACTGGCAGCCAGAGGGAAACGGAGCTGGGTTGACCTGGAGAGACAAGTGGAGGCTGTCTAGGACAGTACCCAATATACAACTGTGGTAGGCTGAACTGCGCCGTGACCGCCACCCTGCCCCTCCCCACCACAAGCTGTCCATCACCCAACCCTGGAACATAAGAACGTATTATCTTACCTGGTAAAAAGGGCTTTGCAAATGTGCTTAATTTAAGGATTTTTTAGATGGGAAGATTATTCTGGATAATTATCTGGGTGGGTCCAGTGTAATCAGAAGGGTCTTTAAAAGGAAAAGAAGGGGGCAAGAGAGTCAAAGAGGGAGATATGAAGACAGAGGTCTAGTTGATATATTGCCATGCACCAAGGAATGCAGGTCACCTCTAGAAGCTGGAAGAGTTGAGGAAATTGATTCTTCCTTAGAACTTTCAGAAGAAATGCAGCCCTGCTGACACCTTGATGTTAGCCCAATGAGTCCTAATTTGAAACTATGAGAGAATAAATCTTGTGGTTCAAACACTAAGTTTGTGCTCAGTTTTTATGGAAGCACTAGGAAACTAATACAGTAACCTATTTTTGCAGAGTTTTTCAGTTCTCCTAGTGGATTCACAAACATTACCTCCTTTCAATGCTTACAGAAACTCTCTGAGGAAGGAATTCCTTTTTTCAGTGTCTAGAGAGGGAACGTGAGGGTAAGAGATTTGCAAAGGCTTGCCCAGAGCTAGTAAAGGAGGCAGCTGGAAGCGGGACCCGTCTCTCTTGACTCCATACTTTGTACCATAGAGAAGTGGCCTAAGGAAGTTAGCTTGCAAGAACTTACAGCAGCTGGTAAAGTATAAAGTGCAAACTACCCAAAGAGGGTAGAAGAGCTCTTTTTCCTGGAGCTAACAAAATCTGCACTTGATCTGAGCCCACCTCCAGTTTCAGGGCATCAGCCCTCCCCTAAACCTGTGCTACAAGGAAGTGGTTTTCAAGATGAGCATCCCAGAAACCCAGGGTTTTTACAGGGGATGTTCAGATGATCTCATTCCCTCAACCAGAGAAGTTCTATGTGTATCTATTTTTTAAACATTTGACTCCTAGGTCAGATTTCACTAAGAAAAAAGAGGATCCTGGGGCTAAACAGAATTTCAAAAATCCTGGAAGACATTCTGCAAATTGCCACCCTAGAAGATAAGAAGCAGAAACTCTAGGATGGTGGCTAGTCAAATCTCAGGGAACTCCGAGGAAGAGGGGAAAGGCAGACTTTTCGGAGTCTCCCGGAGGCCTGGCCTCCTCCCAGCTTAGAAGCAGAGGATGGCTGTGTGAAGCAGCAGAATGCCATGCATAGGACACCATTTGGGCTGTTATCTGATATTTAAAATGGATTATAAAAATTGGAGCTCTCTTACCCATGAGGCTTGAACACATTTGTGATGCCAGGGTGTTTCTGTTGCATTGGTAAAGGTCAAAATCAATAGAATTCTCAAAATCTCCCCCTAATTCATAGGTCAGGTATGCTATTATTCCGTAGACCACTAGTGAATTTGTCTGCGATCCTTAAGTATTTGCTTGATATAAAAATGACTTAAGGTTTACTTACTAGTCCCTTGGCAAATGAAGGACTTTTCCCATCTCTAATACCTTAAACATGTCATCTGGAATGATTGCCAATTGCACTGTTGCTCTGCCTCACTGCTGAGAGGTGTGCGTGAGTTTCAAAGGCCTTCTCTTTTGGGGGTGGGAGGTGAAGAAACTGTATTTTCTCTAGAAATGCTCTTTCCAAATGAAGGAAGCCCATGAGAGAACTGTGTCCCTGAAATGCATGTCAACCCTCCTCAGCTCACCTTCTCTGAATTGGACTTCAGCACTAGGTGCTGGACTTCCAGTGGGACACTCTACAAGCCCTGTTCATCAGAGAGCTGTCCCTGCGCTGTTAGTAGGAATGGGGCTGGGAACATGGGTCTGTGATATCCCATTCTATACACTTTAGAAGGACCCATTGGAGGGAGGGAGATTTTTCATTCCTCACTGCCAGGAAGAGTTCTGTTTCTCATGAGAAACTAATGTGGGCATTTGGAATTTTGTTATTCAGCAGTCAGGCCCACTGAATAACAGAAACATAGCTGCAGATTAGAAATATTAATGCATGGCCTCACTGTCTGGAATTTAATTTTTCTAGGGTGAGGATAATTTTTCAAAAGCCTTCCCTTCTCTAGCGATTCTGATGAGATCACTGTTACAGCTGATGGGGTCTCTGCATTCGTCACTGGAAAGCTCACAGTGAAGTGTGGGGCATTTTCTAATGGCTGTGTAAGGCTCCATGGTGTGCAGTTCTGAGGGCATTTCAGGTCTGGACTTCACCTTCGTGACACAGTCTGATTTACTGTCACTCCTAATTTCTTTACCAATTTTTAAAAGTTACATTGTTGTTATACATTTATTGGGGCTGTTTCAAATGATATTCAGAATGAGGCAAAAGATGGATTGGTGTGTAAGACATGATCGGAAGGCCAGCGCCATACAGTGTTTGCACCGGGTCTCCTCACTGCCAGGGATGTTTCCGCGCACTAGGTACTGCAAATGGCTCTGTACTGGCCGGTCCTGATGCAGAGGTAGTAGAACACATTGTCCTTGGTGATGTTATCGTAAAACCATTCTCGTAGTTCTTCTACTTTTTAATTGAATAAGGGAACATTAGCAATCTTTATAAAAACTGAAGAAAGGTAATTTAAAAAATAATTCCTAATTGCACCCCTCACCCCACCCACCACATGACAAAAACTTGCAGCTCTTTCCAAACACCACTCTGTCCTCAGAGGGCTTTTCTTTAAGAAAAATAAGTAGAAGGAATAGAAAAATCAAAAAAGCAAGAATTAAAACAAGCGCAGGATTCTAGATACTCAAATCCACATTTGCCACCTGTGAGTCACGGAGACTGAACAACAAACCATTTGCTTTCGTGGCTTCCCCCTGCACTCCAGGCACCAGGGCACACAAGGCCCTCTAAGAATGGCCCCTGTTTACCTCTTCAGCTTTCAAACCATTCACTACTTCCCTCCACCCCCCCATTTTAGTCAGAATATACTTCTTTTTGTTTCTAGAACGTACTTTCTTGCCTCTGAGCCTTCGTACATGCTGTTGCCTCTGTCAAGATCATATGCTCTCCCTCCTTCCCTATTCACCGAGGGAACCCCCTTCCTCATTTTTTCCATGTTTCACTTAGATGTCACTTTCTGCTGGAGCTTCTCCTGGAGTTTCCAAATTTGTTTCCCTTCTATAGCTACTTTTTCCACTGGGCCACGTCTCCCACTGAATGGTGATCACCCACTTAATACCTGTGTCCACTCCAGACTGTAAGCTTCCACGACACTGACTTTATTATGAATTCCCAGCACTGACCATAGGAGCTAGATCAGAGTAAGTACTCAGTGAGTAGAATTTGCTACTATGGTTATACAGTGTATATTTCCACATTTGAAAGGCACTTGGAAACTGTCTGTAATGCTGATAGAAGTCATTTTTGAAACAGGGCAGCTATAATCATTCAATGAGAAAAGACAGAAGCTCAAGTAGCATGTGGACCCTATAGCTGAACATTACTTTTCCAGCTCTTTAGGTATTATGCTAGGGATAATAAGACATGCAGCAAGGGAGAGAAATCAGCTCATCTCAAACTAATTTTCACTTTCAGTTAACACTTGCTCTATGCAACAAAAAGGTCATATTAGTTGGGAGCTGAAATGCTTCCAAGATGATTGCCTATCTCAACAACTTGAAGAAGTGTCTGGAGTTTTGCCTTACACTGCAGTCAATTGATTATGAAGTGGAGGGTGCCTGAAATCTGACAGTTGGGGGCAGAAGCACAGTGGTAGATATCATGAAATGCCATGTGTATTTACATGGCTATTTTTGTTCCAGTAAGATTTCATCTGTCTCCCTGGTAGAAAACATCTGTATATATTAGAAAGAGCTTTGAAGTTGGAATCAGACTTTCTTACCTTTCCACTTCCTAATAGTATTACTTTGGGCAAGTTTGTTGTTCACTTTGAGCCTTGATTTCCCAACTCTAAAATAGGGACAGTGATGAAGCCTCATGATCATCTGCTCAAAATGGTGTCATACCTAAGTAGGTGATTAATAAAGTTTATTAAATTCAAATGTCAAAAAATATATACCCCATTGGTATGAATAAGTGTGAACATTCTGGCTTTTTTCTTTCCAAAGTTTGTGGATGAATTTAAACGTTTTTGTTGTTATTAAAATCACTTATTTACACAGTACCTTTCTGCAAAAAAAAGATACAGAAAAAAATATCACGTAACTTACCTTTCCAAATAAAATGTATTTGTTTAATAAAGCAATACTGCTTCCAGAAACTCCAGTTTTTTACTGTGCTCTGATGTAATCCAAATGCAAACTGAGTATTTCCCTTCAGAGCTGAGGGGGGGGAAAGGCCCCAAAATCTCTCCAAATTAGTTTCTGAATATCAACCACATTTCTTTTCAAGTATAATCAGATACTCTGACTCTGGTCTTCTAATTATTTCACCAGGCTGGAAAAGGAGAGCTGACAAATAAGCCCAATTCTTTGGCACCACAAAATTCAAAGAAGAACAGAAAGCCCATTGAAGTCCTCCTCTGTTCTTCTGAAATGTGGTGCTCTACCTCCTGAGACTGTGAGGTTATTAACTTAAAGCAGGAAGGTGGTAGAGAATTGAATAAAGAAACATCTTTCCATCTCAGTTGTCATGGCTCCTCTGTCATTCAGATGCCAGCAGAGCAGAGAGCAGTGAGCTGCAATATGCAAACAGGAGCTCCCACTGGCTGCTCTCATGTGTACCAAAACCTCCTTAGGCCTCTCAGTAACTCGGCTGATGCCTTCCTTCCTTCCTATGCCTCCTAATGTCTAAGCCACGTCCTCCTTTGTCTAACACTCCAAGGGTACTTCTCTTTCCTTCTTGAAATGTCTTCTAATCATTCACCCTCAGCTCCTAACAACTTCTCACGTAAGCTGGCTGAGAACACGTTATGTGCTCATTAGATGCTTATACAGTGTAGAGACACAGAGCTGTGGTAAGTATGCAAGTAAATGGGCTTTCCAAGATCATCCTAACACCTATACTTGATGGTTTTCAAACTCTGTTTCAGAGACCCTGTAGGTATATTCCAGAGGCATATCAAGGGTTTCATAGGGAGGATGTTGGTGGGAGATGGGTGTCAAAGAAAGGCTGAATGGAAAACGCTGTGGGCAACCTATCATTTGTTTGACCAGAGAAGTTCTATTTTTATCTGTGTCTCATATTTGACATCAGCATGAGATTTCATTTAAAGAAACAATTCTATGGTCCAAACAATTAGTGGCAAAACCATTTGCTCAGCCCTGTTACATATCCATAGAAGGGTAGGGACCTGTTCTTTGTGAATTACCTTATTTTGTATCTGCTAAGGTAGAGATGCATTTTCTGTCTCTCCATGTGGAATGTGAACTTGTGAAGACCAGAGTCCATATTTGCTGACTGTCTCTATGAATAGACAGCTCATTGGTTCCCATTGGGCACAATTCTGTGTTCTTCATGGACTTGTTTCTCTTAAACTTTTTTGAGTAATCTTTTTTTGAGAATTTGATCAAAGTTGTAGACCCGCTGCTATGAAAAATGCTTATCAACAGTACAATTTTCATATTCTCCCAAGGAATTATGGTGCCACTGAAACCCAGCTGTGCACTCTGAAATTAATTGCTGCTAGAAAGGCCTCTTTTGATTGACCACATAAACTGTTGGTGTAAATGTACATGAAGGAAGCCTGGTTTTTTTTACCCCTAATCATTAGAATTGCCCAGTACGGGAATGGGCTTTTCATGAAAGAATGAACGCTTGATTACTTCACATATACAGATGGCTGGCCAGATAGGCAGGGTGGCATAGTGACAAAAACCCTAGACTTGACATCAGGCAGAATGGGCTTTAGATCCTATTGCTACTAATTCCTATATATGTTACCACTGGAAAACCACTTAAATTTACCTGAGCCTTAGTCTCCTTATCTGTAAAATGGGAATAATGATATTGCCTACTTTATAATGTCCTCATAGGATTGTTTTGAGGAGAAAATGACATAATGCATGCAAGTCATTTATGATGGTTTAGAGGAGTTCATCAAATGGCAGTGCCCTAAAACTTATTGCAGAAAGGTCACATGCCTTGTTTGGGAAGTTGAATTAGATGTTATCTCAGGTCCCTTGTAATTCTGAGATTTCCCTATTGGTTTATTCTTCCTGCTAGGTTTTGTTGAATAATCCAGGAACTGTTATCTTCTTATTTTGGATTTACCCTTCAACAGGTTTTGTGACTAGAATCTTGAGCGATGATTGTTTTTCACCTCAAAGGTCAGCTTTTAAAAATGTCTTAAAAATGTCTTCAGCTTCTTTGAAGAGATTGCATGTCTTTATTGCAAAGTGGCTCTGTGTGCCCCTTAGGAAGGTGAAGAGACTTTGACGGAAACTTCTGACATGTTGCTCTCTGGAGCCAAATAGTCTAGGGAAACACACATGTAGGAGTAGTTAGTGTACGCTTACTGCTTTGTTTGTGATCTGATTTGGCTTCGGATTTTTAAATAGGTCAGTCAAATATATAGTTCCAAAAGTTTCGCTTTCAAAATGGATACCTTTTGACATGCCTGTGGTAGCTAGTCTCCAAAGATGGCATCCGGATGAACCATGCTTCCTTATATTTAGGTCCTCCCTTTGGACCTGGGCTGGCTTTTGGCCAATAGAATGTGGTAGAAGGCATGACACTGCATGACTGTCTAGGCTAGATCATAGGAGCCTTGTGACTTCAGTCTGAGTCACTTGAAATACTCATTCTGGGTGAAGCTGAGTATGAGGTAAGAGGCGCAGACCCCCCTAGTTCCAGCGTGCTTGAGGGAGCTGACGTGGAGAGAGAGATGTCTGACCAGCCCCTCACTGCTCCAGCCATCCCAGCTGAGTGTGGACATATGAATGAATAAGCCATCTTGGATATCCAGCCCAGGTGAACCTTTACAGGATTTCAGCTGCCATCTGACTGCAGCTGCAGGAGAGAACTCAGAGTAAGAACTCTTAGCGTAGTGCAGTTAACCCACAGAACCATGAGATAACATAGTAAATTGTTGTTTGGAGCCACTAGTTTGGGGTGGTGTTTTGTACAGCAGCAGATCACTGGAAGGATGCCTAAATTACACACATGTGTGGGCAGGCACACATGGGTCCAAACACTAGTAAACTGTATGCAGAGTATCTGGTAGGATTGTTGGAGGACCTATGGCTTCCTAGTGAGGGGGCCATGCTGATTGCCATTGACTCATGTTGATGAGCCTTAACCCTCAGATCAAGAAAACTACTTGTTATTGGATTGAGACCACTGAGGCAAGAAAGCAGCTTATTTCTCTCCCACTAAACTTTTTGGTATCCAAGTTCATACTCTTTTTCTTATTCTTAAGATGAGTTCTGTAGAGACATTTGTTTCCCCAAATTATTTTCTAGGCTAACTTCATCATGCAGTTGTCAAAACCAGGGTTGGCAAAGTAGAGCCTGCAGGAAAATCACCTATTTTTTAAAGTAATATTTTATTGTAACTTGCCCATT
Organism: Manis javanica; assembly: GCF_040802235.1. Classification (NCBI taxonomy): domain Eukaryota; kingdom Metazoa; phylum Chordata; class Mammalia; order Pholidota; family Manidae; genus Manis; species Manis javanica. Next base: position 128,233,062 of record NC_133174.1, on the reverse strand, counting down.
TGTTTACATATGGCCTATCATTGTTTCACACTACAGTGGCAGAGTTGAATAATTGTGACAGATGGCACAGTGTGCAAAGCCAAAAATATTTGCTATCTGACCTCTGTAGAAAAAGTTTACCAAACCCTGGTCTAAGCCATTGAGCTGACTGGTTGATGATATTTTAAACATAATATGTTATATGTATAGTATTATACTTACACAGAGTCTGAGAACTTCACTTCATGATGATCTTCTCATGTCATCTTTTCTGGGGACCACTAAGCAGGTAAATTCAGCCTCAGCCAACATATATTAACAATATATACTTACTATACTCTAGATACCTAGTGTTTGGCTGTGTGTTTTCTTGTACTGCATGTAATAATAATCCTGTGAATTGGGGATTTTGTCTCCACCTTATGGATAAGGAAATTATTTGAGACTTTGAGAGAAAAAACGACTTTATTGAGGTCATATAGTTGCTACCCTGATTGAGCTAGGATGGGAAACCCAGTCCAGAGGCTCCAAGTACTGGGTTCTTCCTCCTATACCAGCACTTTTCCAATCTTTATTTTATATATGTATGCATGTATGTATGTGTGTATGTAGGTATTTATGTATACATTTAAGTGTTTGGCAGCAGAACTTTCTTTTTTACTCAAAAAAAGGTATCCATGAGCCCAATGTATACAAACTAGATGAAGGTAGAACTTCTTTGACCAAAGTGGTCCCATAATCACACCCTTTTCTTTGCAGCATGTGCGCATAAACACACACACACACACGCGCACACACACACACACACACACACACCAGCCTTAACCTAAATATAGTGTGGATCTTCTCAGGACCTATAACAAGAGGTAGAATGACATGAGGCTTGGGCCATCATCATTCAGTCTTTGTTTTTCACACAGGACACATGCCTGATGGCCCTTTACCTCAGTGCCAGTGATTCCCAAGCATTCTATCAAAAGTGTCCCCCCAAAAGTCAAGGATTACTGTACTTGTGTGTGTGACTGCTTTAACCAGTCCCTAGCTTCAAATTTCCAAATCCAAAGTAATTTGAATACTTTTGTTCTTTTTTAAAATCCTATTTTTAATTTGGTACATCCATATGATGGGGTTGTATATATAAATACTAAAAATTATGTTTATAAATATATTTAGTGATAAGATAAAGCATAGTGTAATGCTGGTAAAAAAGAGCTCTGTAATTATTATGATCTCAGCTTTCATGATGTATTTGGGTGGATATATATGTATTAACTTGCCTCCAGACAAATAAAATTAGAGAGATCTGTTCTTAAATACTGACAGTTATCTGGCTAGAGGGGTTGTGGATTGGTATGGTCTGTCTTAGATCTTTGTGTCTGGTCCATTCTTTTGAAAGCATGTAGCCACAGCCAATTAGCCGAAAGTAAGTGCCTATATGTACTGTACTGTGATGCTTTTTGATGTTTCAAAAATTTGAGAAGAAATGGCTAGCCTGGAAGAACAGAGGCACATAGGGTCCTGAATTCTTCCTATCTGAGTTTTGCATTGTCCATTCATTCCTTGACTGCCTGCATTTTTATGCCTCTTTATTTACAGTGACATTAAACAAAGGGTACAAAAGGCCCTTGGCCTTTTATGTAGCATGTTTAAAGTTATATCTTTATTTATGGCCTATGAGTATTGAGCAAAAACATGGCTTGAAACAAACCTGTTTGTGTTTGGAACAGAAGTACAGGTGTTAATTGGCACTGTATGCTTTAGATGTCATCATAAGTGTGTTCCTTTCAATGTAACCTGAATCCATGCGGTAACTGCAAAGTAAGGATGAGATTATTTTGGGGCAGATAAATGGCTTAGAGAAATTTAAAGACTTATAAATAACTCTTTATAACGTATAAAAGATCATGTGTGATATGCTGTATTGCTTTGGGCTAAACGTTTCCTACATCATAAAGTGTATTAACTATGTAGGTATATTTTTAAACATTTATATTTTAGGAATATGTAAAAACAAAGTTAAAGAAGAAAACATATCACATTATTGAAAAGTGTTATACATTAATGCCATTCTTGAATTCAGAAAGATCAGTGTCACACTGTGTAAACATCTCTCCATCAGTTAGACAGTAAGTGACAGTACATTTTAAAAGGTCTAAGGAAGCTTACATAAGAACAAATATTGTCCCAATACAATAAAATGCCACTTTGAATAAGGGGCACAGTAGAAGAGATGCAGTGGATATGTGTAATGTGTGCTAAATTCGTGATTGCCTTGGGCACTACTAAAGCCACACTGGGTAATTTCACTTGACAGCCAAAAGAGAGGAGCTAAAGAAATGTGGCAGTTTCACCTCCTGTGTCTATTCACAAAGTCCCATGGTGACCTCATTAATCTTGGGAGGAGAAGCACTCAAAGACTGGCTGCATAATGCCAAAATAACTGCTTGCAGAAATCAAAATGCAGTCCATCTGCCACTGGTTTTCTCTGTGCTGGTGTTTGGCAACTTTATAAAGGGGTGTGCCAAGGTGCACCGGGTCCCACTTGGGGGAGGAGAATGTTGCCTGAATGCTCACTGGAATAGCAGCCAGCGTTTCTCAGGCCTGCTGTGCCTCCAGCCGCAGGAGCTAGGCTCTAGCTCTCCCACCTCTTTGCTGCTGCTGGTTCTCACCATGCGGCTGGCAGGAAGGCTGGAGAGAAGAATGGAGGCAGCCACTGGGACAGTGCACTGCCATTTTCCTCATTTGCATGCTCTGGTGCAAGTGCCAGGGCATACTGACCTCTGGCCTTGATCTGAGTACACCAGCCAGTTAGTTCAGCTGATGCGCTTACTTGCCTTGACTGACTTTGTGTTTTCTAACTCGCCAGTTATTTAATGCCCCAGGACACTTGTTGACTTTAGGTTTGGATTCAGCAAACATTTATCATGCAGCTATGTGCCAGGCACTGTTCTGGTCACTCTGACACCTTTATCTCATTTAATTCTCATAATATTTTCAGGGTAATGTTCCTGTTCCCATTTTTAAACGATTAAACCAAGGCCCTTTCTACTAACACATGCTGTGGCTCTCCTTGCTTTAGGGGTAAATATATAAACATTTCTGTAAAAAAAATTAGGTAATGTGACATAAAGATGATAAGGCTAACATCTTTTAAAAATGATATCATTGCTAAAAATCGTAAATTGGCATTGAACATTATAACAACAGAATTTCAATGGTGAAGTGGTGTGAAGGGAGGGAAGGTGGGCCAGTGGCAATTGGAATATAAGAAGTAACATTGAGCCTACACATGCTGAGGCCAGTGCTGGAAGGCATTACAAAGGAGGTCATGCGTCAGGTACAAGTAGAGCCAGGACTCATGGTCACGGATGCCAAAGGAGGAGGAAGTTGCAAGATGGAGCAAGTGTTCAACAGTGTATGATGTAGAAGAGAGGTCCAGAATGATAAAGTTTGAAAAGAGCCATAAAATTTTGCATCTGGGAGGTCAGTGCTTACCTTATCAAGAGCCCCTTCCATGAAGGGGAAGATAAAGATATTGTAGGAATGGGGGCTGAGTAGGGAGTGCCGTTTACTTCAAAGGAGGGAAGTCCAAGCTTGCTTGTTGTGGTGAATCTGCTTTATGTTGGACACATCTATCTGCCTTCTACGACCACTGCAGATACTCCCTCATGTGGCTGGGGTGGGAATTTCTCTCTCGGATCCAGAAGCATCTCCTGGTTGCTGGCCTTGGTGGAGCCCTCTCTGGTGAAGGTGCTTGAATATGTTTCACTTCTACAAAGTCCACTGCAACAGCATATGGATTCCTAATGGCCACACGAGCAACAACTGACAGAAAACAAGGCCAGCAAAGGAAATGATAAGAACTGGGTTGGATAAAGAGACTGCAAAGATAGAGAAGACGGATTTCACAGAGTTAGAGGGAAGCAGACAGAAGGGAACATACTAGAATGTGATGAGATTTTTTAAACTCCAGATTTAGGACAAACATTTTCTTATGATTTTTTATATTTTATTTTTATACAATTTTTTATTAAGATATTATTGATATACATGCTTATGAAAGTTTCACATGAAAAACAATGTGGTTATTACATTCACCCATATTATCAAGTTCCCCCCTATACCCCATTGCAGTCACTGTCCATCAGTGTAGTAAGATGCCACAGAGTCACTACTTGTCTTCTCTGTGCTACACTGTCTTCCCCATGACCCCCCCCACACCATGTGTGCCAATCATAATACCCCTCAATCCTCTTCTCCCTCCCTCCCCACCCACCCTCCCCCACCCCTTCCCTTTGGTAACCAATAGTCCCTTCTTGGAGTCTGTGTGTCTACTGCTGTTTTGTTCCTTCAGTTTTGCTTTGTTGTTATACTACACAAATGAGTGAAGTCATTGGTACTTGTCTTTCTCTGCCTGGCTTATTTCAGTGAGCATAATACCCTCCAGCTCCATCCATGTTATTGCAAATGGTACGATTTGTTTTTCTCTTATGGCTGAATAATATTCCATTGTGTATATGTACCACATCTTTATCCATTCATCTGCTTATGGACGTTTAGGTTGTTTCCATATTTTGGCTATTGCAAATAATGCTGCAGTAAACATAGGGGTGCATATGTGTTTTTGAATCTGGGATCTTGCTTCCTTTGGGTAAATTCCTAGGAGTGGCATTCCTGGGTCAAATGGTATTTTTCTATTCTTAGTTTTTTGAGGAACTTCTATACTGATACTGCTTTCCACAATGGTTGAACTAGTTTACATTCCCACCAGCAGTGTAGGAGGGTTCCCCTTTCTCCACATCCTCACCAGCATTTGTTGTTCTTAGTCTTTTCGATGCTGGCCATCCTAACTGGTTTGAAGTGATAACTCATAGTGGTTTAAATTTGCATTTCCCTGATAATTAGTGATGTGGAACATCTTTCCATTGCCTGTTGGCCTTCTGAATTTCTTCTTTGGAGAATTGTCTGTTCATATCCTCCACCCATTTTTTAGTAGGGTTATTTGCATTTTGGGTATTGAGGCTTGTGAGTTCTTTATATATTTTAGATGTTAACCTCTTGTCAGATATGTCATTTACAAATTTATTCTCCCATACTGTAGGATGCCTTTTTGTTATGCTGATGGTATAGGACAAACATTTTTAAATGGCTTTCTAGTCTGTAACCAAAAAAGAATACAGGAAAAAAACCATACAGAAAACATAAGCTTTTAAGTACATTACTCGAAATGACTTTAGAACCCAAAAATTGCTATGTGGCCAAAGGTTGGTTATTGTCTTTTTTCTAGAACTTAAGTCCTTTCTGTGCTTCTTTCCATATTCATCATTTTTTCCTTCTTTCACATCTTGGAAGAAAACAGTCCCTCTTTTTCTACTAAGACCAACTCATTGGACCTGCTGCTGCTTCCTCCTCTTGCTCCTTGTCTCTGCCTAGTAAATCTCCCATCTTCTTCATCAGTTATCCCTTAATCTTCAAACATTCCTAGTGATGTGTTCTACAGAAACCTTGTTGCAGTGACCTCTTTGATATTTGGAAGAGTGCAAGGTAGGAAATACAGATGAAAGAGACCAGTCACTGATGCTTCCAAACACAATAAATTCTCAATCATCTGGATCAATAGAATACACAGTTGGTATGGCAACTCTTTTGTAAACTATTCACCTTTTAAGTATGTACCATGTTTACTCTATTCAAAACATAGTAAATCCCCCTTACAGTATTTTCTTTGACCCATGAATTACTTAGATTGCTATTTCAGTTTCCATACATACAGACCAGTAGGTCTCTCTCCTTCCCTCTCTCCCACCCCTCTCCTTTATTACCACTTGTTACTGGATCTTGAGATTTGGGACAGAGCTTGTGTTCTTTTTTAAAGCATTTCTTTGGAATTATTGAGAGTTCCTTTATGGCCAGTATGTGATCAGATTTCCTTAATGTCTTATGTGTGCTTGAAAGGAATGTGTATTCTCTGATCATTGGGTGCAGGGTTCTATATGGTTCGGTTAGCACAAGCTTGTTAATTATGTAGTTCAAACCTTCTATGACTGTACTAATTTTTTGCCTGATTGATTTGTCACTTTCTGAGAGATGTTTGTTATAACTCTTCTGCTATAATTGTAGATTCATTGATTTTTTTTCCTTGTGAGTATGCCATTTTTGTGTCACTTTTAGGTTATATTGTTTCATGTATTTTATATGTAATCATATGCCAAACCTCTTTATTTCTAATAAAGTTAATTAAAATAAAAACTTAAACCAGTACTTACCTTTTCGAAGTATAATTTTTAGGGGGATGGAGGCCTAATATTTACCTCCTTATGTATATCTTAATTCTTTTAACTTATAAAAGCAATACCTGCTCTTGTGAGAATTAGAATTAGTATTGATTTCTTTTATCTATGCCTGCAGTTTTTATTAAGGTACATATAATAAAATATACGAATGTTAGTGATAGCTCAGTGAATTTTGACACGTACATTCACTCAGGTAACCATCACCCAAAGCAAGATATCAAAAAGTCTCACAAATTTTTTTCCCCTTATCTATTTCACCCACCTCCACCCCCTCCCACTCCTCCTCCCTTGTGGCAACCACCAGCCTGTTATCTATGTTTATGAGTCTATTTTTGCATTGTTTATTCTTTTGTTTTTTAGGTTGTACATACAATTGAAATCATGTAGTATTTGTCTTTCTCTGAGTTATTTCACTGAGCATAATACCGTCTAGGTCCATCCATGTTGTTGCAAGTGGCAAGATTTCATTCTTTTTTATGACTGAGTAATAGTCCATTATGTATATGTACCACATTTTCTTTATCCATTCATCTATTGATGGACACTTAGATTGCTTCCATATTTTGACTATTGTAAATAGTGCTGCAATAAACATAGGGGTGCATATGTGTTTTTGAATCTGAGAACTTGTATTCTTTGGATTAATTCCACAAATGAGTGAAATCATTTGGTACTTTTCTTTCTCTGCCTGGCTTATGTCACTGAGCATAATACTCTCTAGCCCCATCCATGTTGTTGCAAATGGTAGGATTTATTTTATTCTTATGGCTGAATAATATTCCATTGTGTATATGTACCCCATCTTCTTATCCATTCAGTCTATCGATGGACACTTTGGTTGCTTCTGTATCTTGGCTATTGTAAATAATGCAGCAATAAACATAGGGGTTTATATATATCTTTTTGAATTGGTGCTTTTGTTTTCTTTGGGTAAATTCCCAGAACTGGAATTACTGGGTCATATGGTATTTCTGTTTTTAGTTTTCTAAGAAACCTCCATAAGCTTTCCATAGTGACTGAACCAGTTTACATTCCCACCAACAGTGCACGGAAGTTCCCTTTTCACGACATCCTGACCAACACTTCTTCCTTCTTGTCTTGTTGATGTTAGCCACTCTGACTGGTGTGAGACTCATTGTAGCTTTGAGTTGCATTTCCCTGGTGATTAATGATGTTGAGCATCATTCATGTGCCTGTTAGCCATCTGTACGTCTTTGTACAAAGTCTAATCAGGTCCTCTGCCCATTTTTTAAAGCAATTATTTGGATTATTTTGGTGTTGAGTCATGTGAGTTCTTCATATATTTTGAATATTGGCCCCTTATAGGATATATCATTTGCAAATATATTCTCCCATGCAGTAGGTTGCCTTTTTTGTTGTTGATGCCTTCCTTTACTGTACAGAAGCTTTTTGATATAGTCCCACTTGTTTATTTTTGCTTTTGTTTCCCTTAACTAGGGAGACATATTCAGAAAAAAATCACTAATGCCAGTGTTCAAAAGTTTATTGCCTATCTTTTCTTCTAGGAGCTTTATGGTTTCAGGTACTATCTGCAGGTCTTTAATCCATTTTGAGTTTATTTTTATATATGGTGTAAGACTGATCCAATTTCTTTTCTTCACATGTTTCTGTCCAGTTTTCCCAACACCATTTATTGAAAAGACTGTCGTTCCTCCACTGTATGTTCTTGCCTCCTTTGTCATATATTAATTGACTAATTATAAGTGTGGGTTTATTTCTGGGCTCTCTATTCTATTCCATTGGTTTAGGTCTCTGTTCATACTGTTCTGATTACTGTAGCTTTGTAGTATAGTTTGAAATCTAGGAGCATCATACCTTCAACTTTGTTCTTATTTTTCAAGATTGCTCTGGCTATTCAGGGTCTTTTGTGGTTCCACACAAATTTTAAGATTATTTTCTCTAACCCTGAAAAATGCCATTGGTGTTTTGATAGGGATTGCATTGAATCTATGGGTTATCTATGTATACATACATTCTAATTACAGTCCCATCACCCATCATAATTATTGCCAACATTTCACCATACAGTCTTCCATTCTCCTCTGCACATTTTTTCTAGTTAAGACTCGTATAAAATGCAATATTGTATCTTGTTTTTTTTAAACTTAACTTTACTAAGCATTTACTCATGTTTTTGCAAGCTCTTTGTGGATATCATATTTCCACACCTCTATCCACCAAGGGAATTAAAGTGAACTTTGATATACAATCAGATATACCTAAAGTGGTGAATAGAACAGAACCAAATTGTTAAGTACAGAAATTAAAGAATGTGACTTGAACATCAATCACATTATTTAGCACAGTTGGGAGCATTTGAATTGCAGAATGTCAGTGATGACTGTAGTCCTTGGGGAAAATTTCATAGCAAAGGTGGAATTTTTGTTCTCTTCCTCAATGCTAAGTCAACTCCATTTAACAAAGGTCTAGGGCAGGCATGTACCCCATCATATAGAATGGGTAATGGAGGGTAGGGCACAGATCAATAAGGAAGATCCATCAGCTGCACTCTGGAGAGAAGCAGTGACCTGATTCACTGAGCAGGATGGGAGCAAGTTCTAGAGGACCTGAACTGTCAAGAGTGCTGCTACTCTGTTCAAAAGCTGTGCTGCTATCATATTAAGAAAAGGAAAGGAATTTTTGTGCTTCACGAGGTCATGCTGTCTCAACTACACATCTCTGCTAAGAACAGGACATAGCAGAACCACTTTAAGAAAGGAATGTGAAAACCATTGGGCTGCTTCTGCTGGTGAATTTATAATTCAGAGTAAAAGCAATCACATTTTATCCTTCTTACAAAGCTATGAGAAAGTGATATAGTTATCCTGATACTAAGTAGGAAGGAGCCAAGGTTTATGGAGGTTGAGTGATTTCGTATGTCCATACCACTAGCCACATCTTAGAGCACCTAGTTTGCTAATATCCCTATTATCCCATACTGCTTCTCCATCCTAAGCATGATGATAGTTTTAATGATGGGAACAATGGTTAGTATTTTTATTCTGTAATTTACATGCCCTTAAGGTGTTAGTTTTTCATGGAAAAATTCTGCAGTACTAAATATTAGAAGGAGAAAAACCAAACATTCCCAGAGAAGACCAGCCTGATAGCTGTTTTATAATTGACCTCCTTTTTTCTAGACTGGATTCTTGTAGGATTTTATACACACACATACACAGACACTATATTTATTATTTATCTAGGCGTGGATCTCTTTTCACTGGTTTTGCCTGGAATTTGAGGAACCCAGTTTATTCAATGTGCTCAACTTTTTCTTCAGCTCAGAAAGGTTGTCCTCAGTTACATTTTTAACCATTGTTTATCTTCAGTTATTCTGGCCTGTTCCTTAGGCATGTCTATGATGTGTAAGTTAATTCTGCCCTTCATGCATGTTATCCTTTCTTCTTTGCAGGATTGTAGTCTTTGACTTTTGTGTTCTGGAGATCTTCAAAATGTGAATATTTGGTTTTATCTTCTGTAGTATTACTTTGGTTGTTTGCTTAATGTGTCTCTCTTGACCTACCTTTCCCTCCATGTTTTACTCATTTCAATAAATGGAACCCTCATCCACCCAAATGCTCAAGCCGGGAGCTCTGTGCTTCTGAATACCTACAGGCAAATCATCACCAAGTTTTCATATCAAAGTCCAAAGTATGTGTTGAATCATTCCATTTCACCAAGCAAAATAGTAGCTAAGGCAGGGCTAGAATCTTGGTCTTCTGGAAGATACAGGATGGAAAGATAAAAAATAGTGTTGGCTTTAGATCTGGGTACACCCTGATTGGTTTTCTGGCTTCACCATTTTCCACATGTGTGACTATGGGCAAATTATGTAATTTTCTGAGCCCCCATTTCCTCCTTCATGAGAAGTTAAAATAGTCCCATTTCAGTGTTACATTAAAAAATTATTGTATGATTCAATTTGTGTGAAATGTCCAGAATAAACAAATCTATAGAGACAGAAATATATTAGTGGCTGCTCAGGGATGGGAGGGTGCTTTTGGGGGGAGGGGTGGAATGAGGAGTGAGGTTAATTGCTAAAGGATGTGGGGTTTCTTTTGGGGGTGATGAAAAATGCTCTAAGATTGATTGCAGTGATGGTTGGACAATTCCACGAGTATGCTAGAAACCACTGAATTGTTCACTTTAAAGGGTGAGTCATCTGTTATGTGAGTTTTATCTCAACAAAGCTATTTAAAAAAGTAAAACAAAAAGAAAAGTAAAGGGAGGAAAGGTTCCTGGGATGATGGACAATAGAATTCCTTGCACCTCAGTAGCCCAATCCAACCTTTCTGCCTACTTGAGGTTTGCCATCCTAGTCTATGTTTTGACAACCCCCCACAACTTCATAGTCTTGGTCCTGGACAGAGTCTCCTTAGCTGCATCATAGTGGCCACTGTGGAAGGATTGCCTCCTTTTAGGGATAACAGCTGGGAAATTTCTACCCCTTTTCATATTTTGGGGGTTATGTTTTGCAGCTTCCTGAGGTAAGCACAATACAAAAATAATTTGTGTACCTGGGGCTTTGTGGCAGATCAGGGCAAGTGCCTCACAAGGTCTCCAGCTGAAAAGTTTAGATGCACCTCAGGCCTCAGTTTTCTAAGGGATTTGATCCACTTGCGTTCACTGCAAACTTTATTGGCGTTGTAGTCCTGGTAATTGCAATGCTAAATTCCTTGAGACGTTTGATGGAGTTGAGGGTGTACCCTTGGAGAAGTTTGGTTTACTCATCTCCACTGAGAAGGATCCTTTGAAATGGTTTACTTGACACAACTTTGCTAAAGACATTTGACAAAATCTGGAAGATTTAAGTTGGAGATATATATACCTTGGGCCTCCACGTTGTAAAGGGTTCCAGCCACTGGAATGGAACTTGACAGCAAAACATGATCGTGGAGGCTGAAAAGAAGTGACACAACTTGGGCCTTGATTTTGTAAGGAGTCGGATGTGTCTGTCTTTACTTTGAACCTTTCTGAGTTAACATAGCTGAAAGTGAAGTCACCTGATACTGATTCACTATAAACATTCCATATGACTGGGGGGAACCTGAAGTAAAAATGTCCAGTAGGTCTGAGAGACCAGCTCAACATCATCTTGTCCCATTTCAAGAGTTACTTCAAGGGTTAAATAAGATAATATAATTATAGTACCCTGCACATAGTAGTCTCTTAATGAATACTAATTCCTTCTCCCTACCTCTGTACCCACATCTAGTGCCTTCATTCACACAACCAAATGGCCTTTTATTGTATGTGTATGTATCCTATATATATATTATACGTCTGTATTTTTCTAGAGTGAAATGAGTAGTGATTTCAGATTAAGTCATTTGAAAGAATGCTGTTATTTACCAGAGAGGTCACTTTAGAGTATTTGGTATGTGGGAAGGAAATGAATATTGTAGAAAGGCATAAAATAAAATGTGACTTTGACGGAAAGGAATTGGCACATTTGCACCTTTCTTCAAAACACAGAAACGAAAATTAAGAAACAAGAATATTTGTATGGCGTGGGAGAAAGCAACTGTCCCTTGAGTGGCCAGCCCATTTCTTTTTGGGTCTCCATGCAAAAGGCAAACTGGAGACCCACTGGGATGAGGCAGGCTGGCGCAACCTAGATAGGACATCGGTAGGGAGGCCATGTGACTGGCCCTTAGGCACCTCACAGACTGTCATCTCAAGTGCTGTTGTGGAGCCAAATGCTGAAGCAAATAAAATATGTTCCAGTTATGCTTGGGAGACCTCCCCAGCCCGGCTGCCTTACTTTCCGCCTCCCTTTGCTTTCTTCTGCCAAGGTAGTGCTAGAATGAAAAGGTGAGAGGAGAGCAGAGGGCTGGGCGACTCCATCACTGAATTATGTATGTTACTGTTTTAACTGCGTTTAGAAAGCTTAGATTGCTTATCAGTTCAGTGTTTACTTAGCAACCTCCGTATGGGAAGGGACTGGGAAGACTGCTGAAAGTGCTGACCCTTCACTGACCTTGGGAAAACTGCTTTGACTCTCTGAACATCAACTTCCTTATATACATAGGCAGACACAGGGATAGTCATACCTTTCCTACCCTTTTTACATACTGATTATCAAAATATATAAAGTACCAAACTTACTATATCCTCGCTTAGATGATGTTTTTTAAACCCCTTCGCACAATCAAGTAATTCACATTTAAAATGAGACTAAAATGTTTAGCTCAACTAAAAGAAAAAAAGTTAACATGAATGAAATACTCCTTACATATTAAAATAGCAGATATTTTTAAAAGATGACATGTTGGTAAGGGTACAACATGAGAAGAGGGTACTTTCATAGCCTTCCAGTTAGGTTGAAATGTCCTTTTGGAGGACAATGTGGCAGTCTGCATCAAAACCTTAAAATGTTCTGAAGCCTTTGACCCAGCAATTCCACTTCTAGGAATTCATTTCAAATGAAGGATGAGAGCTGTGCCTAAAGCCATTTTTTTCAAGAGAGTTTATTATAGCGTCATTTCTCATAACAAAATGTTAGATGTAACCTCCTGTCCAATAATAGGAAGTTAGTTAAAATGGAACACATGATGAAATATAATGGGATTGTTAAAAAGCATACTGTGGAAGAATATTTACTGATACAGGGAAATGTTCACAAGGGTGGAGCTCCTTGTTCATGCATCTTTTGCACATTGTAATACTGTTTATAAGAATGATGGAGAAACTATAGAATATGCAACAATAGAGAGGTAGTTAGTAATACAGCACATGCTCTGATGACATATTAAGCATGGTTGAAAACCCTAATTTTCCTGTGTTTCCTAAATGAGCCTATAGGTTTACTGATGAAAATGCTAAATGGAAAAAAAACCACCATATATTCAGTAGAGTTAATAATATATATATACATTACACATATAGGAAAATATAAAAGAAAATACCTTGAGAAAATAACAAGTCAACCTTTTTAGTAAGGGAGTTATGCTTTTAAAATGTTTTTATTTTCTCAATTTGAAATTAAGTCTACCAAGGAAAATAGTTTTTGAAGTTAAAGAAGACCATAACAACAATGTTCAGATGGAATGTTTACATTCCCCAAAATTCTGATGTGATGATATGTGGAGGTGGAGACTTTGACAGGTAATTAGGCTTAGACGAGGTCATGTAGGTGGAGCCCCCATGGTGGGACTAGCGTCTTTATAAGAAGAGAAGAGACCAGAGCTCTTTCTCTCTGTCTGCCAGGTGAGCGCACAATAAGGAGGCAAGTCTTGGACTTCACAGCCTCTAGGACAGGGAGTGGCTATTGTTGAAGCCACCCAGACTATGGTATTTTGTTAGAGCAGCCTGAGCTGATGAAGGCAGAGAACACCGGAACTGGAGGGGCTGCTTCCTACTTGGGAGTCCAGTGGTCTCTAGTCAGACAGAGGAGGGAAGTCATGATCTCTTTAATCATTTGAAATAGTTTACATAATTTTAAGTGCATTGACCCTGAGAGAAAAGGTTGGGTCATCTGGCATGATAATAAAAATAATGGAAACTGCAGTTACTACTTATTAAGCATCTACTAGGTGCCTGACACTGTGAGAGGCACTTTTACACCTTAAGTCATTTAATCCTTATGACAACACAGTATGCCATTTAATCTTTATTACAGTTTATGGCAGCATGGATGTTATCCTAATTTGACATATGTAGAATGTAAGGCTCTGCGAGATTAAGACAATCAAGGTTGTATAGCTATGACATGCCAAAGAGTAAGAATTTGGTTTGTCTGGTTCCTATGCCTCTGTTCTTTGCTTGCCAAATGGGCAAAATCAGAAAAGAGTTTCTAGAAGGGGTGATATTCCGCTATGATGGTCAACTAGTAACTAGAATTTAAGCCTGAATATTCTATTTATTGTCTTAGGGACACGTTTTCATTAAGCGTAGAGACGAAAGCTGCTTTACTCAAGTTCTTCACTCTGGATGAAAGATTTGATGGCAAGGAGGGTCTTTTAAAAATTGTTCATTTTGAAATTATTTTAGGCTTACTGAAAAGTGGCAAAATTAGTACAGAGTTCCTATATGCCTTTCGAGTAGTCTCCCCTAATGTTAACTTCTTTATCACCATAGTAAATTAATTGAAACCAGGAGAGAGACATTGATATAAACTTAAACTACAGGTTTCATTCAGATTTCACCATTGTCCTATTCCACTACTGTCCTTTTGCTGATTGAAGATCCCATATAGGATTTCACATTGCATTTAGTTGCCATGTCTCCATAGTCTCTTCTGGGCTATGAGAGTTTTCAGTCTTTTCTTGTCTTTTGTGACCTTGACACTCTCAAGGAGTACTGATCAGGTATTTTGCAGAATGTTCCTCAATACGGGTTTGTCTGAAGTTAAGATTAAGTTCACATTATGAGTTTTTGGCAGGAATAAGACAGAAGCAGTATCATATCCTTTCCAGTGCATCCTATCAAGAGGTACATGATTTTACTATGTCTCCTTACTGGTGATATTAACTTTGATCTCTTGCTTGATGTAGTATCACCAGGTCATTCTACTGTAAAGATACTAGTTTTCTTTTTGTATTAATTAGTATCTTGTGGGGAAATACTTTGAGCTTACATAAGTGGATATGTAGTTTTCATCATGTGTTTGTTCACTAACTTTACTACCTATCAGTACTTTTTGGCTGCAGAAATTATTTTTATGGTGTTTGCCCAATGGTCATATTCTGTTTGTATCATTCCTTCTATGTTTATTAATTTGAATTCCACTGTAAGGAAGATCTTCCTTTTTCCTCTATTTGTTTGTTTGTTTGTTTATTTATATCAATATGTACTCAGAGATATTTTATTGTATGTATTATATTCCATTATTAGAATCATTTAATTAAGCCTATATTTCACATGACATATATAAAAGAATAAATGCCAAGTGGAACAGGTAAATAAATGTAAAAAATGAAACCATATAAATACTAGAAAACACGTGGGTGAATACCTCTTAAACTTTGTTTTAGGGAAAGGCTTTTTAACTATCTCTCAAATTCCAGATGCAAAAATAATTAAGCACACAAAAGATTGATAAATTGACTACAGGCAACTAAAACAATTATCCTACAAAATACCATAAATAAAGCCAAAAGACAGCTGGAAAACTGGCAGAAAATATTTGCACTATATCACAAAAGACTGTTATACTCAATATATAAAGAACTCTTCAATTAAGGGCTAAAAGACTGAAGACCTTGCAGAAAAATGGTGAAAAGACAGGAACAGACAATTCACCCAACACATCTAAAGATGTCTTAAAACATAGGAAAAATGTCCCAGCTCATTCATAATTAAAGACGTGCAAATTAAAACACCACCAAGTTGCCATTTACCACCTGTCACAATGGTGGAAATGGGAAAGTCTGACCACATAACCTGTTGGTGAGGCTCTAGGAAACAGTACTCCTCTGCATTGCTGATGGCAGTGCACACCGGGGCAGAGAGACTTTTTCAACTACCTAGTACAGACGTCAGTCATACAGAGGTGAAGGCAGAAATGGGTTTCTTTTCTAGTGACATTTTGGGAGAAGGTTGGTTTACAATGTTCCTGAAGGTCACTGGTAATATAAGTTGTATTACATAAGATTGTCCAACATGCATTTGTACTTGAGATACTTCTCCAAATACTCCTTGTCCCCCACTTTTAATTATTAAAGAAACAGTCATGATTGGGAAGCCTTCTGTATTGTTATTTTGCTACTTCTGCTGTGCCTCCAACCATCCCCCTACTGACCCCTGCTCCACCTGACTTCTTTCAACAAGGAAAATGGAGCTGTAGAGTCATCAGGGTTACAGCTGCTAGGAGCCTTGGAGATGATCTAATCTAGCCTTTTCCTGCACCATTTAGAGGAGGAAGTGAGGGCCACTGTGCAAGTCGCTATGAGCTAAGCCTAGAAGAACAGGGCCCTGACCAGAATACTCCACGATCTCTTGCCAGGTGCATGTAAAGTACTGGACACACAGTAGTCATGCAATCTATGAGAGCAATAATAACTGATTCCATTTCATTCCATGAGAGGAACTTGTCCTCTGTGCACCAGAATTGAGGGGACGTGTACACTGTTTTGTGATTGTTAGGAATCCTTCTAGGATCCTCAGGTACCAGCAGTCCATTAGCAAATACAGCCATAACATCAGGGAAAGGTACCAGAAAGTAGATGTCAACAACTAAATTCTGGCCTTCCACCAGTATCCTTTCTGACTTGGTAGTTTAACTCCATCTGTGGATGCCTCAGCCTGGTATCGTGGGGCCACTAGTATCGGTGGGCCTGCACCAGGCCTGGAGTCTCCATTTCAGAGGAGGCCTATAGTTTGTGCAGTGCACAAAGACACCCAGGGAGGGGTAGTGGGGACTGGAATTTAGCTTGTGCTCTGCTAACTAAACTGTGAGCCCTGGCTCAGAACTACTTCCTCCCTGGGAAGGGACCTTTTCTCCCTCAGGCTTAGTCTACATGTGCCTACGGAGTTGTGTCTCCCTTGAGCTTTCCTAATTCACAGAGGTACCATGTAGACTAGTGGAGGCCCTGGTAACGATTCAAAACCAAGTCTGTCTTGAGTCTAAAGCCTGTGTTTTTCAATCTTTACTCTGAAAGCTGAAAGAGAGTTTAGGGAATATCTACTCCAACCTTACCCTTTGGAGACAGACAAGAATTTAGGCTTCCACTGCTTAAGAGACCCACACACCATACACAGTACAGACCCAAGCCTAGAATTCAGGATTAAAACTCAACCCAGGGCTATTTATACCATCAAAAAGGCTCATACTGTACATTTTGGGGGAGAAAAAGGAAGTCTCTAATTTCTCAGATTAGGAAGTTTCCAGGCCTGGACACAGATTCTTCTAAGATGTCAAAAACTTACTCCCAGCATTAATTTATTTTTACAAAGTGTTTGAAAAGCTCTGCTTAGAAATCTATGCTAAGGCTTCATTTAGTTCAAGGCTGGTGGATTTTGTAGCGTATTTGGGGATTCTAAGCTTGAATGTGGCAGTTTTAATGTGACAGGGGTGTGTCTGTGGTTCAGGGTGGCATGAATCTGGCTCGAGTTCCTGTGTTCCCCATGGTAGGTATGTAACTCTAAGCAGGACACTTATTTAACCCCATTGAGATATGTGAACTGCTTTTTTTTCTCCTTAACTGTAAATCATGAATATTTTCCCATGTCATTATTCTTTTACATCATTATTTTTATATCTGCATAATATTCATTGTGTGAGTCAACTATCAAATTTAATCATTCGCCTTTTATAGTTAAATGTCTGTGTTGTTTCCCTTATCTGTAATGATTTCCCTGGTAGCTTCATCTTTATGAGATCCCCCGAATTCTGAATGTTATTTTCAGATGGCAACTCCCTACTCCTGTTATCTGTGACATACCAGGACGTTTCTTTAGCTGAGGAATTTCTAAATATGAGAAACCAATAATAATAGTTACTGTTTATTGAATATTACCATGTGCCGGGTCTTTCCTAAGGAAATACTTTAGATTAGTAAATTTCCAGAGAAAAACCCACGGAGGCTCCCACAACAAGCATAGCTGTGATCAGCGTTGCCTCTGGTGTTCTGGTGCTCTGGCTGGGACAACTCAGCAGTAAGATAAAATCGCAGGACACCAACTAAGTTGACCTGCTAAGTGGAGTTCTTCCATGTCGACAAGTGGGTGTCTAGGGGGCAGAGTTTTCACTTTGATCCATTCATAATGAGTCCTTCCTGATCATTAAATACCAGTTCTATTTCTTTCCTAGTTGCTCTCGGCATTGCTCCAGGCTGGACAAGAGATATTAAAAATGTATTATTTGCATAAAGGAAGAAACTTATTTCCCAACTTGCCATGGCAGGGCAGCACAGGTTTGATTCATTTGTAAGTGACAACATACAGCCAAGGGTACAAGTGAAAGGGAAGAGTTAAAAACCCTAGTCCTCCTCATGCTTCTAAAACTATCACTTAGTCATTATGAGTTTCTCACTTCCCCAGCAGTCTCCAGGATATATGGGTATCATTCATAGTGGCCAGAAAATGAGGTACAGAAATTCATGGAGAGATCAGCTACCACGGCAAAGATGCCAGCAAGCATGCTCAGAATGGGGCCATCAAGTGTATAGTGTCCTCTTTTATTGCTCTCTTAAACCTTAATACTCCATTTATGCTAGTTCTAGGCCCCACTTTCTGTGAATTTTAAATGCTGCAGCTAGATGGATTGGCCATCTCATTCACCTAAGATTTTTTTTTTAATTGTGGTAAGAAAACTTAGCATGAGATCTGCCCTCTTAACAAATTTCGAAGTGTATAATGACATACTATGAAATACAGGCTCTATGTTGTACAGCAGATCTCTAGAACTTCTTAATCTTGCATAACATGAAGTTCTTAGTTCCAGAACTAAAGGAAGTTTGGGTGCCCTGTGTGATGTCCAGGCGGCAATCATCTACACTAATGCTTGAGTACTCCTTTAAGCATACTCTTTCTGTATGCTAATACAGAACAGAGCTATTTTGAATGACAGTATTTAAATTCACAACCAGGAGCCTCTTCGAAGAATAGTAACAAATTTTGGTACATTTCCAATCGGTGCCTACACAGGCTTTGGAGATCCCAGCCGAGAAGCCTATGATAATAGCTCATCATTATATAGTATAGAGCCTTTCAAATCCATTCATTCATTCCACAAATATTTACGGAACACCTGGTAGGTGCCTATTTACCTGTAATGAGAATTGGAAATCTGGTTTGCTGACTTAATTGCCAAGTTAGTCTGCTGTGTAAAATAAGGCCATTCCAGGGTCGTTAGCATATGGATAGTTGAAGCCAGAGAGCAGATGACATTCACAGCAGGAGAGAGTATCAAGGGGAAGAGAAGGGGGTTAATGAAGCAGGGTTTGGAACACAAAAATTTAAGTGAGGGGTGTGTACGTGAAAAAGAGCCTACTGAAAGAGCACACAGTGAGTTACGTGAAAAATGAGTGTTGCTAACAAGGGAACAAGTGAAAACGGGGGAGAGTAACAACGGAGCTTTATAAATCAAACTATTGTGTTCATCTGCAACAAAACTGGGCTGTTTTCATTATTATAAGGAGATCTTTCCTGTCATCAAAGGTAGTATAAGTTAGTAATGAAATCACATAGATTATGTCTCTATCCCCTCATCAGCATCGAAAGTAAACTCACAAACATATACCAAGTTTTATATACACTTACCACTAGAATGTTGTATGTGAATTTTATAGCCAGAGTCTGAAAAGTAGCTGTTAAGAAAATGAATACGAACGTCAACCACCATTCCTGAGAAATTTCCAATATGAGTTCAAGAATTCCCCCAACCACCACCACCTCCCTCTCCCACCCCACCCAACACACCATGTACCTGATACTATTGCCATCAGCTAATTTGCGACTGGTAACGTCTTTTGTACATCCTTTGGACCAGAAGTTTGTCTACTATCCAAGCCAATAAGAAGTCACTTTGGTCTTTGTTGAGATTATTCTACTAGGTGAACAGTAGCCAAATCTTAGCTTTAGCCAAAGATTATCCAGTTCTGAATGTCAAAATCTGATTAAATGAATTTAAGGCATGAGTTCCCTCTGTGGAGCTGCACATCTGTAGCAACTTGTGGGATTTTACCTTCCGTTTTGCCGCTGCTGCTGGTCCCAGTAGTACTGGAGGGTATTCAGAAGGCCCTGGGCGGGGAGGGGGTTATTAGTAGATTGGGAGCCGTCTAGCAACTAACACTGTAGCGGAAGAGGAAGCAGGGGGTGGGGATACAGTGACCCTGGGGAGATCTGAATATAAGTAATTAGGTCCCTAGACAACCAGGATGCTTACTGTCACTCCCACCCAGACTGTTGCCGCCTTTGTGGACGTGTCCTGGCCTTCATGCTGCACCTCAGAGAAATCTCAGCAGGCTCTCTGGTCTGGTGTGGGTTTTCTCTAGTTCCTCACCATGTAGGGGTCAGGTCTCCTGGCAGTGGCTGGGCCATTAATTCAGTACATGCCCCACAGGGACACAGACGCTTAAAAACCTGTGCTTGCTTACTCTTCTTTCTTTGGAAGGTTTTTGAAGGTCCGTTCATTTTCAGTATTTGTTGCTGAAGCAACATTAAAACAGCATTAAATATTTGGCCTGAAGAGATAGCAGGATAATGGGGGATTTAAAAAAAACATTCATTCTATTTCTGCTAATATTCCATGTTTCCTTCCTGTGACTCTTTATTTTGATATATTTTTTGTAATATCATGTGACAAGAAAATTGAATGTAACATGTTCCTATTTTTAAAAGAGATTCAGTGGGAAAATTGGATTGCTTTACAGAAGTTAACTCTAGAGCCTATTCAGTTGGTATGTCAGCCTTTTCTTTAAAAATATTTCCATTATGTGGGAAGATGTGCCCTTTTCCCTTCCTGTGTGGGGTAGCACATACTCCGGATGAAGCAGTGATAAACTGGGTTTGCCAACCCTGTAGAGGGCACATTCAGCTTCAAGTGCTTCTCATCATGGAAGAAATTCAGACTGGGGCCGATATGGGGTCATGCATATACTTGCCATTTCTGGCACTGCCATTCATTCACTTACGGTTTGATCTTGGACTTGGCTTGGGCCTCAGTTTCCTCATGAGTAAAATGGGAGATATCATGCTAGGTGAGCTCCAAGTGCTACTTTGGTTGTAATTACCATGCTCAGTCATGGACCTGGGTTCTTTTGCTCTTATAGAGCAAAAACGTAGAAACAATCCCACCACTGGTAAGTTTCCATACACACATAGGGCCTGGGCTCTGGAGCTATCATATTTGCGTTTGCATCTTATTTCTGTCACTTATAAGCTATGAGACCTTAGGTGAGTTCCTCAACTTCTTTATGCCTCAGTTTCCCCATCTGTCAAATGGGTATAACAATAGCACCCAGTCATCTGGTTGTTTTAAGGACAAAATGCTAATATATGTAAAGCCTGCAGATTCAAGAGTCAGTTAAAAACAAGGTGCTAAACTTTTCTCAAGTAGTCAAGCTATCATATCTATATAGACCACATAATGCAGCAGTTTTTTTAATCTCTCAAGATGTCTTTTATGACCAGAGGGTTTTTATTCATCAGATACTAGTGTCCCCTTATAAGATTATGCTAATGCTAATCATTTTATTGAGGAAATGGTATTCTAATTTACTACTTTTTATTTTCAAACAACAATAGTTTGGGTAATAATTATTCTATTTCTTTAAACCGGTGTTTGGCAAATTGGCAGCCACATTCAGTAATGACTCACTTTTGTAGATGACTATTTTCCTAGGGTTTGGGATGAGTCAAGGTCCTTTTGATTATTTTTGCCTAGAGGCTGGTCCATTTTTCTTCCCGTGCACTCTCAACTGGAAACAAGCACACTTGGGTCAACACAAAGCTCAGAGCAGGTACTGCTCAGAGTCCCCACTTGTCTAGGGTAACGTCGGGCAAAGCCTTGACGCACTTTCAAGCTCTTTTGGGCTATGTGGCTGCTAACATTTCTCCTCTTTTCAATTGTACTGATAAAAGCAGATAATAGGGCATTTTCATTAAGGGTCACTTTTTTTTATTAAGGTATCATTGATATATTATCTTATGAAGGTTTCACATAAGCAACACTGTGGCTACTAAATTGCCCCCATTATCAAGTCCCCCCCACATACCCCATTACAGTCACTGTCCATCACCATAATAAGATGCTATAGAGTCACTACTTGTCTTCTCTGTGCTGTACTGCCTTCCCCATGCCCCCCCACTATGTTATGTGTGCTAATCATAATGCTCTTTATTCCCCTTATCCCTCCCTTCCCACCCACCCTCCCCAGTCCCTTTCACTTTGGTAACCACTAGTCCATTCTTGGGTTCTGTGAGTCTGCTGCTGTTTTGTTCTTTCAGTTTTTGCTTTGTTCTTATGCTCCACAGATGAATGAAATCATTTGGTACTTGTCTTTGTCGCCTGGCTTATTTCACTAAGCATAATACCCTCTAGTTCCATCCATGTTGTTGCAAATGTTAGGATTTCTTTTCTTCTTATGGCTGAATAGTATTCCATTGTGTATATGTACCACATCTTCTTTATCTATTTATCTACTGATGGACACTTAGGTTGCTTCTATATTTTGGCTCTTGTAAACAGTGCGCTAAGCATAGGCATGCATATGTCTTTTTGAATCTGAGATCTTGTTTTCTTCAGGTAAATTCCTAGGAGTGGAATTCCTGGGTCAGATGGTATTTCTATTTTTAGTTTTTTGAGGAACCTCCGTATTGCTTTCCACAATGGTTGAACTAATTTACATTCATTAAGGGTCACATTTTTAAAAATCTGTGAAATAGACCAGAATGACTGGGGAGGTGGTATTGCAGGGAACTCTATCCTGTTTAAGAGAAATATTAGGTAGAAAAGCCATAAGCTGAGAGACAGCCGACCTGTATTCTGTTACATTCCTGCCACTATTCACTGTCCCCTCCCCTCTCAGTGTCTCTGTAAAAGCCTGTGAAGCAATGAACCTTTTTAGCTTGGTTGGGTAAACAGATGCACACACACACATGCACACACACACACAGAGTTAAAAAAAAGATCGCCCCCCACAAAAAACTAGGACATCAGTTCCTATCTGTGAATCTGTGAAGAGTTTAGTTTCTTGAGACAACACGTTTGCTGTGATCTAGACAGCTTTCTCTTCTGCGTAATCCTAATGGAGGATGCCCATGTTTTCTTTCCTCACCTCATAGCCTTGTCATGAGGACAAATGTGCTGAAAGCTGGGGTGCACCATTTGAGCTCTTTGGGAGGATGCTGCTATCTAACTGAAAGGCATTAGTATGATTAGGTGCAATGCCATTAATATTTCCCCAAACTGCCTTTATCCTATTAGTGCTGTAGGTAATTTTTGTGCCTGGGGAACATCCCCAGTCATGCTTTCATTTTAATGAGAACTTATGACAGTGTTGCTTCATTGCTCTTAAAGAAGAAAAAATACAAGAAAATTTAAAAAGCATACAGTGAAGTGAGACAGATACAAGGTACTTTATATTTTTACCTTGCTTCTGGTTAGAAAAAAAAACACACAAATAAAATGCTGAGGTCCTTTTCACCTCTGGTCTTCAGTGCCACCCTCCAGTAAAAACTTCTGATTTTATAGACAGAGAAGCTGAAAATCCAAGAGGAATGTAATTTTCCCAAAGATTCTCCATTAGCTGGTGGCAGAGCTGGGACCAGGACCTTCACCTTCTCCTTCCTTGGTCATGATTTTCCCATTCAAGCTTGTACTGATTTCTGCTCTGCCACTGGATCATGTATGTTAAGGTTTCTTTTCTATTAGTCTGTGAAGGCATGTATTTGATTATATTAGGCTGAAATAATTTTCTCAGCCTTTCTCATACAACTTTCCTTATGGCTTTTCAATGCCTCCCTGAGTTCTGTACAGAAATCTGTTACTGAAATGCAGAATCCATTTCCCCCCACTACCAATAACTGGTTCTTCATTGAAAAATACACTCTACGTTTGGGTTTTATCTTCTTTGGTTTTCCCAGGCATAGATATCTGTGGATGGGCTGGACAAGGATTGTGACATTCCATAAGGGAAAGAAAGGTTAAAGATACTGGTAAAGCAGAGAAACTGGGCTTAAAATAAGACAAAAAGGAAGTGTAATATTACATGCACAGTCACTCCCCCTAAATCAGAAGTATGAATCCTAACAATGCCCAACAACTTAGATGATTTCCCCCAGACCTGTCCATATCCTATCTCTGGTCACCCCTGTGTTCCTGACCTTAGGGACCCTACCTCAACCCGGCTTAAATCCTGCAACCTGAACTAGCCACTTCAACTGAGACTGTTCTACCCCATGAGTCAAGTCTTCCTCTGCTGACTACATCCCCTCCTTCGTGCTCCCCAATGTGGCCACAGCCCAAGAGTACCGAACATATCCTTCCCGACTCTTCTTCCAAGCCTTGCCAGTCTGCTCAGCCCTGATCAGATGCCAGTCTGATCCTCAATACTGACTACCTACTGGTAACTGATTCTGGAAATCAGACCAAAGGTAGGGTTGGAAGCAAAGGAATTAAAAGAATCAAGAAGTTGTATGGGAAGGAGAGAGAAATAGGGATGAGGAGAAGGATGGGGAGTGCTGTTTATGAGAGGAGCGTCACAGTGTGGCTCCTGAGCCTAAAATGAAGGCCCGGTGCTTTTGGAGGGAGATTGGGGATGAGTTGAACAAATCAAATAGGCTTTTTCCCAGTTTCCATCCTGAGAACTGTGAACCAACTGGACTTTTGGCCTCTATCACCTGAACCTGAGGAGCAGCACTGGTTGGAAATTCTCTGAAACCCAGTGGGGGCGAATGATAGGGTAAAGAATTTGTCTACAGGTCCTTCATGGAATATGTCCTGCCCATTCCTCATGTCTTCCCCATCAGTCCTAGCATACTGGTATATGCTTGGCGTATAGTATTTACTCAATACAGAATTGCTTATGAAGAATAGTTGTCCAATTCCTTAGCATGGCTTATCGAGCCCTCATTCCTACCTGCCTCATTTCTCACAGCGATAAACACCCTTCCTGATGTTCATAAACACACACGCGCACACGCATCAGTACTTCTGTTCCAACTGTGGTTCTCTGACTGCATATTCTGCACACTCTGTCGTGTTCTTTTACTTCCTTATTTTTTTTTCTTTCTTTATTCCTTCCTTATGTATATTATTATTAATTCCTGTGCCTTTGCACCTATTTCTCCATCTAGAATATCCTTTCCCTCTAACTCTTGTTCAGCCTTCCAGTCTTAGCACAAGCATTACTTTTTCCTGAAAGCGTTTCTTGCTGACCCTAGAACTCCCCCAGATATTCTTTCTCTGTGTCCTCATAGCATTCCACTCTCATGGCATCATTGTTATAAGAGTGAAATAAACAAAATTTTGCAGTTTTGAGTTCTGATCTCATCCCGTATTGAACTATGAGCTTGTCAAGGGCAGAGGCTGCATCTTACTCATCTCTTCTTATCCCTGGTGCTTAACTCAAAACCTGATACATTATTAGGCTTTAATACCTATTTCCTGAATATGTGGATGGAAACCTTCTTCCTACTTAGCTTGCCTGCATCATTTGTCCCTTTTGTTCACCTCTTCTATTTTTTTTGGTCTGTAAACTGAATACGTAGATCATGAAGTCACCAAAATTAATGGGCATTGACGAGCAGACCCTATTCATTCTTATCATCTGGGAAACAAAAGATACCTGTATCTCTACTAAACATAAATTTCTCCTATGCTTTTCCTCCCTTAATGCTACATAATACTTCTGGAAGCATCCAGAGTGCTACCATTACTGTTCTGTAGAGATTATTAGTATTTATCAACCAGCTGTTTCATGGGCCGAGCTTTAGCAATTGTTTTGTATTTTGTAGCTAATTGCAGGAACAAAGTGGCTACTAATGCAAAATTTAGTTTTTAAAAGAAAATATTCTCTCCCTAATCAAGTCCACATGGTAAAGACAACATGAAATTATCACTGATCAGCACCCATGAGCCAGGAGAGAGATGAAGTGGTAGATTCTTTTTTATTCCTTTTTAAGAAGTTGAAAGGTAAGATGTTACATATTTTAAAGAAATTTGCAGAATCTAGTGATACAAATGCTGAAGACTTAAAATGAAGTGAGATTTGGCTCAGGGATTAAAAGGAATGGGTAAGAAGTGCTTTTTGAACATTCAAGAAACCCAGACTAATAGAGTTGGAAAGGCTTTTAACTTCTAGTTCAGTGAATCTCACATTGTTTTGTTTGTATTCCCCCTAAAATGATGAAAGTGTTTTTCAAAAATTGCATAACTGTTCCCATGTCATTATTTTTGTGTGTATAAATCAGGAGTTTACATGTTTGCAAAGGACATAATTTTCAGCATAGTGTATATTTCTTATACATTTTAAGTATAGTTTCATTACAGCCTTGGAAGTAGCTCAATTAGTTCCTTCAGTTTATGGAAAATGTCCCGCATATAACGTCAATAGTGAAGCCATTACTCATTGTCCAACCAGTTAACCAATTCAGACTGACTTTCCGTTTGAAAGAGTCTGACTTTCTTATATTCGCCCTGTGACAAATGTCACACTACTGAATTCTGACATGAACGTAGGTAGAGAAGGCTCCGAACTTGCTGTGATGTGTCACCCGGATGCCAGCCCCTGTGCTTTGCTCTGGAGGGACTGTCCTTCCGGAGGCTCTATGTTCTTGAATGCTTCCTTTGTCGGCACTCCACAGGATTTTACTCCCTGAGATGCAGTGCTCTATAGGAAAATTCAGAATGTGCAAGAGGTCTCTCTCTCTTTTGTCAAATGGGAAAAGAACACTGAAATGGAGGAGGGAAAGGAGAATCTACATATGATAGGCAGCAGTCCCATCTTCCTGCCCTTCTGCCAAGTCAGATACCCAAATTTGAGCATCTCGAATCTCATCTCTTCCTCTCCCATTTTACTGCTGGATTAACTAAGACCTAAAAGAAGCATGGACTCATCCAAGGTGGCAGTGCTTGTTAACCAGTGGCAGAGCCAGGACTGGAATATAGGTGTTTTGATTTCCCAGCCAGATGGCTTCCTGCCCATGAGGGCTCATTAATCTCTCCTACATTTAAGTGACTGCAGTCTCTTTCGGTAGTCACAGTGGAGTTTTCTCAGGGAAGAGAAGTGGTCTGACCTTGACATTTCTTCACAGGACAGTGTGTGTACATAGAGAACTCACAGATGGTACTTATTTGTATCTGCTCTGACATTACTTGCAGATTAAGTAGGTCTGGGTCACCACTTTGTTAACAAGCCTTCATTCGAAAGCCCGTAATTTAACAAGCCTGTTCCATATTAGTAGAAAAGGCACTTTTCCATAAGGCCAAAAGCTCTCGGTGGTTATTGGATCCTTCAACGGTTTACTATATACCTCATTTTGTTAATGTCCTGGATTGAATTGCAAGATCTCAGAGTATATAAACGCTATCTTATTTCTTTATCTCAGAGTTCTCTAAGCTACTCAATAAAATAGTACAGAAGTGCCTGGCCTGGATTCAAATACTGGTGTCTGCCACCTGTGAGCAGTATGATTTTGGACAAAATATTAACCCCTCAACACCTCAGCTTCCTTTTCTGTGAAATGGGTTGTAAGGATTGAATACACGATATTAGTCAAGTGCTTAGAAGTGATGCCAGGGTTCTTGTTTGCCGAGTCGAAGAAGGAACTTAGCAAACGGTCAAGGTAGGAGAGCCAGGGAGACTTTTTTTGAGAGATACAGTGAGAGGACAGACAGAGCTCCTGGCGTGAACCAGGAGGGGAAAAGAAAGCCTGTAGCGGTGCGTTGTCTAAGGGATTTATAGGCGGTTGAGAGACCAAGAGCTAGGGATGCAGACCCACCAGATGGTCTCTAAATGTTTATTTATAAAGAGACACTAAGTTTCTTACCAGTTTTCCGGACTATTTTGCAGAGTTAACATAAGAAATTTACTGCTTTGATCCTTTCTCAGAGTAGCAGTTTCTTGGTTTGGGAGCACATCAGTCAAGGCTGCTTGTCTTGCTTTCAAGGTGAGCTGAGTTACTGACTTGATGAGGGCTGGGGGAGGAAAAGCAGCATCTTGGTAAAGTTAAAGGTAAGCTGGGCCTCTGGGCAGGCTAAGTAAATTTTACAATAGCCTCATTTAATTTATACAAACAAGACATTGGCTATGCTGAGGTATTTTCTTATCTGGTTGATGTTCAAACATTCCAGGCTAGGTTATTCCTGGCTTTTTAGTTTTAATTAATCTTCACTGAAGAATGCTTATATTCCTAGATTGATATTTTACTTTAGAGAATTAATGCGACTCTGTCTTTGCTTAATTGTTTAATATGGAGTTTTGGTAGGGGTCTTTTTCTAGAGGCCCTCACCCTATTCTGACAACACCCACGGTCCCTGTCTCAGAAGTATACCTGGTATTGTCATAATAAGTGCTCAGTAACTGTTAGCTATTGTTATTATTGTTGATTCAAACTATCAAGTAATCTAACACTAAGAGCATCAGGGGAGCTAGCCCATGAAGACCAAATGGGTAAGAATGTACATCAAATTTGCATAGAGGCAACCTCCAAGGGACAGAGAGCAGGCCTGTGGAGAGAAAGGGGCTGGACAGAGTTAAGGTTCCTCAAGCCACACATGAAGTAACGGTTTAGGCCAATGCTGTCCAATAGAACTTTCAATGGCGATGGGCATGTTCTATATCTGCACTGTCTGGTATGATAGGCAATAGACACATGTGGCTCTTGAGCAGTTGAAATGTGCCTAATCCTAATGAGAAATGCAATTTTTTCATTGTATTTAATGTAAATTAATTTACAGTTAAATGTAAACAGCCAACATGGGTCTAGTGGCTCCCAATTTGGCCAGAATAGGTTCAAGGCTGCATTTTTGTTTTTGTCAGTTACCATAAGTCTTTGAATAGTAAACCAGCCTAAATTGATGAGAAGAACAAAGATGGTACAGTTGACTCGAAGGTAGTCAGTGCCATGTGGTTGGTAGCGGTCACTTGGAATTAGGGGCCAGTCCCAAGTGGGATGTCATATGTTCATCCTCTGCTTCTGCCCCACCTTTGGTTACCACCTTCATCTTTCCCTGTAGCCCTGCTTCCTTCCTCACCTTTCCTCTGTATTCTCCACCACCACTCGTCCCCAGTTGCCCTATGGCCAGGCTCCTCAGCCACATAGGTTTTGAGACCTCTGCACATATAGGTAAGTCCTTACCAAGAAGTCCCAACTAATTAAGGTCAGTAAGATACCCATGAGGAAGTATATTAAGACACCTATGGTGCATGGCCAATTCCTTAGGAATGGAAGGACACCGAGGAAGTTGCAAGCTGTGACAAAAAGACACCTTTCTCACACTATGTTTATTCAAAGAGTTTCCCTCTATCACCTTAGTATTGATTCCATTCATCTATTAAGTAGTAGGCCATGGGCAAGATCATTTAAGATTTTGTGGATTTCCAGCAAAGGCTCCCACTGTTTACCAGAGCTAGATAGAGATATTTTAATGCCTACAGGCATTAAATATAAAGCTTTCATTGTATTTTGAAAGCTTAAGTAGTCCTTTAAGGGAAAGACAAGCACTTAATGTAAGTCAAGAAAATGAATTGCACTTATAAATTCTATTTGGAAGGAGAAATACTAGCCAGACCACATGAACTGAGAATCCCACATATCGCTACCAGGCTTTGTTTGGGGCCAGTGTTTGCTATGTGAACAAAGTTGCAGACTTTCTAAACCAACCCCTTTCTGCATTTCTAATAGCTAGGTTAAAACAGTTCCTTGTTAATATTTTTAATATTTTAAATGTCTACTGAGTCATAGTTAATATCTTAAATGGATTCAACATTTGCTATTGTAAAAGCAGCTGTTTTGTTGAACACCGTAAAACCTAATTTGTGGAGCCCATCCATATTAAAATTATAACTTCAGCAGCTTTCTGTGGAGAAAATGGTGACTCTGACCTTTTATTCCATTTGACCATGGAGAAGAGGACCATAATTTCAACAATCAAATCCCAAATGTGTTACTGTGCCCATTTTCTTTATACAAAAATGTCATTCCATCTGTCTGTGGATAACTCACCTTAATCCATTTTCAGTGACCTGTTTCTTTTTTTTTTTCAGGAAATGCTCACAAATTCTATTTGTTTTCTAGAAAATAGAGGTAACTGTTTTAAGTCGTCACACACATTCACAGAGTAAATGTATTTATTAAAACTGTAATTCACTCAGAAAGTCACAGGAAAGTGGGCTTTGCTTCGGTGTGGCCCGCAGGGAACAGGAGCTTTTCTGAGTCCATTGTCTAACACAGGGAATACAGCACCGGAAGGCCAGACTGAAAGCGGTTGCCAATGAATGGCCATGAATGGAATTCCAGGCTTTAAATTTTTTTCTTATTGAGAGAGAGTGAGCAGTGTGCAATGAGCAGAGGCTTACAATCTAACAGGACAGGTCCCCGACAACTCCCTCAAATACCATTTTCCTACATAGGCCAGACTGCTGTCTTTCCAGTATGTTGTCCACACTGCCGTCAGCTTAGCTCCCTGAAGCATAGCATAGTGCCATTGCCCTCTGCTATTCTCGAACTCTGCACCACCTTAATGTCTTCCTGGTGTAGTTTGTTCCAACCTGAAAGTCAAGGCTCTTCATGATTTTGCTCTTACCCTCAATCCCCAGCTTTTCTTCTCACTGTTCCGCAGCCCCAGGGAGCTGCTTTCAGTTCTTATGTCATCCCCCAGGCTTTTGGACCAGCTCCCCTTGGTCACACCATTGTCCTTCCAGGATCCTTTATGGCTCCTTGGATCTGTTGGTCAAAGAACTATCCATTCTTCTAGGCCTAGTTCAGATCCTACCTCCTCCAAGAAACCTGTCCAGAGCCCCCAGACACACTACAGGACTTTTTCTCTACAGTCCTCTGGCACTTCCATGCTAGGGTACAGTAGCAGAGCTTAGAATTGGAAACCCTGGGTTTGAATCCCCACTCTGCCGTTTGTTAGGTGTGTGATCTTGGATGAAACATTTAACTTTGCTTTCTGAGCCTGTGCCTTCCTCTGGAACACAGAGATAATAATGCCTCCCCTGCACATGTCTCAGGTCTGGTTTGAAACTCACAGGAGAGAACATACGTGAAAGCTCTTGGTATACAATGAAATGCCGTGAACGCACAGTGTTGTCTCTTTGATTACTGCTCTTCAACTGAAAAATCAGCCAAGGCTTCTGTGAAACAATCATTCTGAAAGGTGCAGAGGGAGGAAGCATGTCACCCAGTCTCTGAGCATCACCATCAAACTGTCCCAGAAACTAGTATTTCAGCCCCTAAATTCTACTTTCCAGACAGCTTCCAGCAGCAGAAGAGGCATGGGAATCCTTGGTCACACTACACATTCTGATTTAGGGTTTGAATCTTAGGGTGGCTATAGTTACAGCGCTTGCTCACACTAGTGAGTTCCATGAGGGCAGGAAAGGCGAGTGGACTTGTTAGTCACTGGCAGATATCGTATGCCTACTTGGTGCTTTGGGGAAGCAGAAATTTCTCCTGAAGTGTGTTTGGCACACTCTTGAACTAGAAGGGCCAAAGCCTGTTGAGAAGGCTGTTTATAGGAGCGTCTGAATAGGCAGTATCTGGAACCCTCTAATCCCTAGACAGAGGGACACATTCTTCTTCCTCTCTCCCTCCTCTCTCATTGAGAGCAGCAATATGGCCTAGTAGACATAGCATTGGCTGTGGGGGCGAAGAGCATATAAATTGCAGCTATTCCCCTTACTCACTGCCAGAGTCACTGTAAAATGGGGCTTGATGCCCACCCTCCTTTAAATTGTTTTTTAAAATACTCATTGAATACCAACCATGTGCCAGGTACTGTGCTAGCAAGTAGGGATATAATGCCGAATGAAACACACTCTCCCTGCTCTCATGAAACTTCAGATTTACAGATTGTCCCCACCTTCCTGCCAGCTAAGCCAGCTGTGAGGATTAAATGAGAGTGGAGGATTAAAAGGAATGGAGGAAAGAGGGAAGGAAGGAAACAAGTGGCTAGCACACAGTGAACACTCACAAAGTACAGATAGTTTCCTTCTCTCTACTGTGGTCTTATAGCATTAGGTGTTCTTGACCCAGGCATGCACCCACATATGCAGTCAGATCTGGGACTCCATTTATTTTAGTCTAGATCATCGCCATTTGCTTGCACAGTCCTTATGGTGGGTGCATCAGTCGGTCAAAAATGGGCTTCACTGATTTGCTTGAGTGACTTACCTCCCAACAGAGCCAGAGGGATGGATGGATACAGTCAATTGAATCAGGTGGCTTTCAGGATTTCCATTGGTGTTAGAATTTCAAATTCAGTTTCCTGTGGCTGGTTGTACATGGGAGGCAATGACATGCCATCAGCTCTCCAATTTGTTGTAGTGATGTGAGAATTAAAAGGCATCCCTAATACATTGCATTTTGGGTTCCGAACTCAGTGCTCTTAGAAGAAAATGACACTATTAATGAAAAATGCACTGTGCTATTTTATGACAAGTTTCATAACTATGACACCCCACGAGCTCATTTTATTTTGCAGACATCGGACAGGTTACATCTATTGCTATATTGTGACTTTATGTCCTAATGGACCGTTCCCCTCCACCAGCTGCTCTGTCCCATGTATTTCAAGTCTTTGAGTGGTACCACCAAGTAAGTCGGGAACCTGGAAGTCATCTTCAGTGTGTCATTCTCTGTCACCCACCCACCACCGAATGTGTTCCATCACCAAGTTGTCTGGACTTGGTTACTTGAATAGATCTCCCCCTCCCCACTGCTACTACCTTAGTTTATGCTCTTGTTATCTCACCCATGGACAACTGCAATATCCTAAATGGCCTCTTCGCCTCCCATCAGTCGTCCTCCTCCACCTTTACCACCTCCCGCCACCCTTATTTCAGAAAAAATTTCTAATACCCAGATGACCAAGTTACTTTCCTGTTGAGCATCTTGCAGTGGCTCCGCAGTTCCTCTACAGACTAAAGCCTGCGGTCCTTAGTATTATGTACAATACTTTGCCCAGTTTGTCCCCTCTCTATCCAGTTTCAACTCTCATCATAGCTGATTATTTCCCAGTCATACCAAAATACTTAGAGTTTCAGAATAAAGCACTGATTCTTTCAGCGAATATTTATGTCTAGACACTGGGTATGCTGCAGTGAACAAAACAGACAAAAGGTCCTTTTTTTAATAGAATTTACATTCTAGTGGGGAAACAACAATAGACACATACGTTATTCTACAACTTCTTTATCTTCCCTCTTTCCAGACATCTTTTCCTCTGCTTGAAGAAACTTCCTTGCCCTCTATCTGTCTAGATATTGCCTGCTGTTGTTTCACAAATCAGCTTTTAAGCATCATATCCAAAGTAGATCTCAGCGTGCTCTCTGTTCTGTGCGCCTCTGCATTCTTGCCGCACAGCATCTGTTTTGCTGTTGTTTCTCATTGTATGCCGCTCAGCCCACCTCATGTTCTCTATTTAGTGGGACAGTATCTCGTTTTGCTTTGTCTTCACAGTACCCAGAACTGTGCCAGCACTTAATCAGGACTCAGAAAAGGTGTGTCAGCCCATGAAGAATGAAAGGAAGGAAAAAGGGAAGGAAGGAAGAGAAAGAAGGGAGGGAGGAAAGAAGGAAGGGCAGGAAATCAATTTTTTCCACTTCTTGTTGGTTTCGAAGTGTTTTAACTAGTTTTGGATTATGACCGAGTAGGACTGCAGAGTCAAAAAAATACCACTTAATTTTATGGCTGATGATGCTTCCTAGAAAGTATGGAAGGAATGAATATTAATCCCTGCAATTTAACTAATGAGTCATTGTCTTTACAGTTTTATATTAAACTAAGAAATTAAACAAAATCTCCCCCACACACACAGGTGACTTAATCTTTGCTTTCACTTCCTCCTGCTATGTAATAATTGTCAGACAAGAAGTTGAAAAGCGGAAATCGCAAAGAAAATGACTGATAGACTTGACACATCAAATTTTTTTAAAAAAACCTTCCATTCATCAAAATACCAAAAATAAAAACAGCTCTTCTTTAATGTTCCCTTTCATTGGCTGTAGATATTAAGAAAATTTCTGGTCTTTGGAGTGGCTTCAGGACGGCCTTCATGGGTGTGCGGGCTGTGATTGATTTAATGTTCTTCCGTCACCATCTTGAAATTGTTACTTTTCTCACAAGGGACACTCCACTCCTTCATTTTGCAGTGGGCTTCACAAATTATGTATCCAGTCCCAAGTCTCTTGAGTGATACTAGAACCTCCCTGCTCCCAGTGATACTTTTTACATCAGGCCTACTTGTGTGATGCTTGGCAAAAGAGTGTAGGAAAGCACCTACTCGGGAGAATTGGTGAATGTCATCCATCCCTTGGTAGCGTCCTGTATATCTGGGCGCTCATTCATTTGTTCCTCTGTTAACCTACAAACATTTTCCAAGTCTGTCCTTTGTGCCAAGCAGTGTACTTTGTTCTGGGGTGAAGTGGTGAGCAAGGTGAACGCTGTTGCCACTTTGAAGGAGGTGTAGGTGTAAGTGCATCCATCACAACACAACATGCAAGTGCATGCAGAGGGCAGCCAGAGCACAGAGCAGAGGCCCCTAGCACAGCCTGAAAGAGGAGGGAAGGAGGACTTCTGAAGGGAGCTGTCATCCCAACTCTAACCTGAAGGAAGAAAACAGGTAGAGGTGAGAGCGTAGCCTGGGAAGGGCACTCAGGTCAGGGAAACAGCACACTCCCTTGCCATTCTTCTATCAGCAGGACAAAGGGCTTGACCTGCAGGGGGAATTCATCAGCATAGAGGTCAAGTGTGATGGAACAGCAGGCTGGCCTCTACATGGGCAGTTCACACCCATCCCAAGCTGTGTATTGTTGTGCTTGCCTCCTTGGATGGTGGAACTGCCTACTGTTTGATGTCTGAAATGTCCTATGGCAGAAGAAAGTCAAAATATTTTCACTGCATCCCTTACCTCCAAAGGCACTTGATTGCTCATCTTTATATTTAAAATTCCCAGATTTCACATTGACTCAGATTCTACTAAAATTTATGCCATCCCTTGAAAAGCTAGACACCATTCTTAGCATGGAGGCCATAGAAAAACCAGTGGTGGGGCAGATTTGGTCCATGGACCATCACTTGCTGATTTCTGATCTGGAGTTAAGATTTCTCAGACCCCAGATCCCTCATTGGTGTTTGGTTTTCCATTGCCAAGAAAGTTCTCCCTCAAACCCCCTTCAATTGTAGGTCTGTTCTCACCCTCAAAGGAGCCTTCGTCCTCTCCAGATTAGGTTAGAACTTAAGTCACTACTGCTGTATGTCTTTGTAGCATCCATGTGACTTGCCTATCAAGTCATACATCATACTTTAAGGACATTATTTGTTTAGTCTTTAAGTTTTCTTCTACACTGGAGACTTAATGGAACTGGAGTCCCTAGCTGTCTCTGTTTTTTTTTAAAACAGTTAAATCCATGTTCCTAGCCACTGCCTGGCTGAAAGTAGCCACTGAACAAGTGTTTGTTGAATGTATCTATGATTGACTAGAGTATTACTATCCCCATTTTACCAAAGAGGAAACTGAGACATAGCCAGCTGATCCACCCCAAAGTCAAAGTGCTATTAAGTGGTAAAATAGAAATAACTTTCCAGTTAAATGCAGTCCTCATTAAATCATTTAACATTTTCAAAGGGCATG
This sequence comes from Manis javanica, assembly GCF_040802235.1. Taxonomy (NCBI): domain Eukaryota; kingdom Metazoa; phylum Chordata; class Mammalia; order Pholidota; family Manidae; genus Manis; species Manis javanica. The sequence goes on along the minus strand of NC_133174.1, from coordinate 128,197,524 downwards.
TGTGCAAATGAGACAAGTAAGATAAATAGGGCTTTCTATAAGCAAAACACCAACTATGAAAATTCTATTGGTTTGTTTTCTCCTTGTTCCCATGGGGTATGCAGTGCAATAGGGGAAGTCAAGTAACTGCATAGAAAATAAGTCCAACAAGCAAGGTAGTATGCGGCAAGTACCAAGAGGGTTTGTGAAGGGGTGAGCTGCTGGGGCAAGGTGGGGCAAAGAGAAGTTCAGACACATGCATTAAGCCACACCATAGGAGTCACCTAGACTATATCACGCCAGGAAGGCACTTACAGGGGGATTGACTGGCCAGTGCAAAGGGAACAGTAACCTCTAAGGCAAATGTGTGCGGACGTTCATGAACTCTCTCCCAGGTAATTTGTTCTCCAAACTGCCACATGCTAGTCTGTAACTGAAGGAATTCTGGGAGCTGTCCAGCAATGGGAGTGGTCAGAGGGCCTAGCCAGGACAGGGCTTCTAGCAGATGCCCAGAAAGTTAGAAGAAGGACTCTGGGACCTGAAAGAGTTTCATGTTATTACCAGTGAGTGATGTGGGACAGTCTCTTAACCCATCAGCATGCATTTATTGAGCACCTACTATGTGCCAAGAAAATCAAATGAGGATTCTATTTCTGGTGGCTAAACTTTTAACTCCCATCTCTTCTCTTTGTCTTGAATTTAATATAAATCTGATATGGAGGTGAAAAGTAAATCTATTTCCGTGCCTGTTCATTCTTCATCTACCTTTCCAGTAAATGGTACTGAGCAGCTGTGCCAAGCCTTTGTGAATGCTGTGAAATCATTTGTGCATTTTGATTCTGTATTCTGGAAGTATTAATTGTTTCTCCTCACTACAATGTGTTCTAGTTAGCTTGGACAATGCTCTCAGGCTCCTCTTTGAAGAGACTTTTCAATGGCTTATAATGACTTCTCTCATTCTGATTGTGGTAGATTAGATGGGAGCTGATCTCTCTCCTTTTTCATTTCTTCTTTTTTGTTTTGGAGACATAGCCTAATATCCTAATATGTGCCCAGTCAAGATTTACAGAGAAATGGATTTATATGGTATGGGCCTTTTGAACATTTCACATCCCTTTTAACAAGGATCATGGGTACCTTTGAGAATTTAATGAAAGCTATTAACACTTTCCCCAGGAAAGTATACTTTTGCCATAGACATGTAATTCCACATCCAGTTACATAGTCTCAAGGATTTAGCCCATCTATGGATGTTACCTTCAGCACATGAAGACCACACGTGCTAGGGTCAACCATACATGTCATTGAGTTCACTTGTTTCAGACTTATTTTAACTGTAGAACCCCCCTGGTTGATGGGGGTAAAGGGGAGGGAGAGGCTGGTTAGTTCCCACCCTTTCCTTCCCCTGAAGTGTCTCTGAAGGAGGTTCTGGGCAACACAGTTTGAAGCCCAGTGATCTAGTCCAATCCCTTCATTCCTTCAACATGAGAGCATTGATTCAAAAGGAGGAGAAATGACTAACACAACGTCATGCATTCAGTTGGTGGCAGAGCTGAGACTGGATCCTGTGGCCCTGATGCCCAGGGCAGAGCCGCACCATCCCCCCTTTCTAATTGCAAACCTCCTACCACTCATACCCCAATCGCTTCACAAAGAACCTGGGCCCAATACATTTTACACCCACAATTATATGTAAGCACCACTGTTTCAGCAGCAGGAGATGGAAGTACAGCTGACTTATGTGCTATAGTTCCATCAGGGCCTTCTTCATTCTCTCTCATTTCTGCTGGTTCTCATGTCTTTGTGACTTGCATCCATTTTACAGCATGTACTTATTAGAATACACATCACAGTCCAAAGCATCTCCTTTGTCCTTAACAAAGTGTCATCCTGTTGGCTGTCTACAAACACTCTGCTGTAATTCTTAAAGAAGCAGCAGCCGGCTCTGGCCCTGGTAGGGTGCCTGCTTGGCTGCAGGCCACCAGCTGGACAGTCCAGGCTGTTATCAAGCTGGTCTCCACCCAAGTCTTCCAGCCTACTTTGTCACTGTCAAAAACCTGCCTGAGCCCCAGCTGCAGTCTGTAGACCTGTTAGCGCCTGACTGCAGGGACACCAAGCAAGTCTGTCCTGCTCTCCCTTTACTGTGTGTTAGTCCAAGATTGGGACAACCGCTTCTGGGTACCAGAGTGGAGAGAGAGAAATAAACAAATTGACTCAGGAAAGCCAAAAGGCAGTTCCCACACACCTTTGTTGGGGATAGAGGCGAGCTTGTCTTTAGATACCCTGACTTGGAGATCAATATTTCTTGGGTGGAACTTCTCTGTGTTACATCAGAAGCAAAAACAGTTCACCTGCCAGGCCAGAGATCCACTTCCACATGGCTTCAACCTATCCAGCAGACCAAAAATGAGTGAAAGATTGCCGGGCCAGAGTTCCCAACCAGGATAGTGGCATGGTGTAGTGGTTAAGAGCACACACTTTGGATCCAGTCAGATAAAAGTTTAAGTCATGGCTCTACCGTATACCATCTGTGTGGCCCTGGCCTCCATTCTCTCATCTAGCAAAATGGGGAAAATAATGTCCCCATTAGAAGAATGTTTTGGAGAGTGGCAGGGAGATGGAGCGCCAAACATTTGCTCCCCTTGCTGTCTTCATCAGAAGCACAGAGCAGACTTGGTAGTCTGAATGCTGTATTCACCACCATCCATCTCTGCCTCTTTTGCCTGGAGCGGACACAGGAAACATGGCAGGGCATGGGTATAAGAGCCCTGGCTTAGCCACTGATTATTGTGTGAGCCATGATTGAGCTCCCTTCCCTCTGTTTGGCTTAAGCTTCCCCATTACGGGAGGTGGGGTTTGCCCTTGAACAATTGTTCTGTATCCAGGACTTGAGTATATCAAAATCATCTTAAGAGCTTTTTTCTTTCTTAAAAAACATATGGATGCACATGTGCCCCTCCCAGACTGTCTGATTAAGGAGACTGAATTTCAGACCCCCCGGGGAATTCTGATGAGTAGTTGGGTGTGGGGACCACTGATTCAGGAGAGTTCTAGAGTCTTCCTTGAGTCTTAGAACCGCTTACTCTCACAAAAACTCTCCCCATTCATCAGGCCTACCAGTCAAACATAGTCATTTTCACACAAAAAAGCAGTGAGTATTTGCACTTTTTCCAGAGGACCTCGAAGATGAATTTTTTTCCCCATGGAGAATTCCTTCAGTTCCTGTTTTAGTGCCTTGATGTCAGATGCCAGGGTGAACTTTGAGGGATCTGCTTCACATTGGATTCCCCAGATAATCACACAGATCATTTGAAAAAAGCATTTTCTCTATTTTATGACTATAGCTGAAGTAATGAAGTTTAACCTTATTGTACTGGAGTAAAGTATCTCAGAGTAGATCATAATTAAAGCTACTGAGCACCTTCTACATGTCAGTTGCTACCATAATCCTTATGATAATTCTTGAGATAGGCATTAATATTTTTCCTAATTTTAAAGCAGAGATAAAATGCAGAGAGGTAAAGTAGCTTATTTAAGGCCACACAACCGGTAAGTGATCTTCCTTAGCTGAACAGGGATCAGCATAGCTTTTGCAAATGCAAATTGGTCACATTCCTCCCTCTCTTAAAATCCTTCACTGATTTCTTTATCCTTAGCAAGGTATCTGAACAACTTTGTGAGGACAGTGACTTTTCTGTTTTGGTCACTGCTGTATCTATCCCCAGCATTGAGCAGAGGGCCTGGCATATAACAGAAATTCAGTCAATAAATACTTGCTGAGTAAGTTACCTGATGGGGCCTGGATTCAACCCAAGTCTGTCTGATTTCAAAGCCCACTTTGTGGCAGTTCTTCTACATACACACACAACTTTGACTTAAGTTTACATGCCATGAAATGTACCAAAATTTAATGTATAATTTTATTTGCACAAATAGCTTACACCTTTGTAGCCTGCAACCCTATGAAGATATTTCCATCGCCCTAGGAGGGTCAGTTCTGTTCCTTCCCAGACAAAGGCTTTTCTGGTTCATCACAGGTTAGTTTTTTCTTTTCTAGAATTTCATACAAATGGAGTCATGTGTTATGAAGTCTCGTGCATCTGGTGCTGTTCATTTAGCATGATGGTTCAAAGATCTGGTGGTTGCCTGTATCAGCAGCCCTTTTTTATTACTAAGTAGCATTTCAGTGCAGGAATGTATCGCTGTTTGTTTCTCATTCTCCCGTTGATGGGCATTTGGGTGGTTATCAGTGTTTGGGTATTACAGATAAAGTTGCCATGAACGTTTTGTGTTCAGGTCTTTTTGTAAACAGATGTTTTCATTTCTCTTCAGTAATTGTCTAGATACGGATTTCCTAGGTGATATGGAAAGGGTATAATTCAGCTTTGCAAGAAACAACCAAGCATATTTCCAAAGAGACTGCCACCAGCAATGTTTGTGAGTTGTGGCAGTGCCACGCCTTTGCCAGCACTTTGATATTTGCTATCTCTTTAATTGTAGCCATTCTACCCAGTGTGTTGTGTTGTCATTATGGTTTTAATGTGTATGTCCCTGATGTGTCCCTGGTGAGGACTGTTTCATGTCTTTTTGGCCATTCATATATCTGCCTTGTGAAGTGTCAAGGTCTTTTGCCTATTTTTCATTGGCTTGTTTATATTCTTACTACTGTTGAGGTGTCAGAGTTCTTTATATATCCTGAGTGTAAGTTCTTCATCAGATACATACTTTGTGAATATTTTTCCCAGACTGTGGCTTGCTTATTCTTTTTCTGCTCTTCTGATGTACAGGATCTTTTCCTTTTGATGAAGTCCAGTTTATCAATATTTTTCTTTTGTGGTTCATACTTTCTGTGTCCTAAGAAATATTTGCCAATCCCAAAGCCTGGAAGATAGTCTCCTGTGGTGTCTCCTAAGGACTCTATTTTAATGACTATAACATGCAGTCTCTCTTTGACCATATTTTTTATATTAGATGCATCAGTGCATCAGATAATCATTATCAGAATGAGCTGATGGGAGGCAGTATCCTAAAGAATTCAACAGGATGGCTTTGAAGTTTGACAGAGCTGAGTTCAAATCCTGCCTCCAGTACTTATCAGCATTGTGACCTTGTGCAAGTTACTTGGTCTTTTTGTGTGTCACTTCTTTCATTTGTATAAAAGGGACAATACCACCTGCTTATCTCACAAGACAGTTATGAATATTAAATGAATAATTGTATGATCACTTCTTAGCATAGGGCATAACACATGCTAAGCCCTCCACAAATGGTGTCTTCTGTCAATATAATAATTTTTATTCCTATTATAGGAATCTCACTGAGAGCTCTTAATGCTGGAAGCAAATAAAGAGTTGCCTTTTTTCCCTTTACCAGACTTCAAACAGAATCATTCAACATAGAGTGACACAGCAAGCAGAGATAGCCTATAGTTATGGACTTAGTTCTTGATATATAAATCTAAAATAACATCTTTATGCTTTTGATTAATACTAATAATGGAATCACCCAGCACAGATATGACAAATATGATTATGCAACTCCATGGTGTAGAGGACAATTTTATTGAAAACTGAAATTGTACAAAAAAGCGCATGTAATACTTATCCAGAAATGCAGTGTGTTGGTTAGATGTAGTCAAATGCAGATGTTTCGAAGGTTTAAGTTAGGGTCGCACAAAGCCTGGACTTTGAGATGAAGCAAACACAGAACTTGAATTACTGGACATAGTACTTGATTGTCATGAGCCTCAGGTCTATCATCTATAAAATGAAGCTGAATTAAGTACTGGTGAGTATTTTGTGGATGTTACATAGAATGTGAGTATACAATCTGGCACATAGTGAGCCCTTGAAAATGGTATTCATTGTTTGGCCTCATATTTTTAGTTACTTATACTATGACTTCCATATATAATAGCAAAAAATAGCAAAAAAAAAGGTGAGATAGCCAATCTCCAAATTATAACCTAAAAGAGGAAAATAACATATTTTTGATGGATATCCTCCCTGTGTTTAGAGCTTATATTCACAAATTATATCTGATATGTGAGGCTGTTTGCAGATCACTCATTGATTCATCACTATCATAGAGGAGGATCCCTGGCTATTTGTCATGTCTCACTGGTGGGAACACATGTTTGGTGATTCCATGTATGGAGAAGAATGTGGCTCCATACATTTCCGCCTGTAACACCTTCCCTTTCAACATCTTCCTGTTGTGGTGGGGAGGGGAATGAAGCTCATGCGTGTGAATTGCTTTCTGCCACTGCTCCCAATGCTGCTTTCAGAGTGAATACACAGACCGGAGCATGGAAGGCTGTTGGCTGAGCATTCTTTCTGCCTTTTGAAGGCATCAAAGACTTGAATCAAGCCTTTGTAGCTACATCTGCTGCCGTTCTTCCCATGGGACTCACTCTAGGCCCTTTGTGCTCTGATCTCAACCAACCTTTATCGCTTTACCTCTTTTTCTTGCCAGTAAACCATTTACTTTCTCCAAATAATCCCCATGTTTTGCCATTCTGCATCTTTGTTCATGCTGTCCCTTCGTCTCAACTTGAGGAGCCTTTCTTTTCATGTCTGTCAGCTAAAACTACATCCATCTGTACTGAGTTGAATGGCATTCCCCTAAAATTAACATCCACTGGGAATCTTTGAATGTGACCTAATTTAGAAATAGGTTATTTGCAAATGTAATTCGTTTAAAGATGAAGTCATACTGAATTAGGGTGGGCCCTAATCCAATGACCGGTGTCCTTATAAAAAGTCATTGAAAACACAGAGGCACAGACGCACAGGGGAGAAGGCCATGTGAAGACGGAGGCAGAGACTGGAGTGATACAACTACAAGCCAAGCAATGCAAAGAGCTGTTGGCAGCCACCAGAGGCTAGCAAGAGGCAGGGAAGGATTCTTCCCTAGAGCCTTCGGAAGGAGATGGCACTACCAACCATGCTCGAGAACTGTGAGAGAGAAATTTCTGTTGTGTTCAGTCACCCATTTTGTGGTGATTTGTTATGGCAGCCCTAGGAAATGAATACACCATTTTTCAAGGTCAAGCTCAAATATGCACCTTCCCAGGTCTCATCACCTAGATGTGATTTGTCGCTCTTGACTTCTGTAGTGGAAAGATCGCAAACTTTGGTGCCAGAGACATGTTGGCTCTAATCGTGACCCAGCTACTGACTGGATTTCTTCACCTGTACAGTGGGAATAATAATGCCTACCTAACAGGGTTGTTGTATCAACAAATATGACTTTCTGTACCTCTCTTAATAGCTTCACCCATTCTGTCTCACATTGCAATACTTTTGTAATAAGAGCAGTAGTTCTGTTATCACTAGTTCAGGCACTGTAGGGAGCATAGATGGGTATGTAATGAACTTTGTATACCGTAAGACAGAATGCAGCACCTACCAATGGTACAAACAATATTCAAGGAGTCTACTTTTCCAAACTGAGGGCAGAAGGTGTCCAGTTTCCTGCATTGGGAGTTCCAGCCAAAAGTTTGTAAATTGAGTTACAAAAGAGAAATGGGGAGATATGCTTTTAAACCTTGATCTCCAGAGTTGTAAGATCCAGGGTGGGTTTTGTCTCAGTGGCTAAGTGTGGAGCAAGAATTTTGGAAATGTGAGTGCTTACTGATTGCGCAGCTCCTGTATATGGCACTGGGACAACCATACCCTTGGCAATACATTATGATGATGGCAAAAGGCCCGTACCTAGTATTCTGGTTTCTGTTCCTCCCAGACACCTTCCCAAAGGCCTCATCCCTCAAGGATTTCTGTTTTTTTCACCTCTGGAGCCTTCACTGCCAGGCTCAAGTTGGGGCTCAGCATATGCAACATGTTCTGAGTTCTCTCTGACTTCTGGGTCCTCAGTCCCCACCCAGAATTCTCTGGGAGACTTTTTGTGTAATCACGCTGAACGAAGTGTTTGTAGGCATTGACTTGTACTCTGATTAGCATGGCAGAGTTAATAAAAATGCCTGCCTCCTCTGTCTGGGTAAGCCCTCGTATTAGTTTGCTAGGCTATCATAACAAAATAGCACAGATTGAGTAGTTTGAACAACAGACATTTATTTCCTCACAGTTCGGAAGCTAGAAGTCCAAGATCAAGGTGTCAGCAGGTTCTTTCTCAGGCCCTTCTCATTGGCTCATGGATGGCTGTCTTCTCCATGTCTTCACGTGGTCTTTCCTCTGTGTGAGCACATATCTATATCCAAATGTTCTTTTTCTTATAAGGACATCATTCATATTGGATTAGGGCTTCACTGCAATGACCTCATTTTACCTCTGTTACCTCTTTAAAGGCCTTATCTCCATATACAGTCACATCCTGAGGTACTGGGGGTTAGGACTTCAATTACAAATTTTTGGTGGTCATGATTCAGCTCTTAACAGTCCTGTGGTATGATCAGGGTCAAAAGGCTTTGAGATCACTTTGTGGTGAGTTGCCTGGTAAGTCTTGGTTCTCCAAATATCACATCTTCTAAGGCCTGAGACTTTAGGCTCATGATGTATACGCATGGAAATTACTCAAACACAATTCACAGGTCTTCCTCATCAGGAGAGGCAAATAAATCACAGAAGTTACCACTGGCTGAATACCTACCAAGTGCCAAGCACTGTAATGGGATTTATTTACTCTGCACAATCACTCAGCAAAATAGATATTTTTACTCTCATTTTCCAGCTGTGAAAATTAAGATTCGGAGATGCTAAAGTGAATTGCTCAAAGGCACAAAACTAGTAAGTACTAGATTCAGATTTGACTATAAACTTGTGTGACTGTAAAGCCATGCTCTTTCCACACACATCCCTTATCTGGAATTGAAAAACAAGTTTTTTTTTCTCATTTCAAGCTATTGCATTAAAATGAAAAAGCAAAGTTTTATGAAGGAGATTTTAGCTCTTCACAGTCATCATTTATTCATACTTCTATATATTTACTTCCATTTATTTATATTCCTTATATAGCTAGACTTGACTACGCCTCATTCTTCCTAGTATTGCCTTACTTGCTGCTTCTGTTTTAGAGCTTGTCATGCAAATCGCACAACTGAAGAATTAGGAAATGGTGACAGCAAAGTGGTTGGTTAACTATCACTTGAAATGAGAAGTGGGGTATGCTGGTACAACGAAGTAATTCAGATCTGTCCTATGGCTTCTGCAATCAACTCTAGCTTGCTTTGTCACAACACATTGGCTTGCAGTACCAAAAACAATCTGTTCATGTGCGTTGTTCCCTGTGCAATTTTCCCAAACTGAAAGTGGTCAGAGATTATACAGGAAAAGTCAGGAACACCCCAGTTCTCTGGACGTTGTCTATGATTGTGACATATTTTGTGATGCCATTTCTATCCAGTGACTGGGTCAGTTTCTAAGGATTAATTCTTTGCAGAGGAAGTGGGTATTGAGAGTTCAAGTGACAGATGAAATACATTTCAAAGGCTTGGAGGGCCAGTTACAAATGATGATGGCAGTGATAATAGCAATGCTGCCTATTGTTGAATTTTTCACAGTTTACATGGACCTTCTATATCTCATTTGATTTTCACAAAAACCTATTGAAGTGATCAGACAGGGATTGTTGTATCTACTTTCCAGACGTAGAAGTTGGGATTCAAAGAGGTTACATGAAGGCAGAGCGAACTCCCAAGTCTTTTGACCACTCTGACTCCATTGCTAAATTGCTCTTTCTAAGTCCAACACACTGAGTGCATTCATTTTCAACTGTTGAGCATTTGTCCTCCTAGAAAAATTTATAAGTAGAACTGGGGCCATGAATAACTGCTTACTAGTTTTAAATGATCAGTGGATGCCAGTCAAGATACAGCAGCTCTTTTCTTCCTAGGCTGCATAAGCAGGCCATTTCATGATTTCAGTCCATATTTCAGTCTTCTATCCAATGCTTTTCTCTTGCTGCTAATCATTCATAACAAATAGCCACCATTATTGGCTATTAGCCATGTGCCAGGTGCTATGTCTACATTATTTCTAATCCTCACAAGAACTCTGCAAGAGAGGTATTATTGTACCCACATTACAAATGGGAAAACTGAGGCTTGGAGCTATTAAGTAACTTTCCCAATGTTATACAGAGAATAAGTGGTAGAACCAGAATTTGAAATCACCCAGTCTGGCTCTGGACCACTGCTTTTAATCATTATACTCCTTTAATTTGGAGGAATCCATTCCTAAGGAAATAGACAAAAACAAATAATAATCTTAGAAAAATGTAATGGAGTATGTACTTGGAAAGCTAAATTGTCAGCTTAATCTACATCATCTAATTAGGTAGTAGTCTTCTACCATTGGATAGAAAGCTTCCAGTATAAGGCACGCTTCTCTGGGGGTAACCCACCATCACAGTGATTGCATGGACAAGGCTTGCTTTCTTGCTTATTCCTGCTACATAACTATTTCTGACTGCCTATTCTCTAAGCCACTGAATTTTTTTCCATATACCTGTTATTTTTAGTTCACACATGATCACTTAATTGAAAACATGCTAATGTAAGTCTCAGTTCCTGGGTGCTGTCCTGATGAAGAGTTAATTGCTTCTGTTGGCAAGTGGTGTTAAAAAACATCATAATAAAGAGCCCTGGGTAGGTAGATCCTTTCTCCTAGGAGTAGTCCTGTCTCTTCATGGAGCGGGAGAAGTACTGACCTAAACTGGCTTCCTTCAGACTCTGCTGCCTGAGTGATCTGTAGACATGGGACTGTCTCTTCTGCTGCTACCTGGGCTTTATCCTCATCACACAAGATGGCGGAAGTTAGGGTCTGTGCTGGAGGGGCAGGGCGACAGCCCTCACACCAATCATCTTTAATGACTCTGCACATTGTTAGGACTTAGTGCTTTGCAGAGTGCTTTGGACTCTCTGCTGCAGCAAAGAACACCATTTTGGATATAAAGATGTAGGAAATGGAAGTCCAAGCCCTCCATTGCCCCACAGGTGCATCACGGGACTCTGCGTTTCTGATGGCAGCAGCTACCTTTTCCTAGGCTGTTACTTGGAGGTGCCATCAGACTTCCCCTAGGTTCAGCCTACCTTAGTACACTTGGTACCTCATCTTGGCCCACCTGCAACCAACAGGAACAGAGTCCTTAGATCAATGGTGACCAATAGCTTTTGTAGGAGGTCAAACTGGGAAAAAGAAACCTGTGGATGGGATAGATAGTAGACACTTCAATCCATAGGGCCAGAAGGAAAGGAAGATGCATGGTTTTCAAAATTAAGATGACTTTATTAATCCCATGTGGTGGTGGGGAGTGGGAAGTGTTTATTCTTAAAATTTTAGATTACCTCTTTCCTGAATAGAATGATACTAGTGAGAAAAATACAATTGCTTTTAAGCTACTAAAAAATTCAATAGGTAAGCATATTTGAGGAGGAGCCACACAGTAGCTACTTTTTAATCTTTCAACCTGAAATGAGCCTGCCTGGCTCCAAGATGCAGTCTGTGATCTATCGGCTGCTCAGGAGTGCTGTAGAGGATTTTTGAGCTGGAAGGACCGGCCCCTGGAAATGATCCAGTCTAGTGGTTCCAAAAGTTTTCACCACCAAAGACACCTTTAATTAATTTCCCCTTGCCTTCCATGTTTTGAAATATCTGGCCATCTAATTAAATTCTGTTTATCACATCATAATTTCTTTTCCCATTGTTTGTCACTCAGAGCCATTGATAACAGACCATTAGAGCATATGGCCAGCATGAAATAATCAACATGACCAGAATAAGCTGACAGAATTCTTTCCCAAAGCAAAGGCCCTCAGAAGTTGAGTTAGCGTGGGATCTGCTAGATCTCAGGGACCTTTACAATCCATTTCCCTCAGGCTTATTGAAATGTTAAAAATAGCTCATAGACTCCCATCATGACCTTCTTTAATTCTCATGGACAGCCATTCCTCTTCTCCTATAAGGGCAGATGAGGAGACTTAAGACTGAAGAGCCACAGTGACTGGGCCAAGGTCACACAGCACATTAATAGCAAGGAGGATCAGACCTTTTGGATAACAAAAGGTACCACGGAAGCTGGGATGAGAGTATAGTTTTGTGGAAAGGGCACAGGCTTAGAAACAAAATACCTGTGTTCAATGTCTGGCTGTGTGACTCTGGGTCAGTTTCTTGTTACTCTGAGCTTAGGTGTCAGGCACATACAGGCATTCCATAAATACTCGTTTGATGAATCAGTAGAATAGGGATTATGATGCTTACCCCATGGGCTTGTGTGTCGATTGAATGAGATGATGCAAATGGAGCTCCTATAAGGTGTCTAACACATAGAAGATACAAAAAATAAAAATCCATCATGGATTTATTAAATAACCTGTAAATAATACTAATAGCTGACTCTCAGTCCTGAATTTGTACCCAGCCTCCTTTCCGGGAGTTATTTCAAGCATGTACCTATGGAATATCTCAGGCGCTGTTGTTCTTGAACAGGTTCCCTTAGGCAGTCAAATAATGTCCCTGACATCCTGGTAGAGTTTTTCCCTAAGGGCTGGAAAGGCGTGGAGTTCTTCTCAGTAGTGAAGTTCACTCTCCTCTTTTGCCTTCATCCCCTTTACAGTGATGATCTTTGCCAAAATGATTAGAATTGGAATAGGAATACTAGGGGATGGCCTATTCCCAGTCCTGCTCCATGGAGTCATAGTGAAGATCTACTTAGCTTTTTGGCTTTTCCTTATTTTAGCCCAATCACTCTGTTACTGTTCAGATAACCTGTAGTAAAGAACGTGGGACACATCCATTGGTCACTCTTAGTTAATAACATTTTCGAAAGACAGAAATACCGACTTCTCAGTAGGTCAGATACTAAAGCTTCAGCAATATGTGCTTTATGTGATTTTCACTGGAATTCATATCTGGGAGCCCTGGCAGGCTCATACTCTCTTAGCTCGGTGAAATGTTGAGATACAACAGGCTTAATTGTAGGGCTTTGATTAGATGGCCATGTACTGTCCTATGTGTAGGGTGTCATTCATATTGACCACAATGAGTTATACATGGCCTAGAAGACTAGATGGTCAGGCCACCACTAAACATTCCACATTGGAGCTCTCAGGGGACCTTTGCAGACCCTCATTAGTGGCCATGGCTGTAGGAGTGATCCCACATGCACAGCCCCAGGGCCCACTTTGATGCCCAGGAGAGCCTCTAATCAGCTCTCATGGCCCCCCAAGGTGCAAAAAAAGATATGTGGTGTGATTCTGATGGAGGGGTTAGAGGCAATAGGAGAGAACAGGTGAGGTTTTTTTTCTTGGAATTTTGGGTAAGGTTGATATACATTTCATGAATGAAGTAAAATCTTCGCTGGTCTAATGGTTGCACAAACTGTTTGTCAGGCTCAAATACAATTTTTCAATCTTATAAATGGCCTAGAGCAATTTGAAGATGAAAAGTTGTATGTTGAATGGCAAAACAAACAAAATACTCAAAGAGCACAGTGTACAATGAGCCAGTTTAATGAGAATTTCTTTAGTTCTGTTTTTTCTCACAATATGGAGGATGTTTCTTCCTTGTAAACTCAGGAGATGGAAAATACCTTGGAGTCTAGTCAAGAATGGATTCTTAATTAACTGTCCAGAGATTTCTGTGAGGTAAAATTCTGAGCGGTGCTCTTTCTGTGGCCAGGGAAAATTAGCTCCGTAGCAAGCAAACCAAACAGTGCACTTCCTCGTACTGGCCTTTCTGAGGAAGCCGGGGAGGAGACAAGCACCAGCACGGGCGGTATCTCATGGCTCAAATGAGCAGGCTGTGGGACCTGGAGCTGGGGCTCATTTGCAGCCGAGATAGGGTCAAGGCTTGTAGGCCACCTCTGTGATTTCCCTTTCTTTGCTTTGTACACTCCAGCCTTGGCTATTTCAAAGGCCTCCTTTGGAATGGACATGGCATTCTGTGGCATTTCACTCCAGCTCCTGAGGAGGGAGTGTGCCGGAATGGGAGCATGGGTTCTGGGGTCTAATAAGTTCTGATGCCATCACAGATATGGCCTGGGGCAAATGGCTTCCCCTTTGCTTACCTAAGAAATGAGAGAATAATACCACCAGTTTCCAATGGTTTTATTGTGGATCAAATAAGATACTCCATGTAAAAACTTCTCATCATGTCAGGCATATAGTAACTAGTTGCTCATAAAAGATAGATGATTATGGTTGTGTTTTGCAGGATAAGGACTGTCTGGGCTTGTAGACTTTCTTTGAACAAGATGCTCATGAGAAGACCTCATGTTTTGAGTCAGTGAGTCTCACTCGGGGAAAAATTCTGACATACGTCTACACAGACTACGGGTTTAAAATCTGTCTGGTGCTCCTTTTGAAGGGGCTCCAGGTGAAAGATGGCTTCAGTATAGACACAATAGTGAAGAGGGGCCTAAGACACCTATAGATCAGTAGAAGTGCTTGTTTCCCAGAGGAATGAGAGGCCATGGGTACAACCTAGTCTGGCCTCAAATTTTAGGGGCAGCAACCTCCCACTTAAATGCCACATGTGAGGTCTGAGGACTTTCTGTCTAAGATGGGATTTGCAATTTGTGAAATGTGAAGTAACATCTAATTTTTCTCGTTTTTAGCAGATGAATAAAGGGGGATCATTTGACTTGGGTCCTATCCTGGGCCAGTTGACCTACGGCATGGTTTCTGTAGATAAACTTTCTTTAGCAGCTTTGGCTTTAGAACCAGGCTAGGCCCAGATTCATTATTTCCTGGCACTATCTCCACCAACCATGAAAATCTTGGGACAAATCAGATTTTTTGTTTGTTTGTGTTAGGAAATGGTTTTAAATACTAGTCTCTCTTCCCCATGCACTCTAAAAGCAAATTAAAATTAAAATTATACTTAAATCAAACCAGCAGGGAAACCTCAGCAAGTGCCTTTCATAGCCTACCGGGCAAGCTTCTCATCAGAGCCTTTCTGGCCCTTGCTTTAGTCCTCAGCACATCCCAGAGGAGGAGCTACGCAGAAAAGACTGCATTGTGTTCTGTATGAGAAACTTACCTAAGCATCTAGGTTTAGGGCCTAATTTGTAATTGGACAGTTTCTTGGCAGTACATCAAGCTCAGCCTCGAATCAGAGCATCTCTTGGGGAGAAATCTGAATTTAGATGTTTCATTTAAAAATTCATCATTGAATAAAAAAGTATTTTATTGCAACTCCTACTCAATGCATTCCAATTCTCCCTAACTCGTTCTTGATTACAATGATGTTATTAATAATGGATGGAAAGGGAAGGGTGAGCATGTACCAGGGCCATGCAGCAAAGAGGGCAGCACAGGCACATACTTCATGGTTCTTTAGGGATATAGAAGCCAGTGACTCTGAAAGCCAAGAGCTTGCCACCCTGCCTCCCCTTTCTGGATGCCTGTTATTTGCATCCTAGAACTGCTCAGAGTTGGCCAGGAGAGAAATGTCTTTTTAAGTAGTGGGCAGGAAATGAACTACTAAAACAGTGTTTGGCAAACAGATTAAGTTTCCCCGAAGGTTGGAAGGAGGACTGATTTTTTGCATCCATCCTAACAAGCCTACACGTCCTCATCTCCCATTCTCTCCTCATCCTGTTCCAGTGGTCCCTCCATTGAGACTACTCTTGTCAAGGTCACCAGTGACCACCTGTGTTGCCCAATGGAATGGGCTTCTCTTTCTACATCTCATTGATCTCCTAGTAGCACCTACCAGTTTGCTGCTTTCTTTTCTTGGTTTCCTTGATTTTAAGTTCTCCTGGTTCTCCTTCCTCATAAGCTGCTCCTTCTCAGGCAGTCTCCTTTATGCACTTGTCCCCTTCTAAAAAATCTCCAAATGGCAGGGTTCCTTAGAGCTTGTTTCTGGGCTTTCTTCTTCTCTCCATCTATACCCTGCCCCTGTGACCTCATCTCCTCTCAGCGCTTTACTCTTCATGCTGTGGACTTTCATATTTCTTTTGCCAATCCTAATCCTTTCCCCCAGTGTGTTGTGCTAAAGACTCTTTCTAAAGCAGGATACTGAAGTGGGGCTGTGAATAATACTGATTAAGGGCTTTCTCTTTTTCTCTTTGATTTCCCATTTTTCGATCATTTACCTACAGTTACTCTTTCAACAAATATTTACAGATACTCTACTCTAGTCAGACACAATGCAAGCTGCTGTAGAGGTTGGTGTTAGGGGATAGAAAATAAGTACACTGGGATATGTGATTTCTTGGGATGGCAGAGAAGTGTGTGTTCATTCATGCAGCCCCTAACCTGCACAGAGCTACATACAAATACTCATTCAGCCAATATTAACTGGGAACCTACAGTGTCCCAGATGCTATGCCACACACTATGCCATACTTGTGAGGACCAGCATGCAGCTCCTGCTCACATGCAGCCTATAGTTTAGTTAGAGAGCCTGAAAGCAATTATAAGCAGTGTTAAGTGTCCCACAGAGGTGATTTGGGTGCAGAGATGAGTAGTGTTGGGGGTTCAAATCCAACTGTGTGTCTTTTTGTTTGTGTTAATGTAAGTCCTCTTGGAAATATCAGTATTTGCCAAGTCCCTACCAGCTTGCCTCAGGATATGCACAAAGGGACACTCTCTGGGGCTTTGGTTCCCACCACGACTGCATAACCAGTAGTCTTAGTGAGTTGAGCTAGGCTTCCAAGACCCGAGGGGCTCAGTTTGTCTAAATTCGGTCTCTGTGACTTTCTGCTAAGCTCTCCAAAGAAGGGGATAGAGGGGCAGGTGGGAACCTCTTCTCAAGCAGATGGGGGGTCTCAGGCCTGCTCCAGTCATACCAGTCATGTAAGAGGGTAAGGAGAGAGCAATGGCCTGGCTTTATAGGAAGTTCTCCTGGGCAGAACTACAGAAAGCCAAGGTCATGCTCTCACCTCCACTCCACGGAGGCACAGACCTTCAGTCCTTTTCCTCACCAAAGTGACCTTCAATCCTTTCCCCCTATCCTAGGGCTTTGTGATCAGCACCCCCACCCACTAGCCCTGTACCTTTTACCAACAGTCCCTGAGGGCTCCCGTGCAGAGGGTGAGGGAGAGTGTTGAAGCAAGAGAGCTCCCCATGGAGGCCAGCAGGCGTGGGTTTTCCTGGACATGTTCCCATAGAAGGTGTGCTTCCGTAGAGAGGAGCACATAAGAGGTGCTTGGTTAATGTGTGGGGAATGAATGAATGTATTATAGTGTGAGCGTGAACTGGCTAGAATCTGTTCTGGTCAGCCATCATGCTAGACACCGAGACTGTGCTGCCATGCACGGACCAACAAGCCCACTACATTCTCCTCCTTCTCCCTAAAGGTCCATTCCTGGGCTGTCTCTCTTCACACAAAAGAGCTTCCCCTGGTGATCTTAACTGACACATGTCAAAACTCCTTCCAGCTTTGGCCCACACCCAAAGGGACTGCAGAGATGAGTGATACCAGGTCCCTGTCCTCAAGGGGCTAGTTCACAGTTGAATGCAAGAGATTGAAATGTTAACAAGTAAACACTACCTGGTGTTACAATGATCATAATAACAACTAATGCTTACTGAGCCCTTACTATGTCCAGGTAATATTTCATGTGAATGATCTCATCCTTACCATAACTCTTTGTGAGATCTTTTACTAGTCCCCACTCTCAGTCACAATGAGGCTGAATTAAACGCAAAAAGTGACAAAGCCAGCATTCAAACCAGGCAGATGGGCTCCAAAATTTGGGTTTTCAAGTGCTTCTAACATTGCCTTTGGGTGTGGGCCAAAGCTGGAAGGAATTTTGACATGTGTCAGTTAAGATCACCAGGGGAAGCTCTTTTGTGTGAAGAGAGACAGCCCAGGAATGGACCTTTAGGGAGAAGGAGGAGAATGTAGTGGGCTTGTTGGTCCGTGCATGGCAGCACAAACTGCATAGACTCTGGGTCTTGTCTCCAAGAGGTGATTGGGTTTTTGTGAGAATCTTCAGACAATGCATTTGTGCTCAGGTGCAAGTTTCAGATCTTGGAATCACCCAGTCTGCCTTGGCCCTGTCTGTGCCTCTAGTCATATTTAAGAGACCCAGGATAAGCAGTGGGGAAGTTAAATCTTCCCAGGTATGTTTTGAACCCTTAGCCCAGCCAGGCTATACATGCAGTCCCTTGCGTTTGGAAGCAGCTGGGCCTGCAGGTGTATCACATGCACGTCAGAATGAAATGCACATCACATGAGTTCCACTTTTTCCACTTGCTGGACCTTCTAAAGAAGACAGAACTATACTGATACAGAGCAAATCAGCTGTCAGGAGGTAGGAGGAGGACAGCCGGTGTGCCTAAGAAAGGGCAGCATGATGGGGTGCTGGAGTGACAGTGGTGCTGGTGGTTTCCCGACTCTGTGCATGTGTGAAAGCTCACAGAACTCTGCACCAAGAAAACTCCATGATTCTGTGTGTTAATTTTAAAAAGCAACATTTTAAAGAACCAAGCACACCCTACACAGGTTTTATTTTTCACCTCTTAATTCCTGTTCAAGCACATGGGCACTCAAAGCCTTTGGTGACTTGGCAGGGTTGGAAGAAGGCTAATAAGAGGAAGAGTGCTTAAACTTGGCACGTGAATCTTCTCAAGTCAGGAGAAACTAACTTCTCCTCCCATGTACCATCTCTGTTGTTAAGCTACTGAATGCTCTCATTTGAAAAATGCCTTGTGGGCCATTTGGGATGCTGCACGGGGACGCTGAGTGCTCCAGGATGCAGCATGAGGCTGGGGGAAAGAGCGTTTTCCCCGTGCTGCAGCCCATGGTCCTCAGATGTTCTCCTAGCCAGCTCTCTATCCTGTTTGTCATGACCTCAGTTCTTGTTTGTATCTGCAGCACAGGGCAGGTGGACTTTGACTTTATAGGCCCCGATCCATTGCAGAGGTCACCCACAAAGTTTACTGCAAAGACTGAAGACTGGAACCTTCACTTCTGCTGCTCTAGGGCAGAAGGACCATTCATGTCTGTCAAACTGGAGAGCTGTCCTCTTTCACACCGCTTCTTCTTACTTCTCCTTAGTCTTGGGTGTGCTATAGTCCAAGGCAGGAGGAGAGGAAAGGAAAAGATTTGCCACAAACCCCATTCTGGCCAGACTAGCCTTGGGAGTATGCAAAGTATTCTTTCTATGTCCTCACCTTCCTGGCTATGGGGCTTCTGGCAAAACGCACTTAAACTTCTGGGATTCTTTCTTCATCTGAGACCTGTGGATAACTGTACCTGCCTCACTTCACTCACAAAAAGACTGTTCGGCTCAAATATCAAAGTGCTGGGCCTATTTGTACAATGACAAGGGTGAGTTGAATAGGATTTATGATGGCCTAGCTTGGACATCTACCATTTCTTCTTGTGGGAACTTGCACTTTGATTTCCAGCCTACTAAGCAACCTCTGTAGCACAGGTTTTCCAGTTTATTTTCAAAGCCGTGAGCAGAGAGCCTGCTCTAAGAGCAAAACATATTTGAAATAAAATAGCCATTCCCATTGAGGTATTGTGATATGGTAGACAAGGTGCCAAATTGTTACTGCACTGCAGAATAATTAGGCAGAATTGAGAAGCAGTTTTTCTCATGACTGCAGTCCATTTGCCCACAATCAAAGCCAGCATTTTTGAGATGTGTTCATAATGGGAGAAGAACATTTCCTGCTTCTTCATCTCTATCAGCTTTTTGCGAAGGTATCCTTCCCTGCCTCCTGACTATGGGCCCACTCCCTTCCTCTGAATCCCCATGACATTTTGCTGGGACCACTCTTAGAGCTCTTGCCACATTTTGCCTTATGGCAGCGTTGTTCCTCTACTTGCGCATCTCTGATTAGTCTAGAAGCCCCTCCACGGCTACCAGGTCTGGCCAGAGCACTGTGCATAACGCCTGCCCATTGCTGATATCCGGTATTTAGCTCTTGAGTTGAAAGTTAAAAGCAAAAGAGGTTACGTTGAATTCTAAGAAAGCAACTTATTTCTTTGTTTCCGTTTGGAAAAGCAGAACTGAATCTGTGGATTACGGAAGATTTTGAAATATTGCTTAGTAAACCAGAGAAAATTGAAATCATCTATAATCCACCACTTAAGTGAACAGGGTCATCTCTTAATCCAACTTACTGTGCACTGTTCTAGTGGTCGGCACCATGAATCTAAAGATGGCAAGTGGCGTGGGCAGTGCCCTCGGGAACCTCACAGACTACTGGGGAAGACAGACACATGGACTTGGTTCTGCAGGCAACAGGGAGCCAGTACAAGTTCTGAGCAGGACATTGACAAGGTGCAAATATTTCGGGAATATTTGTCTGTCAGTAGTAGACAGGATAGTGTGAAGAAAGTGAGGCCTGAAGTATAGAGGCCAGTTAGGAAGCTATTGCTAAGAGGCCACACATTTTACTATTTGACCTTAAGATAAAGACAGTGTCATTCAACCACAGTGACCTCCATCCCAAGTTACTCTCCCTGGGCAATTCCAAGAGTGAAACTTGGAGGATATCCTTGCCCCCTTCACATTTACCGAGCAACATGGGGCTCAGAGAGCCCCTCTGTGTAAGGGCGGGAACATTTTTTCTATCTGACTGGCTGAGCTCCCAGGCCACACTGCAGAAGCCGAGTCCTAGGGGACAGATCTTTAACCTGCAAGTCAGCCACTGGGCTTCCATGGTAAGAAAACCTCATGGTTACCCCAGGTCTGTCACTGTTATCCTCCAAGAAATTGAGATTTTCTTAAAAATCTGAACCCTCCTGGTCAGAATGGTATAGAACCAAAGACGTATTTCAAGCTAGAAGAGACATGGACAACTCTCATTTTATGGATGAAGAAAGGAGACCTGGAGAGATGGTACTTGCCGAAGGTCTCATATAGTTAGTAAGTGGCAGAAGTGGGCGTCATGTTTAGTTCCCAGCTCCTTCCACCAGGGTGCGGCCAGGAAATGTATGTTGCTTACAACCTGGAGGGAATGGCCAGTAGAGCCAGAGGGAGTAGCAGCAAAGCCCAGACTAAATGGATTCCTGTTGATTCTTGCTGGCACAATGCAGCGATTCAAAAACAACCAAGCAAACAAACTCAAATTTAGCAAAGACATTACACTCCTAGCAGACTTTTTGCCCCTTTCTGTGTTTTTGCTGGGGTTAGTTTTCAGTTTATTTCCAGGCAGGGGATTGGTTTTAATGGTTTAATAAACTGTGATCTGGTATGGGGAAATGGGATTAGTGGGCTGTTTCGCTGCAAAAGATCCTAAGCTCTTCCACTTTATACCATGCACCTCTTATCTGCATGGGGGTATTTAGGTTGAAAAAGGACACTGTTGGGAGTGACAAGTACAGTATCTCAGGAAGAATAAATGGCCGTGAGCTCCCTAGACAGGAACCATCATTGGCTAAAGCCTGACCTCAGGAGGGGTGACCTACCCTAAACTCCACGGAGGAGCAACCTTTGTGGTAGGGGGTGGGGGAGGGCTGTTTGCTGTTGGCTTTTCATTCTGTGTGGCCACCTAAGCTTTTAGGAAATGCACATCAGAAAACACTAGCTGCAGACTCAGAGCCCATTTCCTATTTATGTGCTTGTTTGGTTTGTTTTGAGCATATAAACCTATTTTTGAATGCTACATATCACCTTTTATTAGACTCTGTTCTTAGTAGACTCATAGGTACTTAGGGAATATCTGAGTAGAGTACACAAATTTTTGGAAGAGTAAATTCTCCCATTGCCGTATCCTTGGGTAAAGCTAGAAATATCCAAGCTTTTGTGTGTCAATTCCAGAAGCTAATAACTCTATTCACATATAGCTATGTTAGGTATGTTGGACGCCTGGAGCTATCTGGCCACAGAGAGTTGTTTTTAGGTTTGGAAGAAAACTCAGCCCCCAAACTAGGTAATATGATATGTTCTATTTTTAATGAGTATATTTTCTTGTTTGAGCTTAGAGGTGTTGGTTCATCATTTTGATTCTTGACAAAAGGATTCTGTTTAGAATCTCAGCTCCCCGGTGGGTTGGAGTTTCACAAAAACATCGGCACTGAAGCAAAGGGGATTCATGCCGTCCTAGGGAGTGTTCCCTGGAAGGTTTCCCATAAACACCTGTAGCAAGATGGGTCTCTGTCAGTCTCCTCCTCCACTGTAGATGGGCCTGCGGCCCTCACTGCAGGCTAGGGCAAAGTCAGCGGTTCAAAAGAGAGGGTCCTTTCCTATCAATAACGAACCAACTCTGCTGTAGCAAATGGGCTGTATCCAATGCTCAGGTATTTCTGCTAATATCTCCTACAGCATCTACTCACTATTGCTAAGCATTGTGGGTAGTTAGGGAGTAAATAGTCCCAAAGATTGGCCTAGAGGGAAAAAAACGGGACTGGAATTCTGATTATGGTAGAAAATCCTTTTCAACTTAAAATTCATAAGAAATGTGCTTTAGAAAAGAATTGATTTTAGAGGTGTTTTTTTTCTCATTCTGTTGTCCTTTCTTTTCATTTTTCATTTCCTGCTGGACAACCACTTATTAAAAGTAGGAAATGTGTGTACCTCAGTGACCCAAGTTGCTAGGGCTACATCAAGTGTTCCAGTCCAGAGCAGCTGAGGGAGGTTTGGGGGTATCTCCATGGCCCTTGACTTTTCAGCTTCAATTATAAATCTCTTTGGTCAAGTTGTGGTTTAAGCTGTTTGTGGTCCCTGTGACAGCCTTTTGGTAAATAGCTGCAGTACAGAAGCAGCTCGGGCTTATTTCTTATCATCTCTTCTAAGCTGCTGAGATAACTCCATGGAGTGGGTGATTTAACAAGTGGAAGTGGGTAGAGTTTTACATGTAGGTTCTTAGGTACATGCAGAAAAGTGATGCTTGGCAAATGACTATTTTTGTCTTTAAAGAAAAAAAAGATTAAAAGACTTTCAGATCTGTCCTCCTAAGTCACAGCAGAATGTTATGTTCATTTATCTTTACCTCTGCCTTTTCTGTGGATTTGGAGGAGTCTTTTTTGAGGGGAAAATTTGCTATTCAGAAAGCAGTAGATCCTATTTTCCATTCTATATGCCCTTTACTATCACTCTACCTTGTTTCTGTGAATATTAAAACACTACAACCTAAATTTTGCCTTTTCTAAATAAGTGAACCCCATAGTTATTAGTTGAATTCAAGCAACTTTCAGATAGAATCATTATTCTATTATGGCATAAGCACATTAGAAAAAAAAAATCAGATACCCTAGCACGGCACATGTTTCACTGGGAGCTTGACAAGCATGTTGTCCTCAAAGTAAACAAGCTATATTCTCTGAGACCCCATGAAGCACATTAACTCTTTCAGGCCACTTGCTGCTGGCTTGAGTCCATGGCTTTGAAAACTGTGTTTCCTGCCAAAAACTGGCTCAGGGACTGAAAAGGCACATTTAGAATGCATGCTGCATTTGTTAGGCAAGTATTTCTTTAGTGCCCATTCTGGCCAAAGATAGTTCCGGGATTGGAAATATACCGAGAAGCAGAAGAGAGGGTAACCCCTGTTTCCAAAGAGCATTCAAGTTGTTTTCAAGTTGTTGAGAAGATTGAACACACACACACACACACACACACACAAATGCATACACACATGCGTGCATATTCTGCTAAGGCAGGGAAATGGTAGTTCAGGACAGTGTGTGATGAAGGACCAGCGTGAGAGGTGCGGACCACAGTTGCTGCACAGTAGTTTAGGGAAAGAAGGTCATCACTGTGGGCTCAGGGAGCCAGGGAAAAGGCTCTGGCTTGAGCTGGACTAAGGAGCGCTGGGAGACTACTGTAAGCAGAGAGGAGAGGGGGTCATGATGTAGCCCAACTAAGGCAAGTAGCTGCTGAGGGCCTCTTACTTGCTTAATGCTAGAGGCAGAAGAAGAATAAGCCAGGCATTGTCTAGGCTATCATGGAGCTTATTCTTTAGTATGACAACAATTATTTTAATTATATTTTACTGGCTGAGTTATTTTGAATGTGCAAAGTGCTGTAAATAAATTGAGAATCCTTTTATGAACTGCTTAAATGAAAGAGGCAATCAGATTGGAAGAGTCTGAGGGTAGCCTGCCCTGGGTCCTGTGTCAGGATCCAAGAACTGGAAGGTCCAGAACCATGATTACTCACTCTATCATCTTGGTTCATATAGACACTCATCACTGCTTCTAATACTGCTTCAAATTCATCTCTTCTCTTTTCTCCCCTTGGGAAATGTGTGTGAATGCACATGTGCGCGCACGTGCGCGCGCGCGCGCACACACACACACACACACACACACACACACACACACACACACACACAGAGTTTGTTTTGTGTTGTTTCTGCTTTTACTTAGTACAACATCAGCCTCAACCTTAAATTCACTTCCTAGGTCAAGGAGCCCACAGAGATTGACCGTAATTCCTCTGTTGCAATGCCAAAGGGGCTTCGTTTGATCAATTGTCCATTCTTATTCAATCAGCTGTGCCTAGTGGCCAGTCATAAGACTTTGAGAAGAAAGAGAAATGATTGCATTTCAGGTTCAGAGAGTCATTGCTGGGAAAGAGAGCAAAAGCCCCCGAGGAGGCTTAAAATGTGACCCAAGCATGGTATGTTTGGTAAACAGTGGGGAGACTGGTGTCTGAAACCAGGCTCTCCATGGTGGGCAGTGGCGAGAATGTAGATTGGAAAGGTAAGTAGAGTGGGCCTGTGTTTTAGGAGATGGTTTGAAGTGTAGGAGAGGGAAGTCTTCATGTGTCATTGGTACTGGAGCACATGCTGACCGCTCAAGTGGCACAGAAACTGTAGAGAAGAATCCCGCCCTGGATCTGGATGGGAGTGGGGGCCAGGAATAAGCATTTTCTGTGATTGGGTCTTTGACTTGAGACTCCTTCAGATTCCTCTCTGAGAGGAACTTGGGAGATTTCCCTCTCCCCATGGGGAGTATGCTGCCCTCTGGGGATCAGAGACTCCTTCCTGGGAGGTGAGGGCACCCCTGAGTCCAGCCTTCTGCCCCCTGGGAGCAGTGTGCTAACACTTCCCCACAAGGACTGTGTCTTTCAAAGGCAGAAACAGAAGAGATTCAAAAATCTCCTCTGACTCCCCCCTTTCTAGATGTTATATAATACGTACATGCCCCTTTTCTTGGCAAACTACCTCCAACCCCACAATAGGGTGAATTTTTTTGTGTAAGGCCTATTGCTTATCTGAGAATATTTAAATTATTTATTTAAATTATAAATTATATATGTATAAAGATTTAATATAGAAATTAGAATATTTGCTCACTATGGGAGAGTCAGGAAAGTACACAATGTGTCTGTAACTCTGATCACCCCAAGAAGATCAAGTTGTCATTTTGCTATATTGCTTTCCAATATTTTACAAATGCTGTCTCTTGTTTAAAAATAAAATAATAACAATGGTGTGCATACAGTTTTGTATCCTTTTTTTTTTCCTTAGCAGTAAATAATGATCATTTCCCCATAACAGTAAATATTCCTCCCTCATGGTTATATAGTTGTACAGAAATATATTTTAATATTTACTTTTTGGGAGAATTTGTCAGTGTCCTCCCTCCCAAATAACAACACAAATAAATATCTTTGTGTGTAAACATTTGGCCACATCTCAGTGTCTTTAGTCCAGCTTTCAAGAATTGAGATTATTAGGGGGAAAGGATGTGAAATTAAGGTCTTGTTATGTAATTCCAAATTGCTTGCTGATTATCCTATCCTTCCCTGTGCTAACTAATAGCGCAGCTTGTAATCTGTATCAGCTGGATAGTTGGAAAGTTTCTGCAGGGTGGGGACCATTACCTTCTTTCTTGGTGCTCAACACATATCAGGCACAATACACATGTTTGTTGGATAAACCAGTCAAAAGGGAAGGTGGTAAGATCTCGTAGGATGGCATGTGATTTGCTCCTGGTCTGTGGGAAAGTCAAGAGGATATTAATTTAACCATGTGTAGGAGGAAGTAGGGGAGAGGTGGGACTGAGAAGGGCAGGGCTAGTGAGCAGTGATGGTGTGAAATGCTCTGGAACTTCATATAAGCCAACAGGACCAGGGAGAGAAACTTGTTAAGTGTACGGTGTGGTGTGCTCTGCAGCAAAGCCCAGGTGACTGCAGAGGAGACTGGATTGTTTCCATGTAAAAAATCAGTAGATTGAACCCTGGACCCCTGTCACATGGTTCTGAGGATTGCCTGGGCCTAAGCCTGTGTGAGAACTGGATAGGCTATAGGGAGACCACGTTGTTAGAATAAAAGCCAGATTTTTATATTCATTCATTCATTCATCCGTTCATCCATTTCACCAATACATTTTCAATCAGCACTATCTTCATAGTGGGGGTACCACTATGAATATAGCATCAGAGCTCCCATTCTGGTAGTTTGTTCAAATGCATTAGGTAAGGGAGCTGGTGCAGTTTGCTCTTCCAGCCTGAAGGAACCATCTTGGCTTTCAAAGAAGCTTACTGAGCAAGACTCACTCTTCTTTGGCCACAGAGGCCTCCTTGTTGCTCTTCAAACATCCTAGGCATACTCCTACCTCAGGGCCTTTGCACTGGGCCTTTGTTCCTTCAATGTGGACTTCTTTTACATACCCACTGGATGAAATCCTTCATCTCATTCAAGTCTTTGCTCATCTCTCACAACATCCATGAGGCTTACAGTGACTACCCTGTTTAATACCACAACCTATTTAATCCGCCAACTCTGGCACTCCTGCTTCCCCTTAATCTGCTCACATTTTCCTTTTTTCACCAAATTATACTATACTTTTTATTATACTGTATAGTTTACTTACTTACTAGGCTGACTGCTCATTGTCTGTTTTCCCTCTCTTCATGAAAGCATGGATCTTTGTGTTGGAGATGCTTTATCACTGGAGCCTGAAACAGTGTCTTGCACACAGTAGGGGATTATCATATATTTGTGAAATGAATAACTGATTGGCAGGTGACCTTGAAGAGGATATTTGGAGGAGCAAAGGAGAAATCCTCCATCCCTTGGGCTGTGGGCTGTGGACCCCAGATCACAGTCTGAAGAAACAGCTTCCTCCATTTCTTGGGGACAATGGTGAGATCAACAGGAGAGATAGGACAGACTTATGGGGGGAATTTGGGTGTAGAGAGTCTGGGGTGGCTCCATCATAGTAATAGTAATGCAGGCCAGCATCTCAGAGCTCTTTCAGTGAAGGACCTCATCCAAAGGTGGAGCCCAGACTTCCCTGCCTGCTGCTGTCACTATACTCTGAACCCTTCCTTGACCATCTCCTTTGATCAGTGGTCTCAGCAGAGAGGTGCTCACTGTCACTTAGCACTTGCATGACATGTCCCATAGCCCAGCTCGGCCCTGCCTTCAACAGCAGGATAAGACAGGATTGTAAGAAAGTTGAGCGGAGGAAGACTCTTTGGGAAGCAGTGCACAAGCCTCAGCGTGGGAAATTGAGGGGATGGGGCCTGAGGGGCTTTTGGAGCAAGTTTTGAATTCATTAGTGAATTGTGAGGCTGTTACTCATCGCTTTCGGGATGTGGGTAATGGGATGCAGAGAAAACCACAGCTGGTTTGTGCTGAGTCATACGCTTGTATTTGTTCTTTGCCGTGCATGGAGGAATCCAAGGTTGCTTTACAATGACTTGGTTAAAATTAGCACTGTCAGAGAGCTCCTTAAGGAGCCTTGTGAAAAGTCTTCCCAAATAAATCAGCATGGGCTTTAGTCATCCCCCTTGCTTCTTTCTTTGGCTGGAAATGATTTTCACGGGAAGGTGAGCCAGTGAGTTGTTTATGGTTGGCAGTTTTGAAGATACAGGTCGTGCTAAGGTAGGGGAGTAAGGCAGAGAGGGTCAGAAGCCAGCTGTGTCACCAACTTGCTGGGTGACCTTGCGTGAGTTCCATAACTTCCCTGACATTGACATGTCTCCTAAGCAAAAAGTGGGGCTAGCAATGCCTACCTTGCTGAGGGGCACTGGCTGTGTAATTAGGTGGAGTAATGAATATGAAGCACACTTCTTGGCACATAGAGGCCCTCAACAAATGGGATGAGAAATGATAATGATCACTGCTTTCCATCTATCCTGCAAATAAACATGTCCGAAACCCAGCGCTTCATGCCCTACTGTTCTCATCTAGAACTGCTACTTCTTACCTCCCTGGAGCTCTCAGGGAGCGCCATTCTCTCAGGTACCTTGCTAACTCTTCTCTTCCCTTTCATCACCCCTACCAGTCCTCTAATTCTGCCCCTCATCACTTCATACATGGGCTAGTTTACTGCTATTTTTTTCTTGACTTTCCCCCTACTTCAGCCACCTGAAAGTTCACCTACTGGGGTGTCCCGCAGCCCCTGGTTAGCATGTCCCTTATGGTTTCCACCCTGTTCTGCCTACTGGGTGGTTCCTTGAGTTATTTGGGAATTATGTGGCACTGTGTATCCCTCAAGGACAGGGACTTGGTTGCTATATTCTGCTCTCCAACCCTTTGGCACAGGCTAGCACCAGTTAGAGTAAAAATATACGGAAAGTTATGACCAAGGTGTCCTGAGGGTGTGTTAAATATCCCTGTCACTATCTGAAATGACCCTATTTATTTTTTATTTGCACATATATATGTCCTTGTCTCTTTGAGTCCTGTATCAGGTCAGACACGTGAAGATGCCCATGCCAGCTCATCATTCCCCAGGTCATGCCTTCAAGAGCATAGGGACCTTGTCTTTCTTATTGTTCATTGCTGTGTCCCCAGCACAGAGTGTAGTGCCTTTGGTGACCATCTTTTCCAAGTACAACAAAATCTTGCCTGAAAATGAAGTCAACACAGTGAAAAGAAAAACTGAGAGATGGAGAATCGAGACAGAGTGCAGCTGGCAGTGTTGAGTCCCTCAGAGCCCGTCACACCTGAAGCCAGCACACCCCCTTAGACCTCCCATTTGTGAGCCAATAAAGTTTCATTGTTACTAACGCTGTGTGAGATTTCTGCCATTTGCAATCAAAAGAGGACTGACTGGTACACCCTCCCTCTACCTCATAAAGCTTCAGGAAAATCAAAAGGAACTTTTCATCAGCAGAAGGTCATAAATTCTGGTATTAAACTTTCCACGTGGTTCTTTTTCTGCCTTGATCAATTCAGAAATGCAGAGACAGTGATGCCACTGGAGACAGATTGCCTTGGTAATGGGCTAAAGAGCACCTGAGGTGTGGTGGGGAGGGTTGCTACTTTAGGTAAAGGAAGTGACATTTGGGCTGACAGCTGAATGATGAGAAGCAGCCAGTCAGTGCTTGTTGAGAGGAGGATCATGCCAGGTGGAGACAGTAAGCACAAAGGCCCAGAGACAGCAAGAGCTCAGTGTTGCTTTGAGACCTCTGAAGCAGGTCCACGTGGCTAGAGCTTTGTGAAAGAGGAGGGGAAGGGGAGGAGGTAGCCACTGGTCACCTGCATCTTTCAGAGAAGGGTTGGCTTGGGGAGTGATGACCAGTCTGGATATCTACCTCTGTCTGACACGACACGGGAGTAAAAACTGAAAATAACATAGGTAGTAAGGAAGGCCTGCATTCATTTAATAACATCGCCAGTGGCTTGCCTGGCTGGCACTGTGTCGTTACGTAGCTGTACAAGATGGTGCCTGCAAGATTGTAGGAGCAAGTCAATTGCTGTACTACCAACCTGGGTAAGTCAGTGAATCATCCTTCTGTTTTGATCATATAGTTAAATATATTCTGTTTGATCCTTTAGTCAGTTAGCAGAGCTATGAATAAGTGACTCAGGTTTGAGAAATAAATTAACCTCTTACATCACCAGGACTTAATTTAATGATCGCCTTCTCGTTGCCCTAGTCAACCCGCAGTGCGCCCTATCTCCGTGTGAGCACCTGACTCTCAGAAGCACCATCGGTTTCCGAAGGGCAGTACTGTAAAATATGAACTCATCACACTAATACATAGGCATCATGAAAGCTCATCCTACTTCAAACATGCTAGTGATTCAATAGAATGTGAATATAATAGAAGTGTATTTTAATGAATATAATAGAAGTGAATATAATAGAAGCTATTTCAAATACCTTGAAATCATGTTTATTCTCTGTCACTGGAAGCATCCCAAAATCATTAATGTGCACATGTCTTGAATAAGGAAACTGTCATTTGATAAGATTTGGTGCAGTTTAATTCATCTCAGTTCAACAAACATGTATGAAGCATTGGATAATGGATTTGCAGTCTAGAAAGAAGACTGCTCCCATTATGGGGAATAACTGGATGGGGGGGGCAGCAACAGATGAAACAGGGAGTCCTATTAAGAAACATTTCTAGTACTCTGGGGAAGAGAAAATATTAGCATGAGCTGCAAAAGTGACAGTGGAGATGATAAGTGGTGGATATAAATATTTAGGGGCTTAACTATTAGGACATGGGGACAGATTAGATGTGGGGAAATAGGGAGAGATGGGAATCAAATGTGTGTCTGTGGACTCAACTGATCAGGGTCAACTAACCTGACTGGGAAAATGATGGTGCTTTAGATGGAATTGGGAATCTTTGAGGAAATCTTGTTTGGGAAGATGCTGCCTAATGGCCATCTGGATGGCAGGTCTAGAGCTGAGCACCAAGTTAAGTCCTGAGGATACAGCTTTGGTGATTACCCTCTTAAGATGATTGCTAAAGTCATGGAAATGGATGAGCTCATCCAGTGAGGCAATGTAGAGACAGAAGAGAATGCCCGCAGACTGAGCCTTGCAGTGTTCTATGCAGGCCACCCTACTCTAACCCACCATGCCTTCCCCACGGGGTGATTACAACCATTGGGTCCATCTTGATTTGGGATTTAAGCCTTATACTATGGAAGAGAGAAATTTAAGGGAACATCCAAATTCTGCCACTGGCAGTCTGTCTGATGGCTGGATGATGGAACCCAAACATTAAGAATAATTATTACTTCCATTCAGGATACAGTTAGGAATCCCTAATTTAACATTTAAACATTTTCAGAAATAGGAAGTGATTTCTTGGTGAGGTTTATTTTGGGGCATAGCCAGCAACAAAATCAGCTGTTGACACCCTGACCTGTAACACCAAAATGAAGAACAGTCATTCAGAGGTTTTGTATCTTCCTTTAATTCCATAAGAAGTACCCGATTGGCCAATTTCTCTGTTTCATGTGTGTAAATTTTGTCTCCCCAGTGAATTTTCAGTTCTTTTGAAGAAGGGGTTCTACCTCATAATGGTTAGATCTCCCCACATCTCTGACCACAGTGGCGGACTAGTGTTACACACGTTCAAATATCCCTTGGGGAAGAAACGACATCACAAGTAGAACTATGAAGCTAGATACAAGGATCCCTGAAACGCTGCAGGTCTGTTCACATGCCTACATGCAATATTGCAATCAAGCCGTCCCATACATATTTGATTTTTTTCTTATAAATCACAAGATATGTTTCTTAAGCAGAGGCAAAATGGCATCTGGAGAAACCATAGCTTCCAGGGCTCTTTCTAGGTGGAAGTCAGAAATACCAAGGGAATTAATAGTAATGTTATGGGAAAGAACAACTGTAAGATTCACCCTAAGGAACCTGGTAATAGCATTTCTTATAATACATAACCCATCAACATTGTCACTGAAGAGGCAGGCCCACTTTGGAGTTAGAATTAATACCACAAAAGGAAATAATAAATTTGCAAAGAACTTGGTAAATATCCATAGCATCATCACCTCAGTTCACACAGTAAAATGAAGCCTTTACATACTTAGGAGTTCACATTACACAAATTCTGCATGGTAGCATTGATGAACGGATGAATGTTCTAACCCAGTTCATTTTTTATGACCTGTTCATTCACCTCAGGAGCTTCTGAGACATGATGTCCCGGTCAATAGACTCTGCTTTTGATATAAGTATACTTAGTGGTTGGGTAGATTAACACTAGCTAATTCTTCAGGGTTTACTATCTACCTGGCACCATACTAAGTGTCCTTTATAGATGATTTCATTTAGTCCTAAAAATAACCCTATGAAGTAGGTTTTATCATTTGTATATTCATGGATAAGAAATTTGAGACTCACAGTGGTAAAGTAATTTGTCTAATGACATACAAGAAGTACATGGCAGAGCCACTTGTTGAGTCCAGGGCTAAATCTAAGATCCATGCTCTTAAGAGCTAGGCTATATTGCTTACAAATATATTGACTACATTTAAATCAGTGCCACTTCTTTTGGACATAGTTGGGTAGAGGTACATCTGAGTTCATAACTGTTGAAACCTTTGTCTGTGGATATGAGAGAGTAGAGAAGAACAAGAGAGCTTGGAGCATTCTTGCCAGCAGTTATTCTCACCATGAGTTGTACCTTTCTCTGTGGTTAAAACATTGAGCAGTAGTCAGACAACTCTGTGGCAGAGTTAATAGCGTATCAGTTATCCTCATTTACCTTCTATGTTAAAATATCTTATGGAATTAACTAAGGGACCATGTGAATTGATATTGCTAAAGTAAAGAAAACCATCAAAGGTGGACTTGTCCATGTAAGAAAGCCTCTGTAGATTAAATTGAATACTCTTCGGCTTACTTTGTGGGGACTTGTCAAATTAATTTCAGCTGAGGCTATATAATAGGGAACAACCTTATTACCATCATTATCATCATTTCATACCAGCCATTAATCACATTCATACTATGTGCCAGGCATGTTTTATCCATTATTTTAATTAATCTTACAAAAAGAAATCTCTTTAAGGCAGGGATTATTATGTGGACTTTAAAAAGAGGAAACTGATATTCTGAGAGATTAAGTAATTTTTCTCATGGTCACACAGCTAGTAAGTGACAGATCTGTGATTTGAAACGGTATGCTTTAGTCACTGTACATAAGATATTCCTGTGTTTCTCTTTATAGCCATACCCATCCCTTCTCCCCTTCCCTCATGTCTGGCAACTAACCTGTTCTCTATATCTAAAATTATGTTATTTTACATATTTTACATAAATATAGGAATTACACAAATATAGGATTTGTTTTAGCTCTTACAGAAAAGGAATCACACAGTATGTAACCTTTTGAGATTGACTTTTTTTACTCAGCATAATTTCCTTGAAGTTCATTCAAGTCATTGCATATAGTATGCTGTGGTATTGATATACCACAGTTTAACCAGTTATCCATGGAAGGACATTTGGATAAATCCAGCTTCTGAGAAGAATTCTTCATTTCTTCAGGATAAATGTCTGGGAATGCAATCGCTGGGTGGCATAGTCTAGTATAGTTTTAGTTTTGAAAGGCCCTGCCAAACTATTTTCCAGAGTGGCTGTGCCTTCTCCCTGTTGTTAATTTTCATGTTCAGGATTATTTTTGAAGTGCAATATCTTCAAGATTATATTTGAAGTGCAACATATTTTTTTATGTTCCTTGGCTGTTAGAGCTTTCTTTTCCTTGAAATACCTATTCATATCATTTTCCCATTTTTTCTAATGAGCTTTTTGGCTCTTTTCTTACAGATTTGTTTTAGCTCTTTATTTATTGTTAATAGCAATCCTTTTCTTAGTTAAATATATCACCCATGTTTTCCAGTCTGTGACCTGCTGAGTTAATTTATTCATGGTATCATTTTTATGGACATACTTAAAATTTTAATGTAGCCTTATTAATCATTCTTTTCCTTTATGGTTTGTAGTTTCTGTGGTCTTGAATAAGGAATCCTTTTGCACTTTATTCATAGGTAAGAGTCTTAAAGTCTCAGTGTCTTTTCTCTTAATTTATACACAATAACAACACTCCTGATGATCTGATTTTGAAGAAGCAGTACATTGGAAGGGGTAAGAAAATTCTGTAGACAGATACTCTGATGACAGCAAATAATGGTGATTTTCAGCCCATCTCAATCGTACTATCTGTCAGCCAGTCATTCAATTCTGCTCATTTTTCAGGATTCAACTTAAACATCTACTCCTCTGGGAAGACTTCCTTGACACTTCTCAAGTCTTGCTCCAAGCTCTCCCTCTGTGTTGCCACATCATGCTTGCTCCCTTCATTGGAGTGCTTCTTATGGTGCGGAGCAGCTGCATAAATACTTGTATATGTCCCCTGCAGGGTTTTGGCTACTGGAGAGAAGAGCTTGTGCCTATCTAACAATTGTAGCCCTCACTGCAGTGCCTGATCCCGTGGTAGGTGATCAGTGACCTTTATTGAATGTAGGGATAAGGGAAGATCAAAATAAGCAAACATGAGACTCACCAAGTGTAGTAATGGCTTAGTGTACTTCATTCAGAGGCAAAGTCTGCAGTGGTCCAGGACTCCCTTCCTCCTGGGAGAAGCAGGCTGGCCAGAGCTTTGTGGACTGAGTTAGTAGAGAACAGGGTCTGGGGATCACAGATTACAGTGTGAGGGTTTCATGCTCAAGGCAGTGGGGGGGCTTGGTAGTGGAAGGGGTCAATTAAGCCAAACAGAGTGAAGGGAAGCCAAGGTCCAATTCCCAGAGAGCTTGTATGCACAGCAAGCCTCCATGTCAGGAGCCAAGAGCTACATGAAAATAATATTGAAGCACAAGTAGACCGGGAGTCTTACACTTTTTTTTTGTCTTCTATTTAAGGAGACAGAAATATATCAGTTGTTTTGGAAAGGTTTTGCTTTAAGATGGGTAAGCTAACTGTTAGTATGGCTGCCTTTCCTCCATCAGATACAGATACAGACACAGAGATACAGACACATGTTTTTTTCTAGGGAGATGGATCAAGGCCTTATAACATTCTTGGCAGCTCCTTATTTCAGATGAAGTGATTATGTACTTTCTGTTTGGACTCATCGTCACTCATCAAAATTATTCCATAGGAAAGCAAAAGGAGAATAGGGCTTCTTTTATGGTAGCTCCTGCTGCTCCTGAGCTTCAAGTGCCATCATGAAGCAAGAAGACTCTTTTTAATTAGAGAGCTGAAAGCCCAAGCTTATGTCAGGGCAACCTGTGCAAATGAATGGAGCAAAATATGCCCGTAGCGAGGCAGCTTCAGAGGACAAAGAGAAAAATAAAGAGCAAACCTCAAGAAAGGATGAGACATAGTGAACACAATTCGATAATCTCTACTGAACTGGAAGCAATTGTCCAGAAGTGAGCTATCATTTAGAATTTATGGTAAATTATAGGAAAGTAAATTCCCTTAAGTAAGATTTGCTGCTCAAAAAGTGAAGTGAAGGGTGGGGGAGGCTCAAAGCTTAAACTGGCATTTATCTAAGTCTTAGACTGCTTAGTTATTCAATATAATGTTGCTCCATTTTTTTTCTTTATTTTACTTTATTCTTGCATAATTAGCAGTGCTCTTTGAAGCCACTACACAACTATAGTCAGGGTCACCTTCAAAAAAAAATCTTTCACATTTTGTACTCTCTTCTGCTTGTCTCTCTCTCTCTCTCTCTCTCTCTCTCTCTCTCTCTCTCCCTCTCTCACTCTCGTTCACCTCCCTACCTTTTTGTTAGTAATGCAGGAACAATCTGGTTTAGCAAAAAGGGCTTTGGTCCAGAAAGCAGGACATGTTGGCTGTGGTGATGACTCTGCCACTAATTCACTCGTGAACTTGGGCGAATTTCTTCTCCTTTGTAGAATTTAATATTCTCATCTATACAGAGAGAAGGTTGGACAATAGCTTTTTGAAGGCAATTAATTTGTCAAAAAGGAGTTAATGTGTTCTTACTGCTTTATATTAATATTTCCATTAATGACATCTTTGTCCACAGCAGACATGGGGGTTTGTAATTAATGTGATACACTGAAAGCTAGCTCTTCTCTGAATTTTTGTTGCCCCCTTTTGATGGTGGTCTCTCAGAGTGTGGACCCTTTGCTTTGTAATCCCAACACCCCTGGCAGACTCTCTCACATCGTAAAGCCTGTTTCTTCTGGGATCTGGTTCACACAAATCAGAGGTTTCAAATGGGTTCATTTCACTTGCCAATTCCAGTCAACTGGTGAAAGATGTCAGGAGTCTGTGTTCAGAAGTATTGTGAGGACTGTTGGGCCACTACGGACTTAGAATTGTCAGAGTGACCAATATATTAGGAATTTGCCACCCCAGACCTGGCAGGAGATTTTCAAGTCATCTCCTGCTGTCTGACAATTGACTCACTGGGGATCATGGAGCAGATGTTGCTCTATGATGAGTAGGCTTCCCAAAGCTCTGGAGGCACCTTTGTGCTATACCAGCAGGACCAACGGAGGAAAATTTCCCAAACATCACAGAGCTCGTTGCTGTTAACACTTTGCAGCTTCTTATAATCCAGGACAAAAAATGTGTTCATAGAAGTATTTGCTATGAAATGGGTAAGAAGTAAATGTGACCAGTGATAGTGTTAAAACCAGGAAGAAATTGGAGAAACCAGCACAGTTCATCATGTAAATTTATCTGCCATTTATTCTGTGCATGCTATATGCCAGGCATTTTAAAAGGCACTTTACTTCATATCTAATCCTTACGACATTCCTATGATGGGGGATGTAGAAAGTTTAAGTAGTTTTCCAAAGTTCATTATATAGCCAGTAATGAGTATCTTTACAGCTCTGAAGAGTGTGTGGAAATTGATGACAGTGATGAAGAGAAGGCCATGAACTCATCATCTTGAACCCTTGAGGATTTGGGATTCCTTACCTATAGATCCTTTCTGACAGTGGAAGATGAGAAGACACAAGTTCCTGTTGATGCTTTACAGGATCAATAAATGAGACCCCTTCATTCTCCATCTGAGTCCTGAACCAAATGAGACACAGTAATGGGGTGGAGAGAGATGAATATACCACCTTGATTTCTGATAAAGGTATTTAGAGATCTCAGCTTAGGTCTGTGGCCAAGCAGACCAGAATATATGTTCCTTCAAGCAAACAGATTTCAAGAGAAAGGAGGGAGCTAGGCTGAATATGCCCAGTTCTTTCTTACAAATTTATCAAAGTGACTGGTTGCTCGTTCCCTGGGAGGTGGTGGGAGAGCAAGTGGAAAGAGGCCCCAAGAGTGTTATACTGTAGGCAGTCCCTCCAAATGGAATCAGGAAGACGGCAGAAGAAATTGTCCCTAATATATAGAGAGTGCGCAGCTGAATGGCATGGGTCAGTCATGGGGAAGCCTAGTTACCCAGACCAGAGCCACGAAGTACAGTTGTAGAGAATCTTCAAAATGGCCAGTCAGGTGAACTAAGCAAGAAGTCTTAGCATATAACTGCTAATGAATGACTCTGAGCAGCAATTTTAAGAGGACACCTTTCAGTGGGCACCTCTGGCCAGTTCACCAAATGTCCTTCTCCATCACAGACAGTAAAACCCTAGTGATGCCGGAGAAATGCCCCAGGCTCCTCCCCCAACACTTGGAAAGAGAGTTGGCATTCACCTCAGGGCATGAAGGCTGCTGGCCATAGCGCTGTTCCCAGGCCTGTTGGCTTTCCAGCAGAGATGGAACGGCAGCAGGGAATGGGGAGAGGCAGTTATGGGACCGGGGATGGTAATGACAAGGGTCTCAGTCAGCTGCTTTCTGAAGTAGACCTGGGAATAGGATTTGAGTTCAAGTGGTTTATTTGGGAGCTGACTCCAGGAAGCACGGTTGTTGGCATAGAGAGGTGAGGCAAGGAAGCAAGGAGTGTAAACTGTACAGAGTACATTATTTAGTAGGTTCAAGCTGTGGACAGCTGGGGTTCACTCTTCCTGGGGATTGTAGGAGTTGTGCAAAACATGCCAGAGTTGAAAACAAAAAAACTGGGGTATTTATTCATGACTCCTATCTGTTAAGGGTGGGGCGTGTCCTGGAAACGTCAAATCCCTGGTAGTCACTAACAACTCTGAAGAGGGTTGCCTAAACTGGGCAAGTTCCTGGGGCCAGAGGGTCCACTTTGGAAGGCACAAGCTGCACATGCTTGCAATAGAGAGCTGTCCACATATACAGGAATGGGGAGCTCCCAGGGGATGTGGGTGGGGTGTCAACAGCACGGCATTTCCCGGGAGACCTGAAAGGACCTGACCCAGTGGATTTTCCTAAGATTAACGGAGCCTCAGCTTGGAGCAGCTTTTCACTCCTTCCTGTCCTCCCCAGGAGTTCTCCCCAGGACTCTCCCAACCAAATCACAAGATTGGTTTTTCTATTTTTCAGTCCAAATAAGAAAGATATTTTTGCCGTCTTTCTTTTATTTGTTTGTAAGGCTAGCAAGGTCTAAGAGAAGCTCAGAAACAGTAGCAAGGTCTAGGCTTTACAAAAGCTTTGGAAACCATTAGCGGGTTTGGAAGCTCTCAGTGTGGTGTCAGGCAGATCAGTTTTAAAGAAAAAGAGCAGAGATAAATGCATCCTGAGCCACGGATGGCCCAGCTCTGCTGTCTAGGGAAACTGAGAAGGAATGTGGCATGAAGGGTTAGGCTTTATTATCTGGGAATGGGCCAAGGAACAGGCAGAGGCTCACAAGTTGGCCTAGATGACGGTGTGGGGTCCCTGCAAAATAATGGTGGGAGGAGGATTCAAGCACTTGGGGACAAAAGACCTGGAAGCAGATTGGTGTGAGAGAAAATGGCTGCTCGGGGAGCAGAAGGGTGTCAAACCATCTGGTCCAGTGCCCCTGTGCCTGGATCTCAATCCTTCCTTGGCCATTAGCCACTTGCTGTTCAGGGGAGTGGAAGGAGGTGAGGGTGGGGAGTTCACTCAGGAGGAGCCGGAAGACTAAGATTTCTGAGAGAACTGATGACTGGTTTGTAATTAGTGGGTGAAATTTGTTCAAAGGCATGTGTACATTTTCCATGATTTTTTGTATTTTCTTTATTTTTAACGCCCAGAAGGGGAGGAATTATCTCAGTGGTAGCCTTCCTCTCATTAATGAGGCATCAGCTCACCTGGTTCCAGCAGAGGCCAAATAATACTAATAGGGACATCAGTGAGAGCCTTCCCTCAGGGTTGGTCGGGATTTAATCCTGAGGCGGAGGCATGTTGTTTCCATCAAGTTATTTCTTCCGGAGTCTTATCTTTGAACTGAAACTCAAAATACAAGCTCTTAAATTCTTCCAGTCATTAAAGATTGGCAAAACCCGTCAGATCATATTATTCTTTAAGGATGATTTAAAAATGCTACTTATTCAATATCGTAGTTATTTGTTTTTTCCTTCCCACCCCGCTTATTGTTTTGATTCTGGGTAATTGAATTCATCGTACTTTCCACAAGCCTAACAGTAACCCAACTGTAACGGGAGATTCTAAATAGTAGAGGCTTTTTCTGCCCTGGTGCAAGAGAAGAAAATCATAACCAGGTCCTGTCCCTATAAGGGGAATGACACTGTCTGGTTACAAATGGGTTTTGGGGTGTAATGAAACAGTGTTTGCAGTTTCTCGCTGTGGAATGAGAGCCTGGGTTTGAATGAGCTGTCTTTGCGAGCAGTTTGTTTTCTCTTCATACCAGGATAATGCAAGAGTGAAAAGTATGTTCAGAGGAAATATCAGGGCCAAATACTGGGTGCAACCAGAGGAAAGATCAGGATGCACTCCGCCAGAGGCTTGTACAGGGCTTTTTAAGGAGTTCATCTTCCCTGGTTGCCACCTGAGAACTATTCTCTCCCCGACCCCCACCACCCCAAACCCCACAGCCATTTTGAACGGGGACTTCAGGGCAATGCAGAACAGGGCCTGGATGTGAGACTTCATATCTGACACCTTTGCAGTGACTTAAACCCATGGTTTTAAACATAGCTGCACAACAGAATCACCTGGAAGCCTACGAAAATGCAGATTCCTGAACAGTGTTGCCAAGATCTTGATGTAGTGGGTGTTGAGTGGGGCCTGAGTGTCTGTGTTCTTTAATTTGCTCATGGCTTGCCCAATGTTGGTCAGTTTGTGTCAATTCCTTATTCTGAGTCAATTAACCAATGGTATGTTGATAGAAAAGATTTTTAACTCAAATTCAGTTACATTTTTCTTCCTTTCCTGTGTATGGACAGCTAGCGGGCTTGTTGATGAATATGCCTTCAGAATCCCTGAAGTCAGTGTTCTGTTCGCAGATCTGCCTCTGCTTTGAAAGATGACCTTTACCATCACTGCAGTTCAGTCTTTCCCTGTCTTCTCTGTGGTCTTAACCATTCCTGTTTAGCATGCGAAAATGCAAAGGAAAATGGCTGTGAAAAGTTCAAACTGTAAACTGCCATGGAAACATTACAGCATCAGTACAGCATGTATACTCAGCAGATGAAGGGGAAGACAGATTCGGGGATGAACCTGTCCATTTGTCGACCTTGGATTAATCAATCTGTGCTTGTCGTCTTAAATAGAGTAATTTCAAAGGAATTATAGGTTTTTAGATGGAATTTGTCTGGGTTACTATTTTTTATGTCAACCCCAAACATTTTCATAATGTGTGCCACGCCGCTTCTGAAATATATGCAAAGCCCAGTCTCCAAGAGAGTAGGAAGCTGTTTGCTCAGGGACCTATGCGTGTCACTCTCTTTTACTCCTTTTCCCAAAAAGGGACAGGCACTTTCCTGGATGGATCTGTGTTGGGCATTTATATACCCATTCAAGTTGTGGAATTGTTCCTGAGTTCCTTCTGAGGCAGGGGTCTTTTTCTGGGGAGTCATTCTCAGTGTTTCAGGCATATAGATGTAAGGAATATGCAGTCGCTGCTTTTACAAGGTTATAGTCATGGGTGGGAAGTTTGGGGCAAGGGTAAATTATTAGTTGGCCTGTGATATGGGGTGAAATATTTGCCATGGAGACTCAGAGCAGTGAGTGGTCCCAGCATGTTAGAATAATGAACAGATACCTCATGATGAGAAATAAGATTTAAGATGGACTTTGGAAAACATGCACAATTCGACCAGGCGAAGTCATTCTCATTGTGCAAAACAGCTAAAACAATGGTCTGATGATGAGTACAGGGTAATTTCCTCTTTCTTGGCCTCTTTCCGTAGGATTCTTACCAGTAGCCTACAGCTGGCTCCCCACAGTTCAAGCCCTGGACTTCTTTATTCAAGAAAGGTATTGAGAAGCCTGGATGCCTAACAAATCCTTGGATGACTAAGTAGTAAAAAGACCCCCCCAAGACTTACTCCATGCCCTTGCATATGGAAAATATTGCCAACCAATATTATGGATTGCTGCTAGTGGTCAAAACTATCCAACCTGGTCATGACTGGGGACCTTGGGCATTAGCTTGGGGCCAGTCTGAGTGCTTGTTGTCCTTGAGCTGGATTCTTCAGCCCTGGTGACTCCTGACAGATAATGCCCATTGGGCAAAGGCAGGAGATCCTGTGGGTCCTAGCTTGATCTCGTCTCTACATACTGAATAAGCTAGTGGTCCAGAATGGCTCTCTTGGGCCAGCCTAACATTCCTGGCATGCCCTGAGCTATCCATGGAGCTTCTGAGAATCTTCTAGATTCTATAATAGGCTGGGAAGGTGGTGCTTTTATAAAAACAATAACTTACTTTGTTTAATCCATGTTTCTGAAAATCATTAGATCGTGGTCCTTTCCCTGCTCATGCAACCCTGATTCACATACATAACCACCAAGTACGTATTAACATACCTAGAAAATAGTTTCTCAACACTTTGGGAAAATGTCCTAATTTAATCTTCATAAGCATGCTATAAGATTTGTTACCTCCATTTCATTGATGCAGAAAATGGAGTTCAAAGAGATTGTAGGACTTGTCCATTGTCACGTAGCTAGCAAGTTGTAGAGCTGTTGGCAGCAATTGGAGATCCTGTTGCTCTTCTACCACACTTACTGTTTCTGCATGTGTAAGGCCTGCTATTAGCCCTTGTGGTAGAAATGTCATGTTAGTACAAAGCTGGGAAACAATACCCTTTCGTAGGCTATCCATGTTAATCAGAAGTCAATGTTAATGCCCTGAATCTTAGAGCCTGGATGGGCTCTACTTTGGGACGGAATTGAATTGGGACCATAAAACAAAGTTGGGAAGCCTCACACCCAGGGGCCTGCCATGGGGGGCTGCCTTCATCATTCCCTCTTTCTGAGCTTGGAGGAGATTAGCAGTGAGCAATAGGAGGAGCACAGATCACAGCATAATCACCACCTGTTCTATTTGGAGACTGTCAGCATCTTCCACACCTCCTCCCAAGCCTCCCAGGCTGCTGGCTCTGGGTGGAAGTGGTGGTACGGACTATTGCAATGCTGTTATCTTCATGCCTCAGGCACCAGGGAGACATCACAAGAACAACAACAACAAGATCCTTGCTAGAGGATTTGATTTCCCTGAGTTCCGGAGGAAAACCAGATGGAGACAGCTAGAAGCTCAGTGACTCCCAGCAAACTCAGCTGCCCACCTCTTTTTCAGTCCAGTTCCTATAGTTGCATGTGTCACGTCTGAGCGTTCATGGGTTCAAGTGATGGTGCCTAGCTGTGTGCCTCTCTGAGCCTTTCATCACTCATAGAAAGGGGATAATAATACTTTTTCCTATTTAATAGTGTGCTTGTATGGATTAAATGAGATAATTGATGTCCTTTGTTGTATGTTTCTGATGAATGCTCCAAGGCAGAATTTGAAATAAACAAATTGCTTCGGCTGAAGGCAGCTGTTATGAATAGGTTGCTATTAGTTCTACACTTCAAGATCCAAGATCAGGAGGACTGTGACTCACAAGCAAATGCAGAATAATAGGAACACCTGCTAGCTCTCTGACCCAGCATCGGAAGCGTGCAGGAAGGATTAGCTCCTACAGTACAGGGCAACTCTGGTCAGGGTGACTTGAAATAGTGGTAATGGCCCAACTCTTTAAATTGCCTGAATCGACTAATGTTACCAAAAAAAAAAAACTGCATGAGTAACACTGAATGTTAGAACTGAAGTCTCCTCCTCCAGTCTCTACCGCTCCTTTTATAGGTGGGAAAACCAGGCACCCAAAGAAGAGACTGT
Organism: Manis javanica; assembly: GCF_040802235.1. NCBI lineage: Eukaryota > Metazoa > Chordata > Mammalia > Pholidota > Manidae > Manis > Manis javanica. Next base: position 128,154,816 of record NC_133174.1, on the reverse strand, counting down.
ATTTTGTTCCAAAGAGACACAATAATACATGAAAAAAAATGAGATTCTAACCTTGAACTTCTACCTTATATGATGTCAGTGTTCTCATTTGACATGCTTATTAGATAAAATTTGAAAATATGGTGTCTTGCCAATGTGTTTCAGCCTTGGGTAAGTTCACTATGGATTCCATGTGACCAAATAAATGGAATGTTCCTGGGGTGAAAGGGTTATACCCAACTTTATTCCCACGGTGGCAGGTCAATCACTGAAATCCCATCCACTCAGAGCGAGTCTGCGTGCAGCAAGCTGGTCTCTGCCTCTGGGCCTCTCCACCTGCACAGCCATCCTCTGGGCCTCTGTCCGCACAGAAGTCTCAGTCTCTGTCCTCGGTGCTGCTGCCACCACTCCAGCCTCTGCTCTGCTCTCCTGCAGCCTTACAACCATGCCACGGTGTCGCCCAGAGCACTGGGCGGAGCTCTTTATATAGAGTCAACAACAGCGTACTGTCCACACATGTGTAGTGAGCTAGCCAACCAGAGCCAGGTGAGAATCCTGGCCACAGGAACCTTCACTTTATCCACATATGGAAAATGATAAGAAAAAACAACCACCTGTAATCCCACTTCACAGACAAATCCACTATTTCCATTTTGGTGCACTTCCTTCTTTTCTGTCTCGATGCATATTCCTGCACCTACTTTGAGACATAGTAAAACTCAGATCTTCTGACCTCACACTGAACACTTTCTCTAGCATATCAGGCTGCCTTTCCAATCAGCATCTTCATTTAATGTTTGATAAACAATAGTTAGGTTTTTAATTCTCAAAACCAAGTAAAACTGCCAATGAGCCCCCAAATGTATACTGGTCAGTAAGAAAGCAGGTGAAATGAGATGGGGAATAAATCCAATCACCAGGATGGCCCAAAGCAGAAAATCAACTGGGTGCTAGACCCTCAGGGGGAATCCCCAAAAGCACCCCCAACCCCCACCTCAGTGGCTTGGCCTCTATCTGAAGCCAGGTTTCTAAGCTGGTGTTCATCGCAGCTGGAAACGGAGCAGAAAATGAAAAGGCCTCATGGGACGCTTCCTACAGTCCTGTTAATGTCAGGAATGCGATGCCTGGGCTCTGGGGCATTTTGACTCCGCTTCTGTTCTCTCTTCCAAAGCTGAGTTACTAGAACTCCAGCCGCAGCCTGCACTTCCAGCCCACAATCTTGTCCTCAGTCTATTAGGGAAGGAGGAGGGGGAGCTAGTGGAAATGGGACTGAGGTGGACTAAGACAAGTCAGAATGACCTTCCAGTTGGTTCTGTCTAAATGGTGGTGATGCTGCTCTGCCTTGTGTACTGGGGGAGTTGGAGAAGCCTGCCTGGACCCTGCTCTCTTAGTTAAGCTGAGCTAAGAAGTTCCCTGGGCTTTTCCTAATCCAGTAAGCATCCACTTCCTGTTTGCCTCATTGTCTGACCACAATTCCTTGAGGAGGCAGGAACTAACTCTACTCTCTTAGCTGGCTTGACTAATAGGAAATAGATGGAACAGAGAGCACTGTAGCCTCTGTTACACAGCACCTTAGAGAAGCAGCCATCTATTTTTAGAAGAGGAGAAAAAAACGTAGCAGCTTACTCCTTCAGGATTGGCAGGTGAATAATGATCTGCCAAACTTTACCATTCAAGTTTTTTCAGCTGGGCTGCAAATGAGACTTTGTGCCTACCTTTTTGTGATGCTGTTGGTGTAATTGCACATCCCTGGGCAACCAAAACATGAACCCAGAGAAGAAGAGACGGAACTGAGGACCGAGAGCCTTCTAGGCCAATTGCCTAAGTGGTTGAAGTGAAAAAAAAAATAGAAACAGGTGGCCTAGTCGCTACTGGTATTGAAACCTCAGGTCTCTGCTCAAATGTCACCTGAGCGAGGTCTTCTCTTAAAGTAGCCCCTGTCGTGGACTCTCCCTCTAGCCCACATTGTTCTTCCCTGCACACATCATGGCGTGACATTATGCTTTTTATCTGTTTATTAATTTTTCTGGTGTCTGTTTCACCCAATAGAAAGTAAGGCCCAAGAAAACACGGACTTGGTTTTATTCATTGCTGTGTCCCAGGGCCTAGAATAGCACCGGCACATTGCAGGTGCTCTGGAAATATATGGTAAATAAATAAATGGATTGTGGGAATGAATGAACCTAGCATTAACAAGACAGTGAGTACAGCAAGGAGAATGACAGTAGCACTGGTATTTATCACATGCTGCACGCTAATGTCCTCTCAGCAACTCTGTGGTGTCCTAGCCCAAGTTTTGCAGTTAAGGAAAAGGACACTTGGGGTTTCAATGACTTTCCTCTGTGACCTTGGGGTCACCATGTGAGGAAATGGCAGCATCAGGATTCGATCGCAGGCGGTGGGCCATCATTCCAGGCATGCCAGACTGGATTCACTGGATAATATTTTGAATTGGACTATTTGGAATTTCTTTCCATGGTTCTTACCCAGTTCTATAAAGTTCTTTCACTAAAATGACCACGAGGGGTGGATAAGTTTCACTTGTATCTATTGAACCTGCGTGACACCCATGAACTTGTCGTCATAAGCCCAAACTAGCAGAGCATAACGTTGCCTCCTAGGTCTACGGCAGAAGGAGCCACATTCTTTGGCACACTTGTGGTTCAATGGGGAAAACATACCAGATAGATCATGATAGTTACTTTTCTTGAAGATTTGGGAAAAAAGGTTAATGACCATTCTGACATGCTCTGATGTCGACTTTCTCCTGCTGGAGGAGACATGGTCTAGACCATCTGATTTACTGACTTAAAGTGTTTTACAAAGCCAGAGCTTGTTAGGACCTCTTCGTCAATTTTTCAATCTCTTTTATTCATGAAATTGCACTTAGTATATACTTCCCACCCCAAAATAAAATGCAACAAAAATGTATCTGACCAAACACCCCACTGAATAAAAGCAGCCCCTGAGCTCCTCAAGGGCAGTGTGTATTCATACATGCATCTAAAGCCCCCAGGGTCCCTGTGCAGCTCATTTCCCTCCGGGGGCACCCAGGTGCTGTCAGCCTGCTGACAGGGAGCTCGCAGAGTCTCATTTGTATCCCGCGCAGGGCTTATCTACACAGCAGCAAGTGGCACAACCCACTGTCAGAGGAGTCACATCATTATCTTGTGTTTATGAAAATTAAAGTCTCCATCATGTGTTTGTATTCTAATTAGCCAATTAAAGAGCTTTATGATTGCTTTTAGAGGACACCTACATATGAGTGAAACTCTGTATCTCCATGGAAGATTTCGAGACTCACTGCCACATTTCCAAGGCAAGCTCCCACACCATCTACTCCGTAGATCTGTGCTCAGTCAACAACCTGTCCCAAGAATCCCAGATTTTAAGGAAACTCTGTGCCACGCAACCCAATCTGGACCTAGATTCCTTCTCAGTGTTCAAACCACTTTCTTTCCTTGTGATGAGGTCATGATTCTACTTCCATCTATTATGAAATCACTGAAATTTCAACATACTTTTCCATATTTTACAAAGATTTGTAGATAATGAGTAAATCCCTGATGAAGGAGTACAGACCCCTGACACTTGGATTCTTGTCACATTAGAGAAAGCTCTATTTTTTTTTTTACCAGGTTTTACTTTTCAGTATATTCCATCAGTCCAAGTCATAAATCAGGGAAGAAAAGTAGCCCATGTGATTTTTTTCTCTTGGGGTACATATGTCTCTTCTCCCAACTAACTCATGAGTTCTCACCCTGGCTATATATTCAAATCACTTGGGAGGGTTTCTAAAAATTGCAGAGTGTCCAGGTTCCTCCACAGGCCATGTCAATCAGAATGTTTGGGGGTAAGGCCGGGGGGATTTTAATGGGTACCTTAGGCCAAGAACAACTAAATTGCAGGCTCTTCAGTCACAGTGCCCCTCCACCAAGTGTTTTTGGTCATCTAATGCTGATTAAGAACCACTGTTCTAGAATGGAGGCATCTTAACGGCAGGCCCTATGTTTGAATGCCTCTCTTTTCCCAGTGCCTAGCAAAGCACCTGGAACTTGCCAGGTGCTCAACACATATATGCAGAGGATAATAGATGTTCCGAATAATTCAATTTGCACCTTGCTTTATTGTCAGAAATAGCAAGGCTCTTCTGACCATGTTTCATTTTGATGCCCCCCCCCCCTCTGCCCCCAAAACACACACATAAAAATACTGGATCAGTGTCTTCAGGGAGATTTCAGTATTCCTTTGAAAACTTATTTGAGCTGCCTCTGTGTAACCATACTTAAAGTATCCTGACACAAGCCGGTGTCCTTTTGATCTACAGTTTTGGGCTTGGGGACTTCTTGTTTGGAAGAAGCAATAATCGTGACGCAGCTTGACATCCACCTGGACCACACCTTTCTGTTTTCTGGAACAAAGGTACAAACCACGTGAAAACAGGTGCTTTAACTACTTGAGAAAAATTCTCAGCCTGACATGCAATATGGGCGAGATACATGGGAAGCCTCTGAATGACTTTGCTAACACTCCAGGGTGCTGGGTTACGCCCCGTTAAGCAGCTGCAGACCTCGCTGCACCACAAGAAGGGGCTAGGTTGATTGTTTTTCCGCTGACAGAGTATAGTTTGTTTGGTCCCTACTCATTTTGCCATTTTCATTTTTTATCAACTTGACAGTTTTCTAGTCTTGTGTTCTACAATAACATTTTTCAGTGGTATATCAACCCTAACATCTGACTGTTGCCATATCCAGCACTGGGAATTTGGGGAACTGCTTTTAAACTGTTTGGTACTAGAAACTCTTTCACTGGGTGCTAGATCTTTTTTATTCTTTTCTTTGCACCATTCTGAGAAACAATAGTAGACCTCAGCTTCTATGAAATTGACCTTCATTTAAGTCCTTCTCTTACTGTAACGGATAATGGGAAGCTGATTCTATGTCTAATCCGTTCTCTAGATTCGAATATTAATCATCAGGTGCTGTTCTTTTCCATATAAGACTCATAACAAGTTTTGTCTGTTGAGTCTACTGATATTTAGTTAAGTGTGTTTCTTTAAACCAGGAGTGTTTAGTCAAATGTGGTGATGAGTCTCTCAGAGGCACCTATAAACAATTAGAGGTTTTACTTAAGTATTTAGGTGATGCTGCATACAATTTGGGGTTTGCTTAAAATGCAAAGGTCATTAGCAGACGCATCTAGAATTCCTTCATAGATTCCAAGAAGCCATTGCATGAATAAATGTATTTATAGTATTTAAATATTTCTACCCAAATGTTTCCTACGTCAGGGTTTTAACACTATGGTTTTCTATTCTGCTTCTTTCATCCTTTCTACTTGTTATTGCGCTGATGGAACAATGGGCAGAAGTAGACCCCCAGTTTAGACCTTCTGTCCTTCCCTAAAAACAGGGTAAAAGTTGATGGAAAGAAGGCTGAAATGATTCATTGAGATTGTGAGAGTATCTGTACAAAGGAGACAAGCTGCAGGGGTGATTGAATGCTGTTAGAAAAGGAGAGGTGGTTTCCTTCAGAAAACGAGGAGCAGATGGGAGGAGAAAGAGACTGAGTTACTCTAACCAGGGAAGAACATCCCCTCCGCTTGTTTTTCTGTGGATTGGCCATCTGTAGAATGTTTGTGTGTATCACACAAAATGAGTGCTGCATTTACCCCTTGTGAAAATGATAGCGACGGAATGCCGTGCTCTAGCAGTCCAACAGAAATATCTGACACCTTTAAATCTGCACCTCAGCATGCCAAGAGGTTTGGATGTTATCAAGACATCGGTGAATGTAGATTTCAGAGTCGAACACTCATAACCGTGAATAAACCTCCCTTAAAGTTTGTTTCTGTTATTTCGCTGGCTTTCCTTTAAATGTTAAGATGTATGACTAGCCTCACAAATCTAAAACTTTTCAGTTTCTCTGCTTGCCTCCCAAGGATGGTAAGGACTGAGAATGTTTCATCTTTGACCTCCCAATTAGCAGGTACCCCATTGCTGTTTACAGCATTTCGTTCCACCTCGTTCTCACACTCCCTCCATTAGCCATCATTTGATGTTATGGGTGGCAGTTAATGCTTACTCAGATTCGCTAGCAACTTCTTTTACTTGCCATTTTTTTACTTACCTTCAGTTGCCTTCTTTTCAGACTACAATGTAAGGTCCTTGTAGTGAAGTTCTTTGAGCAATGAACCAAGTTTTTCTTTGTCTGAAGTTGTTGAAGGTTCCTTGCACTCTTCTAATGGTAGGTCAGCCCGGCACACATATCGCCGTCGCCCCTGCCGACTGCAGCATGTGAAAAACATGACTGCATTTGTTGCTGATGAGAAGTCTGTTTTCAATCTGTTTTTTCTTTGGGGGCAATCTTTTGTTTCTCTTCAGAAGCCTTAAATATTTCTTATTTTTCTTCAAGGTCCTATGGTTTCACTACAATGTGTCTAAGTACAGATTTGTTTTTATTTATCCTTTCGGGAACTTAGCATGTTTTCTGAATATGAGGATTCATGTCTTTTTCTTCAACTCTTGGAAATAATTGCTATTATATCTTAACATGTCTCCGCTCCCCCCTTCTCTGTTACCTCCTTTGGAAAATCCTGCAGACTTTGGTTGCCATTCCTTATTTTGCCTTCCATGTCTGTTAATCTTGTTTTCATAACTTCCATCTGTTCACCTCTGTGCTGCAGTCCGGAGTTCTTTCCTTAGAAAGCTTCCAGTTCACTAGTTCTTTAGTTTTGCACAGACTGAAAAGAGCAAGGGATTTATCATTTTCAGGATTCCTGACACTTTCAAACTAACTGGAAGTTCAGCTGGAGGAAGGGATGCAGCTGTGAGGTCACTATCAGTAACTGTGGCTTGCGTTGTGCTGGAAAGAGCACTGGCCCTGGGTTTGTTTTCCTAATAGTAAGGGCCCAATCAATGGCTGCTGCATGAGAGGTTGGATTAATGAATGAATGAATCAGTGAGGCCATTCCCCTCTGTCTCTGACCTGATGGAGCATACGCTTTAGAAGGGAAGCCATCATATTGCTTCGTAATTGTTAACATACCTATAGGAGATACAGGAGGAGCCAGAGGAAGGAATGGGACTTGGGGAAGTATTTGCAGGGGCAGCAGTGCTCAGACTGAATTTCAAAGGATCATTAGGCATTTGCTACAGAGAAAAGACATGCAAGAGAGAAAGGAAACACTGTGTATTCAAAAGTTCCGAGATTCACGAGGGCCTGAAGATGGGCATATTGATGGCACCCGAAAAGGGAGATGCTTCAGGCATAATGGGAACATGCTGAAGCTGCAAAATAAAGGGAACATGTAACCCTCTGTCCTGGTCCCTTTCATTGGTCACTATGCCCACAGCACGCTGAGTTCCCCACTCTCCTGTGCTGAGCTCAGGGCCTGTGGCAGAACTCCCAGGACTGGGTAAGATTCCAGCAAACGGTCCCACCCCCTGTGTCATAATTTAATCAGCTATCATCAGTCCAGATGCTGAATACTGAAACTGGGGAAGAAAGAGGTTTACTGACTTAAAAAAAAAAATAGATCGAGCATGCCTTTCCACACGTACTCGCTGATTATGTGCCAGATGATGTGCTGGGGATACAGCAGCGCACAAGACAGACAACATCCCTGTTCATGCGGAGATGCGTGCCAAAGTGAGGAGACACATAATAATCACATAACCCAATACACAGCTAATATAATAAAGTCATAAATGCTCTGAAGAGAGTACAGCAGGGTGAACAGGTGGAATAATTGGGGGAGGCTTCTCTACCTAGGGAGGTCTGAGTGGCATTGAGAGTGAGACCTAAAGAATGAGAAGTGGCTGGCCAAGCAAAGAGGCAAATAAAGAGTGGCCTGGGCAGCGGAAGCACAAAGCTTCTTCTAAGGCAGAAACAAGTGGATTATGTTCAAAGGAGAGGAAAGAGCACTGAACTCTAGAGGGAGAATCAGAACAGATGAAGGCAGGAAAGTGGGCGGGGGCCACATCATCTAAGGCCTTTTGGAGGCCATGCTAAGGAGTTTGGTTTTTCTTCTAAGCAACATGAGAAACCTTCGGATGGCTTTAGCAGGGGGCAACATAATCAGATTAGGGTTTTTAAAAGGTTGCTCAGGAGATTGTGTTAATAACTGAGTGGAAAAGGGCAAAAATGCAAGTGGGGAGGTATATTCGGAACCTACTGTAGGAATCCAGTGGAGGCGCGATGGAGCAAGGATGGTGAGAATGATAGGGTTTGGGACCTGCTTTTGAGGTAGAACCCACAGGGTCTGCTGATGGATTGGAATTCAGGGAGTGGGATGGAGAGAAACCCAGCTTCTCTACTGAGTTATCAGATGGTGAAGACTGGTGGGAGGATGAAAAGGTGGGGGATGGGTATCAAGAGTTCCAGTTTTGACATGCCAAGAGATAGAGGGTAAGAATAGAGGTATGGTGTACAGACATGGGGAGGTGTTGGGATTTGATCCTGTGTGGAACCCTGGGTTCAGTGGAAATGTGGACACTAGTAAGTAGCGTATCAGCTTGGGGAATTTTGAATGCAGCTGGGCAGCCAGTGAGAGCCCCAAAATATTGACAGGTGTATAGTAAATCTGGTTTGGGGTCATGAACAAAAAGAACCTTGTTAACTTCCAGGCCTGCTAGGACCTATGGTCATATTCAACTTCATTTCTTCTTCTTCTCTTCTCACATTTTCTGTCTCTAAAACTGAGCTTCTTCCATGATTTATACCTGGGCACATGCCCTTATACTCACACACATGTGGTCACTGACACATTCACACACACACACACATAATTGTGTTATTTCCCATTTTCTCACTGAGAATGCACGACCTCGCTTAGGGAGATGTCTAGCCCTGTGCTTCTTATTGCAGACACTTCCCTGGGGATATGAGAGTTAGTTACTAATTTATTAATTACCTTAGGAAAGGCTGACAATAGGCTTTTTGGTAAATACACTGCATGGAAGTTTCTTCTTTGGAGAAATCCAAGGCCACATATGTAGCTATGAATCTTTGTAACTGGCTACTATCTGGTTGGAGACATAGAAGGCTTGTCTGGGCATGTCTCCCTTGGGCCAAAAAACATTTCTCATGAAACCTCACCAAACATCCCTAGAATGACAACTTTGGCAACCGTTGCTCCAGAAATGGAGAGAATTCTATGAATGTGAGTGGATATTTTTTGTACTAAGGAACAGGCTGAAAAAATGACATTCTCCAGCCTCAAAGAGTGCCCAGTGGGATGAGTGCAGTGCACATCCCAGGCAACGTGCTCTGCTGCACATGGTGATTATAATCAGCTTAGCAATCATGACATTGAAAATTGTATTAAAACATAGGCTTCCATTTCCCTGTGTTTCTCCTTTTCATACAGATCGACCTCAACTCGCAGCCAGGAAGTGTTCAGTTTCTTCAGGTTCTGATAACCCCCCTTCCCACACACAAACTTTTTTTTCCCCCTCTTCATCTAAGCTCTTCTAATAAGGAAGCCACAGCAATATCTGGCTTAGCCCTGAACAAAGAACTGAAGAAAGGCTAGAGAATCTGAGAGATTCAACAAGAGAGAGCACTGAATCTGGTTCTAACTCAGTGGTCCTGGCTGTTGGAATTGTGGCGGAGCAGGGAGGGGAGGAGGCCAAACCCACCAGCAAGACGGCAAATGCCAGCAAGATTTTTCCTTGGTGCAAGGAAGTGTTCCAACCATTTCGGTGTGCGTCTCCTGAGCACTTGCAATGGGCTAAGAGAGATTGCAGGAGTGAAGAGCGGGGCGACAACAGTAAATCACCAGACAGCTTCATTCAATTATTTCTCTCTCAATTCCTCTCTCAAACTGCCTGTTGAGTATGGAAGGCACATGATACAGATTCTCTCCTTTCCATCTGTAAAATTACTCTGATATTTTATGAAGATGTTAAAAGAAATGATTCTCTTTTTGATTGTCTCTCTCATGAATCTCTGCCTCCTGAACAAACTTGGGCATTTCATCATCTCAGTAGTCTCTGAACGTTCTATTTTAAAAAGCTGTAGAGGCTTTAGAATAGTAAGAGAATGTAGAGGAAAAAGGGAGTCTGGGCTGAAGGTGAAGTAGTCCCTGTGTTTCTCCCACAGAAATACAGGTATAAAGTGGGTGTCGTGTCCTCAGTGACTGAGGAGAAGGAAGTGCAACAAAACATTCAATTCACTGCACATATACTGAGCACCTACTTAGTGCCTAATAAGGGGCCTGGCCCAGCCCTTAGTGGGTGTACAGGACATATTTATAGATCAATACTCTTAGCTTTCACCCTGTGCTAGTTGCTGATGACATGGAGGTGAACTACCCAGGTGGTACTTGCCCTCAAATACAGATTTTAGTTAAAAGGTATGTAACAGAAAATAGACTAGCGTGCTCCCTCCCTCCCTTTTGCCTTGTTTGTCTCCGACTCCACTAGGAAATCTTAATTTGTGTTGTTATTGTTAATGTGAGAGGAAGCATTTTTAAACAGACAAGCAAATATGCCTCTTGTAGCTGGAGAAAGATCCCATGGCATTTGTTAAGCAAGTGGGATTTAACTGCGGCAGCACCTGATGTTATGGCTAAGCTTTGTGCATGTGGAGCAATTCGTCAGCAGTGCTATGGAAAGCCCGAGAGGGCATTCTCCGATCCAGCAGGTGTTTGAAAGAATCCCGTGAATGTCTGGCCCCATCAAGAAAAAACTGAAGCAGACTAAACGTTGGCATGTTAAAAAAAAAAAGAGAAAGAAAGGTAAAACCGAAGCATAGCTTTTGGGTCCCTGTCATAGGGAATAATCCTGGTTGCAGATCTGAACTTGAACCAGAGCCCTGGGCCTGGAATGCATTCACATGACAAGCTGCTCCAGCTGACCATGCAGGTCCTAGATATGGTGTGATGGCTGAAACCTATCGGTCCTTTAGAGGTTTGGTAGGCGAGACTTGGGCATGAGGCCTCTGCTTTGCCTAGGTTAATCAGCAAGTGTGCCCAGCCTCAGGTGGCCTCCTAAAAGTCTTCTGGAACTAGCACAGTGGAAATGGTACTGGCCCAGCAGACAGAGGTGTAGCAACTGTACAGCATCTGCTGTGGCTTGCTTTGCTCCTCTGATGCTTTGCTACTTGGCTCTCTTCTAGGCTTGCAACAACTGTGCCTGCTGTCTTGTGGCCTTAGGGCTCAGCTCACATAATTGTTCATGGTAGTTAGTGATCAGTGGAGTATAAACCATCCAGGCCTGAGATCCATGTTCACTTGGCCATGCAAGGCAGAATTGAGGTGCCCCCACCCCCAGTACTTTCGACTGGATCAAGGAATTAGCCACTCACCATCATCTGTCATGTTATCTCATTGCTCTTCTGTCCGGTCTGCTACGGTTACTGAAGCACTGGGTGTACGATATATAGGAGCCATTCACACACAGATGGCAGAAGAAGGGTTGAGGAAGGCATTGCAGGCCGAGGGGTTAGCACATAAAAGTCCCAGATGTGGCAGAGCAGCTGTTTCCCATTTTACAAATAAGGTCACTGAAGCTTAGAGGAGCTAAAGTTCCTATACCTAGTGAATAGCAGAACCCAGATTTAAATCCATATGTGTCTAACTCTAAAGCCTGTGTATTTGCACACCTGCCGCCTCATGAAGGCCAGGCTGAGGAGTTTGGCCATATTTTGTGAGAAGTGGGGAACCCTTGAAAAGTTGGGGAGAAGAAAGCAATGTGTTAGGATGAGTTTGGTTGCTATGTGCAGGCTGGATTAGCAAAGTAAGAAGCTAGAAATAGACCAGTTCAAAGACACAACAAAAGCCTAGTCATAAATGATTTAGGACTCATGACTGTGTGCTTGGCTATTGATATTTACTTCCCCTATCATAATATTGATCAGAAGAGTTGTATTTTTTAAAGTTGGTCTTCATCCACTAGTCTGTAAGCTTGATGAGGATAGGGACTGTGTCTCTCCTAGTCACCGGTTTATCCTCGGTGCCCACATACTCCAGGAATGTAATAAATATACAACAAATACATGTCAGTTGAGTAGATTTGAAAGATTTGAAGTGGTTCGGCTAAAGTAAAATAGATAAACATTTAAAACCTTAGAGTAAGGATGAAAATAGCTGCCATTTCATGAGTGCCTATTTTATTCTGAGAAAGTGCTTTAACTACATTTTTGCAATTCATCTTCACAGCCACCATGAAAGTAGGTCCTGTTGTCACCCCTAATTAAAGCTATGAACATTCCCTTTAAGAAGGGGTACAGAGGAGCATGGTGACTAACAATACTGAATTGGGTACTTGAAAGATGTTAAGAGACTAGATCTTGATCTCAGATGTTCTCACCACAGATGCAAAATAGTGGTTACCTACATGAGGTGATGGAGGTGTTCACTAACCTGAGTATGGTAATCATTTCACAATATATGCATGGTTCACATCATCGTGTTGTACATCTTAAACTTACAGTGTTATCTGCCAAGTATATCTCAGTAAAGCTGGGAAAAAAGGAAGGCTAATATGGTTGGCCATATTGCCAGGAAAAGGCTGAGCCAGCACTTGAACCTGGGTCCGATTGATTCCAAGGCCTATAATTATATGTACTCTGAGAGACTGGGAGAACATGGGGCTGAAGATTGAAGCTGGGAAGTAAGAAATGAGAGAATGTGCTCTCTGGGGTCCCTTTTGACTTAGCGGTCTGTGATTATGAAGATTTTGGTTTTAGTCATCTTTTGAGGTGCCAGTGGGCCAGCTCAGTACAGATGGTATGGACCTGGAGCTTAGATGAGAAGTCAGACTTGGGGTAGAACTTGAACAGCCACCAGCAGAGTGGCAACAGTGCTCTTCAAGACAAAGGATGTAGAGTGTAAAGATCGCAGACCCAAAGCCTCCCCCAGGGTTGATACAGGTACCTGGCAGACTAGAAAAGGAAGAGGGGCTGGCAAAGGATGTGTCTTACCCAAGGTCAGGCGCCCAGAGTACTTCAGGCAGAGAGCCCAGCGGAAGAGGAAGAGGGCTTGGAGAGTAGTCGCTCACCCAGTCCCCTGGCGGGGCATCCGGGCAGGGCACAGGCCCACGAGATTGATCTGCTCTGGAGCACAGCCCTTGGTTTCTTCCTCCCAAACAGTTCTGAGCAGGTGTATGAATGCCAGAGACGGCTTCTGCAGGAGATTGCTGTGAGAGAGCCACTGACATACTTCCAGAATAGGTTGTAAAGGGGGCCCAAGAAAAGTACTGAGCATACACCCAGAGCCAAATGGGGGGTTCTGTATTCCCAAACCAAATGTGGAAGCATGAACATCCTGGGGCCATAAAGGGGCAAGACAAAGTGCAGACTCAGGAGCTGAGTGAGGGGGAATTGTAACAGGGAACAATTATTAGTGTTTTATGCTGCCAAGAGTACACATAAGTGTACTGTCAAAAAGCCTGGAGAGAGGGACTCATTAATTGTCCTTGCTCTCAGTAGGTGCATATGAGCACCCGGATCGTACTGCTGCCCAGAGAATTACTGAGTCACTATCACTCTGGAGTCTTGTCTTTAGAGCTCTCAAGAATGATGTTGCAGTCATGTCTTGGATGCCGTGACCTCTTATTTTGGCCATCCCTCGGATAACGGAAATGTGCATCCCCACAGTGGTTGCTAAAGCAGTCGGGGCAGCACTGGGGCCTGCCCCAACCCAGCTACCTGTACAGTATGGCCCTGCCTGCCCACTCTTGGCTGCACTACAAGTGTTTTGCTTTATGTTTAAGTGGTTCCCGGGTTTGGATCCTCATGATGTTGCTAACTAGAAGGTACCCCCAGAAGAATCGCTTCTTTAGCTTTCCTCCTCCAACCCACTTAAGACACAAAATGAATTGGCTCCAAGAAGCTGACAGTCCTGTCGCTGGACTACGCCACTCCGTAGACCAAGACAGAAATAGCTTCTCCCAGCTTACTGACAGCTTACCAACTACTAACACAGCTGTTTTCATGGCCAGCCCTCCTCCCTGCAGCCAGAAAGGAAGACAAAAAAGGCCCAGGGGTCACTGAAGCTCGCAGGGTCCAAAATGTCAGTGCACTTTCTTTCATACACATTTCCCTCCGGCTGCCAAGCCCTGCCCAATGTATACGCACTATCTCACTTAGCCTGTCTCTGCTCTTGTCCAGTGGGCATTCCAAGGGAGCGCGCTCCACGTACGCCTTAGCGCCACAGCCAGCAGCCACCTAGCCGCCTGAGACGGGAATCAGCCTGGGCATAGGATGACAGCTTTCGCAAAAGTATAGCGAGGCCTTTATTATCCGAGAGGCATATGAGCAATCACCGTTTAATGTAAATCATTGTTTAGTCTTCCCACTCCTTGTTCTTCCATTATACTTAAAAAGGGTACTGATGCACAGAGGCCAGAGGAGTGACAGTTGTATGATCTTTGTTCCCTGGATCCCTTTCTGCTCTGCCTCTACCATCTGATGTGTGTTCCAGTGTCTCCATCTTCTCTGAGGGGTAACAAGTAGTTCCATGGTTGTTAAAAAGAAACAAAAACATGATGTTGAGCTACACACACACACACACACACACACACACAGTGGTTATCTCTCAGGAGTCTCACCAGTGGTCAAATGTACCCTAAAAATCTGAGCCAAAGGAACTCCAGCAGTGTTTACACCCAGGGACAGTATTACCCTCCCACCAGGCATTTGGCAAAGTAGTGGGAGTGTTTTGGGGTTGCTGTACAGACTCAAGGAAACTGTTGGCCTTTTGTGGGTGCACACCAGTGTCGTGAAATGCTCTGCATTGAGTGGGAGGTCCTGCCTAACGAGGAATTATCTAGGCTGCCATGCCATAGTGCTGCCCCTGTGGGAAAACACTGAAGAGGAAACTGGTGATGGGTGTGCAGGAGAGCTCCCACGGGATTTCTAGGGTAATCAAGATCTGTGATAAGCGACCAAAGCTGCGCTTCTCCATGTGTGATTTCTAGATCACCTATGTCAGAATTGCCTGGAGGGCTTGTTAAAGCACACTGCCTGGATCTTACCCATGACATGCTGCATCAGAATCTCTGGGACAGGGGCCAAGGAATCGGCATTTTAACAAGTTTGCCGAAGTATTTTTATGTGCACTGAAGTTTGAGAACCATTGAACTAAAGTATCTTTCTCTCTAAGGAAGAGGAGGCTGAGCCCTAAGCTAATTGATTGTGTGTGTGTGTGTGTGTGTGTGTGTGTGTGTGTGTGTGTGTGTGAAAGTCACTGAGAAAGCCAGCTGTTTCCCTATTGAGGAAAGCACAGTCAGAAATAGGTTTGGACAACAGAAAGGCACATTTAGGATAGATTCAGGGAGAAAGAAGGAATCCTTATTTCTCCTTTGAAGATATTTAAAATCTCATTGTTCTAAACATGACCCCAGTCTGAAAGGCCTTAAAGAGTCAGTTACAAAAATACAATCTACAAAGAGCCAATAAACCTATGAGAAAATACTCAACTTCTTTCTCTAGTAATCAAGGAATTTCAAATTAATAAAACATCCATTTTATATTTATCATACTGGCAAATGGCCATTTCATTTATTTGTTTGTATTTTTCTGATAATAGAATTGTTGAAGAGCATTAACTTAAGCCTGGTACTCAGGTACACTGCCATTGGAAAGATACATTCAAACAGTCTTTGTGGAAATCACGTTGACCAGATATATCTAAAGCCTTAAAATGCATATATCCTTTGACCTTGTAATTCTACATCTAGAACAAAAAAAAGACATTTGATTGTCTGCCTTTGTCTGCACATCTGATTTAGATGTTCTTTGCTGCTTTACTTATTATAACAAAAATGGAAATAACCTAAATATTCAACATTAGGGGATTATTTGATAGCATATTATGTGGCCATTTAAAATTTAAATGTATGATGAATTTTAATAACATGGATAGTACCTGTTACACAGTGTTATGTGAAAAGATTGAGATATAAAGGTTTAACTCTAATTATATGGGAGAAAAATTAACTATATGGAGAAAAAAAGACCTGGAAGAAAACAAATATCCCAAGATGTTAACAGAGGCTTGCATGTAGTTGTTAGCTTCTTTATGCTTTTCCTAATTTCCAAATTTTTCACAATGGGCATGTGCAACTTTAATAAGCAGAAATAAGTTAATTTAAATATATCTGTGGCAGAGACTGCAGTCAGGGAAGGATATCAAGTCCTTTCTGATTAGGTTTCAGTAATTTGAGATGGGATAGGGATCATAGATTTCATTTAACATAATACGATCAGTTCTGTGCCCTCTAGTTCCTTTCAATATAGCATTATCTAAAAAGGAAATATGTTAATGCTTGCTTTCCCCTCCTGGGTGCATTCTGTTACTGGTCTCATACAGATCTATTGAGTGTCATTCCCAACAGAAAGGTTGTTTGAATGGAGTGACTACTTGGATGGTAGTAGTAAGTTGGGCTTTATTTATTTAAATTTACATTTCATGAATAAATAAATTGGATTGACCAGAAAGTTTCAGGGAGACATCAGGAACCTTTGCAAATGAATGCCACTCTTTTAATTTTTTCTGCATATGCCATTTGCATTCTATTCCCTTGAGATATTTATTGTTTGTAGCCTTTGTAGATTGCTGAATTAAGTCTCTCTAGTGCTATTTATGAATACAATACAGATGCAATAACATACTTATGGGGTCACTTTGGCAGGAAGAACTTGGTTTTGCTATAAGTGAGATGCAACTAAAAGTATTTATTATAAATTCAAAACCACCAAGACCATACTGATTCCATTTGGAGACTGAGCTTGAAAATGTGAATCATCGTTACTGATTTAAAAGACATAGATTGCACATGTATGCAGCACAACTTTACAGATTCCTGGGAAAATTGAATTGAGTTGCTGCAAATAACAGGAATTGGTATACTAGAGTTAGAAAAGCAAACAGGCAGTAGATAATGTATCACGAGATGTGCTTTGCTCACTTCTGATAAAGCAAGTTAGATTCTAATTATTTGTGAAACTCTCACTGCATCCTTAGTAATAACAACATGGTCTTCATAGTCAGATACCTCTTAAGTAATTCTGTGATTTGAACATGGGGCTAAGTGGGGTGCAGCTGCTCAAATGCTGTTTTTCTTCTTCTTTTTAATGAAATATTGAGTCTGGGGATTAGTCAGAAAGACCTGGAAGAAGATTCTTCCGAATCAAATGTGTGAAAATACTAAGATGCTTCTATGGTACAGGAAATAGAACTTGGAGGCTAAGGAGACCACAAGGGAGACAACCTCAGACATGCATCCATCCCCGATTCTGATGGAGAATATGCAACATCCACTGGAGGCCTTGCTTGGGGAAGTAGAGTACACAGTTCAGGCCAAACCAACTGGATCTTTGTTAAAGATCCAGTGGCTCAGCAGCCTTCCTGGTGAATAGAACTGATAGTCTTTTTTTTGCAATGATTTGACAGTCATTGGCACCATTTAGATTATTGCTGTGAAAATACAAGTTCAGCCATAACTGCAATTCCTAATTATATGATAATCACTTGGCTTTTCACAGAGCCTTTTTCCTTATGAACTCCTGGAATATTTATACCAATTTAAGTTTTCTCCATATAATGTAAGTGGGGAAGGTAGTACAGATACTCAGTCTTCTCTCCAAATCCCTTGGGTATCAGTGCATTTCAGAATATAAAACTATTTTGAAATGAGAATGGTAATAACAAATACTATGAGACAGAAGCTATTCCTGGAACCATGACCCCCCCAGTCACTCCTTGTGGGCTTCTGCTCATTCCTACCCCTCGGCCTACGTATTAGCTCAGGTTGTTACCCAGTCGGAAATGCCTTCCCTCCTCTGCTTCACTTATTCTTAAGCATCTTTCAGCTCCATCTCCTTCATGAAGCCTTCTGTTACACTCACTGTCTATACTGATCCTCACTATACTACTTCCACAGCACATGTCCTCAGTACCACCGATTCCCTAGTTAACAATTTTCTGCTTCATGTGATATACATATATGTTTCACCAGTATGCATTGAGTTATTTTGGTCAGGCACTGTGCTTATAATTTTATATTGACCATATTACTTAATCCCCACCAGTCAGAATTGTCATTTTGCCCATTTTTTAAGATTCAGAGAGGATAAGTTACTTGCCCAAGGCTACACAGGTCATCAGTGGTGAAACTGGGATTTAAACCCAGTTCTCATCTGAATTCAAGACCTAAAGTTTTAGCTACTACATTATTGAGCATTAATCAATGTCCTAATAGAGCTCACACTCCAGCTGGGAAGATAAGAATTTAACATCATATATTTCATTGTTATGGACTGAAACTTTGCACCACCTCCATCCCCACCACGCCCAATTCTTATGTTGAAGCCTAAAGTCTCAATGTGGTAGTATTAGGTGAGGTCTTTGGGAGGTAATTATGTTTAGGTAAGGTCATGACAATGGATCCCCCATGATGGTCTTAGCACCTTTATAAAAGAGGAAGGCAAAAGACAAAATTATTCAAAATAACTATAGCTACAATAATCTGATAATGGATGTAAAATATAAAAAGACATAAATTGTGACATCAAAAACAAAATATAGGGAGTTAGAAGTGTAGAGCTTTTGTATATGATTAAAGTTAAGTTGCTCTCAGTTTAAAATAAACTGTTATAACTATGAAGTATTTTATATAAGCCTCCTGATAACTACAAAACAAAACTGTATAGTAGATAAACAAGATATAAAGGAATGAAAGCATATCACTGGAGACAATTGTCAAATCACAAAGGAAGACAGCAAGAGAGGAATAATGGAACAAAGGATCTATACAACACCCAGAAAACAACTAATCAAATGACAGTGGTAAGCTTTTATCTATCAGTGTATAAATGGATTAACTTCCTCAATCAAAAGACATACTGTGGCTTAAGGGATTAAAAAAACAAGAGCCAACTATATGCTGCCTGCAAGAGATTCACTTCAGCTTTAAAAACACATAAAGACTGAAAATGAAGGGATGGAAAAAGATACTCCATGTAAATGAAAACCAAAAGAAAACAGGGGTAGCTATACTTAAATCAGACAAAATAGACTTTAAGTCAGAACTGCAACAAGAGACAAAGAAGGTCCTTATATAGTGATAAAGGGATCAATTTATCAACAGGATATAACAATTGTAAGTACTCATATACTCAACATCAGAGTACCAAAATGTGTAAAGCAAACATTAACATATCAGAAGGGTGAAATAAACAACAATACAAAAATAGTAGGGAATTTCAATACCCCAATTTCAAAAATGGATGGATCATCTAGAGAGCAAATCAATAAGGAAACATTGGACTTAAACTACACATTAGAACAAACAGATCTAAGAGATGTATACACAGCATTCCTTCCAACAGCAGCCAAATGCACATTCTTCTCAAGCACACAAGGAACATTCTCCAGAATAGATCAATGTTGGGCTACAAAAAAAAGTCTTTAGAGTTTTAAGAAGATTGAAATTATATCAAGCATCTTTTCCCACCACAATGGTATAAAACAAGAAATGAAAGCAGGAGGAAATCTCGGAAAGTCTGAAATATGTAGAGAGATTAAACATGTTCCTGAATAACCAGTGGTATTAACATTAGAAACAAACACATAAATCAGTGGGACAGAATACTAGCCTAGAAATAAACCCAGGCATATATCATCAACTAATTTTTAACAAAGAGAGGCTAAGAATACATAATGGGGATAGTCTCTTCAGTAAACGGCCCTGGGAAAACTGGATACCCACCTGAAAAAGAAAGAAATTTGGCCCTTACACCATACTCAAAAATCAATTCAAAATGGATTAAAGGCATAAATGTAAGACCTGAAACCATAAAACCCCTAGAAGAAAACATAGGGGAAAAGCTCTTTGACAGTGGTCTTGGGAATGATTTTTTGGATCTGACACCAAAAGCACAGACAACCAAAACGAAAATAACAAGGGGGACTACATCAATCCACATAGCTTCTACACAGCAAAGGAAATAATAAAATGCAAAGGCAACGTATAGAATAGGAGAAAACATTTGCAAACCATATATCCAATAAAGGGTTAATATACAAAATACATAAGGAACTCTTACAATTGAATAGAAAAAGAGCAACAAGTAACTCAACAAAAAAATTGGCAGAGGACCATTTTTCCAAAATGACATTTTGCCAAAAAAGGCATACAAATGGCCAACAGGTACATGAAAAGATGCTCAACGTCACTAATCATCAGGGAAATACAAATCAAAACCACAATGAGATATTATGTCATACCTCTGAGGATGGCTATTTTCAAAAAGACAAAAGATAACAAGTGTTTGCAAGGATGTAGAGGAAAGGAAGTCTTTATGAAGGACATGTAAATTGGTACAGCCATTATGGAAAACAGAATGGAGTTTCCCCTTATCTGATACTTCACTTTCCCAAAATTTGAGAAACAATTTTTGTTTTTTAAGCTGCTCACTCTGTGGTATTTTGTTATAGAAGCCCGAGAAGACTAAATCACTCCCCTAAGCACATTGGAACAGAGCCAGGAACCTCTCTTTGGTGCTCAATATTTGCATGTTTCTTGATTGCTTAATAATTGAAAGGCTACTGACCCTCACTAGAGGCCAGCATGGCATGTCTTTAAGACATGGTAAGGGTACTGAAAACATTCCTGGGATGGTGTATTTCGATGCCAGATTGTGTAATCAAGCAAAAAAAATGCTACAATTTGGTCAAATTAGTTAACCTATCTGTGCCTTGATTTACTCATCTGTAAAATGGGAATAATAACAGTGCCTCCCTCAAAGGATTATTATGAGGAGTAACTGAATAAATAAATGTACAGTATTTAGTACCTGGCAAAGAGAAAGCCCTATTTGTTTCTACTACTGGTGTCATTATTAGTGTGTGCAACATGATACAAATTGGAGAGGGATGGTTTTGATAATGACACCAGTAATCTATATGTCTTAGGGAAAGAGAAGCCGTATCACTGTCTCATATGCAACTTGCCACAGTGCTTGACGCATAACAGGTACTATAACAATATTTGTAGAGTGAACGAGTTGTGGAATGATCACAAACCCTCACAGTGCTAAAATCCTACTGTGGAAAAAGTTCAGAAGGTAGAATTTGGATACCATCTTTCCCTCACGTTAAAAATGAATGGGTTTCTAATATACACTAACATCCAGTCTCTCCCTCCATTCTGAGCCCGATTTCTGGCTCAGCACCATGGCAGGGCCCTTCTTTCATGACACATCTTTCTCTGTTCTAGCCTTCATATACAGTGATAAGCAAGGATGCCACAGTAATATCTCTGTTCTCTGACATATGAATGGGAGTGATTTTTCTTGGAGCTCTCCATGCCTGCTGCTTTGAGTTATTTTTCATTGCCTTCACAGGCCTGCTCAAGAGAGCTGGGCTGTGGGATGTGTTGTCAAAACCACATGCCTTGTTTTCTCTAAGACACCAGGGAAATTTGATGGGTTTTCTTTTTGTAGGATTCTAAGGAGATGCCCTTCTAATCTTGGACAGACTGCCTGTTGTTACCCTTGGGGTTAATCATGGTGGCATCACATCAAAGGACTTTTGTACCATTGGGAGGAAAAACAGTCAAGCATTCTTGCTGGGAGGCACCCTTGAGGCCATTTGGTCAAAATTTCTATCTAAGGGCGGGCACCATGTCTGCCTTCTTTCCTTTTGCATCCCCAGTACATGATGCTTGGCACAGAGAAGGGATGTGATAGACACATGTTGATTAAATGAATATTTTGCAAGTGGAAGACTAGAAATACTTTATGTTGGCCTATTTGGATTTGGTCATTGTTATCTGTACTGCAGCAGAGAAGGCCTTTTCTCTCTTCCTGTACCCCCCAACCTGGGTCATCCAGCACTTTTCTCTACACCCCCACATCCTTAATTTCCCTCATTACAGCACTTGGTATACTCTAATGTCTCTCTGTCTTTGTGTCTATCTTCTCCACTGCTGTGTTTCTAGTGCTGAGAACAGTGCTGAGCTGATGGTTGGTGCTCAAAAAATGTTTGTTGGGTGGATGATTTAATCATTCATCAAGTGGACAGCGGAAACAATTACAGTGCAATGCATCACATTTACATCACACAAAGGGCTTCTTGTGGACAAATAGATCAGAAGAATGGTGGCATTCGTGGGTCTGCTGCTAGGGGAATGGTTGATTGTAGAGTTTCTTCATTTGTAGCACAGTAACAATAATAATAGTGAATTCCCAGGAAGTTGTAGATTCAGTGGGAAGATCCTCTAAAGGGACCTTTCTTCCCAGTGGGGAAGTAAAGTGAGTTAGCTTGGGTCACAGTGCTGGTGAGAGGTACTGCTGAAACTTGAAGTCTTTTGACTCCAAGTCCAGTGCTCTTTCCACATTGTCACATTGTGGCTCAACAAGGAAGAGGACTTGTCAGTCACGTCCATGATGACTTGGCCAGATGGGACAGCTTAGCTTTTGCTCTATTGGCTGCTGAGGGCGTCTTTAACATTCATTGCACACATAGGGAACTTAGAACTATAAAAGGTAAAGTTGAAACAAAACCAGAATTTGGGCACAGCTCCTCAGTGTGACAACCATAGCTGCCCTTTTTAAAATTATTTCTGTGGGCTGGACATTTCACACATACTGTATCTAATGCTAACAAGAACCCTATCAGTGAGGTACATACTCAGACTCATCTGCCTACTTTACACATAAGGATGCTAAGGCTTGCTGAGGCTATGCAGTGTTGCTGAGTTTGGCCAGTTAGTAATTCAAGGCTAGAGAATGCAAACCAGCAGAGTCCGCTCCCATAGCCCATGCCCTTGACCACTAAGCTAGGTTGTATCTATCTTCCAGACTAGAATGAAGTAAATGACACTAACCCAGAGACCAAGGGGCAGGCTGGGACAAAGGCAAGAGATTACTCTTTCTGGCAGGAACCCCAATCATAGGTATTTAAGAAGTGAGAAAGCACAAGATTGGACATAGGAGAGCAGACTGACCACACCTGCTAATTTCAGAAATCGAGTGATTATTGAATCCCAGTTTCCTACCATCTTGTCCTTTGTGGGCATAATTTATAAGGCCTTTCTCTCCTCCCAGTGTTTGTCTTGTTTTTTTCTGAGTAATTAAAGCTACAAAAATAACCTTTATACAAGCTGAATTTTGGAGGCCTGTTGAGAGGCCAGGTTGACTTCAGCCCTCATGTGTGCATCTTGCTTTATGAAGTTACAATAATGATCTCCTGGGAGCCTCACAACAATCCCAGTGAGGAACTTCCCATCTTAATAGTTGAGGAAATGTACGGCTGTGAGAGCCCAAGGTCATGTAGCTGGTAAGTGTTTTGGAGCCATTGCCGGGCACCTTTGCTTTTGGAAATGGGTAAAAACACACCCATTCTTCGAAAAGTTTGTCACAACTTGCAGTTGTGTTTTTGTGCCCTCACTGAAATGAACCAGTCAGTAAAGCATTTGGCTTCTCAAACTATATACTGTGTATGCAGGTACACAATGATATACTGAGATTTCTTTTTCATTCCAGATCCGGAAAACTCATTTAATGGGTATTGATTGTGTTCATAGGACACTGTATTATATATTACAGAAGGAATTAAAATAAGTACCATATATTATTTTCTGTTTCCTAAAGTAAGTGGCATATATTGATAATAGCTTTAGTTGATGGAAGCTATACAGATTTCTGTTCAGCTACAGTTCATTGGGATGGGAGTGGGTCATACAACAGACCATTTGGATTTTATCTACTTGGTGTCAGTAGAGTCTTCCTTGCGCTGTCTTGTCCCCCATGATGGCAGGATTTGTTGCTTTAAACATTTTCACTTTCAAAACAAACATGACTCATAACCCATGTGGATATGATGACTATAGTTGATTAGGTGAACATTCTAAAATATGAAGTGGGAATAACCAAGGCCATTACTGTAAATGTTTTTTTAAAGCTAACCTAATGCACTGGAAATGGTGTAGATGAAATAGAGGGGAAAAATGTAAACATTGGAAATGTATTCCAGTGAGCTCAAGCTTAGGGGAGAGGGCATTAAAATGAAACAGATATTCATTTGCTTATTCAACAAATATTTAATGAGGCTGGCATTCTAGGCAATGGAGATACAGCAGTGAATTAAAAAAAAGACAAAAATTCTTGCCCTGTTGGAGCTGACATTCAAGAGGGAAAAAAGAAACAATAAACATGAATAAAACCATTTTCTGTTGGGTGGTGATAATTGCTGTAGAGGAGAAGAAAGCCAGGGAGAGAAATGGGGCGCTCGAGTGGGTGTGGGGGTCTGTGAGGGGCTAGAGAAGGCTAAATTGAGAAGATGACATTGGAATAATGGCCCGAAGGAGGTAGGCGAAGATGCAGATAACTGCACAAAGAGCTCCAGGCAGAAGGAGCCGCAAGTGCAGAGACGTGAAGACGAGAGCATGTGCAAGGGCCAACAGGGGACTGATGTGGCTTGAGGGGAGTGAGCAAGGGAGAGAATAGTGGGAGACAAGGGTCGAGGGGCCTGATTACAGGGTATCTGGTTGATGTTCCACCAGTGTAGTGAACACAGCTGGTGCCTCGCCTACATTCCCTTTCCCAGCCATGAGTTCCTATCCCTCAGATGCTGGGGGTGTTGGTAGCTAAGGCTCATAGTTGCCCCTTCTCTGTAGAAGGAGGCCTCTTGCCTAAGCAGTTTTGCCTCCTCATCCCTGGGGACAGCCTGCAGCCAAGACTCATCTACCCCTTTGCCCCAAGGTGGGACCAACTGTCGAGGGTGGTGGTGCAGCTTGTGCTCCAGAGCTTCTCAAGGGATCAGAGGGAGCTAGGCTCTGGCTGAGACCCCAGCCTGGTTGCGTCAGCCCCCTCCCTGCCCTCCCTGCCTCCTTCCGCTCTCTCCCAAGGAGTCCCTGCCCCAGATCTGCTTCGACGGAACCAAACCGGTGACAACCAACTTTCAGCACCACCGTTTTACAAAGCTAATAGGCTCCATTTTTCTCCTTCAAGGTCAACTTTGGGTTATCTTTTATTGAACCAGGCACCTCGATGGTGAGGCAGATCATCACATATCTTTTCACTCTCTCCCAAGGAGCCAGGAAAGATATTTGTGAGCTAGTTGGCACTAGAGGTGCCACGGTGGCCGCCTGGGACTGTTTAATTCTACTGCTCAGAGGAGGAGGGCATTTTAATAGGGTCTTGATGGGATTGTGTTTACAGTAATTGATTTCTTTTACACTGGTAAGTGAATCCACAGGAGGGTCTCTTTTGATGTCTCATTTTAGTTATTTGCAATCCTAGTCAATACATATTGACTTCCTCCCTGCAGTGATGCGATTGTGTTTGAGTGACGGTAGTATCTGTGCTCTTCTGAGAAACACCAGTGCTGTACATGCCTTTTGTCTAACTATAGCCTCTTACTCCTGTTCTCTACTTTAAGGAGGGGAAATAAGCTGTGGCTGGAAAATCCCAACCCATCTCAAAAATTCCAAGTGATACATTTGCCTTTCCCGACATCTCACTAGTGTGGGCAAACTGACTTGCAGGGACAAGTGTGAGGGAACGAATGTTTTGGGTAACGAGTATCTGGTTATAAATCTGAACTTTAGCAGTTTGTGTGGGAAAACTGCAACTGAAGGTCCACTCTCTTGCCTGGGCTGTGAATGAGCAAAGCCAGGTCCTGAAGGGCCTCTGCAACTCTCTGAGGTTCTCCACTACCCATTTTTGACATAGGATCCTGAGGACATTGGATGTCCCTTTCACAGAGCCAGTCCCAAGGTGTAAGAGCAGGGTAACCCACATTGTGTCTGACACTTCAGGATATGTTAGGACCGCTTGGGACACAGTACCAAAATGCCCTCTTCCACTGAGGAGCAGCATTCGAAGGACAGTCCCACATGGCCAAGGTGGCACCCCTAGTGACACCTAGCTTACAAATATCTTTCCTGACTCCTTAAGACAATGGAAGGTAGGTGCCTTGTTCAATAAAAGACAACCCAAAGTCAACCTTGAAGGAGAAAAATGGAGCCTATTAGCTTTGTAAAACTGTGATGCTGAAAGTTGGTTGTCACCGGTTTGGTTCCCTCAAAGCAGATCTGGGGCAGGGATTCCTCAGGGGGGTCTCTTTCAGGCAGGGGAAGGGGTTGATGAAGCCAGCCTGGGGTCTCAGCTGGAGCTGAGCTCTGATGTGCTCCCGTGTATTTAAGCCCCTTTTCCCTGCTCTGTCTTCCCCGACATGTTCATCTAGAGTAGTCCAGGCGGTGCGAGTCGCCCTGTCTCCCACCTTAAAACTACCCTGTGAAGTAGGCAGAGGCCTTGCAGTTGTTCCCACTTTGCAGCTGAAGCAATGAAGATTCAAAGACCTAAGTGACTCACCCAAGATCACAAAGCTAGTAGGTGGCAGAGTCAGAAATAGACCCCAGATCTAACTGTTGTACCCTTCCGGAGACAAGTGCTGTGAAAGGGCAAGGACTTCTTGGCATTCTGCTTGTTAATATAGTCATTCTACTTCTTCCTGGTGTGGAGAGGCCGATGCACCCCCATTTATTCAAGCCAAATCTTTGTTTCCTCCAAGTAATTTGTCTAGGTAGTGCTTTTCTCTTTAAAGCCTCCTAGCGGCTGGCCGTGCTTCCCGCGTTGTGATTCTGTAAGCCTGAGCCTCTAGTTTGCGGCTGTATTTTCCTGGGGCCCCGGTTTACATTCCCTTTCATCAGTTGCATAACCAAGCCAGCCGTGTCCTTGTCCATCTCCATCATCGAGGAGCATATTTGGCATTCCAGTTGATTGTCTCAGCTGCTAGTCAGTTATTATTGAAATGTCATCAATTAATGCCATGCCTTGTTGTGTAGGATGCTGATTCCGACTCCTGAGAACTGGTCTCAAAGCTGCCCGTGCCTGTATACCCAAGTTCCCACAGCTCCCACAGCATTTGCCAAAAACAAACAAGCAAAAGCGAAACAACCCTACCAACCCACCTCAGTATGTTTGGATGGAGTGTTGTACATCTGCCTGCTTCCAGTTCAACTGGTTGGTCAAAGTCTTAGCAGGAGGAAGGTGGTGAGATGTACGGGTAGGTAAAGGGTGGACAAGTACTTAGTGCTCCATGGAGAAGCTGGTGGCTCTGCCTTTGGTTTTTTTGTTTTGTAGAGGGAAGTAGAATTCTGTCCGTGATCGCGGACATCAAAGATAGCTGGGACGTCTCTTGCCATTATTTTAAAGATGGCCAAAGGGAAGCAATGCAGTTACAAATATTGACTGAGGCCCTATTCTGGTCTCCTAGGACACTTTTAGGGACATTGCTCTTCAGGACCTCAATGGGTGGTCTTTGTTACTGGTTCCACCTAATAGAGGACCACTCCCTGGAATGTGAAAGCTTGCGTAACTGCTGGGCTTTCACAGACACCGATTGGCCTCTGTGCCCAGTATGGGGCCTGGCTCAAATGCCTCACTCTCTCATTTCATTCTCTTCATGCCCAGGGGTGTGGATTGGTGACGTGCTTGGCCAGGGTACAAGGCACAGGCCTGAAACTCTCACCTTTAATTTATCCATGCTGTGTATGAAGTGACCAAGCTGAGTCACCAAAGACTGTATGGTAAAGCTGGGTATGTGAGAGAAGCCTACCTCATGTGTACATAGATGGCAGGGTTGACTCTATGTCCAATCCAGCAGGGGACAGGAAGCCTGGCCTGGGCAAACACCCTTTGTAAAGCAATGGCGTGGGCTTAAGTGGCTCCTGTAGGGCATCTGGCTACGGAAGGCTCCAGCCCACCCCAGATGCTGAGTAATGCATATACGTCTAAATGACAGCATTCACATGTTGGGGTTACATACAACCACCTCTATTTGGAGTTGTGCCAAATCCAGGGGCACAACTACTTGCAATTTTCTTGCCAAACCTGGAAGAAATAAGGGGTTTGTTGTCTTTTAATTCAATGAGGAAAAGCACTACTCTCTCCAGCAGCTAAGTATGTGAGGGTGCTGATTAAATCTTTGTGTTATAGTGCCACAGCCTGTTTTTTGGGACCCCCTTCAACTCTTTTTGCTGTTTTTGTTGCTGCATTTAAACTCAGAAAAGAAAATAAAAGACTTGTCTGGAATAATTTGCTCTCAAGAGGGAGTGCTGACAGACCTTAATTGAATAATTCCTTACTGGTGGTGTTTTCCTTCCAAGGTTGTTTCTGAGATTTCCTCAGCCCTGATTTGCCTAGCTCAAAAGGCTTTCAGGTTGTACATGTTGTGCATGGTGTCTACCGTAGTGCTTCATAGAAAGAAAAGTCTATATTATCACTATCACATCAACATACCATGCACGAGTACATCCATCTCTTTCTGGAGACCTGTATAAGAATAAAAGAAGCCAAGATTGATTCATTCATTTATTAAGCTCATGTAAACATTCATTGGTTTTCTCATCTCTGTATGTCCCAGACAGAGTCTTGCAAAGATCTGACACATAGTAGGTGCTGAATAAGTATACATGCTAATGAAATTATTGAATCTAATAAATTTATCTATGTTAGGCACTCAGTTTAGGATCAGAAACCTGGTTGTGTTTCTAATTCTGGCATGTATTTTCTGGGTAACTTTAAGCAAATAACTCCTGGACCCTCGGCTTCCCTCAGTATAACAATCAGGATAACACTTGCTTTGTTTGTTTCATGGCGCTGTTAGGAAGATCAAAATTAAAATGAGGGATTGTATGGGAAACTACTTTTTCAACTGAAAAGCTAAACACACTGAATTGGTTGCTGTTCTACTGGTAGCACACAACATGGGGTTTGGGTCTCCTCTACGTTATCTCATGATAACATTCAGTGCTTTTCACTCACTGCATCAAAACATTTTAATAACATCCAATGGAAATGATGTTTATTACTGACAAATTTCACATAAGATAATCACCTCAGAACAAGGATACCACAGAATTAATTTGAAGTGTTGATTTTATGCTTTTCCAGTGTGTGTAGTAGATATGTTTTTATAAAAATATGGGATGAAATAAAATTATTTTCCCATCAAATAAAAACTCATTCTGTCATAACAGTGAAGGAGTTGGCGGGAAGATTCCAACTCTGCAGACCCAGCGTATGCACAGGACACCTGGGACTCATACAGTAGGATGGGGAAAACACAGAAACCCACAGTTATTAGATTGATGATTGGGCTAGATCAGTTCCAAATCTGGACAAAAAGGTAGTAAAATAGTGGGGTATTGGAAGGAATGAGAAGGATAGTGTGATGAAGATGGGGAGCTCATGGTCTGTGATATTTGAATGGGTCTGCCCCTTGATTTTCCTGTTGCTAAAGCATCTATGGGCTTTTGCAAATACAGTATTCAGGCAAGACTTGGAAAGAGTCATAAAAATGATCACATAGGGAGAGTGCCTGGAAATATAGTAAGCACTCAATAAACAGGGTCTCTTATCAGCATTGATATTTCATTATTATTATTATTTACCATATCATCATCACAGCAAGAGAGAAGTTGAAGCCTAATGGTCTACATGCCAGCACACTCACCCAATTTAGTGTTTGTTTCTCTGGCTCTGCTCCTATAGGCTGAGAAAGAAGTCCTTCTTCTTTCCCAACTGTCTCATTTCACAGAGAAGGATGCTGGGACCCAGACAAGAGCCAACCTGGTCTACGTCCCACAACATGGAGAGGCAGAGGCACGACCAGAACTTGGAGCTCATTGCCTCATGCAGCTTCCTGCTTATCATTGGCTGTCCCCTCTGGCTCTTACATTACCATCAGAAATATGGGCATCTTTCAGCCTGGTGAGTTACAAATCTCACCATCAGATGATTCTCTGATTCCTGCATTTCTCTAAACCATATATTCCTCTGATTGCTATAGTCGTTTCCTTTTTAGGACAGTGCCTGGCTCATAGTAGCTGCTCCATAAAAATTGGAATGAATGGGTGGTTACTGATTTTCATTCCCCACAGCTAAAGTAATTGAGTTTACTGTCTCCTCTTCAATCAGCCTTTTGGTAACAATGACTTGTGACCCCGGGTCCCTTGTGGTGTCTCTTTTATCCACTTGAACAGACTGATGGTCTTTCCATTAGCTATGCTTGCTCTCCTAAGTGCAGGCCTGGGCATCTCATTTTGGAGATGAACTTATCTTATGGGCCTCAGTGACACCTTTCTATTATGAGGTGGGCTCACTTGTACTGCTCTCTCGTCCTCTGACCCCTAGTCTGTAATGCCCAAGTCCCATACATTGGCTGAAGATAATGGGGCAATAGAGATAAAGTTGTACTTTACCTCTAAACTGGAAGGGCTTACTTTTACAGTCCTTAGAAAAAACATTTTCACTACCCTGATTTTATTTGCTTGGTGTACAGAAGAGCGCAAATTGAGATGAGTGCTAACACTGTGGTAGTAAGCCTCTTTGTTGCAACCACATGCCAGCCTTGGACAGGTGATGCTGAAGATGACAGCTCTGCAATTTGCCTGGGCTGTGTTTTGATGGAGCCATGCACCTAGGTTTCTTCTCCACATCACATGTGCTCTGTGCCTGACTTGGAACTCCACTTGCAAGTGGTGGCTACCACTGTCCTAGAGAATTGAGAGATTTTTCTGGGGCAGGCTCTCCAACCTTTCTTCCGGCCTCAAAGCTTGTAATCTAGAGCAGTAGTTTTCAGACCTCCTGGCAGGAGGAAATACAGTTTGACGGAGGGGAGGCAGAGGATAAAAGTCAGCAGGGCTCCCTTTGTGTCCCCTCCTAAAACCAGTTTATGTATTTGGGTTTCCATGCAAGAGTTTGTTTGAGAAAAATGGTTCTTCTACTGAAGAAAGTTTCAAAAACACTAGTCTGGGTACTAATTTCAGGGGTAGAATCGGATGTCTTCTGTTATGAAACCAGCCCCCATTCATGTGTCCTACAAAATGAGAGCTGAGGCTAACCACCAATTAACTGTGAAGCTTGAATCTTTTGGGTTATAAAATGATACCACGCTTTCCTTGATATCACCCCTTACTTAGTGGGGAGGTAAAATTTTTGTTGTTGTCTACAAAGATTTTGGAGCTCCTTTGAGGACGGGTGAGAGGAGAAGAATTAGCTTTTCAGAAAGTCATTTGATTCTAACATGGGAATCATTTGATTCCAAACTTTTCCTCTTAAAGGATTATTGTGCAGAACAACACTATTCTCCAACTAGACCTAACAGGCATATGTAACACTTCATCCAGCACCAGTAGAATACATATTTTTCTCAAGTGCACATGGAACATTCTCCAGATAGACCATATGTTAGATTATAAGACAAGTCTTAACAATTTTGTAAAGATTTGAATAACCCAAAGTGTCCAATCCAATCATAAGACAATAAATGTGGAAATCAATAGAAGGAAAGCTTGGAAATTTACAGTATGTGGAAATTAAGCAACCCATTCTTAACCAATGGACAAATAAGAAATCACAAGGGAAATTAGAAAATAATTAGAGACTAATGAAAATGGAAACACAAAATACAAAAACTTATGGGATGCAGCAAAGGCGGTATTCATAGGGGAAATTTATAAATGTAAATGCGTACATTAAAAAGTGAATGAAATCAGTAAACTAACTTTACACCTTGAGGAAATAAAAGAGAACAAACAAAACCCAAAGCTACCAGAAGGAAGGAATTAATAAACATTAGGATAGAGATTTTTAAAATTCAGAATAGAAAAACAATAAAGTGAATCAGTGAAACCAGATGTTGGTTGTTTGAGAAGATCAACAAAATTGTCAAAACTTTAGGTAGGGTGACAGAATAAGAGAGAAGATGCAAATAATGAAAATGAAAATGGGGGCATTACTATTGACTTTACAGAAATAAAAAGGACTATGAGCAACTTTATACCAACTAATTGGAAAACCTAACTGAAACAAACCCATTCCTAGAAACATACAGTCTACCAAGACTAAGTAATAAAGAAATGTAAAATCTGAATAGACTTACAGCTACTAAGGAGATTGAATTAACTAATTGAAAACTTCTCAACCAAGAAAATTCCAGGACCAGATTGCTCCACTGGTGAATTCTACCAAGAATTAACAACAATCCTTCAAAAACTCTTCCATAATATAGAAGAGGAGAAAACACTTCCTAACTCGTTCTGTAAGGCCAGTATTACCATGATAGCAAAGACAGATAAGATATCACAAGAAAAAAAATTACAGACCCATATATTGCTTACAAATACAGATGTAGAAAACCTCAATAAAATACTGGCAAACCATATCAAACAGCATATTAAAAGTATTATGCACCATGGCCAAGGGGATCTTACGCCAGTAACATACAGGGCTCAGCATGAGAAAATCAATCAGTGCAATACATCACATTAATAAAATAAAGGGAGAAAATTTCACATCATCATCCTAATTGTTACAGAAAAGGCATTTGACAAACTCAAAGATCTTTCTTAATAAAAACTGAGAAAACCAAGAATAGAAGGGAATTTCCTGAGCATGATAGAGGACATTTATGAAGAACTCACAGCTAACATCATCCTCATCAATGGTATAAAACTGAAAGATTTTCCCCTAATATTACAAACAAGACTAAGATGCTTACCTTCACCACTACTATTCAACCTTGTCCTGGAAATTCTAGCCAGAGCAATCAAGCAACAAAAGAAATAAAAAAATATCCAGATAGGAAAGGAAGAGGTAAAACTGTCTTTTCATAGTAACACAATACTATATATGGGGAATCCTAAAAAATCCATAAGAAAGCTAATAGACCTAATAAACTAATTGAAGAAAGGTGCAGGGTACAAGATCAACATGCAAAATCAGTTGTGTTTCTATACACCAGCAATGAACAATCTGAAAAGGAAATTAAGACAGAAATCCCATTTACTGTAACATCTAAAAGAATGAAATATCTGGAATAATTTAACCAAGGAGGTAAAAAAAAACTTGTACACTGAAACTATAAAACATTGCTGAATGAAATTAAACGAAGTCCTGTATAAATGGAAAGGCATCCTGTGTTCATGGACAGAAAGACTTAATATTGTTAAGATGTCAGTACTACCCAAAGCAATCTATAGATTCAATTCAATTTGTATCAAAATGCAACAACCTTTTTTCCAGAAATGGAAAAGCCAATTCTCAAATTAATATACAAAGGATACCTGTATAGACAAAACTATTGTGAAAATGAGAAACTAACTTGGAGGACTCATACTTCGTTATTTCAAAACTTAGTACAAATCTATAGCCATGAAAATGGTGTGGTACTGGAATAAGGATAGATATATGAACCAAAGGAATATAATTGAGAATCCAGAAATAAACCCACACTTCTATGGCCAGTTGATTTTTTGACAAGGGTTTTTCCATTTGATGGAGAAACAGATGTCTCTTCAACATGTGGTGCTGGGACAATGGATTTTCATATGCAAAGGAATCAACTTGCACCCTTCCCTTACACTATATACAAAAATTAACTCAAATGGATTAACTGAATATAAGAGCTAAAACCATAAAACTCAGAAAAAAACCACAAGAGTAGTTCTTCTTATACTTGGATTTGGCAGCAGATTCTCAGATATGACACCAAAAGCATGAACAGAAGAAAAATAAGATAAATTGGAATTCATCAAAACTGAAACTTTTGTGTAAAGGACATTACCAACAAAGTGAAAAGACAACCTACACAAGGGGAGAAAATATTTGCAAACCATATGCCTTACATGGGTTTAGTATCTAGAATATATTTTTAAAACTCTTAAAACTCAACTACAAAAAGAGAAAAAATAGACATAGGAATTGAATAGACATTTCTCCAAAGATAGAGAGTGCCCAATAACCACATCATAAGAGGCTCAACATCATTTGTTGTTAGATTAGTGCAAATCAAAGCCATAATGAGGTACCACCTCATACCTGTTAGGTTGGCTATAGTTTTTTAAAGAAAGGAAAATTAGTGTTGGCAAAGATGTAGAGAAGTTCGTATAATGCTGGTGGGAATGTAAAATGGTGCAGCTATTGTGGACAACAGTTTGGCGGTTACTCAAAAGGCTAGACATAGATTTACCATATGACCTACCAATTACACTCTTAGGTATATAACCCAAAGAATTGAAGACAGGAACACAGATACTACTATGCTAGTGTTCATTGCAGCATTATTCACAATAGCCCAAAGTTGGAAACAACCCAAGTGCCCATCAACAGAAAAATGGGTAAACAAGATGTGGTCTGTACATACAACCAAAGTTTTGATATGTGCCACAACATGGATGAACCTTGAAAACATTATGCTAAGTGAAATAAGCCAGACACCAAAGAACAAATGTATTATTCCAATTCACAGAGACAGAAAGTAGATTAGAGGTTATGGGGGAGGAGGAAAATGGAAAGTTATTGCTTAATAGTTAACAGAGGTTTTGTTTGTGGTGGTGAAAATTTTTTGGAAATAAAAAGTGGTGATGGTTGCACAGCATGGTGAATGTAATGCCACTGAACTATACACTTAACATGGTCAAAATGGCAAGTTTTATGTTATATATATTTTGCCACAATAAAAAATAGTATGAAAAAAGAAAATATTTTCCAATTAAAAATAAAGTTCTTCCAAAGTGGTTATATTATTTAAATGAAATTACAGTGTTTTCAAATAATCCTTTTCTCTGAAACACAAAATAAAGATAACCACAAATGAGTCTCTTATAAGAATAGAAAAATGATCATAAAAATAGGCTTTTATATTTCATATTTAGAATGAGTTCAAATGGAAGAAATATTACTGACACTCTAGTCTACTCATATTATATTTAGAATGTCTTGTTATAGCCTTTCTGAGATGACTAATGTTAAATATTGAGATAATTATTTTTCTTTATCATGGTAATCTTTATAGAACACATAGAACAATCTTTATAGAATACATTGAGCCATCCTCATTTCTCTGGTCACAACCTGTTTCTTCAATCTTAACAACGAAAGCCTCAAAACAACAGCACATTCATGGCTAATAATGTCCTTGCCAATAAATGTTTGGAGGCCATGGCATAGCTGGCTTCTCTGTTTAGGATTTCACAAGGTCATAATCAAGGTGTTGGCTGGCTCTATTCCTTTCTGGAGGTCAAGATCCTCTTCTAAACTCAAGTGACGGTTGGCAAAATTTAATTGTTTGTGGCTATAAGACTAAAGTCCCCATTTTCTTGCTGGCTGTCCTCGGAGGACCATTCTCAGCTCCTAGAGACTGCCTAGAGTTCCTTGCCACATTGACCCCTCCCAGGCCTTCTCAAATGGCAGTTTATTTATTCAAGGACAGCAAGTGAATCTCTTTTATAATGCCTTCATTTGATTAAATCAATCCCACCCAGCTTAATCTCCATTTTAATTAACTTAATATCAATAGACACGGTGCTGAATTGCATCTTAAAAATCTCTTTTATCTTTTCCATCTTCTATTGGCTAGAAGCACATCACAAGTTCCATTCACATTTTAAGGGAGGGGATTATACAGAGGTGTGACTCCCTGGATGTCACCCTAGCATGTATCCACCACAGTATGGAACTGTCACCCAGCATTGAAAATGGACGTGAAGAAGGATGATTGTTACAATAAAAAAAAATTTGGCCAAGTCAAACTTTGAAGAAATGAGCAAGTGGTACCTTTAGGTTTCCGAGCTTCCCATGGTGTGTGTTTGAGTTAATCAGCA
This sequence comes from Manis javanica, assembly GCF_040802235.1. Classification (NCBI taxonomy): domain Eukaryota; kingdom Metazoa; phylum Chordata; class Mammalia; order Pholidota; family Manidae; genus Manis; species Manis javanica. The sequence continues at coordinate 128,119,214 of NC_133174.1, read as the reverse complement.
TTCTCCAGTAAAAAAGAAACAATAGGATACTTATTTATTTTCTATTTATTTGTTATTAGTTAATTTTAAGGAATTGGCTCATGCAGTTATGGAAGCTGGAAAGTCTCAAGGTCTGCAGGATGAGTCAGCAAGCTGGACACCTGAACTAAAAGTTTAGTTCCAATCAGAGTCCTAAGGCCTGATAATCAGAAGAACTGAAGATGCAGCTGAAGCCCAAAGACCATCAGGTTTGAGACCCAGGAAGAGCCAATTGTTTCAGCTTGAGTTCAAAGGTAGGAAAAAAAACATGATCCAGTTCAAAGGCAGAAGGACTTCCCCCTTTACTTGTGGGAAGGTCAGTCTTGGGCTGTTCAGGTCTTCAACTGATTAGGAGAGGCTCACCCACATTAGGGACAGCAATCTGTTTTACTCAGTCTACCATTTCAAATGTTCATCTCATTCAAAAACATCCTCACAGAAATATTTGCAATAGTTTATCAAATATTTGAACAAATATCTGGGCACCCTATTGCCCAGTAAAGTTGACACATAAAATTACCTATTGCAGTGTTCTTCAATAATGGCATGTCCTGTTGCCTGACAAGTGGGGCTAATCCAATGGTCATGGCAACAGGGCTCATTCAGTTCCTGCTTTTCCCATGAACCAGAGTTAGGGCTGGGAGACTTTCCTTGGGCTTGTCCGACAGCCATTGTGGGAGTACATTACAAGCCTAGTTACAGCATTTTAGTCCATGTGCCTCCGGGGAGTTTCTGGGAGAAGAAAAGCAAGCTGCATTTGCTCAGGGGCAAAGAAGCAAAGATAAAGCCAGGAGCACAGACAGGAGGCCTTCCCTTCCTGGACATTGCCATCTAGGCATGCCCATTGCCTCTTCAACTTGCCTTTACCACTTCCTGCATTCATTGCAACCACCCAAAATATGGATATCAAGAAGAAAGCCACATTTCTTTTCTGCTTACCAGAAAGGGTGAGGGGACTGATAAGGGATTCCTAAAGTTCCCCAACAGAACAGAGGAAAGTATAAAGAAATAGCCTGCAGAAAAAGTTGTCAATCCAAAGTAGGATATGGATCCGTTCATGATCATGTTACTTCCTAGATCTGAGTGTGACCCACCCTGCTCCCAGCCAAAAGCATTTGGTCAGGGTTGCCATAGCTTGACTTGAGGATCTCTTTGCCAACTAGAGACTGACTCAAGGATGATGTCCCAAGCCTCTGAGAATATCTTACATGATTAAGCTTATCCTTGCAGTTTGTCAGTTAAACAAGTGTCACACAAAAGCATTGGAAAGGAAAGAACTGCTCTCTAGATGACTCTAAAAGGTTACCAACTGTGATTCTTCTGCATTTCTAGGAAACTCTGAAGGTGCCTCTTCACCACTCAGCAATTGAATGCCTGAGTGGCTGGGAGAGAATTTATGTGGAACATTTTGCTCCGGCTTTCTTGTGTGCAATCTTGAACTCCATTTAACTCCCCATTAAGGAGAAAGCAGAACACCATCTTTAATATGATAACTGGGAAATGATTCCACTTCCGCAGCTGACATTTTTCAAGCTTGTGAAGTGTGGCATGCTTCAATTTCTGGGTGGTGCCAACAGGCACTCTTCAAATGACCAGATTTATTGGTATGAGTCTAATCATGCAAACATTAGAGACATGCCAGAGGTGGCTGATTTTCAAGGGCCATCAGAAAAAACAGGGAGGTCATACTTGGAAAGCTTGTACTACCTCCCGATAAGGACACTTTGCTCCAGGACAATCCAATTAATGAATTCACAGCTGCATATACCCCTTGCATTAATGTCCCTCTCCCCATGTATGACCTGCATTGTTCCTCTCCATCCCCTTCTTGCTGCTTTGAAATGAGATGTTTGATTGATGTTCCTGTGGGACTACGAGAACATCATCCATAGCTAGTGAGATCCATGGCTGCAGAAGGTTTTTAAATTAACATGGCCTCCTGCTCCTTCCAACTGTGAAGGAGCAAGCTGCCAGTCATTCGTGTCTCCACTCCCTTCTCTCTCTTCTTTTCCTCATTCCTCTCTTCCACTTTTCGTGGCCTAGGAGCAAATCTACTGGTATTGATCCTGGCCATGAAAATCAATGAAACTTCCATCAGCTGAATTGGCCAGCAGATCTTGACAATCTATAGACGTTTTAAGACTTCTCCAATACTCCAAAAGCCATGATTCTAAGCACTCACAAATACTGATGGGATTTTTTTCATGGTGGTGGTAGGGGACATTCCTTTTCTCCCTCTGTCCATATTGTGAACAAATTAAGAAACAAGTCAAAAGAGACATGTGTATGAACAGCAAAATGTCACCTTTATTCTTACTAAAGCTGATACTGGGAGGTGAGGCTTTTATCCATGAAGAGCTGGACATAATAATAACGAACCCCAAAATTACACAGATGTATCCACTCAGTCATAGGCAGCTCTGGATTGTAATATATGCCTTACTCTACTATCTTTCACTTGGCATGGGGCCTCCATCTGCAAAACTTAAGGCCTGGAAGAGCAGAGGATAATGCATGCTGTGTGTGGTGATCTGGCTCCCAAGTAGAAAAGATAAAGGAAGGGGCTTGGCCAGGGCTGGTGGTTTCTTTTTCAGACCTCACCAGTACCCCATCTGGAAAGGAAGGAATGGTGAGGCACAGAAACCAACAGTGTGAGGCTACTTAGCTTCACACCGAAGAAAATGTCAGTAAGAGGGTAGACCTTCCCCCAACACACCAAATTTAAGCAATGGAAAATAATTTAGAGGTCATCTGGTCAGGTCCGCTTGAGGAAATCTGGGCTTACACAGATGCTGTGACTTATATAATGAGGAGTATGCTTCTAGGCTGGGCTACGAGTCCAGGCACCTCAGTTCTAGGGTTGTTTTTCCACCAGTCCTCTCTGCCACTAGCACTTAAAGTGTCTGCAACCTTTGACATAATGAGAGAGGGATAGCAGGTTTATAGAAGAGGAAAAGAATGGTGTTAATGCATGAGAATTGATTTCTCAAGAATGTTGTTTTGCAAACTGCCCATCATCTCCATGAGTGCCATTAATACTCTTCTGCAGTGTTAATGTTTGCTGGGTACCTACTTGATCGTGCTCTTCATAGATGTATTTAGTACCATGAGATACTGCAGGGGAGAGCTAAGTGTGAGGAGATGTCTCTCTTCCTGTGCCCAAAGAGTAGAATTAGCTAATCCATAGTAAATATTTTCCCTCTGAAAAGTGTATATTCTGTGGAATTACCATTGTCAAAAGGTCTATATATGAAATATAGTGTTGTTAGATGCCACGCACTGTTAGATATAATTTCTATTCATACGAGTCTATAGTTCTAGAATTTGTGCCCAGAATCCAACCACACCCTACACCGCTAAGTACTTCCTACCTACCTACACCACAAAGTACAAACTACTGTCATCTCTTGCCTGGATTATAGCAGTACCCTCGTGACAATCTCTCAGCTTCTATCCTTCTCTCCTAAAGTCTGTTCCGTACATAACAGCAAGAGTGAGCTTTAGAAAACACCAACCAGATCACATCACTCTTCTGCCTGAAACCATCCAGTGGCTTCCCACCCATCAGAATTAAAGCCAGAGTTCTTACTGTGGCTTGCATGAGCAGTTTCCCTTTTCCTTTCCTTACCTCAGCTCCTCCCACTCTTCCCTTCAGTCTCTCAGTTCCAGCTACATTGGTATCCTTCATTTTCTAAAAAAGAAAAGTAAGCCATACTCCTACCCTAGTGTCTTTGCATTTTTGATCTCTCTACTAGAACATTCTTCTCCTAGATAACTCTATGGCTCGCTGTCTTCTTCACTTCATTCAGGCCTCTACTTCAACATTACCTTCTCAGTGAGGCTTTCTGGGTTATTTAGATTAGACTGGGTTCTACTGCAGTGACAGAAAGCTAACTGATAAGTCAGGAGCTTAACTTGCAAAAGTTTACTTCTTGAGTATATGGGTCTAGCAGCAATTCAGAGCAGCTCCCTTCCCATGAGTGACTAAGAAATCTTTGGAGGTCTCATCTTAGCCATTTCTCTGTTTATCCTCACCCTTCACCCCCAGTGTGTAAACTCCATGATGGCAAGAGTTTTTATCTACATGTTTTTCTATATGCTGTATACTTATGCATTGACTAGTGAGTGCCCAACATATAGTAGGTTCCAATAAGTGTTTGTTGACAAAATATTGACAGACAGTATTCAGAAAGGGAATGGAAAATACAAAGGTCAAAGGAAGCCTCTTTGTGTGTATGTTTTCTTCTCAGGCTGAAGATATGAAAATATGTTATTTCTACATATAATATTTGATCACTGTTATTAAAATAACTATAGAAGGCTCATGGGCTGTAGAACCTCATTAGGTTTTCATTAGCATTAAGCTTTGGATATTGTATGAGCTTCCTATTGCTGCCATAACAAAGTACTACAAACTTAGTGGCTTAAGCAACACAAGTTTATTATGTTAACGTTCCGTAGGTCAGAAGTCAGACACGCATCTCACTGGGTGAAAACTAAGGTCTTGGCATGGCTGCATTCATTTCTGGAGGCTCTAGAGGAGGTTCTGTTCCCTTCCTCATTTTGGTTGTTACAAGGATTCATTTCCTGGTACGATAGAGATCTGTTTCCTTGGTAGTTTTCATCTGAGGGCTGTTCCCATCTTCTAGAAGCTACGTGTATTCCTTGGCTCATGGCCTCCTTCCATGGTATTTAAAGCCAACAACAGCACGTTGAGTTCTCTCACACTTTAATCTGCCCTGTCTCTTCTTCCTTTTCATTTCCTCTGACCCACTCTTCTGCCTCCCTTAAGAACTCATATGGTAACATTGGGCCCACCTAGATAACCATGGCTACTGTCCTCCATCTAAAGGTCAACTGATTAAAAACCTTAATTACGTCTGCAACCTTAAGTTAACATATTCACAGGTTATAGAGATTAGGATGTGGGCATCTTTGAGGAACCATTATTCTGACCACCACAATTATGCAAATGAATATGAGATACACTCCAGGGAGTAAGAGTATAGCCTTGGGAGGCATGAACCCTGCGTTTGATCCCAGCTCAGCATCTTCATAGCTGGGTTAGTCTGCACATGTTCCTTAACCTCTCTGACATTCAGTTTCCTCAGTCAAATGGAGATAATAATGACACCTGTCCCATGAAGTGGTTGTGGATATTGGAAATGATATGTCAGTATGCAGAGTATGCACCAGGAACTTTATTTTACTACCTTGAAAAATACAGTGTGTGCATTCCTAGTGTTTAAATGTGAGGAACAAACCGAGCTTAGAGGCTCTTACCTTTAGAGGATCTTACCCTCTGAGGTGTCAGAAGACCTTACCTTTAATAGGATAAAGGAGGCCAAGTCCTCTTTTGCTAAAACCTCAACCAGCTGGTTTTGTAGGGAATGAGGAGGAAGTTTAATCTAAGTGTTTATGATTCATTTACACCTAAATCATTAAGTGCTATTTTAAGGACCTTTGATGGCTTGAGGCTTTAAAACAATGTAGTGCCTTTTTCTTAAATATAAATGCTGCCAAGTGTAAACAAACTCAAATACCATTTGCTTTGAAATTCTTCTCCAACAAATTTAGAGTGGATTCTAACCTGGCACAATATATTCTTCCATCTGTAATCCCTGCAGGGACAGCTCTCCTGAGAAGAACACCAGCTCTATTTACTGAATGGGGAATTAGAAACTGTGGCAGGCATGAGTACAAAGAAAAGCACTCATTTAATTGGAATGTCTCTTCTTTAGATTTATTTTTTGGATTTCAACTTCAAAGAAGTAATTGGGAATTCTGTTTTAATGCATTCTATTAGCTAAAAATGTGTCTCTTTTAACTATATAATGGGGAAGAGTTTTCCCACAGCATAGAGGTGAGAACTGCATTTCCTGGAGGTGTTGAGGACCATTTGAGCTCGCAAATTGTTGAATATGGTATTGCGGCCAAATTGAACTAACTGCTGTTTGATGAGCTCAAATGCAGCTTGTGACTAACTAGAGAGGAGGATTTAACCAGTGCATATTTTAAATGAACAAGACCTGCCAGGACTCAGATCTTGATCAAATAAAAGAGCCTTCTCCTGCTTCTGGGCCGGCCTTCTTTCTCCTTTTGCTGCTTGTCAGATCACTGGCACAGCCATGTTATGTGGAATGCCAGGGAGCACAAACCCACAATGATGTACACGTACCTTAGAGTTTTTGTGAAATGGTTTTTATAAATCAGCCCATATATTGGTATTTGCTTTATTGTTCCTGCCAAATGGTCAGTCAGGATGGGCTGTTAGTGTACTTGAGTTAACTTTCCTCTGTGTCACTGTGGGTAGGATGAGGCACCAATAGGTGATAGAAGCACATGTGATCACAGAACACTAGCAAGAAGAGAAAATCAGAGAACTCTTCTTGCTTGAAGATAAGGGTAGTATTTCCTAACTACTAAAGGAAAGTGAGTTTGCTGCTTAGATGCCTCTTTGCAGAGGGGGCATATGGGACATGGAGAGATAGAGGTGAGTTTGATGACACTGATCATTCTCCCAATCATATAATTTTTAAGCAATATTATATTATTTTCCAGTCACTATCACTAGAACCAAGAAATTCCTGGCTTTCAACAGAGTCCAAGAGGTGGAGTTTCCTGAGCTCTCAAAACATCCCAGGAGACTTGGAGCAACCATGAGATTTGGATCAGAGACTAGCTTTCAAAACATGAAATAAAAATATGACAGAAATATAATCAGTAATGCAAGACATTTCTAGCATGCCATGTGAAGAAGTGTGGGGTCAGTGAGCACAATTTCTTGGAAGACACACATTTGATGCTTGAGAGTGCTTGAGTGTGTTGACCAGAAAATCTCAGTCCTCTGACATTTAATGCTCTAAAAATGAAAAAGATTGATGGTAGAAAATAGTCTTTCTATAGCAATGTAGCCTGTGATATTGCCCAAAAAAGTTCTTAAGATCAAGGCAGAGAAGATTGCAAGCAAGAAAGTTTCTCTGAGTAGCTATGACATTCTGTGAGCCTAACTTGAGCTGCTGTACTAATAGGCATCAAAAACACAGACATATCCAGATATACAAGAATGAAAGAGAGGGTACACATAAACAGAATCAGAAACAATAAAGGAATAGTCACAATGGACACCATGGAAATACAAAGAATTATTAGAGAATATTATGAATAATTACATGCCAACAAATTGGATGACCTAGAAAAAATGGACAACTTTCTAGAAAAATACAACCTTCCAAGACTGACCCAGAAAGAAACAGAAAATCTGAACAGACCAATTATCAGCAATGAAATCAAATTGTTCATCAAAAAACTACCTAAGAACAAAACCCTGGCCCATATGGCTACACTACTGAATTTTATCAAACATTTAAAGAAGAGCTAATACCCATCCTTCTTAAAGTTTTCCAAAAAGAAGAAGAGGAGGAGGGAATATTTCCAAACTCATTTTATGAGGCCAGCATCACTCTAATACCAAAACCAGACAAAGACACCACAAAAAAGAAAATTACAGACCAACATCCATGATGAACATAGATGCAAAAATCCTCAACAAAATATGAGCAAACCAAATTCAAAAATACATCAAAAAGGTCATCCATGATGACCAAGCAAGATTTATTCCAGTGATGCAAGGATGGTACAATATTTGTAAATCAACATTATACACCACATCTACAAAAAGAAGGACAAAAATCACAAGATCATTTCAATAGATGCTGAAAAGCATTTGAAAATAATCAGCATCCATTCATGATAAAAATACTCAACAGAATGGGTATAGAGGGCAAGTACCTCAACATAATAAAGGCCATCTATGACAAACTCACAGCCAACATCAAACTGAACAGCGAAAAGCTAAAGGCTTTTCCTCTAAGATCAGGAATGAGACAAGGATGCCCACTCTCCCCACTTTTATACAACGTAGTACTGGAAGTCCTAGCCACAGCAATAAGACAGCAGAAAGAAATAAAAGGCATCCAGATTGGTAAGGAAGAAGTTAAACTGTCACTGTTTGCAGATGACATGATGTTTTACATAAAAAACCCTAAAGAATCCACCCCAAAAGTACTAGAACTAATAACTGAATTCAGCAAAGTTGCAGGATACAAAATTAATACACAGAAATCTGTGGCATTCCTACATACTAATGCTGAACTAGCAGAAAGAGAAATCAAGAAAAAAATTCCATTTACAATTGCATCAAAAAGAATAAAATACCTAGAAATAAACCTAACCAAGGAGGTGAAAGACCTATACCCTGAAAACTACAAAACACTCATGAGAGAAATTTAGGAAGACACCAATAAGTAGAAATACATCCTGTGCTCATGGATAGGAAGAATTAATATTGTCAAAATGCCATCCTGCCTAAAGCAATCTACAGATTCAATGCAAACCCTATCAAAATATGGATAGCATTCTTCAATGAACTTAAACAAATAGTTCTAAAATTCATATGGAACCACAAAAGATGCTGAATAGCCAAAACAATTCTGAGAAAGAAGAACAAAGCTGGGGGGATTACATTCCCTAACTTCAAGTCCTGCTACAAAGCCACAGTAATCAAAACAATTTGGTACTGGCACAAAAACAGACCCATAGATCAATGGAACAGAATAGAGAGCCCAGATAGAACCCACACATATATGGTCAATTAATATGCAAAAAGGAGCTACAGCCTCTTTAAGTACTGGCATTGAGAAGACTGGACAACTACCTGTAAGAGAATGAAACTGAATTACTGTCTAACTCCATACACAAAGGTAAACTTGAAATGCATCAAAGACCTGAATGTAAGTCATGAAACCATAAAACTCTTGGAAGAAAACATAGCAAAAATCTCTTGAATAGAAACATGAGGAATTTTTCCCGAATGCATCTCCTTGGGCAAGGGAAACAAAATAAAATTTGAACAAGTGGGGATACATTAAACTACTAAAAAGCTTCTGTACAGCAAAGGACACCATCAGCAGAACAAAAAGGCATCCTACAGTATGGGAGAATATTTTTGTAAATGATTTATCCAATAAGGAGTTAACATCCAAAATATATAAAGAACTCGTATGCCTCAATGCCCAAAACACAATCCGATTAAAAAATAAGCAGAGTATCTGAACAGACACGTCTCCAAAGAAGAAATATGGATGGCCAACAGGCACATGAAAAGATGCTCCACGTCACTAATCATCAGGGAAATGCAAATTAAAACTACAATGAGATATCACCTCACACCAGTTAGGATAGCCACTATCCAAAAGACAAGAAACAACAAATACTGGCAAGCATGCAGAGAAAGGGGAACCCTCCTATGCTGTTGGTGGGAATGTAAATTGGTGCAACCATTGTGGAAAGCAGTATGGAGGTTGCTCAAAAAACTAAAAATGGAAATACCATTTAACCCAAGAATTCCACTCCTAATAATCTACCCAAAGGAAGCAAGATCCCTGAATTGAAAAGCCATATGCACCCCTATGTTTATTGAAGCACTATTTATAAAAGCCAAGATATGGAAGCACCCTAAGTGTCCATCAGTAGATGAATGGATAAAGAAGTGGTATATATACACAATAGAATATTAGTAAGTCATAAAAAGAAAATAAATCATACCATTTGCAACAACATGGATGGATCTAGAGGGCATTATACTCAGTGAAATAAGCCAGGCAGTGAAAGACAAACACCAACTGATCTCACTCATTTGTGGAGTATAAAATGGAACAAAATAGCAGTAGACTCACAGAGAACTTGATAATATGGGTGAATGTTGAAACCACGGTGTTGTTTCTGTGAAACCATCATAAGACTGTATATCAATGATATGTTAATAAAGAAGAGAAAGCATGTACATCTCTAGCCTAGGACACACACAATGCTCATGTGGTGGAGCTGGCTGAAGCAACATGCACCAGGCAGTGAGTTACCTGGGAACCTTCACATTAACTTACTGTGTCTGAAGAGAAAGGCCATTTACTGAATGATGCCGGGGTCCTCCATAATTATGCATGGCGGAAGAGGCAAAATTTGATGTAAAAGAAATACCTGCAATCAATCCTTAAGTAATCTTTAGAGACTGCCTGAATGTTTCAGTCCCAGGAAAGAACTCTGCATTAAAAATAAAATGACTAAGAGCAAATACAATTTTTCAATGAGGCCAGTGAAAATTAAACATTTTCAAGAAATTCCAGATGGCATTCAGGAAGAAATACTACTTGTCAGTCAACTTACTATTCTGTGAGTAATACAGCCATCTTTTTTCTCCTGTGGATCATTCTCCCTACTTTGTTTAGAAAACTAAAATGAAGGTCATGTGAAGCCTTGTCTGGACTAGCAAGAATGTGGGTGGCTGATTTTTTTTTCTTGGGAAAGACACTCTAAGGTTAACTTGGATTCAGCCTTGGGTAATAATACTTAGGGAGTACTTACTGCATGTGGAGTACCTATCCAGGGCAGGGCACTGTGCTGGGTGCTTTCACCCACATTATCCCTTTTAATTCCTTAGACAAGTCTGTTAGGAGTTAAAGACTGTAATTCAGTTTGGTCATCTGTCAAAGGTAGGAAATTGATGTGCCCCAGGTCATGAAGTGAGTGACAGAGGTTCCCCAAGTCCAGAGCTCTTCCTCTACCCCATGGCTGGGTTTCCATGAATATGTATTTAACTGCTGCCCAAATCATTGTTTCTCTCTCTCAGGGAAGAAGGGAACATACCCATGCTGAGGACCAACATGGGACTGTGTGCCAGCCACTGTTCCAGGTGCATCTCAAACTTCACGTGCATAGCCATCACCTCAGAATCTTGTGAAAATACAGATTCCGTTTCTATTGGTCTGAACATGGCAGGGCTGAGAGCTGGCATTTCTGCAAACTGCCAGGTGATAACCCTGCTTCTGGTTCAGCGTCCTCACTTAAAATATCTATCAGCATAAAGAGGATGCACACCTGGTCCACAGTTACCCTGTGGCGACCACCTATAGTCTTGGAGCTGGGATTTGAAACCAGGACCAGCTGATTATCAGGCATTTGCCAGTACACCCTATTGCATTCCCCAGGCTTTTGAAACATTCTCCTTGAGAGATCCATTTGTATTCCACACTTAATGAAGGGGCTTAGCACTTCAAAGTCCTAGTTTCCTCTAGAGCTCTTCCTTCTTTGCTCAGGAAAACGTCTTTGCAGTTCCTTACGCTCACACTTGTGGCTTTAATTTTTCCCTTCCACCTTCAATTAGACACATGTGTTTGCCAGCCTAGGTGCACCTTGGAACCACCTGGGGAGCTTTGTAAAGACTACCAAGGCCCATACCCCACTCTGAGACAACCTAAAGGAGAATCTCTGTAGGTGGGACCCAGGCATGGACATTTTATAAAAGCTGCCTTTTATGCCTGAGGAGTCTGCAGGTAGATTTCTGCAGGCAGAGAATCTCTGGATTACAGGACTCTAGGAAGCACTTTCTGGAAGACATAACCCAGCTCCCCTTTTAGGTGATGTCATTAAAAGAAGGACCAGTGTATTTATCCAGTCACCAGCAAGGTTCCCAGTGAATTCTTGGTGTACCATTTTGCTTTGTGACTATGTACTTGGACTGTGTTTTGGGGGTTCTTTGTGGATCCTGAGGGTGAGGAGCCTAATTGGGGAGCTGATGAGGAGGGAAGAGAGACAGTGCAGCATCACAGACTGGCTTCAAGACAAAAACACATATTCCCCCAAGCTCAAGACATTCACTTAAGGGGTATTAATAATAGAGCTTGGTTTGACTCAATTCAACACAACTGGCTAGTGAGGAGATAGACATATTGAAGAAAAAATACCCTGGAACACAGGGTGGGGGTAGTTGAATGCTATGGTAGAGCTATGGACAAGCCACCATGGCTGCTCAGGCTGGAACAGGGCTGCTGTATAGAGGCATATGCTACTATACAATTTTACACAGTGAATGGCACCACTGAACAGGGGTTTGTGGCAACCCTGAGCTAAGGTATGGAAAATAAGATAATTAGGGGCCAGAGCCCACCATCTAAGAGGGAAAGAGGACTTTTCGCTGGGAAAATGAGGAAAGGCTTATAACAGGCATTCTCAAACCTCGCTGCACAGTCAAATCACCTGAGGAACTTGGAGACCTACCAGTACTCTGGCTGCAGCCTGGAAACTCTGGTTTAATTGATGTGGTGTGGCACCAGGGATGTTTTAGGCTTTAAAAGTGGCCCAGGTGATTACAGCGCTCAGTCACAGCTGAGATCCACTGTTGAGATTGCTTTTACACTGGGTAGAGAACACAGATGGGCACAGATCTCTGGGGCAGTCATACTCCAGGTGTGCTGCCTGCCTGGAACTTGGGACAGATGCCAGAACTCACACCCCACCCCAGGCTACCTCACTCAGAAACTCTGGGGAAGAGGGCCAGCAGTCTGCATTTTGGTGTATGTGAATATTTATTTATTATTTATTTTTTATTTTTATTAAGGTATCATTGATATACAGTCTTATGCTCAGGTTTCACATAAGCAACATTGTAGTTAGTACATTCCCCTTATTATCAAGTCCCCACCACATACCCCATTACAGTCACTGTCCACCAGCGTAGTAAGATGCTAAACAGTCTCTACTTGTCTTTTCTGTGCTCTACTGCCTTCCCCATGCTCCCCCTATATTATGTATGCTAATCATAATGCTCCTTAATCCCTTTATCCCCTCCTTCCCACCCACCTTCCCCAGTCCCCTTCCCTTTGGTAACTGTTAGTCCATTCTTGGGTTCTGTGATTCTGCTGCTGTTTTGTTCCTTCAGTTTTTGCTTTCTTCTTATACTCCACAGATGAGTGAAATCATTTGATACTTGTCTTTCTCTACCTGGCTTATTTCACTGAGCATAATACCCTCTAGCTCCATCCATGTTGTTGCAAATGGTAGGGTTTGTTCTCTTCTTATGTCTGAATAGTATTCCATTGTGTATATGTACCACCTCTTCTCTATCCATTCATCTACTGAGGGACACTTAGGTTGCTCCCATGTCTTGGCTATTGTAAATAGTGCTGTAATCAACATAGGGGTGCTTATGTCTTTTTAAATCTGTGATCCTGTTTTCTTAGGGTAAATTCCTAGGAGTGGAATTCCTGGGTCATCTGGTATTTCTATTTTGAGTTTTTGAGGAACCTCCATACTGCTTTCAACAACGGTTGAACTAATTTACATTCCCACCAGCAGTGTAGGAGAGCTCCCCTTTCTACACATCCTCGCCAGTATTTGCTGTTCCTTGTCTTTTAGATGTTGGTCATCCTAACTGGTGTGAGGTGATATCTCATTGTGGTTTTAATTTGCCTTTCCCTGATGATTAGTGATGTAGAGCATCTTTTCATGTGTCTGTTGGCCATCTGAAATTCTTCTTTGGAGAACTGTCTCTTCATATCCTCTGCCCATTTGTTAATTGGGTTTTTTGGGTGTTAATTTGCTTTTTGGGTGTTGAGGTGTGTGAGTTCTTTATATATTTTTTATATTAACCCCTTGTCGGATATGTCATTTACAAATATATTCTCCCATACTGTAGGATGCCTTTTTGTTTTGTTGATGGTGTCCTTTGCCTTACAGAAACATTTTAGTTTGGTGTAGTCCCATGAGTTCATTTTTGCTTTTGTTTCCCTTGCTCAAGGAAATGCATTCAGGAAGAAGTTGCTCATACTTGTATTCAGGAGATTTTTGCCTATGTTGTCTTCTAAGAGTTTTATGGTTTCATGACTTACATTCAGGTCTTTGATCGATTTCGAGTTTACATTTGTGTATAGGGTTAAACAATAATCCAGTTTCATTCTCTTGCATGTAGCTGTCCAGTTTTGCCGACACCAGCTGTTGAAGAGGCTGTCATTTCCCCATTGTATGTCCATGGCTCCTTTATCATATATTAATTAACCATATATGGTTGGGTTTATATCAGGGCTCTCTAGTCTGTTCCATTGCTCTATGAGTCTGTTCTTGTGCCAGTACCAAATTGTCTTGATTACTGTAGCTTTGTACTAGATCTTGAAGTCAGGAAGCATATTCCCCCCTTCTTTATTCTTCCTTCTCAGGATTGCTTTGGCTGTCCGGGGTCTTTTGTGGTTCTATATGAACTTTAGAACTTTTTGCTCTATTTCGTTGAAGAATGCTATTGGTATTTTGATAGGGATTGCATGGAATCTGTAGATTGCTTTAGGCCGGATGGGCATTTTGACAGTATTAATTCTTCTTATCCATGAGCCACAGGATGTCTTCCCATTTATCGGTATATTCTTTAATTTATTTCATGAGTGTCTTGTAGTTTTCAGAGTATAGGTCTTTCACTTCCTTGGTTAGGTTTATTCCTGGGTATTTTATCTTTTTGATGCAACTGTGAATGGAATTGTTTTCCTGATTTCTTTCTGATAATTCATTGTTAGTGTATAGGAATGCCACAGATTTCTGCATTTTAATTTTGTATCCTGCAACTTTGCTGAATTCAGGTATTAGATCTAGTAGTTCTGGAGTGGATTCTTCAGGGTTTTTATGTAGAATACCATGTCATCTGCTAACAGGGACAGTTTGACTTCTTCCTTGCCAATCTGGATGCCTTTTATTTCTTTTTGTTGTCTGATCGCCATGGCTAGGACCTCCAGTACTATGTTGAATAAAAGTGGGGAGAATGGGCATCCATGTCATGTTCCTGATCTTAAAAGAAAAGCTTTCAGCTTCTCACTGTTAAGTATAATGTTAGCTGTGGGTTTGTCATATATGGCCTTGTTTATGTTGTGGTACTTGCCCTCTATACCCATTTTGTTGAGAGTTTTTATCATGAATGGATGTTGAATATTGTCAAATGCTTTTTCAGCATCTATGGGGATGATCATGTATTTTTTTGTCCTTCTTTTTATTGGTGTAGTGGGTGATTCTGATGGATTTTTGAATGTTATACCATCTTCGCATCCCTGGGATGAATCCCACTTGATGATGGTCTGTGATCCTCTTGGTGCATTTTTGAATTTGGTGTGCTAATATTTTGTTGAGTATTTTTGCATCTATGTTCATCAGGGATATTGGTCTGTAGTTTTCTTTTTTTGTGGTGTCTTTGCCTGGTTTTGGTATTAGATTGATGCTGGCTCATAGAAGGAGTGTCCAGGTATTCTCTCCTCTTCTATTTTTTGGCAAAATTTAAGGGGAATGGGTATTAGGTCTTCACTAAATGTTTGATAAAATTCAGCAGTGAAGCCATCTGGTCTGGAGGCTTTGTTCTTGGGTAGTTTTTTGATTACCAATCCAATTTCATTGCTGATAATCAATCAGTCTGTTCATATTTTCTGTTTCTTTCTGGGTCAGTCTTGGAAGGTTGTATTTTTCAAAAAATTTTCCATTTCTTCTAGGTCATCCAGTTTGTTAGTATATACTTTTTCATAGTATTCTCTAATAATTCTTTGCATTTCTATGGTGTCTGTAATGATTTTTCTTTTCTCATTTCTGATTCTGTTTATCTCTGTAGATTCTCTTTTTTTCTTAATAAGGCTGGCTAGGGATTTATCTATTTTGTTTATTTTCTCAGAAAACCAGCTCTTTGTTTCAATAATTCCTTCTATTGTTTAATAAATCTCAATTTTATTTATTTATTGTCTGAGCTTTATTATGTTCCTCTTTATACTGACTTTGTGCCTCATGTGTTCTTCCTTTTCCAGTTTCCATAAGTGTGAATTTAGACTATTCATTTGGGATTGTTTTTCCTTCTTTAAATAGACCTGGATTGCTGTATACTTTTCTCTTAATGCTGCCTTTGCTGCATCCCACAGAAGTTGGTGTGTTGAGCTGTAGTTTTCATTTTTTTCCATATATTGCTTGATCTCTGTTTTAACTTGGTCATTGATCCATTAATTATTTAGGAGCATGTTGTTAAGCCTCCTTGTGATTGTGAGCCTTTTTGCTTTCTTTGTACAATTTATTTCTAGTTTTATCCCTTGTTGTCCGAGAAGTTGGTTGGTAGAATTTCAGTCTTTTTGAATTTACTGAGGCTCTTTTTGTGGCCTAGTATGTGGTCTATTCTGGAAAATGTTCCATGTGTACTTGAGAAGAATGTGCATCCTGCTGCTTTTGGGTGTAGAGTTCTGTAGATGTCTGTTACATCCATCTGTTCTAGTGTGTTGTTCAGTGCCTCTGTGTCCTTACTTATTTTCTGTCTGGTTGATCTGTCCTTTGCAGTGAGTTGTGTGATGAAGTCTCCTAAATTGAATGCACTGAATTCTATTTCCCCCTTTAATTCTGTTAGTAGTTGTTGTACATATTTTGGTGCTCCTGTGTTGGGTGCATAGATATTTAAAATGGTTATATCTTCTTGTTGAACTGACCTCTTTATCATTATATAATGTCCTTCTTTGTCTCTTGTTACTTTCTTTGTTTTGAAGCCTATTTTATCTGATATAAGTATTGTAATTCCTGCTTTTTCGCTCCTTATGGTTTGCATGAAATATCTTTTTCAATCCCTTCACTTTTAGTCTTTGTATGTCTTTTGGTTGAAGTGAGTCTCTTGGAGGCAGCATATAGATGGGTCTTGCTTTTTATCCATTCTGTGACTCTATGTCTTTTGATTGGTACATTCAGTCCATTTACATTTCCAGTCATTATCGATAGATATGCATTTATTGCCATTGCAGGCTTTGGATTTGTGGTTACCAAAGGTTCAAGGGCAGCTTCTTTACTATCTATCAGTCTACGTGAACTCAATTATTATGCTATTATAAACACACTCTGAAGATTCTTCACCCCCCCTTCTTTTTCTTCTTCCTCCTCTTTTTATATGTTAGGTGTCATATTCTGTACCCTTTGTGTATCCCTTGACTTTTGGGTAGCTGATTTAATTTTGTATTTGCTTAGTATTTGATTAGTCCTCTTCCTTTGCTTTGTTTTTATTTTCTCTGTATACAACTATTTATACGTAGGTACACTTCCATCTAGAGCAGTCCCTTTAAAATACACTGTAGAGATGGTTTGTGGGAGGTAAATTCCCTCAACTTTTGCTTATCTGAGAATTGTTTACTCCCTCCTTCAATTTTAAATGATAATCTTTCAGGGTAGAGTATTCTTGGTTCAAGGCCCTTCTGCTTCATTGCATTAAATATATTATGCCACCCCCTTCTGGCCTGTAAGGTTTCTGCTGAGAAGTCTGATGCTAGCCTGATGGGTTTTCCTTTGTAGGTGATCTTTCTTCTATCTCTGGAGGCTTTTAATACTCTTTCATTGCACTTGCTCTTTACTGTTTTAATTATTATATGTGTTGGTGTTGTTTCCTTGGGTCTCTTGTGTTGGGAGATTTGTGCACTTCCATGGCCTGAGAGACTATTTCCTTCTCCAGATTGAGGATGTTTCCAGCAATTATTTCTTCAAAGACCCTATCCCTTCTTCTGTCTCTTGTTCTTCTGGTACCCCTGTAATGTGAATATTGTTTCATTTGAATTGATCATTCAGTTTTCTTAGTATTCTTTCATTCCTAGAGATCCTTTTTTCTCTCTCTGGCTCAGCTTCTTTATATTTCTGTTCTCTAATTTCTATTACATTTACTGTCTCCTCTATCTCAGCTAATATGTTTTTAAATACCTACACTGTGGGACTATATCAAGCTGAAAAGCTTCTGTACAGCAAAGGACACCATCAATAGAACAAAAAGGTATCCTACAGTATGGGAGAATATATTCATAAATGACAGATCTGACAAAGGGTTGACATCTAAAATATATAAAGAGCTCACACACCTCAACAAACAAAAAGCAAATAATCCAATTAAAAAATGGACAGAGGTACTGAATAGACAGTTCTCTAAAGAAGAAATCCAGATGGCCAACAGACACATGAAAAGATGCTCCACATCACTTGTCATCAGATAAATGCAAATTAAAACCACAATGAGATATCATCTCACACCAGTAAGGATGGCTACCATCCAAAAGACAAACAACAACAAATGTTGCCGAGGTTGTGGAGAAAGGGGAACCCTCCTACACTGCTGGTGGGAATTTAAATTTGTTCAGCCATTGTGGAAAGCAGTATGGAGGTTCCTCAAAATGCTCAAAAGAGAAATACCATTTGACCCAGGAATTCCACTTCTAGGAATTTACCCTAAGAATGCAGGACCCCAGTTTGAAAAAGACAGATGCACCCCTATGTTTATCGCTGCACTATTTACAATAGCCAAGATATGGAAGCAACCTAAATGTCCATCAGTAGATGAATGGATAAAGAAGATGTGGTACATATACACAATGGAATATTACTCAGGTATAAGAAAAAAACAGATCCTACCATTTGCAACAACATGGATGGAGCTAGAGGGTATTATGCTCAGTGAAATAAGCCAGGCGGAGAAAGACAAGTACCAAATGATTTCACTCATATGTGGAGTGTAAGAACAAAAGAAAACTGAAGGAACAAAACTGCAGCAGAAGCACAGAACCCAAGAATGGACTAACAGTTACCAAAGGGAAAGGGACTGGGGAGGATGGGTGGGAAGGGAGGAATAAGGGTGGGGAAAAAAGAAAGGGGGCATTACAATTAACATGTATAATGTGGGGTGGTCATGGGGAGGGCTGTGCAACACAGAGAAGACAGGTAGTGATTTTACAGCATCTTACTATGTTGATGGACAGTGACTGTGAACGGGTATGTGGGGGGGGACTTGGTGAGGAGGGGAGCCTATTGAACATAATGTCCTTCATGTAATTGTAGATTAATGATACCAAAATAAAATTTTAAAAAATCCCTCCATTGTTTGTTTCATTTCAGTTACTGTGTTTTTTTATGTGTCTGTCTCCATCCTGAATTTATCCCTTACCTTTTCAGTATTTTTCTGTAGCTCCATTAGCATGCTTATGACTTTCATTTTGAGTTCTTTTTCAGGAAAATTGGTGATTTCAGTCTCACCAAGCCATCCTTCTGGCATTTGAGGGATTTTGGCTTGAACAAGATTCTTCTGCCTTTTCATAGTCCTAGGGTGATTGGAATGGTCACAGTTGAGTGGCACGGATGTCAGCTAGGAGGACAAAGTCCCTTTCTGCTTCCCAGTCATGGTGCCTGTCTCTGTACTCTGTGTCGGTTATCCGTTCACAGGGAGCAGCCTCTGGGTTGATCATCTAAACTGTGGTTGGTGCATCTGCCCTCCTGATGGCCTAGGTGATGGCTGGGGTCACAGGCATGTGGTATGGGTGTTTGCAGTGAGGGTAAAGCCCTTTCGTGCTTCCCGGATGCCATGCCTGTCTCCAGTCTCTGGGCCAGTTAGCTGCGCCACAGGGAAAAGCCTCTGTGTTAAGTTGTGTAGTTGCTGCTGTAGGTGGGGCTGCCCTCAGGCTGTTCTGCCGCAATGGTGGGGACCACTGGTTTGCCCACAGGTGCTGGTGGGGAGGAAGGAGTGGCAGGCTGCTTATCATGGTGAGGGGCCTCGGGGCTGCGTTGCCAACCAGGGGAATTGAGTGCCTGAAGCTCCTGAAAGTTCCCCACCTGCTGGATAGAATATGCTGGAAGGATTTTGTCCACCTGTTACTTCTCCTAAACTCTTGCCCCTTTAGCAGCCCTCTGACTGTTGAGAAGTCTTTCAGAGTGCCTGCTTTTCTTTTGTCCCAGTGGAGCAGGTTGTGGGAACCTGTTCATAGTCTTTAGTCTCTGATTTTGGTTTTCAGCCCCTCTAATCTCCAGAGCACCATGCAATGTGGGTTTTGTGCTTTCGAGGTAGATTTCTAGAGCTGGGTATTTAGCAGTTCTGTGCTTCCACTCCCTCCCAGCTCTGGTTCTCTTCCTCCCGCTGGTGTGCTGGTATTGAGGGAGTGCTCGGGTCCTGCCGAGTCGGGGCTTTTTACCTTAACCTTTTCCATAAGACGTTGACTTCTCCCAGATGTAGACTGGCTGGTACACTATTACTTCTGGTCACTCTTTTAGGAATAGTTGTATGCTGTATCTTCAGAATATGTGTTGTTTGGGGAGGGGATTTCCACCTCACTTCTCATGCTGCCATCTTCTTTCCTCTCCTGCAGCAGTCTGCATCTTAACAAGCCCGCCATGTCAGTGTGGTGGACAGTTAAGTTTGGCTTGGGCTTGAACAGGGTACATCAGAGGGGAGCAATGTCATAAGGCTGGGTAACTGAAAAGTAACAGGCTGGTGCCAGCTCTCCTGGCTGGATCACTGAGATGTACAGCAATACCCAGGATTCTAGGGTGGAATGTATTTTTTTGTGGTCTTGCCATTTCTTTCTCATGGACTTTGCAGCAGGGATACACTATGTTGTTGCATGCTGGGGCAGAAGACCTCTAAATGCATGTTCTGCTCTGCCGGTGGAAGGAAGCTGCCACTTATCTTTTTAATGGACTTATTTCTGTCTTCCCCAGGGGCCTTCAGAAGATGGGAAGGCCAGGCTTTAAGAGTGCCCCTTAAATAAGACCAGAGAGAGTTTCCCAGCCTCCTCTTCTTACATCTCACCCCACCTGTGCCTGCTCTTTGGTTGGCTGGGCCCCCCACCCATTATCCCACCCATTATTCATGGCCAGTGCCTCAGAGTATTTGCCTAGTTTCAAGCAAACTGGGTGCCCTTTGTGCTGCCCAGTGTCATCACTCTCTCGACAAAACCTGTGCTCTAGGCATGCCCTAGGCTGAGCATCAAGTGAGTAGAGCCCAGGGGTACAGCTTAACATCCTATGGTGCACAAAAGCCTCTCAAAACAAAGAATTATGCAGCCTCAAATGCCAAAGTGCCAGTGTTGAGAAACTGTGGCCTAGTCCAAATCACTTATTTTTAAAATGAGAAAAACAGGCTCAGAGAGGTGAAGTGGCATTCCGAAGATCACCTCGAAAGTCAGTGGTGAGTCCAGGTGAGGATCCTAGTGTCCTAACCAGCAGAGTGCCATGCTCAGTGGTTCCATCTCAGTTGCAGACAGCATTTCCTCCATGGCAGCTACCACCATGTGCCTGCCAGATGCCAGGCAATGTGCTGAGCTATTTCCATTTGTTAACCCTTCTTAGTAAACACACTTTTGTGGCAGGCATGACTATCCCTAGAAGGGAGTCATCTTATGCATGCAAAACCACCATGCGCTAAGCATTGTAGGCCACTAAGAAAGTAAAGATGATACCAAAAGAGATTGAGACATGGCTCTTGCCTGCTGGGAGCTCATATCATAAAGACACATGTGAAAATAATTATCTAACTTTTCAGTAAAGCCTATAACAATAACCAAAAACTGTCCCAAAATATGACAAGATAGATTTGCTAAAAGTTACATGGAAATTAAGTGTTAGAGTGAGTTGACGTTTACCTTAGCCTTGTGGGAAGGCTGTATGAAGTAGCAGACCATCTTTCATGTGGTTACTGAAAATTCTTGGAGTATATGTTGAGTGAGGCATTGTGCTGGGCCCCCCATATGCAATGGCAAATGAGACAGATGATGTTCCTGTATCAGAGAGCTTTATTCTCATGGGGAGAGCCAGACAAGAGACAAACAAATATACATATTGCATATAAAGATACATAAAATAATTACAGGTTGTGAGAAGTGCAGACCTACATAAGGTGGCTGAGGAAACATCTTTCAGGAGGTGACATTTAATTAGAGCCCCGAAGGACATAAATGGGAAGTCATAGTGAACAGCAAGTATAAGACCTTCAAGCAGAACAAGGCCTAGCATATTCTAGACATTAATGGAAAGCTAGTGTTTGTAAGAAGAAGAGAGACATGTGGTGAAATTGAGGACGTGGGGGGGCCACCATGGTAGGGAGTTTGCATATCATTGTATTATGAGAACAAAAAACTGTCTGAACAAACAGAGAACTTGGAGGAAGACCTAATAGTGTTTGAGGAGCTGAATGGAGATGGGGGAGATAGCAAAGAAGAACGTAACTTAAATTTCTAGAAATATTTTAAAATTGTTTCTGTCTTGGCCAGATCAAATGATCGTTAGTATTCATCAATTCTGTTAAGGGAATCATTTACCTAAGTTACTCACTTACATTTAAACCTACCATCTTACTCATATCCATTGTAGCAGTAACGTTTAAATATTATACACAGATAAGTAAGTGGGAGGCAAAATGGAGATCTTGCGCTAACTCATCCTGTGTTGAATGTACTTTTCAACATGACAGGTACCCAATGACATGGAGGAGTAATTGCTCTAATTCTCCATTTTTTTTCTCACTTTCTTTCTCATGTGAGGATATTTGTTGACCTGTGTATTTTGCCATATTTTCTGTTTCATAGATGTTTTTATATTTGCTTGAAGTCACTAATGTATGTCTAATAACTTATTGGTAGTCCTGTGGCTATATCAATTTCTGTTGCCCTAACTACCTCAAATTTCCTTTTAAAATCATATATCATTAATTCAATATGTTGAGTCATCTTTGTGACAAATTCATTTGAAAGCAAAAAGCATCATGGAATAATTGAGGGCTTGTTACCTGCTCCCAGCCTGAAGCCAGCAAACCTTGTGAACTGCATTGGCCTGGTGAGAGGGCAGGTGACTTGGTGGCATTGTCTAGTTTCCTGGAATTTCTCTGGTTGCTTTTCCATCTTTGGATAAAGAAAGATTTGGAGACAGTGGTAATCTTTGAAGCTAAGAAATACTGTCGAATCCAATCCCTGTTTAATATATCAATGTTTGTACAAAGCAGTCTTACTTTAGACTTGTTGGTAAACACACTGGAATCCTAGTTTCTAGATTGAGCTTTTCCCGTAATTGTGTGACTTGTCCAGTCACTTCCCCTTCTTGAGCTTTATTTTCTTTATGTTTTAAGTCAAAAGGCTTGCATTAAATTATCTCTAAAGAAATTTTGGTTGGAATGACATTGAGGGTTACATTGTAGTGTTTGTGATGCTACAAAGTATTTGGGGAGCTGTTTTGATGTAGCCAATGATATATTTATTATAAAAGAGAAAATAACTGGATTTTCTAAATAGAAGGATGATTGCTGACTTGTTCAATTAAAAATACATTTAAGAGGTACATTACATTGGAATTCTTTTTATTTTGTCAATAAGTAAGTTTGGCTGTTGTTTTCTTGATGCCTAGTTTGAAATGGGAATACTGTATTTCTGTGAAGATGAGTGGCTTAGGCCAGCTCATGAGGCTTAGACTTACCCTCTCTTACCTTGTCATGACTACCCCCTACTCCTGGGGCCCCTACCTCCCACCCCCATGCTTGATCTTGGTAACTGCTGAGAAGCCTGGAGGAGAGTGGGGATGTTTGTCTGTCAGTCCAGCTCTGCTGCTGGGAAACTAGTTCTAGAGACCGGCTTGCCCACCTAATGGTTAGTCAACAGAACACCTTTTGTAACAGGAGCTATCACTTTCATAAACTGTGCTCATAACTATCATCCCACCAACAAAGCCACTTATTCTTGCCACCTCTGTGTCTGAGTATGCCACATGTCAGTGTCTGCGTGTCTGTGGATGTGTGGATTTGCCCGTGTGCCCTGTCTCTTCCACCTATCTACCACTCTTGTGAGACTTTGGAATGCTGAGTAGGTGGGCTGTGTGACCAAGGGCCCTGATGACGTGGGTGTGATTTCCCAGCAGAGGTCTATTGCCTGGTAGCTGTTGTCCTGGGGCCCAGCAGCCTTCTCAAAGCATGGGGCCCCATGGTCCAGAAATCAACCATGATCTCCTCTTACTGCTTTGGAGAGTCCAGTTGAACCTCTGAAACTGGAGGAGGCTCTGTGTAAAGCCATTATCTACTTGATCACTGGAGCTTTTTGTCCACCTCCAAGGTTGGATAAATCTATTGTTAGGAAGGGCAGCAGGAGGTATTGAATACATGTGGGTGGATAGTTCAAATGAACATAGGGAGGAGTGGTTTTCTGAGGATAAAGGTCATGTGCAAGAAGGGAATACACTGGAAGGGGAAAAATGGCAGAAAACATTGGACTAAGCCAGGGAAAGAAAAGTCTCATTTTTTTTTTCCTGTTCTGATGAGCTGACTTATTTACAAGCCTCCTCTCCCTTTTATAGAGCTGGTGCCCCTTGGAAGCATTGCATCCTCATCCCATTTTTAGAGAAGTCGAATTAAGGCATCCACCTGCCTTATTGCTAGGGTCCTGTGGGAAGTCCCCTGTCACTCCTACTATTGTCCTTTGCACATACAGCTACTGTCCTACCAGAGGGAGCCCTGGAAATAAATGGATTTGGTACAACTGTTTTAATTTTTCATTCAAAATATCCTCAAGCTCAGAGATTTTATAGAGCTGTGTGAGGTCTTATACAAGACACTTCTGGGTAAAAAGTCCAAAGTGTTTCTAGCTCTTATGTCAACATGACACCAAGCACCTGATAGATGGACTATTCTTTTTTTTTCTGTTTTTCCTGAATTGACCGATTCTTAGAGCATTGAGGAGAGAGCCTGAGACCCACAGCTGAGCCATTAACTCCCAGATGTTCACATTTCCAAGGAAATATTCTGTGCCTGTGGTTGTTACTCAGATGGCTCCTTAAATGCTCTCATCTTGGCACCTTCTGCACTTGCTAAATTCAACTTGAAGAAAGAACAGGAGAGAGAGAGGATTTTGTGGAAAGCAATTATCCTGCACTTTGGTGACCTCATGCTTTCCCCATCATGATGCATTTAGGGGCTGCTTCTTTTATCAGTCAGCATGTCACTTTCACTTGAATTTTGCTGTATGTTACAAATAACCAGTTGTATCTAATTAAACAATAATGATGGCAGTGCAAGGCATTTTCTGGAATTAATGACCAGCTGGGAAAAGCTGATGACTGGAGAGTCAGCAAAAGGCTATTAGCTTCAGTCTGCCATTAATTTCCAGAAATGCCCATTTGTGACGTCATTGTTGGTATTAAAAATGAAAATGGAAGACAATATGCTGATGCTTATGTCCTTCTGCATGACAGGCTCCCCATGTATTATCAAAAAGTTGTTCTTTTTAATCCTCCAATTGCCCTTTATTCTGAAAATATGTTTCTTATATACAGTGCATGACAGTGGAAAGTTTCAGCTTCTGTATAATCATGGGTGTTTTCTTTTTTTTTTTAAGAATTCCAAGTTTGGGAGGTTCTTTGAAAAATATTTTGGATACCAAAACCAGAATTTATCTTCAGCTGTGATGCTCGAATTTGATAAGCTTCTATATTATCATAACTATCTGCTCATGGCAGGAAATGGTTGCAAATGTTTTGAATAGCAGCTGTTGCTAGCAAAGATGTGCATTCAACAATGAGATTCTAAGAAGTTATAGTCACATTCCTAGTAGATGAAGGGAATTCTCTGCCAGGAAAAGCTGTGGTGGTTATGTCTATATAATATTCTCGATTACTGCTGTTGAGCGCTGGAGGAAAATAGAAAGAGAACTGATTGAAATATTTATCACCTCCTTACGTAATTTAATGACTTATAAGGAAGACAACAATCCCACATACAGGCAATCTATCAAGAACTTGTTTAAACTCATAATACTAATTTAAAAGTTATGCTGGTTTTTAAACCATTTTTCACCCCAACATGAAAGAAGCTTCTTAAAGCCCATTTAAGATGCCAGCCAATGAGCTGGGCATGTTTTACCAAACATAGTAGCTTCAGATCCCATCTGATTTCAGCCATTAGCTGTTTGGGGTTTCACAAATACCACAGCATTCTTCTTCCCATAAGAAGGTGCTGGTGGTATCAGTTCTCCTAAGTGCATGAAGTGTATGCATTTGGGGGAGTAGAATGAGTCAGCACACCATTAATCACAGCCTTAGAGGCACTGACTCACTCCTGGCAAAATGAAATGACCTCATTGGGAAAAGGGTGAAAGAGAAAAAAACAATATCCATTCTGGGGTCAGTCCCCTGTTTCTGCAAATGCAGATCAAATTTGCACCCACTTTGTTGGGTGGTTACCAGGCTGATGAATGTTGCAGTGGACCCTGTAAAATACACCTTGCTTTCGCGGGGAGAAAACACTAGGAATTCAGTCTTGCTTAGGAAATGCAGAAAGGGCCTAAAAAGAAGATGTGAGCTGAGAGGGGCTTAGTATCTGGCTAAGGCCCAAATTAGGGAGCCAGGCCCTGCTCTTCCACAATTCAGCAAGGTAGGTCCCTGATCTGGTGGTTATATCCAACTGGAATTTTTTGTCTTCATTAAGAGGTTTGAATATCTGAATATTGACAACAGCTCCAGTTCTCTTCGGAAATCAAAGAGTAAAGAGCAGCGCCCTTGAATCTTGTGAGACTGAGGAGCAGACCAAGAAAAGCCACACAAACTCCTACACAGATAATTGGGGGATATGAGCCAATTTCACCTGTAAATATTTATATTATATCTGAAACTGAAATGTGTGAGCTTTACCTGGTGTTTATTTAGATACAATATGCTTATTGATATGAAAATATCTTCGTCTTCTGGCACAGTTTAACATTGTCAGATTTTCATTCTACCAGCAATAGAGGTATATATATACTTCAGTAAGCTACTCCCAGGGCTTTAACCTAAAGTAAGTTCCTAAAAATAAAACCAGCAAGCTATTGAATGTTTTCCTATGAAACTTTTCTTAGGAATGTTGTTTCTTTAGTCTTCCCGGGTGGTAGATTTGATTTAAGACATCAGCTGCTTTCATGAAGCTCTAACTTGAGTTCATTTTGTTGTGTGGTGACCACAGTTCTGGATGACGCCCCCCCTGGCACACAGGAATACATTATGTTACGGCAAGATTCCATCCAATCTGCGGAATTAAAGAAAAAAGAGTCCCCCTTTCGTGCTAAGTGTCACGAAATCTTCTGCTGCCCGCTGAAGCAAGTACACCACAAAGAAAACACAGAACCCGAAGGTTTGTGCACGACGGATGCGTGTTTTGCTTGTTTTCTCTCGTTCTTCTCTTTCTTTCTTTTTGACTATGCCATTGCCTCTGGTGTGCTGTGTGTTGTTTGGCCCCAACATAGTTAGGAGGCCCCCTGGCTCACCAGTGACTGTGTTATGCAGGCTCAGATGGGACACTGTATAACACAGTCATCTGGCCCAGCGTGCAGCATCCACCTGCTTCTCGCAGCTGAAATATTTTCAGCTGGTGTCGTTACACTGCCCCTTGATTTTGGCTGCTAACCTTGCTTGCTACTGTAGCCAACACCTGGCCAAGTCTGTTTCCATCACCTTGCGTTCCTGCAGCAGCAGTCAGCTGAGGAATGGCACTTCTAAAATGAAACAATGAGAAGATTATTCCAAATTTTCAAACTCTCCTCCACTCCATAAAGCTTCTGCATTGCTCATGATCTAGTTAGTTTGCTGAAGCAGGCCGGGACTTTCCATGTAATGCACGGCCAGTTGCACCTTGCCTTAGTGAAATGCATGCCTTATGGAAACTATGAGTAGATTGTTTTTCTTTTCAGCACAAGTACAGGTTTGGAAAACTCACTGTTATTTAAACTGAGGTCAATAATGTTCGTTGCAATCCATGCTACAAATCTATCTCTAAGGTATCTGGGCTATCCAGAAAGAGTATTCATTCACTTTTTCCAACTTTCTTGCATTATATCAAGCAGGAACATTTTTCACATCACAAAATGTGGACAACCTTTTGCCATTTGTGTACATTGCAACTTCCACAGTGGCTTCTGAGAAGTATACAGTGTATGCTAATTGAACACTTACTGTAAAACAGCCCATATTCTCCCTATATCAAATATTCCTGATGCAGTTTACCAGTAAATAACACTGGAAGTGACAAAATTCAGCTGTCCTTTGGCAGTTGGTGTACACTTCTGCTTAAATGGCTCTGATACAATTTCTAAAAGCAACCTCGTTCCTATTTCAAGCTGCTCTTTTGCAGCAGTATGGTTATCTTCATTACAGCTAGCTTTCTGGCCTGGAAAAGATGGCCACGTGATTCTGTTCAGTTTGGTGTATAAGGAAATTAAATGGACTCGAGTCCATCATTTTGGAAGAAAAATTTTACATCTCAAAGCCTCCCTCTTCTCCTCACTTCCAAATAGAGTTGTAAATTTCATTGGCAGAAAATGAGAAGTGTGCATTTCTCTATGTTTAATTCTATTTCAGCAATAGAATAGAGTATTTGCATTTATTTTTTAACCATACTTTGGTATCCAAGCTGTCCACTTTGGATATGAGTTCTGACATCAGCACTTATGCATCTGGAGATGTAAATGGTGACCATTTACAGTGAGTAAAATAGATCTTTTGGTGGTTTAGTAGAGAATATGCTAACTTGATTTTATGCTTCAATGAAACAAAAAATTTCAACCAGTGATAATTACTATATATAGTGCATTTCAATATTTTCTGCTTTCTTTTCTCTAGAATTATATGTGTATGTGTGTGTGTATGTATATATTTGCCAAGTACAAAAACAGTATCCATATTATAGATATACACTGTTTATTGTATAATTATATATATATTATATATATATGTATTATAGATGCTGTACTGCTTTTCTACTTGCACATCAGCCTAAAAATTTGGTTGGAGAAGGATCTGGTTAAATTCAGTCAAACAGTGGCTAGAAACTTACTTCAAATTGTTTTACCAACACTCAGATTTAAGAAAAAGTTTTAGTTGAATACCTGAATTTAAGGCCCCATCCCTTTTTTATTATAATTTTGACAGGATCTATTAAGTTTCAAAATGTCATCTGGCGTGTGTTGTGAATACCGTTTTGAATGTTTTCAGGTATGAAGAATTCCTTAGAGAAGTGGTAGCAGTTAAACTCCCTCATACAAGCTTTGGGGAGTTTTCAGTCTGCCATTCCGTCCACACACTGAGTGGCTGTTATCCTTCCACTTGTGTACTTTGATGATGGGCATTGTCTTCTGATTGAAGATTTCCCTTAGTCTAGCTCTCCTGCCCAGTCCTCTAGAATTGTGAAGCTAATATTTCCCTCCTTATTCCTGTGGATTATTTTGACATTGTATTAGATTCACTAGAAGGTTTCTGGGATGACATGGTAATATTATTTACAATTTTACCCACATCAAACAATGTCCCAGAAGTTAATGGTGAACCCTAACCTTGAATGCAAACACTTGATCTCTGTACACATTAACAGGATCCAGATCTTAGGTGGGGGTAAAAGAGAACGTGGTGAGGATGAGACCTCCATAAGTAAGGAGACAATGGCAAGAAATTAACATACTTAATCGTGTAGGATACTGAAGCTTGTCATTTCCAGGAGATGAAGCAACTGTGTGCCTTTGGAAGGGTGCAGTAGTCATTCTGGCAACCTGGTAGATTTTTGCAAGACTGGTTCTAAAATGCTGTTAAGTATAGTCTTTCATTGTCTCTTACAGTTGCTGTAACATTTTACTATAATTAGTAGAAATAAAAGACCTCTTTATTACAAATGAATAGACTCTGAGTTATAAACTACAGCCACACCTTGAAACGTTTTATTCTTGTGAAGCATATTGAAGAGAGAGTGCCTTCATGGTCTCTGTGCCAAAGCATGAGATCTTACCCTACCTTGGCTGGGGCTGCCTACCATTCCATTAAAGGTGAGGGCAATGGACAGGATGGCTAAGCCACCCATTGTTTAATCAGTGCAATGCCAACACGCCTGTGTGACCTCTTCTAATGAGGTTGTGTTATACAGTCCTCAAGTGAAAAATGAAAAATTCACTTTAGTTTTGGAGGAAAATGAAAGTTTGAGCTGGGTAAGTTTTTTGAAAATGATTGAACTGAGTCAGAGAGCTTTATGTGTATTATAATAAAGTTGCAATTAATTTTCTTCTTCCTCAGTGAACTGCTAAAATTGACCAACTATTCTTGTATCATTTTAGACGAAGTCTTGTTGTTTGTTTTGATTGGCAATGTCTTTGTAAGGGCCAGATTATTTCCATAGTTTATGACCACCTGAGATTTGGTACAGATAACTTGTTTACAATTGTTCACAGTTGTATATCTTTTAAAAGACATTTTTGTATTGTATCCAGGGCCCTCAGAATCCATGTAGAGCAATACATTGAAGGACTGAACTATCTTGCTGGCTTTTCAGTTTACACTAAGGCCAAATTACACTTTGCCAAACACGGGTTTCTATTTCTGAGCAGCCAATTCCAAAATAAGTTCTTTCATCTGTTCCAAATGCTTGTGATTTTCAGTGATGTGATTATTTCCATAAAAGCCACTTATGATGTAATCTTATGTACGCACTGGAATTTGGCTGAAGTAGCACATACAAGTATCTGAGAGTCTACTTTGGCCCAGCACCAGCAATGCTCTTTGTTGTAAGAAAGCCACATGGAGAGTGGAGATCATTACTGAAATCTTTTTCTTACTGTTCCAGAAGGCTTTTGGCAAGCGGAGATACAATCTTCATAGCTTTATTCTCTTGCTCACTTTCTTCTTTCATTGTCATATGTGCCAAAATGAAATCACTGTTTTAGAGTAACTTCTGAAAGCCAATCTATTATCAGCATAGCTGCTGCTTCCTAAATGCCAGTCACTGGGCTTTTACTAATGTTTGAAGATTGTTCAAAATATTCACACCAAGACACATAAGCAGATACTGCTGAAAATCTGAGAAGAATAAATCGTGGATTCCCAGCATTGGCTTTAGGAGTGAAAATACTGATTACAATAGTAAATTTTGAAGGAGTTAATGAAATACAAGAAAATATTGCAGATCTCATGAATTTTTCACTTTTAATTAAGCATTTGGCCTCTTTCCTACAGTCCTGTTTTCATGTGTTAAAAATATGTATACACACACACACACACACACACACACACATATACACATTCCATCGCCCTCAGGACATCCATAACCTTTTTATTCAGAGAGGCAGCCAACCATAGCGACTTGACTGGAGGAGAGGAGACTCCGTTCTCCAGAGTGGTGATGAAGTATGGCAGCTTTCACCAACCAAGAGAAAGCAAGATTATGTGCCAAGGATTAAGGGGGCATGCTTGTAACTAGTGCAGTGACTGTTACACTGATAATGACTTAGTTTCTTTGTCCCAGAAAAAGAACATGTCACCATGAATATCGATCTTGACTAAATAGTGGGAGATGAAGAAGGCAGAAGACTGTTAAGGAATGTACTGAGGGAAATGTTTTCTTTTTCATCGCGACTCTTTCCTCAATTGTGCTGTCTTCTGTTATGCGTCTTCCTCATTTTAGTAGTCTTGAGGAAAATGGGTCTAATACTATTTGAATTAACAGTTCAGTTAAAATAAGCAACCTCTGATGCTTGTGTTGACTTTCAGGAAGGATGTAACTGGGTTCTATATCTGTCCCCCTGAGGATGAGAATTGAGGGGATATTCCTGTTTTATTTTAAAAAAATATGTAGGGACATATGTTTTGAAACTCTAAAGAGGTAAAAGACTTTATTCCCTGCCTTTGATTTATTACCTGAAGGATGACAAAATGACACCAGAGTTTTCTTTGCTCATTGAAGCAAGTGGCAGCTTAATTGCAGAGTCGTAGGAAAGATGAAAAAAATTGGTCCAAATTGAAATCAAATTAAAGCCAGAAATCTGAAGGCCTTGGTGATTAATAATGAGTAAACACTAACCTCTCCCCACAAAGTATTCAAATATGTTTCTCTTGGTTGCATGTCAACTATTTCTTACAAGACAACTTGTTTTGTCCTAATAACATTAGGAAGCAAGTAATGGCACTGAAACGCATTCTCTCTCCTCTCCTATTTCCCCACCTTATAGCAGCAAACACAAAATTAAGTCGTATTTTAGGGATTGTTTCTACTCTCTGGAAAACTCATAATTTGATCAAGAAGTATGCTTAAGAGCCAATAATTTGATTTCAGGCCAGGGTGGACGTTTATTATCCTCTCATTAGATAGATGCATCTCAACTGAGTCTCCAGGCCAGCCTTCACAGTAGAAACTAACAACCATTCGTTCTTTGAAAATATGATCAACTTTTTCAAGCCACAGGCCTCCTTTCTCCATTGAGCCTAGGTGTTCCCATCAAGGTGGTGATGATATTTTCCTCAGAAGAAGTGGTCTTTCCTTTACAACTCTCCCGACTGACATTTCCCGCATTAATATTGGAGGCAGCTGTTTCTCCTGTGTGACACCAACACTGATGTCCCGTTTCAAGTATTTATGTTTAAAACAGCAGTGCTCTGGGAAAGTGCTTGGAAATGTCTATAGGATGGATGACAGTGTAGGGTGGTGATGTGGATTTTTAAAAATAAGTCAAAAATCTAAGTGTTGATACTTGAAAATGTCTGGAAATTGTCTCTCCATATGGGCACTGCCCCCTTCAAAGCTGTTCCATCAAGGACTGAGTTGCCAAGATGCTTCTGGGGCTCTGATATCTCAGCAAGTCCTTTTGTTTTTGTTTTTTTCCCTCTTCAGAGCCAGTTGGTAAACCACTTAAAAAATCTACCTTTCTGACCCAGCATGGCATGACCCAGGGAGGCGATGGTCCTCAATTCAAAAAGGCACAGCCTGAATGACGTTTAGCTGTTTCCCAAAGTCAAGTCCAGCCCTAATGTGTGGAGCCCCGCGTGTATTAAGGACAGGTGCAAGACTGTGTGCTGCTTCTGCTCTGCTTTTCCCTCCATCTTTTGTTTTAGATGATAACTGCTTGCCTGGCTGAAGAGAATGCAGGAATTCATTAAGGTCTCCTCCACATATTCTTAAGTAATAATCGGATCAATGTTTTCCAAATGATGTTTCATGAAACACTGATCATATATCTTTGTGAAAAGACAGATTCTGTGGTCAAACATGTTTCCTCAATTCCACACCACTTTTAGAGAGTCACAATGCATGAGAGTATATTAAAGGTTTTGAGGTGTCTTACAGATTAGGAATCAGGCTTTCTTTTGGGCAGATCAGTGATACACAACATCTTCCAGCTATCAGACCCTTTTTATTCATAACACTTATTAGCATCCTGTAAGTACACTTTGGGAAATACCCTGCTGGCTTCACTGAGCAGGGTATTCCCATCAACGCTGGGCTTTGAAAAGTAACACACTTTTTTGAAAATGAAGCTATACCCTTTCTCTCTGACCCCCACCTACTATCTTTAGGGAAGTACTACTCAAACTATGGTCCATGGATCAGTGCGGGGTCTGAAGTTGTTTGTTACCAGTCCGCGATGAGATAAGGAGCTGTGTGCCAGAATGTAAATCAATGCACTGCTCCCTTTGTCAGGAAAGTATGGCTGTTTTGCTGTGAAAAGCAGTGTCCGCTGAACTACATAAAAATGTGCCCAGTGACATGATTCACAGATAAGCACTAAGCCTTTGGACCATACTTTGGGTGCCACCACTTTAAATTACTTTGCTGATTCTCAAACTTGGCTACATATTGGGATCACCTGAGGACTTTGTAAACAATATTGGTACTGGGGCCCAACACCAGTCCCAAAACACCAGCAAACCAATAACTTGCCCAAACAAAAAGCGTGCAAAGTCTCTTGTGGCGGAGGTAGTTTTTTAAAAGCTCCCCAGGTGATTCTAATGCACTAGCTGGGTTGGAATCACTGCCTTAGAAAAAAATCACCTTGGCCTAAGGTCTGTTGTGTAATGTCAGCTGTCAATTCAGAGTTCTTATCATTGCTGATTTCATGGGCCTCTTCAGGAGGTGCCCTGTGATGAGAGGGCACTGCTGGACAAGCAGCACTTACGTGACCTTTAGAACACGTGGCCATGTGAAGTAGCCAGCTTGCCCAGAACACACGCGCACGCACACCTTTCTCATGTTCTCTTGCCTCTTAGCCTCTCTGCACTTTTAGAAAAATAATCAGCCTTCTCCATAAGAGCGTGGTAATCTGCCACCTTGTGACCAACTTTTCTTCTTGCAAGCAATTGTTGCAACACTTTTTTCTGCTATGAAACTATGATTCAGCTTGCAAATGTGGGTGGAGGAGTCTCTCAGGACCGCGGGTGAGTGTCCTTAAAGAAGACAGTGGAGAAAGGAGAGGAGTGCGCCATTATGCCAGAAAAGTACTACTGCTTCTTTGCTTGACTGTTGGTGCTCTAGGGTGAGGTTGCGAATGTTGACTTGAGTGGCTTGTGACCCGAGCATCCCCAAGTTATACCAGAGGTTGCTGTCATCAAGCCATTTTCCTCTTATCATATAGACATCACCACAAAATTATCACAGGGGCATGTATGTGAAAATTGACTTTGCCACCATGATTGGGAGACTTCAATTGCTATCCATGTCTCTAAATCATTCCTAACACCATAAATGACATGGACTAAGCCATTCATTTGTTACACTCTACAGCATTTTTTAGTGTGCTTCAAAATGTGCAGCTTGAATAATGGCCATGGGAAAGTATGGAACAAGAGATATAACATCCTGCGTTTTATCAACACTTACCCTTGTCTTGCTTCACAGCCAATATCCACACTCACTCCAACACATCAAAATCACATGTCCACTTCCACCCATGTGCTAGCATATTTCTACTTAGGAGCCCCAGCTATTTTAAGCTATACATTCTCAGAACAGCTTCAGGTCAACCTTCAAGCATGCCCAGGTTTGGAAGCGACACGTGTACATTGGCTGAAAGGTCAGATCCACGCGGAGGAAGGGAAGGAGAGCACAGTTCCGCTAGGCTCCTCCACATACAGTGAGAGCACTGTGCGCAGTCCCTTAGAGGCACGATCTCAAAATCCCTGGGACGTGGGGGCCGCTGCCAACAATTCACAGATGAGCCAGCTAAGATACAGAGAGGGTAAGTCACTTCCCTGATAAATGACAGGATTTTATTTGAACCTGTTTTTTCTGGACCCCCAAAGCCCATGCCCTTTCCCTTCCATGGTTGCTCCATATGTTCAGTGTCCGCTCTCTTGCCTTATGCGTGGGTTTGGTATCTGAAAGCAATTTCAGTGCGGAAAAGACATGTTAGGTTGAGGGAAATTAAATGATGCTCACACTCCATTCTCAGCTTTGCTATGACAAGAACTTGTTTTTAGCAGAAGGGACTCAGGAGGCACTTGCCGATCTGTGGGCCTAGAGTTAGATGGAGTGCAGCAGTCAAGAGAAGAAAAGGAAATGCCCCTTACCCCTCCAGGAAGTGATGACTTTGTCCAGGACGCACAAGGGAAGAGCACAATGGTTAGTGAATAGCTAAATTCCATTTGAATGCAATACAGCTGTTTCCAGATAAAAATCACTTGGCTAATCTCCTTTCTTTAAGGGGGGGGGGGGTGCTCTTCACTTATAATAGTAGAAATAAGGAAAGGTCATTTCTAGTTATTCAAAAGCGGATTCTACTCCTTAATTTTTTCTCAGCTCAGTAAAATTGCAGCCACTGGTTAGCATGTTAAGACTTGCTGTGAGCACTTCCTCAGTTCCACAGGGTGAGGTGTTACCAAGAGGTCTGGATCTTAGCAGTGAACACTCTTTCATCACTTTTTGGAACCGTACTCTCTAGCCCACAGGACGTAACGATGAAAACCATAATTGACAATCATCCAGAATTCACTATGTGCCGAGCACATTACCTAACATTCCCTTACTTTTCACAACAGTCCTTGGAGGTAAGTAGCTATTTTTTCTCTCCCTTTAATGGATAAGGAAACCAAGACAGAGAAGTGAAGTAACTTGTCTAAGGTCACCTGAACAGGACATGGTAGCCGATACTCAGAGGCAGCCTGTCTCCCTCTCTGAAGTCCATGGTCTCTCAATTACGAGAGACGGGACCTCATGACAAGTCTGGCCCTGAAAGCTCCAGGTTTGTTCTCCAGTTACTCCAGTATCCTCATAGGAGGTGCACTGCCAGCTACACTAAGGAAGCAGAGCTGGAGGGAAGGACCTTGTGCCTGCTGTCAGAGAAACAATAGAATAAAAGGAGGGCTTGTTCTTCAGATTAAAGGGAAAGGAGTAGATTTAACTTCAAAATGTTTACAGGGCAAATTCTCAGCAAATTTGACTTGATCAAATGCTTTACAATCTGCAGTGTTGGAATTGGGTGTATTTGCTGTGCTGGTGTACATTTATGCAGCTGTGGGCCAGTTCTTAGTCACCTCAGGCCAACTGACCTTCCACCTCAAAACCTCGGCTCACCAAATAGCTGCCGACAGGAGTCTCTGGAACATGAACCCTTCATCATACAGTGAGAACTGACTCAGGCACATGAAGAGAAAATCCTGCCAAACTGGGTTGGGTCACTGTCAACATCTTGTTCTGTGTGACTTTCACGGGGAGTGCGATTGCGTGAAATGGCCCATTTCCTTCCTGGAGCATGGAGAAGGAGCCTTGGGAATGTGCCTGATCTGTTCTGTGCAGGACATTCTACACTGGGCTTTGGTTAGATACTTAGCCATCAACTTTTAGTGGCATTTATGTCCCAGGCACTTCAGGTTTATTCTTGCTAATCTTTGAATCCCATGGAGTAGGGGTCATCAATCTTGAAGGACACAATGGGGAAGCTGGAGTGTAGAGATGTGAAATAACTTGTTCAAAGTTAAACAACTAGTAAGAGTCTTAATTGGGATGGAAGGCAAGTCTGTTTAGCTCTCAGCCTGGCCTCTTCTACCACCCTGGGCTACCTCAGCTCATCCCATACCTTGAGCCCGACTCGCTCTTCCAGGTACAAGACAGCAGAGAGCTCAACACCGCCTTATCCATTGCCGGTGGGAGGCGCTGTGCAGAACAAAACCACAGAATTGTCTGTAGCGTCTCAGCAGAGGGCACGTACGTGATGTGTCCATTGGGAGACTTGCCTCGTGTTTCCCCACACCCTGGCCTGAGTGCTGGTATAAGCAGTCGGCCGGGGGCTAAGCAAAGCTGCATCCCCGAGATTTGTCACAAGTTCTCCTTTGGTCCCTAAGTCAACATCCACTAACTGTGAGTCATTTGTCCAGTAAGCTTTCTTAAGTCATGCTTCAAAGCTGCAGCTTTCCTCCTGGAACCACTAGACCTTAAAGAGCCTGAACTGGCTCTGCCCTGACAAAGGAAGGGGTGATGCAGAGTTCTGGGAGGACTGTGCTTCTAAGATGGGGTCCACACAGAGAAAGCCTATTTTTAGCTCATCTAGCTTTGGGCATTCCCAGTGAGGGTTCGGGCTCCCTTCTTGCTCTGGACTGTTGGGCCCACCTTGGAGTGGAGTGATCTTGGGCGCCCCGTCTTTAGGGTAGTCTGTCTGCAAATGCAGGGAGACAACAGGGACTTGTCCCTGTTGGGGTTATTTGTGCCTTCTGTCCTTCTCGTGTGGTGTGAGCAGGGGTGACTTCCCTGGATTAGGTGCAGACCCATCAGTGAAGAGCTCCCGTGGGACACGAGCTGTCTCAGTTCAACTCTGAGACTTGCCAGCGCCCCTGTTGTGGCTCTGTTGACTCTTTCTTTTCCAAACACACAAAACACTGGGACAAGTGAAATGTGCCCCTCACGGTCACTTGTTGCCATTCAGAGAAGATGTGAACATACACATACATGCACGCACACACTCCACTCGTTAAATGGTTCATCGAGGGAAACAAGACCAGAGAAGGCCATTCATAGAGTGAGATCATTTATCTAACCAGCTGCCTCAGGCTGTAAACAAAATCTACTTCCTTTTATGCAACAAGGAAGAATAAAGGGCATTTCAAAAGTAGGGGTAATAGATGCTGCCAGCCAGTCACTTTCTCTTTTTGTTCCTTCTTCAGCCATTTTTCCTCTGTAATCACTGGATTTTCCTCGGAGAAGGTAGCATTTTGGATACGTGTTAGAAGGCCCATGAACTGATTCAGTGAATTTCTAATTGGTGTGCATGGTTAGCTATTCACTTAGTGGATAATTGGTTAAGTATACCCGAAATATTTATTGGAGGAAAAAACATCCTCAAAGCAAATTAGGATAGTTCAGGAACCTTTTATTCTAGTGCAGATATTTTGGGGAGAGTAGTTACTGGTGTCTTAAAAGAGATCTATTTCCCTTGCCAATTAGGACTCCATTTAAACATGCGTCCTTTATTTCCTCCCTACTAAATAGAGCTTTATTAAATAGATACCACAGGCATAGCACAGTGTTTCCCAACGCAGTGTCCATTGTAATACATATTTATCATACAGTTACTTCTTCAAATAATAAATTTTGATATCCTGAGCTTGACTGGCCATTTGACCTAATTCTAGGTGCAAGTGATGGACCCTTCCAGTCACCATGAACAGAATTGATGTATTTGTCAATAGATATTTATTATCTTGTGCAAGCGTCACATTATGCTGCTTATTAGTCATGGCACTGAAAAGAGGCACCATCTCTGCCCTCAAGGAGGGAAGACTGGCAGGAAAGGCAGAACTTGAACTGCTCTGTCAGTTAGCTCTGGATGAATTTTTAAGTCACTCTCAAACGTGGTGGCTTAAACCAGGAACCTATTTATTCTTTCTTGAAGTCTGTAGGTTGGCTAAGTCTGCTACAGATAGTCTACAGGTTCTGCTGGTATATGCTGCACATGGCTGGTCTTGCCCGAGCTCACTCATACATTTGTGGTCAGCTGGTGAGCCAGTGTGGTTCTGACTGGCTAGAATGGACTTGTGTAGAACAGTTCAGCTCTCTTCCACATGTCTCCAATTGAAGTCCCATGAATCCATTTTTATGTTTCATTCATTTAACACTTATTGAGCAACTTTTCAGTGTGTCAGACACTACATGACCCTGCCTTCAAACAGGAATGAGTTCTAACAGGTGGCAGACATTTAAGACTTACCAGCCTGTGGATGGCATTAAAACCATGAGAGCAGAGGAGATGGCTTAGGGAGGGAGAGTAAGTAGACACATGAGCCCAGGCTCACACCAATGTTTTACCGTGCTGTAGAAGAGAAGGGACTCCTCAGAAGTGAAAGAAAGAAAACCAGGAGAATGAGGTGATAAGGAAGCCGAGGGAAGACTGAGCTTCAGGAAGCAGGGATAGATCAGTAGAGCAGAATTCAGTAAGAAGGTAGGAATTTAATGCAAGCCTTTCATATATCCCTTTTAGCATCTAGACTTTGTATTGTAGCCCAGTTCATTTCAGTATAGAACAGATGTCTCACCATTTCTCAGAGCCTTGTACATAACTGGCATAAATCACTGAAACTAGTTAGAATGACCCTTGATGGAGTGATGAGGAATCACATAGTAACTGCTATTTCTTTAGCAGTAGGTCTTTGTAAAGATGTCATTGATTTTTTTTCTTCTCCATAATGCACCTAAAGTTGAATCTTTGCCAAGACTGATTTATTCTTTTGTTGTTTATCCTTTTTAATGTAGTTAAGTTTGCTCAATATTTTTTAATAGCCTAAAAATATTGGACCACTGGGAATTCAAATTGAAAGTAAATAGCCTCTTGAGGTCTGTATTTTAAAACTGACATGTTTTAGATTTGTATTAATATATTGCAATCAAGAATGACATTACATGAGTTTCCAACAAAGCAAGTTTTCTGCCAACTTTACCAACATGTGCACTCTTGTTAGTCTATGGAAATTAATTCATTATCTAGCAGTGAGGGTTTCTTGCTGAATCAAAGTGCTAGTGTTTCAAAAGAGCAAGTAAACAGTTTGGTGGTGAAGAACTGTTGAGTTGACAATATGGTATAGAATCTGTATAATTGGGCTGGGTTTTCATCTAGAATTTGCAAGTTTGGGTCCCAAGGAAATGTTAATTTCCCATACAGAATTGGATGAAAGTTTTCTCTACAGGGTGTCCCCTTGTCCAAGGTCCTTAGTGGCCTCAAGAGAAGAAAGAAGCTTTGTGATTTCAGGATGAGGATGTTAAAAATTAAATAAACTTTTCATAGTGTAAGATGGTATGAAGGATTTTAGTTATGTGGTTAAGACTACATTAAACTGCTACTCATTTCTAAACTAAGACCAAAGACTACAGCCCCCAGTGCCCTTTTTACCAAGACAGGAAAATGTTATTATAAAAAATACTGCATTCATGCATCTACCCCTAACAACATTCAGTTTCCTTCCTGACTGTGTCTCAATTAAATCTGTGCGGAGACAGCATCCTATACTTTAGAACGTGGGTTGGGATCTCAGTAGTGGAACATGGCGGCTAACCAAGAAGACTGACTATACCTATAGCTTGTGAAACTGTTAGGCATCCTGTCATCCTTTCCTCACCTGGCTGCTGGCCCTGAGAAAGGGCTTTCAGGAGGAAGGGAAAATAGCTCTGCAGGTAGGAGAAAGAAGGTGTGATTTAACACACTACCTAAACTTTGTTTTCTCTCCTGTTTTGTACTATTCCTGCTGGTAGTAGAGTGGACCCTGGGAAAAGCAGAAATGGGTCTGTGTCCACAGAGTGCTTCAAGTGGTAGCATTTACCGTCTTCAGGCAGTGGTGCCTAAGTTCTTCTGCATAGAAGATGTAAACAGATCAAACAACACATTCCAATACTTGATGACAGATAACATTGGGTTAAAAAAATACCACCAAATGAACACAGAAAACAGAAGTGAAAACTAAAACCCAGTGAGGATATTAATGCTTCTTTCCTGCTGTAAAAATTAGTTGATGTAACTGTGTTTTCCTTTAATCAGTCTGTTCCAGGCCCTTTGTAGTGCTGGGATGGGGTTTCTCAATCTTGGCACTATTGGCCTTTGGGGCCAGATAATTCTGTATTGTCTGGGGCTATGCTGTACGCTGCGGGATGTTGAGCAGTGCCCCTGGACTCCGCACACTCGATGCAAGTAGCAAACCACTCCTTTGAGTTGTAACAACTAAAAGTGTCTCCAGATATTGCCAAACATCCCATGAGAAGAGAAAGCACCCCATTAAGAGCCCCTGGGCTCCTTGGCTATATAATAACTATGCAAATAAAAAAGATAGGGCCTGAAAAATTACTCTTTCTTGAAGGGCCATTCAAAATGCTTCTACTTAATCACAACCCGAGTCCTCCTTCCTTGGATTACTTAAGTAATAGTTTCAATTTAATCCGAACTCTGCCTTATCTCTCCCAATTCTTCCACCCCTCCAAAGGCTTTCTAAGTTACCTAAATTATTTAAAAGACTTTGCAGTAGAACTCAGTGCAAGGACTTGGTATAAGAAAACTGAGGCCTCTGGTTAAATCAGTCACTCCACAGTCAGTTAATGAGTTCCTACTTGGTTTTCCCTCATGTCTCCTACAGGTGAGTTGGAGCAATCTGGCCAAGCTCCTGCCTTCTAGGAGCTTAGAGTCCTAGCTCTCATACATGAAAAGTAATGTGAGTCAGTTTGTGTCAGGGTCCCAGGGTCCAGTACAACTTCATTCAGGAAGGTCTTTTCATTTCTGTCTTTCAATCTCAGAAAGCTGCTTGGTCCCCTCTGTTTCTGCCACAGAGCAGGTGATGAGCACAGGTGAAAGCATTCCTCAGTATTTTCTTTTGCATGTTTTCATATCTAGTTCAAAATCCAAGAGCTAAAATCATTAAAACTAGCTATGGGAACCCAACTAACATCATTCACTGTGTTGGGCTACTTGCTTCCCTCAGAGGCCTTTAAACAACCCTAAAAATGTAGCATCACTTGCCCCCACAATCTCTTGGTCCTTTTACACCAACAAGCACATGATATCAGGAAAAAGGGAATGTGAGGAAGCCTTGCATTATATCTTATGGGACACACAGACATTAAAATCATCAAAGTTCAAAGAAGTTAATTTTCTAAAGGACAAAGAATAGAGTAAAATTGACCTCTCAGTAAAAATATATTCTGATTTATTTCTTCCAAAAGCAGTTGTGGTTTATCTGGTTCCTGTTTTTTAGCTTTTATTCCCTTATCATAGTAACGTGTTCTCACTGACTTATGTAAATGTGAACAAGGTCCGTTCCTTCTTTCGGTCTTCGTATCTTTATCTGTAAAATGAAAAGAAAAATGGATTGAATGGATACTGAGTTCTCTTCTTATTTTATATATCTCAGAGTGGTTCAAAATAAGACTCGATTTGTTGCTAGGTTTCCTAACTTTATTCACAGTCAGAACAGAAAGTGGACTAACACGCTGAAGTCTGACATCAGAAGTTTCAAGTTTCTGTGGCTTTCCCCTGGGCAGTTCAGTGCTGAAAAGCTAGAGGGCTTCGTGGCCATGTGGTGATGGCCATGGGCTTCTCTATTTCCAGATTTGCTGAAAGTGGTGATCTTGATTTTGGGCTGGCTTTGAGAAGAATAAAGCCTAGGCATGGGCTGCTGTGAGGATAGGGAGAAGAAAAGCAGTATTTTCTGACTACTTGGCTGTCTTCACTTCAAATATCAGTTAATATGATCAAATTAGCTAAGTAACTTTGCAATATCACCCCATTAGAAAATGGGGGAATTGGGGTTCAAACCCAAATTGTCTTGCCTAAGCTGCATTCTGCTTTCTCCACAAGGGAGGCTCCCAGGGCCTGCTTTGAGGAGGAAGAGGAAGTAAGCATCCTTCAAGTTTGGTAACCCTTCAACTCCTCTTTTTTAGTTCCTCTAAACTTGACTTTGGGAACTAATGCTTTCATGGCCCCAATGTGAAGAATCTCCTGTTTTGTAGCCTTTTGTGGAGAAGTGCTCTGGAGCAAGGAGGGTCCCTTTATCACAG
Organism: Manis javanica; assembly: GCF_040802235.1. Lineage (NCBI taxonomy): Eukaryota > Metazoa > Chordata > Mammalia > Pholidota > Manidae > Manis > Manis javanica. The sequence continues at coordinate 128,076,799 of NC_133174.1, read as the reverse complement.
ACAGTCAGAAGCTGGAGGTAAGAGAGCATGGTTGGTTGGTAGACCAGCACCCCAGCTGCTGGACGTCATGTCTATTTCCTGGCTCAGAATCACAGGTATCAAGCTTCTAACACTCCTCAACTTAGCGTCCCCTGTCTTGGGGCTGCCCTGGCAATTGTGCTCTCCTCCTTACATCTCTTTCCTTCTCTTCTAGACAAATGGCAAGTATCAGGTACGGGGGAGGCACTCTTCTGAAAAGAGCCGGGGATACTTTCCTTTATCTTTCCCTTTTTCATTTCGAAACTCACTGTTTGACAATCACATTGTTTACAATTTCCCTTGGGAAGAAATCCATGGAGGTAGGGGGACTTGTGCACATTACATTTTACCATCCATCCTCTCCCCCGTTTACGTATTTCTGCTAGAAGTTGAGCAACAACTCACACCTGCCCAGTGTGTCAGCTATTCCTGGGTGAGCATCAGGTACAATGGTGGCACATTTATTCGTCTAACTAAAAGTTGAGAGTTTTCCAAATCACCCAGTTTTCCTTTAGGCAGTAGCCTTCCATCCGTAGAATCAGCACCACAGCTGCTCCTGCTTTATTCCTCCAACTATTCCCATTGTTGGTGGTTTTGGTGACAGAGAAGTTTAATGAATAGTGAGAAAAAGAGTGATATTCCACTTTGAATGGAAATGGGAGAACCTTGTTGGAATATTGCCTCAAGGCAGGGTGTCTCATCTCTCCCCACACCTGTCCCAGCATCTGGCATTGGACGAGGAGCAGCAATAGTCCTAGCCACCGTTTCTTTGCAGGCCCAGTCTAGCCCAAAAGCCACTTCAAGTTTCTCTAATTTCTATCTGACTCCTGTAATGTAGGTATTTTATCCCAATTTGTACCCCAGGTAACAGGCTCAGAGGGTCTAGATCAGGCAGAACTAGGGAACCCAGTAGGTTTTTAAAAAATAAAAATATATTTTTATTTGAATTTTGAACTATAAGTGATTTAAACTGATCCTTGGATATATTGGCTCCTCCATCTGGGGTACTGCCTAGGTTTGTGACTTGAACAGTTGCTTAAGATGTGGCTCAATTTGAATGTATATTTTCTATTTACAAAATCATTCACTCTAGAGTAATAGCTATGCTGGACACATAAAACACTGCTTTGGTAAATCTCTTGTTAGCCATAAAGATGGTAGCTCTATAAAGAAGCATTCAAATCCATTTCTGCATGAATAGAAGACCTGATTTATTGAGTATCTTTATGTCAGGCCTTTCTATTTTAACTAGAAATCTTTCACTTCTCTTTTACTGCGGACAACGTGGGTCACCCCTGTAGATTTGAAGTTGGTCAACTTCAAAACTCTTAAAAACCTTGCTCAAATCCAACCTCAGCCTTTGCCTTTCTGAATCTATCCCCAGCATTCCCACCCTGAGACCCTCTTGGACTCAGTCCCTTCTCTTTGATTTCTCAGAACTTTGCTGGGCCCCTCTGTTTTAAGGTCTTACCACTGCCTGTCTGAGTTTAAAGGGTTTTGTCTTCCCATAGAGGGCAGGACCTATGGCTTCTTCCTGGCACATAGTAGGTCCCCAGGACAAGCTTCTCCATTGAACACTGCAATACTGCTGTTTTAGAAATAAGGCAGTGAGCCATATCAAGTAAACAGAACCCTCTGTTACCTCATAATACACAAAAGACTACTCAGAATTGGAAAAACTGTGTGTTACCTGTCACTGTTAAGGGCATGTTTGTCTTACTAGTAAGGCTTTCAAAGAATGTGTTGCACAGTAAGGCCTGTCTCTTGAGTGCTGTTTTACCTTAATGGAAATTTTAAATTGCAGAGTGAACAATAGATTCATTACTTTATCAAGGTACTTAGCCTCCACATAGGATTTGCTTGCAAATTACTTCAGGTTAAAAATATTTGGGTTGCTGATGGTGTTTTTCTGTATTTTTAGTTCTGAGCTGTGAGAATCCATTCATATATATCATTTTCTCCCAGTGCCTTCTACTGGGTGCAGTTAACTACAGCATAAACCACTATGCAAGATATCCTGCAGGCCCTTCAGAATTTGTCTTCAGCAGTGTGTTCATAAGAGACAGCTATAGTGGAATGGAAAGAATGCAGAACTCATTGTTGAGCAAACTTGGGTTCCAACCCCACCTTTGACTCTCTCTGGGTGATTGGGGCAAATGAGGGCAAAAGAGACAATAACAGGATTGAAATTACAGGGTTGTCTTGAGGATTGGTTGACCATAGTGGCTGAAATATATAAACGATCAATAAAGGGGAACTATTGTGACTATCATTGTTAATGAGGGTGAAGATTCAGCTCCAGGTCATTGATTCATCAGATCATTTGGAAGCCAGTCCAGCCATTGTCATATATAAAATGACGTTTAGGGTCCTAATTATTTTTTAGCCACTGTCCCAAGCTACTTAATGGGACTCATCGTGCTCTGTGCTTTTAGACTGGTTCCTGAGTTTCACATTTTCTGTTCCTGACGACACTCAATAAATGCTAGTTCTTCTTATTTTTGTTAAAATTGTCTTTGGAGCAGCATTTCCAAATATATTATCCATATGAAATGCTCCTCTAGGAAAGGTCCCAAGAATAAGAACTGTTTGAGAAACAATGTTTGTCATATCCCTGCCCTGGAGATTTGCACTGAGCATTAGGATATCAAAGACTTTGAAGAGTCAGTCCTATGTCATTTTTTTTCATATGAAATTGTTTTTGCAGTTACAAAGTATCTCTCCCCAATGAAAGCTCTTCTGTTTCTGCTGTCTTCATTTTTATATCAACGTCCCTTACTATTCTCCCACTCTCTTTCCACTTCAGGGGAGTCCTTCAGTAGACAGGGGCTATGAAGTTGCAGTCACTGCAATCAGACCCCACCCAGGACCACAGAACACGCCAGTCTGTTCATTTGAAGCTTCCAGGTGGTTGGTATTCAGTGCCGTTTTCTAGCTTGTATACAAGTTCTTCCAGGACCACCATATGCTCCAGTAGCTGGCAGACTTTTCCTTTTATATCAGCTGAATTTTAAAGGGTAGCCAATGGAACAGGGAGTGCAACCTCATATAGAGGAGACTATCCGCTATATATACAACCCCATGCTACGCTTCCATGCGCTGTAAGCTTTATGGCTGTCTTTCTGTGTACTATGCATTAATGTGCCGGTGTACCAATTTAGTGCCACGATGTCCACCTTGGAATTAAAGTTGCTTACAGCATGTAGCTATTGAGCTCGGGTCCCTTGGGTCATAAGTAAATCCCACTTTAAGTACTATATTTGAGCATTTAAATTTATAAAAGAGGTAAATGGGAGCATTCATTTTACTAACAGGTCCACTGCAGGACTGCTTTGTAAAGCCTTTCCGAAGTATATTTAAATAAGCACTGAATTATACACAACTTACCAAGTTCAAACCACTGTATTAGGTAAAGTAAAGGATAGCTGCCTTGGGCTATGTGGTTTGATTCCTTCCCTTAGCAGCATTCTTTGCGTTTGATTTGTCTGTTTCGGTATAGTTTGTGGATCATGAAGAGGCTTTCATGCCTAGAATACTTCATGAAATAGTCTCTTTCAGGTCTTTCATCTTACCACTTGGGAAATTTGCACTTTAGACTTGTGTTTTTATGTTTTGTATTTTGTGAAAAGGCACCACTCCTTGTTTTTTTTTTTTTTTTGAATGGATTTTGTTTGAACATAGTAAATGACTTGTAGGGAAATGAGTTAGGCATTTAAGGGGTGTGCCAGCTTTTAGACCACCTGAGTGCCATGAATACATTGTAGGCATATGTTGTCTAATTGTATTCATTCAGCCTGAAAGAGGTAAGAGATTTTCAGAAATAGCAGACTCATTCCCAACAGCACCTAATGCATTGGACAAATCATCCCAAAACTCTGAGAAGTTATAATACTAAGGTCCTCTGGGAAATGGCACAGCCAAATATTTAAGAAAGAACAGATGTAGTGATCTTCTAGAAAGGCTCTTTTTGAGGAGAAAGCTGAACTGACAGGGACTGAGAGGATGGGTTGCTTTTCCATCAGGAAAAAAGCTTTTCATTAGATGCTATTTCTGCAAATACCCTCACATGCACTGTGAGAACCACCATTGCAAGGGTCACACTTTTCTGGACAAAAGTTTGGCTGCCACCAGGGAACCAAGTATAGTGTGGAGCTTTGGACACAATTGTTGGGAAACATAGAATTCAATTTTTGCCAGACTGCCTCTGGAAAATATCATCTTCATGAGCCAAGAGTGAGCCTACCCAATTATATTATCAATTGCCAATCACTGTGCTTTACATACATGATTTTATTTCATTCCCATTTTGCAGATGAGAAAACTGGGGCTTAGGTGACTTGCCTGAGGTCACATGGCTTGTAAGTAGCAAAACAGAGATTCACACTTGGGCTGTCATAGTCCAGAGGTCAAGTTCTTAACCATAGCAGTCCATTTTGAAAGGGTTTGCCTGCTTATCATGGGAGCTTGGAAAGGTAAAGGACAAGTTACTTTTCCCTTTGAAGGAAAGACAAGAGGAATCACTGAATTATATTTATTGAGCTGTACCCACTATGTGCGAAGTGCCATGCTAAAGCTTTACATGCATTATCTTTTGTAATCCTACCAACAATATTATGTTTGATCTTACTGTTTGCCCCTAATTTCAAGATAAGAAGATGGACACTTGGAGCATGAATTTGAATTTACTTGCTAAAAGTCAACTAGCTGGTCACCTGTGGAGCTGGGATTTGAACCCACTTCTAACTCCAAAGACCATGGTCTTCAACTAGTATGTATACATTGTCCCTGTGAGCAACTCCTAAGACTAGCAAAACAGTTATTTTGACCACCACGTTTATCATTTATAATCAAGGTGCTGCAGTAATGGGGAGGAGAAAAGAAGGTGAGTGAAATGATAGTGCAACCTTGCCGTGGTCTCTTCCAGTGGGCCAAGAGTCATCCTTTTTAAAGGAATGCTTTGCTCAACCCCCTGGGCTAGTGGTCCTGTCTACATTAGAAATGGATAGGGAGCTACCTGTGTGGTGGGGGGAATGCCCAAAGGAGAAAACGTCTGAGCACAAATACCATTCTTAAGCACAAATCAAGTAGGGCGTATAATTCCCTTGCAGCCAGATGTGATAGTCTGCTCACTGAAGCAGAAAAGCAGCATTCCTTTGCCTTAGGGGTTATGAAGCTACAGGATAAGTGAAGGAAAGCATGTGAGTTAGAGGCTTTTCAACACAGCAAATCCTAACCACTCCTGATTCCTTCTCTTTAACGGCTAAATGTCATTATTATGGGCTCTTTGAATATGCTTACACAGAATTTAGGTAGAATTCCATGAAACTTGACCTGTGTTAATGTCCAACATCTGTGACACAGCTCCATTGTTAAGACATAGTTTTTATTCCTAAGAATAAGAATAAGGTTAGTTTTTACAAAAACTGTCATAATTGGTCACGTTCTAATTTTTTAGGTTATTTATACTGCGGGACATAGTAAAAGAAGAGTTTCACCTAGTGATTCTTTACACTGCAAAGTGAGTAGGGAAAGTGCATCCAGGATATGCACTGAAGTCATCGAGTCATGTGTCCTTTCAGCTCCTCTCTGATCTCCTACAGATTTTCTAAGCTTCTGTCACATGGATCAAGTTTCTGCCCCATCTGAAGCCTACTATAGTACCTAGGATTCTCTGGAGGGACAGAAAATAGGAGATATGTACGTATGTGTATAGAAATAATTGGCAGGGGTAGAGAACACAGGAGAACATCTATCTAGAGAGAGAAATTGATTGATTATAGGAATTGGCTCATCCAGTGGAGGCCTAGAAGTCCCATAATCAGCCATCTGCAAGCTGGAGAACCAAGGGAGCTCGTGGTCTAATTCAGTCTAATCCAAAGGCCTAAGAAACAGGGGAGCCAATTGTAGAAGTCCCAGTTTGAGTCAAAAAGCCCCAAAATGGGAGGGTCAGTGGTGTCCTGTTCAGAGCCAGAAGCTTGGAGAACCAGGAGGACCAATGTATGAGCTCAGGTGAAGATGGATGTCCCAGCCCACGCCCAGGCAAATTCTCCCTTCCTCTACCTTTTTGCTTTACTCAGGCCCTCAGTGGACTGGAGGCACTGGGGGAAGCAATGTACTTTACTTAGTCTATTGATTCAGATGTTAACCTCCTCTGGAAACACCCTCTTAGACACACCAGAAATAATGTTTTATCAGTCATCTGAGAATCCCTCAGCCCAGTCAAGTTGACACACACAATTAACTATCACACCTGCCTAGTAGCAGGACTCCCATTGTTGCAGAAGAAAGTCCAGGTGACCTCCCTCAGTATCCTTCTTCTGCCCCTTCACACTTACCAGAATTTTCAGTGACCGTCCATTCCAGTCCCCATCTCACAGGAAATATTTCTTTCCACTCAGAGTTAATCCTCCTTTCTGGACATGATGCAGATCACATTTTTTCTGCCTCTTTGATGACCTCGTTCTCGATCAGTTGTTCTCTCTTCCTTACAATTCTAGCTTTTTCCTTCCCACTGGCTATGCTGTCTTTTGGAATATAAATATGGCAAAGGAGCCCTGGAGACAGGACACCTTTCGGTGCTAATTAGCAGGGGTAGAGAATCCAGGAAAATGAGTTATAGGCTCATTCCTGTGCTTCCTCTATCCTGTGTACAAATATAATTTACTGGTGAAATGTTCTGATCTCTTAAATGGGTATAATGATATGGACATGATATAATTATTTTGAGGATCAAATGCATATCAAGGAAACAATGCATAACACTGAACAACGTCTATCACCAAACATAGAAACTAGAACCTAATAAGTGCTCAAAAATGATGACACTGGTGGCCATGGTATTATTCATTGTACTTACAGTAGTATAGGAATAATTATATTGGGGAATTTAATTGAAGTATCTTCAAGGTACCCTTTACTTTTCCATGTCCAAGTTGGATTCCATAATTCCCTGTCTAATCCTTTGTCCCAGTGTTTAATACATTGTAACTATGTCCAAAGTCTCCTGGTTTCATTTCTTCTCAAGTACTCTTATCCAGGCATACTGGACCACTTGTCTTTCCCTAGTCATGCTGTGGACTTTCATGCCTCTTGACTCTCTTCATGAGATTTCCCCTGCTTTGCCTGCCTTTCCTCCTTCTGCACAAAACCCAGAATGGTGCACCTTGATCCGTGATGCTTCCCTCATGCAAACACTACTCTGGGTACCGTTGGTGATCCCACAGCCTTCATATATACTATCCCACATTGTATGTTCATTGTTGACTTGCTTTTCCATCTGTTACACTTGGAACTCCTGGAAGACTAGGGTGAGTTAAGCTTGGTATCTCCAGTGCCTGTAAGTAGAGGCATTGGAGTAAGTAATGCCTCTACAATCAGTAAGATTGTGGCAGTGGGCAACTACCATGACATCATGATGCTGCCCACCTGTTGAAGAACTGTGTGTCCACTTTAACCACATTTTTTAAAATCACATTATTGGAGATTCTTCTTTTTTACTCTTAAAGCTGCTGAATAGCAGTGTTTCTTTCTTAGACATTCTAAAGATGGGAAATTAAGACAATATTTAGTTTCCTCCTTCCTCTTCCAATTGATACTAAGAAATCAAACCTTTTGGCTTCTTGATTTTAAGGGAGAGGTAGCCTCTTAAAAATAATTGATTCCAATAAACAGAATGCCTTCTCAGCCACTCTTTTTTCATCTCTCTCTGGGGGCATGAATGATTTTAGTGATCTCTCATCAGTTTGAACAACTCTGCCATCTTCCTGTTCAATGTGTGAGGCCACTTAGCAAACTTGGAGGCAGTAATTATCATCAACTTACTCTTTCATCCAAGATGCAAAGCACGATTTCAGCATTTAACAGAGTTACAGACAAGAAGGGAATCCAATTGGCTCAGCCTCAATCTCATTGGCAGAGTTAGGGGCTATGATGCTGATAAGCAAGAAATTGATTGAGGAGAGAGGAAGCATGCAGGGCTCCCTTAGCCAAGAAACTGAATTGTTGCTTACTTTTAATTTACATCTTGGTCATTGGCTACAGAAATCCCAGATACCTTACTTTGCTTTTCCTTCAAGGAGACCAGACCCTTTCATCCAAAAGTGGGTTTTCTACTTAGTTCTTCACTTGTTTAGGTCACTTTATCCAAGTGTCCTCTTTTATTTTTGCTTGACTCATGTAAATACTGTCCATACCTCTGTTTTGAGCATAGTGGTTAAGATCTCTAGTTTAGCCTCTGACCAGATATTTGACCTTGAGATAGTATTTAACCCCTTTGGAGCCTTAGTTTCCACATATATAAAATGACGTAATATTAATACCTATATATTGGGAGCATTGTGAATATTCAATGGAAGAAGACAGAAGGAAAGCTGACTTTTATTGTGAATTGATTTTACTTTGTCCTTCCACCCTATCCCCTGCCACGGGACCTACGTAGAACAAGATCAGTTGTCTTCAGATATGTGAGAACATTTACTATGTCCTGAAGAATCTCAATGAACAGCTTCATCTTGTGATCATTAGCCCCAGGTGGTTACTCTTTCTTTTAAGAATCTGAATGCCAGGATTCAATCAGGATCAAGTAGAATGAAAGATAATGTACCTTGTTATGAGTTGTCTGAAAATTCTCATAGATAAATAAAATTACCCAATCCTGAACAATCGAGAGACTGTCTTGCCAAAGGGTTTCAGCCCCGGGCAAGTTCGCTATGGATTCAATGTGACCAAAGAAATTGACAGCAAAACATTATTTGGGGCGAAAGGGTTTATATACCCGGCTTGTTCTCCCAGCGGTAGGTCGAGCACTAGCATCTCTGCCTCCACCCAGAGCACTGGGCTGAGCTCTCTATATAGTGTAATAATAACTTTATTTCCTAAAGCTGTGGAAGCGGTAGCCTAGCAACAGGCCAGTTACATCATCAGGTGGTTTAAGTTCAGTGAGGATCCTGGCCATAGGAACCCCAACTTGCCCACAGAGATCAAGGCCTGCCTTCAAAACAGCCATCTGAACATTTTAAGAAAGTCACTTTTATTTCAGGGCCTACTTTGATTTCATATTGCAGAAGAAAAGTTATCTCAGCAAAAATATATTTTCTGTTAGAAGGCTAAAAAATCAATTTTTAAAAATTTCTTTGGGGTACCAAATCTCTGAATATTTCTATCCTCTTTTTTTCACATTCCCACATTCTCAAATCAACTATACTTGCTTTTAAAAGGTTTCTCAACATTATTGACATTTGTTGTAGGAGTTTGTCCTTTCCATTGTCAGATGTTTAGCAGCATCCCTGCTCTCCTACCCTTGACATACAAGCAGCATATAACCAAAAATGTCTCTAGAATGCCAAGCGTGCCCTGGGACAGAGGCAAGCAAAAACACTTCCCATTGAGAACCACTGATTTAAAACTGTTCCTTCTGTAGCCTCACTGCCAGAACATTGAAAGAATTCTCTATTTTAGAAAGGAAAAAAGAAGGAAATGATGGGCAAGGCAGGTTTTCACCAAAGAATGATGTGAGTCACTCCCGCTCAATTTCCAGATATTTCTGTAGTGTTTATCTAGTGTAAGAAATTGTGTGGTTTTACTTTTATCCCTATTCATTGATTTCCCATTTTATTAGTTTCTTCATCATTCTGGACACAGGTTATGTTTGTGTTTTAATTTCTACAGTAGATTCACAAATTACACACCTGGGCTGAAGAATGAATTTGAAAGGCAAATATTCCCCCATTTGCCCTCTATAGCCATTCTCTACTTTTTGGGGACCTATTCTGGCCGTAGGGTGTGGGGACAGTGAATCATCCAGAAGCTCTTGCCCTCTGGCTTCATGGTGGCTCGGTTAGAGTAGGCCAGTGGGGAGCACTGGCAAGCGACAGAGGACAGGAGGAGAGAAAGGTTGGGATTCCTCTATTGTTGGTCACAGTGTCTTTGAGGTGGCCCTTCTTCCAAGGCTGCAGCTCTCTGTCACTTCCAATAATAACTCCCCACATGTCCCTTCGGGTTCAGGTGGGGTAGCAACTTTCTACTCTTCCTCTTCCCTTGGAGCATCATCATCCATACGGGTCCTGTGAATCATGCCCATGCTTCTTTCTGTAAATGGCCCGTTTATTCCACATTCTTTACTTACTCTCATGGATGTACCATCTGTGTCCTTCCAGGGATGCGCCTATGAGATAGCCCTTCTCTCAGTGAACCCAGGTAGCTTTTGGTAACTTGCTTCCATTAGGGTATTAACTGCTACTCAAGTGTCTTGTAAATTTCCCATCCCACTAGTAAGTCCAGGGAAGTTGTTGACAAACCTTAGCATTACTATGTGTAATAAAGATAAGGGATTGTTTTCACTCCTTTAATATGAAGACTATGATGGTTACCCTTGTCCTCATTTCTGTGGGTAGATAGAAAGGAGGCTTTGTGTTACCAAGCACAGAAATCTTGGGCAGAGCACGATGCTGTGTGCCTCTCATATATGAGAACCTGTACTAGGTGCTGGGTGGAGGGGTGCAGAGTATGTGAAATTTTGTCCTCCTTCCCAGATAGAAGAAACTCCTCTAGGCATATAGACTATTTTGAGTAAAAGATAATTTGAGGTTTTTATTTTTGAATGCATTGAAATCACCTTTGTTTTATATCTTCCTCATATCATTCGATCTGATCACCGTAGATCCTCCCTACTTTGTTCCATGTAGTCACCAAATCATAGAAATCCTCCCTCTACAGCGGCATTCTTCAACAGCAATACAATGTGAGCCACATGACTAATATTTTATATTTTCTAGAAGCCACATTAAAATAAATAGCAACTTAATTTTCTTTTAGGTGAACTTAAATTTAATCATGTATTTATTTAATCCAGTATTTTCAAAATATTACCATTTCCACATTTAAGCAATATAAAAAATGTTAGTGAAATAGTGGACTTTTTAAATACTAAGTCCTTAAAGTTTGTGCATTTTACACTTACAACACATCGCAGTGCAGATATCAAATATTCACTGGAAACATTTAGTCTATATTTTGATTTCATCAAATTCACTTTTGAAAAACTAGATTCATATTACTCAAGTTGTTCGAAGCATACTTGAATATTTACAATAACTGAATTGAATATTGGTTTTATATTTAAAATTAAATTAATGACATTTTTAAGCAAATTAAATATTCAATTCCTTAGTTGCACTACCGCATTTCAAGTACTAGTGGTTGACATATTGGACCACTCAGATCTAAATTACCTCCAGAATACATTTCCTCTTCTGAACTCACTAATAAAGCCTTAGATGAAAGCTTTCCTATTGGCTGTCTAGATTATTACCGCCTTCTCCTATCCAGCCTTGTCTTTCCTCTTATCCTACCTCACCTAAGCCCATCATCCTCACTGGTTCCTAAAGGATTGGGGGATAACATATATCTGATCACATCATTTCACTGCTTAAGAATTCTTCAGTGCCCACTGTTGACTGCAGGATAAAGCCTAGTTTCCCTGACCTGGTCTCTGTCCACCTCCCTGGCCTCTTTTTCTGCCTGTCCTCCTGTGCGTCAGACACACCAGATTATTCCCCATTCTCTAAGAGCATCGTGCACAAACAACTCTCCAAGAATTCACTTGCACTAAGCTCTCTCAAATCCTACCCTTCATTCATGGCCCAGATTAAATGACATTTCTTGTAAGAAGCCTTCCACTAGTCCTTCTGCCAGGCAACATTAACATCCCCATCCATATCTCAAATAAAACACTTTTCCCATTATATCTTATATGTATTACATATAATTATTACATATTATAGAAGTATTACATTTATTTATTTATTTATATAATATTATGTATTTTCAGATTTGAGTTGATCTGGTTCATGAAATAGTCTGGGAGCTCAGAACAGGGGTCAGCAAACTATAGACCACAAGCCAAATTGTATGTTTTAACAAGTCTAACTGGAACACAGCGATGCTCATTCATTCACATATTGTCTATTGCTGTGTTTTTGCTCCAGTGGCAGAGTTGAATAGTGGCAAAAGAAACCAAGTGACCCAGATTTCTTATCTAGCCTTTTACAGAATAAGTTTGCTTACCTCTGTCCTAGAGGATGAGGGTTCTGTCCTGTCCTGTCCATCTTCAGTGCCTAGCACAGCACTGGGCCTATGGCAGCATCTCAGTACATGTTTGTGGAATTGAACAACAGATGAATGAAATAGGATTAATGAGTCAAATCAAAGTTGATGTTTTTGTCTGTAATTGATGAGATTTTTGAGAACAGAAAATCCTTTTTGCTACCTCTTTAGAATTCTTTACCTCACTGCCACTTTTATTTAAACTGTTTGCTTAAATAAAATAGTTTTTCTTTCACTGCCTTCATTTTTTGATACTATGTACCACCTACCATTTGTACTTTAATTTCTATTCAATTTCACTTGTTTCCCAAAGACACAAATTGATTAAACCCTGAGAAGTTGAGTTCCTCCAAAACACACATGTGGCAGAAGCTGTGATTTCAAGTGTCAGCTTGATCTTTGGCCTAATTGGTTACTTTGAATAAGACACTTGACCTATTTTATTTTCTGATTCTTTAGTGCAAATTACAATATCCCACCTTCAGGTTATTGCTTGAAGTGTGTGTGAATACAGTATGCAGTTTTGTAATGAGTATTACTTGCATAACATAGATTACCTAAAATAAAAGAAGCTACTTTTCCTCCACAGAGAATGGAGAAATAAGCAGTATAGCCATTAATTTTAAATAATTGCTTAGAGTCAGCCTCCATTATTAAAAGTTTCCTGTTTGGGGGAAGAAATTGTTGGCCATCAATAATGCCATTATAAATTGGGTGCTAACACCAAAAGATCTCGTCCATCACTTCTAATATGGCAAACTAGAAATTTTTAAACTAGAATTCTGAAAGCAAACCTTGGAGATGACTTCTACACTTGAGCCACACATTTATAAATGAAGAACTTGGAGGACAAGAGGCTAGAGATCATGTAGAAAGGTCTGGAGGCTTTAGGAATGAGGCCAACAGAAGGAGGGGCTGTCACTGGGAAGTTCCATTTTTAGGAGGACTTTCCATTTGGTGGAGGCTAGAGGCATTCAGTTGTATAGTTTAAGTTTCTAGCTTGATTTTTTACTCAGAATTTCTTAGGTTAATGACAGATTCTGCTTATTAGTAGTGGAACACTACTATATACCATTTACATACCTTGTTTGTGCAACTTATCTCTTGTCCTCACAATAACCTTGTGAGCTAGGTATTACCAGGTTCAATTTACAGATAAGAAAATTGGACTTCCAAAAGAGTAAATGCCCTGCACCCAGGTCACATAACAAGTAAGTAACAGATCTGGGAATTGAACCTAAGTCTCAGGAGCCCATGGTCTTAATCATATAGAAGCTGTAATATTTTCTGAGATGAAACAAATTAGGCTTTTTTTTGGGGGGGGGTGCCATAATACACTTTGAAATATTCTACTTTTTCCAGTTGAAGGATTGAATCCTAGAACTAGAAGGGACCAGAGAAATCACCTAATTTAACCCAAAGACTTTGAACAACTTGCCCACGTTACCTCAGCTAAGTTATATAACTCTCGTCTGCTGATTCCTTGTCCAGGGTCCCTATGTCTACTATTCCCAGGGCTATACTACACCCCAGTTCACATTTCTGGTTGGATGTAAACAAGTGTACACCCATTTTATTTTCAGATTCATTGTAAGACAATTATTTCTGCTAAAAGAGGAAAGGAAACAGTACTCCAGAAGTAAACCAGTAATGATTTCTTTTTTACCAAATCTATAGAGAATGGAGCCAGGGGTACCAGCACACACCACATTATCTATTTATGAGCTGCTGCTGCTGACAGTCTGGGTTACTGGGAGCAACTCTAGATCTCTCGGAGCCTTAATTTCTTATCTTCAAAATAAAGAACCAGAACTAGGTAAAGTCTAAGGTCCTTCCTGGCTCATAGTTTACAATTTTAGGAGTGTGATTAGGAAGGACCAATTAAAGGAGACAGATTTCGACTCAATATAAAAAGGTTTTACAAATGAGCAGGGACTCCCTAAAATGAATTAGGGTACGTACCTTAAGGGATGGGGAATTTCTGTATAGATTTTGTGGGGATGTTGTAGAAGTTATTCAGACATATTTCAACGATTGGATTACAATTATGATTAAGGTTATTTCTGTACTTTACACTTTGTGAGAAATGAGATATGTCAAAATTTCCAGGCATAACCACACCATCAGATCCTGTGTTGAACTATGTACTCATTCTACAACTGCTTGCTGAGAACCTCTGAGGATCCCAGGTACTATGCTAGAACCTGGGGGCATCAAGATATAGGACATGGCCTCTGTCTTGAATGTCACAGACCAATGGTCAGCAAATGATGGCTTCAGACCATATCCCACCCATCATCTCTTCTTGTAAATAAAATTTTAATGGGACATAGCCACATCCATTCTTTTCATATTGTCTTTGGTTACTTTTGCAGTACCATAGCAGAAGTGAGTAGTTGTAACAGAGACCATATGGCTCATAAAGCCTAAAATATTTTCTATGTGATTCCTTTTAGCAAAAGTTTGCCAACCCTTGTTGTAGAGAAACATGAACATCTTTAACTCCAATCCAGTGTCCTCAGTACAAAACTGGAGGAGGTGCAAAGGCAGCACGTATAATTACTTGTTGACGAGGCATCAGAAATTTTTCAGAGGAGTTAAACCATGTAATTATGCTGTCTTTAAGTGGGAAGAGACCTGAGCAGTTATCACTGTCCTAATTTCTCATCCCTTCCACTACATGTTGCCTCTACAGCATCCTTGATACACTGACATTTCTTTAAGGAAAGCATACATGCTCCCTGCTGAGAAGTGGCAACATTGTACAAAATTTTGCCTGCCAATTTGTGCAGAAGTGTGAGAGGGTGTGTGGATCTTTTCCCTAAGATCACACAGGACCTCCTAGAGGACTTGCCACACCATACGATGTTGCAAGATAACTGTGGTGATGGATTGACTGACTTCTAGATTTTATTGTCAGTCTGGAGAGGACCACTACAGTGTGATTAATGATTGCTTACATATTCTGTTCACTTTACATTCAAAGCCTTGATTCTGTAATGATTTTGAAAAGGTGATGTGAGATGGATACTGTGACAATAGGAAATTCTTGTGATACACCCATGAGGGTCTCCTTAGGGGAAAAAATATTTGTTTTTTGTTTTAATTTTGACATGTTTCAGATGTCCAGAAAAATGAAAACGACAGTACTCTGTAGTACCCCACTGTTCCCTATATTTTTGCAATTTCAGTGCTGTAAGATAAATAACCTTATGCTTATGTGTTTTCTTATTGTCAGAGATATCTGTTCAGGGTAAAACCTGATAGTGGGATTGCTGAGTCAGAAGGTAAGTACATAGATAATTTAGTTACATGGTGTTCCCTTTGGAAGGATTGTACCAGTTTGCACTTCCACTGGTAATATTTGAGAGTGCCCGTTTCTCCACAACCTCATTTACAGAGTGTGTTGTACTTTTTAATTTTTGCCAATGTAATAGGTAAGAAATGAGTTCTTAATGTAGTTTTAACTTGCATATCCTTTATTATGAGTGAGGATGATTTTTTCCATGAGCTTAAATGCCACTTTAATATCTGCTTATTGTGAGTTAACCATGTTTTTTGGTCATTTTTTTATATCTGGGATTTAGTTTAAGAATCATTTATATACTAGAGATATTAGCCGTTTATCTATCATACATGTGTAGATATTTCTCCGGGTTTGTCAGTTATCTTTCCATTTTGTGTATTGTATTATTGACATGCATTGATGTGCATTGGGTTTTTGAAATTATTATTACTGTTGTGAAATTTAACAACTATTTGTTTTATTGCATCTGGATTTGGAGTTCTAGTTAGAAGATCTCTTTTGACACCCAGCATAAAGAGGAATTCACCCATATTTTCTTCTGTGCCTATATGGTTTCACTATGCATTAGATCCCTGATCCGTTTGAAATTTACTCTTATGTATGGTGTGGGGTGTGGCTTCAGTTTATCTTTTTCCAAATGGCTAACCTTTGTGCCAGTACCATCTATCAAAGAAGTCTGTTTTTGCTCCTAAATCAAGATATGATCTTTATTAAATACTGAAGTCCCATATTTACTTGAGTCTACTTCTGAAAGCTTTCTATTCTTTTTCACTGGTCTCTATTGATGTGCTAGTATCACACCTATTCCATTACAGAGGCTGCGTAGTATGTTTTATTGTCTAGTAGGGCCAGTACCTGCTCATAGTTTTTCATTTTCATGTTTCTGTGGCTGTGGTTAATGTTTCCACATGAGGCTTAGTGACACCTTGTCCAACTCTATAAAAAAAAAGCTTTTTGATAGTTTTATTAGGATTATATTAAATTTATAAATTAAGTTTATAAATTAAACAAATTAAGTGACACCTTCTTACAGTTGACTTGTCCTGTCAAAGAACAGGGAATGATTTGCCATTTCCTCAAGACTCTTTATGTCTCTTATTGATACTGGGGTTCTTGTTTACAGAGTTGAAAAATGAACTTCACAAATGCTCAAGGTTGTCAAGCAAGAAAGAGGCTTTTTATTGATACAGAGAAGTAAAGATACAGAACTCCCAGGCATGTACTGGGAGGGGCAAGCTTGCCGTTTATGGGCTCAGGTCTAGGGGTTTTATGCCTGCTGCATCCACGAGCCCAGCTATATTTTAGCCAGTCATACTAAGGGTCATTTCTATTTTTAACTAGTATGCCTTGGTCAAGCTACTGAGCTACATGACTTATAGTCAGTAAAATGGTTCTTTATCACGGGGGTTTGGTACCTTATACATTGTTGCATTGTTTCAGCTGCAAGTCTCCTGTTTCTCACATTCCTAAGGTCCTTAGTAAGCATCTCCTTTGTCCTTTCCAGGGCCCTTATCTTGCTCTAACTGGACAGGGCCTGCCCCCTGTCCTTTCCCTGTCTCACTCCCACCTCTACAGATGGAGACTCTAACTGCTGTTAGGGTATCGGGCGACGACCGCTCTAACTGCTTCAAGCTGAGAGGGGGCGAAGTGAAAGGATGCAGTCAGGTCTCCTTCAGTGGTTGAGCAAGAGGGCCCCGGAAAATGGACATTGCCATTCCGGGTTCTGTCTCCATCACCATTTGTAACTACGGATTCTAGGCAAGATAGAATGAATCGTGTTATTAGATTCAGTATGCAGGGACCTTCAGGAATTCTAGATAACAGGGTATAAGGATTAGGTAGTGCTAGGTGCAGGGGTACAACTGCCTCATTAAGGCTACAACTCCCATCTTTTTTTTGCACTTCTAAGATGGGGGTATTACAGGGACTGTTGCAGGGTGTCAGGAGACCTTGGGCCTGTAGGTTGTCAGTGGCTGCCCTCAGGCCCTCAGGAGCTTCTGGTTTCAAAGGATACTGTCTTCTCTGAGGAAAGTGTTCAGGGTCTTGGAGGCAGATCTGCAATGATTGGGCTGACTGAGCCCTGCCAGTTTTTCTCTGGTCCCCCAGACCTCAGGATTCATGTCTACATCCACTAGAGCGAGCCACCACTCATCTTTCTCCATGTTCATATGTATAGAGGCCTGTGCCTTAGAGACAACATCATGGCCTGAGGGAGGTGTCGGGCTTTCTGGGGCTACTGGGAAGGCATGTGAAAATAGCACAGAGTCCCATTCACAAGTTAAAAGCTGAGCAAAATATTTTGTCCTTGGCTTCCCAGATACGCCTGGTAGCTGACTGGGAGGAGGGAGGACCGGGCTTGTGGAGGAGGACTGGATAGGCGGCTCCTGTACGGAGCAGGAAATCAATGGCATGGCCCCCTGCAGAGAGAACCAGCCGGGGCTCCTGTGGGGTTACGATGGTGACGGGAGCCAGCATGGGGAGCCCCGGGCCCCTTCAGTCCTGGCTTCGCCATTGTGGATCTGACCTCAGCAGCCTACACCTCTGAGGGCAGCCTCACTGCCAGCGGTTTCCCGAGCACAGGGCTGTGGCGGTTTTGGGTGTCCAAGCCAAGGGCATTCTCGCTTCAAATGCCCCTCCCTGCCACAGAGAAAGCAGGCCCTGGGCCTGGTCCCCTGCGCTGGCTTCCCTTTCTCGAACGTGGAGCCCCAAAGCTAACTCCCTGCAGGACCAGCATGAATGCCTCCTCCTGTCCCTTGTCCCTCTTATCCCACTCCCTCTTCTCCTCTTCGTCTCTATTAAAGAAAACTGATGTGGCGACTCTCAGGAGGCTTTCCGGATTTTGTTCTGGGCCAAAAGCCAATTTTTGTAACTTCCTCCTGATATCTGGGGCCGACTGAGTGGTGAATTTGTCTTTAAGAACAATTTGGCCCTCCAGGGACTCTGGGGACAGATAGGTGTGTTTCACCAATGCCTCCCTAAGTCACTCCAGGAAGGCCGAGGGGCTCTCCTTCTCCTCCTGTGTCACTGCTGATAGCCTAGAGTGGTTCAGAGTTTTTACTCGTGCCCTTTTTAGCCCTTCCAGAAAGCAGGCTATAAAGTGGTTTGGGTGCTAGTTATCGGTATCGCCTGTGTCTTGGCCCCACTCTGGTTCAGTGAGTGGTACTGCCTGACAGCCAGTGGGGACCCTGGAGGCTTGCCACTTGAAGTTATGGTGTACCATTCATCTCCAAACTCTAGGGCTCCCCTGATCACTTCCTCTTTCTCCCCTCCAGAAAGGGTTTGGTTTAATATAAGTATGACATCCTTCCAGGTTAGTTCAAAGGTCATGATAAGTCCTTGGAAGGCTTCTGTGTATTTGTCTGGGTTGTCTGAAAACCTACCTAGGTCCTGTTTTATTTGCCTCAGGTCTTGGAGGGAGAAAGGGACACAAACTTGAACCGGTCCCCATTCTCTGTTGACTACTTTTTGTAGGGGCAGTAAGGATGGGTGTAATTGTTTCTTAGGGAGACTGGCAGGGCGATCGGCCTAGTTGTGCCTCCCCGCGGCCTGGCTGTCAGGGGTCTCCTGGCAGTGAGTGCACCTGGACAGAGGGGAGCAAGGTGGGGCCTATGGGGAAGGGCTGCTACTAGGAGTAGAGTCAGGAGTTCATCCACATTCTTTGCATACTCTTTTATCTTCTCCAAGGGCAAAGAAAGCCTGCACATATGGGACCTCGGAGCATTTCTCCGCCCTACAGCAAAACTAATCTAGCTGCAAGATCTTATGGTATTGTATACTTCCCTCAGCTGGCCAGGCCTCTCTGTCGGGGAGTTTGTATCGAGGCCAGGCTTGTATGCAGAAGAAGATTAGGCGCTTCTTTTTCAGAGTCTGGGGACCAAACACTACTAATTCCACAATATACAATGTCAGCAAGGTGCCTGATTTTAGCATTGATGAGGTTGTTCCCATATGGAAGAGACAGCATGAACAGGTGTCCAGCACCTGTTCTCTACTTGCCTTATTGTGGCGTCTCCCTCTCGCAGCTGGGAGACAAGGTAAACAGCGACACTTCACCCCCTTGGGCCTACTGGACTCTAGTTGCTACTTTACTAGTATGGCTATATCCTTACTCATCCCTGCTTCCCACTAGGTAGGGGTGTGGGACATCGGTTTTAGTGGGCTTATACTGGTGTCTCTGTTCCTCAATGATTGGGAGTTTTGACACAGACTAGATGCTGCTGTTCACGTGCTTCTGCATGGAACACAGAGGCACGAAGTTGGTGGTAGATTTCCTCAGTGCAGCGTTCAAATATTTGTCTTACACACAATTCCACCAGGGACTGGGGGTTCCTATCCGGCCGGACTCTGACCTTTACTAGGCCAAAGGCCTCCCTAGCCCTGGGGAAACGTCCCAAACATTGAAGGGGATTGACCACTTCAAGTCCTACTGAAGTCCGATCTAGGAGGACAAGGTGCACAGCCTGGGTGAGATCTTGGGTCCATGTAAGGGGCAGGAAGGCGGGGTCTACCCCTTGGGCTTCCTCTGCACTGCAGTGGAGAAAGTGGCGGAGCCCGTAGAGAACTACCTCCAAAGAGGAGACAGTAGAGCCTGGCCAGGGCCACAAGTTAAAGTGGGAGTAAGGGTGCCAGAGACACATGTGAGGGTGGGGGCCAGAGCCAATGACTCGAAGAAGCAGTCTCTGCCACTGCTGGGGGATTATTCTACTAGTTGCCCTCTGTAGAAAGTCTGGCCTTCGGGCTAAGACATCGGGGGTGATCTGTGACTCATCCATAGGCAGCAGCCTAGCAGGAGGTTTGCTCAGTGCTGACAGTTCAACTGGCTGGAGCTGAGATCTAAGGACCACTGTCTACTAGTCCCATCTGCCCTCAGAGTCCACAGATTAGGATAGGAAAGTAGGGAGTCGGCTCAGCTACTCCTCGATGTTCCTGCCCGTGGGTGGGGGATCAAGGGGCAGCAGATGCTGGGAGACCTATCACCCGAGTCTTAAGGCTGGTGGCCTATGCTAACCATGTTTAAGTGGCCATTGGGTGCCCAGAAAACACCTCCAAGATAACGTGAAAGTACAAGCAAAGGTGAGAGTGAGTGTTTGCAGCCAACCTTGGAGTGGTGAGCATTGGGTTCCGTGAAGTTGATAGTTGAGTCAAAACATACAAAGGGAGAGTAGAGGAAGTACCGAGTCACCTCCCAACAAGGGCCAAAGTGGTCTGAGGCGAGCTGAAAGTACAGAGAAGACTACTCTGTAGAATACCTGTTAGGGCAGCTGGGTCTGAGTTCAGACAACCAGACCCTTGAGAGGCTGCTGAAGTGTAGCCTCAGCCTGGACTCTTGCAATGGTCCACCCGCATCCGTCAGTCCCTTGCATCCAGGGAGAGCCTCTGAAAGAGAATCCTGGCCCCCACTCAGTTGACTTTCCCGGTTCCCAAGGGAGACGGGGGATCCACTGAGGGAGACACTGGGGAACCTGTTGCTCGAGATTGGAGATCCACTGCCCAGCTAATCTCAGTTAAATGGCTGAGAAGCACCCAATGTTGTGTGCCATAGATGGCATCCTGGTATAAGGAAAATGAAAGAAAAGGAGGAGTTTAGATGTTGATACTCACCTCTGAAGGTATCTTGGACGAGCCCCCAAAAGATGATACCGGGGTTCTTGTTTGTGGAGTCGAAGAATCAACTTCGCAGATGCTCAAGGCAGCCAAGCAAGAAAGAGGCTTTTTGTTGATAGAGAGAAGTAAAGATACAGAACTCCCAGGTGTATACTGGGAGCGGCAAGCCTCCTGTTTATGGGCTCAAGTCTAGGGGTTTTATGCCTGCTGCATCCACAAGCCCAGCTATATTTTAGCCAGTCATAGTAAGGGTCATTTCTATTTTTAACTACTATGCCCTGTCAGGCTGCATGAGCTACTGGGACTTTTAGTCAGCAAAACGGTTCTTTATCACCGAGGTTTCGTAGGAACCGTCTTATACATTGTTGCATTGTTTCAGCTGCAAATCTCCTATTTTTCACATTCCTAAGGTTCTTAGTAAGTATGTCCATTGTCCTCTCCAGGGCCCTTATCTTGCTCTAACTGGACAGGGGCTGCACCCTGTCCTTTCCCTGTTTCATTATGAGTGAAAAAATTTTAGAATATTAGGGTTTTCTTTAGACTATTAAAATTATTTGGAATATGAGAAATCTATTTAATGATCATGCCATTTACATACAACAAGTAGTAAAGGGAAGAACAAATATGTCCCAAGCCTTTTCTAATTGTATTCCAAGATGGAAATGTCCTAGTCCAGCATTTACTCATTCATTCATTTATTCGTTCTCATCAGTGACTTCACTGAGGCCGGAGAGTGGCTTACCAAAACCAAAGAGAATACTAAGAGATCACAGTCATGACTGATAATGAAGATTCAAAAATGTCTTGACAACCTAGAATGACCAGCCTAAACTCAACAAGCAGAAAAAATTCTGCACTGAGATTCAGAAGTAGAATTGCATAGGTTGAAATCAGGAGAAAACTACTTAAGCTACAATGCTTCTGATATCTGGATGAAATATCTAGATTGACTCAAGTTTAAGAGGAGATAATACCTTCTATTGTGCAGCTGCTAACATATTCACCCAAGCTTCATTAAAACTGATGTGGTGAGCAGATCAAGGCAAGCGGTGCGCTTCTTTGTTTGGGCCAAAGATGGAGAAGAATCATAAATTAAGAGAAACATGGACAAACTGGAAAGAATTTGGAGGAGCGTGCCCAGAGATGTCAAGGTGCCAAGAAAACATCTGCTATGAGGAATAGTTGAAAGAGCCAGAGAGATTGGAGGTGGAAAAAAGAAAACTAGGAGCCCTTACTTGTGTGTTAATAAATGGGTGTCAGGAGCTCAGCACTGTTCTAGCAACAGGAACAAAAGGTCAAAGGAAAGTGAAACAAGGGGACATTTATTGCTTTGACTCAGATTTCCTAGTAAAGTGTCAGTTGACCAAAGAGTTTGTGGGGAAGGAGGAAGAGGCGGAGAGGTAGGAGGGGAGAATGAGATCAGAAGAACGGACTGTAACGGAGCAACAGCAGAAGCGGAGAGCTCGGTTGGGAGGATGTTAGCACAGTATAGGCAAAGGATGGTGATGATTTGGTCCAGACTCTAAAGTGATAGTTGAGATGATGATAAGTGGTTCAATTTGGAATATATTTTATAGGTAGAAGTAAAGAGATTTACTAACGGATTGGATGTAGGAGATGAGGGAGAGACAAGAAGGAAAAATAAATTTTAGGTCTGGGTGTTCAGCAACTGGGTAGATGGATGCTGGTGCCAATTTACTGAGATAAGAAATACTGGGAAAAAATCAGGACTGTGTGGTGGTGGGACTGGAAATCTGTGGTCCTTTTATGATCATGTCCCTTTAGAGATGTCCTCTAAGTACTGAAGTAAAGGTATGCAGTATGCAGTTGGCTTTACAAATGTGGAAGTAAAGAGACAAGCCAATACTGAAGCTATTGATTGTTACAGCTCTCACCTACATGGTTGACTTTTAGAAGTTCAAGCTAGAGCTGAGCGGTTCATTATATTATATAGCGTATATCCTAAAGAAGCGTCCAGTCTGCTTTGGGAATCAGAAAACCACGTTACAACAGTTCAGGAAGCAAAAGTAAGCACCTAAAGAGAGATGTGGTAGAAATGGTAAGTTCAAATGAAGGCCTGAGATGATAGAGATCCTTGAAGACTGCAGTGGAAGGTTCCAGCAGGAGGTAGCATGTGTTCTTAGCCTTGAAGGCTCCTCTCTGGGAAGAAAGGAAGGGTGTGAGCATTCAGAGCTCTGCTGAAATATAGTATGGCCTTGTTCTTCGTGAGAGTGTGCTCTGATAGGGCTTGACTTGATGACTTTGACATTTCTTCAGAGTGCCCTGGGTGCTGTGCTCCATTGTGCTTTGGGGTGGAAATGCCCCAGTGTTGCTATAGTGTTTGCTCATGGTTAAGGGATGTGGACAGTGGAGGGCAACAGAGCACATGACTTTCAAAGAATCCCAAATGTCTGTACTCTGTGTGGCCTGTCTCTAGCACCAGAGATAATCCCCTCCTCCTGGTATTACACCCTCTACTTGAGCCCGGATGTGGAGTGGTTTCTTCAGAGTAGGATCAGCTCTGTCTCTCAGGAGGAGAAGCTGTGGAAGGAAATACACATGTGCAAGTGGGAGAGCACATGGGGAGAAAAGCACTTCCTACACTTGGAAGTGTTGACAGGGGCCACACCGATGCACTCTGAATCTAGACAGCAGGCTGTGTGTTTCTTCTAAGGCAGCTGCCACCAACAGGAACACGGGCTGTGCTATTCTAGGAAGCCACCATAACCAATTGTACCTCTTGCTCATTTTACCTTGTGATGCATTCTTTCAAGTCAATCCATGTTGTCCAGCTCCAAATGCATGTCCTCACATCCCCACCCTGAGATGGAAGTCAGCTTCCCTTCTCTACCCTTGCTGAAGGCATGTCCTAGAGGACTTATTTTAGACTGTGCCTTTGGAATCCCCCAGGGCTTCTGAGCTGCAGAGTGCTAGGAGAGACATGATGAAGTTAGGCATGATACGTTTGAAATTCACGGTTCTAAAAAGTGTAAATCATAGATTCAAACTCCTAATTTGACTGCATTCTTTTGTTAAATTGGGGTTTTATTTTTCTAAGTTGTTTTCTTACCACTGGGTCAACATAAGAACATGGTCATTTTAATAATCAGATAGGTCATGTAGCGAGAAAAATAAGAATTTTAAGGGGAGAAGAAAACTTTCAACAATAACAACAAAAATGACTGAAATAAGATGGACATGGAGAGGCATATATACAACATTTGCCTTTTAATTAAATAACCAAAAAAGTACTTCAGAGAACTGTTGATATTTAAGAGTTTTTTCATTAATCTATTTATTTATTCATTAACAGCCATTTATTGAATACCACTGTGTTCCAAGCACCATGCTCCATCCTGGATCCATGTAGATAGACAGTTTATAGACTGTTTTATTCAGGTAATCAGCCACCCCAGATTTTTAATAGTGCCCCAGCATTCCCCCTTTACCTCTACAACTAAAAATGGTTAGGTCCTCACATGTAAGAATTCAACTGGTCTTATATATTTTTGGATCATGAAATCTTAATTTGTTTTTCATTCTAGCCACTTAGGAGAGGGCTAATTATCTTGCAGGGCCTAACAGATTCCTCCATCCCCACTTTAGATTGTACATTCTTGGGTCCAATCAAATACTTCATTTAAAAAATACAACCTATCCAGTCAATGTAGTAAGAATCAAAGCCATTTTTATGTTTAGATTACTTCCTTAATGTATGTGTATGCATTTTTAGGCACGTACTTTATGACTTCATCTCAAATCACTTTAGTTATAATGTATCAAGTACCTGGAAATATAGCAAAGGATTTTTTTTTTGTATCATTAATCTACAATTATGTGAGCAACATTATGGTTACTAGACTCCACCCATCATCAAGTCCCCACCACATACCTGATTACAGTCACTGTCCAGCAGTGTAGTAAGATGCTGTAGAATCACTACTTGTCTTCTCTGTGTTGTACCACCCTCCCCATGCTACCCCCTACATTCTGTCTGCTAATCATAATGCCCCTTTTTCCCCCTTATCCCTCCCTTCCCACCCACCCTCCCCAGTCCCTTTGCCTTTGGTAACTGTTAGTCCATTGTTGGGTTCGTGAGTCTGCTGCTGATTTGTTCCTTCAGTTTTTTCTTTGTTCTTATACTCCACAGATGAGTGAAATCATTTGATACTTGTCTTTTTCACTGAGCATAATACCCTCTAGCTCCATCCATGTTGTTGCAAATGGTAGGATTTGTTTTCTTCTTATGGCTGAATAATAGTCCATTGTGTATATGTACCACATCTTCTTTATCCATTCATGTACTGATGGACACTTAGGTTGCTTCCATGTCTTGGCTATTGTAAATAGTGCTGTGATAAACAAAGAGGTGCGTATGTCTTTTTCAAACTGGGCTCCTGCATTCTGAGGGTAAATTCCTAGGAGTGGGACTCCTGGGTCAAATAGTATTTCTATTTTTAGTGTTTTGAGGAACCTCCATATTGCTTTCTACAACGGTTGAACTAATTTACATTCCCACCAGCAGTGTAGGAGGGTCCCTCTTTCTCCACATCCTCACCAACATTTGTTGCTTTTTGTCTTTTGGATGGTAGCCATCCTTACTGGTATGAGGTGATATGTCCTTGTGGTTTTAATTTGCATTTCTCTGATGATTAGCAATGTGGATCGTATTTTCATGTGCCTATTGGCCATCTGAATTTCTTCTTTGGAGAAGTGTCTGTTCAGATCCTCTATAGCGAAGGACTTTGAAAGATCTCAAGGACAGGAAACAAAGAGGTTTCCTCAGACGTCAATATCTGAAAATAACTTGGCATCTGATGTTATCTTGTCCCCATGTGCAGATTGTTTTTATAATCCATATCCAAGTGTATTTATTTAAATTTGAACATATAGGAGGCTCTACATATACTAATTTGTATTTTTATAACACATATATAAACCCATGTCAATTTGACATCTGACATTAATTTTGCACCTACTTGAAATGTCTGCCTTTTCATTTGATTGGTATCATAAATCATTGTTCTGAGGCTTTTTAATCTCAAATGAATCATGATAACATTAGGTAGTACGAAATAATGTTGTTAACAATTGCCCTACAATTAAGTTGATATTTTAATATTTGTTCAAAAGTAATGTGGAGTCTTTTAGAACCCACAGTCTGAAATGAAGTTGTTAGACTTTAGAGAATCTGTTTTTAGTGGTAAAATAATTTGACTGTATTTTCGTGGGGGTAACAGTCTCAAAAATTGAATATTTCTCTCTTTCAAAACTTACCACAATGTGGCACAGAGCAAGACTGAATTGAACTGTTTCTTCTGATGTACTTACACAACATAGATTTGAAATGCAAAGAAGCCTTTTTAAAATAGGATGTGTGTATACGAAAAGAACCTAAGTCAAACTGACAATGCAGAAAAGAGCATGACGTGCATAGATAAAGTGATATATGGTGTGAATGATTCTCCTTTTATGAACCAGGGAGGTCTCAGTAACGTATATGGTTTCAGGTATGTGTGTGGGCACGTGGGTGTGTACATCCCACAGACACATATATAATACTGGGTTAATGATGAAGAATTTTGGTAAGAAACATCATTGGTCAAACATTATTCTCCGATTAATGGTTGCCTACCTACCCTGGGTTGCACATAGGTGCCTATTGAAAATAAGAATCTGGGTTGCTGAGTGATGCTTTAGGCCCACAGTGTATTACACCAGTCAGGAGCAGGTGACATAGGACAGGTGATCATGGTGGTAGGAGGAGCTGTGACCACAGGACACAGCATTTTATCAGAAGATGTCATGCCACAGTTGAGGAATCTATATCCATAAGAATAAAGTGAATCGTACTAATAAGCTAAGGAATGGAGTTTGAAAAGATCTCTTAGAAGCAGAATGCTTGCTGTTTAGCTTCAGCACTTTTTGCTTTCTTGGGGGCTAAGGATATTTCAAGTGAATGGAGAGACAAACTTAAGTTCTATGGGAGCAAAGTGTGTCAGGTTTTATAAAGCACAGTAAGTCTAAATGTGGTAAGGCCTGCATCTCTTTGGGGGTCTCCTAGAGTACTGACTTCATTTTCTTCTTAGTCTCAAGGCAGACTCAGTGCCACCACCCTACCTGGTATCAAATCAAAAGACCAACTCAGCTACACAAGAAGCAAATGTAGCTGCAAAGTTGTGCTTTCATGAGGGTTTTGCTATCACTGCTTTTCTGAAAAAGCATGGAATTGTGGATATGAGAGGAAGGCTTCACAAGGACTCTAGGCCAAAACATCATCAGCAAGTAGGGAAGGACATTCAAATGGGAGCTGTAGTGGCCAAGAGATTCCCAACAGTGGTGGCTTTAGATAACTGAGGCACTATCTTACAAGTTTCATAAAATTTTAGCCTAGAAATCACATCTGGGCCTCAAGTGCCATGCAGAACCTTGACCTCCAAAATAAATCCTACAGGTAGTACTCATTTGGGCCACACTCATTAGGCTCTGAGGGGCGAGAGATAGCCCAAGTAGAGATGAGTGGCACAAAATGGGCCCCAATAAATATGAAGCAATTGCTACCCCCCACAGCCTGGATGCTCATCTTGACTCGGTTTCCAGACCCCTCTCTCCCTACCTGCTCTGCTAGCTGTTTGAGGTGATCATAGATATTTCCACTTAAATTCTTTATCTAGTGCTTGAATCACGTCTGAATCACCCCCCTTGCTTTTAGCAGTAGCAATTACACAGCTAAGAGAGGTCAAAATTGGACATCCAAATGGCGGAAATGTCAAATCCTAGTCATTTGAATTGGGAAGCTAGAAATGAAGGAAGAAAGGCTAAATAGGAGGTAGTTACCCTATAGCAAGAAAGAGACTGTGGGCTTGAACCAAGGCAGTTGCCATTAGAGTTGGACAAATGTTACTAGTAATTGGGTAAAAAGGTCCAGGAGGACCTGGTGTTGTCCTTGATTTGTGGCTCAGAGAGAGAGAATGAGAAATGATGAGGCTGGGGTTTCAAGTCTTGGTCCCTTGACAAATGGAGGTACCCTTCCCAAAAGGACATCAGAAGGAAGAGTTGGTTTCAGATATTGAGTTCTGTTTCAGATATTAGGAGTCAGAGGTGCCAATGGAACATGGATTGCATTGATGCTTTGGTGAGAGGTCAAAATTTGAGAACTGTGTGAGCAGTACATGGACTGGATGAGACCACTGAGGGAACAGATGTGGAAAAAGAGACAAGAAGTTGAGGATGAATCCTGTGTGAATATCTAGTCTTAGGGCAGAGGGAAAAAAAAGGCAAAGAGAACCCAGTAAGAGGACACAGGGAGCAGTGGTCAGAAAAGTAAGAAGAGAACCAAGACAGTACAATGTCATGGAAACCAAGGTAAGAGACGGGTTTGCCTGTAATATTAGATTCTTCAAAAGATCAAGCAGGGTGTGAGGTGAGATAAAGGCATCGGATTTGATGGTTAGAACTTCATTCTCTCCCTTTACTTTAATACAAGTGAATCAAAACTACCACCACCAAGCCCTTAAGTGGTATGTCAACCGTAGTGATCAGTGACTGAAAGACTTTGAAGAAGTGATACAATTTTACATTTTTCATTCAACAAACTTTTACTGAACTTTACTACATGGCAGGCATTATTACAAGATGTGATCTCTCTGGCACCAATATCTGTTATAATGTCTTTTTTATTAAGGTATCATTGATATACAACTCTTATGAAGGTTTCACATGAAAACCATTGTGGTTACTGCATTCACCCATATTATCAAGTCCCCCTTTACCCCACCAAAGTCACTGTCCATCAGTGAAGTAAGATGCCACAGATTCACCATTTGCCTTCTCTGTGCTACACTATTTTCCCCGTGACCCCTCACACCATGTGTATTAAACATAATACCCCTCAATCCCCATCTCCCTCCCTCCCAACCCACTCTCCCACACCCCTGCCCTTTGGTAAACCCTAGGCCCTTCTTGGAGTCTGTGTCTCTACTCCTGTTTTGTTCCTTCAGTTTTGCTTCATTGTTATATTCCACAGATGAGGGAAATCATTTGGTACTTGTCTTTCTCCACCTGGCTTATTTCACTGAGCATAATACCCTCTAGCTCCATCCATGTTGTTGCAAATGGTAGGATTTGTTTTCTTCTTATGGCTGAATAATATTCCATTGTGTATATGTACCACATCTTCTTTATCCATTCATCTACTGATGAACACGTAGGTTGTTTCCATATCTTGACTATTGTAAATAGTGCTGTGATAAACATAGGGGTGCATATGTCTTTTTGAAACTGGGCTGCTGCATTCTTAGGGTAAATTCCTAGGAGTGGAATTCCTGGGTCAAATGGTATTTCTATTTTTAGTTTTTTGAGGAACCTCTGTACTGCTTTCCACAATGGTTGAACTAATTTACATTCCCACCAGCAGTGTAGGAGGGTTCCCTTTTCTACACATCCTCGCGAACACTTGTTGTTGTTTGTCTTTTGGATGGGGACCATCCTAACTGGTGTGAGGTGATATGTCCTTGTGGTTTTAATTTGCATTTCCCTGATAATTAGCAATGTGGAGCATCTTTTCATATGCCTATTGGCCATCTGAATTTCTTCTTTGGAGAAGTGTCAGTTCATATCCTCTGCCCATTTCTTAATGGGATTATTTGCTTTTTGTTTGTTGAGATGTATGAGTTCTTTATATATTTTGGATGCCAACCCCTTGTTGGATATGTCATTTACAAATATATTCTCCCATACTGTAAGGTGCCTTTTTGTTCTACTGATGGTGTCCTTTGCTGTACAGAAGACTTTTAGCTTGATGTCATCCTGTTTGTTCATTTTTGCTTTTGTTTCCCTTGCCTGAGGAGATACATTCCTGAAAAAGTTGCTCATGTTAATATTCAAGAGACTTTTGCCTATGTTTTCTTCTACGAGTTTTATGTTTTCATTACTTACATTCAGGTCTTTGATCCATTTCGAGTTTACTTTTGCGTATGGAGTTAGACAATAATCCAGTTTCATTCGCTTACATGTAGCTGTTCAGTTTTCTCGACACCAGTTGTTGAAGAGGCTGTGTCATTTCCCCATTGTATATCCATGGTTCCCTTATTGTATATTAATTGACCACATATGCTTGGGATTATATATCTGGCCTCTCTATTCAATAGTTCCATTGATCTATGGGTCTGTGGTTGTGTTCTTGTGCCACTACCAAATTGTCTTGTTTACTGTGGCTTTTTAGTAGAGCTTGAAGTCAGGGAACATAATCCCCCCAGCTTTCTTCTTCCTTCTCAGGACTGGTTTGGCTATTCGGAGTCTTTTGTGGTTCCATATGAATTTTAGAACTATTTGCTCTAGCTCATTGAAGAATGCCCTGGCTATTTTGATAGGGATTGTATTGAATCTGTAGATTACTTTAGGCAGGACGGCCATTTTGGCAATATTAATTATTAATTATTAATTCTTCCTATCCATGAGCATGGGACGTATTTCTATTTATTGGTATCTTCTTTAATTTCTCTCACGAGTGTCTTGTAATTTTCAGGGTATAGCTCTTTCACTTCCTTGGATTGGTTTATTCCTAGGTGTTTCATTCTTTTTGATGCAATTGTGAAAGGAATTGTTTTCCTGATTTCCCTTTCTGCTAGTTCATCATTAGTATATAAGAAGGAACAGAATTCTGTGTATTGATTTTGTATCCTGCAACTTTGCTGAATTCAGTTATTAGTTCTAGTACTTTTGGGGTGGATTCTTTAGGATTTTTTATATACAATATCATGTCATCTGCAACAGTAAAAGTTTAAATTCTTCCTTACCAATCTGGATGCACTTTATATCTTTGTGTTGTCTGATTGCTGTGGCTAAGACCTCCAGAACTATGTTGAGTAAAAGTGGGGAGAGTGGGCATCCATGTCTTGTTCCCGATCTTAAAGGAAAAGCTTTCAGCTTCTCGCTGTTAAGTATGATGTTGGCTGTGGGTTTGTCATATATGGCCTTTATTATGTTGAGGGACTTGCCCTCTATACCCATTTTGTTGAGAGTTTTTATCATGAATGAATGTTGAATTTTGTCAAATGCTTTTTCAGCATCTATGAAGATGATCATATGGTTTTTGTCCTTCTTTTTGTTGATGTGGTGGATGATGTTGTTGGATTTTCAAATATTGTACCATCCTTGCATCCCTGGAATAAATCGTACTTGATCATAATGGATACTCTTTTTGATGTATTTTTGAATTTGGTGTGCTAATATTTTGTTGAGTATTTTTGCATCTGTGTTCATCAGGGATATTGGTCTGTAATTTTCTTTTTGTGTGGTGTCTTTGTCTGGTTTTGCTATTACAGTAATGCTGGCCTCATAGAATAAGTTTGGAGGTATTCCCTCCTGTTCTACTTTTTGGAAAACTTTAGGCAGAATGGGTATTAGGTCTTCACTAAATGTTTGATAAAATTCAGTGGTGAAGCTATATGGTCCATGGGTTTTGTTCTTAGGTAGTTTTTTGATTACCAATTCAATTTCCTTGCTGTTAATTGGTGTGTTCAGATTTTCTGTTTCTTCCTGGGTCACCCTTGGTAGGTTGTATTTTTCTAGAAACTTGTCCATTTGTTCTAGGTTATCCAGTTTGTTGGCATATTATTTTTCAAAGTATTCTCTCATAATTCTTTGTATTTCTGTGGTGTCTGTAGTGATTTTTCCTTTCTCATTTCTGATTCTGTTTATGTGTGTAGACTCTCTTCTTTTTTTGATAAGTCTGGCTAGGGGTTTATCCATTTTGTTTATTTTCTTGAAGAACCAGTTCCTGCTTTCATTGATTCTTTCTATTGTTTTATTCTTCCCAATTTTATTTATTTCTGCTCTAATCTTTGTTATGTCCCTCATTCTACTGACTTTCAGCCTCATTTGTTCTTCCTGTTCTAGTTTTGTTAATTGTGAGTTCACACTGCTCATATGGGATTGTCCTTCTTTCCTGAGGTAGGCCTGTATTGCAATATTTTTCCCTCTTAGCACGGCCTTTGCTGCATCACACAAATTTTGCGGTGTTGAGTTATTGTTCTCATTTGTCTCCATATTTTGCTTGATCTCTCTTTTTATTTGGCCATTGATCAATTGATTATTGAGGAGCATGTTGTTCAGCCTCCATGTGTTTGTGGGCTTTTATATTTTCTTTTCTTTTCTTTTTCTTTTTCTTTTTTTTCATTAAGGTATGATTGATATACACTCTTATGAAGGTTTCACATGAAAAAACAATGTGGTTACTACATTTACCCATATTATCAAGTCCCCACCCATACCCCAATGCAGTCACTGTCCATCAGTGGAGCAAGATGCCACAGATCTACTATGTGCTTTCTCTGTGATACACTGTTCTCCCCGTGATCCCCCACACCATGTATACTAAACATAATACCCCTCAGTCCTCTTCTCCCTGCCCACCTGCCATCCCACATCCCTCCCCCTTGGTAACCACTAGTTCATTCTTGGAGTCTCTGAGTCTGCTGCTATTTTGTTCCTTCAGTTTTGCTTCACTGTCATACTCCACAAATGAGGGAAATCATTTGGCATTTGTCTTTTTCTGCCTGGCTTATTTCACTGAGCATAAGTCCTCCAGCTCCATCCATGTTGTTGCAAATGGTAGGATTTGTTTCTTTTTTATGGCTGAATAGTATTCCATTGTATATATGTACCGCATCTTCTTTATCCATTCATCTACAGGTGGACATTTAGGTTGCTTCCATATCTTGGCTTTTGTAAAAAGTGCTGTGATGAACATAGGGGTGCATATGTCTTTTTGAATCTGATAAGTTATATTATTTGGGTATATTCCAAGAAGTGGGATTCCGGGATCAAATGTTATTTCTATTTTTAGTTTTTTGAGGAACCTCCATATTGCTTTCCACAATGGTTGAACTAGCTTACATTCTCACCAGCAGTGTAGGAGGGTTCTCCCTTCTCCACATCCTCACCAACATTTTTTGTTCTTAGTCTTTTCGATACTGGCCATCCTTACTGGTGTGAGGTGGTATCTCATTGTGGTTTTATTTGCATTTCCCTGATGATTAGTGATGTGGAGCATCTTTTCATGTGTCTGTTGGCCATCTGA
Source organism: Manis javanica (assembly GCF_040802235.1). Taxonomy (NCBI): domain Eukaryota; kingdom Metazoa; phylum Chordata; class Mammalia; order Pholidota; family Manidae; genus Manis; species Manis javanica. The sequence continues at coordinate 128,043,686 of NC_133174.1, read as the reverse complement.
ATTTCTTCTTTGGAGAACCATCTCTTCATATCCTCTGCCCATTTGTTAATCGTGGGCTTTTTTGTTTTCTTTGCGTAATTTATTTCTAGCTTCATACCTTTGTTGTCTGAGAAGATAGTTGGTACAATTTCAGTCCTTTTCAATTTACTGAGGCTCTTTTTGTGGCCTGGTATGTGATCTATTCTTGCAAATGTTCCATGTGCACTTGAGAAGATTGTGTATCCTGCTGCTTTTGGGTGGAGTGTTCTGTAGATGTCTGTTAGGTCCATCTCTTCTAATATGTTGTTCAGTGCCTCTGTGTCCTTACTTATTTGCTGTCTGTTTGATCTATCCTTTGGAGTGAGTGGTGTGTTGAAGTTTCCTAAAATGAATGCATTGCATTCTGTTTCCCCCTTTAATTCTGTTCATGTTTGTTTCTCATACGTAAGTGCTCCTGTGTTGGGTGCATACATATTTACAATGGTTATATTCTCTTATTGGAATGACCCCTTTATCGTTATGTAATGTCCTTTGTCTCTTGTCACTTTCTTTGTTTTGAAGTCTGTTTTACCTTATACAAGTACTACACCTCCTGCTTTTTTCTCCCTATTAGTTGCATGAAATATCTTTTTCCATCCCTTAAGTTTTAGTGTGTGTGTGTCTTTGGATTTAAAGTGAGTCTCTTGTAGGCAGCATATAGATGGGTCTTGTTTTTTATCCATTCAGTGACTCCATGTCTTTTGATTGGTGCATTCAGAACACTTACATTTAGGATGATTATCAATAGGTATGTACTTATTGCCATTGCAGGCTTTAGATTCATGGTTACCAAAGGTTCAAGGGTAACTTTCTTACTATCTAACAATCTCACTTGCTTAGTGTGCTATTACAAACACAATGTAAAGCTTCTTTTTTTTCCTTCCTTTTCCTTCCTTCTCCATTCTTTATATATTAGGTATCATATTCTGTACTCTTTGTCTATCCCTTGACTGACTTTAGTGGTAGTTGATTTGATTTTCCATCTGCTTAGTAATTAATTCTTCTACTTTCTTTACTGTGGTTTTATTTTCTCTGGTGACAGCTATTCAGCCTTAGCCACACTTCCATCTATAGCAGTGCCTCCAAAATACGCTGCAGAGATGGTTTGTGGGAGGTAAATTCTCTTACCTTTTGCTTATCTGGAAATTGTTTAATACCTCCTTCAAATTTAAATAACTTTGCTCGATAGATTATTCTTGGTTCGAGGCCCTTCTGCTTCATTGTATTAAATATATCATGCCACTCCCTTCTGGCCTGTAAGGTATCTGTTGAGAAGTCTGATGATAGCCTGATGGGTTTTCCTTTGTATGTGATGTTTTTTCTCTCTCTGGCTGCTTTTAGTACTCTGTCCTTATCGTTGATCTTTGCCATTTTAATTATTATATGTCTTGCTGTTGTCATCTTTGGGTCCCTTGTGTTGGGAGATATGTGCACCTCTATGGCCTGAGAGACTATCTCCTTCCCCAGATTGGGGGAGTTTTCAGCAATTACCTCCTCAAAGACACTTTCCATCCCTTTTTCTCTCTCTTCTTTTTCTGGTACCCGAATAATGAGAATATTGTTCTGTTTGGATTGGTCACACATTTCTCTCAATATTCTTTCATTCCTGGAGGTCCTTTTTTCTCTCTGTGCCTCACCTTCTTTGTATTCCTGTTCTCTAATTTCTGTCATTTACTGTCTCTTCTACTTCATCTAATCTGCTTTTAAATCCCTCCATTTTATGTTTCACTTCAGATACTGTATTATTCAATGTTTGTATCTTATTCCTGAATTCCTCCCTGAGCTCTTGAATATTTTTTTGTAGCTCTGTGCGCATGTTTATGATTTTTATTTTGAAATCTCTTTCAGGAAGATTCATGAGGTTGGTTTCACTTGGCCCTCTTTCTGGTGTTTGTGGGATTTTGGTTTGAACCAGGTTCTTTTGATGTTTCATATTTGTAGGTGGTGCCCTCTAGTGCCCAGAACCTCTACTTTCTTGAGGTGCTCAGCCCCTGAAGCTATGGCAGTGCATGCAGGTGAGTGGTGCTGTTGCCTGTCAGGAGGAAAGAGCTCTTTCCTGTTTCCCAGCTGCAGTGCCTGTCTCCATTGTGAGGGTCAGTGGGCCTAATGCAGAGCAAGAAGCCTCTGTGCTTTGCGCTTGTAACTGCTCTATGCAGCGCCACCCTCTGACTGGCCTGGTGCAATGGCAGGGGCAACCAGTCTGCAAGCTGGTTCTGGTCAGGAGGAAGGCACAGCAGTCTGCGTACTGAACAGGTGGAGGAAGGCAGTATGGTGGAGGCCTTCATAGCTGCGTTGCCAGCCAGGGGAATGGAGCACCTGAAGCACCTGAAAGTTCTCTACCTGCTGGGCAGAGTGCACCTGGACAATTTTGTCCAACTGTCCTTTCCCCTGAGAGCAAACTCTGTGCAATCCTTGCCCCTTCAGCAGCCCTGTAGCTGTGAGGAAGTCTCTCAGACTGCCCACCTTTATTTTGTTCCAGAGCAGCCGGATGTGGATCCCTGTTTTCCACAAGTGGCTGGAATCTCAGTCTCTCCATGTATTCCACCTGTCTTAGCTTTCCAACCCCACTAATCTCCAGAGCACCATGTGATGTAGGTTTGTGCTCCCAGAGCAGATCTCCAGGGCTGGGTGTTCAGTAGTCCTTGGTCACATCCTCTCTGCTCTGTTTCTCTTCCTCCTTCTGGTGAGCTGGGATGGGGGAAGGGCTTGGGTCCCACCAGATCACGGCTTTGGTACTTTACCCTTTTCCTTCGGGTCTGCTATTTCCCCAGGCATGGAGAGTCTGCTGCAGCCTTCTTTCATGTTGCTCTTTCAAAATTTGATGTATTTGCTTTTTTTTTCATATTATCTGTGGTTTGGGAGGAGGTTTCTGTCTCACCTCTCATCCCACCATCTTTAATCCCCCCTATCAGTTATAATGTTAGCAGTGTTCTTCCCCTGCCTTATGGCTAGAACTTGATGTAATTATTCATAGCTGTTCATATCATCCTCAAAAATGTCCTGATTTGGACAATTAATTATGTTTATTACTTATGGGCCATCTCTCCAGACTCATCTAGCCTTGTCCAGTCCTATAATTGCTTTTGCCTGTGGAAGAACTTTCTGAACTTGACTAGAACAGAGCCCCTATATATGCCATCTTGTCTATGAAAGCAATCAATCCCAGCATTGTGATCTGTACACCATGGGTTGTGCACTCCCAAACATGCATCTTACAACATGTGTAACGTGTCTTACAACATAGGCTGTGTATGTTCCTAAGGCTCACCTGCCTCAGACCTGCTATTCCTTTGTTGTCTGCCAAGAATCCATGATAATGATTCAATTTGGATTGATCTTGCTGATTCACAGTAGGTCTGTCACAGAAATAACTCATGGTACAACCTAGCCTAGATTCGTTGTGTTTATTTTAGGATTCAAGGCATCTTTGCCAGATTGTATACTGCAGAGAATAAGTGAAGGAAGCAGAACAAACTTGGCTAAACCAAAATTTGTCCAGCATAGACATAAGGATCAGGGGAATTTTAGCTGGTCGATGAAGAGTTAAGTGTGTCAGCTAGAGGCACTTGGAAATCCAGGCTGTGCTTATTTCTCAGGTTTATAAATAACTTAAACCTATGTAGGAGTTAATTAATTTGGCTCTGTTCCACCTACAGTTTAGCTTCTTAAGAGAATAACTTGACCCTTCTTATACTCTGTGTTTGTAGCTGTAAAGAGAACTCCCAACAGAATGTATAAAACATTGCTTGGATTGTCTGAGTTTGATTTCTTGTGTACTTCTATGGAGAAGCTCAAAGATGTCAGACACAGCACAGAATGTCAAAATGAAGGACAAATATATGCATTGCATTATTCCTGGCTGGAGTTATTTACGATTCTGTTTTTTCTCTCTTTTAAATGCCTGACATTCTAAAGCAGGAATTAACCTGTGACTTGGCAACAGTAATAGACACCATTAAAGGTACACTGAATTTTGCTCACCCCATCCTGACCTCTGCTTTTCCTGGAGAATATTTTAAAACAAAATTATTGCCTTTGGGACAATAGGTCAGTTTCTTCACCTCTGAGGTTCCCCATGGCTAAATAAGAAGTTACAGGAGTTTTCTCAGATGTCATAATCACAGAACTCAGGAACGCCAAACAGCAGGAATAAAAATGACCACTTGTCATGCAGACAGATCTTCCTTGTGACACCTCTCTAAGGATCAGACAGATTAGACTGTGGGTCAGGTCTGTGGACTGAGCGTTAACAGATGAAAATGAATTGAGTCGTTTGATGTCACAGTGCAAATGAAATGTAACTTCATAGAAAGTACTTATTCCAAGTGCCACATCCCCATCGTCATCCAGTCTTCCCAACCACTCAGGTGGATGCCATCACTGAATATCGTGACAGAATCTAGCCCATTATCTGTGATGACAACTCATATTGTTTTGAGTTTATTCTAAAAAATTCAAACTCTACAAATCATTCATTTCATAGGTATGACTGAATTTTATCCTAAGGTACCAGAGAGCCATCCCTTCCTCTCTTCAGAGCTATGAAATAGATTGAATTTCACCATGTCTCCACTTTGACAATTGGGTCAAGAAGGGAGAAGAGGCTGTTGCTCTAAGCCATGTTCCACTTAGGTTACTGCATTGACCATGAGACTAGAGCCCGGCCTCTGCTCCTGAACCAGCTCAAGGTAAGGATGGCAATAACAGAGCTGCAGTCTGAGGTCTCATGACTGAAGAGCACAACAGCCAACATTTAGTGGGCACTTAGTTTGTGTCAGTGATATTACATGTAAACTTGTGAGATTAAACCTGACAGTATCTCAGTGAGATAGTTCTTGTCATGGTCTCAGATTTGCAGATAAGGAAACTGAGAAACTTTCTAGTCCTGTCAGCTCAGTGACTCTGTAACCTTGGATGAGACCAGAATTCAAACCTAAGGTTTTTAGACCTAAAAGTCCATTCTCATTTCTCCACATCATGCAGCTTCAGAGGAAGCCTAGAAGTAGGGCAGGTTGTCCTAACTGAAGCCTAGCTGAAGCCCTCACATTTATCAGTTAATACATCTTGTATGGTATTGATTCCTAGGTGGGTATAATCTTTACTTGCATGCTATCAAGATTTTCCTGTCACACATATCAGCCAAGGGGTTTCCAATCACAGGGCTTTGCTAGGTCTTGAATGCTACCCTCTTCCTCCCTGTGTTTTACATCCAAGAAATCTGGCCTGCACCCTGCATTCTAAGTGTCCTGGATTCCCTAGTCTGGGATTTGTCAAAAACTACTCAGCCCTAGAGGTAGACAGAGCTCCCCTGTTGTATTTCTGCAGATGGAGGCCCCTCAAAACATACTCACAGTGTGTAGTAACTTCCTGGGGCAGCCATAACAAATTACCACAAACTTGGTGGCTTCAAACAACAGGATTTTAGTCTCTTGCATTTCTGGAGGTCAAGAATACACAACCAAGTTGATGGCAGCGCTGCACTCCCTCCAGAGACTGTAAGGAAAATCTGTTCCTTGCTTGTCCTATGGCTCTTGGTGGCTGCAGACATTCTTTGGGGTTCCTCAACTTATAATTGCCTCACCTCTGTCTTCACAGCACCTCCTCCTCTCTGTCTTCTCCTCTTCTGGCTGTCTCAAATCTCCCTCTGCCTTTCTTTTGTCATGGGATATAGGGCCCACCCTGACAATTCAGGATCATCTCATCTCATCTCAAGATCCTTAATTAAATTACACCTGCAAGGAGGTGTTTTCCAAATATGGTCACATTTACAGGTCCAGGGATTAGGACATGAACATATATTTTGAGGGATCACAGGGGGCTTAGCATCTGCCAGAGGATCCCTGAGCCACAGGAAGTCAGGCTCTCCAGGGCCAAATTGAGTCACTCAGAATATGAGGATAGGATTGTATCTCCCCACCTTTCTAAATATTTTCCCCCACCCATCATGCCTACCAATCACCAGGATTTCCTGACAGCCCTTAGGATCAGTCTCAGGTCAACCAAGGCACATTCATTCATGGAAACAAGCTAGTTAAGATGAGAGAGCATGAATTTACGAATCTGACAGGAATCTGGGTTACCATTTACTCTAACACTTCCTGGTGATGTGACCTTGGACAAGTTACTTTAATGTCTGGGACTCATCTGCAAAACAAATGAGATGAAATCCATTTTGGTCAGAGGCTCTTATAAGAGAAAAAATACCTTGGCTTGGAGATGGAGAGACATGGGTTTGTTTCCTGTCTCTGCCACCCACTAACCATGTATTTTGGAGCAAGACACACAAACTCTCTAAACCTCAGTTTCCTTATCCACAGAATGGGGATAATACCTTAACCTAAAGAGACGTTACAATTTAATAATAAAATATATAGAAAATATAGTTGGTGTCAGTACATTTATTAAGTTTGTTGTCATTGTTATTAGCTACAACTTACACTGTGCCAGCCCTTCTGCAACATGGTGGAGCAATGCCGAGATGCATCTTGGTCCTCCTGTAGGGAAGGTTGACTCAGAAAGGGAAAGATGGTATTTTTGTGAGAGACTAGCAATACCACTTAGACCCCTGAAAATTAATTCCTTGGGATACAGTGCTGTCATCTGCACTCTTGGGTGAAATTACATAAATGTGAAGAGTTTAGAAAGAAATGAAGAAGCTGGAGGTGAATTAAGTTTTAACAAGCAAACATTTTAACTTTGAACATTTTAGTATCAAGACAACAGATCAAAGCTAATGTCTTTCCTGTCAAAATTCATAGATTTTAAATATATCCTGGGGACAAGCTGAGAAATGTAGATGACTAACAAATGAACCCTTTTTAATTGCATTTCACTTTTCTAGATGAATGCTCATGGAGTTTTGCTTCTTGTTTTACTGGCAAATTCCAATTAGGGTCATTAGAGTGACAAAACCAGCTTGACTGTTCATAAATATCTGGCTTTGTATAAAAATTAAAATGTTGCTGCAGATAGCAAGATATTACAGTTCAGACCACCAAAGGAGTCTCGCAGGGCAACAGTCTGACTCCATATTAGCCTTGTTACTCCCTCCTTTGATTGTAGGTAAATACAAAACAGCTGCTAAGTCTTCCAACCTCAGTTCAAATGCAGTAGCACAAACAATGGTAGAGGAAAGTGGCTGCCCTCACAAAAGCAGCCAGTTAAGTCTGGCATACAATTTGCCATCATACTCAGCCTTGGGTCAGGAAAGTACAACTTTGGTTTCCTGAATGTGCAAGTCTAGGTGATAGGGATCCACTAGTGCTCATTTATTCAATAGACTAAGTACTTTGAAGATGCACTAGCCTTATGCCGAGTGCTGGCAATACAGAGATAAAGAAGACTGGGCCTTAACAGGTCAACTCTAAAAGTTGTGATTCAATGTTATGCGTCTTAGGACAGGTGTTGGAAAGTGCAAGGGGTAAGCCCACCTATGCCTTGCAGAGCCATGGGAGCTTCCCAGAGAGGGGCTGCTTCAGCTGCATTTGTGAGGAAGATGGAAACTAGCATGGGTATTAGAGACAGAAATATTATGAACAGCAGAGGCCAAAGGCACAGAGATAGGAAAACACACAGAAAGCATAAAGGTAGGTGAAGGTAAAGGGAGGAAGGGTTGGCTCTTTGGGTCTGGACCAATCTGGGGGATGTTGCTGAGGTAGATTCCCCAGCACTGGGGGATGGATAGGACATAGGGCAGGAAGGCTGTGAGGCCTTAGGCTTGAGCACGGGGCGCGCAGTTCAGGTTTGGCCCAGTGCACTTTCTCTGTGCTGCTCAATCTGGGCCTCCAGAGCCACAGCTTCCTAGGAGCTCCCACAGCCCCATCTGGCTGATTAAGAGCTAATTCAAATATTAATTAATCATTCCTCATTTAATTTTTTCAGAAACATTTTCATGGTTTAGATCACAAGGAAAAATCTTTGAAAAGCCAAGCAAGACCCATCACTTTAAAGAAATTAGTCTAAAACTGTTGTAAACTGTAAGCTAATAAGTGGGCAGATGTTGGCAGTTAGTTCAGGAGCTCAAGATTTCTGTCTCACGAAAGAAAGAGTGAATCATTGCTTAACCATAAAGGTTTTCCAAGAAAAAAGGGGAAATGCCCAATTTGTTTTTCAAAACTACCTATTACATTTTCTCTTTGACCTGGTGTAGTAGAATTAGCAGTGTGTTGTGACTTGAAAACTAGCAGTTGAATATGGAATCTTACTGTTAACAGGTACCATTCCAACAAGACTAAGGCTCAGAGAGGTTAGATGGCTTGCCCAGGGCCACACAGTTAGTTAGTGGCAGATCTAGCTGGAGCATAAGACAGAAGGCCAAGGTTTTCCTCGCCTCTCCTTTAATCACTGCGGCTCTCTGGTCTTCTTGGTGAATGATAGTCGTATTTGGCTAGGTGGTGAGAAAGGCAGTAAGAGGTGAAATAAAGAGATGCGAGTGTGGGTTCTAATGAACTGTTGGAGGCTGGCAGTTCCCTGGAATGCAGTCGCTCAGGGAGAGCCCAGATTGGCAGACAGACTGACCTGTGCTTGGGAAGGAACTGCCAAGGGCTTTTAATTTCCTGCAAATAAAACAGCGTCCTTAAGTGCAGACACACAGTGGCCATTTATATGTTAGTTCCTTGCCCTCTCTTTTTCCTGGGAAGTGGAGACTGAAATCCCTCCCTGAATTATCCCATAGGACTTTTTGGAAAACAGATAGGAAACAGAGTCTGGATTTTATTCTAATTCTGTTGAGCAGTCCTTGGAAGATTTCGAGTAAGGAAATGAATTTGATTTATTTTTGAAAAAGATTACTCTGGTGCTGATTGGAAAATGGATGGTAGGGAGTTACAGAAACTGAGAAAAAACATCAGAAGCAATTGCTTTAGGCCAACTAGGTATGATGAATCAGATCAGGATGGTAATATTAGTGATGGATATAACTAGACAGAATCAGGATACATTTTTGGAGGTAGATTAAGAAGGATTTGTGGAAAAATTGAACATGAAGTGAGAAAAAGAATGTAATCCATCCTAGATTTTTTACGTGAGCAACTGGGAATATCTGGAGAAGATTTTTGCAGGAAGAATCATGAGCTTGGATCTGACCGTGTTAATTTTGAGGTGCCTATTGGATACCCAAGTGGAAACGGCAAGTAGTCAGTTGGACCTGAGTGGAAATGTAAGCTCGGGAGTCATCAGCACATGGATAGTATTTAAAGCTATAGGACCGAATGAGGTCACTTGGGGTGAGAAGGAAAAGAGGTTGCAAGGCAGATGGAGGAGAGGCCAGTGAGGTAGAAATAGAACCAGGAGAGTGCAGTGTCCTGGAAGCCCCAGGAAGAACAGGTTCTCCACCAGATGGAAGAGTCAGCTGGGTCAAGTCCTGTTAGGAGTCAAGTAAATGACGAGCAAAGAATAGCCCCCTCACTCTGATTACATCAGTGCCAACTTGTGGAAGAGCCATGTCTACAGTGTGGTGGAGACTTAAAGTGGAGGAAAAATAAACGAGGGGTGAAGGGTGAAAATGGTGACTACAAACTACTCATAAAAGAGATTTGGTGAAGGGGAACAGAGGAATGAGGTGGTGGCTCGAATGGAGATGGGGGTAGAAGGGATTTTTTGTAAACATAGGTGATGCCTGTTTGATGAGGATGGTCAGGTAGAGAGGGAGAAATGTAAGATGCAAGAGAGGGAATATTCCAAGGAGGGGACGTCTGAAAAGGCTAGAAGAGATGGGATGGATAACAGAGCACAAGTGGAGAAGCTGGCCACCGAGACGCAGGGCCGCTGCACCGTAGTGATCCTGCTTTGTCACAGGGTCACGGGCATCAGCTGGGACTGAAAGGCTGGATGTCGGATGTGTCTGGGTTTGAAGAGGGAGAAAAAGGTGTCAGCTAGTTGCTGTGGAGAGTGGGAATGCGAACAGTGAAGCAAGTGTGCCAGGATGTCCAGGCAGCACAGGGGACTCATTTCAAATTGATGACCATGATTTTAAAATGAAGTCCGTCAACACAGTTGTGTGAGTGTTCAGGCAATAGTCAGGTGGTAAAATACAGGGAAGAAATACAGAGGAGAGTTGATAAAAGTTGGGGCTTCACAAGGCAGATGTGATACAGGGAGAGAGAAATTAGGGAATTAAGCTTGTTTGCAAGAAGGTGAATGTAATAAGGGGGTGTTCACAGGAAGGTCTGGATAAAGGGAAGTGAAGACATGATGAGGTAGATAATGATGAAATGTGAGAAGGTGGTGAGGTCAGTACTGTGCAGGGCTTAATGAATTTAATTAACTAGAATGAGATGTGATAGGTGAACTCGAAGGAAAAGAAATAAGCAGAGAAAGAGGAGCCCAATGGTGAGATTAAAGACTGACCAGGGAGGTAGGAAGTGGAAAGTGTTTCCAAAAGGAAGATAGGGTCAACAGGTGGAGAGAGCAAGATAGGGGCAGAAAGGCGAACTTGGATAGGATGACAAGAAGTTCACTGTTAACCTTGACAAAGAGCCATTTCAGTGGAATGATGGGATCCATTGTGGTGGATTGAGAATTGATTGGGCCACTAGGAAGTTGAGACAGAGAAACTAGAGGATCTTTTCAAGAAGTTTGGCTGTGAAGAGAAACTAAAATAAATAAATAAATAATAGGTGATAGCTAGAGAGGAATATTATGGAGACTTAAGTGATGACTTTTGAAAAAATGAGCAACCCTGGATTTTATGTTTTTTAGTTGAAATTTATTGAAATAATTGTAGATTCATATGCAGTTGCAAGAAATAATAGAGAATTTTGCACAGCTTCCTCCCATGGTAACAGAGTAGTAACACAATACAGTATTCCAACCAGGACATTGACCCTGATATAAATCACCAACCCTATCCAGATTTCCCCAACATACTCATGTGTGTGTGTATATATATTAAATTCTATACAGTTTTATCACTGGTGTTAAGTTATATGCATCACACTGTCAAGACCCTGCACAATCCCAACACTTCAGGGATCCCTCATGCTGCCCTTTTCTAACCACAGCCCCCTGCCCCCTGCCCCCTTAGTCCCTAACCACTTTGAACCACTAATCTTATGTCTATTTCTATAATTTTGCCATTTCACTAATGTTATATAAATGGAATCCACAGTATGGAACCTTTTGGAATTGTCTTTTCTCATTCACCTTGATTCCCGGGAGAGTCATCCATGTATGGTGCATATCAATAGCTTATTCCTTTTTATTGCTGAGTTCCATGTTATGGATGTGTCACAGTTTACTTAACCATTCATTCACCCATTAAAGGACATCTGAACTGTGACCAGTTTTTAGCTCTTAGGAATAAAACTGCTGTAAACCTTCATGCACAGGTTTTTCTGTGAAGATAGGTTTTCATTCCTCTGGGATAAATGCCCAGGAGTACAATTACTGTGGCATATGGTAGTTAGTTGCATGTTTAATTTTTCACAAAACTACCATACCATTTTCCAAAGTGACTGCACCCTTTTACATCCCTACCAGCAAACATATGAGTGTTCCAGTTTCTTGGCATCACCACCAGAATTTTTTCTGCTATTATTTTTTGTTTTAGCCATTCTGATAGGTGGATAGTGGTATCTTATTGTGGTTTTAATTTGCATTTCCCTGATAATTAAATGATTTTGAGTATCTTCTCATGTGTTGTTTTGCCATCTGCATATCCTCTCTGGTGAAATATCTGTTCATGTCTTTTGTCCGTTTTTAAATTGGATTGTTTGATTTTTACTGTTGACTTTTGATAGTTCTCTATTCTAAACATTCTAGATAGGGTTTTTTTTAAATCAGATACATGGCTTACAAGTATTTCCTCACAGACTGTAGCGTGTCTTTTCATTCTCTTTGGATGGCCTTTTCTCAAGGAAAAGAATTTCCTTTCAGTACTTGAAAAACATTGTGCTACTTTTCCTGTTCTCCCTGGTTTCAGATGAGAAATCTGCTGGCATTGGAACTGCTGTTCCACGATAGGTTATGTGTTGTTTCTCTTTGGCTGTTTCCAACATCTTTTCTTTTTTTGTCAGAAATAAAATTATGATGGCTCTTGATTGCCTTTCTTTGGTTTGTCCTATTTCTAGTTAGCTCAGCTTCTTGTATCTGTACGTCTGTGTCTTTCACCAAACTTGGCTAAAGTTTTTAGCCCTTGTTTCTTTACATATTTTTGTTCAGCTTCACTTCTTTTTCTCCTCCCTGGCACTCCCATAATATGAATGTTGGACCTTTTGTTGTTCCACAGGCCTCTAAGGTTCTGTTCGTATTATTTTCTAGTCCTTGTAATCTCTGTTGTTCATATTGCATGAATTTTATTGATTCATTCTCAAGTTCATGGATTCCTTCCTCTGTCATCTCCACCCTACCACTGATTCCATCCAGTGAGTTTTTTATGTATATTACTGTAGTTTTCATTTCTGTAATTTTCATTTTCATTTGGTTCTTTTTCTATGAGTTCTTTTCTGAGATTTTCTATATTTTTTCAATTGTTTCAAGAAAATCTGTAATTCCTGTTTAACCATTTTCATATCTGCTTTAAAATCCCTATCAGATAATCCCAACATCTAAGTCATCTCCATATTGGCATTAATTGATTATCTTTTTGTTTTTTTTCATTCAAGTTGTTATTTTCCTGGTTCTTGGTAAAATGGTAGACATTTTTATGTCCTGGACATTTTGGCTGATATGTTAGGAGACTCTAAGTCCTATTTAAATCTTCCCTTTTAGTAGACAGTCATTCTGGCTAGGCCTGCAGGTCCTCACCTACTTTGGGGGTTGTGTGTCCAATGGCAGTTTAATTTTTGAAGCCTTTGCAGTGTTCTTTTGGTTGGCTTGGCTTATCTCTCCCCTTTACAGGGTCAAGATGCTTATGGCCTAGGGAACTGTTGGGGTAGAATCCCCCTAGATGGTGTTGCCTGGAAATCTGATGTCTCTCAATGTAGGCAAGAGTGTCAGGTCTGCAGGGACAAAGAAGCTTCCTGGCCCAGGCCTGCTTGGTGTGATAGGAGGCCCCTTGCCAGTGCTGCCTGGCTACCTGGTGTTTCTAAATGGGGAGAGTCTTGGGCCAGCAGGGAAGAAGAGCTTTTCCCTTGCTGGTGCCACCAGGCCCACCCGATTGTTCTCACAAGGATTGCCATTTGCTCTGGGGGAAGAAACAAGACTACTGACATGCCTTCTGTTGATCAGCTAGGGGTCAGGAAATGTTGAGTCTGGATCATAGTCTGGTGGGTAAGGGCGGTCGTAAGACACCTTGCACTCTGCCGTTCCTCCAGGCCCAGGGTCCTAGTCTGGCTAGTCTCCCTCTTGTGACCTTTCAGAGTTTTCCTTACTTGCCACGCGCATCATTCCCAAAATGTATAGTTGTACTTTGCACAGAGGAGCAGAGAGAGATGCGTCCTACATCACCTTTCTGGACCCAAAGTCTGATTATGTTTTAAATACTAATATGGGCAAGCAAGTAGAGAGAGGACAGTCAATAGAGCGAGGTCCCACGAAAGGTAAAGAGAAGAGAATAGAGCACAGAGAAGACATATTAGCGTTAGCAAGAGGTGGGGAGGAGGGAGGGTGCAGATTCAGGTAGGTTTACAGGTTTGGTAGCAGGAATTTGAAGAATTCTTATCAGATGGGCCCGATTATTTTTCTATGAAACAGATAACATAAGAGCCCAGACCCTGGAGTTTGATATTCCTGGCTGTGAACCCCAGTTGTGCTTCTTACCTGCTGTGAGACCTGTGGCAAGTCACTTAATCCCTCTGTGCCTCAGTTTCCCATGAAAGAGGGATAATAATAGGGTATATTCTTCTAGGAATATTATGATGATCAGTTGAAATGAATTAATATTTGTGATGTGCTTAGACTCAGGTGTTACTTGTTTATTTTGTACATAAAAATATCTCAGGGTTCTTGTGAGTATTAAAAAGTTTGCTAAGCGAAGTGCCTGGTATACAGCATTCAATAAGTGTTACTATCACTTTCATACTTATTCTTTCCAGCCTTAGACCATTTCCTTGAAGTAAAAATCATTGGTCAAAATCTGCCAAGCTCAGATCAGTCCTATGGTTTCGGTGGGGAGGGACCTGAAGCCTGTGTGCTCCTCTGCGCTAGGAACCAGCAATAAGAGGTTTCTCTTCACATCAAACGTGCCCTCCTCCCAGAGGAGGCATGTTAAAACATACACCTTCTCCCCGAGTAATATTTGACAGCCCCTGAGAAAACCATCATTTTCAAGTGTCTGAAATAATGTTCATACGAGCAGTTAGCTACATCATTCGTGAAACAAGTCCTGGTTCTCTACTTGTTCTGGACCGTGGAAAAACCCTAGGGTCCTTCACCGTAATGGAAAAGGAATAGAAAGAAGAGTTAGGAGTGCCATCTTGTGGAGTGATCTGTCATTACCACTTAGAAGTCACAAAAAGCCCTCCATGGGACTGAGGATGATTTCTTTGTATGCCCAAGGCCCAGTCTGGAAAAAATGCTTGAGAATTATTTGCTGAATCAATGAATGAATGAGAGAAAGGGATGGAGTTTGTAGTGGAGACTTTCTTTGGAAAGTTAAGCTGGATGTCACCTTGTAAAACTGTCTGATGCACCATCCGCTGTTGGTTTGGAGACCTTTAAAAGTGATGGTGTAGATACCCCAAGGCAGTATTATACACCTGCCACAGAGGAAAATGAGGAATCACTTATTGGCATGAAGAAATCAAGAACTGCCAACTTATCCGTATTCTGGCCTTGTCAGTGGTAGGTGAGTAGATTATCAGATGTTATTATTCTCCCCCTCAAAGTGTCAGTGTGTTACAAGTTAATAAAGCCGTTAAAGAGCATGAAGATATGGTTCACTTCAGAGTGGGTAGATGTTGCCTGTATTCTAGTAGGTTGAAATAAATGAAATTGATCATCAACTATTTTAACCTATAACAACGTCAGTTTCACATGGATTGTGTTCAAATCAGTTCACTTAAAAAAGTTATTCTGGGCATATGATAGGTCTGGATACTGCGCTAGGCCCTGGAGGACACAGAGATGAAACAAACATAGGCCTTGCCTTCAAGAATCTCACTATTTAGTGGGGCAAGTGGACACTTAGATAGTGTGCCTCATTTTCTAGTTCAATGCCAAGAGAGTTACATTAGGCCAAAATCTGTGGAGGTGCTCTGAGAGCTCAGGGAGGCATAACAGCTTGGCGTGCTGGCCGAGAGCATGGACTCTGGCACTAAACTATCTGGGTTTGAATTGTCATTTTGCCACTTACCAGCTGGGTAACTACGGGCAAGGTACTAAATTGCTCTGTGCCTGTCTCCTCGTCCATGAATGGGGATAATATAGTGCTTACTTCACATGACTGAAGTGAAGATTAAAGAGTTAATGTGTACCAAGCACTCAGAAGAGCTATCGACATCTCTGTCATCTCCATTACTGCAGAGGAAGCATTTGAGGTGTGCTTGGTAGAGGGACTTAAATTTCACTATTCATGCTTTCATGTTTTATTTAAGAGGAATTTCTTTATTGAGACCCTACTTTTCCCAGTTCCTGAGTGGAATGGGTAGGAACACCATTACCTACTCCTTTCTGCTAGATCATCATCTCCTTAAATTCTGGGCCCTAGTTAGGAGCTAGAGCAAAGGAATAGGAAAAAGAAAGGACAGAGGACACTAGTGCAGGCGGCCCTGGAGTGGATGGTACATGGGGGCTAGTGTCAAGAGTGTGGAAGAGTGAGCCAAGGCCAAGATTATTTGAAGCTATTCATGTACATGCTTGTGAAAGTAAAACCCATTCTGGGTTGGCTTTAACCAAATCAACTGAAAGAGCAGGAAAGAAGCTAAACAAAATCAAGGCAAGGGTATCCTCTATCTCTCCCGGGCACATGGCCCCTTGAGTGTGCTCTCTAGATACTCGTGGAAATGCTGAATGCTCTGTGTTCCCAGGCTGTAGAATCACCCCTCCATGAAATATATTTTCTATTAAAATGATTAATCCTAAATTAGTTTTTGTGTCATAGCAAAAGTGTTGACAGCTAAAAAGATTATATAAAAGTTAACTGCTATGGAATATGGGCAGTCAAAATCTTACTTTGGTTGTAATGCCTTAGCTACCTAACGATGTAGTGGAGCGTGGCTTTATGAAAAATGGATAATGTTCAGTATTTCAAAGGTCTTAGGCTAGTGGGCAGTTGTTATTGGTGTTTAATATTTCATAAAATGTCCAAGTGGGAACAGTGACATGTTTGCAGGCCCCTACCAAAACTTGGTCACTGAAATATGGGGAATCCATCCACTTCAGCCATTGTTAAGTCCACCTTTGACCCTCTATCCTCTAGGGGCCCAGTGAGATCAGGATCTCTCTGGAAGGCATGTATGTGACCCTACCAGGAGGCGTAGCACTGAGCATCGAACCCAGGCCGCAGGCACACCGCACACTGTGGGGAGCACAGGCCATATGGGCAGACTAACTCATTTCAGGGTTCTATTTGAATCAACTTGCCTTTTGGAATCCCGATCCTTCTTTTAATTTTATGTGGCAGCTATCATTTGCTTGTACAGAGTCTCAGTCACTTACTTCTATCATTTTGAAGTGTGGCCATTTGTTTACTCAATATAGACCAGCCTTCAACTTGAACTTAAAATGACACAGCACTTAGCTCAGTCAGTGGTGTAGAAATAGCCTTCTTTTGATGGCTATGATTTGAGCCCAGTATATATAGGTTCATAACTAGGTCTGCCAGCAAGACTCAATGAATGATACTTTGTCCACATTCCTATTAGGAACTAGCAATGTAAGAGAAATACCAGCTTAACACAGGCTTTATTTGTAGTTAGAGGATTTTAAAAGTTTTCCAAGCTAACGACCTGTTAAGTAGGTCACGGAGGTCAAAGGAAAAGTGGCTCAGGCACAAACGTAGTGGATTGCTTTGTGGTAGAGTTGGAGTTTCTAATTTACCCTCTGCCTCTCCGAACATGCTTTTGAATAGAAAATGAGACACAACCTCTGCCCATCTTTTCCTTCCTTCCAACTCACTAAGAAAACTAGCAAATTTTGCCCTGTGCCAATGGGAAACATGGTTGACGACAGCGTAGAGTGCCTGAGTTACAGTACTGAAACACAGAATAAATAATAATTGAAAATAAACAGCATCAGAATTCTGTCTGGGTAAAACATTTGCTGTTGTTGTGGGGACTATGAGTTGACGGTACAAATACAGACCTGAGGGCAAAATGTGAGGTATTTAAGCCCCGCCCCCATTCCTTCTGCTGCAAACAGTTATTCCCCTGCTGTAGGCCCTCCTGTTATGCCCTCGAAGAAGGCAAACTCACAATAGATTGCTCCAGATTTAGAAATAACACCAGCAATTGAGATGATAATAATATTAGCCGCTTCAGTTTCTGGAACGTGTACTCTGTTTAGGTACTTAAACTGGGTTACCACATTGAGTTCTTGCCAAAGCCTTGAGACAGAGATACTTTTATTCTCCTTTAGAATATTGTAATACTCTAAAAACTTCATTTTAAAGAAAAACTAAGTTTGTATTTTCTCTGAAAGCAAAACCTTAAGCAGAAGGCAAAACCTTAAGCAGAAGGCAAAACCTTAAGCAGAAGGCAAAACCTTAAGCAGTCAACAGCAAAAACAAAGGCATGCTCTACCCTTCCTTCACTGTAAATGTGTCTGTCACCACAGCCTCCACAGAACTGCACAACCCAGCCATGATGTTCCAGATCCTTCGAAACAGTTCACTGCCTTCATTTCTGAGAGAAAAGCTGCTTTCTCTTCTAGAATCATGACAGTATCCCTTCTCCTTGTATACTTCGTCCTGTGTGTCAAGATGAGATGAGAACGCATTCTCATGTGTTTCTGCTAACTTCTGCCCTTTTTCTGGAGGTGCAGTACCAGGAAAATCTGACTTCGTTTTCATATTTTAGCTCTTCAGACACAAAGGCATCGAATGTAGGGCTGCCAGATTTAGCAAATAAAAATAGAAGATGCCTAGTGAAATTTGAATTTCAGATAACAACAAAATTTTTTAGTATAAGTATACCCTAAATATTGTGTGGGACATATTTATACTAAAAAATTCATCACTATCTGAAATTCAGATTTAACTGGGCATCCTATACTTTATCTGGCAATGCTAAATGCTACTTATAACTTCCAAATTACACAAATGAAATACAGCAGTAAGGCCAATTTTAACTTAACATTATAGTTTCATTCTAGCAGAAATCCTACAGAAAGAGCTCCAAGTCCTTAGAGACAAATGAGCAACAGATGTCCGGTCTGGTTAATGGGCCATCAACGAACTTACAAAATAATGTGAGCAGGAAAAACAAAACATGCTAATTATAAGCAGGCTTGCATAGGCATGTCTCTTGCGTTTACTTATTTTAGACTTAAGAGTGTTTCCTGTCTGAAAGGCAGTGGAGGTCAATCAGTATAATGTTGACTCCAAAATCCCTTACCCGGGCTGGAACCCCACTCACCCAGGGTTCCTGGCAAAAGGGTGCCAGGCCAAAGCTGTCAGTTAGAGCTGAAGTCCAACCATATTCTACTTCCCAAGCCTTGCACCTAGAAGAATGAGCACATCTCTCTCTCTCCCACACACATGCATGCGCACACACACGCGCATGCACACACACACGCGCATGCACACACACACACACACACACACACACACACCTTGCACTTACCAATCCTGCACTCCCAGGCTGAGCCCGCTAAGAGAGGTGCCTTTTTTTTTAAATAAATAAATAATTTTCATAAAGGCACTAGGCTGTCAGCCCTGCTTCACAAACATTTAACACTTTTTTGCAAAGTCCTTACTCAGAGCCAAGCACCATGTTTCTGGGAATATGGAGATGGATGGGGCAGGGTGCCTTCCTTCTAGGAATGCAGAGTCTAGCAGAGGAAGCACAGGTGAAAAGACCATTACAAAACGTGCTACAATATGGGGTTTGCACAGGTCACAAGGCGAGCACAGAGGAGGGTAAACTGTGTCACCTTGGTGGCATGAACTAAGAGGCATTCTCAGAGAAGTTGGAGCTCAGGCATAATCCATATGGAAGAATGGGGTTAGTGAGGCCGGAAGTAGTTGAAAGAAAAGACATTCCAGGCAGAGGGCAAATTCACAGAGGTATGAAACTGACTGCCAGGTATAGAAACTTCTAGATACTCATTTCAGCTGTAGTGAGAGTGGGGGATGAGGCTGTGTGCGATATCATGAATGCATTTGAAAAGCACTGGATTCAACAATGCCCTGTGGGGTAGTTTTGTTCCCTGCTGTATTCCCCCTAGTGCCTGGAATAGTGGCTGGCAAAAGAGTAATCGCTCAATACCTATTTTATTAAACAAATGAAGGAGCAAATGATTGAATGAATGGCAGGACTTGTCAGAGCCTTTAATAGGCAAATGTATTTTACAGATCTCAAGAGAGACATAGTGTGTGCAGAATTTCCTCTTTGACCACATAACTTTTTTCACTGAATAATACATTTTCAAAGACTCTTGTTTATTGGAACACATGTGGGGAAATCATGCTTTAAAGGAGACATGCAAATGAATAACTACATGGATGAACATAAAGTGAGAGAAATCCAGAACATGGTTTCAGGGATTGCATTTAGGTAAAATGCTTGGCCTTCTCTGTAGATTCTTGCTGAGACTGGATGATTAATTGCAGGTGGGCAGCATGGGTAGCCAGACAGAAGATGAGCTGGCCCCAGTCCCAGGGAGTTTTGCAGGACCTTTTCAGGGACAATAATTTATACTCAACTTTTTCCTTTCCTTCATCTACAAGTCTAGATTAGACCCCAGCTTAATCAAGAAAATACTGAGCTTCCCTATGGGCCAAATGTTCCCACACCAATACTAATCTCTGAAACAGTGGTCTCAAGATAATAACAGCATTTATCAAGCACTAACTTCACCTCAGGCATTTCCTACATTTTACCTCATTGATTTTCCATGACAGTCACGGGCATGAAAATGCTATAATAATAATTACTTATTGAGTGTTTACTCTGTGCCAGGCAGCAGGCTAACTACATTTTACAGACATTATCTCTTTTAATCCTCATAACAGCCCAATCCATTTATAACAAAATTGAAGCACAGAGAGGTCAAGTAACTTGTGCTAGGTGACACAGCTAGTGTGTGACAGAGCAAGGACTTGAAGCTGGGACTGTTTGACACCAAAAGCCACCTGTTTCACTTCCCTACCACATTACTGGTAGGTCTACCATAAACCCTTTGTAATGTGTAACCAAAGAGAAGTTGAATGCAGCTCCTCTCTAGGTCACACAAATGTATCTTCAAGAAAACAATCCTAACCCCAGAGACTACCGTGAAATAGGATCCATTTATGACTATCTTGCCAAGTAGACATGGATTGAATACGTGTCATTGCTATGTATGTGATAGCTTGTTGACAATGTTAATGGATTAGAACAGTCAGCTGAGTTGTGTTTAACACTGACTCGTAACTGGCAGCTGATGCAGAATGTTGGCCCCCACAGCATAACAAACGCACTTAGACACACCACCTGGGACAGACCCAGACCAAACAGCTGTGCCGTGCGGGACCTCAAACTGCTCACCCTTCCCTACTCTCCCCACAAGAGTTGTATGGTTCCATGAATCTGTTTCATGCATCTTCTCACATATGGATTAAAATAAAAGGAAGTAGGCTGATCATGAGGATTAATGAGATGTCACCTTCTAGGCTATTGGCACAGAGACTGGCCACTTGTGAGGTCTTTTTTGTTTCTTTTTTTACTAGTTATTCTTGCATTTTGAACATAAAAGCATTTACTCCCATCATTACATAGTCCTTGTAGATGAGTTCATATGAATGGCATGTTTTAAAATTTGTAATAAAGTATGACACACATACAGAAGAGTACACATATAATTAATGATTAACATTTACCCACTGAACACACCTAAATAACAAGCACCCCGATGAAGAAGCAGACCATTACCAGTGCCCCGAGAAGGGCCGCTCTGGTCACTAACCCCTGAAAGTAACCTCTGTCCTGACTTTGAACAACATAGAAGTGAAAAGAAGTGCAATACTGGTCTTTCTACCAAATGGCAGACATGAAATTTGGACTGACTCCAGAGCTTATCCACCAGACAGTGCAGTGCATGCCTAACACTACAAAACTCCCCAAATTCCACAGGGAGAAGAATGTTTCTGGAGTTTTTTTTAAGTGTTTGATGTTGTCTGAAGATAAAATGATAGGTGCTTAAATAGCCAGACCTTCAAGAGCAGCCATGGCAGTGGAGAGGGCAGTCCGACATGATGCCAGGCTTCCCAGAGGCTGCCGCTGGCAGGGCTGGTGGCTGTAGCGCGATCTCAAAGATCTCAAAGGGCTAACGGCCAGGTCCTAAGGCTCTGTAGGTCTGCAGTCCCTTCAGAGGCCCCTTTACTGGGCAGGTATTCCCACAGAGGAAACTGCCAACAAGGAAGTTTAGTTGGCCAGCCAGTATTGGCCTTAAATCCATACAGGTTTTATGGGGCCAAGATGACTCTTCACTGAGCTGATATAATTGCCACCAGGCTCTGCATTGTATCTGTAGTCTCTAATATTCCAAACTGTCCTCTGCATTTGTTATCCCTTTCCATGGCTAAGAAAACTGATGCTCAGGAAAGTGAAATGCCCTGGCCTATGTCACACAGCACATGAAGAGTCCTTTTAGTGGGAAAGAGCATGGAACAAAGATCTGAAACAAGTCCAGTAAGGCTTGAGAAGAGAGAGAGGAAGAGTTGCATGAGCCAGATCCTGCAAGGCCTTGACAGTCTTGCAAGGAATGGTGAGGCTGTCTCTGGGGCAATGGAGAAACCTCGACGGCTTGTTAGCAGGCTCAAAGACATGGAGTATGAACTGTTCCAGACCTCATCTGTAAGGGGCAGAGTGGGGATTCAAACCCAAGCGCATCTGACTGTTGAGCCAGCTCTCGTAACTGTGACAACATAGCGCTTGTCCATTTTTATGTGGCCCACATTTTTTCTGAAATCTCCTCCAGGCCATCTCTAATTCAGATGGTATATTTTGATTTGTTTTGAAATACATCTTGGGTCTTTTCTGCTATGCGACACTGGGGCAAGGTGCCTGGCTTCGTACCACTGAGAAGAAGGAGTCTAGCTTTCTCTGTCAAATAACCTGGTGGAGTGTATACTAGAGGACAGGATCACAGAATCCTACCTAGTGAAAGGCAACATGTGTAATTAGTTTCTGTAAGGGGAAGCCATGCTTAATAGATCTGGCATCTCTGAAGGAATGACTCAGCAGGTCAATAAGGGAGAGACTGTGTACATAATAATGACACCAGCATGCAAGGCGTTTTTAGTTTTGCATTGAGAAGACACTTTGACACAGCTAATTCCTTCTCTCACTGGACTGCTGTGAGCACTAAATGGGATGATATATTATTAACCCATTTTACAGATAAGGAAGAAGGCTCAGTAAGGACACAAGATTTCTCCAAGTTACCTATTAAGCAAGTGGTAGAACTGATCTCCAAAGCAAGGCCCCACCAACTCTTGAGTTCTTAACCAGTTGTTTTTTGCCATTCAGAGGTTTAATGCATGTTTATCATGTTGAACAGATCCTTGCCATAATTGTGAAGGAACTAATTGAGAAGAGGGAGTAGCCACCGCCTTCTCTCAGAAGATCCCAGATTTCTTTCCTGCCTCTGTGTTGTCTTCTGAGCCCCCGAGAAGGCACGTTTATACACATCATCTAATTTGATCCCTACAAAAAGTCTTAAGATGAAAGTATAGCTAACAACAGCATTTTATAAAAGAGGCTACTGACATACTATGAAAGGGCTTGGCAGACTTCTTCTATAAAGGGCTAGACAGTAGATACTTCAGGCTTCGTGGCCTCTGCTCCAACTTTGCCACTGTAGTTAGAAAGCAACCACAGATAACACCGAAGCAAGTGGGCATGGCTGTGTTCAATGCAACTTTGCTCATGGACCCTGAAATGTGCATTTCTTATCATTTCCATACCTCATTAAATATTCTTCTTTTGATTTTTTTCAACCATTTTAAAATGTAAAAACCATTCTTGTGGCTGTGTAAGAGCAGAAAGCTGTAGGCTGGATTTGACCTTTGGGCCATAGTTCGCCAACCCCAGCTCTCAGAGGCTAGGCAGGCTGCCGAAGGGCGCACAACCTAGGGACTGTTGGACTGTTTGTAAAAAGTTGGGCATTTACATCAGCAGCACTGGAGGTTTGCCCTGTGCCCAAATTTTATTTCAGGCAGAACAATAGTATTTGATTTTATTCAGCTAGAGCGTCAGAGGGTGAAGCTGCCAAGAGTCAACTGGCTCAGTTTCAGGGTTGACATGCTGCCCAACCATAGCTTGTTCCTGTGCTGCTGGACTCTTCTCACAGGGCTCTGGATCTGAGGTTCCCTGAGCAAAGCAGGGGGCTTCTCAGCTCAGGGTGCACACTAGAAATGCAGTAAGCCAGCGCTACTCATGCAGGGGGGAAGAGGCAGTTTGGAACAACTGTTTCCCTAGCATTGACAGTGGCTTCCTTCCTCCTGTGCTCCAGGTGCAGGGTGGAAAGCGAGGTATCTGGCTGATTATCACTTGCTTCTTTCTAAAGAGCAGCCAGCTGACAGTGTGAGCATGTATTGTACTTAGGCTGCCCGGATGCAGCCACTTCCCCTGCTTTCTCTCTGCTTTTCTCTCTGCCCAATAAGTAAATGTGAGAGTGACAGAGCCACAGCTGAGGATGTATTCTTACCACTGGATGTAGAACATAACTGCAGCTTACCAAGTGGACAAAGCACAGAAGGCCTTGTTTTACAGCTGGTGAATTTAAGGCGGGGTGGGGGTGCGGCTGGTGCACAAAGGGAAGACTGCCAACTCTTTAGTGTCTGCGGAAGCAGCTCCTCGTGTTAAGGTTCATGATTTGGGAGAGAGTAGTGGATGTGGTGTGGAAGAACTGTACACACTTGAGGAGTGAGCAGTGTATCTGTCCCCAAACCAGCAGGACACACAGGTTTTCCAACTGGAGTTGTTCATACTAAGGATCCACTCAAATCAGAGAAACCCCTCCATTATGTAGCCTATGTATGTATATATAAGCTGTAAGATGTACTATATATATTATATGATATATGTAATATATTATATATTATATATCTAGATAGATAGCCTATAACTAGAGACAATGGAGCCCTCTGCTTGGCTCATAGCAAGCGTGGGGAAAAATAGGTTTATGTATATGTGTATATATATGTATGTGTTTTGCATATATGTACATATTATATTAAATGTATACACAACATCATACATATTTTGTCTTATCTATCATTTGTGTATACACATACATTTTCCAAGCTTGCCATAAGCTAAGCAGAGGATTCCATTGTCTCTAGTTATAGTGAGATATTATGAAAAACTAAGCCATTTTGGAAACTATTCCTTTATAAATCCAGAAGATCTTCCAGAATTTTGTAGTTGGCTATTAAAACAATTATATGAACTTGTGAGCAGCCCCTACAAGCCTTGAAGACCCAGGGGCTGAGAGTTCTCTCCAAGTGTGTATAGGACCATGCCTACTAGGCAGTTCTGCTGCTACAGTTATGTCTAAGGTTGGACACCAGGGGGTCCTCATTGTGGACCAGAGATCCAGAGTCCCTAGACTTGCTAATGGATGACATGTCTGAGCCGGATTTAGTGAACTCAGGAAGCTTGTGACCCAGGTCACTATTACCTATTCTTTTCTTATTACCATTACTGTATGCCAGATGTTGCACTAAGTGCAATTTTATGCATTGCCTCACTTAATCCTCACGGTAAGTCTAGGAATTAAGTACTATTATTATCCCCGTTTTACAATGAGGAAACTGAGGCACTCTCTGAGAGGTTAGGTAACTTGCCCACATTTACATCTTGTAAGTGCTGGAGCCGGGAGACACACCTAGACAGTCTGACTGCAGATACCAAGATCTTAACCCCAACATTATGCTGTCTCCCCAAAGGACAGAATCTGAGCTTTTCACATTCTAAATATGGTGAAGGAATGTAATAAATTTGGAGAAGATCATAGGTTGTATCTTTCAACAGCCAGCTAAATAATTTGTTCTTTGAATAGCCTTGCTCTTGGTCCCAAAATCTAATACCCAAAAGAATGGATGGAATTAAAATTAACTCCCTGTTCTTCGTGCATCCTCTCATTTAACAAGTATTTATTTTATGTGTGGGGCCTGTCAGTAGAGATTTTATTGGAAGTAGCATTTATGAAATTCTTCCACATACAGTTGGTTATCAAGTCAAAGGACACTGGGGAGTCAAAACCATGGAAATGCTGCTGAAAGCCATGCAAAGGGATGAGACTCCCTCATGCAAGTGTCCAGAGCTGCACTATCCAATCAGATAGGTTCCAGCCACATGTGACCAGTTGTTTCAATTAATTGTAATTAAGTAAAATTAAAAACTCAGTTCTTCGATCACACTACCACACTTGAGTGCACAATGGCTGCATGTAACTTGTGGCTATCATATTGGACAGCAGAGGTATCGAACATTTCCATCATCCCAGAAAGTTCTAGTGGTCAGCACTGATCTAGAGAGACAAGGAGGAAGAAGAACTGAAGAGAGGTATTCACAGAACCTTGGGTACCACCCACAACTGGGAGCCAGGAAGTAGAAAGTGGGCCAGTAAAGGAGACAAAGGAGGAGACAGAGAAGCTGGGAAGATGGCCAGGACAATGAGGGGTCAGGAAAGCCAAGGGCGGGGGGAGTATCAAACAGCAAAGTGTGGTTCTCAATGTCAGATGCTGGCAACGGATCTTCGGAAGTTAAAAGTTGAGAAGTCTCTTCTGGATTCGATAAATAGGACACTTGGTGCCATCTTGGTGGGTGCTGAGGATGGGGCTGCTTTATGACAGACACGGCTGGCCAGTGGCAGTCCCCAGCCCCTGCTGTCAAGTCCACCCTAGCAGACAGCACACAAAAGCACACTAGCAATTTGCTTTTTGAGAGTGTGACTTTCCACTGGCTTTAGTGATGTGAATGTCGGCATGCCTCCTGACCAGCCTGCTGCCTCAGTGGCCCTTTCAAAGCTTTTAGCCTTGAACCTTTCCAAAGCAGTTCCAGGAGTGGTGAATTGCTCAGAGCTCTCGGAGAGCAGTGCTGTTCAATTCAAAGGTGATGATGGAGCTTGGTAACAAGGGTAAAAAATCGTGTCTGTGACCTTTGTCAAATTCATAAGTAATCATTAATAAGAACTGAATGACAAGTGAGGGAGGACCAGGCAGCATCATAAAGAATATTAAATCCCAAAGGCCATTAAAAAGCCTTGGCAAGGGCCCTTTAGTGGACTTAAATTAACCCCGTGTGGTTCTTTTAGGCACACTTAACATAGTGATTCTGCTGAGATCAGAGCCAGAGAGGACCATAAATCTGCACATTCAGGATTTTGATCCAGTGCCTGTGATAATGCAGTGTGTGTCCAGACGTGTCCTAGAAGCTGGAGGAAAGTTCAGTTTTCATCTTGACCTGACCTTGTTCCAGTTTTTTTACTTGTAGCTTTCTAGGTACCACTTATGGTGGAGTGTTAGAGGGCCTGTGGTTTCTGCTCCAGCTCTGCTGTTGACTCAGTGACTGTTGCTAATGTGCCTGCAGTATATCAGTTTGCAGGAGGGAACCTGGAGGGCCTTTCAGTGAGTTTGTGTGGAGCCGGGAGGAGGCGGGGTGGTATGCTCAGGCAAGCCTTGTAGCCCTCAGTCTTGGAATCCGCAGTGAATTGTCTGTTAATTTCTTCCTTTGTTTTGGCCACACCTCCAGCGCCCACCCCAACCACACTGGGGGGTTCTGGAATCTCAGTTCTGTAAGGTTGGGGCCCCAACCTTGCAAAGTGAGGCTCACACCAAGGCAGACTTTTGCATCAGCCTGCTCCTTCTTCCCAAGAATCAACTCAAAGCGGAAGGCAGGGGAGTGGTTAATGTAAAGAAAACACTTTTCAAACACACATAGAAGCTATCCATCCCTTGCCTTTCTCTTCAGATCAAGTGTGCACGCACATACACACAGACCTTCAGACCACAAGGCAGCACCTTTCTGCCTGTTCAGTTTCGGATGAATGAAGGACTTACTGAAGGAGGGCCAGCGTGTTAGGTGAAATACAAGGTGATTAACCTTGATCTGGGTTAACTGTGCATTGTTTATGGACTCTGACATGAGCATCTCCAAGATAAATAAAGGTTGTGGAGATTGGCAGAAATTTAGGAACCAGATTATTCCTTTCATTATAACCATCATCTCCTCCCCTCTTTTCCCTGCCCCACCTCACATGCCCAATAAGGCATCCATAGCATCTAGCACAGTTCCTGGCACATGGCAAGGACCATCAAAGCCCACTTTTATTCATGAGATAACTCTGCTAATCATTGTTAGGAATAGGGAAGGTGAAATACAGAATTCTGACCTTCAGTATTAGCAGTAACAATTGCAGTGATCAAAGGCCTGTTATGTGTGAGCTGCTTTACTTGAATCATTTCCCCTTAACTTCACAACAACCCTGCATAGCCCCAATTTACAGATGAGGAACTGAAGTTCAGAGGGGTGGCATAACTGTCCAAAGGCACACAGCTCCTAAGTGGCAGAGTCAGTCTAGGTCTCTATGGCTCCGGAGGCTGTGCCCTTCTGCTTTTACACACCGCACTCGAGTAGGACAGAGGAGACAGTGAGGTGCCCACAAATAAGCCAGAGTGAGGCAAGCAGAAATGCACTGAGTGGGTCAAAGATCATTCCCTTTCCCTGGTGCCCCAGGGCCTGGGACCAGTGGCCTGGACCTCTGTAGCTGCTGCACCCATTTGCTTTCTCCTTGATCTATATTACAACTTCATTCTTCCCTGGTTTGCTTGTCCAGAGAAACAGGTGATGAGAAAAGCACGCTTGAGGTGTCCACAGGAGCAGTGCCCTGCTTTGCTTACTATAAATAGATCCCTCTCAGCCAGTTGCCATAAATGGCATTTTATAAGGAAGGTGACCAGTTTAAAATCAGCCCTGAGGAGATGTCAGGATTCACTACTATTCACTTATTATATGCAGTGTCCCCAGTCTATTGCAGACAGTTAGGAGTGTGGTGGTCTTGAAGCAAGTGACTTCATCAGATTCATGTGATCCCAAGCCCTTGGTCTGGGGATGCACAGTTAACCAGAAATTTGCTGCTTTACTTGTGAAGCAAACACCAGCAATGACTTAGACCAACCTGCAATGTGAACTGTACGCAGTAAACATTTTTATCCTTTCAGCTCCCACTCATCACAAAAAGGCTGTGATTTGCCTCTGGTTGGCCTTAGAGAGTTAATGTGCAGCCAAGGGCCCTGCCCACTGCTCAAACAGACCTGAAGTGTGAACACATATCTGTTAAAATAAAGTATGTGCAGACCAACCCAAGATCATTAAAAAAGGAGGCGCATGAATTTATTCACATGAGCCACTTTTATTATTTTCCATTAGTAAATAGCCAAGTAATTGATTGTGGATCTATTATTTAATTAGCATAAATGAAATGACTGTTGTATGAGATAGAATGCATGTATTGATTTTGGCTGCATCTTTAAACGAGGATAAATGATTTTACTTCTGAGAGTTTTTGTAATCAAAACTTGCTTCAAAGTAAGAAGAGCTGCAGTTGCAGAATGCTTCAGGGCAGGCTGAGGGAACTGGGTAGTTTTAGGAAGGGACCCATGATGTGCCAAGGGAGTGGCATTTCCTGTGTTAGAGGATGGGAGACCAATTTATCTCAACCTTTAGGTGGTGGTAACTGAGAGGAGAGGGTCTTGGAGCCAGAAAAGAAAGGAGTTGAGAACTTGAATGTCAGGCACGACAACCCCAGAGCTTTCTGGGTTTCTCTGGCCAGTTCAGTGGCGCTGGTGCAGAGGTCTGAGCTGTTGGTTCCTCTTGGCTGTGTCTGGAAAGATGAGCATAGAAAGTTCTAGCCCTTGTTTGGAAAAGGCCATGTGAACCCAGGACAGGCCCCTTTCCCCTCCCAAGGGTGCACATCCTCAATTTCTATATCGAGGGGTGAGGGCTAGCTCACAACGGGCCTCTAAGCTGTGACGTGACACTTAGGGCTTGCTTTGGCCTTGCCCGCGTTTGCTCCGCCCCTTCCGCCTTGCCCTGGAGGAGCAGACACAGCGTCCTCATCCCTACCAGGAAAACATCGAGTCTCCTCGAAATCAGAGCCGTAGCCGGAGTTGACGGTCGTGCTCTGTACTGCCTGGTCCCGTTCAGCACAGCGGCTACCAGTGCAGCCTTGGAGTCTACATGGCTGGGCTTCAAATCTTGCCCCTGCTACTTTGAAGGTGGGCAGTTCTGGGCAAGTCAATTAACCTACCTTTTTGCCATGTCTGAAATACGTGTAATAACAGTACCGGCTTCACAGAGTTGGTAAAGGAACTGCATTTGCTCACCCATGTAAAGCAGAGCCTGGCACAGAGCGGGCTCTCAGTAAACATTCCTCGCCCCCCACGCGCTCTCTGTCTCCCTGCTGCTTCCACATCTCCTCACCCACCCGTCCATGTGGCACTCAGTTACACTGTCTTCCTCATGCACCTGAGTGTTTCAAGGTCAGGGGGCTCAAGTCAGGTCTTTTCTGGGTATCCCCCAGCCTCCGCTCCTTTGCCATGTCTTGTATAGCATTGACACACTATTGGCTCACCCATTTCCAGTCACAGAACAGCCCACAGGGGGCAGCTAGCTCCCTGTCTTCAAGCACTTGACTGACATTTTAATAATGACAGAAAACAATCACATCATAGTTATTTTTAGGTTTTCTCACAAAATTCACTGAGGTGCAACACTGCATTTAAATTCACCTGTACATGTTGTACATTCAACACTTACTACACGGAGAGAATTGTAAGCAGCTTGGGAAAATAGCCAGTGACCTACGCCATAGGGAAAGCACAAGTGACAGGGGAGAGGGGTGAGGAGAGGGTTAACGTGGGCAGGGGAGCCCTGACGTAGCAGTGCTCAACGTCCATAAAATGTGAAGTGCCCTAAGAGTACCACAACAATGTCACACACATTGCTAGGGCAGCACATGACTAGGTGCCAAGCCAGTCAGCACCCCACTGGGTGTACAGACAGGGTCATTTCTCTTTTCTTCCAGCCCCTGCCCCCATCCAGCCCCTGCCTCCATCCAGACCATGTACCCCCAACCAGCCCCTGCCCCCATCCAGCCCCTGTACCCCCACCCAGCCCCTGCCCCCATCCAGCCCCTGTACCCCCAACCAGCCCCTGCCCCCATCCAGCCCCTGTCCTCCCATCCAGCCCCTGCCTCCATCCAGCCCCTGTACCCCCACCCAGCCCCTGCCCCCATCCAGCCCCTGTACCCTCATCCAGCCCCTGCTCCCATCCAGCCCCTGCTCCCATCCAGCCCCTGCCCCCATCCAGCCCCTGTCCCCCCATCCATCCCCTGCCCCCATCCAGCCCCTGCTCCCATCCAGCCCCTGTCCCCATCCAGCCCCTGCTCCCCCATCCAGCCCCTGTCCCCATCCAGCCCCTGTCCCCCCATCCAGCCCCTGTCCCCAGCCAGCCCCTACCCCCATCCAGCCCCTGTCCCCCCATCCAGCCCCTACCCCCATCCAGCCCCTACCCCCATCCAGGCCCTGCCCCCATCTAGCCCCTGCTCCCATCCAGCCCCTACCCCCATCCAGACCCTGCCCCCATCCAGCCCCTGCCCCCATCCAGCCCCTACCCCCATCCAGGCCCTGCCCCCATCCAGCCCCTGCTCCCATCCAACCCCTGCTCCCATCCAGTCCCCTGCTCCCATCCAGCCCCTACCCCCATCCAGCCCCTGTCCCCCCATCCAGCCCCTGCTCCCATCCAGCCCCTACCCCCATCTAGCCCCTGCCCCCATACAGCCCCTGCTCCCATACAGCCCCTGCCCCCATACAGCCCCTGCTCCCATCTGTGCTTCCACAGATTTTGAATGCAGCTCCACTGTGGGACTCTCTTTATGTTGCATAACTGTCATTTGGGGAAAGAGATCTTCCTCCAGGTTGTGGTTCCCAAGGAGGCCTTCATGGATGATGGGTTTAATTCAGCCTCGAAGTAGGGAAAGGATTGGAATTAGACAAGGGGAAAAGGGCATTCCAGATGGAGTGTCCAGTAGGAACACAAGCCTAGAGCCAGAAATATGCATGGTACATCACCACGAGGTGGGGGCTAGGGGACTGGGCGGGATAGAGTTTAGCAGGATGACTGCAGTGGAGAATTTGCAACCCATACCGAGCAATGCAGTGCTATAATTATTTCCCCAGCAACCTGGCATCCATGGAGGCTGTGCTCTCCTATAGGGCCGGGACGGGGGACATTGAAATAGCCAAGAGGAAGAGATTGTTGTGCTAGGATTCCCCACCCCAGTTTGAAACATATGGCCCTGGCAAGGGCCCTTGATTTATTTGGGCCCATTGCTTATCCTCCCATTGCTGCCAATTGTGAGGGAAAAAGCACAAATGCAGCTGTACCGCCTGTAGGAGTTAACGTGAGCTGATGCTGCCATCTCCAGGAACCTGCCTTCTCATGACCAGAGCCCGGCAGGCCTGTTTCCAACCGCCTGCCCACAGGCTCCTCCCAGCCCTGCTCCATCCCCCGCTGGCTGGCTGGCCTCTCCAGCCTGAAATCTGCCTGGACAGCAGGAGGGAGGGACAAGCTGCCCAGGCCTCCTGGAGCCTTTCACTGCCAGCTGCCTTCTTTCTTCTCTGGTGTGACAGGGATGTGTAGCAAAGGTCCTCATCCGAGGGAGAGAAAACCCTTTCCATCAGTTTGCTAGGGCTGCCGTAACAAAGTGCCACGGACTGAGTGACTGAAACAGCAGTCTTATTTCCTCACAGTTCTGGAGGCTTGAAGTCCAAGATCAAGGTGTCAGCAGGGTTGGTCTCTCCTAAGACCTCTCTCCTTGGCCTGCAGGTAGCCACCTTGTCACTGTGTCCTCACGTGGACTTTCCTTTGTGTTCCCCTGTGTGATGTCATATGTGACATTCAGCCATGGGCACACCCCTGGTTCTATTTGTGTGCCTAAATTTCCTCTTCTTACACGGACACTTTTGGATTATGGCTTAAACCCTAATGGCTGTCTTTTAATGTAACCACCTCTTTAAAAGTCATCTCTCCAAATATAGTCACATTCTGAGGTGTTGGAGGTTAGGACTTTAACATTATGAATTTGGGGACACAATGCAGTCCATAACACCCCTCATAGAGTGAAGAGAGTACCCTGATTCATTGAGACTTTGGATGAGATCTCTCCCTCTCGGGACCTTTTTCTCCTCATCATTACAATAAATGAGTTAGAGCTAGAAGTGTAGAAATCTTGTTCCAAAATAAGGGAGTCTATGAAGTACAGATAAGTTTTTCAGAAAAGAAATGCAAATTGCAATGACTTCTAATGAATGGGTTTTCACAGTCTTGTCTGATTTCGTATTCCGAGGGCAAACTAATGTAGCAATTTCATTATGGAGTTTGAACTTGATGTATGCTTTCATTAATTTGTTTTTTAAATAACCATATTTTAGTGCCTTATATATACCCAGTGCTATGCTAATGCAAGCAAAATCATCTGAATGTATTAGATCATATTTTCTAATTAGCTTTTAAAAAAATAATTTTAGACATATAGTCCACAGAAAATTGTTGGACCTTGTGGTTTCAAAATTAGAACCAGTATTGAGTTTAACAGTTTAACAATTCTTCTACCTTTAGCAATGAGTCTGCGAGTGTATTCTTCAGGCTTTATCTCCCCAGACATAGTTCTCTAGATTCTTCATTACTTGTTCTTTCATTGATTTGTACATTCCATGAATATTTTAAGTAGCCACAGTGTGCCAGGCACTGTGCTACATGCTGAGGAAACTGTGGTGAATGAAACCTGCAAGGTTATTGCCCTCGTGGAGTTTACAGTATTGGGTGGATCTGAGGCTATTTTGTTTATTTCATGAAATGTGATGAGTATGTAGAAGATATCTTGGGAGTTATCAAGATCACCCCTCAAGTGCAGCGATTCACTAGAAGGACTTACAGGATTCACATATAGTCGTGCTCATGGCTAGGATTTATTACAGTAGAATGATACAGGGCAAAGTCAACAAAGGGATGAAGTGCATGGGGAGAAATCTGGAGGAAGCCAGATGCAAACTGCCAAGAGCCCTTTCCCAGTGGAGTCACACAGGACATGCTTATTTCCCCCAGCAACAAGCGTGACTACATTTGTGAGATGTTGTCTACCAGGGAAGCTTGTTAGAGACCCAGTGGTGCCCTGGGCTTGTATTAAGGGCCGGTAATGCCAAAATCCGATGCCCAGAAGGAAAACCAGTATTCAGCACAAACCACATTGTTTATATACAAAATTGTTTACATGCAGGGAGCCACTTTTATCATTTAGTGAAAGTTTCCTATCAGTGTAGGGGACCATTCGGCAGCCAAGTTCTCAGATACCAGCCAAGGGCCGACTGTGCAAGTAGACGTTTCTAAGGACAGCAGTGCTGGGGCAGTTAGCATGGGGAAGTGATGGGGGCAGGGAGCTTGATTTTCTGGGAAAGAGCTTCCCAGATAGCAGTACCAAAGGTGCGAAATCCCAGTGGGAGAGGAAGCATGGCTTATTCATGAAACTGAAAGAAATTTGGTCTGCCTGAGCGAACTAGGGAAGGAGTCTGGTGAATCAAGTGGACAGTCTTTGTGATACTTGTATCCATTCATTCATTCAAAAAAGTGTTTGTTGAGTGCCTGCCATGTGCCAGGTATTATTGGGGGACACAATAGCAAAGTAAACAAATAGTCCTGTCCTCACAGAGCCTACATCTTTCTGCCTGTGCTGAATTGTAATGCATCCATTTTACTGGAAGTTCTCTCTCCAGTGCTAAGCTAAGAACATCAACATTTAAATCTGTTTGGCATACTCCCTGATTAGAGGAAACCGAAGAAGGTAATTTCGGTCCAAAATTCCAGCGAGGTCTGTGTGTTAGTGATCTGTTACACACACACATTAAATGCCGATAAAGTAGATTTTAAGTAGGAGTGTTTGTTGCTATGATCAGACACTCTGGCATTATGTCAGTTGCTGTTTTCATAATCTGAATCCATTTATATGTTGGCAGCATGATTTCGGTGGTGGTGGTGGTATTGGTGGTGTTAACAAGACTGAGGAATAATCTGTTAGCTATTCGGAGAGTAGTAAGACACAGCCAGTCCAGAAAACAGATGAATCAGCTGAATTCAAACCAAAGAGCACCATTAGAAGCCTAGTATCTGGTCAGTTTTGATTAAGACAACAAGAATACCACCACCTAACACACTGAACTATTCTTGTTAACTGTCTAGTGAAGTCAGCCAGGCCACATCTCAATCACTGATAGTGGCTCTTGGCTTAACTTGAGACGTTTCTTGAAAGAAAACTTGACTTTCACAGAGTTGAGTCTTAGACACAAATTTTGCCCAGATTCAGTCACACACCTAAAAAGGTCAGAATGGTAACAGGTTTCACATACTCATCTCGAAGGTTCCATGAATCTGATAGTTTAGCGTTGTTTATTTTCATCTGAATTAGGTTCGCTTGAAATTCTAGCGTACTGGCAGGGTAGACGCTTAATAATTCTGACTCATCCTGATGTTTGCATTCTAAAAATTCAAACTGTAGCTCATAGACACTTCTACCAATAAAATAAATTCTGACATATTTGTTATATTCTTATTTGACAATTAAAACCGAGTAAGTGACAGTGACCCCCTTTTTGCTGTAGGTGACCAAGAAACTCAGAGCAAGCGGAAAAAACAACATTCCAGATAAATAAAGCTCTCCATAGCATTTAGCTCCAGGAAAAGACAAAAACTTGAGATATGCTGACGTACAGATTGAATGACTGCTTAGATTTCTTACGTTCTAGAACCCAGTCAGTATCTGATGAATGTGTGAGCAAATGAATGGATGGCTTAAACAACTAAAAGTGAAATAGTGCTGAGGCGGTATGTGAGAGTTGAAGCTAGCCTGTACCATGGTCTGTTATCTGGGTATGTATTTCAAATTTTAAAATTCTTTTGATGTTTCAACTATGAAAAAATCATCATCAATAAAAATGAGTAATGGAAGGTGCTGATTCAAACATAGATACCTCTGGTTTTTTCTGACAATGAAAAATAGCATCAGAGGATAAATGTCTGGAAAATAAATTGTTCACAAACTGTATTTTAAATTAAATCCAATGTCTGTGCTTTGGTCCAAACAATGCAAAGGATTTGTGTACTTCAAAGTGTTATAAACTAGAGAGGCTCAGGAGCATGGGCTCAGGAGGACAGACTGTCCCATGTGTAAGTTCTGGGTCAGGGCTACTGGGGTCTTGTTTATCACTACCTCGACACCAGTCATCTATACACCTTTTAATCATACACATCTACCTGAGTGCCCCCGGACACCCGCCTCTTCCTTACCTTCCACCTCCAGTCCATAACCACATTCTATCAATTCTGCATCCACAAGGGCTCTGGAGTCTGTTGTCTTTTTCCCTACGTACCATGTCACTGCCCTAATTTAGGCTATCAACATTGCTCTCTGGGCAATTGACATCCTCTTCAAAGGTCTCTCTGCCTCTAGTCTCACACTTGTAGCCACTACACTGCAGTCGTCACATTGTAGCCATTGAGATCTTTCTAGCATAGCTATCAGATCCGGTCTTCCCTTTGCTGAAAACCCTTGCACGTTTCCCCATGACTTACAGGACTGTGTCAGTCCCTTTCTGTGCTCCAGGAGGCGCCACGTGATCTGGCCCCTAACAACTTTCACAGCTTCAGCTCTCATGCCATCCCTGGAAATCTGTGCTCCAAGCGTTTCTCAACTGTGTCAGAGCGTTCCAGCCCATATGTCTTTGTATTTATTCCCTCTACCCAGGATCCTCTTAGCCCCACACATTTTCTCAGCTTCTCCCAAGTGACTTGACTAATGACCGCTGGCCTCCAAAGCTCAGCTCCCACCATCTGTTCTGAGAAAGGCTGCCCTGGCACCTCTAAGGTTAAGTTTCAGAGGTGCCCCCCTCTGTTCTTTCATAATGCCTTGTACCACATCTGTCATTACACTTCCTGCCTTCTACGGTAATTAAGTGTGTGTTGGTCTCACTCTCCTGGGAGCTAAGAGCTCATTTAGGGCAGAGACTTGGATTCCTCTGGGTCCTGCCCATTTCTAGAGCAGTTACACCCTTCACCTGGTTGCCTTCTGCTCTTCCGTCAAGTCTCAATTTAATAATTCCTCTTCTGGGACACCTCCTCTGACTCCAGCTCCCAGATGCCAGCCAGTGTGTTAGAGGGCCCTCCCCTGTACCACAGAACTTCTCCTTGCTTTGTGAGTCCCTGTTTGTCTGTCTCCTCCATTAAACACTGAATTCCTTGCAGGGAGGGACTAGATTTCATTCAACATTGTATTTCCCAGAGCCAGGTACAGACTAGGCACTCATTCAGCATTTGTAGATTTCACTTTTCATTTGTAGATGGCAATTTTGCCCCATTTTCTATTTCATTGAAATTGCATTCCAGTTTTTAAGCTGCTCCGGGTTGCATGAACTTTTCCAAGCGTCACAGTTTTACAGGTTTGCACTGTTTATTTGTCCTCTAGGTGGGGTTGTTTGGAAAAGTAACCTCAAAGTTATATATGATTTAGAAGAAATAGGCACTGTATTAGTCTGCTTGGGCTGCCATAAAGAAATACCAGAAACTGGGTGGCCTAAAGTACAGAAGTGTTTCTCACTGTTCTAGAGGTGAAAGTCCAAAATCAAGGTGTTGGTTTCCTGTAAAGCCTCTTTACCTGGCTTGTAAATGGCTGTTCTCACTGTGTCCTCACAAGGTCTTTTGTGCACTTGTGGAACGAGGCAGGGAAGGAGAGGGGAGAATGAGAGAGACCAAAAAATAGAGAGAGCACACTCTAGTCTCTCTCTCTCTTATAAGGACACCAATCCTACTGCATTCCAAGGTTATCAGAATTTTGTACAATTCAATGAAAAAGTATATTTAAATTGTCGTGGAGCAAAGCCAGCAGGATTGGCTGTCACCAGACAATGATCAAACTTCCTGAATTTCCATTATTTCATGTGTCAAAGGAGAGAGCTTATGCTGCTGGAGCAGTGCAGAGGCGAGTGGAAGCCGCAGGGAACCCTGGGGCTGCAGAAATGATATTTGAGTTCTTTCCTTTTCCATCCCTTCAATACCTCAGAAGCCTAGAATCACTGTGTCAGGCCCAGAAGCTTCATTCTCTAGGTCATGTGGTCTACCTTCTTCAGGGGCCTCATTTTAACCATTTTCTGGGTACTAGAGATTCAGAAGCTCCCTATGGGAGCCCGGGTCTGGAAACCAGAAATAACCAAAGCAGTTGGCTCCATCCCGGACAACTTTCTGACCCTGCCGTTAGTAGCCATCTGATAATGGGTCGAGAAAGCCAACTTGGGATTAGGACCCACAGGAGGCCACTAACAGGGACCTCTCCAAGTGCTTCTGTCTGTCCGTTCTGGCTGAAGAGGCCCATGCCCAGGAGATGTTAGCCATCATGTCCTCCAAGTGTTTCACTGAATATTAGTATTGAAGAATGTCAGTAGTTACTGTGGGAAGTAAAGGATTCTGAGGTGACTTAGTATGGGTAAGCCAGAGTTTCACACAGTTAATGGGCTTCTTTACTGTAGCCTTTATTGGAACCTTCAGCAAGTCAAATGTATAATATGAATCTCTGAGAGTATGGTGTGGTGAGCAACCTTTCCCAGCAAAACTTACTCGTCACAGGATTTTTTCAGTCCAAGAATCTTGGTCAGGCTAGTGCTCTCCAACACCCACTTTTAGGAATGCCAACTCTGGGGGAATCATGGGAAAAGCCACTGTGTGGGGTGTTCCTTGACTCAAAGAATTCCTCCAGGCCTAGCCCCACTGTCTCCTTCTCTGTGCCGTCCACCCTTCGGCTCCCAGTAATGCGAAATCCACTTGATCTCCTGTCTCGGCTGGGCCTTTTCCTGTTCACCTGTCTCTTTCTTGGCTGACTTAAAAACCCCATGGGACTCTGCTGTGCCACCCTTGTTGCCAGGCTCCACGCTTTCTGGTAAGAATTGGCAGGTATGCAGACCAGACCCACTGGACCATAAGGACTTGTCTTGTTCTCAACTCTACCTCTGGGACGTAGACTCTGTCCTGGTTATCAGGGAAACAAACTGCTGAAATCAGCAGATACCTTTCAAATGGAAGCTTTCCTTATAGCCCAGGTAGAGCGTCCTGGAGAGGAACTGTGGGACTTGTATGCCAGACATCTTACAAAAGACTGATTTGCCTGGCACACTGAACAGGGAAGAGGAAGATAGAAACTCACCTTTACCAACTGCTCACTATGTCCCAGGCACTGTAATGTACATGCGTTACATCTGCTGCCTAATTGAGTTCTTACAGCCACCCTCCAAAATAGATACAAGTAGTATATCTGTTTTACAGAGGAGGAAACAGGCCCATGGGAGCATACCTGACACTGAGTAGCAGAGCCAGGGTTCCACTTTATATCGGTGTGGCTGTGGAGCCCATGCTTTTCGCCACTTTACTTTGTTGCTTCCTTGGGAATCTCCAGATGCAACGGAGTCTGTCTGCATTGTGTTGGCCAAATCAAAAAGCATCTTAGATGACTGTTTGGACTAATCATGGCCCGCCCCTTCCCCCAACCCGAGTCAATTGTTATATACTCAATAGAATCAAGGGGTTTTTTTTGATAGACAATGATCCAGGCTTCAGAGGCATCTTCCAGTTTCTACTCTCCCAGTCAGGTACTCATGTAGGTCCTCATCACCCCTCACCTCTGTCACTTCACAAAGTTCCCAGTCTCCAGTCTTAGCCTGCAGCCCAAGTTACCTTTCTGAAAGCAGTTTTAATCCCTTCTGGCATAAAACCCAGTGTCTCTCGGGATAAAGTCCAAACCCCAGAAACTGGCTTTCTTAATTTTCTCTTGCCTGTTTCTTCAGCTGATGCCTCCCAAATCCTCTCCCCTCTATCCACTGTCATTCCTTAGCCTGTGGCCTTGCCAAACGACTTCCAATTTCAGGTGTGTCCCAACTGTTTCTAGGTGGCTTGACACCTCCAAGTCGTTCTCTCTCTGCTTTTTCTGCCTGGAGTACCTTACGTCCCTCACCAAGCCTGTCCGCCTTGGGAACGACTGTACAGCTTTCAGTGCGCAGGCCAGCTTCCCCCTCACCTTCCTGGAGTCTCCCAGGCCTGGTTTAGCTTCCCAGCCTTACACTTCCAAAGCTAACGTTCCATAGGTGGCTCTCAGCTCTGGACAAGCAGCTCCCCAGCAGGACCGAGCTTACTTACGCCTGTGGCTCAAGCACCTAGAACAGGCCAAGCACATAATAGTCACCCAGGAAGTGTTCACTGAAGAAAATAATAAAAAGTAAGTTTCCCTAAGAGAGGCAAGTATTTGACATTAATTTTAAAATTGGCCAAGAGAATCTTCAGAATAAGTGAGCAGATAGAACTATAATTAGATTTTTTATTCGTATGGCCATGAGTTATGAAATATTTCCTTTGTCCCTCCATAAAACTCAGGAGAGGAAAACAATCTTTGAGGGATAGGATTACGGTGCCACCGGAATATGCTAGATGTCCACCAGGGGGTGCTATGAACACAAGGAGAAGCTATTCTCCATTAATTTGTTCTTCGGAAACTGCAAAAACAGACTAACTTTTCTATTTTTCCTGCATTGCATACAATTTTTCAAGAAGTGAATAACTCCTCATCATGCTTGAAAATGATGTATGCCTGGAACAAGTCTACCTGCTAATAAGGTCACACACACACACACACACACACACACACACACACACACACACCACCTTTAAAAGATCCAGGCATCAAGTTTAAAGATGTATGATTTGTGGTATATCTGAAATTTGTTCATCAACAGATTTAAGTGTTACCTACTATGATGTCAGAAGCAGAATGGAGCAGAATAAAGCATGTGCTATGTGGCTTTTAACCCTGACATAGACTATTACAGAAGACCTGTCCAAGTATCAGAGATGGGATATGCAGTCAGCTCTCGTTACCAAGAGTGTCCAGACACAGCAGTGCCAGCTTATGTGCACTAGTTCAGTTTTGATTCTTAGGAGACTGTAATGGGGGAATGCACACCACACAATCAATATTAGGGAAGTTGTAGTTTGTATAACCAGTGATCTAGGCAAATCAAATCTTGTTTTCAACATCATAGCTCCAGTTCCTGCCTTCAGCATATCCCTATGGTCCTGGGATCTGAGTGATACTTTTTAACTGTTCTCATGTTTATCTTCCCCTTAGACTCCAAGCTCTGTGTGCATGTGTGTGTTTCCCACTTGTATCCTGCATACGGCAAAGCTACACTGTGCGAGGGTGCATTGTAAGGACTCGGTTAATGTTCATGGATTGCTTGCTTATTGATCACTTTCCATCAAAAATGCTGCCAAAAATTTCAGGAAGGATAATGATGAAATTACAGGGGCTACAAGCGGATGAGCAAGCTGGACTGAGGGCCAGAGAAGAGGGACTAGCTTTCATTGACTGCTCACCCTGTGCCAGGCACTGTCCTGAGCACTTTGTACTTTTAAATTAAATTTCTCATTTAAGTCATCTAAGAGCACAATAAAGAAATGAAGAGCACCCCAACCCCACTGCCCATCTTTTTGCACAACTGTGGCTGTTACAATAAAATACTCCATTAGGTGGCATTCCTGGGAGTGGCCGAAGCTCTGCCTGTGCCTTTTGTCCCCAGAGACCGTGCTGGTACTGCTTGGGATCGGCACAGTGGGCAAGAGGGCTGCTGATGAGCTACTCCTGTGTGCGTGGGGGTGGGGCTGGGGGAGACGTGGGTCTCTAGGGCAGCCATGCTGCCCCTGCCACGCTCAGAGAAAATGAGAGCCAGGTGCCACCTTTAGTAGTTGGCAGCAGGAAAGCGGGTCTGTATTCTTACTGGGGTGGGGGCTTTCTGTGCAGCCTTTCCTTTATTTCTGGGACTTTTTAGTATTGTGGGAATGAGAGACGTGGGCAAGTGCTGATGGATTTCGAGCACTTGGATTTACTGGAGAATGCTTTATGGAGGAGGAGGGACACAGACTCCTGAAAACTCTGGGTTGGGAGAAACCACGCAGGGTATCCAGTTTAACCACCAAACAAGCTTTTGAAACCCTTGACGTATTCCAGCCATTTGGCAGCCATGTGACCTCTGCCAAGGACCTTCACTCCTCTTAGCCTGAGTTTCCTCAGCTACACTAACAAAAAGCAAAGCCAACCCTTGCAGGGTTGTCATGAGAATTCAGTTAAGAAAACATGTACTCCTGAAACATATTAGGTACCCAGCACTTTTTATTTCTTATTTTCTAGAACAGTTTTAGGTTCACAACAAAACTGAGGGGAAAATACACAGGTTTCCCGTACACCCCTTCCCGACCTCCCCCCCATGTACACAGCCTCCCCCATTACCAGCACCCCCCACCAGAGTGGTGTGCTTGTGAATAGTTGATGAACCTACATTGGCATATCGTAAGCACCCAAATCCCATTGTTTTACTTTACGGTTCACTCTTGGTGGTGTAAGTTGAGTGGGTCTAGACCAATGTATAATAACATGTACCCATGTTTCAGTATACAGTATTTTCACTGCCCCAGAAATCCTCTGTGCTCTGCCTGTTCATCCCTTCTTCTTCCCAAACCCTGGCAACTGCTCTACCTACTGTCTCCATATTTTTTTTTGTTATCATTAATCTACAGTTGCATGAAGAACATTATGTTTACTAGGTTCCCTCCTTCTCCAAGTCCCCCCCACACACCCCATTAGAGTCACTGTCCATCAGTGCAGTAAGATGCTGCAGAATCACTACTTGCCTTCTCTGTGTTGTACAGCCTTCCCCATGCCACCCCTACATTATGTGTGCTAATCGTAATGCCCCTTATTCCCCTTATCCCTCCCTTCCCACCCATCTTCCCCTGTCCCTTTCCCTTTGGTAACTGTTAGTCCATTCTTGGGTTCTGTGAGTCTGCTACTGTTTTATTCCTTCAGTTTTTCTTTGTTCTTATCCTCCACATATGAGTGAAATCATTTGATACTTGTCTTTCTCCACCTGGCTTATTTCACTGAGCATAATACTCTCTAGCTCCATCCATTAACCCAAACATATATGGTCAATTAATATACAATAAAGGAGCCATGGACATACAATGGGGAAATGACAGTCTCTTCAACAGATGGTGCTGGCAAAACTGGACAGCTACATGCAAGAGAATGAAACTGGATCACTGTCTAATCCCATACACAAAAGTAAATTCGAAATGGATCAAAGACCTGAATGTAAGTCATGAAACCATAAAACTCCTAGAAAAAAACATAGGCAAAAATCTCTTGGACATAAACATGAGCGACTTCTTCATGAACATATCTCCCCGGGCAAGGGAAACAAAAGCAAAAGTGAACAAGTAGGACTATATCAAGCTGAAAAGCTCTGTGCAGCAAAGGACACCATCAATAGAACAAAAAGGTACCCTATAGTATGGGAGAATATATTCATAAATGACAGATCTGATAATGGGTTGACATCCAAAATATATAAAGAGCTCATGCACCTCAACAAACAAAAAGCAAATAATCCAATTAAAAAATGGGCAGAAGAGCTGTCTCCATATTTTGCCTCTTCCAGAATGTCACATAGTTGGAGTTATACAGTATGTAGCCTTTTCAGATTGGCTCTTTTCACCAAGTAGTATACATTGAAGGTGACTCCATGGCTTTGTATGGCCTGATACCTCATTTCTTTTCAGTGCTGAATACTATTCCATTGTCTGGATGTACTGCACTATATTCATTCACTTACTGAAGGACATCTGGGTTGCTTCCAAGTTCTGGAAATGATGAATAAAGCTGCTACAAACATCTGCATGCAGGATTTTGTGTGGACATAAAATTTTAGCTCATTGGTACTTTTTAATGAAAAATGTATCTGTTCTGACTCCCATAAATTCCTCCCTCCCTTAACTTCTTTCCAAAGTAATGGACCAGTGCAGCCAAGATGCCCAATTTGCAGCAAAATGCTCTTATTAATTAGCCAAGAGCCCGTACTGGCACAGCAAGTAAACTGTACCACAAATCTGTTTACATCGGCTTCTGCAGACATTCAGAAACAATTAAACTGTCAAGGGGGCCTGGAGACAGATCTCTGCATTTTAATGGGAAATGATTAAATATCAGGCATTATTGCTTTGGATGTGTCTGGGCTGTAAGAGGAGGACAGAGTATTGATTGGGGCCTCCAGGAAGGCAGGAAGCTTACTAGGGCTGCTGGGCCACAGTGCAGTGAAAGCTGGGAGATCTGTAATTTCTTGGGTGGGGATCAAAGGCCACTAACTGGGAGAGTTAACTAGATCTGTCAGCTTCTGTTTAATTGGACTCTGCCTTAGGGGCAAGTGAGACAGACATCAAGACTTCAGGGGGGCGCTGTTGGTTGATGGGTAGAGAGAGAGTTCCCTGCTGATGGCATCTCTTAGAAAAGAGTGAGTGACGAGTGACACAGCACTAAGTGCTGACCCCAGTATTGATTCTTTCTGGATTAAAATCACTGTAAAGGAAGTAAAGGCTGCCCACGCAGTCCCTGCCTAAGACGCCTAAAGCAAAACTGCACCCTACACTCTGCAAACCTGTGTGTGCCGCAGCTATGACAGCCCGGCAGGTTCGGATTTCTAGCGCATTCACCCCATAGGATGCACCAGCTCTGTTGATTTCATTTACTCACAGGTGTCTGTCAGATCACATGTGGCCCTTGCCCTTTAGCCACTTAGAGTCCATTAAATAAGGGATCATCTGAACAGCTGAATACAGTCAAGTTCAGTAGCCCAGGGATAGCCATTTGTGTTGGATACAATGCAGGGACCAAGGCAGCCACGGTCAGTTTCAGGGGTGTGGAGAGCCTGGAAGAAGAGTCTTCCTACTAGATGTCCTACTTGAGAGATTAATAGGCAGACAAAGAAGGGCACCCCAAGCTGGGGGAGGATCTTGAGTAGACCTGTGGAGGTACAAGAGAGCCTGGTTCTTTCAGAGAACTCAGTCTGGTGTGGGGTTTGGGCGTGATACTCTGAGCCTATGGGCTGGACCAGCACCAACCTATACACCCTCCCACCATGCTACTCTTTAAAGGGTGGGAGGACCTGAGCCCTAAGGCTTAGAAACTGAAATCAGTGAAGAAGTGATGAGGACATTGAAATATATCGCACCTACAGCTAAGTAGAAGAGTTGCCTTCCTATTGCTTAAAATCCTATTTGTCCCACTACCCAAGATGATACCAATCAGAGAACAAGACCCTTTCTTTCAAAATGAGATTGCCCTTGTGAGGGTTGTCATTTATTCACAAATGTATGTAAACTAGCTTAACCAGATGATTTTCCTCCGTAATACCTGACCAAGATCAGCCACATTGAGGACACGGTGAATAGGGAGACATGGAATGCAAGAAAAGGTAGAAGCGTGGGGTCTTGAGAGATCATCAAGCCTGATAGGGGGTTATTCCTGCAGTAGAGGTACATCAGCTGGAGCACAGCGTGAAGGCCCTGGGCAGCTGAGAATTGGTTTGGGGGAAAGGAGAGAAAAGGATAGCAGAAATAGATTTCACCTGCCTTGCTACTTGGCTCCATATCAGCCCCCTCACGTTGTTTATTTTTGTGCAGTCTAGACATGGAAAGATTGAGTTACTTTCATCGCAAGGGACAATCCCTGACCCCACTGCACTGGCCAGGGGAGCCCCCGCAGTGCCATAAGAACCTTGGCACAACTAAAAGAAAGCTTTGAGTCTCTTGATTA
Organism: Manis javanica; assembly: GCF_040802235.1. NCBI lineage: Eukaryota > Metazoa > Chordata > Mammalia > Pholidota > Manidae > Manis > Manis javanica. The sequence continues at coordinate 127,998,854 of NC_133174.1, read as the reverse complement.
GATCTGATAAGACCACTCATACCGAGATGACTTAATCTTACCCCTTGGGAAATGCCTTTTTTAAAGTGCTTTTACATTGGCCAGGAAAGACTGCCTCCATATTAGGGTTTTCTATTTTTGTTTGAAGGAAGTTGGCATCTCTCCTGTGTAAGGAGTTCACTGAAGCCTAAATTCTATTAGCCATTTTGGTTTGCAAAGAGGGATCTGAGCATACACAACTGTGTGCCTGGTGGCCTGAGCATTAGCTCAGCTTCCCAATCAAAGGGTAACAGGGTAGACCCCATGGCCACACTTGGAAGCTGATCATCTGCCCCCTTAAGCATGGCTGACTAGTTAACAGATGGTTTTTTTAAAGGACAGGACTGGCTACATAACTTGCAGGGCCCAGTGCAAAATGACAATGTTCAGAAATTTTGCCCTTTGTTCAAAAATTGTTAAGAATCAAAACACAGTGACAGCAAAGCATGAAACCCAGTGCAGGGTCTGTTTCAGAGCAAGGTCCTATGTGACTACACAGGGTACATCTCCAGGAAGCCAGCCCTGCTGATGAACAGCTCTTTGGCCCATTTGAGTTCTGTGGGCTCCTGATGTTTAGGCCCCTGGGCTGTGGGCAGCTGGTAGGGGAGAGGGGAGAGTGATTTCCCGGCAGAACAAATTTTCTCTATCCTCTGCCTCACTGCTGAAATCCTGTCCTTAGAGCTAAACCAATTTCGCTTGAGGCTGGATCCCTTTGGGAGGGACTAAACGTGGGCAGCTGTTGTCTGTTACACTCCTGTTGGATGGAAAGGTGGAGGGAGAGAGCACAAGACAATTTTGATTATGCAGAGAAGCTTAAGGGGAAAAAATTACGTAAGTCTATGGAATGCTTGGGGATATACACAGTCTTCCTTTCCATATAGCAGAGTATGGGTGATGGGGCTCAATAAATATAGCTCCTTGTGGGTGTCAGTAATTCTTCAATATTCATTGATAGTGACGATATTCAGACCTAGAGACAGATTTCCTTTCTCTCTGACTCAAGGGAAGTTTTCCCAGAGCCACACAGAAGGAGAATCCAATCTGTTCAGTAGGAAAGACTCATTTGCTCTCGGAATAACTACATTTCCATTTCATTTGAATTTTTAACCAAAATAGTGGATCTTCCATAAGGCAAAAATAAAAAGAATGTCAATTTGCTTTGGGGTTTCACTTTTCCATAAAATTTTGATTCCTATATTAACACTGTTGAGTACTTCAGTAACATGTATGGGAGAATGCTAAAATAGTCTGTGTTTCTTGACTTTTGTTATAATTAGCTGAAAGCTTTGTCATAGGCTGCTAGTAGATTCTTTGAATTTTTAACAAAGGACTTTGATATGAAAATGTATTTTTTGGCCGGAAACTAAAAATCCGGGTAGAAGTCCAACATTTTACAAGTAATTGTTGCAGAGGATTGAGCAATTGTAATTCTTAATAAATGTCTCTTTTGCTTGTAGCATTTTCTATTCATCAATAATTCAATTTCCAAGTAAAAGATACATTTTCTACATCCCAAAGCTATTGGGGAGCCTTTCAGCCTACAGGATTCCTGACAGTGGGAGAAGCGTCGACTAAAGAAGGCAGCTAGCTTCAAAAGCCCCTCTAATGTGCTGAGGGATCCTGTTACAGACCTTTTTTCATAATTATAGAAGGCAAAATAGAATTTTATGCTTGGAAATAATAAGTTTAAGCAAATAGTATGGGCGAAGCTTGTATCTGAGTCCAAGCATTGGTCTGATTATTGCCAGAAAAATACTGCTACATGATGAATCATTAATGATCTGTGAGAGTCATAATGGTCTGTCACTAATGCCCATTAATGATCTCTCTATACCGCGAGTATGGGCTTGATGTTTCTGGCCAGTACCTTGGAGAATACTTTAGATATGCCTTAAACTTTGTCTGATCTCCTCTCTCTGTGTCTGCTCCAAATGTAGACAGCAACTGTCTGGGTAGGACCAGCCTCTAAAGAAGCATGGCTTTGTTAAGGAAGTCGTATTCAGGTAAGATTTATTTAACCAATGTTTCTGAAGGACATAAATTTGAACATTGATCTTGGACAGTAACGCCTTTGTAGAATATAAGAATCAACATTTTGCTGGGCATGTTTCTGTTGAGATTTTTTCTTTCGAGCTGGGACAGGGGCTCTCAAGTTTCCCCATACTCCATGATGTTTGGCTGTTGAGCGTTGTATTCTTTGAAAAATGCTTCCTTTGTTTTGCTTGTCTAAGGGAAATTTTAGATATTAATTGTTCTAGAAGAGTGGATGTGTGTATCTGTCTATTTAAAGCCCTACTGGTGTTTAGAAAATGGTTACACTTTCTGATTCAAGAGAGATTTTCTACCTCTGGAGGTGCATGTACTCTATGCAGGCAGCACAAAACGTTGACTTGAATTTCTAAAATGGGAAAAGAGAATAAATAATTATATTCAGCTTTAAATGTATTTTGCTATTAGCTTAGGAAAGGAAAGAAAGAAGAGGCAACATAGAACTAAGGAAAGGTGGACCCAATCACGTCTTAATTTTAAGAATCTTATTAGATGTATCTTCAGGGAAATCACAGAAGATAGACACTCCATAATGTCTAAGCAAAACTAGGAGAGAATCTGTCCCTCTATGGCGGCAAGGGAGATGCCGCAGATAGCTAATGGAACCAACGCCCAAGAGCCTCCGGCTCACGGAGAAAAACAAGATAAGAGAAGGTGGCTGAAGCGGCTGGTTTCAAGCGTCTGAAAACAGCGAGACAGGAATTCTTTTGGGGGGTTGAAATCACTCCACTGGCTCCTTTTTAATGAGAAACTTTAACATGCAACCAAATGGAAAATGACATATTTTCTTGGGAAACTTTTTGCCAGGCTTTACAGTATCTGAATGAAGTAGCCTCATCAAGTGAACGCTTCCACTGAAATCCTTTGCACTTTCATTATTATTGAACTCAAAAGAATCCCCAGGAATGCTAACCCCTCTAAATGTTTTATTTTGCTAGAACATATCATCCAGATGAGTGATTACTCTTTGCAATTTTTGTTTCTTTAAAAATCCATCCCACTGTCTTGAAACTGCTGAGTAGTATGTGTCTATTCGTGGAATTAGCTGAGATTAATAGGCTTTCCCTTCTGAGTCCTTTGTACCACCTCCTGCACTACTTGGAGTAGCCCCAGATCACCCCCAAATGAAGGTTCTGATTAATCTGTCGTGTTGCATGAGCATTGTTTATTTGGTTATTTTTCAATTGCTTCCTCCATATGAAAAGGAGACAAAAGCTCATTTGAACAGTTAGGGCATCAAAAGCAATGTTAGTGTGGAAAAATCATTATAGAATTTGTGAAGCTGGTTCAACATTTCATTTTTTTAATTATTCTCCTAATTTTTGCTTCTAATGAGCCAACCAAAGTTTCCACCCATCTGATGGGACACAGCTTATAATCACCCTTAAGGAAGGGACTGAAGACTCTATGCCCCTCCTCTGAGGATATGGTAGATGTGGCAGAAACATTTAAATTTGTTGTCTGCTTGTAAAGTATTTGAGTGCAACGCAAACATTAGTTCTTTGCTGAGTAAGGTTCGTGACCCAGGTAATTCTCACCAAACTGTTAATGCATTGACATGTGCATGTATTAATTGGAAACAATCAGATTGCCATCTGAGCTGTTTGATTACAGTCAAGCACAAAGCAACTCTATGCTTACAAAAGACTTCTAGACTGATGATGAAATATTATAAATAGACGTGTCGGTTTTATATGTTCATTGCAAAGTGAGCCCCTTTGCAGAAATGAATGTCAACTATGGGATGGATTGGCAGTGACTAGGGAAGCTGAAGTTTCTCTTTGAAAGGAATGTTAAAGGTACCTGAGAAGACATAGGGTAAGCTCTGCGTCCATGGCAGCATGGTGCCAATGAGAACAGAAGAAAGGATTATGCAGCCAAAGACTGGTGGGTCCCAAGAAAGATCAGGTAGTTTATCACTTTGCCTTTATACAGGAAAACACTTCACTCCTCATGCACAGATGAGACTGTCCCAGCCACTGTACCCACAAGCTATCTGCAGAATTCATTTCAACAGCTTTCAAGGCAGTTAAGTCTGGTGCCTCTCATTTGGTTCCCAGGGAAGCTAAGGAACAGACGGTAGCTGTGCTCTGTGTAACCCTTCACAGCCTGGAAGTCCTCATGCTCATGCTTCTCTGAGTTAAGGCACCCATGTTTCTTTAGCCTACCCTTTTAGTCTTGTTCCTAAGCAGCCCTGTTTTAGCTCACCCATTTATTTCCCTGAGTGTTTATGCCCTTGTTCTGCTGCCTTCTGCTTGCCTGTGCCTACTTCTTTAGCTTTTCAAGGTCCCTTCCTATTTATTTCTGTTTCCGGCAGATTACAGGCCTTCTACTCAGGGGCCATGCCTACACCTGCCTAATAGTCCACATATAATATTGACTTAAGAGTTTCCAAAATTTAGGACACATGCATATAGATTTCCCTCCTTTCATGTTTGCTCATTGTCTTCTTACTGATAGGCACTTAGGCAATCATATGTTTATTAATTGTTTTTTATCAATCATCATGTAGTCCATTTTTCAGGGGGTGCAGATGTGTACATTCAGCTCTTCCACAGATCCTCTTGCAAACATTGAGGCCATTATCACCTGGGCAGTGCCCCCAAATACCTTCTCAGAGTACACAGTTCTGCCTGCCTGGCCCCAGGCCTGGTCTTTAGCAGATACTCAGTTTGTTGAGTGATGAATGTAGCTACAATGGCTGCATAGGACACTCAGAAATATTTGAATATATTTGCCTTGGACAAATGAATAAACTATCTAAACTGACTGACCAGAATGACTGTCTTCAAATTGTGTTTTTAGAATGTATAGTGGAAGTCTATATTTCCCTTTTGCCACTTGCTTTAGAAGCTGGAGGCCTTGGCATTGTGGATATACTGGAAGCGAAGAGGTCTTGGGTGGGAAGACACTTTATACCAGCAGCTCAACTCTTGGGAAGGAAGGAGGGGATCCATGGGAAACAAATGCCTGTTGGATAGAAAAGGTGCTACAAGTTCCCTCAGGATACCAGGCCTGTAGGAGAAAGATGAATATGCCAGAACTTTCATTTTAATTCCAGAAAATTATGTGTAAATCAAAGTCCCATTTGAAACCCACTTGGGGAGTGTAGTAAAGAAAGGGTCCTCTTTGTGAATGGTTTTACAGTGAAGATTTCTTTTAGAATAGGTATATTTGAAGGATTACTCTTTATCCATCTGAAAGCATGAATTTTTTATTCCACAATGAAGACATGATATTGACATTCTGTTCAGAGGGAATTTTTTGACCAGGGCTTGCTGAAATATGTTTTAACACAATAGAGCCTCATTTGTGCCAATGTTAAAAATGGTTACATTTAAATCTGCTTACTTTGTTTGCAAGTTTCTGAATACCTTTTAAGTATTTCTTATGATTTAGAAACTATTATCCAATATGACATGATACCATTGCCTTCTAAAATAGAATTTTATTAAAACCTCACTCAAAAGGAGTTGTAAAGAACAGGAATGGTGATTTATATATTTAAAGAGGGTATACATACACTTGTCTCCTGGACCCAAAACTCTATTACCCGAGCCAATTCCTTATGTCTAATTCCACATGTAGCTTCAGTCTCCAAGTATTGACTCTTTGCTAACACACGCCATCCTGTACTCTGTTCTTAGAGGACAAGAACTATTCAGGAGCCTTTCCTTGCATGACAAGATACATGTTACTTAGGCATATACTAGGGTGCCAGAATACCAAATACTCTGGCATTCTTTATAATGTTCACTTTTCCATTCAGGCCTAACTGCATAGTTGAGTAAGAAGAAGATGTTTTTCCAGCACTCATACTAGCTAATAAATAGGGGGGTGGTTGACTTCATTCTGTAAGCAAAACCCACAACAGTGGCTCACCACACCTTTCCAGTCCTATCCCCTTCCTTTCCTAAAAGAACTGCTTCTGTAAATCCAGTCACCCCCATTACGCTTAGAGGAATTTGTCCAATTCCTTACTGTGTACTGTATGCAGTGCCTTCTCTGCGATGTGTCACACACTGAGGAAGGTGCCCAGGTGAAAGAGCCAAGGGCCCTACCTTCCAGAAAGGCACAGTGTGGTTGCCCAGCTAGCTAATGCCAGACACACTCTGATGAGTGCCATAATGAGAATGCAGAACAGCCATGGGACTTGGGGTGGCCTCATTGTGGAGGTGTAATTTAACCAAGGACTTAAATATGTATGAGACTTTGGTTCATGTCCTCTGAGACGCCTTTCCTATCCCCTCCCCCAAATCAAGTAAGATTTCTTCACCCTGAGCCCTCCTCGTACTTACTGGCCTAACCAATCATATGACGCTCATTGTAAAGTCCCTCATATTGTGTTGAATCTTGTGCTCATTTTCCCCACTGTATTAGAAATTCCTAGGAGGCAACGCTCATACTCAACACTTCTTTTTATCTCTCTAATCGTAGCACAGCACTAACAATAATAGTAACTAAAAAGGTCATCGATATGAAAAAAAACTAAACACCAAACCCTTTTGGTTGTGTCCTGAGAATTCCTTGACTTCTTAGTTAACCACTGCTAGTATGCCAACATAGAGAACAAAACTACTCAAGTTCACTATTCCTGAGATAAACTGGGCTGCATGCAAGCTGTGAAGATTCCTTTTGCCCCCTTTCACTCACTCAATAAATATGTACTGAGAACCTTCTAGTTTGCAAGCACTGTGCTAGCTTCTGGATGTACAATGCTGAATAAAACATGGAATATATAGTCTAGAAGCAACTCAAGCAATCTTTCTGGTCCCTTTTCCCTAAATCACTTTATAGCCCTGTCCTATAGGTCCTAACACTCCAAACCGAAGGAAAGGGGAGCCCAAAGACAAGAAGTTGGTTATTATTATTTTTTTGTCTCCATAAGATTTCATTTGCTAAACACATGATCCGTTTGATCCTGTTCTTGGTCAACAGTTTCTGCGTTCCTCCTCATTAAGAAAAAGAGGCTTAAACAATCACCCTAATGGTTATACTGTGTGACCAAGAAAAAAAAACAGTTACCATTTGTTAAGTATCAATAGTGGGCCAGTCCCCACTTTAAATACTGTACAGGAAGAATTAAAATTCTTACAACAACTCTACAAGGTAGGTGAATGTTTTCCTCATTTCACGACTGAGGGAACTGAGGCTCGGAGAGGTTAAATAATCAGACAGAGTTCCCCAGTGAATGAACATTGGAGCCAGTCTTTAAAAGAGGTCAATGTAATACCATACTAGCCCAGATAGAATAGACTTTGAGCAAATACTGGTCTGTTGATGCACTGGTTATTCTGATTGCAAGATTTTTATATACTTAAAATTTCAGTGTAAGAGGGTTGATAGTCTGTGGTTACTATCAATACCAAGCAGATGTCTTTATGTCCCAAATAGTAATTCTGTAAATGCTTTATGCTTAATAGAAGCCAATTTATTGTTTCAACAAAATGTAATTCACTTCTCTTAAACATTTTTTACATGAAGACATATTGACAGTTCATCTAAATAACATAGGAAAATTTAGAATCTCAGTTAAAGTTACGGTTTCTGTGAAGATGTTCAAAGTTTCAAGGCTCCAACCAAAAATTAAAATTACAATGTCAATTCATCTCAATAAAATAAAATAATCTGGTTGTATAGACATCTGAAAGCTGATTCATGTAACACTCATAACTCATGAAAATATCCAAAATCACATTTCAAGCATTAGCTTCAGGGTTGTCTAATTCCACTATTTCTATATGGTGAAATTCTGTGATCTAGACTGAAAATTCTATGACCCAGCTATTCCCAAACTTCAGTGTGTGCCGTCAGTGTCCTCCGTGAAACTGGTTGCACTTGGAGATTGCCAGCTGATTTGGTTGGAACCCAAGAATCTACATTTTGCCAAGTATTCCATATGATTCAAGAACAGGAAGACCACACACAGCTCACTTAGAGAAATCCCCCTGTAAGTCTGCTTCTCCACTACTTACTCTCATCCCAGTCTTCACTGTTGTCCTTCCCCCACCAGCCTCCCACATCCACACACAAGAAACTGAGTGTCTATTACTTTTTAAAGGTTTCTTGCTATTCAGGTGTATTTTGCCTATAGTAAAGTACTCAGATCTTAAATAGGCAGTTTGATCAGTGTTGAAAAATGCATATATGCATGTAATCTATATTCAAGATACAGAGCCATCACCCCAAAAAGTTTCCTATGCCCCTTCTTGGTCAACAACCCTCTGCTGCTGGAAGCAAACACTGAACTTACTTCTTTCATCATAGGTTAAGTTTCCCCTATTTTAGAATTTTGTATGATTGGAAACATTATAGTATGTGCTTTTTTTATATCTGGCTTCTTTCACCCAGAATAATGTTTGTGAAATTCACCCATGTGACTGTCTGTGTATTGGTAAGTCATAACATTTTATTGCTGAGTAGTATCCCATTGCGCGAATATGCCAGTTGCTTTACCTGTTCTCTGAGTGAGGGACATTTGGATTGTTTCCAGGTTTGAGCTACAGTGAGTAAAGCATCTGTAAATAAGTTTTACAAATCTTTTTGTGGACATCTGTTTGAATTCCTTTTGGACACACAGCTAGCAGTGAAATTGTTGGGTCATAAGGTTGATAGAAGTTTGACTTTTAAGCTACTGATAAACAATTTCCATCACTTTACACTCCCATTAAAGAGAATTCTGATTGTTGCACATGATCACCAACATTTGAGGTTGTCAGTTGTTTTTATTCTGCCTGTCCTTGTGTGTATGTAGTGGTTTTAATTTTAGTGTTAATTTGCATCAGCCTGATGACTAATGATGCTGAGTACCTTTTCATGTGCTTAGTGGTTATGTGTGTATCTTCTTTATTGAAATATCTCTTCAGGTGTTTTGCCTATTTTTCACTGAGTTTTTTGTCTTACTATGGAGTTGTCCACACAGCTATCCTTTCAATGTCTGTAGCATCTCTAGTGCTGTCCTCATTCCCATTTAGTATATTAATAGTTTGGGTTTTTTTCTCTTTCTTCATCTGTATTGCCAATGGTTTAAAATTTTATTAAGTTTGTCAAAGAATCAACTTTTGGCCTTAGTGATTATGTCTGTTTTCTATGCCGTTGATTTCCTTTCCCATTTTTATTAAGTCCTTCTGCCTACTTATTTGAGATTTACTTTGTTATTTTTTCTCTTGTTTCTTAATGTGGAACTATCAATCATACATTTTACAACTTTCTTCTTTTTGAGTAAAGTCATTTAAAGCTATACTTTTCCTTATAAGGCCTGTTTTAGATTCATTTCACTTTCTGATGTATTGTACTTTATTAATCAATTCGAAGTATTTTCTAATTTCCTTTTTGGATTTTTCTTTTACCCATAACTTATTTAAATGTGTGAGATTTGATTTCCAAATTTTGGGGGGTGGTCTGTTTATATTCTTGATGGTGATTTTAATCTTGATATTTTTGCAGTCAGATAACATGTTTGATTTTGAGCCTTAGAAATTTATTTAAGCTTGTCTCATGGCTGAGCTTACAGTCGACTTGGTGAATATTTCATGTGCCTTTGAGAAAAATGTGTTTCCTGCTATTAATTAATGTAGTGTTCTGTAAATTTATATCAGTTCAAATTGATGGATAGTGTTCAATTCTATATTCTGATATTTTTGTCTACATATTCTATCAGATGCCTCTGTGATTGTGGGTTGATCTGTATGTCCTTTTATTGCTATCAGTTTTTGCTTTACGTATGTAGTACCGTTGTTAGTAGGTGCAAACACATACAGGAATTTATATTCTTGATAAATTGACCCTTTGATAATTATGAAATTTCCTTCTTTATCTCTGGTGATATTAGTACAGTCACACCTTCTTCGATAGGCTTAGTATTTACAATATGTATGTTTTCCGTCCTTTGACTTTCATTCTCTTTGTGTCTTTATGCTTAAAGTATGTTTCTTGTTAACCATATATAATTGAGTCTTTCCTTTACTTCCAAATTCTGCCTTTTATTTAGGGATTTTAGACCATTCATGATCATTTAATGCAATTATTATGTTTGGATTTAAATCTTCCATTTTGGCACTTGATTTGGCACAATCTTTGCTGTATCCCCCTGTACCTCTTCTCTAGCATTTTTGGGATAATCAAAATTTTTTTCATATTACATTCTTTGTATTATTTTTAGTAGTTTCACAAGATTGTAATATGCACCTGTATCTCTGTTACTTTCAGTCTATCTTCTCTTACTTCACAAACAAGAAATTTTGCAGCACGATTCCTCCAGTTAATCCGACTTCCAACCTCTGTAGTAGTTTGCTCATACATTTTATTCTGTGTGGACGATAAACCCCCTTGTTACATTATTATTTTTACTATAGTCAATAGTCTTTGATGTGACTTCTTCATATACACACATACACATGCACATACTAATTTTTAAAATAATGATCCTTTATATTTACCAATATATTTACTCCTTCTGATATTTTTCCTTTCTTCCTGCAAAATTAGATATCTGTGTGGTATAATTTTACTTCAATATCAAGAGCTTTTTTTGAGCATATCTGCTGGATAAAAATTCTTTCGGCTTCTTTTTTTTTCCTGAATATTTCTTTATTCCATCTTCATCCTTGAGGAATATTTTTTGCAGGGTATGTAATTCAGGTTTGATGGCTTCTGTTTTTCTTTCAGCAGATGAGATGGTATTCCACTGTCTTCCATCCCTCATTGTTTCTCATGAGAAGTTATATATCATTCTTATTGTTGTTCCACCATATGTGGTGTTTCTGTTTACTCTGGATGCTTTCAAGATTGTCTCTTTATCTTTGTTTTTTAGTAGTTTGACTATGACATGCTGGTTTTTGTCTGTTTTATTTATCCTGCTTGGTATTCTCTGAGCTTTTCGGATATCTAAGATGTTGTGTTTCATAAATTTTGAAAAGCTGTTGACCATTATCTCCTCACATATTTCTTCTGCTCATTTCTCTCCTTCTGCTCCAGGGACTCCGATTACTCACATTTCAGATTGTTTGCTGTTGCTCCACAGATATTAGACACTCTGTTCCAGTTTTTTTACTGTTTTATTTCATTCTGTTTGAGTCGCTGCTATATTCAGTTAACTGATAATCCCTTAAAACAATTTATCATCTCTGATATTCTACATTTCATTTCTAGCTTTTCCATTTTTCCCTATTTATAGCTTCTATCTCAGTGCTGAAATTCTGTATCCATTCATGCATGTTATTCAACTTTTCCACCAGATCTTGTAAACTATTTACTAAGTTATTTTCAAGTCCCTGCTGATATTTCCTTCATCTTGGCCATTTCTGGGACTGGTTCTATTGACTCTTTATCTCTTGAAAATGTTTCCTATTTTCTTCCTTTTTGTAAGTCTTTTGTTTATATAATTTCCATTTGAAGACAAGTCACTACATGTAAAAGAACAGAAACTGGGGTAAATTATGTCAATGTCCAAAAATGGAAATATGTCTTCTTTTATTAAGTCCTTAGTATTTGGTTGGGGATCCGTCTGCTGTTAGATTGATCTAGATCTGAGCTTTGTTGTTGCTTTAGTTTTATTCAATTCACAGTGGGTTCCCGCTCATTTAGGAGCAGGAACACAACCTTCTTACCAGCAGGACTTCCCATCTGAATACCTGGACAGTTTGTCTCTGTTCTCCATCCTTAACCCCATACTTGAGCAGGCTTTGTATACTGGAACCCTAGTGGGTGTGCTCTCTCTTTTATCTGTTGCCCATCACAGCAGTAGAGAATCAGTGGGTGGTATGTAGTGTGCAGAAGGTACTCAGTGCCTATGGGCTTTCTCTCAGTTATTATCCCTGCCCTCCCTTTACTGTGCACCTACCTACGAGTGAGAGGAGGGGGCATCTCTTTTGCTTTCCTGCCACTCATTCAAAGGCAAATGACCACTGTCTCCTTTTCACTGTAAAGCCTAGAGTGTGGGAGGAATTCCAATTCATACTTTCTAAGTTTTATTTACCATTATACCATTTTTGTGCTTGAGTACCATTATTGCAGAAGTAATAGAACTCAATATAACAGTAGTAAAATATCCACCAGCCATAGAATACTACAAAACTCTATGCATGCTTGACTAAACAACAATTACTCAGATAGTCTGGCTAAATTAAACCCAGTCTCTAATTTGGAAGTCAGAGTAAATTTTCAGTGAAAGGTCTTTGAAGAGTCAAGGGGCTGTGGCTCCAGGGAAGGGGTATTTAGGAGTGGAAGAGCAGAAAAACATCATCTCTGTCTACCCACATTTAAATGCTAGATGTGAGATTGACTTCCCTCTGAAACTTTGGAGAACCTGGAGTTTTAACCCACAGAGCTGAAACAGAGGAAAGCTACAAAAATTGTATCAGCTTAGAGCGGAGTATAAGGAAATAAGCCATTGCATCATGGACTTATGATCCATAAAAGGCCTTTATTTAATATAAAAGTCATCATATTTTACTGCTTGTGAAGTTTCTCAACAGAGTATGAATTCACACATTTTTCTTCAGTTTTTGCTAACTTCAGTTTGAGAATGGATAATATGATATTAAAATCCTGGGTGAGTAAAAGCCACTGTTAGAGCTTTTTTTTTATATTTAGTGTTATGACCTTGCTGAATTGGGAGACTTATTTTTACACAAAATTGAAATATGAAGGTACGTTTAAGTGGGAAAGGCATAAAAATCACAGAATTTATATATGTTTCCAGCTCTTTGTTGTTCATTCTAATGCATTTTGGAACATTCTTTGTGGGCCATACTTCCAAGCATCTAAAGATAAGGAAATACTAATCATTAGCTTTGCTTCTCATTTTACTAGCTATATTTTCTTAATAGAGTACAAAAAAATGTATTGGCTTCATTGATAGTCTGTGTATTTCTAGGGTAAATCTAGAAGAACTGTTTTCCCATAGAATTAAGTTGGGAGAATTTGTTCCAGTGATTTCTTCCATGCATCTCATTGTATTTCATCATGTAAAAAGTGATGTGATTATGGGCTTTAGTCAGAATGTTATTTTGTTCACTTAAGATTCATTCTCAGGAAGGTTGAACAAATTTGAATTTCATATGAAAGCTCTCTTTATGTGCTTCAGTAACTCCTTCCCTTTATATACGAGAAAATCTTCTTGGAGAGATCTACAGGTCTCCTTGGAGCCCGTGGGGCCTAGACTAGCAGCAAGGGGCCTTCCTGAAGGCTACTGCTTCCTGTGCCTCATTAATGGGAATGCTGTGCATATTTTCCAAAGAGAACGTTGGTGTGGCAGCTATCCAACCCTTCTAGAAATTTGACACTGAGTAAAATTTGCCTTCATCTCCCACTAGAAAGCCTCTGAGTTAAAAAAACAAAACAAAACATGAATCTCATTCTTGCTAAGAGACAGCGCAGTAGAGGGAACAGAACACCAGTTGTGGCGACTCTAGTATTCCCTAGCTCTGTGATATTGGGCAAGTTAACGTAGTCTTCCTGAGCATCACTTTTCACATCTATAAAAACTAAGGTAAGCATCCTAGCTGGCTTCCTTGCAGGCTTATTGTAAGGATTAGAGATGAGGCGTGATGAGTGTGGCACTTCATAGGCACTTAACAAATGCAAGCTATTATGGCAACAAAGCATAGTGTTAAAAGCAAGAACTCTGGAACCAGACTGTTTGGGTCCAAATCCTGCCTCTGATACATACTATATAAATTACATAACCTCCCTATACCTCAGTTTTATCATCCAAAAATTAGGAATAATAATAGTACCCACCTCATCAGTACGACTAATTTAACTAAAACGTGCAAAGGACTAGTGTTTGGCACATATGGTAAGTAGTGTTGCACTATTATGCTTTCCCATTCCAGACAGCCCAGACCTGGGCAGGCTCAGGAGATAGGAGACCACTGGAAGTCTCAACTGAATATTAGTCACTTCTGTTGGTCTACAGTAGACAGGATGTTCTGGCTGGTTTTGTCAAGATATGTGTGCAGATAAAGCTGGCTTTAATAACATACATCAACAAGAAGAGTAAGAGAGACAGCAGCTACAATGTATTGTGTGTTTTATATGCCAACTACATGCTAAGCTCTTCACACATATTGACCTCTTTGGTTTTCACAGTTACCTTTGGAGGTAGCTATTATAGTTATTTTCATCTTACAGGTGAGGAAACTAGAACAGAGAGGGTATTGACATCCTAGGATCACACATCTAACCTGCTCCAGAATCAAGATGCAGATCTAAGTTTTCTCGTTGCAGAGCCCATGCTCTTAGCCCCTCTGTCGTGTGGCCCACTATCCTCTACATTGAGTGGAAAGCCTGCCATGAGGCTTCAGGCTTCCTGTGCTTTCTGAATTTTTCAGTTTGATGGAACAACTTAGTATGATGGACAAATAATGCTATGGCTACATGATAACCTCCCATGAGCGTTATTTTTCTGATTAGCTATGAATTAATTAAATCCAAAGAGGTCTATTACTTTCTAGATGACAAAGTAGCCCAGAATGTGGACAGAATTTTTCTGCAGTCCCAAGGCTACTTAGTAGGAGAACTGAGACTCAAACCCAGGATTCTTGTTTCCATCATTCCATTAAGCCACTGGTTTGAAAAGTGGAAATGATGGTTTACCCTGGACACAGCTAAATACCATTTCTAATTCTCATGTGGAAACCCATAACAAAAGTTGTCTTACTACAATGCCTAGTCCTTACCTTTGCAAATGCAAAGTCATGCTTTGTCCATTGCCAATGATACTAATATTTTTCACAGGGAGGAGAAAAGGAGCTTCAAGCTTCCTGGGCACGTAAAAGTAAATATCAGTGGAAATGTATGCCAAATATCCTTAATTAGGAAAGAAGCCATCATATTATCAATACTCTCTGCCCTACATGGCATTTCCTCTGCTGCCTTCACAAACACCATATGCAGCTGGCTCCGCTGAAGAGGTAAAGACTTTAAATCGGTAATTTCTGGTGCTGGCAGTCTTGCTGCTGAGAAATGTAATAGTGCAGCTTAGGAAGAAGAGTGTAGTTTCTGATTCAAGGAGACATACAGGAGCTGTTCTTGACCCGTGTCAACTTCTTGTGCTATGGTTGTTACATTCAGGGAGCTGTATCCCCTGGTAAACAACCATATCATGGGCTTCACTGGCCTCCACCTGTTGTTTTTCTATCAGTGGTGGCAGAGGGTGCGCATGCGTCTCCCTACAGACTCAGCAGTCTTCTCACTGCCTGTGGGTGCAGTGTCATTTGGACACTCAAGATGGTCCCCTTCACTCAGGAAACTTAAAACCAGGGGGATAAAAAAAAATGAGTGAAAAAATAGATCTTCTTTTGAATACATCTTTTCCAACCCCATCAAATCCCATTAATTATTTCATCATAATTCAAGTGAAATAGAAGCTCCCTTCAGACGAGAAGTCCTCTGAGATGTTTTCCAAATCAAGGTGAGAAACAAAACAAACCACAGCTTGCAAAACCTCTTGAGCTATTACTCACAAAATAGGCAAATTGAAGCAAGTCATGATGTGCAAGACAAATGAAACTCAAACTGTTTTTAATAAATTTTAAATTTTTTCTGAATAATTTTAGATTTACAGGGATGTTGCAAAGATAGTACAGAGAGTTCCCATGTGTGCTTCATCCAATTTTCCCTAATGTTCACATCTTAAATTACTATGGCTCATTTGTCAAAACTAAAAAACCAATACTAGTACATGACCATCAGCTAAACCCCAGATGATACTTGGATTTCACGAGCTTTTCCACTGATTTCCGTGTTCTCCTCTGGAGTCCCATCTAGGATCTCATATTGTATTTAATTGTGCTGTTGTCCTCTCCTCTGCTCTGTGATAATTTCTTGTGTCTTATTGTTTTTTAGCTCAGACTGTCTTAACAGTAACTCCACAGGAATCATGTGTCCCAAAGATACTAATCCACCAACTCACCTAGTTTACAAATTCCGGTTTGGATTTGTAGGACCATCTTAGAGAATTCTACCTTAAAACCACCTATGGCCAACCCAGCCCCTAAAGCCCTGTAAGTACTCTTTTGAGCCACTTCTGAGACTCTGTCAAGGAGATACTTTCTCTTGCTCAGCATGTTTCACATACCCAGCATTTTATGACCAACAGATTTCTCTGATGGTCTTTGTGTTGGGACTTTGACAGGAGCATTCTTAATGATTTGACTCAATCATTCACTAAAAGCAAGAATGCCTTCTACAACGTCTGATACGTGTTTACCAGGTCTATGTGAACCTCACAGCCCCCTATATGAACACTTCCAATGACAGGGCACTGATTAGCTCCCAAGATCATCCATTCTATCCATTTCTGGACAGCCGCTGTTGATAGAAATGACTTTGTGAAAGTGAATCCTAATCTGTTTCCCCACAGCTTTTCTTTGCTGGCGCAGTTTCTGTCCTCTGGAGAATCAAGCTACTGGATGGGAAGTAAGCTCCATCTACAGTCCCACTCCAGTGGTGTGGAAGGGAGCTATACACAGTTGGGTGGTCCAGTTTGGATCAAATAGTATCACTTGATAGGTGTCTGAACTTGGCATGTGACTCAACCTCTCCTCTCCTGGCCCCAGAGGATTATTGTGAAAAAAACACATATGAAAGCACCCAGCACCCTGCCAGGAGAAGGCTCTTACTAAGTGATAGTTACCAGGATCAACTCCTGAATACCCAGAATGAAATGTACCATTTATGTTCTATTATATTATTATGCTGTTTGCTCCTCTTCACAGCAGTGAATCTAACTTTCCAATGTCATTAACTAATTTCCTAAAAGATTTAGTTTTATTTTTCTGTTGACCTTTTTTCCCCTTAAGGTTTAATTAAGCTGTTGCTGAATAGAATTGAACTGTTAAATAACCTAAGAGGATCAGTTCCCAACATTCATGAACCCATATATCACCAAGACAGGAGATTAGTCATGGTAGTGGAGGGGAAAACTTGGCGGGGATTAGCAAATGTTCCTGCTAATCAACAGAATATGCAAATTAGCACCCCAGCACCCCCACCCAACTCAGGGCATTGATCTAAATCTCCATGGCAACACCAGGGTTAGCTATATAGCTATATACTTGTAAATAAGTGATTTCAAAGCTGCTAAGTACGATATAAACCACTGCAGTGAGCATCAAGGGGAAAAAAATGAAAACTATTCCCACTTCTTGAAAAAATTCATACAACTTTCTATAAATTTAGTAGTAGCTTTACTTTCCTTAATCCTCAACTACTGGAGTGTAAATTGGCAACTATATAAACAGGACAAAGAAGCAACAGGGTTTAGAAAAGGTTCAGAAGTGGTCCACAAATATATAATCCATCTGTTTAACCAAATGATGACACATTAGGGTGATTTGCATGTCTGTACAGAGCAGGATGGTCTGGTGAGTGTCCCAGTTTCCCCACTCATTAGCTGTGTGACCTTAGGTACATTTTCACCTCACTGTGCCTCACGGCCCTCATCTATGACATGTGTATAATAATAGTTCTTACCTCACAGGTTTCCTGTGAGAATCAAGTAAGTTATCGTATGTGAAGTGTTTAGAACAGTGCCTGGTTCAGAGTAAATGCTCAAAAAACATTAGCAGTTATTATCATCACTGACTCATTATTAGTATTATTCTTGCTAGTTGGGCATGATTCTGGAATGGAAACTACCTTTCAATTTTATACCCTGTGCAGACAATACAGGGTGGGAAAGGTTATATTTTCCATTTTCTAGTATTGTTTGTATTGCAAAAGGGACTTGGAAATGTCAGTACTGGAGAGGTTCTATAGGTATTATCATTTTCAATTTCAGTAAAACACTTAGGAAAATGGTAACTATGATTCTGGTTGAGGCATAGGATCCCAGTAAAGCCACATTATTGTTTAAACTCTCATCAAAATCTGGCAGCAGGCAGACATCTGTAAAATGTGATGTGATCAAAACTGAATGAAGTTACCTCACAAACAGAGTCACCTCTTGACCTAAATAATGTTTTTAAATATATAGGTAGCTCTGAGAAACAACCCCAGGCCCCTACACCCTCCTGGACCCATTTTCTTTGTGGTCTCAGCTCATTTCACCTTGCCTCTGTCTGTTGGTTGATTAGGTTTCTAGTCCAAGCAGGGTAATTGTAGTAGTTCAAGATTGGATTTAATCTTCTGTGCTTACATTTGATGGGAGATGGGCTATTTGCCTTGTGAGGTCCAAATTATGGCTGCTTTCTTTTTAATGCAAACAAAACTCCTGCCAATCACCCCCCAGTGGTTCCAAAGCTTTTGGAAGAGGGCTAGGGGTCAGAAACCGTGGGATTGAAACCCTGCCGGCCTCCTCTGGTATCTGACTTCTTCCTTCACTACTATGTCCCTTTCTTTATTTTCAGTCTTTTTTTATGTACACCCATTTGTAAGCAGCTACAATTCCTCTTTGGAATACGGTAGGGCCTAAACTGATTAATACATAAATTAGTTTTGTGATGGCAGGGAAACCATGACCTCTTGATGAGAAAGAGTTTTGGAGCCAGTCGAAGTCTGCTCTGGCTACCTCGCCATTTCTCATGCTGATCAAATAAGGCAATGGTTGTAAAAGGGCTCTGTCAAGCCTTGAAGTGTTATATACTTCTAAAGAATTGTTTTAATATCAAATATGGCAAAAATATAGACCCATCTAATTACTAACGTGGTTCAACTTTCCCTTTTACAAGGACCCACTAGTTCAATGTCTGAACTCTAGTGCTTCTGTTTGTAATTAAAACATGGACACACTCTTAACATGCATGGTACGGGAATAGTTATCACAATGGAGCTGTCCTGCATTCATTGCCCTAGATGCCCACTATCTGCATTCTAAACAGAGAAAGGGAGAGGTAGCTAATTAATCTAACCATAAATAGCTATCACTTATTGAGTCCCTACTCTGTCTGGATGTGGGATCCAAAGATAAAGTCCCAGTCTCCACCTCAGGGAGTCACTGTTTGGTGGGATGGCAAACAAGTACACAGAAATGGATATGACAAATGCCATAATGGCTGTGTGGATAGGTTGCTAGGAACAGGAAAGAGGAAACAGTGCCTTTACGTGGGGATTGTTGGGGAAAATTTCCCAGGGGAGATCATGCCTGAGATAAATCTTGAACAGTTTGCTAAGTGGGAGGGAATACAGTTTTCGAAGGTATAGCAGTGGGAGTGGTGAAAGGGCTGGAGAGGGTGTTTTGGGGGAGGGTAAGTACTTGGGTGCATCGGAGGCAGGAGGTAAGGGTGACAAGCAAGTCAGGGAGTAGGTCATGGACGAGTTGTCAGCCTCTGAAACTTGTTAGCAGGGCATAGCACGAGCAGATCTGTCGGAATTGTAGCAGCCTGGTCTGAAAATTAAAGACAAATTAGCAAGAGAAAAACATAAGAAATCATTTAATGGAAGTTTTACATGGCACAAAAGTCTTCATAAGGAAATGAAGGCCAGGAAAAACAATGAGAGCCTGAGTATTTTTGTGCTAGATCTGATGAAGAATGGGTGTCATGTCGACATATGATAGAACAAGGAGTATGAAGTCCATGTAGTAAACTCGGGGCTTCCTGGGATTCTTCTTGGTGTCCCCTTGTCTTCAGAGGTAATGATGTTCCTTTTCTCTGGGGACAAGAAGGGCACTTCTCACATGAAATTTTTATGACCTGTTTCAGAGGAGAAGTGAGGGCAGCAGGTCAGAGTAACCTTTCTGCTTCTGCCATTTTCTCCAACTCCTTCAGCTTAAAATACTCAGTATGCTAAAATGCTGTATTTTGGAGTAGCATGTCCTAAATCCCATCAAGAGCAATGGAGATTTTTGGAATTGCACAGGAGAAAAGGCAGTTATTTCCTGCACTATGCATGAGGCTGGGTCCGTATCATATTTCAAGAGTCAGCAAAATGGCAACTCCTTTTAGAGGCCTTCCCTGACCTTCCAATTTCCATTAGCTTCTTCTGTATTACTCTTGAATAGCATTCTGTCCTTTTGTTTTATAGCAGTGATCACAATTTACGACTACATATTTGTTTTAGTGTTTACTGATTCTTCATTAGACTATAATTTCTATGTGAGTGGGGTCACATCTGCCTTGTTCATTGCTGAATACCTGCGACTCAACTTGGCACACAGTAAATGCTCAAAGACCGTTTGTTGAATGATGAATGAAAGGTAAATACCTAGAAGGAGGAGAATGGGGGAGAAAATTTTAGAGTGTGTAGGGCAGAATCCTAAGGAACTCAACTGGTCAGTAAGAGGAAAAAGAGACTGAGAAGGAGCAGTCAACTACAGGTAAGAGGAAAACCAGAGCATAGTCTCGGAGAGAACTGTGGTGGAATGTCAAGAAGAGAATGGACAAAAGCATCAGAAGCCGCTGAGAAGTTGTGTAAAGGAATGACTGGACGTAGCAAGAAGAAGGTTATCGATGATCTTAGTAAATTTTAGTGTTATGGTGGAAGTAAAGATTGAATAGGGACTTCTAGTCAATATGTTGAGCTAAGGTATTGCAGAACCCCTGTCCTTCTACAAAAACACAGAAATAGTGGATAAAATATTATCTTAGGTCTTTGACAGTACACAGGAACATTCAAATGCAAAAAAAGAAATCTCCAGGTGGTAGAAACAAAGGAGCAATTCAAAGCCAAAGCACAGTGCAATAGTTGAAGCTAAATGGCCATCAAGAGTGTCAAAACTGGATATATACCACAGGACTTAAGGCAAAGCTACATCCCTGACATAGAGCCCTGAGCTTCCTGTCTAAAAGCTGGTAGCCAGGAAGTCCTGTCTTGTTCCTGATAAATCAGGATTCAAGGCCTAGGGATGCAAAATATAGGCGGTGTCCACTCTGAGGTTGAGTGTAAGAAATTGGAACTCCGCATTTGAATTTGTACTAAAAAGCTGGTAAAGTAAAATAAAAAACTGACCTGGATCTGGTGAGCCCCATAGAGTGCTGGCAGAGAAAAACACAAAACCCTAACTGCTATCCAGAGTTCACCTGGCATTTCTGCAGCAAACAACTCTCCCGCTGAAGGTGAGCCTACAGTCAAATTTGCAGAGCAGGAAAATAAATAAACCACTGCAGGAAAAGTGAGCAGTGAGAATAAGCAGGGTGATCCATATTCCAGAAAAGTTATGTAGTAAGGCACACATGACAGAGACTTCAACATACGTATCTTCAAAATGTTCGGTAGGGTAAACGAGGGAATAGAATCCATAAGGTGTGAACAGCACATTGTGAAAAAATAGTCATGAGAGAAGATGAAACAGAAATTGTATAAGTTCTATGTACACACATATCCACATGTGCATATATATGTATATAGATACAATGTCAATGTCACATATAATATATAATATTATATAATATGTGCATATATCAGTGAAATCAGAATAAAATCAAGGAAGAGACTAAGCCCAACTTGAGAGGGGATCAGACTCGACATAGAAAGATACAGAGAACTGGGAAGGAGAGGTGAGGAGTGATGAAGGAGGGGGTGAGGTCTCACATTCACCTAGTAAATGTTTCAGAATAGACAGAGATTGAAGGAGAGGCAGCAGATGAAGAGTTAGTGGCTAAATTTCTAGAACTGAAAAAAAGAATTGAAGTATTGAAGGCACACAATTGAAGAGGAATGCCGTGAGTAGGCATATTTTTAATGTCTTAAATATATTCCAGTGCCAAGCTAGCACTCACTGTCCCTCTCTAAAGGGGATATTGAAATCTATACCAAGGAACTACTAGGAATGTATATATATACCAGACACCTGCACATATAATATATAACAAGATCAGAGGGCATGATGAATGTGCAGTAAGGAAGTGGGGTTGTTAGTAAAGACGACGTTTTTTCAAGAAGCTTTGCGATGAAGGGTAATAAAGAGTGAACACGAGCTGCATGGGCTTGTCTGACACACTGACTTTTGTTATGTGACCCACAAAATGAGCCCAGCATCCTCATGAGGCATTCACACATACACACATTCATAGAGCCAGTTGTATAAGATGGCAGGGGGACTTTTATTTCTTATTCTTATTTTTTTAATTGAAGTATAGATGATTTACAATGTTATATTAGTTTCAGGAGTACAACAGTGATTTGACAATTATATACATCATGGAAGGCTCTCCGTGTAAGCGTAGTTACCATTGAGAGATTCTCCAAAGCTGTTGCTTCCCTTGAAGCTACTCTAACAGCTTGTTCTGTCATTTAAGATGTCGCCATTAGAGGCGCCCTTTTGTAGTATAATATTGCCTCCATAAGATCCCTGTTAGAGTGAGCCATTTGGGCGGGGAGCAGGGGAATGGTCATGAGGACATATTAGTACTGGTTAATCCAGCACTGACGACAGTGTCTGATTAACTAGCTGTCTTATTGGAAAGCAGTGACCCAGAGATACAATATAGAAAAGAACAATTTTAATGCAGGAGAAGAACTAGGATAACCTGGATCCTAAAGTTTTGTTTGGAAGGGCAGGTTCCCGAAGTGCCTCAGGACACTGGGCATCTGGGCTGAGGTGCTGGCTTTACAGCATTGCCTGAGGCCTACCTGGAGTACACACACACACACACACACACACACACACACACACACACACACACATACACACACACACACACACACCATGTTTGATTCTTCCTGTAGTGAAGTAAAGTACTATTGTTTCCCCTAACAATTCTGTTAAGTATGTTTTTTATTTTCCCCAGACCAAAGGCTACAAAGATTTTTTTTTTAATTTAATTTAATTTTAGTTTTTATTTTTGGTATCATTAATATACACTTACATGAACAACATTGTGGTTACTAGATTCCCCCCGGTTATCAAGTCCCCACCACATACCCCATTACAGTCACTGTCCATCATCATAGTAAGATTCTGTAAAATCACTACTTGTCTTCTCTGTGCTATCCTGTCTTCCCCGTGACTCCCCCCCTACATTATGTGTGCTAATCGTAATGCCCCTTTTTCCCCTTATCCCTCCCTTCCCACCCATCCTCCCCAGTCCCTTTCCCTTTGGCAACTGTTAGTCCATTCTTGGGTTCTGTGATTCTGCTGCTGTTTTGTTCCTTCAGTTTTTCTTTGTTCTTATACTCCACAGATGAGTGAAATCATTTTGTACTTGTCTTTCTCCGCCTGGCTGATTTCACTGAGCATAATACCCTCCAGCTCCATCCATGTTGTTGCAAATGGTAGGATTTGTTTTCTTCTTATGGCTGAATAGTATTCCACTGTGTATATGTACCACCTCTTCTTTATCCATTCATCTACTGATGGACACTTAGGTTGCTTCCATTTCTTGGCTATTGTAAATAGTGCTGCGATAAACATAGGGGTGCATATGTCTTTTTCAAACTGGGCTCCTGCATTCTTAGGGTAAATTCCTAGGAGTGGAATTCCTGGGTCAAATGGTATTTCTACTTTTAGTTTTTTGAGGAACCTCCATACTGCTTTCCACAAAGGTTGAACTAATTTACATTCCCACCAGCAGTGTAGGAGGGTTCCCCTTTCTCCACATCCTCACTAACATTTGTTGTTGTTTGTCTTTTAGATGTTGGCCATCCTAACTGATGTGAGCTACCAGGATTCTTATAGAGATAGTAGGCACTGGTAGTTTAGGGACATAAAAAGGAGTGCAGTAGGTATGAAGATTTTTTAAAATATGTTTTCAGTATATTCAAATACCAACCAAATTCTAGTTGTCTCTCTCCAATAGAAATATTGAAATCTACATGGAGGAATTCCTAGGATTATCCGGCTTGGACAGTCATTTTCCCATAATCATTAATTCATTTGTTAGCTTACAGTTTTATATAACAATATTATTTAGTAATTGGCCACATGCATGTCTCTGGTCTCCACGCTCACCCCAGTTATTGCAGGAGGAGAATGCCTGACTCACTGTGGCATACATGCCAATTTCATTTTTATTTTCACTGGCATCTTTCCAAAGGGAATACTTCAGCTAAACCCTCTGCTGATGCCTTGTAAATCGATAAACTACTACGCTTAAACATCACTTGTGACAACATGTGCTGGACATGATCAGCAGGAAAGGGTAGACAATCAGTTTACAAGTAAGAAATAAACAACTTGCAACTGTCCACCAGAATATACACATAGCCATTTTATTTCTCCTGATCCCCAGAATGCTTCACGACCATACCAGTAATCAATATTACACAGTAAAGTACACTCCTGAATAATGTTTATAATAGGAGATACACTTGCTGCCAAGCGATTCAAAGTGTACGTGCATAAAAATCAAGGTTTTGTAAGTCTTCTCAACTGAGGGGAAGTTATATGGCCTGGGAAGAAGAATTCAGCAGCAGGAGTCTGTTTAACCCAGGTTTGAAGTCTGGCTTTACCTAATTTCGCCCCCCAACTTCCTACCTCTTCTTTATCCTCCAAAATCATCTTCAGTGAGATGGTTTTATGGTTTTTTTCCTCTGATGCTGATCCCCATTCCTGCCCACAGAGTTGGCTGTGCCTTCTTTTGGGGACCCCTAGCCCTTTAGACATTTGGTACCACTCTCAGGGCATAATCACATTTGTGTTTTAGTTTTTTTATTTACTTCTCTTTCTCCTCTACTTGAAGCCAGGGGCAGTCCCTGGAGAGGCAGTACAGCAGTTTTAAGAACATGAGATACAGAGTCAGAATGCACAGGATTTGAATCCATTTGGCTCCACCACTTCCTATCTGAGTGAATTCATTAGCCTCTCTGCCTCAGCTTCATCTGTAGAATGGGGATAAGCACAGAAGGTGGTTTTAATATCAAATGCCTGAACAAGAATAAAGTACTTAGAATAGTGCCTGTGATATGGTTGGTGCTCAATAAATAAATTATAGCTTTTAGTACCTTTGCATCCTTTAGGATGTAGCTGAGAACATAGCAAGTAGCTCTCAGTAAATTTTGAGGAAAGGAATGAGTACGTGAATAAATGAATGAATAAATGAACAAACAATTTGGCCCAGGGCATATTCATTTAACTTCCCTTGGCTCAGATCTCTTCCCTAAAACAAGTTGTTAATTGAGCATCAAGGCCCCTGTTATGCAGTCAGGTTCTAAAATTGCTTGAGGTCTTCAGTGCTTGCAGGAGAAGTTACTAAATAATTTCAATCTGTTGACTATATTTTTAGCTGTTTGTCAGAAAGGAAAAGTTAGAGCAAATTAGAATGGATACTGGAGAAACCCCTGATTGCAAAAGGATAGTCACGGGCTTCAGACCATGGAAGTGAATACAGCATGTATAATATTTTTCTCTCTTTTGCCTGAACTCAAGCTCCCTGTAGCTGAAAGCAGATGGCACAAAAAAAAAAAAAGCCAGTTTTCCCTGTATGAAAAGTACTGAGAGAATTGGGAGTGCTTGAACTTCTTGTCTCTGCTAAGTAATTAATTGAAGATGAACTCTCGGGAGTGTCCCTTGGGTCTCATAGCCTTCCCAAACCCCCAGTTACCTGAGTTAGATCAGGTCCTGGTGTCAGAATTCTCATGGGGCTGAGAAACCCAGAATGTTAAGCAGCAATTTATAACCATTTACTTTTAATGAGAAAGCCATGTTTTCTTTAAATAATAAAGAAGTTATTGTTAAAAGTGCATAAACTATGCTAATAACTATGCATATGTCATATCTATTGTTTGTTTCATAATTTGTTTAAACATACGTTATGTTTAGAAAAAATGTAACTGGGTGTCGCGTGCCCTGTCCTCGCCGGCAAGAACAGCACGCAACAACAGCAGGATTCTTCTGCAGAAAGCTTTATTCTTCAGCTCTTTGTGAAACAAATGAGTTGGGCAGGACCCAGAGGGGAAGGAGAGGCTTGCTTATATAGTTCTCATGCTCTGACCTGGTTGGTGCGGCTCCATATGCCTTATTAGCATAACCATTTGGTGGGTCTCATTGGTCCTTATGCCAAGGCGCAATTAGCATGTAGTTTAGTGGTGTGGGATGATTTGTCATTAGGAAGTTCGGGGCCTTCCGGCTGCCCTGCATGGGGCGCTATTTTCTGAGCGCGGCTGCCAACATCTCCCCCTTTTTTGTCTAACAGAAGCTCAAGGCGGAACTTGCCAGCAGAGGCGGAGACAGAGGCCTGACCTCCATCATACTTTCTGATGCCCCCTTTTTGGAGAGGGGTTCTGGGCATCTACCCCTATGCAGTCAGGCATGCCTCTCAGAGGGGTCCAAGACCTCTTGCAGTGCTTTGCCTCGCATCCTCTGGCTGGCGTTGGGACCGCTTGGTACAAAGGGTTTGGACCCTTTTTCTCAACCCTCTTGCACCATGAGCTTCTTAAAGAAAGCTGTGATTAAGCATTGAGGTACTCGGGCCTGGTGCAGTGCCACATGGGCTCAGGGTGCAAGAGCTACCTCAAGCTAAAGCCGAGCTTCCTTCTTAAGCATGTTGAGCCACACTTGGGGAGAGGCGCCAACGTCTATCGCCATTAGGGCTTGAGCAAGGATCACCTTGTCCTGCTTATGTTGGTTGCGGAGTCTGCATAACAACTAGAGTAAGAGCATGAGACTTCCAAGCAGGAACACGCCCATCCCAGCCATGCCCGCCCACTCCTTGACGTGGGAGAGAGCTCTGAGGAACCAGGAAGAGAGTCCTTCCGCTACGGAGATATCTAGACGGGTGGAGTTGATGTGGATAATTTCTCGCCGCAGCTCTTCTAGTGTCCCATCGAAGTCTTGGGACCAGTTTCCTGAAAGATACTGGGACAGGTCTCGTGACAGATTAGCTGCCCGTGTAAAATTTTTATATTGAATGCTAGTGATGCAGAGGGCACGATATTTCCGCTCACATCCCAATTGGGCCATTTGCCAGAGCACCTCCATTTGTTCCTCCACGAGATCTATGCGTTGATTGAGGATCATTATTCCTCCTTTCAGTTTGCCATCAAGTGTGGACTGTTGGTCTAGGGCAGAAGCTACTGAGGCTGCAAGGTTATTGAGCTCTGTAGCCGATTTGATGGAGGTGTCTAAAGCTATACCAGCGGCGGTGGCTGCGACCGCGGTCGCGGAGATCAGGAGCACTATGGCGGCTGTAACACCGAAATCGCGCCTTTCTCGAAACAGAGTCATGGTGTTAGGGGCGTCTACGGGAACAGGGACCCAACGGGGGATGCGGACTACCAAAGCATTGGTAAAGTTACGCGCATCCCAACACTGAGACAGAAAGCAGGTTTCATTGGAGCAGGAGTCAAAGCTACTATTGGATAAGATAAACAGAAATGGGGGGTATACGCATACTGGAGAAGGTGGAAAAAGGGAATTAGGTGACTCTGGACCTGATTTTGCTGAACACGTGTAGTTCTCGTTGTTATGGGTCATGATCATGTTCCAGTGTGCGCGCATGTGGTTATTCTCGCACCAAAAGGTGATATTTTTTACACCGATTCCCCCACCCTGGAGGGCGGAAAAGGGGGAGAGGTCGGTACACGAGCCATTGACTCCACACAGCATCCATTTATGGAAGGGGTTCATGCTCAGCTGCTGACGAAACTCGCTTTCGAGCACCTTTACTGGCCACCAAGCCTCATTGGCTGGCCGTCCCTCCATATCTGGGGAGATGGTAAACTCCTGCCTCTCAGTTGCCCACGTTACTACAGTTGACTGACAGTCAGTCCAGGGCCACAGCTCTCCCTCATAGTCGCCCACACAATGGGAGGCATATTTGGGTTGACGAGGCCTGTCGGTGGAATTGTTCTTGGGAGAGTGTACAAATGTGCCATTGATCCAGAGAACCATCTGGTGGATAGTCATGTTCTTATAGGACGGGCTCCCTTCCTTATTAGGCCCTTCAAATTTAGCTGACATAACGGGGAGGCTACTGGCCTCTAGAATTATGTCACTGAACCATCCGTATTTCCTCCGTTTCAGGGAGATACAGCCAGCTAGATTCTGAGTGGTGAAGCATAATGACCCATTAGTTACGAAGGATCGGTTTTCTCCCAGGGGAGCTACTAGGGTGTCTTTAACTAAGTAGGGCAAGTTCATACTAGTATTGGTAGTGAAAAAGCGCGGAAAAACGGCTGCATTGAAACGGACAGGCATAGGCTTAGGAAAGGCAGACAGGATTCCCCATCTCAATACTCCCTGAGTCGGGGTCTCCAGTGTCAGGAGCAGGGTCAGGAGGTACAGCGAAGTCATCTCCTTTGTTTAGGACTTTCCTCGTTAGGCGCTCCGGGATCCAGAAGGGATTTTCTTCACCCTGGGGGAAAACACACACAGCTCCCCTGGATCTGATTATGATTGGATCCGGGCCCTTCCATTGGTTAGATAACACGTCCTTCCATTTTACTAGTTCTTGTGGGTCTTTTGGCCACTGATTATGGCGATCCGCTGCTGTATGGCTTTGAGCATCCAGATTCAAAAAATTTATAGTGAAAAGTGCTAGGGCTATGGCAGTTTTTGGTGTGGGGGGTATATCTTCAATTCCCCCTTTTTGTTTAAGTAAATAGGATTTGAGCGTGCGGTTCGCGCGTTCCACAATCCCTTGACCCTGTGGGTTGTAGGGAAGGCCAGTGATATGTTTTATCCCCATGTGATGACAAAATTGAGCAAATTTTGTAGAGGTATAGGCTGGGCCATTGTCTGTTTTCAGAATCTGTGGTAACCCCCATGCGCTCCAAGCTTCAAGGCAGTGCTGGATGACATGGGAAGCTTTCTCTCCTGACAATGGGGAGGCAAAGATGACTCCTGAACAAGTATCTACGGATACATGTACATATTTCAGTTTCCTAAAAGACGAAATATGCGTCACATCCATTTGCCAAACTTGTAAAGGCTTAATACCTCTGGGGTTGATCTCAACATGAGGTGTGGGAAGGAAGCTGCAGCAATGTTGGCAGCTAAGGACAATGTTCCTAGCTTCGGCCCTGGTTATGCTAAACCGCTTGCGCAGTGTTTCGGCAGTGACATGAAATTGTGTATGGAATTTTGAAGCTGTGGTGATAGGGTCTAGCAGGGGAAAAGCTATATTTCTGGTTGCGAGGTCTGCCAGGTGGTTGCCTTGGGTCATAGGCCCGGGAAGGCCTGAATGTGCTCTGATATGAGTTATATACAAAGGAGATTGCCTATGAAGTAGTGCTGATTGTATCTGTTTGAACAAAGTGGCTACTGGGCTGGACGCTTTGATTAGCCCGGCCACTTCTAGAGATTTGACTGCATTAACTACATAACAGGAGTCAGACACAATATTTAAAGGTTCAGGAAAGATTTGTAGGACCTCTAAGACTATGCGACATTCCACTATTTGTGGAGTGTCAGGCGTGTAGCCTTTTGTCACAACTTTGCCATCATGGACATAGGCACCTGTGCCTGTCTTAGACTCGTCCGTGTAAACTGTTTTTCCATGAGGCAGCGGGGTTAGGCTAGTGACCCGAGGAAATACTAGGAGATGATTTTTGGCGAAGTTGATGAGGGGATGTTTAGGGAAATGATTATCAAAGGTTCCTGAGAAACTGTAAGCAAGTATGGCCCAATCATCGTTCATAGCACATAATACTTGTATCTGTTCTACGCTGTAAGGGGTTATAATTTTAGCTGGAGCCTCTCCGAAATGTGTCATGGAGGTTTTTACTCCTCTCAAAGCAAGTTTGGCCACGGCTGCTGGATAGTACTCTATTGTCCTAGCCTGAGAGGCTTGGGGATGAATCCAGATCAGTGGGCCGTGCTGCCATAAGACTGCTGTTGGCAGCTCTGGGGTGGGAAGGACACACAACTCAAAGGGTTCATTCGATTGCACTCTATTTAATTGTGCTGTCATCAAAGCTTGTTCTACTTTGCGAATGGCTTGTAATGCCTCAGGTGTGAGGGAGCGCGGTGACGTTAGTTGTGGGTCTCCTTCTAGGGTTTTAAATAGTGGAGTCAATTCAGTGGTGGGTATCTTTAAGTATGGGCGCAACCAATTAATATCCCCTAGGAGTTTTTGGAAGTCATTCAAATTTCGCAATTGATTATGTCTTATCTTAAGCTTTTGGGGGCAAATTACATCTGTGTAAATGGTTGCTCCTAGGAATTTGCTAACACTAGATTTTTGGACCTTCTCGCTTGCTATATTCAGTCTCCAATTTTCTAGGGATCTAGTGAGATCTATATATGCTTCTTCTATTTCCGCTGGTTGTGGGGAGCAAAGAAGGATGTCATCCATGTAATGGATGATCTTTAGCGTGGGATAGGTCTTACGAATTGGGTCTAGCGCTCGCTGAACGTACAGTTGACATATGGTGGGGCTATTTGCCATTCCTTGAGGGAGGACCTTCCACTGAAATCTGGCATCGGGTTGTTCATGGTTAATAGCTGGCAAAGTAAAAGCAAATCTTTCCCTGTCCTTGGAGCTTAGAGGTATAGAAAAGAAACAATCTTTAATATCTATTATGAGCACTTTCCATTCTTTGGGTAAGGCAGAGAGGAGTGGCAGTCCCCGTTGTACGGGTCCAAGCATTCTCATTTGAGCATTTACTGCTCTCAGATCATGAAGCAACCTCCATGATCCTGACTTTTTCCTGATTACAAATATGGGTGTGTTCCATGGGGACACAGAGGGTTCTAGGTGTCCCACTTGGAGCTGCTCTTGCACTAAGCAATGAGCTGCTTCTAATTTTTCAGAGGATAGGGGCTACTGAGGAACCCATACGGCCTCCTCTGTGAGCCAAGGTATGGGCATGGCATCTTCAATGGCCCCTATGAAAAACCCAGGCCGTGACGGTCATTCTTTACTTTGGGCAGGATGGGCTCTATGTGTCCCTGTTGGTGTTTCCCCAGCCCCTTGCCAGGGATGTATCCCATGTCCATCATCATGCCTTGGGCGGGGGTGGAGTATTCATTAATGAGTTTGAGGCCTAAGTCTCTCATGACATCCCTCCCCCATAAATTGACCGGTAGAGGGAGTACATAAGGGGTGACTGTACCCTCTTGTCCTTCAGGGGCTCGCCATTTCAATGGTTTGGCACTAATTGAAGGGCTTGACTCATATCCTAAACTTTGTAATGAATGTGAGGATTGGGTCACAGGCCACTTGGAGGGCCACCAGGTTGCAGAGATAATACTTTTATCTGCTCCAGTGTCTAGGATTCCCTCAAAGCTCTTTCCCTCTATTTGAAGAGTTAATTTTGGTCTGTCTGCTAAATCTAATACTATGAAGGCTGAATCCCAGTCAGAGGAGCCGAAGCCCCTTTCTCCCCTCTCCGTGTTGGTAGCAGGATAATTGGCGTGGAGACTAGGTAAAACTAAGAGCTGGGCTATGCGGTCTCCCGGGGATATAGGATAGATTCCTCTGGGAGCCGAACACATGATTTTTACCTGTCCTTCATAATCTTGATCTATGACTCCGGGATGAACTACCAGGCCTTTCAATGCAGCAGAAGAGCGCCCTAGGAGTAACCCAATGGTATTTGGTGGTAGGGGGCCTTTAAAGTCTGAAGGGATAGGCTGAACTCTCATCTGTGGAGTCAACACTATTCTGGTGGTGGCACGGATGTCCAATCCCGCGGAACCTGAAGTGGCTCTCCTTGGGGGGCCTGGTTGTTCCCGAATGACACTTGCGTGCTGGTTGCCCCATATATTTGCGGGCCCTGGTGACGGGGGCCCCTCTGGGCGTTTTTTGGCAACTCTAAGGGTTTCCCTTCTATATCTTTAATAGACCGGCACTCATTAGCCCAATGCCTGCCTTTCTTACACTTAGGGCACAATTCAGGGGTCTTTTGGGTTGTTTGTTCTGAAGCTGGGCTCTTACACTCTCTCTTTATATGTCCTAATTTCCCGCATTGAAAGCATTTGATACTTCTGTTAGTGATCTTGGCTTGTTTGTGGCTCTGTAATATGGCAGCGGCTAGGCCCGCATTGGTGAGTGGCCCTCCTATTTCTCTACAGGCTTTCAACCAGGCATGTATCCCTTTTTGTTTCCAGGGTGTTATCGCCTGTCTGCATTCCTTGGTACATTGTTCAAACACTAATTGCTCCACTAGGGGCATTGCTTGTTCCTGATCTCCAAATATTCTGCCTGCGGCCTCTATCATACGAGCGACAAAGTCAGAAAATGGCTCGCTCAGCCCCTGAATAATTTTTGTCAAATTGCCTGATACTTCTCCTTTGTTGGTGAGGGCTTTCCATGCCTTGGCGGCGCACGTGTTTATTTGTGCATATACCTGTAAGGGGAAGGCGGTCTGGTCGGCTACCCACTGTCCTTGGCCCGTCAGCATATCATATGACCATGCAGGCTGTCCTTCGGCCGCGTTTGCGCGTGCCTGGGTCATGCTGATATCATGCCACAATGCCTTCCATTCTATGTATTGCCCCATACTAGAAAGGCATGCCTTAGTTACATATTGCCAGTCTGCGGGTGTCATGGCTGTCTCTGTTAATCTCTCAACTTGTGCTATGGTATAGTTAGCACTGACTCCATAAGCCCGAACGGATTCTGCTAACTCCTTAACTTGTTTATGGCTCAGGGGCTGGTGAGAGCGTACACCGTTATCCTCAAATACAGGAAACATTTGTCTAATTGCCTGAAGAGTATCTGGGTGGCAAAAGGAGAGTGCGCCACTCACGTAAGGTGGCGGGGCAAAGGGCGTCGGGGGACACCCTGCTTTCATTTTTTCCTTGGTCCGCTTTTCAACTTTGCTGGTTCCCTTACTTCTACACTCTGCGGTTTTATTTTCTTCCCCTTCCTCTGCGGACGTTAATTCCTCCTCAGATTCCCTATTGGAGAGTTGGAGGTCCCTCAACTCTTTCCAGGGGTATTTACTATTTTCTCCGAGGCGATTGTCACTCGCTTCTCGGGGCTCTTTCGCTTTTGCCCTAGGTGGGCTTTCTCCCTCACTCTGAGGTTTCTTTACCTTCGTTTTTGTGGCCTTTTTTCGGCCGCGCGCGCTCTCTGTTTCCCGTTCCGTTTCTGACATGCTCTCTTGGATATCTGTCAATGCTCTCTGACCTTCTTTTATTACCTTTTCACATCTCTCATCTTGCAGACAAGCTCTAATCAGTTTCCAGAGGGGCCTGGTGCCTCCCCTCAGGCTACCCTCCTCCTCCTCTCTATCAAGATCTTTCCCCAGTTTGTCCCAGCTCGGGATTGAGAGGGACCCTGAACAAATGAACCAGGGGGCCACACGGTCTATCTCCTTCACAAAAGATCCTAAGACTTTGCTGGAGACCTTCAAGTTTCGCTCTTTGAGAGCTGTCTGCAGCGCCGTGACTAATGACGGTGCATTCCCCATGGTGCCTCCTTATTTACAGAGAACCATCAACCATCATCCTAAAAAGCAGGGGCCTCTCGGAACTTACCCCTCCGGGCTTTCTTCTGACCTGCAGTTCTGAATCCTCTCCAGATGTCTGAAGGGTCCTCCCTGTGCCGGTGATGTTCTGGTTCCCGGGTTTCGGCACCACTTGTCGCGTGCCCTGTCCTCGCCGGCAAGAACAGCACGCAACAACAGCAGGATTCTTCTGCAGAAAGCTTTATTCTTCAGCTCTTTGTGAAACAAATGAGTTGGGCAGGACCCAGAGGGGAAGGAGAGGCTTGCTTATATAGTTCTCATGCTCTGACCTGGTTGGTGCGGCTCCATATGCCTTATTAGCATAACCATTTGGTGGGTCTCATTGGTCCTTATGCCAAGGCGCAATTAGCATGTAGTTTAGTGGTGTGGGATGATTTGTCATTAGGAAGTTCGGGGCCTTCCGGCTGCCCTGCATGGGGCGCTATTTTCTGAGCGCGGCTGCCAACAACTGGGTTGAGTATCATGCTATATTCCATCATTTTCTGTTACTCAAGCCAAGAGTGAGCCACATCCAGGCACCACTGTTCAGTGACCCAAATTCCAAACCCAGTGCCAAGAAGGAAGAACTCAGAGTTAAAGGGCTGGCCTTGTGCAAATACACTGTATTGTGTGTAGATCCTTAGTTTAAATACTGGCACTGCCACCTGTATGCAGGCCAGGAAATCATAGGCCTATCATTTAGTCTCTCTCGACTTCACTTCGCTTTTCCGTGAAATGGCAATAATGATGATACCTACCTTACAGGTTTTGTAAGGATTACAGAAAACAGTGTTACCGTAGTTCACAAGTTGCTTGTCCAATTATAACCACAGCATTTATTGAGTGTTGTCACCATTTGAAACCCCAGTCTGGGCCTAAAAAAAAAAAAACAAAGCAAAACACAAAGCTAAAGCAGAGTGGAAAGTTTAAAATCCATCTAGGGCATCTGCATGGTTCTCAGATGGATAGTGGACCTGTCCTTTGTTCCCCAGCCCTCATTAGAATCTGGGGGATACTATTTCCTTCGAATTCACCAGGGTCTCCTGCCCAAATCCTGGGCCGTGTCTGAAAAGAGACCTGTTAAGACTCTTAATCCTGAAAGAGCACTGAGGTAGTTTCCCATTACCTCTCTGCTCCTTTAAAAAGTGGCAAACCTTGATGGGAAATTGGAGGAAATGGTGCCATTGGCAAATAGGAAATCCATCCAGAGTTCTTATGCTGGTTCCAAATCCCATCCCCATAAGTGATAATAAACTTGAGCTCATTTGCAAACACTGCATTCCCTTCCTCCAATCTTGAGTTTAGGTCCCCTTCCTTCAGAAATCCTCTTTCCTAAAAGAGCTTAGATCCAGAAAAATTACTGATTATCTGCTTTTGCCTTGAACCCTCCATCATTCTTTTTCCCCAGCTTTTCATTGAGATTACTTAGTTCACTGGGCAAGAAATGAACCCAGTGTTACAGCTATTTTGCCTGTGAACCTTATACATTTTTAGTCTGCCATAAATGTTTCATCATAGAAACACCTCATTTATGTTTGTTAGCCACCAGTCAGTTCATAAAATAGCAGCTATTCCTTCAGGTTCTTCACATGTTGTTGAATAAAACTGAATCAAACCCACCGATGCTGGTGTTTTTGTTGGCTGTGGAGGCTCAATCACCACTGAGGCAGCCCATTTGGTTGAGAGTAAATTTATGGTGACTACAAAGTATTTCCCACATGTTGGATGAGAGAAACTTTAGAAAATGGATGTGACTGCCTTCAGCCACATGCTCCAAGTTCACCCAGAATGCTCTTCCAAACACAAAGACACTCACCTTTCTCCATGTTCCACCAGGCAGGATCTTAAGCTTTCTCAGTAATGGTGTTGCTGCCCCCTTGCCTGTGACCACTTCTGGGTTGCAAATCATGGGTATATAAAGAGCAACGTGGTTTTAACAGCAGAATGAGAGCCTTGAGGGGACTCAACTCACATTCTCACCAAGATAGGTTTCTGTTGTATTCATTAACGCTCCTGTAGGAGAATCAGCAATCAGTTATGGTACTTAACCACCCTTACAGAAAAGAAGCCTTTCCTTGGACTAAACTGAAATCCCCACATATTGAAGCTTACGCTCATTTCCTTGTGTTCTCACCTTATGATGAGGGAGAAACCTCCACCTCAGCAAGCTGATATTTCTCTCCAGGTTTTCTTGATTAAATGACCAAGCAGGTAATCAGAGGCCTTGAACTCTGGATGTTGCAGCTGCTCTGGCTAATTAAATGGCAAAGAGCTGAATTCGTAGATATGATTAATACCACCAGGGTGCTTTATGGTTATGACGTTCATAAATTATGACTGAACAATGAAATTTTTATGTGGGTCATAGGATTTTTTTAAGGTTCAGAATTAATCAGTGTGTTCCCAATTGGTTGTACATGCCTATTTATTTATTTATCTATGGGTATATGTATGTATTTGTTGTGATTTTGAATATAAACCAGAGGTAGCTTCAGAAAATTCTACAGTTTAAGTATTTAGAGACTGAACTCAGAAGGAGGATATGACGAAAACCAACTCCCCATCCTAGTGCAGTGCAAGCCTAGGGTCCCCTGGTTTTTATATTCTGAATGCAAATCAGGAGAGCCAATCAATTTCTAAAAAATTGGTTCTGGAGACCTTTGTTTCTGAAGCATAATTCCCCCAAATGATCTGACTAGGAGAGACTCTCTGCCAGCTAATACATGTGTCAGGTTATGTTACAGAATACAGTAGTCACTCTGTCTGTCCCTGAAATTCCATTGTGACATTGACAAGATTTCTTTAAATCGTATTTTTCTTCCTCTTGGAGTTAAACGGCAAGAGCCTTTACTAATGGCTTTTCTCTCATCTCCTCATTTGTATTTCTATCCAGTCGTTTCTCTGGGCTTTTGGACATAATTAGATAGACCACAAAAGGTGGTACTTGCTACCCAATCTCTTAAATACCCCCTCTGCTGCCTTCCCCAGTTAACAGCTAATTCCCAGTGTCACTTGCCCTTGGTGTACTTGACCCTGCCTTCCTTTCCTCTCTTTGAGCTGATCATCAGTCTTTGACCTGGTAACTGGTTGCTCAGAGGTTTTGATGGGCTGTTAGTGAAGATGGAGAGCAAACTGGCAGGTGGCTCCAATTACATTTATCTTCACAAAGGAAGGGTGTTAGGAATCTCTCTTTTTCAGTTATACAGCCAATTCCTTCTTGCCCAAAAGGTACCGAGGCTGCTCCTGATTAGGCTGTCTGAATTCTCTCATTTTTACTCATCACAGTCACATCTGTTTGGGTTTCTGTCTCTCTCCTGGAGATGTCTCTTGAGAGCAGATCCCCTCAGCTCCTTTACAGCTCATCTGAGGCCTGCCAAAAAGAGATAGGCAGAGAACAATCAGCAATCTATGCTCTGATAACTCACATAACTCTCCCTGAAAAGAATGTTAAAACCTGGTGCTCAAGTGAACCCACGAGGAATGGAGCCAAAGAGACTTCTGTATTTTTCTTTGGAACCCAATTAAGAAGGTGTGTTCTGGTGGGGTGAGGCAGAAAAGGGGAGAGGGGAAGTATGAGGAGGGGAAGATCACAGAGGTAGGAGGAACAGGGGCATATACAAAAAAGTCATAGGCAACCAGAGCCAAAAAGGCTTGCGGAACATCTCATTCAGAAGCTTTCAAAAGTTTTGTTTTTAGCAGTGGAGTCTTCTTATTTTTATTTTTTTCATTAATCATACAATGAGCCCCCGTATAAACATAGAGTCTATGGGATGACTTTACAGATGGGAAAACTGAAGCCCCTGCAGGAGAAATGACATGCCCAAGGTCACACGGCTAGCTAGTGGCAGAGACAGGATTAAAACCTATGCCTCCTGTCACCCAGGCTAGAACTCTTTGTGAACTGAGCTGGAGAAAGGAGCTAAGGATGCTTTCTTCCTGAACATGATCAAGGAGAGAGCTTGGTGGACAGTGCAGTGGAAAGAGAAGGTCTGGGAGGAGCAAAGGCGAGTGGACCCTCTTAGCACCGAAGGATTGGGAGCCCTGTGGTTAAGCAGGATACAGTGTGAACTGGTCGGAACAGAACAAGACAGGAGGAAAAAGCAATGTGGAAATAAGTGCCAGAAGTTCTGTGTTCTGCCTCCCACTCAAATGTCATACTACTGGTTCCAGGCAGGGTTCAGTAAGACAGAAATGGAAGGCAAAACATGCCTCTCTAGGGTGGGCTGAAGTTCTTTCTCTCATGCCTTTCTAAAATGTAAGGGGCTTGGGCACAGTTCTCCTTTGAGGATTTGAGAGTTCAGAAGCACCTGAGATACACATGAGAGTTTGGAAAGGATAAAGGTATTTATTCAACAAATGCCTAACTGATTGCATAATATGATTTGGACCCAAAGTCAAAATGGCTTTCCTTCACTTGCCCCCTGGACAATCCCCCTCTAGTCACAGGCCTCTGTGAGATCTCTTCCTGAAGGAGAAAGAAGAATACCCATGGTCTTGGCAGTCAGATCACACAGTTAGAAGCCCCTATGTCTGGTCTCACCTATCACACGTTATTCCTTTTTGTGTCATTGGAAATGAAAGAATAAGTGGGGAGGGGGAATATAAATAGGCAAAAGAATAGTTTATGGGGTGGCAGGATATGTGGCAGAGAGAGTCTGGTTCCCTCTATAGCCCTCATTTTTTAAGATTATAAAATTTAATTGGGAGAGAAAGGTTAGAATAAGAAAGGTATCTACAAACACTAGTAGAATCATCCAGTTATCAACTTTGGCCCAGGGGTTCCATGAGCTCAAGGCACAGAGTTTGATTCTCTAATTTATTTTTTAAAAATCTGAGGATGGTACATAGGGGTTAGTAACAGAGCTGATGTATTTATGTGTTTGGGTTTGCCACTTCGTAGTGAGGCAGACCCCCTCCTCACTATATATCCAGGAAGGCCCCTCTGCATCTGTTTACCTTCAATGCCCACCTCAGAGTGGCCATACCATTCATTCTGCAGGCATCCTGAAAACACCTTGTGAATGGAGTTTGCATAAGCAAACAGTGAGTGTTGTCCCAGTGCAGAAGTGGAAGAGAAAGAGTGTGGGAAAGCCCTCCTCATTTTCTCAGTACCATCTCCTCAATCTTCCCAGGTTCTGTCCTTTGCCTGAATCAGAACTTCATCCTTTAGTTTTTTCATGCCTGCTTTGGTTCAAGGTCCCAAGAGAGAAGCAGGAGGAAAATTTTTAAAGGCCTTAGTGATTGGTGCTCAGCAGACGGTAAAAACATGGAGTCAGTGAGTAGGAACCTCTTTACAGGCCATCCCATACCCCAGACACTTGGCCCTGCCCTCAGAGCTCCTTCTGACCCCTCTCTTAGATTATTTCCTTTCATGGTACTTGGAATTTGAATTGCATACATTCTGAGCCAGGAAACATCCTCCTACACTTCAGAATCAATATCGATCAGTCATTCGTCAATTATTTTCAACAAACTTTATTGAGTATAAACTATGTGACCAGAACCATGCCAGGAGATGGGAACATAGTGGGGCTGAGACTCAGCCCTGGCTTTCAAGGCGTTCAAAGTCCAGTGGAAGCAGACCGGGGTATTTTATTCCCCCCGTGAATACATGCCTGAAAAAGTAGATACTTGAATTGTCTTGAGGTACTAAAATTAAAACTCTCTTCTACCTTGTCTTCCCTTTTCTTCTGGGAATGCCAGAAGTCCAAAGGAGAAGACTAACCTGCAGGGAATTTCAGACCAATTGGCAGCAGCATTCTGTAACCATCCATCTCAGCCCCTGCAACCTTCAGCCCAGCGGCCTTGCAGACACACGAGAGTGCGTCTGATAGGGCAGCAGCTGGTTCAAGCCTGGGGAGAAGTAGAAGAGGAGGTGACATCAGCTGCTCTGTGAAGCAGTGGAATGTATGGAAGGGGCAGGTGTGGCACCTCTAATGGGCTAAGAAGCCTGAAAGAATCTCTTAGTTGGGAGCTCAGGCAAGAAAAGGACCAGAGTCTGGGCATTTGGTTTTGCATCTACCTCAATTCTGAACAAATCTGGGAAGGGGTCCTAGAGGTGCACAGTGACAGCTCCAACGTAGAGCAGCTCTACTATTGGGGGCTTCTTTTTTGGCATCAGGAGTCACGTGAAATGGTGAAATAATCGCATCTGTTTGAAGGTAGAGATGTGGATAGACAATTCTCTCTTGCATTCTTGACCTCAAAACTTCTGTTTTCTCCTCAAGATTAAATTATAGAACAGGGAAAGGACAGAACTTATCAATGGAGTGGGGCGAGCAAAAAAGCCAAACTTCATTCCTGAATTGGAGGGAGAGGCTGCCTGAGCTTGAGGAGCAGGAAAAAAGAAAAAGTTACAAGATTGGGGATAGGCCAGGACTTAAATAAGGAGGCTAAGTTTGCATTTCCCAAATACTGCTTATGGTCCACGACCCAAGCTCTCTGCTTGGATGCCAAACCCGAACGGAATGATGAGGGGGCGCAGAGGAAAAACCGGGTTAGGACCGCAGAAATTGACTTGAAGTGAAAAGCCAGCAAAAACCACTGGGTGGCAGCGTGGTGCGCGGGCGCAGCTCTGCAGTGCCTGCAGCCGCTGCCGCTACCGCGGGGGCTGAACCCGCCTGGGGCCCGGGCCTCTATCCCGGGTGGCTACAAGTGTCGCCGAGCGAAATACCTCCGCGGTAGTGGGGGTAAGGGGATACGATGTGAGTCCCTGCCCGGGTCAGGGAGCTGGCGAACTTCCCCGGCGCTCCAGCCCGGGCGTCATCTACCCAGCTCAGAATCAACGCTAACGAAACACCCAACCGGCATCCCCCGTCTCCCAGTCACCCCCGGTCCCCAGCCCCACTCCCCAGCCCGCCAGGGCCTCCTCCATGCCGCCTTCCTCCTGGGGCACCTTTCGGGAAGAGGCGGGGAGAAGGGTGGGGCGGCGGGGCGCGGCCTTGGCCCCTACAGGTGTTAGCCCGAGCGTCCGGGGCCCCGCGGGTGGGGCAGGCTCGGGAGGAGCAGCGAGGGAGGGAGGGAGGGCGCAAACGGGGAGGGAGAGAGGGAGGGGCTCCGGTGGGGGGGGCGCCGGCGGAGGCCGGCGCGCTCTTCCGGAGGGGCCCGCGGCGACGGAATTCCTCTGCTGAGACTGTGCCGCGCCCAGAGCCGCCGCCGCCGCGAAGATGCCGTGCCGTTACCTGTTTGAGCCCCGTCGGAAAGCTGGCACAGGCCAACTCCTCCCGAGGGTCAGGCCAAGAAGTTGCAGGGACTAGTCGGCGGCTCGGAGGGGCCAGGGCCAGGGCGCGCGCCCTCCCTCCGCCTCCTCCCTCCCGCCGCCCGCGCTCGCCGCCTCTCTCCCACCCGCGCTCCCTCCTCCCTCCTCCCGCCTCCCCGCCCGGCCCCCTCCGCGTGGCACGGGGCGGGGGGTGCCGCGAAACTCCGGCCCGAGCCGCCCGGACTTGCACAGTGTCCTCGGGGCGCAGGGCCGAGCGCACGCAGTCGCGCAGCTCTGCCTCCGCCTGTCCGTCTCGCTGCCATCCCGGCCCGGGGCTGTGGCGTCGGCTGGACCCGGGCAGCCAGCAGCCCGCGCGGGAACCGGACCAGCGCCGGAGGAGCTCGGACGGCATGCTGAGCCCCCTCCTCGGCTGACGCCGGAGTGCGGAGCAGCCGGGTCGAGCGCCGGCCGGGGAGACGCAGGCGGCCAGGGTGCGAGACCGAGCGGGCGAGCCGCGGAGGCGCGGGAGGAGGCGCCGAAGCCGGAGAGGAGCAGCAAAAGAAGTGGTGGTGGTGGGCGTCGTGGCCATGGCGGCGGCTATCGCCAGCTCGCTGATCCGGCAGAAGAGACAAGCCCGCGAGCGCGAGAAATCCAACGCTTGCAAGTGTGTCAGCAGCCCCAGCAAAGGCAAGACCAGCTGCGACAAAAACAAGTTAAACGTCTTTTCCCGGGTCAAACTCTTCGGCTCCAAGAAGAGGCGTAGAAGGAGACCAGGTTGGAAGGGGCTTTTGGCTCGCTTTCTCCCCCCACCCCCCATACTTTACTAGTGTGCAGGGGGCTGGAGGGCGTGTATGTGAGCGTAGGTGAGTTTGCCGGGGGCCCATCTGGTGCGGATGCGGCTACCTAGCCGGTGTGCGGGCGTGGGAAGCGATTGCCTCCTTCGTAATAGTGCCAGGCTTGCTGCATTGCTACTGCCCTGGGACAGGCGCAGAGCCTGGGGGCCTACCCTGCCCGGGAGGCGCGCCCGCCGCCTTAGACCGGCCACATGTGTGCATGCCCTGGGCTCTGGGCAGCCTTGACCCGGACATGGGTATCCTGCGTGTGGCGTGGAGATAGCAGGCGCCAAGCTGGGCAGACATCACTGCACTCCCCGTCTTCCCAGGAGAACCCGGGGAATCCCTCGCTTTCTCCCGCATCTCTGACCCTTCCCCTCCGCTTCCAACCCCCAAGGGCCTGGGCTTCCCCTGTCTAGGCATTCTGTTTCTTTGATCACTTTTAAGCTTACCACGACAGACTTGTGCAGGTTTGAAATAATGTGCTGGAGAGAGGGGAGTGGATTCATAGAACCCTCTGGCAAAGAGCTTAGTGACCTGGTTAGACTAGTAAAACTTGGTTACTTGCTACCAAAATGTAGGATTGAAGAGAGAATTTCAACTCACAGCCAGATTGTGAGTTCTTCTGAACCTATTCAGTGACAAGAGTAGCGCGAGATCCTGGTGCCTGGGGAAATTCACACAGCTCTAAGTGTCTGGTTGCATCAGGGTAAACCTTCAGGCGAACATGCGGCTTATTTGGCCATTAACCAAAAGAATCCTTTACAGTCTTTTCTTACTTTTAACTGGATAAGTATTGCAGGACTTCAGGCTCATTCATCAAGCTGTTATTACTCAGTTTATGTGTTGTGCACACCTTGAAATGGAAATGCAGACATACGTTTTATGTTTGCTCAAAGTTTTTAAGGCAT
The DNA here is from genome assembly GCF_040802235.1 of Manis javanica. Classification (NCBI taxonomy): domain Eukaryota; kingdom Metazoa; phylum Chordata; class Mammalia; order Pholidota; family Manidae; genus Manis; species Manis javanica. Next base: position 127,956,627 of record NC_133174.1, on the reverse strand, counting down.
TAGCTGTAAATTAGGCTTGTTTTTAAAAGGCTTAAGTGGTTGCAAAGCGTGATTGTGTGGCCCCAAAAATCACATAAATATTATTTCAGTGCAGGTTTCTATATTCACTAAAAGCACATTTTGGATAACATGGCTGTTTTTGGTAAATTGGGTATTTATTACTCTATGGTGATTCATAAATTGAGAGTCATTTTAATTGAGAACACATTTTGGATAATCATTTTTCTGATATTAAATTTGAAAGCAAGTATGAGCTCATTTTCTTTCCTCCCCACCAACAAAATTACCCTGCTCTTTTTGCACCCATTTTCCCCTAAGGATAATTAATATGCTAGGGAATGATAATGGTTGTTTAATTCTCCACTACCCCCTTTTTTGGTAGCCTGGCTCGATTTTCTAAATACAAGTCCTTTGATGGGGTTCCAGGTTACTTATGCATTTTCAGCCTCCTTAGAACAGAGGGGGCTATTTATTCAAATTACGGCAATTCTGAGGGAAATCTTTGCTAGTGTGTTTTTTGGTCCCTGGTTGGCAAACCACTCTAAATTATCTTTGTAGTTCTCCTTTTCTTCCCACATGGAAAGTGGCATTTTATTAAAAGGCAGAATATGCCATTTGCCACCCCATTCTCAATGCTCAGTGAGTTAGAGTACCACTCTGTAAGCCAAAGGACATGCTATCAGAAACGAGCTGCCGACAGAAGCTTTAGGGCTTTACTAATGTTGACCAGGTAGAAATCAAATGTTTCTTCCATTTGGAGTTGTTTTTCTGACACTTGGGGTGTGTTTATTTCCTTTAGGACTCTTTAAAATTATAGTTTGACCTTTTCCAATAAAATGTGTAAATGGAATTAGAGTTTTGAATACTGGGTCTTTTCAACTAGACATGCACAAATGATCAATTGATCCAAACCATTGTTCTTTTTGCAGAGCCTCAGCTTAAGGGTATAGTTACCAAACTGTACAGCCGACAAGGCTACCACTTGCAGCTGCAGGCAGATGGAACCATTGATGGCACAAAAGACGAGGACAGCACTTACAGTAAGTGACACCAAAAGAAATAGCATACCCTAGCATGTTGTTAATATTGTTTTGTCTTCTTTATTTTTTAATAAATAAAACAACCCTTGCCAAATTCTGGAGTGGATGCAAAATAGAGTCAACACTACATAATCCCGTTTATGCAGGTTCATAGAAAGGAAGTTGAACATGACAATATCTAAAATAGTGAACTATAGCAAATAATGTTGACACCATCTGAAGAAGAATCCAAATGTCATCTCCATGGTAATCTGGATAGATTTGTGGCTGTCCTTTGGATTTTATTACTTTTTTCCCACAGAAAATTTACTCACCCACACACTGATCCTGAAATAGCATGTTATCGCTACTCTTAAGAACCCGTCTCATCCTGAGAAGAGTAGTTTCATGTCATGATAATTCATCATTGCAAGCTTTCACTTCTGCTCCCTGCTCCACACACACACACACACACATACACTGATGACTCTGACTGAGACTAATTGGAATTTTAAGACTGAGACACCTGCACAGGTGGATCAAGAGATTTCTTTTAGTGCTTTATTTTTAACTATGGTTTAAGTAAAGACCACGTCCGAGACCATAATGGTGAGCCTAAGAAGGAAACACGTAAAAAATAAAGCCCATTGTCTTTTTAAATATTGAAGTAAGGTGATTCTAGGATGTTACATAACCTGTTATTACATCTGCTTTATTTATTTGGAGTAACAATAGCATAAAGTCAAAAATAGTGAAGCCCTCTCTTCAATAATAAAATTGATGTTTTCTTGCAATTTACAGATTTCTGCAGACCTAGTAAATAAATGTTCCATGAGGCTAAAACATCTAGTTCTCACAATTCCTTCTCCATTTTCCCTGATTTATATTGCATTTTCCTCAAACTTAAGTAATTTCCCAGAAATAGTCTCATTGTTGGCTAAAAAAACAGAAAACAGCCAAGAAAGCTGGTCTGAATGCTAACAAGTCCCTCACAGCACTTTTAGAGATGCTTTGCTGTAGACAGCAAAGCCACAGACAGGTCCCAGTGTTAAGTGTTAAAGAGATTCGCACCTGTTAAGAATGCATCCTGGGCTGATGGCCAAGCATGACCCCAAGAGGGAGTCACCTTTAAGTGCCCTTGAAGAAAGCCTTGTTGATACCTAGAATGAAAAACATGCTACGTGGTTCTTTACTATTTTGTGAAAAGCTATGTTACTGTTGTGATATTAAAGTTCTACAATATGCAGCCTAGATGTTGTTTTATACATACTCTTCTATTTGAAAAAGTCAAGTGTGACTAGAATGGTTAACTGTAAGTGTATAACAGACATTAGTACATAATGATCAGTAATGCAACATTCCTATAAATTATATGTACAAATTGGTGTTTGGGGAAGGAATTAGGGACATAAAGTACTCTGTTTTCCAAAACGTCAGCAAAATAGATCCACTGGGCATTACTGAAAGAAAGTTCATGATAAGCTGTTAATGAGCCCCTCCCATTGAAGTTTCCTCCCATGTATTTTTAACATTTTCTTCAGATCAAAATTAGAGAAAAAAATTATTTTGGGTCCAGTGTTCGCATGTGTTTCCTGAAAAGGGAAAAAAAATTAGAAGATTTTTTTAAGCAATATAAATAGCAATATGCCAAATGCATGAAGATCACACTGTATGTAGTCATTTTAGGATATGTATATATATTCATACATATACACACATATATGCAAATCAAGGCTCTGCTTCTTAGTAGGGAGCTTGAAATCCTGTAGTAGGTTTTACTCTTCGATTCCTATATATGCATAGCTTCTGCCTTTGGTTCTCTTATAACTTTTGACTGATATGTGTGGCATTCCTGTGTACTAATGATATTGTAAGGCCTTTAAAGAGCATAGCCTGATAACCAGAATCTGTGTTTAGGCAAAATGAAATAATGAAAGGTAAGTCAACTGATGGGTGAGTATTACCATAACGTGAAGTGCGCAAATGAAAAGTATCTTAAAAGAAATAGCAAGTCTGTGGGGCTTGACTCTTCCTGTGATACCAAGTGTGACCAGAAACCAGGAAGCCAGCTTATCTTCCCCATGGCGGATATTGCAGGGCAGAAGCCATCCTGAAACAAGAATGTTTAATGATGAAAATGATCGTCATAAAAACAAGTCTAGCTATGAAAATTTATTCTTTTCTTTTCCCCTAAAGTCAAGCAGTTTTCTTGGCATTCATCATTTAATTAATTATTTTAAATGAGTGGAACAAGACTACAAGTTGTTTTCTTTTTTCCTCCAACCATCGACTCTTCTATTTATATAGTACTTCCTTAATATGTATTCCTGGTATTATGTTTATATTTTTCATGTTTAATTAATTTTTAGTATTTTTCATATTTTTTTCATTTAATTCAATTTGACTGATATTATGTTTTAGTTCTAACATGGTAAGCAAGGACATGGTAAAACAAATCAGTTTACATTTACCCAGATACATCAATTTCTAAAAGCATGTTTGATATTACCCATTTAGGCTGACCTTAGGTGGTTTTATTACAGTGGTAAAATGTCAGTCCAATAAAAATCTCATAATAAGCAAATCAGCTATTGTAGATTATGTATTTCCCCCTGAAAAGGAAAATACGATAGACATTTCATGGCAGCAGTTTTATTCTATCTGCTTTGGGTGCAATGAAGGCTATTTTAAAAGAATAGGCAACCTTCCCTTCAACTCTCCAGTAGTTACCAGTGCAATGTGTCAAGTCTTTCCAATCTACATTAGGATATACTTTTATTAATTACTCCCTTTGAGAAATTGACCTTAGTCCAACTGATGAAGGATGGCCTTAGTGTCATATTCGGCAAACATCAAGTGTCAACTATGTACTCACCTCTTAAGAAGATGGTCCTTCAAGGTAGGAGTTTAGTTGTGTTTATGTAGATGCAACAGAGAACAAAACAAAGAAACAAAGGCCTTTTTATTTATTAAAAGCTTCTTCAAAATTTTGATGGAAATGGGAGAGGAGATTTTAGGTATTTAATGAGTGTGTTTTAGATACACAAATGAAATGAATAAATTTTCTCATATTTAGAATATTTTCATCCTAGTCAAAATAATATCATAAGCCCATGAAAAAGTATTCCAGATTTAGAGGAACAAAGGCATATAGGAAAACACTGATTCTGTCCAGGCTCACCCCTGATATGATTTCTTTGCATTTTTATCTCGGAAGTTTGTCTCTTTAGACAGGCTTTTAAATCAACTCCATTCATGATCTATCTTAAATGTCTAAAGAAAAGACTGGACTAGTATGACCAGCCACCCTCTACCTCTGCTGCTGTCTTCATTATTTGGTTATTTTAAAGTAGTGGGTTTTTTTGCTTTTAAATCAGGTTTCATAGGAATGTATGGTACATAGTGAAAAATTCCATGTTCTGCTATATAATACCATTATTCAGGAATAGATAATCCCAGACATGGATTACTGATATGCTTTCCTTCTCTTCCTCCTACTGCTATCTGATGTTTGGAATTTAAGCATTTTATTGCTCATTAAAACTCACGTCAGAGAGTGGGTGGGGTATACAGTGAAAATCATATCTTTTTCACTCTCATTTATTTATTTTTTTGCTTGTTACAGGCTGCATTAAGAGAATTAAGGAGGTTCAGAATATTGTAAGAAATGGAGTTCTAGAAACAATTCTGAATTTCGTTATCGCTGTTTGTCATCTGTTACTTCAACTAGGATTCAGACGTGCTGGTATCCTAGTTGTCTAGTGGTATGACTTTGAAACCAAACCCATATGGAGGTTTTTGTTTGGTTTCATTTGAATTTTTATATCTCAGAGTTTTTAACTATGAGCTTTTATATAATGGGATTGTGATCTATTACATCCCCAAAATATAACATTACCATGTTTGCAGCATACAGATTGCTATCAATCCATAAATGGGCATTGAGTACCTGCTGTGGGCGGGGCATTGTCAGCAGAAAGTGCTATATCATATACATGACATGCTCTAAGATACCAGACTTCTATCCTGTGCATTGCATTGTCAAATATAGCATGAGATCCTGGCTTGCAATCTGTGCAATTACTTTCCTTTACCTCACATAACAGAAGGGCACAGCTTTTAATATTATGAGCATTGAATGAAGTGCCATCAGTGGCATGTGGTAGGAACACTTGTATTTTGAACTGTACAATATGTCCTAGCTTCTCTTTGGTAATGCCCTGATTTTAAGGGAAAGATACATTGTCGGCTCACCAAGGCATATTTAGTTCTTCATTAATATTTCTCATCTATATTACTCCACCTGCCGCAGCAGAATATATGTGCACCAAGATAAGAGATCCCGGGGAAGCTATTCTTACCCGTGGGGTGACTTTTACATTCGTGTTCACAGAAACGATAGCCCACCAATGTATCATCCTCAATAAACTTCAACACCAAGGCGAAAATCATCAACACTGGTCTATGACTCTTGAGAGAAAGGTGCACAGGCTATTTTCAAAAAATGTGTGTGGCAAGCACTACGTTATAAAAATGTACTGCTTTATTTTTATTCACAGTGTAGGAGGAGTAGACAGCTGGTTAGGGGGAGGACACCCACTGGTTTTCTCCAGTGAGTGGTGTGTGATTGTGAGGAGAGGCTGGGTGGAAGTTTCGCGCAGTCAGACCTTCAAATGGAGAAATGAAGGCCTCTTTGGCCCCAGCCAGGCTGCCCACTTACAACTATCTTGCAAAATAAAAAAATAAACAAACCTCTCAAGTTCATTATTTTTATTTTTATAACCTTTGCTCCTGGAGGCTAAGCTAGGGCCCCCCTCAACCCTATCTTGGAAAAATGTTGGTTCTTTAAGAAATACTACTCTGGGAGCAGAAGACTACAAAAATGCCTTTTTTTTTAAGCCTAGATTTATTTTGGGGTTGTTCCACTGGAAATAGTACAGATAATTTAGATGAGGGAGTTGGACTAATGTCTCTTCTAAGGTAGTAGGCCTCTCTTCCCAACTGATGGATCAGAACTGTCTGTGAATTTCAGCAGTTGTATAGGGGAGCAATTTAAAACCTCAGTTTGTTGAGGATAAAGCTACTTAATACGTAGACTAATTCCTAGAACTGGATCTCTCCAGAAGAATCAAGATTCCTCACTTCCAACACTATACAAAGCAAGGAATTGTCTTCCATTTTCTCCAGGGTGCTCAAGAATATATAGTTATAGCCCCAGTTAAGTGACTGCAAACACGAATTCAGTGTACTGAAAGGTAGACACCCTATCTATATCTGTGTGTGTGTGTATGTGTACACACATATATGTATAAAATATATATATATTTTTTTACCATGCACATACTACTTTTGGAGATCCAGACAGTCCTGCTAGAAATACTGAAAGGCTTTGGAATTCATCATTATAACATTATTTTCACATTCTTTTTGATTTCAGCTCTGTTCAACCTCATCCCTGTGGGTCTTCGGGTAGTGGCTATTCAAGGAGTTCAAACCAAGCTGTATTTGGCAATGAACAGCGAGGGATACCTGTACACCTCGGTAAGCCTTTCACTGTGTTCATGTTTTGATTGTTCCAGTTTTCATCAGATACAAAATAAAATGCACTGTATATGTGTTATCACTTCAGGTTTCTGTGAGGCGAGGGAGGGTGTTCTTGATGAAACTACATCCCTTGAGGGGACAAGATAACTTCCAGTGGCACTCCTTTCTATACCAATTAACCATTTGAAGCTAACATGTTTGGTATAAAATCAAAGATCCACTAACCATTTTTGCATACGATGTCATTTGGGATATTTGTTACTTTATGTAGCACATAGTACAGTGATCTGTCTGCTGTTTTGCTTTGTAGCTGTGGGAAGCAAAGTCATTTCTACAACTCAGTCCATGTGTATTTATCTAGGTTTACTCCTAAAGAAATTATGAGAGTTCTTCCTCAAATAAACTCTAGGACATAAAGAACAGTTCTAGAAGTGTTTCTGTTTCCTCAGTTCAGTTAGGTTATGTTTCCTGTCTCTACTTCAAATGCTGTTTTTCCATCAAGCACAGTTCAACCTCTCCTTACATACAAATTCCTGCTGGTCTTTTTCTTACAAGGTTGTCATGAACAGAGTAAAAACATGGAACTTTTTCCAAGAAATTTATTAACAGCGTAGACAACAATCCATTTAGGAACATAAAGATGGATTATGCCTTTAAAATATTTTCAACATTTTAGAATAGGCAAAAAGGGTAAAGTACCAGGGTTAGGATTTCATTCATAAAAGTAGATCTAGTTACAGGTTACAGGAGACCACTTATTCGAATATTTTTAACTCTTTGTTTTGTATTTCATATATTTTAAGAAAAGGATAAGATGTTAAAAGAGAAAATTGCTTGCCATACTTCCTGCTAGATAGCCTAATGGGGGCTATTACCATGACTAGAGAAATCTATTCCTCAAACCACAGCTTTGGTTACCTTTCAACACTCTAGTTTTTGCCTGTGCCCTGAATTCATTTCAAAGGCAGTTGTGTAGAAAGGCTCTTGGCAGTCATGATGGAAATCATGTCATAACCCTGTTTTTCAGAGGCCAAGATGGGAAGGAAATGTAGGAGAAGACTAAATCTACCAAGGGCCCATTCATTCGGTAAACCGGGTAGTCCATTTTTTTATTAAAACACAAGATTAATTATCAGCATAATCCTCACACCTTGCTCACTGTCAGCATTCCTGTCAGGCCATTTCAGCTATCTTCTTGTTTAACAAATGCAGGGGGTTTATTCTTTTTATAAATGAGAGATTTGGATTTATTACAAACTCCATGAAATCTATTACTCTGTTAATACATTGCCATTATAAATGATAGGGGAGGGGATTTGTTTCTTGGATTTGTGCATTAAGGTAAGAGAGTTTAATAATGAAGCATTTTAATTAACCTCATTGAGATCAATGGCTTACCTCAACAGGACCAGATGCAAAGGTAGGTTTTTAATAAAATAAATGACTGCTTTCTGAAACTACTGTGCAGGCATGGAAAGGAAATGGAATTTACCAGGCATACTTTTGAGAATGTAAATACCAGATGGCATAGGATATAATTACTGGTAAAGAATCTGGAATTTCATTAAGTTGTGGTCACCCTTACAGTGCCCTGATGAGAAAGGTTGATTTTTTTTTTAATCTTGCAACAATGAAGTAAAATTAAAAAAGAAAGATTTTGGGAATAGTATTTAAGTTAGAATGAGAAAAGGTCATGAAAGTTAGATAATATGTCAGGTGCCCCTACTCAAGTAAATTAGGACATTCAGTATTGCATTTAGGGAATGATGTCAAAAATTCATAGCCTGCTATTCAAATTGACTATTATTCCAGGAAACAGGTAAATGTCAACATGAGTTCATTTCTAAGGAAGGCTTCCCAGGGGAATTGACATTGTAGACTGGTGGTCTCCTTTCCATGGTGGGCAGGCTAACAGACAGCAAAATGTGGGAAGCTTTGCATACACTTCCTATTAAGGAAAATGATCCACAAGGAAGCATTTCCTATTAAGGAAAAGCAAGTGTTTTTGTTAAGGAGCAAAGATGTCTGATTGATAATCCTGGAGTTCATATAGGGTAAAAGTACCCAGATTAATCTGCTCCAGGAAAGAATTTGAATCTTCTCCAGGATAAATCTTCCAATTCTTCCCATCACTCCTCATTGATTGTGACTGGGAGTCCCTTCACCATGTAGATCACCATCTTCGGTGGGCACTCCATTTTGTCATCATCTTATTTAAAGTGTGTTGCCCAGAGTCGAGTCTGTCTTAATTACTTTAGCACCTTGTCTTGCTATGATCAAAAAGCTAAGTGAAATATACCTCATCAAGAGGAGAGGGTAACCAAAGAGAAGGGCTTGCTCTTCCCTTATGTAAAACCATGGCACTTCTGCTACTGAAATACGGTAGGCAAAAGGTTTTGTTAACTGCCACTTAGCAAAGAGAAAATAGGATTGGGCAGTGTCCTAAGGAGGAAGTTAAATAAGAAAAGGAAGCAGGGGCTACTAATGTAGGCAAGTTTGAAAAAAAAAGTCTGTTTGGAAGTTACTGAAAAGAATCTTGGTGAGGGATGACTAAAGTCAGCCTTAAAACATTGCAGTGGCAATGGCTAAAAGGAGATGGATTCGTGAGATATTTTAGAGGTAGAATCATCAGGATTTGGTGGCTGTTTGGATCTGGAGGGAAAGCAGGACCACCATGTATGGTTGAACATGTACGATTACCATTCACTGCACAGGTGGAAATAAAGTGTCTTCAGGTAGGACAGTTCTTTTAATTTGCATAATAGTGGATTATTAGGGGCCCTAAGGGAGAGAGAGTTTTATTTTTGGCATTTGGGTTAGTGGTGAAGCTATTAACCAAAATGGAGAATAAAGGAAGAAAGAGCAGATTAAGATGGGAAAGTAGATGCCTGAGTACAGCTTACAATAGAGATTTGAAAATAGGAACCTAGAGCTTGAGAAAGAGATGTGAGCTAGAGTTAAACTGTGGGAGTTATCACATGTAGGTGGTGGTGGATGCCACGAGAATAGTTGAGCGAATACATAGTATAAAAAGCAAAGGGAGTTTGTCAGACAACATTGGGGAGTAGCATCGTGTAAGCGGTGAGCAGCAGTGGCCGAGCTCATCATGGCAGATATGTCATGGTATTGCCAAAGTTAAGCGGTGAGAGTTTTCAGAAGAGTTAACAATGTCAAATGCATCAGAGAAAACAAGTAAAACAAGACCTAGAAACAAGTCATATGAAGGTCTTCGGTGATCTTGACAAGAGCATTTTCAGTGGTGTAGTGGAGACAGAAGCCAGACTGTAGTGGCTTGAGAAGTGAATGGGGAGGGAGACAGTAGAGGCAGTAGGTGTAGAAGTTCTAGGGGAAGGGGAGGCACCGTAGGTATTTAGAGGAGGACACAGGATTGAGGGAGGCTTTCAGGTGTCTTGGATTAAGAAACTTCAGTATATGTATTAGTGAAAGGGGACAGAGCCAGTAGAGAGGGAGGAATTAAAGACATAGGAAATGGGTTCCTTTATGCCCCAAAGGAGTCTAGGAGAGTAATGGAAATGAGTATAAGTGAAAGAATTAGATTCCCCTTGACAAGAAGGGATGCTGCTGTTTCTACAGTGGGGGGGCAAAGAAATGAGGGCAGGTGCAAACGTAGGGTAGTAAATCTGTAGGTCATGGGTGGGAAGGCTGAAAGATTTCCAGCCCCATGGCCTGTGTTTTCACACTGAAGTAGCCTGAGAGGTCATCTGCTGAAAAGCAGAGGCATAGTGATGGTAAAAGTGAAAGTTTGGAACAGCTGTTTTGGAGAAGGGAAGACGAAACAGCCTAACAGCCAGGGGTGGGTAAACTGTGGCCCATGGCCCAGTCCAGCCTACTGACAGTTTTGTAACAAATAAAGTTATATTGGAACACAGTCACACCCATTCACTTACTTACTGTCTGTGGCTGCTTTTGTGCCACAACAGCAGAGCTAAATAGTTGCAACAGATCCCTTCTGGCCCGCAAAGCGAAAATTATTTACTCTCTTGCTCTTCGCCAAAAAACGTTTCCTGAGCCCTAGTCAGACTATGGTTCTCAGCCTTAGCAACCTATTTGAATCACCTGAGGACCTTGACAAACCTACATTCTATTTGCTACACCCAAACCAATTCTATCAGACTATCTGAGGGTGGAGGTCTGTGCATGAATATTTCCTAAAGCTCCCCATCTAATGCTAATGTGCAGCCTGGGTTGACAACCACTGACCTCGGGCTAAGAAATATGATTGCTGAACAACACTGACAACCACCACCCCAGGGAAGTCAGAAAACATGAATTTATGCTCTTTTGGTTCTTTATCCGAAATTTCTGGCACTGATCTTCCTTTTGCTGTTCTCAAAAACAAACTGCCTTTACATTTCGGAAGCACTGTTTCCTGAGATGAAGGAAAATGCTGATCCTTGGAAGAGTTTTCTTAGTCTCCTTTTTCTGATCTTCTTTTGCATTTCTGCTTCTACAACCCGCAATTTCTTTTTATCCAACTTTACATTTGTACCATTTCTTCCCCGCTTTTGTCCATTAAATAAGTAAACACTACCTCCTTGTTATTATTGCTACAGAGACAGCAAATCACTTGCCACGGTTAATCTCAGGATTCTTGCACTGCACCCTCCTCAGTCCCTTTTTTTTTCTTGTTGCCATGGGGGACAGACTTGATGTAGGCTCAAGTGGCAGTGAAGAACCATCTGTGGCACAGAGAGTCATAATTAGCCATTATTTCATAACATATTTACTTTTGTCCATGATATAACTAAGTGTTTCTGGAACTGTAAGGAAATTATTCTTCATTGTGCAAAGAGAACTTTTGTTGATACCTTTGATTTTTCTTTACCAATAGTAATGAGTTGTGCACAGCTTTTGAGAGTTCCTCAAAACTTAACAATATAAAGCTATTTCTAATACATATTTCAGAACTTCTTGAAATAAATATTAACCATACAAAATCAAGTCTTAAATGTGAAAACACTATTCATGTCCTAGTATTTATTTTAATAGAGGAGTAAATAACAGATATTAAAAATAGGATAATAAAACCCCAAAGCTAGGTCAAAGCATTTTCTTTTTATTTTGGAAGGTTCCAGAGCTCAGCAGCAGCATTTTGACCTACATAATTACTTACCTTCCATCAATGCTAGTTTTCCATTTCCAGAGTACACAGTGTTGCTTGGGTCATTAGTGGGATGAGGGTGACTAAAATATGTAGATAAGTAGATGTCCTTTGAAAAGAATCCCTCTTCCATCCATATACTTCTAGAGATGACTTAGAGGAGCAGTTTTCCTGCCATGTTTTATGGGCCTGGGACTGCTGGAGCAGACTAGATGCAGGACCAAAAAGCGGGGCTCTCCGAGAGTCAGCTTAATGCCATGGCAATGAGGCAGTGTGTGTTAGGGTCCCAGGGGCCCAGTCTCACTTGGAATCTGAACCATGGGGACATATTTCCCGTCCCTACTGGATTATTTCCATATACCTCAAATTTACCAAGTTTCTTCTCCCATCACAGATGTCAATTTTGGTGATCTAATTAAGATGTCATCTGATTTTCCCCTGTATAGGTCTTGCTTTTTTTTCTTTTGCAACTAGTAAACAGTCCATTAGCAGACATTTTGGGTAAATATGCTGCTCCTAAGAACCCTATTGTGAACATTGTATGTTCAAGAATCCCAAACCTCTTTAGAAAAATAAGGTAATAGTCAATAAGTTGAGAAATTATCATTGATTCTTAGATATGCTCTATAAGTTTACTGGCAGCTGAATTGAGGTAGAGAAAAAAAAGTTAACACAAATTTCCCAAAACGAACAAGTGTCATGAAAAATAGGATCCAGTGGCAAAGGTTTTTCTGGGTTCAGCATTCTAGCCACTGGGCTTAGATACCATCATTTAATAGAAAGTGAGTTTATATTGTCCAGATGAATTAAAACTGGTTCTGATATATGTTTTAATTTCATACTATGTATGGGGAGGGGGTTGGTTTATGTTATGATGTCTAGGATGTTCAATACATTCAGCTGTCAACTGTGAGCTCACTCTTGCACATCTGTTTTGTTTCTCAGAGTTCAGTGTGTGACAATTTAGGACCTAATTTTCAGTAATAGGGCTTCACAGCTCTAGCCCATATTCTAATATAGAGAGGATGTTAAAGTTTAGATGAACTCATCAATCAATTGAGCATGATGAATGTACTCCTAGCAAATATTTGTAGCTTGTAAAATGTTTGAGTTATGTCAAATCTGTGTATCAGCAAGTTCATGTAATTTAACTTCTAGGGTTATTATCATAGAGTCTTATAAATTCAATAGAAAGAAATGGAGGATGCTAGTTTAAATGTTACAGCTCTTTAGGGAAGTGGGATTGACCCAATTATAAAAGGAAATAGATTTAAAATAAACACGAGCGCTATCACATTCAATATAGAACAAAATGATCATTATCAAATCAAAATTGATTTCTTGGATGGATTTTGCATCTAGCTAGTAGCCATCATATATAACAAGGAGACACAAATAAATTCTAACTTCTAATTACAACTTCAGCTTATTTGTGTAGTTCAGTTAATTTACAAATTGTTGAATTTGATTTATTTAGTAGGAAATTAGACAAGTGTTGACTATGAAAACCTTGGTTCCCAAATTTGATGCCAACATCTAAAAAACCTTTGTGTTCTCACTGGCTATGGGATTAAGCATTCTCTGATGGGCATTTTCAGTTCAGACTAATGGATTGTAGGGGTAATTTACACATGCACCCATATTTCTGAGTGGTATCACTAAAAATGGAAAATGCAGAACAGGAAACTGTTTTATAGGCAGAAAAGCAGAGAAAACAAGCACATTGTATTTGTTAATGAATGGCTCTGCTAGCTTAAGGAGCTAAATTTTGTTTTAAGGAGGCTTTCAGTTATGGTGTTGGTGCTATTGAGCTAGAAGTCATTAAAATTACTGTATTGAAAATATACTGAAGTAGCTGTATTCATCTTAGATATTCTTTCAGAATACCTGTGAAAGAGCATAATTTTCAAACCCAAAATACATTTCCCAAATCATAGATTATTTCACATGTTTAGTTCCCTTTGTAGTTAATGGAAGTTTCATGCAAATGTGAAGGAAAATCTAGCTAGACATTGTTTGAATATGAAATTAGGTAAATCTGGCTTTTCGTACCTTCAAACTCAGTGCCTTCTCTTTATGGTGTCTGTAAAAGAATAACCAAAACTGGTAAATAATTCAGGCTGAAGGTCTAGTTTCTTAGGTGGAAGAATGACCGAGTATGGTACTTTCTGAGAAATCAAGCACACAATAGTAGTTGTAGCTAAATAGAGTAAGATTGGCTCTGTATGCTATTTTTGAGGCCAAGTTGGAAAATAATCCAAGTGAGAGGTCATGGGGCACATATTTAAAAGAGTGTCTCATGGCTTTAACTCAGCAGCTAAATTCATATTTGTAGGAAAAAAGCCAGTCTCTTGGAGCTAAAGAATAAAATAATTGGCAAGAAAAATAAAAGATAATTTTACCCAGTAAACCCAGGTATAAGGAGGTAATGCACGTACACACACTCACACACACATGCACAACACATAGAGGAACAACAAATGGGAGAAATCAATCTTATGTTCATTGCTCTGTTGCTATTATGGGATTAGTTGTTTTGGAATTCCTAAAATAATTCTGTTTCAAATATATACCCTACACTGAACATGAAATACCTTAAGAGATTGCTCTAGCGACGTATTTGGTAATGCTTAATTAATAGCTTTATAAAACATAGCAAATAAGACTTTTTAGCTATATCTTATGTAATTATCCAGTGAATCTGTGTTCCTTTTTTTTATTTTAATCCACAATGTGATAGAGAAAGCAAAGCCCAAGACGTTTTCTCTTGTTGCCCTTCTTTCCATGAAAGTTGTGTTTTAAAATAGTTTACCTACCAAATCCTGTACTCATTAAGTAGTTGACTTTTTCTCCAGCCCCCCTTAGTTATAGAGCAGTGCTCAGCCAAAACTACCTTTTTCATGAATATTTATTAAAATAATAAAGATGTAAATAATAAAACAACAACAATGAATCATAGGCTTTCTGGCAGGCCTTTTGAATATTTAAAATAAGTGAAAGAAAAAAAGAAATATAAAATTCAAAAAAAACCATGAGACCATACCCTAAGTGAAAGGGCCCAATTATAACCTTTCATGGTTAAACCCCTTAAAGGGAATTGTGACTCCCGAACAGGGAAACTTTAAATAAAAGCATTTCTCCGATCATTATAATAGCTGCGACCAAGGTTAATAACTGGCAAGTCCCAGACTAATACATTTAATATGTTTTGCCCAGGCCGAATTTGTGAATAGATTAACACATCCATGCTAAAATTCTGATTAAGTTATTCATCAGCTACTCTGATGCTAACTGCTTTTGACAGTCCTGGAGGTAGAATGGCTGGGGAAGCTGTACTTGATCTCTTCGATGGATGTTGCATATAGCCAGTAGCCACAATATATATAATACCCTCTTCCATAGGGGCCTCTGGCATGGATAAGGAATCTGACTCAGCATAAAACAGAAGTAGCCAAAATTAGAGATAATGTCCATTTTTACACAAGAAAAAGTTACTCTAGAGATTTGGGAAAGTCAAATGTAAATAACAGCCCCAAGGTGTTACAACTCAGACTGCAATTATACAAAGGGTGAAAAATGCTTGACACAGAGAGGATATGAATCACCCCATAACGCTTTCATGATTGACGGTGAGACACCAGAAAATGACAGTGATAGCTTTCAGAAATGAAATTCCAGTAGGTAAAACTCCTGTTTTTTGCTGTTGTATCTAGCAAATACTGTAGCAAAAAGGCCTGTGCCTAACAACTCCATTGCTATAATCTGGCCACAGAATCAGCAAAGCTGCAACAACAAAGGTGTTTGGTTGTTGGTCAGATTAGCGAATTCTCAAAAATATTGTGTGAAGTATTCCCTGGTTCCTGCCCACTTCCTAACAGTGATTCACTCACTGTAATACAAGTATTAATGAAAGAGCCTCTTTGTCAACTCTTTCCCCTGAAGAAGATAGAGGAAGAGCCTAGAGACTAGAAATTGAGAGCTTCTGCACGGTACTGTAAGCTTTAAAGGTGAGATTTCCTGGGAACTCCCTCCACTCCTCTAGTCTCAGAAAGCCTTGTCACACGTCTCAACACCCAGAGAACCTTAGGCATGACATGGGCCAAGAACATTGTCAAGCGATCAATTACCAGATATCTGTGGAACATGCACAAGGTACGAGGCCCCTCAGACATCAATCCCATTGATCCATATGGACAACAGCTGGAGTTTACAGCTTATGGAAGATTTGTCCTAAATTCAGAGCCCTAACTGTTAATAGTTGATTTACGACAGGAAGGATTGGCAGCATAAACTGGTTCCCCCCAACTTCTGTAGCCTGGCAATGCTATTTTTAGTCCAAACCTCAGTGTAAGAAAATAGTACATAGAGAAACTATTTGAATGCCCTTGGGGATGAGGGTGGGTGAGGGTGCATCTATGGAAATGTATCAGTGGTATTAAACAGTACATAGTGGATGTTTGGCACCGTAATCTCCGGCAGATCACATTAAGACCGTGTTTCTATGTCATAGGAAGGTAAAATTGAATACAAAGGAGAAATGGTTTTCAGGTATATCAGGAAATGATGTAAATTGAAGTGCTTTACATGTTTTAGAAATATGCAACTTGGGTAACACAGTGGATTCAACCAACCAGAGTTCTAAGGTCTATCAGAGTCCACCTCGCATGTTTGGACAGTGACACAGGGACACTTTTCCCTCCATTTTTCTGTAATTCCATGCTGCGAGTAGTAGGCATACTAAACAGAAACAATGCTGGCCCATAGACAGAGATACGACTTCTTGGAGCTATAAAATCAAGATACGTTAACACCCGGTATTTTAAGAAATACAAAGTTCTCATTTCTCCAGAACGAAATTACCATTTCTTACTATGATGGTGAAGAAATAGAGAGCAAGCTTTTGATCCTACTATCTCCTCTTTTTCTGAGATCCCTGTTACTCATTTACCACTTCTTT
The DNA here is from genome assembly GCF_040802235.1 of Manis javanica. Classification (NCBI taxonomy): domain Eukaryota; kingdom Metazoa; phylum Chordata; class Mammalia; order Pholidota; family Manidae; genus Manis; species Manis javanica. Next base: position 127,939,985 of record NC_133174.1, on the reverse strand, counting down.
CTGAATAGACGGGTGGCTAGATGGATGGTTAACACTGGAGATAGCAGGTGGATAAAAAGCACATTTATTAAAACTGTTTATTACATGTACATTCCTAATATCCTCGCGAGTAAGGGAAGCCACCTAGCCAACTCATTGTGTTTCTTTGTACTCCTCTATTCCAAAATAGAATAATTGGCTCAAACAAAATGTTTGCTTCCAGTAGGGCTATCCTATCAATAAATCAAAGCATTTGTATGTCATGGGGGCTATTTCACATAATATTAAAATTTCACATAAGATAATGGGCACAGGAAACACTTTAACTGCTAGTGTTTCCGACCGAGGCATGAGACTTTATTCAAACAATAATTAACCTTTAGAATAGAGGTCAGCAGATCCATGATGGGTAGTTTTGTTCAGTGCTTTTCTTTGCTCTGGACCTTGGCCTGATTTCTGTCCACATGGAGGGCATGCAGAGCAGCATTTTATTTCACGTGGTTTGGAAGCTCTTGTTCAGTCTTCTCCCCAGATATTGAGTGAGACTTTTTTCCTCTGCATAACTTATCCTTTTGTTCATTAACAGCAGCTATCTTGAGTTTCTGAAGCCTTGGTGAGACTAGTTGCTCTAATGAGATTTTCCAGTTATCTATAAGACAATCTGGTGATGTTCATCTGTTTGCATGAACCACTCACGGTTCCTGCTTTCGGAGCGGTAAGGGTGCTGCCTCTTGGGGCTTGCAGCTGGGTATGGCCGCGCAGAGGCAGTTGATTTGCAATAAGCTACCTGGATGGTAGTGTTGTTTTTGTAACTGTACCTTCAAAACATCCAAAAGATACAAGCAAGCAGGGGAGGAATAAATAGCAAAGAAATATAAGAATTCCAGGTGTTTTTGAAACAATTCTGGATTAGTTTGGTTTCAGACCTTTCTTTTTTCTTTTTTTTTTTTTTTTTTGAGAGGGCATCTCTCATTTATTGATCAAATGGTTGTTAACAACAATAAAATTCAGTATAGGGGGGTCAATGCTCAATGTACAATCATTAATCCATCTCAAGCCTAATTCTCGTCAGTCTCCAATCTTCTGAAGCATAACAAACAAGTTCTTACATGGTGAACAAATTCTTACATGGTGAACAGTACAAGGGCATTCATCACAGAAACTTTCGGTTTTGATCATGCATTATGACCCATAAACAATCAGGTCAAATATGAATATTCATTTGATTTTTGTACTTGATTTATATGTTGATCCCACATTTCTCCCTCTATTATTATTATTTTTTTTATTTTTAATAAAATGCTGAAGTGGTAGGTAGATGCAAGATAAAGGTAGAAAACATAGTTTAGTGCTGTAAGAAGGCAAATGTAGATGATCAGATGATCAGGTGTGTGCCTATGGACTAAGTATTAATCCAGGCTAGACAAGGGCAGCAAGACATCCACGGTTGCAGAAGATTTCTCTCAAAGCAGAGGGGGTGAGGTTCTGAGCCTCATCTCTGTTGATCCCCAAATTCTCACCTGATGGCCCCCATGCGACTGTGCCTGTCTTAGGTTGTTCCTCCCTTGAGGAATCTTACCCGTCTCTGGCTAACCAGCCATCTTCCGGGGCCATACAGGGAAATGTAAAGTTGGTAAGTGAGAGAGAAGCCATATTGTTTGCAAAGGTTAGCTTTTTACTTCTTTGCAGATTTATGCCCTGTGGCTTCTATGCCCAGCACTTGTCTCGAGGTATCTTTACCACCTGGAGGAATTATGATACTCGGTAAATTCGATATGAGGCACGAATTCTATTTAAGGGTTGTAATTAGGAAGGAAGAAGAAAAGCTATAGATGTAGCATATGGAAGGAAACATGGGAGGATTGATTATTTCTTTGACATATCTTCTTGTAGAGTACCTTAAGTACATATAGGTTTTAAACTACTAATTTGCACACACATATTAACATAATAGGAATACGGTGACATAAACAAAGCAAATCTATAATTACCATCCATCTCCAGTGAAGCCAAGAAAACCATTTAGGCACCCTAGGCATTTGTGAAAATTTATCTATGATATGATGGATATTGTCCAACTGTACTTGAACAATCAGACAAATTAAAGCAGCCCATTTCTGGGATCTGTTCACATCCCATATGTTCTTTTAACCGTAGATAGTCTATAGTCATGAGATTTGGAGTGCTACAACTTGCACCCCTCCCAACTCCTGGTTGAGTTCCAACAGTACAGATCCGGTCAAATTCGTTGTCTCACTGTATGCACATGCCAGCCTAAGACATCTCCCTCCTCATTCCTATGGCAAGTCCAGGAGACGGTGGACTGGATGCAGCCACAACCGCAGCATTGTCCAGATCCCTGTGGAGGCTTTTTGATGATCATCCCCCTGGCACAAGTCCTCCAGAGAGTGCTGATGCTGGAAGCTCGTCCTCATATCGTATCTTAGTTCATTTTCTGGGTATCCAAGCTAGGCCTTGATCTTCTGCATAGAAACAAACAGACCCTTTGCCCACACTTTGACATGCCCTCTATACCACTGTGCAGAACTCATTGGAGGTCAGCACACAGTAACTGCTTTTTTTTTTTTATTAAGAGAAAGGAATATTATCAGAAAAGAATACCTCCATAGCTGATCATCTGACACCCTTTAAGTGATCAACATTAATGATATTTAAAGCATGTGTTGATCTTTGATTTACCAATAATTTTATCCTATCAAGGAGTAATCCCCCTTTTCTTTCTTTCTTTCTTTCTTTCTTTCTTTCTTTCTTTCTTTCTTTCTTTCTTTCTTTCTTTCTTTCTTTCTTTCTTTCTTTCTTTCTTCCTTTCTTTCTTTCTTTCTTTCTTTCTTTCTTTCTTTCGTTCTTTCTTTTTTTCTTTCTTTCTTTCTTTCTTTCTTTCTTTCTTTCTTTCTTTCTTTCTTTCTTTCTTTCTTTCTCTTTCTTTCTTTCTTTCTTTCTTTCTTTCTTTCTTTTTTAATCTACACTTACATGAAGAATACTATGTTTACTATGCTCTCCACTATATCAGGTCCCCCCTAACAACCACATTACAGTTACTGTCCATCAGCTTAGCAAAATGTTGTAGAGTCACTACTTGGCCTCTCTGTGTTGTGCAGCCCACCCTGCCCTTTCTCCCTCCCCCGCATGCATGCTAATCTTAATACCCCCCTTCTTCTTCCCCCCCCTTATCCCTCCCTGCCCACCCATCCTCCCCAGTTCCTTTCCCTTTGGTACCTGTTAGTCCATTTTTGGGTTCTGTAATTCCGCTGCTGTTTTGTTCCTTCAGTTTTTCCTTTGTTCCTATACTCCTCAGATGAGTGAAATCATTTGGTATTTCTCTTTCTCTGCTTGGCTTATTTCACTGAGCATAATACTCTCCAGCTCCATCCATGTTGCTGCAAATGGTTGGATTTTTCCACTTCTTATGGCTGAGTAGTATTCCATTGTGTATATGTACCACATCTTCTTTATCCATTCATCTACCGATGGACATTTAGGTTGCTTCCAATTCTTGGCTATTGTAAATAGTGCTGCGATAAACATAGGGGTGCATCTGTCTTTCTCAAACTTGATTGCTGCGTTCTTAGGGTAAATTCCTAGGAGTGGAATTCCTGGGTCATATGGTAGGGGTTTCAGACCTTTCTTTTCAGCAGTTAGGACACCTCAGTCTTGGCAGTTTCGGGGAGTCAAAATGAAGGGGAAATGCAGGTTCTTCCCCAAGTTCATTAGTACTCTCTGAAATTCTGACTAGCTTCTAAGTGCTCGGCTCTATTAACCTCAGGGTTCAATAGTATGGGAACACCTGGCCCAGTCACTTCATAAACCACCTTAGTAATAAAGATAGGCCATGAAATGGCAGAAATTCATTGAGTCCATGGAGGGGATTATATGATAGCAGATATTTTCAAATAAGTTTACCATCGTTGCTTTCCCTCCCATTTGAGCTAATATTCATACAACTAGCTGTGCAAACAGGTTTAAACGGTTTGATTATATACCTAAAAGTTGGATATTCCTCTTATTTGGTATTTTCTGTCAGAATATTTGACAAGGCTTTTATATGGTAAAAATAGAAGCATTTATACAATAGTCTTTGTATGTGGTCAGTTTTCCATTTGAAATGGGGAAGACGTTCCATTTTTGTCAGAATAACTGGGAATGGCCTTAGTTTAAACATTGGAATCATCATGAGATTTGATTGGTGATGTGGTAGCTTATCACATTGGCTAAATGCTGATACAGAAAAACATGCTGAAAAAAGATGGACAGTTAGTTGGTCTGGACTTTTACTTTGCTTTAGCCACCCATGCTTGTTTTTTATTTTTATTTTTTTAAATTATTTCCTGAGATATTGTTACACTTCATTGAAAGGTGACTTCAGTCAACCTTTGAGAGGCTTTATAAATGTGCAGTCTATAGCCTTGTTCTGTGTCTAACATCCTTAGGTATAGGTGTCATGTACACAATTTGAGTCATTCCTTTAATATGATAAAATTTTCTTAGCTGGCATTACATAGATTTCATCAAATCCAAAACTCAGTCACCCAAAACACGCTACCAAAATCTCAATGTCGTTTATGTAGAAGTAAAAGCCTATTTAAGAGCTCTCTGTATGAAATGTGTCAGAAGAGTATGAGATATGAGCCCTCTGAGTCACAACAGATAGCATCTATTAGTAGTTACATCCTGTTTATTATATGGCTCAGCACTCTTCAACTTGCAGGATCTCAAACTTCATATGGTGTTTTCAAGTCATGGGAAATGAAAATAGGGCCCACTGTGAAAAAACCTGGAAAGTATCATTAGCAAGTTGCTCATTTCTGGCACATTAGTTAATTACTTCACAAATTGTTCATCATGTTCCTTTTCACTTTTATAAGCACAATAACACTTTCTTTTTCTAAATGTTATCAACATTTATTTTCTTAATGAATCAATGACTATTTCATAGGTTATAAATTAGCATATGGGTTCTCCCAACCGAGTGGCTACCCTGCATTCTCAAACATGTGTTGGAGCATCAGGGAAAAATCAAAGCCAGCCAGTATCATTTGTGCATAAATAATATATTTTCCCTTAGACTTTAAGACTGAACATTGTTCTTAGAAGTTAGCAGCAAGATGTTAAAAAACAATATTTTTCATGGCAGTAATAGAAAAAATTTGTCTTTTTTATGAGACTTGATTAAGCCTTATTTGCTGTTACTGTTACCACCCAACATAGTACCACCTCATCATGAACCAATGTTTCATTCAATATATTGAGGAAATTTATCTTTCAGGAAGCCACATGCAGAGCTGCTATACCAGAATCCATGATGGGTCAAAAGTTCATGGGGAACTCTTGATGTAAATATACTCTGTATACAGGAGGATCGCATTCTAGAAGGTTTAGTTTGTGTCACGCCAAAGAAACTGTGCTATAAAAAGAGTTTCCATTGTAAGTTTGTCCTGTCTGTAGGACTCTTAAGGTAGATTTATAGAGACAGTCCAGTCTAATAATAATAATACTAAAATGCATGATATTAAGCATGATGATATATTCTTTCATAGCCTAGTTGCCTGTATCACCTGACATTGCAGTATGTGTACTTGACAGGTGGTCAAGAAAAACTACTGTATTTGGATAATCATTTTGTACTGCTGGATTAAATGCGAAGTCAAAATAGATGTATTTTATAATGACATATAAACCAAAAAAAAGTAAATTCATCATTTTGTCCATTTAATTTTTTTTATCTTGTTGACCTCAAGTCATACTAAATGGGTTCTTATGATATTCTAGAAGTTATAGGTATGTATGTCATCTTTATATGTTAGGCAGTGCTGGCCAAGAAACATTAAGGGGCTTTCTTGCAAGATATGTGGACTTTTCTTTAGTTGTTGCTCAAGTCTCAATCTGCTGCAGAATTCCAAAATCACTGCCTCTGAAATCATCTTGTGGCAGATTCATAGAGTTTCCAAAGTTTTTCTTGCTGTTATGATATCCTCAGTAGTCCCCAAGGCAATTATGTATCTGCAGTAGTCATCCCACTTAATTCAAAGGAAAATTGTTCTTCTAGACAGTTTTATTGTCATTTCCTCATAGTTGCTAAAAGAAGCCTTCTTACCAACTGAATTTTAGCTCCTGCCTTTATTTGGAATTTGCTTTTATAAGAATACCAGTAGTTCATTTTCCCTTCAGGTGTGCCATTCTGATTTCAAATGAGATAGGATTTCTTCTTTGTTAAATTATTCTTTGTTTTGTCTCCAATCATTCCCTTCTCTCCTGAATTGCTCTTGGCAGGACTCACTGTCTTTATATTTTTATATCTAGCGAAAGTCCCTTGATAAAAGCTGCATTACACGTCCTTAAGACCATACTCTGTTTGGGCTTCATCAAGTCAATTGTAAATGTAGAGATTTAAGAAGTATCTGGTTATATCAGACTATTTCCTTGTAATGTTACAATTTTATAAAATCCTGTATAAGCAACCCAGAGCTTCATTTTGTGTTCTCAGGGTACAAGATGTGTAATATTTTCATGAACCTCTTTTATTCCCCACATGTTTCTTGTGTGGAAATCTGGTATCCCCAAACCATATTTTAAGCTATTTGTGGATAAGAATGGTACCTTCTCCTTCTTTTATATTTCCCACAATACCAAATCCATTACTAAAAACCCTGTAGACACTCTACTAGTATTTAGTAAATACATGATAGAAAAAAATTTTACTATGTAAGAGGCCAAAGACTGATGGAAAAATAAATTTATTGGACATAATAAGAGATGATTGAATCAAAGATGATCCAGTTTAATAAGGAACCATTGAGAGACCCAGATTCCATGTATGTTTCCATGGGTGGGCATGCGCACATGTCTCTCTCCCTCTTCCTCATGGAAGATTATGTGTATATCGGGTCTTTTTCACCATTCCAAAATAGTGGCAAGTAAAATGCTATTTGATTAATCATGTCTTTTTTGTATATACATGAGAAGCACTGTTTAAACAAGTAATAATGTCACAATTGCACTGGGAGTCAAGTATGGGCACACTGAACTAGAAATCTAGGAATGCAGCTTCTAAGCCCTTTTCCAATGAATATATGAACTTGGGTTAGCTCCCTTCCTTTGTCAGGGTCTCCATTACCTCAAATATTAAATGATACTATTAAATTTGAGTCCTGTGGCCCTTAGAATCTGTTTTGCAAGTAATAAGTACCTCAACCTTGCATCCATCATTAAATTTTTAATAAAATTCACAGCAATGGAGTTGAGTAGAGTACAGCTCCAATGAGTGCTCATTAGTAGTGTTGGCCAAGGGATCACCTTTGAAATAGATTGGTTATACCTGGGGAAAGGAACAGTTATTTTATACTTGTGATCAAAATAGCAGACATGGGTTTCTAGTGACTGTTTCATGATGGCATTATTTTTCTCTGCCTTTGATTATCTGGTTTAGTCATATAAAAGTAACATTAGGATTTCACTGGGGACATAATTGGGCTTAACCAATACAAGATGACTGTGTCTTCTAATTGCCTCTGCTTAATGGTCCTGCTCTTCATCCCACTGAATGATGGAAAATGTCACATTTCCATGGTCTGTGACTCACCTAATAAATGAATGTATGAATAGTGTCAAGATACAGCAATCTGCTGTATGTAAAGTAAGGTAGGCAGGTTTTGAAAATGGTAAGGTATGTAACTATATATTTCTAAACTGAAAAAAACATATCTTTTGGACTTAGAAATATGCTTTTATGCTGCACTTAGTTGTTACATCAGCTAACGAGGGCTCACTTGCCTGGTTGGTATTCTTGCCCCACTGGTAATGACTCAGGTAGCAAATCAAGTGGACTTGGCTCAATTCTCATTACTCCTCACAAGAGAGAAGCCCTGATTTCCTTCCTCTGTTAATGCCAGGTTTTTCTTTGTTTAGTTTCCCCCATAGTGCAGTCTTCCAAACATTTGTTATTTCTCCTTTCATGCAATTTGAATTAATGTGGATAATTGTGGTAGTTAGAGGCTTTCCTCTCTCAGTTGGTAATTATCCATTCTATAGTTTCATTGCAAACCCCAGAAAAACAGTGTTAGAAAAGTTGGTATTTATCACAAGGGATCTCTGGAACTAACTCAATATGCAAGATTTAACAAATATATACTCATAGGGCAAAATAAAACAAATTTACCCCCAAAGCTACCCTAGTTAACACAGGTTTTATTAGTGTTACTACACAATATCACCAAGCTTCTGGAATATTCGTGGGAATCTTCTGTCTTCTATGCATTTATCAAGTCATGGTTCCCTGCAGTTTGTATTGCTTTTGCTAGCAAGAAAACATGCTTCAAAGTTCTTTGAGGAATTGTTAGCAGGTAAAACAGCCAAGCTTTGGTGGTCTGAAGGGAGCAAAAGGGCTAATGTACCAGGTTTGACTTGGTTTTGCTTGTCTCTTCCTTTATATTTAATTTCATTCAAAATGAAAAATCCTGGTGTTTGGGAGTCCTGAAAACTAGACCCCAGGAGTTATGTCCTTCCTATTCCCTGGAATAGAAGTGAGCCAGGAGAAGCTGTTTCATAGTTGATATTCCTTTTATTCATCTGTCAATGGCAGTGAAATTAAAGATAACTATTAGAGGACATGGAAACTCTCATAAAATTCCTGTTTATGCACAGATTATTTCATTTTAGAGAAACCCAGTAAGATTAGTGTTCCCAGGTTCCCCGTTTGAAAATATATCAGAAGATGGAGATGTGTATAATTCCGTCAGGAACTCTGAGGATTCTGAGTACATTTAGCTTGTAGAACAATGCTGAGGAGTTCATGATGTAGCTTACCACTGTTGACAAGTTTTGTCTTGTCTTACAGAGACAGACAACCTCAGTGATAACAACCTTTAGGGGCATTGTAAATGTTCCTTAGACATGGCAATGCATGAAATTTTCTGTCTCATAACATATTTATAGAAATGTTGGTGAGGGAATTACAGTAGTAGCCACAATTAGTCTTACTTTCCAAGTTCATGGAGTCACAGAAAATAGGACAATAGGGCGAATCACCTCTGAGACCCAATACAGGCATTGTAAGCTGTGTGATGTTGGGTGAATTATCTTACATTTCAGACCTTCAGATTCTTCCTCTAAAAAGTGGGCTCTTACATATATTCCTGGGGTTTAATAAGATTACGTACATGAATTGTCTGGCATACACTAGAGGTGCTCAATAAATTTTCACATCCCCATCACTAGTTGAATGAACATTGGACTAAGGCAGGCTTCTGTGTAACAAAACATTTTGGGGCTCATGCAGCTGTAGAGGTTAAACTTTAATTTTTGCTTGCAAATGGGGCTTATGGAGAAAACATCCATTTTTGAGAGTATTTCAAAGAATCATTTTATAAAGAAAAACATGTCTTGTGAGTGCTTTATTATCCTGTTTTACTTGGTTGAGTGTGCTTTGTTCCTTATCAGCTGAGAGCTCTTCTAAGTTAAATGAACTAAGGAATTATCCTTGGAAAAAAAAATACCACAGTCATGCAAGTCTGGGATCATTTCAGAGCTAAGAATTTCCATGCCTCAATTATCTACCATTAAAAACATATGGCCCAATTGTAAATCTGTACAAATATTCAAAATCTTTACCACCGCACCTGCTAGAGTCATGTGTGATTATTTTTATGCCTTTATCAAAGTTTCTAAAATTAATTTTATTATGTTGCCTTTATAAAAGAAAAAAGCAAACCAATAGGCCTTTTGGACAATGTCTAACTTACCTCAGTTTCTCACTACCCTGTGTTTGTGCAGTTGCTGAGTTAATATGTGACATTGTCACAATATGTGTATTAGATGATCAGAATTGCATCACTGAAAAAAGAGTAAAATAAATAATAATAACAAATAGATACAGAAATCACAAGAATATTCCTCTAATAGAATTGTATGGGGTCTGCAAAGTAAAGTTAACAATATACTAGCTGACTATTACGATTTCTCAAGATTTTCATAACAAAAACATTAATAGTTAAAATTTAAGAAAGCTTTAGCTTTCATTTGTCCTTTGCCTTAGAGTTCAGTAAATCCTACTTCTTCGACTTGGTGACCACAAGTTTTACAAAAAAGTAAACATGCACATATCTAACAAACAGTTTCTATTGGGAGCTATTCACAACACTTGAGCTCTGCTTTCGTGTTATACAAAGTCTAGCTTGCTTCATTGGGGAAAAAGAGTTTGAAAGAGTATCCATAAAATTAACAAGCTCGTAGCAGCAGAAGTTAGCAAATAGCAAATTGATAGGAACAACGAACTGATTACTTGAGAAAGTGGCAAGAGTTAGGGGTGCTCTTCAGAATCATAACCATGAAAACTCCCAAATGCTTGTCTTCCACTATTAGGCCACCTTGTACTGTACACCACTATTTAGTTCCCCCTTGATTGCGTCTCCTGTGAAGGAGCAATAAGAGGAGCCTTTCCTGCATTTGATTACCACCTTCTACAATACCTCCATCAATTGACCCTTGATAATTTTACCTCCTAGACCATTGTCACACCCTCCAACATCACTCTTGCTATAAGTCTTGATAATTTCAGTATCCATGTAGATGCACCAAGTGCACTAACTTCTCAGTTCCTTGAGCCTTTCTTCTCCAACAATCTTGTCTATCCTATCATATTCATCCACTCTTGCAGAAAACTTTACACTGGTATTAAAAGTACTCTATGCCCATCTCAATTTCAAGCATCTCACCCTTAGACTATCACCTTCTACCTTTACAGTTAATTCCCTCTGGTCCCCATACTCTTAACAATTTCTTGATCCTACGAAGAGAACAATGTGTTTACAACCTTTTCACAGTTCTTCAACACCCCTTTCCATTTCCTCACTCACCTCCTATGCCCAGCTTAGGTGACACAATCCATCATGATAATTCCTTCATACACCATCAATTAAATTCAGTTTTCTTTCTCTCCCCCAATTTGGTTGACTGGCAACATCCCAATTCTAGTTAATTTCACACCTATGCTAATTCAACATCTGTACAACTGCTGCTGGAGGAAAACACGATTCTGCTGATTTCACTTTTAATTCATTACCATTGGTGGAACATCAGTGCTGCCCAATGAGACTACTACACAGATGACTTGCTGACTTGACTTTGTTTTCTCATTGATACTATGGGGATAATAACAGAAAACTATGCCATGGACTTGGGAAATTTAAATATGTTAGCACATATGAAGCCCATAAAACAGTCCTGGTAACATACATAGTAAGTGCTTAATTTCTCCTCCTCTTACCCCTTATCTCTCCTTCCTCCACTTCCTTCTCCTTATTAAATATATTAGCATTATTAGAATTCACCTAGTTGAATTATTTTTATGCCAACCTAGTTGATTATTTTATACTTTCTTTCTCCTGAAATCCTGAGTGTCTCTTCTGCCTCCTCAGGCTAAGATTCTTGTTTCACAGAGAAGATAGAATAAAATTGTATCTATCTTGTACTTCCACCACCATATCTACTTATCCACTTACATCTGTACCCGCAAACTCTGCCTTTTCCCTGTTACTGTGGGTCACTCTTCCTTGCTCCTATATAAGGCAGTTTTGCACAGGATTCAACCCCATATCTCTTACGCAGCAGGATTATCAATCCAGAAATTGTTCCCCGCCCTTCCTAAATTACCAGATTTCCTTCTCCAGCACAATCCCCCTCAGCATACAAATATGCTCTTATTTTTCCTGTTCAAATGAGAAAAATCTCCCCTTACTATACCCCCTACCAGCTACCAATCCATTTATTAGTTTCCTTTTGAAAAAAAAAACCCTCGAAGAATTGTATACTTGTCCTTAGATCTTCTCCCATTTTCTCTGAAGCCAGTTCCAATCACCACTCCTTCCTCCTGAAAGCACTTTCTTCACTTGGCTACCAGAATATTACACTCTCTTGGTTGTCCTCCGCCCTCACTGGCCAGTCATTCTAAGTCTCCTTTGCTGGTTCTTTCTTAGCTTCCTCACCTTTAGACTTTGGTGGGTTCCAAGGCTCTCTTGTGGGACCTGTTCTTTTCTGTATCGATAGTCACCCTTTTGGTGTACCACTCTCATGACTTCAGACTCTATCTGTATATGGGTGACTCCCCAAACTCTCCGGCCTGGAACTCTTACCTAAAATTCAGAATTATATTTCCACTTTTTCCTTGATACCCCCTTTTGGATGCCTAGTTAGTATCTTTCAGTTAACTTGTCCAAATAGAAATCTTCATATCCCTTTCCCAAATTTGCCCTACCCAGTCTTCTCCATCTCAATAAATAGCAACCCCATCCTTCCAGTTGCTTTTGTCAGTATCCTAGGACTTGCCCTACCTCTTTTCCTTCTCTAACATTACACACCCAGTGTGTCAACAAATCTTCAAAATATGTGCACTTAAGAACCAAACCAGCTCTCATCCTCTCCATTTCTACCTTTTCGGCCCACCCTCTCATACCTGGATTATGGCAGCAGCCTCCTAATTAGTCTTCTTACATCCTAAGCCTTCCCACTCTTTTCACCAGAGTTGTCCTTTTCAAATGTAAGTCAGATTATGTAATAATTGCTCTCTTCAGATTCCTCCAGTGGCTTCCTCAGAGTATATTCCAAAGTCCTGAGTATGGACCGTGAGACCCTCTGTGACATGGTCCGCCAGGCCTCCTTCCTTCTGATTGCACCCTCTTACTACTCACTAGTTTCTCATCACTCATTATGCTCAAGTCACACTGGCTTTCATGCCGCTCCTTCATCACATCTCGACAAGCCCTCCCCTGCTTTAGAGCCACTGTGCTGGCTGTTCCTTCTGCCTGGACTCCTCTCCCCGAGAAATCCCCATTGCTCACTCGCTTGCTACCTTCAGGTCTCTGTTCAAATAGCACCTTATCAGAGACATCTCCCTAATTTAAAATAGCTCTTTGTCTCCCTCCTTCTCCATCTCCCATTGTTCATTATTTATATAGCACACATAAGTTGGTCAAGTCCTAATATGTTGACTGTTTATTTGTTGAATAAAATGTTTGTGTATTGTTTGCAAATATATACTAGAATGTAAATTACTTGGAGGCAGGAATTTTGCTTTGTTCACTGATTCCGTTGAATAAATGAATATGTACCTGTTTACTTATTGTCTTGCTCTACTAGAATGTCAGCTCCTTGAGGGCAGGGTCGTTATTTTGTTCAGTGAGCTATTCCCAGTGCCTGGAACAGTACCTGACATATAATGGGGGCTCGATAAATGTATGCTGAATATTTAATTAATTGATTAATTGGTTCAGGCTTGAAACAACTTCCAAGAGTAATGCTCAAACTCAAATCAGTACATTGGATAAATATCCACGAGGAAAACATATTGATAAACACTGTATTTTTAAGATTCATAATTTTATCCTACTTCTTGATATGGAAATTCAGATTTATTAAACACTGGTAAATATATAAATATGAAATCCAGAGGTTTCTCTTGCTAAGAGTATTCCACTATTTGAAACAGAGATGCCATTCAGCCTAATTTATATTGAACTCCTATAGTCCAACCATTGGTTCCTTTCTCACAAGTATGCATTTATTTCCACTAAGAGTTATTGTAACCAGTTTTAATATCTTTTTAGTATCCCTTATGTTGATGTATATTAATAATGGAAATGATGGTGGTGGTGGTGATGATGCTGGCAGTGTATGTGTGCCACAGCTGAAGAACAAGTTTGAGAGTTGCTGTTCAATTCACACACACACACACACACACACACACACACACACACAACCCACTCACTACTAAAAAAGAAATACAAAGTGGGTCAGTCTTATAAAGTATTTTTCAAAGAGATGCAATTATACCTATACCCTAGATTAACTCAAACTATGCCAATTTCTTTTTTAGTTGGGATCCTGAGATGACCTGATTTAATGAAATAATATAATTAATGTCTTAGTTTTTTACATGTAAATTTAAATTATTTGAGGGCTCCAGAAAAGTTTGTTCACAGGTACCTTTTTACTACTAGTTTTTATTTTATATGAAAATGAAAGGAAGTTTAACATCACCCCAAACTCATCACCCAAAGATTTCAGTGTCTGTCACCTCATGCCTATGTGTGTATATATATATATGTATATGTACTTGAATGTGACAGTTCTATATGTGCTGTTCTGTATCTTATTTTTTCTCACATCTTGTGCACATATTTCTATGTCAGGTGTACATCCACATCATTATTTTTAAAAGGTGAATAATATTCTATTGTATATATGTGCCAAATTTGCTTATCCAATCCTGTTAATGACTGTTGAGATTGTTTTCTTCTTTATTGTTGTTATAAAACAATACTGTGCTTATGCATTCTTCTTTTTCCATTTTATTTGCAAGAATTTGTAAAGTTTCTTCTTCAGTGTCATTATTTTGTACTCTGTGTATAGAAAGATCACTAAAAAATGTTTCCTCCCATTCTGTTTTTAAACTGTTGTAAATTTCAAAGTAGTGAGACTGATTAAATGAGATTTTACTCTGGCCTTTCGCTCCAGAGCCCTCTGTTAAGGTATATTCATAGGGAATGAAAGGGCTCATTAACAAACAGCTATTTGAGTTAAAGATCAAATCTGTTGAACATTTTCACTTAAATGTACCAATCTTATCTTCTTGCATTTTTTGTTATATTTGATGCTGACAATAAAACCTTTGGAATAAGCTATAATTTCTGCATCTATGCACATTCAGGTCTGAAAATGAAAGAAGACTATGACAGGTTTGCATGTAGCAACTTCCCACCCACACATTTCTTTCCTATCTGATTCTGACACTTCAGCCTTTGAAACCATTCCCATGAGCAATACTGAGATTCAGACTATTTAGATCTAAAGGAAAAAACACAAGATCCTCTACTGCTTGTATCTAGCACCTGGAAGCCGCTTTGAAGAAGTGCTGAAATGTACATCATGCTGTTATTTGTTATGCACACAAGAGAAATCCTAAAACTATTTTAGGGAGAATCAGGAGAGAGAATCTAGAGACAGTCAGGACAGCATGGAGCCAGGGGTGATGGAGGGAACCCCGATGCACATTATTAAAGTGACATATTTCCTATATATAGTCTTGTCAATTTATATGTGGATTGCACGTCACTCTCACACAAAGGTATCACATTTCATTTTTGGCTTTTAGAGGAAGCCAGGTAAGACAGCAAAAGAGATGGGGCTCTTTGTTGAAAAATGTCTAGGTTCAGCCTCAGGTGAAGGGATTTTTGATAATTATCTGAAGTAGACTGGATCCTTGTAACATTACCTGGTTTTCTGCCATATAGAGCCTGCTTAAGTTCATAGTAACACATTTCCTTCCTAGTAACCCAAAACTCACAATAGCTATAAGGTATTTTCATCCTTTATCAAAAAAGATCAGTACCATGAAGGGCTTTCAAGGTCATGTGGTTCAAGTTCCCTCTCCCCAAAGAAGGCCTCCTCATCTTCTCTGTGACCACATCCTTTCCCAAAGCTGTGAGGATCTTGATCCATCAATTATCCTTTCCCTGTACTTTCACTGTCTCCTTGACTACTGGCTTTTTCCCATTGGCATACAGATCACTCAAGACTAATTAGATGTGAGTGTCTTCTCTACCCTGAGGTTCCGGCCTCAGTGGCTGTCTGATGCTGCATGTATTCTCTAGATTATTAAATCTATTCTCATGGCTTCAGCTAACCATCCATATGCAGACCTATGTACCCAACTGGCCACTGCACACCTCCTTTGTCTATCAGTGATGGTGCTTCGGTCTCAAAATAGCAAGTGGCTCATTATCTCTAGCTCCGAAATAGAGCAGAATAGTCTACTTCTCACCCTGCGATAACAGCCTTTTGTTGTCACAGGTTTAAACAGGATCCAGCATCATTAATAAATGATACCTAGTATTTTGCCTTCAAGATGCTTACAGTGGTTAAGAGAGAGGGCTCTGCTTGACTATGTGGATTTGAAACCCAGCTCAACAGCTTAGAAGGTTTGTGGTTTTGCATAAAGGAGTTAGTCCTCTCCTTTAGTTTCCCCATCTATAAAATGAGATAATAGTGTAGCCCCCATCGAATCTAGGTGGGTTAAGTGAGATGGCACCTGCACTGCATTTTACAGTGTTAAGCACAGAGTTAATGAACCTTATTATTTGCTGTTTCAGTCCATATAGTGACATGCTGACTTCAGGCCAGTATGTAATAGCCTATAATTCTTAGAAGACAATGAGGGTCTTACCATGGAGTAAATGGTCATATATTTTCCTTTTTTTTTTAAAGATTGAGTTAATAAGATATATTTAAAGTTCAAAAGTACAGTTATTCACAGAGGACAAAGTGATGCACAGGTCCACAGTCTACCCTCATCAGCCAGTACCCATCGCTGCAGTGGGACAGTTCAAAAGGAAAAAGTAATTCAACAAGCCGTCCATTTCCCACATAAAATCACAACCGAAGAGAGCAATCAGAAGTGGAATGTTGACTCGGCTGCTGTTGGGAGACCCTGGTCTGCACTCTGTCTGTATGCTTACTGAAGGGAGCGCAGGGCAGGGTTTCCCATACAGAGGGCACAGGCTACTGCCGCATGGCGCACATTGACTGGAACTCGATTTCAAAGCCATTTCGCCGGGAGTCTACCCCCTCCCCCAGTCCAGTGCTTCTTGAAAATTCAACTGGTCTGCTCATCAGAAGAAGCTCGACCCTGGTAACAAGTCTCTTCAGTAGTTACTGAAATGTCCTCAAAACTCTCTTACAGTCTTAGGTTGAACAAGAATTAACTTTCTAATCCAACTTTTCTTCCTCCCTCCTTCTCTCTCACGCTCTCCTCCCTGTCCCTAAAGGAGCACTGAGTTTATGTGTGTTTGTTTTCTCTTTACTAATGTAATATATGTTCCTTGTAGAAAAATTGGAAAACACCAAAAGTATCCATAAAAAATATCCCTAACCAGAGACAAGCAACATTAACATTCTAATATAAATCCTTATAGTGGCTGTCTGATTCTTTTTCTCCGTGTGTGTGTGTGTGTGTGCGCGTGTGTGTATAATCACTCTACACATACCATGTTTGAAACCTTTTCTCTTTATCACAAATATTACCTCATGTATTAATATTCTTTATTCTTCCTGGTCATAATTTTAAAGGCTGAATAGTGATAGTCTCCTCAGGTTGTTTTGGATGTGGTTTTATTTTTGTGAAAAACTTGAATGTGTGCAGACTCCATGTCTAGATTCGGGCACTCGAATCCTTGGAAAAGTGTGAAGAAATGGAATAATGATGATCTTTTACTTACAAATTACGTAATTGTTTGGTATCCTGTTCATATATAATGATAGCAACTGACCTATGTCTAACACTTAAAAAGGTATGGTGTTTTCACAGTCATTTCTTCCTTTGATCCCAGCGACCACCTTGTAAGATAGACAGGGCAAGGGTTATGATTATGTCTTCCCTAGATGAGGAAACTGACATTGCAAAAGATAAAGTGATTTACCAAAGGACGCACAGTTCGCAAGTCAGTGGCACAATTGGAATTTGAACTCCAATCTTCTGATACCAAACCAATCCTCTTTCCAGTGATATTTTGCTATCTCCCAACATCTCCACTTTATTTAAGGGCTTCTTACTAACATTCTTACTCAAATATTGTCTTCTTAGACATTTTTGGGTCATCACTTAGGAGAATGTAGCCTTCTCACCAATTCCTCATTAGTGGAAAACTGAATGTGGCTAGATTCTAGCAATAAAACACAATTTTCCTTTCAGAAATGCAAATATTCTGTGTATTATACCTGAGAAAAGCTCTTAGTTATTAGATTCTATAGCAACTCAGGTTTTTCTCAGGAAGAGGAAAATCCTTTATTTTTCTCTGACAGTTTAGGGAGGCTGGACTGGAGGCATTCAGAATTTGAACATCTTTTTTTTAATTGATGTGTAATTGACATACAATATCCTGTGAGTTTGGACATCATGATTTCAAAATGTGGATTGTCAAGTTAAGAAACATACTGTAAATGCCAGGAAGTTAAATCATAGGACAAAACTCCCTACTGAAACTTCTTAGACATAGGGTACTAGTTAACAAAATACTGGCTAACTAGTACCAATGTGAACAGCCCACCCTGTAGCCAGCCTTTAAGTTGTATATCACTTAGTCCTCTTCTCAGATGCCAGGCCTTTGTAGAACATGAGTGAGAAATGCATGTGCACATGCCTGTGTATGTGAAAGGGAGAGACAGAGATACAGCAAAAATGAGATGAAATATGCCTATATAGCTGGCATGGGGTCACTCCTCACCTGATTGCCTGGGAAACTGATGACCATGTGTCTCCCAGTCCTATATTAGCCCTAATTTAGTTGATGGCACTATTGCTGTTCTTTCTTATTTAAAAATAGCACCTTTTGATGCTCTATTTTATCTGGGTGCCTATTTAAAAAGTGGTCAGCCAGACACTTTCATGTGAGAGTGAAGTCTTTGCTTTTCATTCAGGAATCAAGCTATCACATCTCAGCCAAACTGCCTGCATTTAATGAGTACTTAACAGAATCCTGGAACAATCTACTGCAAAATAATATGCATATTCTTCATAAACAGGAATGAAGTGCTTTTAATAGTATTCCTTTGCTCAGAATTCATGGTTAGGCATTAACTACAGTATTTGAGATGCTTAAGGTACATTTCCAAAGGCCCAGCTGGAAGGCCACATTGTAGATACACAGATTCTAAGGTTTTATGGAATCTTGCAAAATGATTTTCCCTGTGTCTTAAAAGGCACAGGTTATCAGCTTAACCGCTCTCTCCTTAAACCAACCAAGAGCAATTGCAGTTAAGTACAATGGCTTTTCAGTGCACAGGGAAGAAACTATCTTCATTACATCGTCAGATCAAGAATCATTTGAAACCATAAGAACCTTGAACTGAACACCAGAAACAACATGATATTTGAAGGAGAATTGACACAGGTTCCCAGGCTTCACAGACCAAGGGGAGGCAGACAGCCTGTCTCATCCCTTCAAATTAGTTATGAGTGAAGGATATGAGGCGTAAGTAAGGTCTGGATCTTGCCTTGGGTTGATTTCTGGAAACTGAAGTAAAGAACACTCTCCAGGGCTAGAAGGCTCTGAAGGGACTAAAGGAGAGAACTCCAGGGCACTAAGAACCCTTTTCATACAAGCAGACCTTGTTTGTGTTCCCTTGCCTCCGGGAGCTCATTGGACCCAGCGGGTCCTTGAGTTTGGTGTCCTAGAGTATTGAGGTCACTGTATAGCAGAACTTAAAAACAACAGAGGAGTAAATCTGAGTGGGGCAGTGGTAAGGAAGGTAGAAAGGGGCGAGAAAGGAATGTTTCTTATCCTTCTGTTTCTCTGGACTGCTCAGAGCCAAACTAGTTACTGTCTGTTGCCTGACTTCTTGGATCCAGACTATTGCTGGATATTTGTAGAGAGAGGTTCCGTTTTTCCCCTTTCTTTCCCTGTTTCTTGGCCCTATGTGGGAAACCCTCCTGGCATTTTCTAACTGCCAAGTGTTCTATAACCAGCCATCTGGGGAAGGATTATTTTTTCTTAATTTTTTTCCCTTCTCTCTTACACACACACACACACACAGACACAGACACACACACACACACACACACACACACCCTCAGTCTAGTGTTGGGGATTAATGATCTCTTTTGTAACAACTTCCTTTTTCCAGCTGAACTTCAATGCTTGCTTTTCTGAAAATTTTCTCATAATCTGAAATGAGGTGATTTCACGGAAACAAAAGAATGATATGTCTTTTCAGAGCCTGTACAAGTACCGAATATAACATTTCAGAACTAGTAATTTGGAATAGCTTTGACCTTCATGAGGCTCCTGGCAAAAAAAAAAAAAAAGGGTGTTAGGTGGGCTTTTACATTATTGTCCTTAAGAAATTGTGTTGGCCAAAGTTTCCTTCCAATCTGGAGAGGGAGCTTCATGCCATAACAATTTTCAGATTTCACTGCATCAATCAAACAGATTGTTCTTGTAGTGGTTACTTCCTGGGGAATTCGCCAGCTGGGAGTTTGTACCATTGAGCCAAAACGGGCCCATGGAGCAGCCATACGCTTTACTTATTCATTTATGGAGCCATTTAAGAAGATGCTGTTGCAGCAGCTGCCTGTGTAAGAGCAGCTTTGGGTGGGGAGGGGAGGGTGCTAAAGGAAACCCAAATGAGACCAGTAGATGGTCAGATGACAATACCAGAGACAGGTTAAGCACAGAGGAAGGTGCTGTGGAATTTTCTGTAGGGTTTCCCCACTGTGACTCTGCAAAAACCAAAGTTTCAGCTGCAGCAATGTTGAGTGAGGCATAAAGCATTGAAAATATAGACCAGAGTGGGCACCTCTCTCCCAGTCCCCACCTCTCTGGCGCATGCATGCCCACACCCATGTGCACACCAGCCCTGTGTTATTTCTGATATGAATTTGGAGTTTCGATAGTTGGCCAGTTTACTTTTTAATAAATGAAACATGTGTATGTTTATCTGAACATCTGTAGCCATGGTTATCCACAACCATATGTCTGTTCATTTGCTATATGCTTACATATTGGAGAGTGAGAGAGAACATTTGAGGATGACTCATGTGGGACTAGATACAGAATGCAGATGGAACCCAAATATTGCCCTTCTCAAGGTATTAATGGCTGTCTCCATAGGGCAGAATCTAGAAATGGCTGTCCTGGTTTCTGGTGTGGATTTACTATGTACTCTTTCATGAAAGGCACCAGTTGATTTAAAGATTTTGTTCCTTAAGATTCATTAGTCTACTTTCAGCTATCTGTGTGTAAATAATCAAGGTAACCTTAATTCCTTCTTGTATTGTGGGGAGCAGTTTGTCTCAGAGTTATTAGGGCAAGGAAAACTGTGATTTCTATATGTAGAAACTTTAAAATTCTAGGCTGCCTTAGCATGAACTCGTTTCCCAATTCTTCCTCCCTATCTGAGGAGGCTCAGAAATTATACAATCATTTTAATACTCACCTAAGCAAAATATAATTAGGAAGGTAAACTTCGGCCCTGAACAGCATATTGCACAATACGAAATTCCAAGGGAAGCACATCTCACATCTGAGGTAACCTGTTCTCTTGGATAAGTGAGGTGGATTTGTTTTTCTTTCCTTTTGTCTGGAACCTAGCTTTTGGGAGTGGGGAAGAGCTAGTCTTGTCCAAGCTGGAGCTCCTTACAAAGCCCAGGTGGCTTAGAAACCCTGAATAAGGCTTTGGACCAGACAATAAGAAAGGAAATGTGAAAGCAGAGAGCCTTCCGGATCCAAGGGATGCTCCAGCTATCATGTCTGTCAGCCAGCTGGTGACAGCACCCAGCAGCTAGTCAGTAGGCATCAGAGCCTCTGAACCACAGCTGATGCGTTCCCTGGACCTCAAGAGAATGGGAACTAGCCGAAAGCCATTTGCTCCCCCGTAATGATTATCCATTAGTACACCGTGTTTTTTATTGCAGAGTAGATTAGAAACAATTAGCAAATGGAAAACTGAAGAGGCCCTTGCTGCTTTTAGTGTTTAGAAGCAACTTTTGAATGGAATCTAAATGCCCTTTTCAGAGTCAGACATGCCATTTTACCTGAATTAACATTTTATTACTCTGCCATGGATGCAGGCTGTTTTCCATCTAGAAATGGAAATTTTCTGGACATGGATTCAGTATGGGTATTGCTGATTGATTGCTGCATGAATTTTCAGATGCTTTTTAGAAAGCATTATTTAATAAGCTAATTTTCTCATGCTGAACAATGTATATATTAAAATGATGGCTAAAGCATATTTCAAAGGCATCTTTTAACTCACACAGCAAGACTGTGGAACCATACTGACTGTACTGAGACAGCTTAATCGTTCATTGTTAACTGGAGACATTTTGATTTTATTGTCCTTGTCATTACCTATCCCTGTACTCTTTCTTGTGTAAAAGGGAACTTTTTTATAGGAAAAAATTATAAAATTAAAGGAACAATGAATCTGATTTTGTCAATGCTCAGGAAGTGAATCATTCAATGGGAGACCTAGAGAAATCAGAAGAACGTCATTAGGACCTCTTGAATTTCAACTTTCATGATGTGGAATTTTTTTGTTCCTCACATAGACTTGCCTGGAGCTTTATGTAAATGCAAAGTCCTTCATTTCTTACACTGAAACTTTTTTTTTTTTTTTGCTTTTTTCCCCCTACCTCCAAAGAGAAGTAAAACTTAGTTAATATGCCAGTGAGTTTTTCTTGAGAATCATTTTATTTTCCCCAAAGACTAAGATGATAATGAAGGTAGAAAACCACGTGATGAAATTTGCATCACATTTAAAGAACTAGTGCTTAGTGAGTGGGATTTTTGTCATGAACGTCGTACAGCTTGATTGTGTGTCTCATTATATCCCAATTTTCAAGTTAAGTTAAAATGGAACCAGCCCTATAAAACGAAACACGTGAAAATGGCAAACCACCGCGAAGATGAGCGAATATAGCTTCAACTCTTATACCTTGTTTCTCGCCTAATCTAAGTGATTCTTTCCCCTTCTCATTTTTTTACCCAAGTAATCTAAGGCAGAGAAATTAAATCACTGTCTAATATTATAGGTGAAAACAAAAGACGATGTGAGAAACAAGGAAAACCTCCAAGGAGAATTGTGGTGCCCCCTGGACTCCCTAGTACGGAAAGC
Organism: Manis javanica; assembly: GCF_040802235.1. Lineage (NCBI taxonomy): Eukaryota > Metazoa > Chordata > Mammalia > Pholidota > Manidae > Manis > Manis javanica. The sequence goes on along the minus strand of NC_133174.1, from coordinate 127,917,326 downwards.
ATTTAATACAGTTAAACAGTGCAGCAGCAGTAACCTCATCAGAGTTCACAGTGAAATATTTTCATTCCCCCTACTGGAGCTCCAAGACACCCAGTGGACTTGGCACCAGAGCTTAGACGACTAGAGCCTTCCCTGGTTGTAGGTCTGTCTGTAAATAAAGATGGTCACAGTTTAGATTTATAAGAGATGCAAAGCAAACCCTTCTGTGTCCACAAATGCCAATTGTAGAGGAGCACGAAGCCTGCATAAGGGTGTAGTTTGGGGGTTATACTGCCTCTGATAAACTTCCCCAAGCTTGTGTTTGTTCAGTGTACAAAAAAGAGAAGGCTGAGTAAGACAGCTGTGATAAGGATTGAGGCAAGGTGGGGAGATGACATGGACATATACTAGCCAAGTAACCATGTAGTTTGGGTCACCTGTTATCCATTTACTAGCCCTGACGCCTCCAGCGAATGAGTATTGGTGGTAGTGGACTTCTGGAAGGACAACACTGCATGATTTCTAAAGGAGCAGAACTCCTCGGATGTGTTTCTCTTGGTCCTTTTGGCTATAAAAGATGGTGCTGGGGGGCAGAAATTATTCTTCCTAGTTATATTTTTCTTAGACAAATACTAAAGTGAATGTGTATCTCCTATTAACTCCCCAGAATATAATAAATTACAAATCACTTTATTCTAAAAGTGGAATTATCTAAATAGGTAAAGCAACGTTCGTATAAAACGTATGCCATGGTGTACTTCTAGGAAGGTACCCTCCAAATCATTGCCTAGCATAAATTATTTAAACAAAATACACAGGTAGGTTAAAAAAAGGTAATGAGGCTGCTGTCACGTATTCGCAACCCATAGGATTATCAGGGAAGGCCATAGCATTTCACTCATAAAGGAATGGGTTCTAACAATGGGTTTCCTTTTACGAGTTAAATTGGAAATCTAGGTAAGTTTATTTTCCCCTCAACAAGTCCGGTGACACAGCAAGGGTCCCTCCCCACTAGAACACCTCAATCTAAAAGAATTATAACTGGAGTTAAGTATACAAGCTACTCTAGAAAGTTGAATACACAAACATTTTTCAGACAAATTGAAAAGTCATTTCCTGTAATACTTCATAAGAATGATTATTCTTCTATGGTAAATTGAATTCAGATTTGTCATAACTGTAACTTCTGAATTATCTACCTAGCCAAAATAAATCAAAAAATTTAATTTAAAAAGTACAATTAGAATAATTGGATCAGCTAATTGCTTTCATTTAAGTATCCTTACAAAAGGGAAGGAGGTTTTAAGGATTAGTTTCTTACCTGTGCAACCTAGCTGATAGCTAGCGGTTATACTGACAGTGGCAGTTTCTGTTAGTAATTGCTGGTTGTATTTGCTCACACCTTTCTTTAAAGGAAACTTGTCTGTTTTGACAGGCTCACAATTTTTGCTCATTCCGAAAATTACTTGGGGAAAGTGACTTGAGTGCAGAAATCTATTTTTCCGTCTCTCTTAAAAAAACTCTCCCTCCTGAACACAAATATTGTAGTCCTGATGAAATCTAACTGCTCAACTTCACTAGCTGGCTGTGTCTTCTGAGGTTTTGCAATTACAAATGGGAGCTTATTTCACAGTCATGACTGATTCTCAAGAAAAAGAAACAACCTGTTAGCCATAATAAGTAGTTTAGTACCAACTCGGACATGGTCACTTTCAAAATCTGAAGCAAAGCAATAAGACCTTCAGTAGAATCTGCTGCTGTCTTATTTATTAATCGGAGAAGAAACAGAATCATCAAGGACTTGGTAATTAATCAATTATTTCAGGTTCTGATTTGTGACGTCAGTGCAGTAATCATATTGGGGGGCTGGTTGTTTCTTCCAGCAGGCAAAATTCTGGGAAATAAAGTGAGTTTCTGTTGTGGATTACCAGAGTAAGCCTTCATATAGCCCAATTGTCAACGTCCAGTAAACGGTTTGGTTCCTTTAAGCATATAGCCACAGCCATCGAGTGAAAATTTGAGATAATAAAAAGTAGACATTGTAGTTCTAGCATCACATGTAATATCATTGTATAACATTGGGTCAAAAATTTTAAATAATATTTACAAGTAGATAATGTATACCCATGTGACTTGAGGTAAATGCTCCTAATACTGGCTTTTTAGGGGTAAAGGCAAATAAATGTATATCTTTAAATGCTTATGGTGGTATGAAGTTAGTGATCACTAGAGATATATCTGTTTGGTTCTAATAAGATCATTGAAGAACATGGAGTGCTTAATGTTATTTTAATAATAGATGCATAGATACAATCACATAGGTACCTAATCTGTAATTTAGTGGCTTTAATGGATTATATTCATGATAAATGAGACCCTAGGGGATCAAAATTAAAACTAAAGATTCAATTAAATCTTTTCCTTCTTTTCCAAGAATCTAGTACAGTACCCTGCCCATAGGCAATCAATTAACATAAGCCAATTAATTAGCTTTCTTTTTGCTAAGATTGATTTCCTATAATTCCTAAAGAACAAGGCTTCATTCAATGAGAATAATATAAAGTCATTTTATTGAAAACTGGGAATTGAGCTCAGAGTGTACAGGGGTGATCTATGAAATGCCATCCTTTCAGAAAGGCTTCAGTAGGGGTCATTAAATATAAGAGATTATTCCATCCGACAGTATCAGTCAGGTTGAGGAAATTAGGCGTCACCAATGCCTCTGGCTGGTGCTTTATTCCTTTCTGTATATGGCATTTCCATGGTTACAATACCTCACAATCTTCCCAAATTAGGATTTCCCAGCCATCTCTGTTTTCTTGGACATTGTACCTATTTTCCAAGGTTTGGAAGAGTTTTTGCTTGACATGTGTTTATACTTTTATAATACCTACATAGAGGATTGGAAAATGTTTCTCCCCCACCACCACCACCAGTTTTTGAATCATTTTTCCCCTCCAGCACAAAGCTAGTGACCCGCTAGCACCTGCCAGATTTACTGTTAGGCCCATATGCTTCTGGTGACTGGCAGTGTAGAATAGCTATTCCAAGTCTTGTCATTCACTGGCTGTCATTAAGAACCCCCAGGTGCTATGCTCTGCTCTCCAACAAGCTCAGTGGAATACTCCTGCCAACTGTGAGACAGTGCCCCAGGATGGTTCTTATTCTCTGTACCTATCAGCTCTCAGAAGCCACTACAGCCTAGAAAACCTCCTAAAGCAAGGCTGTTATTTTCTCTGCCAACACCTGTGGGATTTATATATGCTATTCCATGCAATTCCATAGGATAAGTTGTGTCAAGCCCTGTGCACGTTGCTCACATACTGCAAGTGTTCAGAAAATATCAGCCATTTCGATAATCAGGTATCCATTATGATGACTGAGCCTCTCTAGTGGCCCTCAGGATAAAGTGGCTGTTAATCCTGGTCTAGGAGGCTCTTACCAAGCAGCAGCCCCTGCCCTGATTACATAGCTGTGTGTGCTCAGATCCTATGGTGCACTCTGATCACACCTACTCCATGACTCATCTTGCCAAACCATCCTCGCATATTCATCTCTCCTGTTGACTTAACCAGGCTGTAAACTCTGATGAAAAGAATAGCTGTGTCTTGTCCACTGCTTAGCATAGTATCTGAACTTGTCATGCATGTAGTAAATGTTCAGTAAAGGTTTGCTGAATGAATAACGTGTCCCAGTATCACAGGTACTGAGTGACCCCCACAGAATGAGAGTGGTCACCAAAGAAGGCGTGCGTTCTCCAGTTACATCTCCAAAACACAAGGTTAGCATAGTCAGCAGATGCGTTATGAATAAATGCAAAGCATTCATATTAGTAATCATGCTCCAAATATTAACCTTGGGTTGGATGCAATATAATCGCACTTAGATATTAATTACAGATCCTATGATTGGATAGTAAATAATTACCCTTTCACCATCATTTTGCAATATCATTACTGACTGGCTAAAATCTGCTTAGGGTAGCAGCTCCTAAAAGGCACTTTTCCTCTTAAGTAACAGTCACCACATACATCAACCTCGATAGCCTCTCCTCACTTTTCATTTTTTACCTATTATTGACAGTCTCACCAAATGTACACCTAACCTCAGCTTCTTTTGTTTTCCTGTAATTAGCCAGCAAGATCCTGAATAAATGTTTCTTGCTCCTTTTTGATCTTTACTCTTCTACTCCTTTCCTACCTAGCCTCTGAAAATAAATATATTTCCAGCCAGCCAGTCCCCCAGCCAGCTAGGCAATAATCTGCTGATTGCCCGATACTTGGCAAACACAGTCCCTGCCTTCTCTGAGCTTACAGTCAAATGGAAGAAACAGACTTTGAATTGCTAATTATGATCATATGCGTACTCAGGGACCCCTTTGTACTAACATCTCCCCACTAGCAATGAAGACTACCTGGACAGATTACTGTTACAGAGCATATTGTAACAGTACTTTTAGATGTGGGTGTTAATAAAACAAGAAAAGAACCAGGATGTAGAGACGAAGGAGGTGCACTGGAATGAGATGCATGTTTAGTAGTCACTGTCCAAAGTTAAGCTCTTGCGATTCATTGCCTGGCAACAAGAGAAGTGGCTTCACTCCTCAGAAGCTGAGAAAGAGCAGAGCAGTGGAAGAGCGTCTGCAGAGAAATCTTCCCCGGAGGGATTTCTTAGCCAGATGTTTACAAACTGTTGTTTAAATTCTTGAAAGTGGAGGATCTTAACCTATGCTCTAAGAACAGCTAATTAAGGACAGAAAGAAAAACAGATGTTACCCAAAAAATGAGTTCACAGGATTTCAGTACCTGTCACCACCCCATTTTAAGAACCAAATGCGTAACCATCCACCCTGAAGCAGATTTGACTCTAAATGCAGGCATGGGTTGCCAGTCCTGCTCTCGTTTGTACATGGGAGTGATGTGACTTTGTTAGCAGCCATCACTGCAGCAGTATTTCATTCAGGCACAAAATAAGTGTGCTTTATATGAATGTAAATGTCCTACAGTACTGCCGTTCATTCCTGAATCTAAAACATCTGCTGTGGAATAGTCTGTATCTCATTATGGACCAGGCAGCCCTCTACAAATCTTTACCTATTTCATCTTCCCAGCAACCCTAATGAAGAGAGTACTACAGTTTTTTCCCATTTTAAAGATGAAGACACTAAGGCCAGAGGTTACAGTACTTTCCCAAAGTTACCCACTCGGACAGACCTGGGTTCTAATTATTGCTCTGCCACTTCCTGACCTTTAAAACCTGTTCTGTCAACCAGCATGCAAAGTTGCCTTAATACAGAATATAAAATGAAGAAGAAAAGAGTGAACAGTGCAAGAGTTCAGGGAGGCTATTTGCCATTTGCCTTTAGTTGGAGTTGTTTATCCACTTTGCCTTTTCCCAGTATGCCAAAATCAACAAGCCAAGACGTTTGATTGAGCTTCTTAAAAACCATTTTCCACAAAAAGAACAACTAGAGGCCTAATATGCTTGTTCCGTTACTCTGTTTTATAAGATCCAGTGTCTAACCCATTAGTTTATATCCAAAGCAGACTGTCTCGCAGGGAATACAGCCAAACCTCTTCAGTACACGTAGATCAGGGCCCTTAACCTATGTTACTAGCCAAGCCATCTGGAGCGTTTGGTTAGATGCAGTTGCTTCTGAATCCATTTATTAGCAAGGTACATTGCAACAAAGTCCTGATGGACCCACTTGCCTCATCCAGGCATGGACATCCTGTGAGTGGAATAGTGGTACAGTTTGCATTTATCACTGTTGACCAAGTTAAATACGTTTGCTTAGGTAATGTGTCATTCACAATTGAAACTGTTCTTTTTTCTTTCTCCTCCACTATGTCTCCTTTCAAAGCATTCCTTTGTCTAAACAACATCTGAAGTGTGGCACTGGAGTGGTTTTCCTATCTCATCGTACTTAATAAGCAAGTCATGGCATTTATTTCTTCTTTAACCTTTAATCCTTATCTTTGTTTTGGTAAATTGAAGACAAAATATGGTCCACGGCAAAGAAATGAGGTATGAAACCTTCTACACTATGTATGTTCAGCCTGAGATACCTGTGGTCTACATGGGGCAGTGTAAATACAAGTCATATCGGCTTTAAACCCCCATGAAAACACACTGAAGTTAAGCAGTAGGTCCCTGGCTAAACTCCTCTTGAGAATTTGGTATTTTAATCTTTATTTAATATACTTTAAATGAAATCATCAAAAATAATAGCATCTTCTTTGGAAAGATGTATTCATTTACCCTTTTGTTCAATACAATGAACTGACATCTTCCAATATGTTGAGGGGAAGATTGCACTTTCATATATTACTGAGATAAGTCCTTGAAATTTACTAGGCATCAGTTTTCCTGTTTTCAGTGGTTAATTACATATTGGCACACTTTTCAAAGGTATTCTTCTCAGCTACATCCTTTCATCTTGACCTACCCCTTTTTATGAATAGCCTTTCATGTGTAACTCAAGGGATTATTAGTAAAGGTTTATTTTGTTTCTTTGGGTAGAGATGCTGGTTTATAATTATAATGCTATTCATAACCACAGTGAAAATGAAAGCCCTAATAACTATGCCTTGATGAGAGCCTAAATATCATTTTATGACAAATCTCATTCTTTAGTGCTTATGCAAAGACCGTAAGAATCTGGAATAATTTTTTCCTTCAATCTAGCTATTCATGCAGCAAATTTGTATGGCATAAATACAGAGCTTGAGGCACTGTTCCAAGTGAATATAGCAACAACAGAACATAATCCCTGTCCTCATGGAGTTTACGTCTTAGAGGGGATAGACAGAGGACAAATTAATTCATAATTTACTTTGGAGATTCTACTTGGGAGAATACTTTGGGTTAGGGAGACAGGCCATGCTTATAGATAAGGGCAACTTTCATATAGGGTGGTCAGTGACAGCTCTCCGTTAAGGTGGCATTTGACGGACAAAAGGGAAGGGTTCAGGTGGCTATCTGGAGGAAAAACATTCCAGACAGAGATATCAGCAAGTTCAAAGGCCCTGGTGAGACTGTGCTTGACATGTTCAAGGGGCAAGCTGGAAAGCCAGTGTGACTGACATAAAATGAAAAAGAGGGCAAGCGAGAGACGAGAGCAGAGAAGTAGCCAGGATCAGGTAACATATATGATCCTATCATCCAAGGCAAGGACTTTAGTTTTGACCCTAAGTGGAATGGGAAGCCATTGGACGGTGTTGAGTAGAGGAGTGACATGATTTGCCTGATGTTGTAAATGAATGTTTTTCTACAAGTTTGGCTTTTATGGCACCACTAGCCAGCTAACCCAGTCTGAAAGTGCTGCCAAGGAGTCTGCAATCCCTCCCATCCCTCACTGATTTTGCTTTGTTGCACAGTTACAAAATGAGTCTCAGACTATAACCAAATATCATGGACATTTGCTCTGTGGGTCACAATGGAAGTGGCAACCTTGTGTAATTAGCTCAGGCCATCCCATCCAGACAGTAAGGAGAAAAAACCGATTATATTCATTTAACCCAGGCATTAGCAGTGTAGGAAAAACAACTCATACTGAAGTGAGTCAGTAGCACCTTCATAAAGCAAGCATATTAGGCCTTAAATGATGGCTCAATGGCCTCAAGGAAGTAATGCACCTTCCTAAGCACCTAATTTACTACCAGGCTGTGACTCAGGCTCAGGGAAAATCAGATCTATTACTGCTTGCCCAAAATATAGTTAAGCAACTGTGGATAAATATTGAAACTATTTAGAAGAACAGAGTGAATGTTGCTAAGAAGACAAATAGTGTAATCTGCGGTGGTTCTCACACTGGCTTTGTGTGTGCGTCTGTCATCCAGTGACCTGTTACTGTTTGCACACTGTCTCTTTGCTCTCTCATTGGAGTTGCACACATAATTTGATGTGTTGCTCGAAAGTGAAACAGTACATTTCTGATGGCTTCACACCAGTTTAATTTGTCTCCTATTTCTTTCTGATGCTTGGAAGAAGGTCTCTGACAATTGGGGAAGGCCTGTGGCCCCCAAAGCTATGAGGTTTGAAACCCCGTTAGTGTTCACTCACAGCATTCATATTGTCCTTTATTCTGATAGCTTAGCTTGCAGCTAAATTCAGTACTTTTCCCGATGATTTTTGGCAAGTATCAGGCTTCTGTAAACATTCTCTCAGTAGATCGGAATTGCAGGAGGTAAAACCTCAGTGACACCAATGTGTGCTGAAAGCATGTAGCTTCTAGCGATTGCAGTACTAGTCATCTCAGCAAGTACCAGTAACCATGCAGGAAGGTGATTTAAAAACGGAACCTTATTATCTTATGTTGGTAGGAAGTGTACAGTATCACTTGTAGTTCACTATGATTAAACTGACACATGTTTGGCTTGTCATAGAATGTGCAACTTACATGTTCTTTTAGGTACTATCACAGTGACAACTTCGTTCTGGTGTGATTCTTGAAGAATCCCTTTTTAGGTTTCGACATAAGCTATTTCCATTCTAATCTATACCTTGACCTAGGATAGTCACATTTTTTCAGAAACTGGTAAGTGCTTAGCTGCTGCCGCTTCTGATGATAGAACACTTAACTATAACAGGTGAAGTTACCAAGTGAATCCCTTTCAAGTGAAATAAATGCTCTGTCAGGTTGTCCTAGTAGGAAGCTTGCCTCAGTGGTCTGCATCTTGCCTCAACCACTGTGGATTGTGCGACCCAGTTTGAGTCTGTTGTCTCTGACCGCCAGAACACACTTCTGGGTACTTACGTGAGTTCTGGCTGCAGCTCAGGAAGTGCTCTTGGGACAACTGTCTGGGAAGGCACCTGCTATGCCCAAGGGGCTAAGCACCATGAGAGTCAGCATCTAGTTTAGGAAAAGCAGTGCACGTGATAGGCCCTCAAGAAATCATTGCTGACTTGCATCAGTATAATCCCCATAAGATGGTATATAAAATAATCAGTCTACATAAGTCAGCCAGGGATCATACCATACATTCTGCAAAACTATAAATATTATGTAAAGACATTGTTCAGGGAAAGGTCTCACTCATGAGGCAAAGCAGGCATTGTGAATCTGTATACAAATCTTTCTGGGGTCAGAACTTCCACCTCCTTTAGGTAGAGAACAGTATAGAATAGTTAGGCTCATCCAAAAAAGTTTTATCAGCTATGAACCCAGCACATGTAAGTGAATGTCTTCTCTCCTTTCCTGAACAATTGGCATTTGAGAGTCAACCAAAGAGCAGATCTCTGCCTCCTTTCTCCAGTGGTGAGCTTCAGAGCAAAGAACAAATGGATCCTTGACAGGTTGAGGCAGGGAAGAATTGGACGTTGAACCCACAACACCCTCTTCTTGGAGACATTACTGGGACAGAGAAGGCACATCTGGTTTGCCCTATTGCCCTTACAGTCCTCACCTTTCCATCAACTGACTATTTTAGTTGGAAGGCAGCATTTAACCAGTTCTGCCTGAAGCTAAGTAAAGGAGTTTCCCATCCAAGTGCTAACCAGGCTCAGTCCTGCTTAGCTGCCGAGATCAGAGAAGATCAGGTGTGCTCAGGGTGATATGGTGGTAGACAAGTGAGGGAGTTTAATTCTGAGAACTGTGGTCTCCCTGAAGGGCCGTTTCCTTCTCTTTCTCTTGGGGAAGAGGTACTATTTGCACCTTCCTGATTCTGAGAGATAAAGTAGGCACCAGCATGTGGCAACATCCCAAATTTATTGTGAAAGGTTAAAAAAAGAGAGACAATTCAACTGCTGTTGTGATTCACAATAGATGATGCAACTTATAATGACCTGGTAACACAATTTATCATATACCAATCACATGCACTCAGAAGAAAACTTGTGTGGAGTCAGTGTGAGCCATCAGACTAAATACAAATATACTGTGAACATTTGAAGATTTAAACCCCTTGATGGTCTTTAAAATAATATACACAGCATATCTGCCCGTATAGATTTTCCTCACCAGCCATCTGGTAAAAATTAGTATGAAATAAATAATTTAGCTTCCTTCTGTTCAGATACAATTTCACTGCCTTCTTCCTTGATGCTGTGAAAAGTCTTCAGAAATAATTGTAAAATACTTTCGCTTTCCAGCCAAAGCTAAGCCTGGAGGTTTCTGACCTGCAGACGTTTGACCCTTTTTCCTGTATGCTGTGAAAAGAAGAGGCACCAATTGTGAGCAAGTGGCCCCCAAAGAATTGTATACCAGGAGGCAGCTGAGCTGTTCAAGAAGTGCAACTCATTTTTTTTGATTAAAAAAACATTAATGCAGAGCATAAGAAAGAAACTTAGGAGAGAGACTAGTTACAGTATTCCCCATGACCCAGTAATTCTCTGAAATCAGTGACTATCCCAGCCTCTGAAGCACAGTAATTGGTTTGGAGGGGATTTTTTTTTCCATTCATAAGAAAAATCTCTGCTGCTTTTGGTCCTGGCCTTATTTCTCCAATCCGGCTTCAGTTGAGGAATCTCATGCTATGGTTGTAAGAGAACATGTGTGAGATTGTGGAGGGCCTTGAACACCAGGCCGGGGAGTTTGGATTTTCTTCTGTAGGCAGCGGGAGCCAGTAAAAGATTTTCAACAGGAGGAATGTAAAAAATAGGACTTGATTTGGATGCATGTTTAGTATAAAAGTGCAATGATAAGATATATTAAGGGAGTGTTAGGGTTCTGTTCACAGCATGAATATAACTGGAGAATTCATCTCTACTAGCTGTCTAGTTCAGCTTTTACAGCATGCAAATTTTCAGGGCCAGCTGTAAGACCTTGATGGTCTATACAAAAGAATAAAAGTAAGAATTGATAACGTGAACATAATTGTGAAGAGAGGGATTTTAGTGATCAAGATTACTGGTAACACAGAATAATAGTCATTTTAAAGGGTGACTGTAGAATTATTTGTTATTTTGTTTGAGTTCTGTGAAACCACTTCTATGCTATATAATTACCTAAAGTTGTAAGTGTTCCCTGCAGGGATAATTTATGCATTTTGCATTCTCATGCAAATGCTTTAACAGTCTGCACTGTTGAAAATGAAGGCTAAAAATTACTTCATATAGGTCGTGATTGTGCAAAGCTTATGAAGTATTGATCATTTTTATATATTCTCGTAGTTTATATTATATTCTTGCTTTGTGTTTTCAGCTATAGGAATACGTAAGTAACAAATGTTTGAAAAGGCAAATTGCATGTTTTGATAAAGATCTGTAATTTGCCTATTTCAAAATCAAATGTCGACACCTTTTTAAAAAAATTAATACAAAAATGTTGCAGTATTCAGAACATACAGAACAAGCCAAATTTAACTTAAACTAAGCTACAAAAGCCTATTTAGGAATTGTAGCTAGGTACTTGGTCTAAACACTCCTGTAAAGCATTTTTAGAATGCAGGCTTCATTGCAGTGGTTTCTACGTAGCAGTAATATAAGGTGATGACAGTAACAAATGGCACCGCAGATGACAGTACTTTGGCCATAAATAGGGGACTGTTGTCTTGTTTACTGCAACATAGCTACACATCTAAGCATTAAGTTGTCTTACAAAAATATAGTTCACTTTATAATAGTGACATTCATATTTCAACGTGTCTTATTTTAATGAACTTTCACAGGAATTCTTTGTACAAATCCTGAGTTTCTCAAGAGGCCTTTTTTTTCTCCCACAGATGGATGTGCGTTACACATAGGAAAGTCTCCAGGAAGAAATAGGTCTGCTCCTCTCAGGTTCCTCTAGACACTAACTTCACAGAACATAACCTGCCTCAGGTGGTCTCTCAGACTTTACCCTGAGCTCTGAGCGCACCTGGGAATTGGGACAGGAAACAGAGATTGTCTCCAAAAGAGGAAAGACAACTTATTTTCCCACATTCCCCATTAAACCTTGGGGGTGGAGTGGGGGTGAGGGCGGAGGGGGATGGCAGGCAGGCACTTCTCAAAGGCCCAGAATCAGAGAATTGGGAAAAACAAATCATTACATTACTTTCTCTCTGTTCACTTAATTGTCACCTCCCCTCGCCCCTGTCATCTCCGTCTCCATATCTGCCTCCCTCTCTGTTTTGAGCACACATGTGTATGTACACACCCGTACACATATACACAACCAGTCACATAGGCACCGATGCACATGCGTCTGATTAAACTGATTGATGTTTCTCCTTACATGTTACCCACATCTGCACCTAAAGAGGCAGGAGCCTAGTTTCAGTAAATGTGCTTTGGGGTCATCCCCGAAAACCTCCTAGGGTAGAGAGGTCACTACCAAATTCAGTCATGGACATCTTAGTATAGAAGAATGAACTTTTCATGACATGACCTAGGAGGATGTCAAATGGACATATTTGCACAAGATAAATAGAAAACTGCCCAGTATGATGGAGAGGGGAGTGGGCTGGGAGACAGGGTGGCAGGCCTGGCCTCTGCTCTCTGTTAACTTCCTTCCCTGTGCAAGCCAGGACCAGTTGGGGCTGCCGGGTTCTCAGTGTTTGGCAGCCCTGGAAACATCTAGAGATCAGGTTGCCTTAAAATAAGGGCCTTTCACCTGTCAAGCCCAGCTACCTTAAACAGATTCCTCCTTCTTCTAGAAGGAGCTGCTTTTCTGCTCTGGATGCATTCTCTAGAAGAAAGTGTCAGAGCCAGGTTCCAGTGTATTAGCATTCTGGCTCCATTTTTTCAACTGTAACAAAAGCTCTAGAGAGAGAGAAAAGGCCTAACAAAATCCATTATCATCATTACCTTTGTTTTCATTATTATTAAACTGTCCTTTGTCTGTCACTTGAATGCCATAACTGTTTAAGCAGTTGTAGAAAACTTTAAAAGTAGTCACTGATTTAAGCATAAAGCACTATTGGAGTTCTCATTATTGTTGTTAATGTAACCTACATTGTGAAAGCAGAACTAGAAAAACAGTGGTTTAGAACAAAAGACGTGAGATAATGTGCTTTTTGTGCCACAGCAATTAAAATGAGACATGTAAACGTCAGTTGGCCCATTAATACTGGATTACTTCACAAATCAGTTTAATATCATGTGGGTTCCACCAAAACACATTATAGTAACTCAAATTTTAGAATCTTAGGATATTTTAACCCCAAATTAAAAGCTTAGGAAAGGAGTCACTACTGAAAACAGTTCTCAGACATACAGTTAATGTGTGACCATGAGCCCCTCTCAGAAGTGGGAAGGTGCCTCTCTACTCCATTTGTTTGCATTGAAAACCACCAGTTCTCATACCAGTTTCAATTTGGGAGTGGTGTGGAAGGATGCTGCATTTTCTTCTATTTCACACAGATTGAAAGTTCAGGAAGGAAAGGGGTCCCATGGTCATCGGGCACTTACACGCACACTAGCTGTGCTCCATGCCCCTGCTGTCCTCTCCCTGGGGCGCGTGATGCTCTTCTCCTCTTGCAGGTGCAGGATCAAAGCACAGGTAAATTGCTCAAAGTTCGAAATCTGGAAAGTGGAAGAAGCAGGTTAGAACAGAGCTTTTGAATATTCAAAGAGGCGGGCCACACGAATAGGAGGAGGGGCTGAACTGTCAGCAAATGTTGGGAGTGTAGAGAAGAGGGAGGACGTCACAGCTGTTGTCTGCACAGTGGCTATTGGAGTGAAAAGGCACACTTGCAGTCAAGTTTACAGAGAAATGACTTGTTAAGGGCTTTTTTCCTGTGGTTTTCTCACTTGTGAGGCAGGAGGACTCCTCACGCCACTAAGATGTAGATCCACTCTGAAGTTATTACAGAGAGCCGCTGTCTAGATTAAATCAGGTCATTATATACATGAAGGGGCTGCTCACAGTGTTCGACACACAGTAGGCTCTCAGTAAACAGGAGTTTAGAATGAATTCTTCCATTTAGTCTTAAATTAATTAACTGACTTCCCCCACCCAGACTCATGGTAAGCGACTGTCAATAGCATCCTCTCATTAGCTCCTTTCAAGGAGCAACTGAGAAAAGAAACACACTCTCTTCACAGAAAGAGACCCCTCTTTCCAAGTTCTGATCCCCGGAAGTAAATTGCAGGTATAATGTGATATGGCTGTGCAGTAGTCCTCTGCAACTAACACCTTTCTCAACCTCAGTTTATAGATGAGGCCCCTGCACCTGGCCCTGTGCGTCCAGGTTTTCTGGTTTGCATGGAAAGCAGGCATTAATGACTTGCATTTAAGCAGTTAATCTGGTCTCCCATTGCTTCCCTACCTGTGCAAGAGAAAAGAAAAAAGTCTTTGAAAGTGTTTGAAGAAGTAGACTCCTAGTTATTATAAGTGACTCTCTCTTCTGCTATCAAATGTAACACAACTGCTATCCAACATAAATCAAAATTATGATCCTCAAAATTGCCTGAAGCACTAAAACATCCTATGCATCCAACTTGGTATGATTTTATTCTTAATAGGACACCTACCTTGCCAAAGTTTTTCCAATGGAACTTCAAGGAAAGAGCCTTTCTCCTTTGCATGACACTTTTTTGGATCTCTGGGGAAAGTTTTCAGAGTTCCCAGGCTTTGAATTTTCAGACAGGAGCTTGCAACAGCTATTTAAGAAGATAGAACCTACTAAGCTTTTTCTCTTGCTGACGACAAATACTTCCAAAGTCATTCTCTTGCAGATGGACTTAGATCCCACTCTGAAGTTATAACACAGAAGAGTACAGCCACAAATTAGAAGGCAACATACTAACAGAGAATATTTATGCAATGGACACAGATTAATTCCAATAACCAGCCAAAAGACAGGAGAGTTTATTTTTAGAAATCAAACCTGATATTCAACTCCCCTTTCAAAACACGTAGGTTGGCCCTATACTATAAGAAAAGCCAATAGCAATAGTTAATACACAGAACAGACAAAAAACGTTTTAGGGAGTTAACTCACTTTAGAGAAGTGTTCTTCATTTGAAAAAAATACTGCACAGATTTTTCTTAAACACTAAGACTTAATCTAGTAAGATTTGAAAACTAATGTGATGGTCACACAGTCTCTCTAAAATGTATGTAACATGAAGTACATCTTCTGCTATCTAATTGGATTGCCTGAACTCTGTATTCTTCTGAAAGGTTTGGGTCAGAGACTAGCACTGTCTTGGACTAATTACACAGCCCTGGTGATGTGGCCTGTCCCTCTTCTTTGTCACAAATCTCAGCAAGTTATTTCCATTTCAGAATGTATTTGCTGACCAGATTTGGAGCTGAGTGGGCCCTTTAAATCATGTCACTTTTATATCATGACAGAAACAACCCATCTGAGGCTCTGTAAGGGATGTATTGGTTTTGTTTTGTCCCCTGCTTTTTTCTGGCTTATTTCAGCGTGTTTTAGAAAACAAATTGCTCAGTAAAATTTGACAGCCTGCGTAATCCATTGCATGAGACTACAGAAATACATGAAAATCCAGAACAAGCCAATACAAAGGACTAAGTGAAGCCTGGGGCTAAAATGCGGTCATATCTGCTTCCTAATTTCTGTTTTAAACATGCCACTGGTTGACATACTCCTTAATATTTTTGCTTTGTATGTGAAGAATTGAGCGGACACAGCAATGCTGTGCTGGCGTATTTCGTGGGATCAACATAAAATTCAAATGTCTGTTAAATACCCTGGAATATGAAAACGCTCCCAAGAAATTTCATTATAACATATGAGGAAAAATAGTCCCATGTGCATATTTTTAATTATAATTTGCATTTCTTTACAAATGGTTGCTAATTAACACATGTCCTTTTAATTCATTTTCTTGCATGGTGTTTCCTGAAGCCCATTTTTCAGCACTTCATATCTTTAGTGCTGTGGCTTGATGCCCTGCAGCCTTTTCAACCTCCTGCAGATGGAAATGAAAAATGAAGGAAAGCAAAACAGTTTTCTGAGAAGCAAGCTTGGAGGAGAACACTAAACACAAAGTGTAATTCATGTGCAGTCCTAATGTTTGGCAGAATTTATATTCTTCCATGTTAAGAAGACACATATAGGCAGACTCTGTCTTTGTAAATTGATTCCATAGTGAAAAAGAACCTTGAAAGAAAAAGCGAATTTATGTATCTTGCCCTGGTTTTCTGGGCATGTGTTAACCGAAGTCAGCCCACATTTCACGTTTAATGGAGCTTTACAATTTTCAAGGCTCCTTTCATATACTTCAGCTCTTTGGATCGTCGTACCCAATCCAGTAAGGTCAGCGGGACTAGGAGCTTTTCTTCCCCCCATCTTACAACAATCAAGTGAAAAGAATTTATTTGGAATGTTGGGCTATTTGCAGATTCAAAGACCAAAAGTCTGTTAATGTACATATTGGTTACTAGGGAATCTCTTTAGCTTGCAGCTTAGACATTGTCTTGTCTTTATTATTCCCTCTTCTCTTCCTCCCACTCCCCCTCCCTCCTTGCTTCCTTCTCTCTCTCTCTCTCTCTCTCTCTCTCTCTCTCTCTCTCTCTCTCTCTCTCTCTCTCCCTTCTCTTCCTCCCTCTCAAGTTTTTTCAATTGAATTGATCTGTATGCCCCTTTCCTCCTTTTATCACTTTCTGTGGGCAAAGTTCTGGCTCTACCCGAAAACAGCCCTGTGTTCATAGAGTGCCACGTTGAACCCCTTTTTTCGATTTGTACTAGGGAGCTTCCACGTGCTCTTCATATGTTCTTCTATTCGTTCATTCATTTATTTCATCAGATGTGTATTGGTCATTGACTATAAGCCAGGCCCTATGCTAGGAGCTGCCCTCAAGTATCTCACAGTCCAGAGGATAATTGAATGAACAGTCCATTCTCTGTTTATCATGAATTAATAATTTTGCTTAGCTACAGTGCACTGGGTGAGTATCGATTCCCTCTTCCCCAAGCTCTCCCTTCTCGGGCTTTGATCTTAGTATAATGAAGTTCATTCACATCAAATATGCCCTAGGAGAGAACATCAAAGTCCTGAATATAATAATTAATCCTGGATTTTGAAATCACTGATAGAGGGCAGACCTACATAGAGAATATAAGTGGTTACAGGGTCACCCCCACATGTATGATTTATATTTTAAGGTCCTATTTTTTTTAATTTAACAGAGTTGAAATCTAATTTTAATCTGCAGATTATTTTCATTAGGCTAGGGCATAATTGACACACACAAGTCAGACCTGCTTAAATAATCTGCTAACTTTAAATGTAGAAAATTAATTGTCATCAGAACATGGCTCAGAAATAGGAGAGTGACCCTTGCTATTGGCAGTAACTGTTAAAGTAATTGGTTGTCATGCTACTGAAAGTGTGGCTTGAAGAGAGAAAAGAAGGAAGTGAGAATATTAAAGGGAGAGCTACATTAATTATAATATGTTTATAGAACCAGCTGAAAAGAGGAAATCATGTCTTACTAGGTTGACTTTTTACAGTTTCTTTAAACATTCCCTCATATCTATAAATTGTTTTTTTTCTTGTGTTCTATTATGTCTGCTTTACAAACATCAAGTGCAAGTAAAATGAAATGTATCGAGAAACATTAATCTGTATCAGATTGTGTGCACATAGCATACATATACATACACGAAAGGTGACACTTAATGTGCAATAATGTTATCGTAGGCTTTGTTCAACAGTCTAGGGGCTTAGTGTTGTCATTTTATGTATGGACAACCTCAGTAGACTCTGTTACTCTATTAAGACCCAAGAGAATCAGTGCAGCCCATTATCTCTTTTGAGAGAAATGTGTCAAAAGAAAACATTCACAATGTACATGACAATCCTGAAAGCTGCCCATCCTACTGAAAGGCAGACTCAAATGAAACACTGCCACCCTCTCAGTGGCACTACAGCAGAAAAAAGAAAAGCAGGGGGGAAAGTATGAAAAATTTGCTTGTAAGGCCTGTTTGCCAAATGACTTCTTTGAATCAGGAAGGCATTTAGTCATGGTGTCTGCATTTTGGCATTGTAGATGTGTTTAGGGCATTGAGATGACATTGATGATATACAGATATTTTTGCTGTGCCTACTGAGCATGTAGCTACATGTCACCAGCTGAGTGAGATGGCCCTTCCTTGGCTTACTTCAGGGAAGCCACCATCCCAACCAACCCATGCTTCTTCTGACCTGCCTCTAGCTCCAGGAGGCCAGAGAGTTTCTGCACCCTCTCCATGCTTTGGCCGTGGTGCCAGTGGCACCTGGGTATGGTGGTTTCTTCTGTCCCTGTAGAGAAGAGTGACTTATACAGGTCCAAACCTTCTATTGCGGGACTCCATTGGATCTGAGGGTTATCTGCATATAGCCAACATTGCTGACTGTGTCAATGCCTTCTTCACTTGCCTCTCAAAGTTTTTCTGGAGGTCTAATATGCCCTGATAAGGGCAGTTGACCATTAGCATTTGTGACTGTAAATATTCTCTAGTATTTTATTGACATGATGTTGAGGGTTTCAGATGTTTTCTTCCCATCAGTGATACTTCAGCCTCCAAAGAACTCTTTTGCTCTTAAGTGAGTAAATTAGTAAAAAGAACTGTTAGATTTTGCTCCTGGATCCACTCATTCTTCAAAGGTAGATTCTGCCTTCCTTGCCCAAAATATGATCATTATAACAAACTGGTATGGATTCCTTAGGTAAAAAGGCTCGACATTCACTGAGAAAACACTGACCTTGACCTTTAAGGGAATGGAGATGATGATGCAGAGATTTTAAAGACAGACTGATTATTTCATGAACGAAAAGGACGTTATTCCTCTGGAAAAAAATACAGATATGCAAGAGAGGTCAGTCAGCGACTTTTAAGAGAAATGAATGCATAATAAGTTAGAAGATACAAAGCACCTTTTCTTTTGTACTCATGTCAAGTAATTTCTTAGTGCCTATGCAGGGAATGCTTGACATCCTTTTAAATCGTTCCTCTGTGTATTATGATAGCAGATATATACGTAATGCATATTCAACACAGAGCACAGTGATGGCTGCCTCTTTATAGCATCTACTATGTGTCCAGGCCACTGTGGTACCTTTTTGAAGAGCACTCAGGATCATCTCCAAATCAATCAAAGGAGGGTGATTCCTTGCTGCATGTCTTCCTGATATCCTCTGAATAGGGCTTCCCTAGTTGCGGTCAACTCCAGTATCTTGGATTCATTTATATGAATCACTGCTGAGACAGAGAGATGCCACTGCACCCCACTTCCCTTTGGTGGCCCTTCTTCTGTTAGGTGGGATATTCACATTTTTTCCACATTTGATACAAATCAAGTCTCTTCTGCATACTCATTCCAACACAGGATCAAATGACAGTGTTACATGCAGAGAACAGAACACTCCTTTGGTTGCTTCAGCATTCTTTTTTTGGCCTCATTTTCCTCCCTCTCTACTGAGTTTTTGAGTCCAAATTTAGTGATGATGACTAAGAAATTGCCAGGATGTGAGAGAGCACTCAGTTCATTGAGTCCTTCCTTGCCATTTTCCAGTAGCTGTAACAATTGCCAGTTGTTCCTTCTCATGTTTTAGGTGCCAGTATCTGTGTAGTATTGACAGATTCTATATCCCGCATGCAGGATGTGTCTGTGCAAGGATAACTTCCTTCTGCATTTCATTATACGGTGTTAAGGACATTCTGCAGGCTTTTTACTGGTGGATACTTCTGAATCCTGGATTTTCCAATACTTAATTCTGAATCTCTGAAATTCAAATCCTCTAAACAACAATTGAGTGGCCTGCTGCGTGCTATGTAATATGACCAGTCATTTAGGAGAGTGAGTAGAACGTGAATTCAGGAATCAGACAATTTCCCTGTCATCTGGAGCCAATCTTGCAATGCGCCTGAGTCACAGCGCTGTGCTAGAGATGAAGATAGAGTTTATGGGAGCACGAAGGGGCATATAATCCACCTGAACGGGAGAGATCGTATATGACTCCAGAGGCAGGCGTATATGAGCTGGGCCATGACTCATGGCGTCTGTAAAGGCAAAGAAGCACACGTGACACTGGGGTCAAGGGTGAGACTGAAGGCTTGATAGTGACTGAATTGTGGAGAATTTAAAATGCCACATCAAGCTGTCATATTTCCTATAGGCAAGATGACACTTCAGAAGTTCCCCAGGAAGGGGACTTTGTTTTAGGAGGGAGGTCTGCTAGCAGAAGGGGAGAGCCCCGTTAGGAGTTTGTTGCCGCAGGCCAGTGAAGAGGCAAAAAGGCACAACCTAGGGATGGAAGGTAAAAAAAGTCTTGGCCTGGAGAGCATGTGCATGAACTTGGAGGTGCCCTGAAGTCTTGCATCTGATCAGTTATCAGGCCAGTGGACTCTAACTACCGAGACAGGGCACACAGAAGTGGGAATTAGAGCAACCATGACTCTGTGCTGCAAATATTTTCCTTCCCTTTTTCTGTTTTGAATTCCTACCCATCCTTCAAGGCTCAGTTAAAATAACACCCCCTCTGTGAAGCGCACCCCTCCCCAGTCCCCCAGTCAGAATTAAGGCTTCCTCTGTTCTTATATAACACCTCCTTTCTGCCTCCCTTTCTGTACCTAATGGCAGCACACCTTGTGTCCAGGCCATTTGGGTACATGTCTGACACCTACAAATAAATACATGATAAGCTTTCTGAGGCACATCTTCTTTACTCATGAATTTTTAGTACCACCCAAGCATATAATGGATCGCCAGAACATGTGTAAAAGTGAGCAAGTGAATGCTATCACACATTTTGTAGTCGGTCATACAGTATGTTTGTACAGCTAAATAGTATCACTCACCTTGATCATATATGTTATTCACCATACTTATTTTCAAATGGCTTCTGACTCTTTGTGAAAGTAAAATCCACTCTCTCTAAGGATGAGATATTTTTCCAAATGGTGATATAGTTGCCAAAGAATTTCAGCAACATTCTGTGCAGTTGTCCTCATCTAGAGGAAATGGGGAGACTTCTAGTCACGTTTCTTTGTAGGCATACCTTGGTTTTCCCTATGATCAGAATCCTACGAAGAGGACTTCCCACAGCCCATGCATAGAATACTTCAGTTCCTATAGTCCTACAGTGGGAAAGTTGCTGTAGAAGTACATTTCTTCTTGAGTAGGTTGAATTTGTGTGAACTTCTGAGGATGTATCAAGTGAGGCCCTAAGGCTGAAGTAACCCCAAAAGAGACATGTGGGGAATCAGTGAGATATCTGAGTGAACCAGATGTCATGGATTTCTAGAGAAAAGAAAGTTGCTCAGTTGTTTAACTTTCAGAGAAAGGCTGCATCGTTTGAGGGATCCATCCCTCTTTGCAGAAGTGACTCTCCGAGAGCGCTTCAGATCCTGCTGCTCAGATAGGGTGCACTGCCTACAATGATATCTAATATGAAAGAAAGGAAGGTAGGAGGCATCGCTCACAAAAGACTAGTTTCCAGAAAACTTGCAGTATTTTTACAAAGTGGGTTTTTTAAGGGTTATTCCTGATAACATCTCAGCAAATAAGTACAAATCTAATGGTTTCCCTGGTGCCACTGTCACACATAGCTCAGTTAGCATTGCCATCCTTATCTTCCACTCCAAGTGGACCTTCTGCTACTCTGCGTACTGTGAGGTTGAAATTTGCTCTTCATTTCACTTCGCTTACAAATGGCCAGTTTTAATAGCTGTTTATTGCATACACACACATGTACGCAAACTTGAAAGGTTTTCAGTTTTAGTTTTGGTTTTCTTTTCTGAAACAGTCTTTTGGGTCAGAAGCCCTTCATTTGTATGGGCAAGTCCAAAGAAAAGATGGCCAAGTATGTGGCAGAAAATCGCAGTGAGGGTTCAAAGTGCCCTGGGCAGCTCTCTCATGTCTGCTTGTAGAATTACTGTAAATTCTTTGCTTCTATATTGATTTGCTTGTAAATGTTACTGTAAGGCAAGGATGGGTTGAAGAGGGAATTTCTGTCTTTTTTAAGTCCAGGTCCAGTGATAAAAATAAAAAATGAATTTGGTTTACCTAAAGGTAAAAGGTAGCCTTTCTTTGTAGCACCCCTTTAGAAATATAGGCACCCAGCACTGTAACATTGCAACACACACCTCCGCCTCATGCAATTGACAATTATAGAATTATAGGAATTATAGTAAATGAAGAATCTATGAAAATTAAGTATAAGAATCTAATGTTTATTTTATCATATTTAATCCTGAGGGAACAAAGCTCCTTGTGACAGCTGTATGCTTGCATTTTCGATCTTTGGTTCTTGCTTTTGTCCAATATATTATACTTATGTGGCCAGTTCTAATTTTTCTGTCACTTTATTAGAAAGAGAGCTAATCACTGATCAGTAGCACTTGCATTTAGGCCTTTTTCTATAGCATCACATGAAGTGTTATCTATAGTCTTGGTTTCCAATGATAATAGTTTATGTTATTAAAATAGAATACCAATCGTATAGGCTTTAACAGAGTACGCGCTAAACTCCTGAACAGCAATACCACATGGTTCTCCATGAAATTCATAGCTATAAATATTAAGCTTTGGTTTATTTACTTATCCTGCAGGAACATTTCACACCTGAGTGCAAATTCAAAGAATCGGTGTTTGAAAATTATTACGTGACATATTCTTCAATGATATACCGTCAGCAACAGTCAGGCCGAGGATGGTATCTGGGTCTGAACAAAGAAGGAGAGATCATGAAAGGAAACCACGTGAAAAAGAACAAGCCTGCTGCCCATTTTCTGCCCAAACCACTGAAAGGTAAATGGATACTACAAGAGCTGTGGATTAAATGGGAATCAGTACTTAGGTCAGTCCTTTGTCGTGCTTTTGAAAGTGGGACATAATTCTCCTACATTAAAGCATTTATACAAAACTTCACTAACATGTTACAACACTTAAAAACATTAAAGCATTGACAATAGCATCTAATCTGACTAATTTCTCCATAGTACATCTCTATATATGACACCTTACTCACGTGGAAGTAGCTGAATTGCTAACTCAGTTAGCATTCTACAGCCAAGAACTGCAAATGCTACCAAAATGGTCCCGGGCAGAAACACGGATGGTAAAATATGTGTACTCTTAACACTTGGGAGAAAGCTCCTTAGGCCTTCTCTAAGGACCCGACATGATTGTCCCAATGATTTTCATTTGTAGTGTTGTTTCCCAGTCATTACCAACAGACTGGTAGCAAATTGAAAAGGCTGAGAGATAGGACTGGGCTGCAGAAGATAGGGATGTTAGACATAGTTGAGACATGGCAGAGAAGGGATAGAAAATGCAGGCAAAACAGAGCAAGAACTCTTGAGTAACCGGCCCAGGGTTAGAAGATAGGGATTTAGAAGAGAGGCAGACTGCCCAGTCAGATCAGCCCAGCAGTGCTCAGTGGCACATTTTCTGCAGCCAGACTGCTTGGGTTCAATCCCAGCTTTACCTTTTACTCACCAGATGGTCTTGGGCAGATTACTGACCTGTGTGCCTCAAGTTCCCCCTCTGTAAAATATGGATGAGTACCTTTATCACAGGAATCTCTTGTGGATTAAATGAGAGAATACATGTGAAGCACTTAGAACACTATATAAGTGCTCCGTAAGTGTGAGCTTTGGCTGTTATTTACAGCACAGCAATAATAATATTTGCCATTTATTGCATTAAGAACTGTGCTAAGACTTAGATGCTTGGAAAGGTTCATTTTAAAGTATGATACAAATCAGTGTTTTAAAATGTTTTTGATTTTGATGTTTGGCGTGCAGAGCATGCTGTAGCTCAAATTTAAACTTCACAGAGTGTTATTACATACATTTTTCATTAATCCTCTCATATATGTAACCATAAGTGAAAAAATTAGGCACTAGAATTCTTTACACACTACTACTGCCCCAAGACTTGATTTTGCTAATGTAATGCAGTCCACTCTCTGTGGAGTCCTTATAAGTGGCATTTTCTATGCTTGGATTAGAGTAGGGGAGCCTTGTAAGCCAGAAAAAAAGTTGAGATCCAGTGTGCTGTGCCCATTTGAAGGCCTTTTTCCATCTTTCTGTGCTTTTCAGTGGCCATGTACAAGGAGCCATCCCTGCATGATCTCACAGAGTTCTCCCGATCCGGAAGCGGGACCCCAACCAAGAGCAGAAGTGTCTCCGGCGTGCTGAACGGAGGCAAATCAATGAGCCACAATGAATCAACGTAGCCAGTGAGGGCAAAACAAGGGCTCTGTAACAGAACCTTACCTCCAGGTGCTGTTGAATTCTTTTAGCAGCAGTCCTTCACCCAAAAGTTCAACTTCGTCAATGACGTTTACCAAACAGGCAGAGTTCACTATTCGATCTGCCATTAAACCTTTCCATCCGTTCTAAAGCCCCATCACTTAGATTGAGCTTGTGCAAAAGAAAGCCAAGCATTATCAGTGAACTAAATCTGGGAGAAGGACTGCCCAATTTTCTCATGATCTCACCTATACTTTGGGGATGACAAACCAAAAACATTTCACAGCACTAATGCTGATAAAAATTTGCTCTCCAACCAAGAAAATGTAAAAGACCACAATTGTTCTTCAGAAACAAAAAAACAAAACAAAACAAAATCAACTGCTTACATGTTTTGTAGGGGCAAACTAAATTATGTGAACTGTGTTGTTTTCTTGGCTTCATGTTTTCTATCTACGCTTGGTTCAACTGTATTCTTTACTTTGGTGTAAGCGCAACTTTATGATTTCTGGAATTCAGTCGTTCTATTGACTCTGTGTCACTTAATCCAAATCAACCAAATTCAGGGTTGAATCTGAATTGGCATCTCAGGCTCAAGGTAACAGTGTTCTTGCGACATCACCAATAATTTTTTTTAGGTGTGTAGTATTCTGGTCAAATTCTTGTGCTGGACTTTGTGCGTAGAAATTGAGTTGTATTGTCAACCCCAGTCAGTAAAGACTACTTAAAAAAAAAGATTATCCTCAAGTGTAGATTTCTCTTAATTCCATTTGCGTTATCATGTTACACTATTGTTGTGGCTTCTTGTGTAAAGACAGGAACTGTGGAACTGTGATGTTGTCCTTTGTGTTGTTAAAATAAGAAACGTCTTATCTGTATATGTATGAGTCCTCCCGTCATTGTATTTGGCATGTGAATATTGTGTACAAGGAAATGTTAAGACTGGTTACCCCTAAACACCATATACTTATACTTGCTTCTGGAAAAGTGTTTAAGACTTAGCTAGGTTTCCATTTAGATCTTCATATCTGTTGCATGGAAGAAAGTTGGAATCTTGGCATAGAGTTGCATGATATGTAAGATTTTGTGCATTAATAATTGTTAAAATCTGTGTTCCAAAAGTGGACATAGCAGGTACAGGCAGTTGTCTGTCCTGTGCACAGAAAACTTAAAAGTTGTTTAATATTTGTTGTTGTATACCCAAATACGCACCGAATAAACTCTTTATATTCATTCAAAGAAAAACCCTTCAACATATATTTATTGCGTGTCCATTTCATGCCATTAACTGTCATAGAAACTGGAGTTAAACAGTGAATTATGTACATAAGGTCACTGCCCTCAGATAATCTACAGTAGTCTAGAGAATCATATCAACATGTCCACTCTGTAAAGTGCATTTATTGTACTTGGACTTCAGATTGGAACAGAAGAACTCTCACTCCTGTTCAGTGATGGAGCTGTGCAAATGAGACCCATGTTCTAATAGTCTCTCTTGACATTCGCATTGTCATTCCCCTCTCTGTTGCTCATTTCTCTCAGTAGAGGGAAGACACAGGACTAAATATCTAGAGTCCTTTCCACCACCTCTGAGATTTTCAGGGCATCCATCAAAAGAAGTTAGTGGGCCCCACGCAGCATGCTTTTGCACAGAGGGGAAGCTGCCCATTCCTAAGATGTTTGCACCAGCTTTGGCAGGAACCCCAGCCCAGCCCAGCCGCCTTGTGATTCCATCTTTAACCCTCATTCTACAGCCTACCTGCATGAAGTGAGGCTGCCTGCCAAGATTGGACTCAGAAACCTCTGTACCATGTACCATGAGTAGACTCACTCAGTAAGTCTTACTAATTTTCAATCAATACAGAAAAGTAGTGATTGCTCCAAGGACTTGAAGGTTTGGTTATTCACTATTTTGGTTGTTGCTTTTGCTTTTTTGTTGTTCCAGAATAGTGTGGGTCTGCTGGTAATACACAGATCAGTACATGGGTGTCTCACGGAAGCATGGCATAACTAAGTGGTCAAAATACTCAGGCAGAAACCTTTACTCCCAGCATTCTCTTTGAGCTGTTTCAAGTGGTTTTTTAACAGAAGATGATTGGTTAAACAAATCAATAATTAATCCTCAAAAAAAATCTCGCTACATGTGGTGATACTTTCATACATCTTCATTACACACACACACTCAGTCACATTTCTCACAGTAGAAAATATTAGCCCTGCCACATGCTTGATGAAAAAGAGTTTTGGAAAACACTGCCAAGAGTATTGGCTCTCAGACACATCAGAAACACCTGGAAGCTTGACCCCAGCTCCAGTTTCTGAATGAGTAGGCCTGGGGTAGGCTCAAGACTGTTGGATTTCTAACAAGTTCCCAGGTAATGCTGAGGCAGCTGGTCCTGGGAAACCATGCTTTGAGAACCACTGGTATACACTATTCCCTTCTTTGGGATTCAAAATGTGCATTAACATATGGAATTCTCAAAAGCCCCGTGTTAAGGAAGCCTGCTTAACTTACAGAAATGCTGAGATAAACACATTTGGCCAGGAAGCCGTAGTTCCACAGAGCGCATACTAATCCTGCAGTAGAACGTGGTGCTCCGGTCTCTTGTGGGTGTTCCATCTGCTTCCATGGTTCTAAGGTAGGCCTGGGAATCTGCTGAACCTGATGCCACCATAGTTTAAGAACCACTGCACTGTGATGTAACATTCAGTCTCATGTCTCCACTGTCTGAGTGTATATTACATCCTTGCCTTGTATTGAGCCTAGGGGACAAATATGGGGGAAAAAACAACCACTTTCTTCAAGCTACCTGCAATTACTTAAAAGCAAAACAAACACTGGCTTTTTTTTTCTCCAGGAGTTGTGTTTGTACCTGGAGAGAACACATACTCATTGCCAGGGAATCCTTAAAGGACAGAGAAGGGCAGCGATCTGCAGCACCCCTCCTCACCTCTCTCACCAGCACATTGCCCCCATCTTGAGACAATCAAGTTCACTGAAGAATTTTTCAAAGACCCCAGCTACCACTGTCCAAATTTTCCAAGCATCCATTGTCCAAATGAACACTTGGGGAAAAATGAATATCTAATAGAATCATCTCTCCATCTACACCAGCTGACTATAACCGGTTTGTGTGTAAGGGGTGCCAGAATCAGAACTGATAACCATTTTGAATAAATGTCATCCAAATGTGCCTTAGAGGCCTCATTTAGCCAGAGTGTGTCATTCATGGGTTAAATTGAACATATCCTCACGGATACATCCATATTTCTACCAATAGTCTTTTCCAGGTAATCTTGGCTTTTCCTATCACACTCTTCAAAATTCTTCCAACCTCTGCTCAAAGCTGCTTGTACATTTTAGGTATTGAGGATAGCAGGACCCAGTTGCCAGTACCAAAACTGGCACAGGGATATGACAGTGGCATAGTGGATGACCATTTCCAATGACCAAAACAAGTGGACAGCAGTAGCTAGGACAGGCCACTAGTGCCTCAGTCATTAACCACACTTACAGTGACAAATTTTTCATACTTTTCATTGCTCTGTAGTCAAAGATACAGTCCCATGGTTTAGCAGGATGCATTTACCTATCCTGGAATGAAAATACCAGGCTGCCATGATAACTTTTTATGTCACCGTGGGTGTGCGTTTTCCCCCTAAGGATTGACGATGCTCCCAACTACAGCACATATGACAGGATATGCCTCTAATTGAGCTGTATTTTAGCTGTAAATGAGGACAAAAATAGAAGAACCCAAATTTAGAGAAACAGCATTTGGGTGTTACTCTTTCATGGACCATCACATCAGGGACCTTTTTAACCTAAACATTGCCCTGCTTTTGAGAGGTTTGATTGTGTTGCCCACAGAACAATAATCAGCCCTTTTGCTAGTATCACATGAGTATAAGTGTGTGATATTTGCTTCATCACATTTATGCCAATAAAAAAAAAGTATAGAAAAGTACATGGCATCAGCTTGGGAGTGTTCTAGTCTCTGTGGGCATTCTTAAAGAGATTTGTAACAGCTGCAATTCTGTCATCTTGTAGGAAGTCTTTCTAGAACACACACACGGATGGTTTTAAGTAAAAGAATTCTAAACTAATTAATCAAATATCCAGTTTTTCCTTTTCTATTAATTTTTGTTCCAAATACTCTACCTCTCTCATACAGTCACTTCACACATGTACATGCACATAGATGTGCCTCCTAAAGGTCTCAGAGATGCTCTGTTTCTCTGGGAGGAGGAACATATGTCTATTCAGTAGGCCGACTGGGGCTGTCAAGTTAAAGAGCCACGGCTCTTCTGCTACTGAAGCCGCCACACCAGCTATGACACTTCCATATACTAAGGAGTATTGCCCAGGTTTGTCCCCATATTATGTTAGCATACCTACACATTTTGTACTCTAAATAATTGTGTGTGCTCTTAATTTGTTTTAAATTCTGTAGAGTTAACAGCAAGAGAAATATACAGGGATGATTGAGTAAAAGCTGGGCTCCTTTGAATCAATTGCTCAGCCAGTTAGCTCAGTGGATATTTATTACCTTATAAGATGTCCATGGTGCACAGCAGGTAACTGAGGCCTGGAAAACATTCACACAAGGCAAATGGGTTGAGATTAGGTCAATCTTGCAGAAAAAGAGATATTCTGGGGTTTAGCAACAGGGAAATTTCCTTTCCTTGCTAGGATTAATAAAGTGGAACTCCAATTAGAAATAACTATTCAGTTTCACATTCTTTATATATGTAAACCCCTCTGCCACTAATACCCTTGTACAAACTGGATGATTATAGCCCAACTGTTCTTTCTTCTTTAAAAATTGCAAAAGCAGAATGGATTGGCTCTCAAAGGCTGGCTGTACTACTGTTTTCCCTTTAATGTGTAACAGCTGAACAGAACAGCTTGAACAATGTTTGCATTTCATGGGTCTTAGGGACACTTCAAAATACATCATCATTACATTCATTAACATATTGAAGGCTAAGTACATGACACTGCCCTACACTGTGTGTGTGTGTTGTGGGGCAGGACACCAAACAGAGTCCTGCTACCTACTCTCAGGGAGGTTTCAGTAATGAGATCTTCAAATTCTCTTGCAGCACATGGAATAAGTATAATATCAGGTGACTAAACTGTGTTAGAAACCAAATACATAGGTCCTACTTTCTAGAAACTCTCAGTCTAGGTTAGTAGATAGACCTGCAAGTACCAAATGTAGTCAGATAAATGCTATCATATGATCAAGGTGCCAGGAGAACACAATAAAGGGAAAAACATTGGTTAGGCAAGTTTAAAAAGTTTCAAAGGGGAGTTAATTTTTGACTTGAATCTTAAAAGATGAGTAGGAACTCAACACCTAGAAAAGTAGTGCAAAAAACATTACAAGCAAAGGCACAAGGTCATGAAATAGCACTGAGTATCCAGGAAACATTAATTAGCCTAGTGTAGCTGGACCATAGGGGCAGAGCGCCAGTATGCAAAGTGATGCTTGGAAAAGAAGAATCTCCCCATAATGCTTCCTTTCATTATTTCTCATCACCTGAAAGACACTGTGAGCCACCTAGGTCTGGATTACTGGAGTGTCTCTGAAACCAAGTTGCTCTATAAGTGTTATGGAAAAAACTGAAAAACCTGGACTGGATCGCTGATGGAAGAACCAAGCGGCACTCAGAGGTCTTGGAGTGTTGAGGTTTTATTTTCATACTGGTGGGCTCAGAGGGGAGTAATATCCCAAGGTCTGAGCCCCGAACAAAGGCAAGGGGAGCAATATATATCTTCTGCTTCCGTATCGGCAACATTTCTACATGCACAGCAAACGAGCAAGCAAGGAGGAGTAAGTTTAGGGAGTGAGTTTAAGGAGTAAGTGCCTGGCAGAGCCGGGATTGAAGGGGAGGGGGAAAACGGGAGTTTCTGCTGTCTTTGCTGACTAGAGAAGCAGAGCCACCTGGACTAGATGGCTGTCCTTGTAAATATTTCCCTATCATAAGTTTTGTAGAAACTTACAGAAACAATGAGTAAATTATTCTCTTCCATAGACAAAATCCAAAGGAAATGGCCTACGAGCAAAGTATGATTCAGAGCCTTGCTTATTAGACTGGAGTGGATTGGCCTTACTAATTCCTCCTTCTCTGCAATTGAACTATCTGTTTGAATCAATTGCTCTGAAAAGAATTTGTCAAGCAATGTGGGTTTGGTACAATCATAGAAGAAAAAGGAAGCGATAAAATGATGAAAGGGAAACTTTCTCCAAACAAGCTTTTTCTCTCCAAAATGTACATTTTAGTGATTTTTTTCCCTTGGAATAAAGTTTATTTGGAATTTTCAGGTTTCTGAAATTTAAATAGCTTCTCTCTCTCCCCTCTGTCCTCCATCTCCCCATCAACACATACTGTTTTGTATACTTCTTTGGGAGGGGGAGCTAAAATGTTCATATAATATCAGGTAAAAACCTCTCCAGTGTATCAAGTAATTTGTTTTGACAAATGCATGCACCATGGAACCCAGACCCTTATCAAGATATGGAATATTTCCATCCCCACAGCAAGTTCTCTGCTGCCCCTCCCCAGTCAATACCCATCCGCCTGCACACAGGCAACTAGTGTTCTGATGTTTTTTCATCTCAGGCTGTTTCTGTTTTAGAACTCATTACAAATATCACCACACCATGGATGCTCTTCCTATAAGGCTGCTTTCATTCAGGAAAATGTTTCTGAGATCCATCCATGTTGTGCGTTCCATCCCTTTTGACTGCTAAGTACTATTCCTTAATATGAATATATCGGTTTGTTTATCCATTTTCTAGTTGGCAACACCTGAGCTGTTTCCAAATTTGAGCTGTTTTGAATGCAGAGGTGAGAAAAAATTTGCCTTTCATCACAAAGTGGGTGGCTGAGTGCCAGAGGGGAGGGGGCCAGGAAGGGGTTGGTCTCCTGCAAGGGACAGGTGGCCCAGCTGCCCTTCACCCCAACACACCTGACAGCCAGGCACCGCATGCACAGGCCCAAGCGCTCCTCCACAAGCCGTGGCCCTGAACCAGGGTCAGAGACGGAGACCCGGTGGACCCCTGGCGAGGTGCGCGCGGGTGCCCAGCTCAGGCAGAAGTGGGTGTGGCCGGAGGGCGGGGCTCCCAGGCGCTGCGGGGCGCAGCTCTGGCCGTCGCTGCAGGGCGGGGGGCGGGGGAGAGGGCACAGAGGGGAGGGCCGGCTGGGGAGGAAGCGGCCCAGGGCGTGCAGAGGCGAGCCCAGCCGAGCCTGAGGAGCGTGCCGGCGCCAGAGGCAGCGCACCTGTGCCCTGGGCGTGCGCCCTCCAGCCCGGCTCGCCGCCACCTGCTTGGGCGCGGCCTCCAGCGCCCGCTCCTGCCTCTTGCTGACGGACACCGAGGGCAGGGGGAGGCCGCGCAGGCCTATGGCCGCTACCCACTGGGCCGCGCGTCCTGACAGGTGGGCGCTCACCTGAGCTGCGGAGGGCTCTGGGCCCAGGCTGTTCCCGAACGTGACTCGAGGCAGGAAGCTACCGTAAACAGGCTTATGCGAGGCTCTGTGGAAATACACTCTCATCTCTCTTAGGTAAATACCAAGGAGTGGATTTTCTGTGTCCTAGAGTAAGTGTATGGTTCATTTTACAAGAGACTGTTAGAACTTTTCCCAAAGTAGTAATACTGTTTTTACACCCCTACCAGCAGTGTGTAAAAGTTCCAGTTGCTCCAAATCCATGTCGACATTTGGTGTATCCAGTCTTTTTAATTTTAGCTATTCTGGTGTGTGTGTACTGGTATTGCATTTGGTTTTATTCTGCATTTCCCTGATGATTAGTGATGTTAAGCACATTTTCGGGTGCTTATTGGCTATTCACAGGTGGTCCTTTGTGAAGTGTCTGCTCCCTTGATTTACCCATTTGCATCGTCTTTTTATTGATTTGTAGGAGTTCTTTAGATAATCTAGATACCAGTCTTTTGTCAGCTATGATTCGTGAATATTTTGTCCTAGCTTATGATCTTTAAGGATTGATTTCCTTAATGGTTTCTTTTAATGAGCAGAAATGTTAATTTTGATAAAGTCTAATTTATAAATTATTTTTTTATTATTGATTTTTGTGTCCCATCCTTAGCTTTTATGTTTACATCTAATATCCAGCTCAAATTCATTTCTGTGTATGGTGTAAATTATTAGTTGAAGTTTGTTTTTTCTATGTGGATAACCAGTTTTTCTAGGCCCACTGGTTGAAAGACTTTTTTTTTTCCACATTAGGTTACTTAGATGTCCTTGTCAGAAATCAAATAACCATGTATGTGTTGGTGTATTTCTAGACTCTCTGTTCTGTCCTATTGGTATATTTATTGATTCTTATGCCAGTACTACTCTGCCTAAATTACTATAACTTTGTAGTAGGTGGTGAAGTCAGATAGTAAGTCCTGCTTTGTTCTTTCCCAGGTTGCTTTTGAAAATTCTAGGTCCTTTGCAGGGAGCTGAATGTGTCCCTCGAGCCTCACTCTTCAGTCTTCTGCCCTTCTACTTTTCCAGCCCCTCAAAGTGCTCACCTGATCTCGTTTTCACTAATCGTTGCTAACTAGTGACTCTGCACATCTTAATCTCCAGCTGAATCCAATTCACGCCCCAAGCCCATATATACATTCCCCTAAAGCTTAGACATTTCTCCTTCTCAATGAAGAATTGAATTCATTAGACTTTCCTCCCAAGCTGGTCTAAATCAGCAGTAAGATCATTTTTATCAGCTTCAAGCTTTGAAAAACAAGGTCTTTGAATTGCCTCTTTATCCCCCCTACTCAGCCAATCATTGAGGGTTGCCAAGTATTTATTTGCTACCTCTTTTATAATTTTTCCCATTCTTACTGCCACCTTCTCTGGAATATTCCACCTGGATTAATACTACTGTCTTCTACCATTTTCCCTTCATATCCCAGCTAGATAATCTTCCTACAAATCCTTTAGGCTATATTCTTCCCTAGTTTGATCGTGTATGGTCAATCTAAACCTCTGGATTTGGCCTTAGCTGCTCTTCCCCATGTGGTCTTCCTCCAACTCTCTCACCTCATCTCTTGGAAGTCTGTATGAGTAAATGTGCTAACTGGTAGCTTTTTGAGCCTTTCAACAATGTCATTCTAACTACATAAAAATCAGCCTTTCCAGATATTACAAGGTCTAACTATTAAGAGTTTCCTCAAATCATAAGAGAAAACCATTTCTATTATATTACGCTACATTAAAATGTCTCACCTTTCAATAACCATTTCAGCTTAGACTTAGATTATTTAAGCCTAAATATAAAAAGACTAAATCCTATCTTTTTAAAGTGTTCTTGGGTCTGTTGATTGATCAAGCTCCCAGAACCACTTTAGTTGCCTTCATTATTCTATTACTTGCTACTCAGCATTGATCAAGTAGTTCGTCAGAACTGCAGGTCCTCTGTGGCCTGACCAATGATGCTGTTCAAAAAAAAATTTTTTTTCTCTTGGTTTTATTGCTAGACACTTCTGTAGGCAGCAAGCTTCAGGTGTTCTTTTGTTCTGCTGCTCTGATTTTAGCAAGAAAGTTATTTTCAAAATGTGCACTAGTAAATACTGATGTTTCCTTTTTGCATGTTATACATGACTAATCTCTCACTGCATTCCTTCTACGTAGGTTCCAGGTTATTCCAACTCGTTCCCAGAAGAAATTCATGTCTTTGTAGAGAAAAGCTTAGTGTAATTTTAATTTGAGTAGAATTTGGGGTACATGCACTCCACTTCTAGCTCACTCACTTGATAACCTAGAATAAGTCACTTCTCTCTGGTCTTTGCTTTGTAAAATGAGGGGTTTGGAATCAGGGATGTTTAGGGGTATCCTGGTTATCTTAGTCTAGGATTGTATTAAGGGCTGCTATGGTCTGAATGTTTGTGTCCCCCCAAATTCATATGTTGAAATCCTAATGCCCAATGTGATGGTATTAGGAGGCTGGGCCTTATTTTATTATTGAGAGGGGCATAGGTCATGAGGGCAGAGATCTCATGAAAAGGATGAGCGTCTGATAAAAGAAACTCCACAGTTAGACTTCCAGCCTCCAGAACCATTTGAAATAAATCTTTCTTGCTTATAGGCCGCCCAGTCTGTGGTTTTTTGGCATAGCAGATAGAATGGATTAAGACAAGGGTCTTTTAGGTATCTGATGGGAGAAAGATATTTGAGTGAAATCCTCCCTTTAAAACACAGCACATAGGCAATTCCTAGTCTATTAAGTTGGCCCTGGATCTGAAACAGTCCCACCACTGTACGGTATTTGTACCCCAAACTCTGAAAAGTAAAACTTCTCATAGACAGGGTAAGGAGGATGAGATATGTTATGCTTACTGTCAAGACTGGGGACCAAAACATAAACATCTTCTAAGAATGATCAATTCATCTGCCCAATCATTCAATTATCAAACTTTTATTAGGTTCATATGAAGGTCCAGGTCTGAGTGTAGGTCCTAGAATATAGGGATGAAATATAGTGTTTATCCTGAAAAATAATAAGGTTTAATGAGGAAGACAGAATGCCTGCAGATAAATTACCCTATTGCTTGGAATATGATACAGTATTTACAAAGTGTTACAGGACCACATTCTGAGAAGTCAGCGACATCATAGCAAATAGTAGGGTTTCTGCCACCAGTTATGGAATTTGTCAGTTTAGTCCCTTGGGCTGTAGGGATTTTTAAGAAAACTCATCTGCCCTTTTTTCCCTGGTATTGCTAAAAAAAAGAACACATCAAAGATTTTACATTTTCTTAGGACCAGAATTGTTCACGCAGAATAAAATAGAAACATAGTGGGAAAATGCGCTAGATCTAAAATGACCCTCAGTGAGGTTGAAAAACTATCATTTTGAAATCCTCTATTAGACATTTTACAAGGTACAGTTTTAAAAACACACACACACATACACATACACATAAGCAAATCTATACTCCCACAATTCTCCTCCATTATTGCATTATCCTTGTTCTTTAGTTTGTGGTACCAGAAGATAGTATTTCAAGACCTTTCTTTCTGCCATGACATTCACTCAAATAAATGTACTTTCAGTTTCTTGATTACTAGCTCTGGCTTCCCACCTCTTCTCTCTGTGTGAAGAAAGTTATTAGAATATAGTTGAGTGCAATGTTACACTTGTAGGAATAAGCATGAGTCTACTCTGATTGATTTATGTTTTTATCTTGAAATAATTACAGATTCACAAAAGATGCAAACAGTACAGAGAAGTCCTGTGTGTTCTTTACCTAGTTCTGCAAAGGATAACAACTTACTAACTGTAATACAGTATCAAAACAAAGAAAGTGACATTGGTACAATCCACAGACCTTATTCAGATTTCACAATGCATTCATGTGTGTGTGTAGTTCCATGCAATTTTATCATATGGTTATATTTGTGTACCTACCACAATCATCATGAAATGGAAGAGTTCTAGCACCACTAAGATCCTGTGTACTCTTCCTTTATAGTCATATCCATTTCTGTCTCATCCTCCCCAACCATAAAAGCTGAAAACCACTAATCTAGTCTCTGTCTTTATAATTTTGTTATTTCAAGAATGTTATATAAATGCCATCATACAGTATGTAACACTTTGAGGTCGGCTTTTCTCACTCAGCCAAATTCCCATGAGAGCCATCCCAGTTGTGTGTATCAATAGTGCATCCTTTTTTATTGCCACATAGTATTCCTTGGTATGGATATGCCATTTTGTTTATTCATCCATCTGTTGAATAATATTTAGGTTTCCAGTTTTGGGCTATAACAAAGTTGATATGAAAATTTATGTACAAAATTTTGTGTGGACATTAGTTTTCATTTATCTGGGGTAACTGCACAAGAATGCAATCGCCAGATCATAAAATAATCACATTTAGTTTTGTTAGAAACTGACAAACTCTTCTACATGGCTGTGTTATTTTAGGTTCCACCGTCAATGCATGCTGATCCAATTTTTATGAATCCTTACTGGCATTTGGTGCTGCCACTATTTTATTTTAGCCATTCTGATGCATTTAGGTGCAAGTGCTATATCATTGTGGTTTTAATTGCATTTCCCTAGTGGCTAGTGACTTTGAACATTTTTTCATGTTTTAATTTTCCATTAATATATTGTATTTTGTGAAATGTCTGTTCATGACTTTTGTCTATTCTCTATTGGATTTTTTAAAAAAATTATCACTGAGTTTTAAGAGTTTGTTATAGATTCTAGGTATGAATCCTTTGGCAGATATATGGCTTGCAAACTTTCTTCGGGTGACTGATTATCAAAATGATATAATTAGAGGAGACCTTTGGGAATGGTAGCATAAGGACCTATGAAAGTATCTTTCTACATAAAAGCAATGAGAACACTGGCAAAAATTCTAATTCAAGTTTTTGAGAACTCTGAAAATTAACAAGAATATACAAATAACTCTTACAACTTAACAATAAAAAGAAAATTATCCACTTAAAAATGGTCACATGATTTGAATAGACATTTCTCTGAAAACAACATAAAAATGGCCAATAAGTATGTGAAAAGATGCTCAATATCATTAGTCATTTGGATAATGCAAATCACAACCTCAAAGAAATTGTAATAATCATACCTACTAAAATGACTTTTTTAAAAAAGAATAATATATTGATGAGGATGTGAAGAAATTGGAACCCTTGTACAAGTGATGGTGGGAATGTAAAATGGTGCTAACACTTTGGAAAAAGTCTGGCCTTTCCTTAAAAACTTAACCATCAAGTTACCATATGATACAGCAATTCCATTCGCAGGTATATACTGAAGAGAAATGAAAATGTGCTCTCAGAAAACCATGTATATGAATGTTCACAGCAGCATTATTCACAGTAACTAAAAAGTAGAAACAAGCCAAATGTCCACCAACTGATGAATTGATAAACAAAACGTGGTATGTCTATACAATGGAATAGTATTCCACCATACAAAGGAGTGGATTACTTGTACACATTTACAACATGCATGAACCTTGAAAACATACAAAGTGAAAGAAGCCAGACACAAAAGGCCACATATTGTGTGAGTCCATTTATATGAAATGCTCAGAATAGGCAAACTGATGGAGATGGATAGCAACAAATAGTTGCCTGAGGTTGGGGATGGGGAGATTGGGGAATGACTTTTAATTGGTATGGGATTTCCTTTTGGGGTGATGAAATATTGTGGAATTAGTGTTTGTACAACTTTGTGAATATAATAAAAAACACTCAAATGTACACTTTAAAATTTTTTCAAACTTTAAAAACTACATAATTAGCATGCTTTTGTCTTTGAATTAGTATTAGCAATAAAATATGTCTGACATCTTTTAAAACTTGTGTGCAAGTCAACATAGTTAAGACCCACAGCTCTAGGAACGAAGAGGGAAAGTACTTCCTAAATGCTCTGCCACCAGAGAATTGGAGTTCTTTGGGTCGATGTGATCCCCTTCTGCTATTTTATGTGTTGGCATGTCATTCTGGTGTTACAGAATTCCATATCCCTAGGTTTATTTATATATTAGAGATAACAATCCCTATTTCTTGGAGGTTTCTTATGAATATTAAATTAAAGGGCCTGAGACATGGAAAATAAGAAATGTTCACTATATCACATAACATAGAAATACAGATATGAAACAAAATGGGGTCCAAATAAGAGCCTAATGCATTATATCATTACAGTTGCTGCTGTGGGAACTGACAGGGGCATGTTATGTAGTCCATTGGTCTTTGTTAGACAACCCCCTACCCAAATGAGTATGTCATTATAGGGAAAGGATAACCACTTTCTTTTTTTATTATTAAATATATAATATGTGGCTCTGTAGAAAATTTGAAAAATATAGAATATAAAATGTATTTTAAAATATAAAAATCACCAAATTAAAAATAACCTATATAACCTATGCGCACACACACACACGCACACACATGTATACACACAGTATATGTCAGGAGTGTAGAAGCCCATTTATGATGACAGTGTGGTAATTCCAAGAAATACCTCGCCACGTGCTGAAATGGATGATGTAGCAGAATATCAGAGCTGGCAAGAATCTTAGCTAACTGCTGTGATATGCCTTGAGAACATGGCTCCTTCTGTCCCTTTCTTCTATTCATTTATTCCTGAAGTTCACAGTACAGATATTGGATAGTTTACTATTCTTCTGTATAGCTTTGGCTGAGAACTATAATCCGAATGTTCATTTTTACAAATGAGAAAAAAGAGGAATTAAAATTTTAAAGTCCTTGCTCTTGGTCACAAACTTTGTAAGTGAGCCTCCAGATCTCACACCAGTGTAGTTCAAACTGTATCTCATTGATTGGATGCAGATGCATTAGATTCGATGTCAAATGTCATTTTGCAGCACATCTGGAAATGTTTTAAGCCAAATATTATCTAGTCAGGCAAGTTGTTATTATAGATATATTTTCTGAGCTTTTGCAGAACTGAGGAA
The DNA here is from genome assembly GCF_040802235.1 of Manis javanica. Taxonomy (NCBI): domain Eukaryota; kingdom Metazoa; phylum Chordata; class Mammalia; order Pholidota; family Manidae; genus Manis; species Manis javanica. The sequence continues at coordinate 127,878,793 of NC_133174.1, read as the reverse complement.
AATAACCAAAATATCCTATATGGCTTCTGTATATGTGTGTGTGTGTATAGATACATATATATACACATTTATCAGCCAAATGTCATATACATCAAAATGAATAACCCCAAAATGAAAAGCATGACTTCTGAAACCAGCTAAATACAGATTTAACTTTACCTTGAAATGCATGTTGCTGATTAATGAGACATTTCCTTCTGTATCACAACGTTTGCAAAAACTGCAAAGGCTGAAGGAAATAGGTGTCAGGAGGCCTCTGCATTCTAAAGTGTTCAGACTTGCAAAAGGTGAGCCACAAAACTAAATCTGCCATATGTCCATCATCCATCTCTAAATAATATAAGCAAAAGCTCAGAATCCTTTGAGAGGTCGAAGAGTATGAAAATTTTAGAGTTTTGTTGTGATGTATAGAGTCCTACCCACTCACTGGGGTGGAGAGGGAACTATTTTCCCAGCTGAAGCCAAGTGAAGGCCACTTTAAGAGTACTGTTTGGAGAACTTGTTGCTGGGTTTTATGGAATACAAGGACTCTTATTTAACTACTTCCTGGAAAGTCTGAAAATGAGAGGCTCTGACTCGCTAGCTGCTCTACTGGAAGTGTGAGGAGATACAGCTATACTTTTATTAGAGTTCAGGAGAGCAAAAGATACATGAGTTTCCCATTGGCTAGATTCAGTGTCTGGAAGGACGCTGGATGGAGTCGCCATAAGAGGGTCTCTGGAGGGGACCATGTGGAGGGGAAAGGTGATCAGAAGATGCAGGAACCACTTAAAGCAGGGGTTAAGGGGGAAGTTCTACAGTGACAAGCTTGAGGGGGCATCACCCAGGTGAAAGGAATTACAGGTGAGGCATCATCATTGGTGAGAGTCTCAGAATTCATAAAATTATCCCATGAGTGAAAAAAATTGGCATTTGGAATCTGCCACATCTAGGGCAGCCCTATGCCGGACGTACTAGTCAGGTAAAACATTTTCCACCTCCCTGACCACTCTTCTCTCAGCTTTGTGATTGCCCATGGAAGGGCCACAGGACAGTAGTTGGTGGGTTGGGACAGAATTGCAGAGAGAAAGAATGGAAACCCAACAGCCCTTCCCCTCAGGAGATTTTCCAGGCTGTGGTACCCTGGAACTGGGGATGTGGAGACATTTGAAGTTGAATGAGGTCTGGGATGTTGATATTACACTGAACTGGACTCCTATCACCTGAAAAAACCGCTGGAGTTCTCTTTTGCTGCCTGAGAATGACCGGAATTGTGATGGAACATGCCAAACATTTTCCTTCAGGAGATGGGATGAGTAAAACCATAGGGCAAGTTTAATACGAAGAAATGAGAAACAGCTTCTTCCCGGCCCTATTGAGCCCAGGTTATGCAATAAACACGTTTCGTAAAGTCATAAAACATAACGTAACTGTTGGAAATCCATCTTAGGAAAGATGCACAAGAAAAAATGTCAATAGTAATCAACTTGATTTTAAATACCAGACTATAAAAAAATACCAGGGAATAAAAGGAAGAGGACTAAGAAGGGCAAGTGTACTTGTGGCAGGGGTATAATGCATGTATTGTATTGGAGTTCCTAGCATGTTTCTCATCCTCTCTTTTTCTAGTAACTTGTTCCCTTTGGGAACCCGTTTGATGTGCTTCCAGTGGAGTTGAGCTTTCCTTGGACCACTACACGAGTGAGTATATGGCCCAGGTATGGCCCCAGCCCACCATTTCCTGGCCCAATGTAGTTTGTTCAGAGATGGGCACATGTCCCAAGCTGAGGCCATCACAGTCTTCCATGGGACTTCCCTGAAGCTGTATGGAAATAGTGTTCTTATTCTCTGGATCAGTAGCTGTAAGGATGATGTAATGTAGAAGTTGTGGGGGCCATCTTGGTCACCAAATGAAGAGAATTAGCCTGAGGGCAAGCCAAGCAAAAAGAAAACTGAGAGCAACAGAATATTGATGACATCATTTGTGTTGTTGACGGCAGTATTGCCTAAAACTAGTATCATTGCACTTTCCAGTTATGTTAATCAATACATGTGTGTCCCTGGTATTAAAGTGTTCTAAAATGCTTCCACATTTACTTACAGTGCTATCATGACCATGATGCTAAAATCTGACAAAGATAATAGGAAAATAAAATCGCTGACCAATTTTATGAAACTGGATGCAAAAAACTTGAATACAGCCCTAAAAACTAAAATTTAGCAAGATAGTAAATGGATAAAATAAAACAAACTGTGGTTTACTTCAGAAATACAAAGAAGTTAAATATTAAGACATTTATCAATATATTTCTTGCATTAATAATTGACAGGAAGAATCATATGATTACCTCCATGGATGTCAAAATAGATGGCCTTCTTAAAAAATCAAGTTTACTGAAGTATTATTCACCTACAATAAACTACAACTTTAAGTGCACAATTTGTTGAATTTTGACAACTTTATACACTCGTATAACCACTACCACAATCCAGATGTGGAACTTTTTGAAGCTCATCACTGATCATCAGGGAAATGCAAATCAAAACCACAGTGACATATCCCTTCACACCCATCATATTGGCCAGTATCAAAAAGAAAAAGTAACGTGTTGGCAGGGATGTGGAGAAAAAGAAACTCTTGGATATTGTTGGTGCCAATGTAAATTGGTGCAGCCTCTATGGAAAACAGTATGGAGGTTCCTTAAAAATTAAAAATTGAAACACCATACAATCCAGAAATTTCACTTGTGGATATTTATCTAAAGGAAGCAAAAACACCAATCCCAAGAGATATATGCACTCCTATTCATGGCAGCGTTATGTACAGTAGCAAATATATGGAAGCAACCAAAGTGTCCATCAATATAAGAATGGATAAAGAAGAGGTGGTACATCTATACAATGGAATATTACTGAACCGTAAGAAAACAGTGAAATCCTGCCATTTGTGACAAGATGGGTGGACCTAGATGGCATTATGCTAAGTGAAATAAGCCAGGCAGAGAAAGATAAATACCATGTGATATGGCTCATGTGGAATCTAAAAGCAAAACAAATGAACAAACATAACGAAACACAAACAAACTCAAAGATACAGGAAACAAACTTGGTTACTAGGGTGGGAGAGATTGGGGGAAAGGGCACAATAGGTGAAATGAAAAAGGAAATACAAACTTCCAGTTATAAAATAAGTCACCTGGATAAAAAGTACATCATAAGGAATATAGTCAATAATACTGTAATAACTGTGTGATGACAGATGGTAACTACACTTACGGTGGGGGCTATTTTGTAATATATAAAAATATCAAATTACTATGCTATATACCTCTAACAGGATATGTCAACTATATTTCAGTTTTTAAAAATGTCATTAATGGATGGAGGCCACTTCAATACCTTGGAAAAGAAGAGCAAACAGCTGTCAAAATCTTCCAAAACTTCTTTGAAAACTTTAAGCCAGTTTCATGTTTTCATTTCAGGAAAATTGTGAAATATACTTTTCCATCCATAAAACAAATAACAGTATAACTGTGCTATGTTGAAATCTATTTTTTATTTAAGAAAAAATTCCATTGTACATTCCTCCCATGTCTCTGACATGTTTACCTGGGTAGACAGCAGGTTGTTCTGCCATCTTGGATATCCTCATGCGTGACTGCATTATCCTCTGCAGCTGTCTCCACACAATCCCTTTGTGGTGCTATTAGTATGCTGTTCTGGTGGAGCCCTGGTCCCCAGAGAAGTGACACATGCTTTCCGGGGATGAGTGACATTTTCCTGAAAGCAAAGCACCTATCCTGATCAATCCAACCTCTATCCCCATGGGCTCAAATAAAGAATTCCTACCTACTGAGTAATCGAAAAATATATCTTTTGATCACTTGGGGAAAAAAAGATGTAGGACATTTCTATTATCCCCAAAAGGGTCTTTGTGCCATCAAAGTGCCATCATGGTCCCATCACTGTCCATTCCTAGCACACCTAGCCCCAGCTCCAGGCAACTTCTGATCTGTTTTCTGTCACTATAGATTATGTTGTCTTTTCTATAGTTGCACATAGGTGGAACAATAGACTATGTACTCTTTGTGCGTGGCTTCTTTTGCTCAGCTGAATATTTTCGAGATTCATCCACGATGCATCATGCATCAGTGGTTCATTCCTTTTTATTGCTGAATAGTATTCCACTGTATTGGTAAGTTGTTAAATATTTTAAATGTTTGTATAGTTTTAGTTATTACCAACAAAGCTGCTATGAGCATTCATGTACGAGTCTGTGTGCAGATGTATGGTTTCATTTCTTTTCAATAAAAATGTAGGTGTGGCATTGCTTAGTCATGGTAAGTGTATGTTTAACTTAATAAGAAATTTCAAATTGTATTCCAAAGTGATTATACTATTTTATATTTCCACCATCAGTGTGGGACTGTTTGATCTTCTTATAATTTTAGCCATTCTTATGGTGTGTGGTAGTATCTCCTTGTGGTTTTAAGTGGCATTTTCCTGATGACTAATGATGCTAAGCATCTTTTCATGTGCTCACTGAACATTCATATACTTTGATTTGTCAAGTGTCTGATGAAATATTTTGCCCATATTTATTTGATTGTTTATCCTATCGTAGAGTTGTAAGAGTTCTTTATATATTGGATATACAAGAATTTTATCAGTATGTTTTACGACTCCTTCCCCAAGTTTGAGTCTTACATCTTCATTTTTTTAACTATGTATTTCAAAGAGCAATACTTCTTAATTTTGCTTAAGTCCAATTTTCCAAATTTTCTTTTGTAATTCATGCACTTTGTGTCCTATTAAGAAATCTTTGCCTAACCTTAGGTCACAACGATTTTCCCCAATGTCCTCTTTTTGAAGTCTTATAGTTTTAGATATTAGATTTACGTCTATGCTGTAGTTCAAGTTAATTTTTATATGTAGCATCAGAAAGTCATCAGGTTAATCGTGTTTGCATTCAATTGTTTTCGGCACAATTTCTTTAAAAGACTATCTTTTCTCCTCTGAATTCTCTTTGCATCTTTGTCAAAAATCAATTGACAATATATATATATATATGGGTCTATTTCTGGACTCTGTTTCGTTCCATTGATATATGTGTCTATATCCTTATGCCAATACCACAATGTTTTGATTAGCTTTATATTAAGTCTTAAAATCAGATAAGTTCTCTTTTTTCTCACTGAAAATTGTCCTTACTGTTCTAGATCCTTTACATATACATTCTAAAATAATCTTGTCAGTATTTACACTAAAAAGCCCAAATTCATTTTTAAAACAATTTCAACGTTTATTTCTAACAAAAATTCTTACTGAATTAGAAGTTGGTCATTTTCTCATATTTCCATAGCATGATTGTATCTGTCTGTCCATCTATACCTATCTATCTACATTATCTCTCTTCTCTCTACCAATTAATCTATTTCTATTTATGTTCCAGCAGCCAGTATCATACTCAGTACATAAACGTCATAGGCATTTCAAAGACAGTAATGACTACTACTAACATCGCTAGTAATTACACTACTTTGGCAAAATGGCATAGTGTTAAGAACACAAGTTTTGACTTTTGACTTCCTGGATTCAAATCCAGATCCAAGGCTTATAAACTGTGAAATAATATAATTTATCTGGGCCTGAGATTTGCATCTGAAAAATGGAGATGAGAATTTTTACTTACTCCTAAGATTAAAATAAGAACTAAACTGTATAATGCATGTAAAGTGCTTAACATGTGCTTAATACATAGTAAGTACTTAATAAGTTTTAACTGTTAGTATTATCACTGTTGGAATTTCTAGACAATGCAGTAATAAATGAATAAGAGATACAAATTTTAGAAAACAGCCAATCCCTCCTTCTTCAAATTCTCTCTTGTTTTGGCTCCTGCTGACCCCACTTGCTCTTGGTTGTCTTTCTGCCTCACAGGCCACACCGTTTTTTCTCCATTGTGGGCCTTCCTCATTTTTGTGATCTGTACATGTTGGAGTGCCCCAGGGTTTAGGCTTTGAGGTCTTGCCTTCCTATACAAAATTGTATGATGATCTCATCCAACGCAATGGTTTTAAATTACGTCTACAAATAGATGAATCCCAAACTTACATCTCTGGCCCAGAGTTGCCCCTGAACTCATTGTTTGTACTTGGAGCTGCATACATGACATCTCCATCTGGATGTTTACCTGGAAACTCAAACACAACATGTACAAGGCCTCTGCAAACCTGATCTTTCCCCAGACTTCCCCATCTGCTTAATGGTAAGGCCACTAACCCAGTCATTCAGGCCAAAAACAGAATTTATACTTCGTTCTACTCTTGATCTTCTTTAACTCATAATTTACATCCTACCTGTGAATAACTATTATGAGTTCTACCTTCAAAATAGACCCCAATCTGAGCACTCCCCAGCATATCTGCCAACACCACCCTAGTCACAGCCAACTTCATCATCTCTTATCTAGACTATGGCCTTTTGTCGACTTGTTTCCAGGCGTCCATCTCCCCCATCAGTCTCTTCTTCCCCTGGTAGCCAGAGTAAACATAAAATTTAAGTTGGATCGTGTCACCTTTTTCACTAAAATTATTTAATGGTTTCCCATCTCACTCAGAGTAAATTCTACGAAGTTATGCACATCCTAGCACCCTCACTACTTCCCTGACGTCATGCCCTAATTCTCTCCCTCTTGTTCACTCCACATACTGGCCTTCTTACTTTTCCTTCAAAATATCAGACTCATTTCTGATTTAGGGCAGCACTTTCCACGTGCTGTTCTTTCTATCTGGAACATTGTTTACCCAGATAAAGATCTTTGCTTACTCCCTAACTTTAAAGTCTCTTCTCAAATGTCGCTTTATGACTGTCCTTCCTGATCAACCCTACTTAAAAGTGCAACCTCTCTCTGCCATCATTGCTCAACATCCTCTTTCCCAGCTTGATTTTCCTTCATAACACTTATCACCACCTGACATATTGTAGAAGGTTTCTTTTGATCATGACCTTTTTTTCTGCTGTGAAAGTAGAGTTGTCCTCTGTCTTGTTCTGTGACTGGGGACCTATCCTTGGTGTGAAATGCAATGTCTGGCATAGAGTAGGTACTGAATAAATATTTGTCAAATGAAGGAATAAGTAAACCATTATTTTCAAGTGACTTTATAATCAACCTGGAAGTAAAAGAGAATAGACTAATAAGTAGTTAAGAAAAATAAAAGTGGATCTGTTATACAAGTGACAGAGGAAAAGTAAGGAAGAATTTGACGTGACAGTTGATGAAAAATTGGAGAGGAATGAGGTAGAAAAAATAGAACTGTGATAGTGATAAAATATTGGAAAGGAAAGGAACTGAACTGGGTGAATCATTAATGAGAGTGCGTAGTGATTGTATTTCTGTGAGATAAGAATGTGAGCTTTATTTTTTTGGCCAGCAAAGGCATAGTTACAGATTCTGAGGAGTAGTATTTTCAGTCCACGGCCATTGCAATTGGTTCTATTAAATTTTGGAGCAAGAAGAACATGCAATCTTGAGAAAAGCACATGGGCAGTTGGGTAAATACTCTCTATATTGCATTTAATCATGTGCTTGTTTTAACCCTAAATATTACACCTCAAGGATCTGCCTAGGAAACAGACTGAAGAGTAATAGGGTAGCTTCTGCTGCTTACTTCTCCAGATGAATAAGTATTTTTATATTTTTTTAGTTTTCCTTAAACAGACATCAGAAATAATGCTATCTAAATAATAAAGTAGATTTACAGGAATTAAATACCTATCAATATCTTTTTTATATACTAATAAAATTAATTTAGAAATATAAAGGACAAATCCTATTCACAGTAGCCAGAAAATATAAAATATAAATAATTAAACACAAGTTATGTTTCTTGTTCATATAAATAAAATAGTGACGTTTGGCTACATTAGAAATCAAAGCACTACACTTTACATAAAAATAGAAAAGAGAAACCAAGAAAGAGCTTTATGTTCTTTAAAGGATTATTTGCCTTTCAGAGTGGTCTCTTATCAAAAAGGAAAAATGAATAATAAAATTTTTTTTTAAGTTAAGGGGTGAGTAATCATAACGAAATAAACATTTTCAATAAACATATAAAACTGCACAGCCTCATTAGCATTTAAAGAAATAGACATTGATATCATTTTTTATTAGCCTAAAAATGACAGAGTAAATATAAAAGTATTCATGGTTGGAAAGTTTTAAGAGAATAGGAAAACTCCAACACTGTAGATGAGCATATAAGTTAATAAAATTATCTCTTAAGGGAAATTTAGCAATGCATATAAAAAAACCTCAACAATTTGTGTATTCCATTACCAGAAAATTTAGTTATAGAATCTTAATCTTAGGAAATAGCCATAAAAATTTAAAAAAATTTTCCACAATGATGTCCCTCATAATTTAACAAAAAATTAAAGACAACTTAAATGTCCAACAGTAAGGAAATGGTTAAATAACTATGGTTTCACATATGGCACTGTGTTCAGGTTAAAAAATTTCTATTCTGGTAAGTCATGAAACCATAAAACTCTTAGAAGAAAACATAGGGAAAAATCTCTTGAATATAAACATGAGCAACTTTTTTCTGAATGCATCTCCTTGAGCAAGGGAAACAAAGTAAAAAATGAACGAATGGGACTACATCATGCTAAAAAGCTTCTGTACAGCAAAGGACACTATCAGCAGAACAAAAAGGCACCCTACACTATGGGAGAATATATTTGTAAATGACATATCCGACAAAGGGTTAACATCCAAAATATATAAAGAACTCACACCTCAACACCCAAAAAGCAACTAACCCTATTAAAAAATGGGCAGAGGATATGAACAGACAATTCTCCAAAGAAATTCAGATGGCCAACAGGCACATGAAAAGATGTTCCACATCACTAATTATTAGGAAAATGCAAATTAAAACCACAATGAGATATCACCTCATACCAGTTAGGATGGCCACCATTGAACAGACAAATAACAACAAATGTTGGTGAGGATGTGGAGAAAGGGGAACCCTCCTACACTGCTGGTGGGAATGTAAGTTAGTTTAACCATTGTGTAAAGCAGTATGGAGGTTCCTCAAAAAACTCAAAATAGAAATACCATTTGACCCAGAAATTCCACTCCTAGGAATTTACCCTAAGAATGCAGCAGCCCAGTTTGAAAAAGACATATGCACCCCTATGTTTATCACAGCACTATTTACAATAGCCAAGAAATGGAAGCAACCTAAGTGTCCATCAGTAGATGAATGGATAAAGAAGATGTGGTACATATACACAATGGAATATTATTCAGCCATAAGAAGGAAACAAATCCTACCATTTGCAACAACATGGATGGAGCTAGAGGGTATTATGCTCAGTGAAATAAGCCAGGTGGAGAAAGACAAGTATCAAATGATTTCACTCATCTGTGGAGTATAAGAACAAAGAAAAAACTGAAGGAACAAAACAGCAGCAGACTCACAGAACCCAAGAATGGACTAACAGTTACCAAAGGGAAAGGGATTGGGGAGGGTGGATGGGAAGGGAGGGATAAGGGGAAAAAGGGGCATTACGATTAGCACACATAATGTAGGATGGGGCACGGGGAAGGATGTATAGCACAGAGAAGACAAGTAGTGAGTCTATAGCATCGTACTACGCCGATGGACTGTGACTGCAACGGGGTATGTGGTGGGGACTTGATAATGGGGGGGAATCTAGTAACCACGATGGTGCTCATGTAATTGTATATTAAAGATACAAAAATAAATAAGTAAATTAATTAATTTTTTAAAAAGTAAAAAAATCCTACTCTGTAAAAGAAATTGTCATGATATATATTGAAATGTTCACAAGTGTATGGGTAATTATTATTTTCTTTATATTTTTATGTTTTCTGTATTTTAGTACATACTACATTAGTATTTATACAAAACAATATTATTAAAACAGATTTAATTAAGTTAGATATTTTGGGGAAAGATAAATTAAAAAGCTCAATTTTTATAGCTCAAATAATGATTGAGCTTATACTATGTGCCAAAGATAGTGCTATGTAAGTTGCAATTGTAGACTTTTACAAAGTCCTTTTCCTTACCGAGTGACTGTCTACAAAGACAGTGATTAAATATACAGCACAGTGCCATGTTTTATGAGGGCAATATAGCAAGATAAGATGATGGGGGGGTATATTTTAGAAAGAGTGGGAAAGACCCATACCACCAAATAGAGAATATCAGTGAAGTGAAAGAAATTAGGCATTTACAGCTGTAAATTTCCCTCTAAGCACTGTTTTAGGTTCATCTCGTAAGTTTTGGTACGTTGTAACAGAATGCTAGAGGTGCAAATGGTGAGTAGGGGCTGAACTTGGGATATATTTGCAGGTGGATGGAGTACCCTGAATCTGCTGAAACACTGACTTTAGGTATGAAGAGAAAGAGGCCATGAAGACCTGATCTCTACCTAAGCGACATGGTTTATGGTGGTGCTGTTCAGTGAGAAGGGGACACTGGGGAGATTAATTTTGTGGAGAGAAATCATGGGTCTTGTTTGGCCTATTTTAAGATTTCGTTGCTCATTAGATAGGAGTCTGGCTGGTACAATCTAGATAAGATAAGGAGGCCTCTGAGTAAATTCTTGTAGGCCCCAACATTTAGAGATTGGATAACAGAGGAGGAAACACCGAAACAAAGGAGGTTGATAAGGAAAAGCCAGTGGGCATCAGGAGAACCAAGAAACTAAGGAGTCTTAAATGCCAAGTGAAGAAAGTGTTTCAAGAAGACTATGATTAACTGTGTCAAATGTTGATAAATCCTTAATTTAAGAAATAAGAATGATTTGGCAAGGTGAAAGTTGTTTCAATGGAGTGAAAGAGGTAAAAACCTAATGGGTGTGGAAAGTGAGAAAATGAGGACAGTGAGTAGGCACGACAGTTCTGAGGCGTTTAGCTGGATGTAGTATCTAGCGGGGTGTAAGAGCCAGTCTCTATACTGCTTTCCCATTATTCCCTGACTCCTGGTGTTCACACCCCTGTGTAATCCTCTCCAGTTGAGTTCTGGTTGGATTTAGTGACTCACTCCTAAGAATAGAATGCCGCAGAAGTGATAGGGTGTCACTTCTGGAAGATTATTTTATATAAAGACTGTAACTTCTTTCCAGGCTTCTCTCTTTCTCCCTCTCTGTCTCTCTGAACACTGGCACTGGTGGAAGCAGCCTGCCATTCCAGCTCTGTGGAGAGGACCTCAGTCCAATAGCGCACAAGAAACCAAGTCCCACTAACAACTTGATGAATGAGCAGAGACTGAATCCTTCAGCTCCAGTGGAGTTGGGACTGCAGCCCTGGCTGCCAGCTTGACTGCAACCTCATCAGACAACCTGAGCTAGAGCTGCCAGCTGAGGTGCTCCCAACTACCTGATCCACATGAACTGTGAGATACCCCACGCTGTTTTCAGCTGCTAAGTTTGTGGGAATTCGTTACATGGCAATAACTGGCAGTGGAGGAGTAGGGAGGGTGGTTGTACAGTTTAGGAAGCGTTTCTTTTTTAATGGGGAGATTTTATAGTGTGCCTGTCTTTTTCTGATTTGTTCGTCATGGATCGTTCTCATCAGCATACAGTGGCGCAGTGGAGGGGGACGCTCACTGTAATCCTCGCATGGGGATCCTGTACTTAGGTGGAAGGGATGCTGTTAGAGGGACAAAAGCAGGAGGCAGCAGCGTGGTTGTGTACAATGTATACAATGTGCTTGGGTCAGCTGATTTGGCAGTGGGAGGATGTGTAAGTTCTCTTCGGATTGCTTCTATTTTCCCATTAAAAGAAGGGAGGTCACCACCTAACAATGGGTAGAGACAATGAAATTAAATTAATGATGTGTAATTTTTTATAACAATTAACCTATGGTATAACGATAGTTCACAGAATTTGAGAACAATCAAACTGTTGCCAGTACAAACTATCGTTTCTCTCACCTGTCCTTAAAACACTCCTTTAAGCTCTTAGATGTCCCATCCCTCTCCCTAAATTACATAAAGATCTAATAAATATGAGCCTCACTACAGCCAAATAAAATGGCTATAGAAATTCCCAGGCAGTTTTCTTTGTAGCATCTATCTGTGAAGAGCATATACACAGATAAGACTGACTATGCAGTTAAGGGTAGCACAGAGGAACCTGGGCATTCAGAATGCAGTGTTGAGGCACACACTGGGACTTGGATTGGAATCCCATGAGCTATGAAACCTGGCTCCTCTTGAGCCTGGTCAGGGTAAACTAAGTAAACTGGCCTCAGTCAGAACTGGAGAAGAATTGGCTGGGTGCTAGGCTAAGGATTATCAAGGGTTACAAAATAATGAAGAAATTAGAAATCCACAAATACAAAAGCAAAACCATCTAAGAAGCTACACATATAATGAGGCTTGGAATTGACATTCTAACAGCCCCATCTTTGATAAAGTAATAAATAAAACATGCCTTAATTCAAATCCACTGAGAAATTCTCAGAGCATGATTAATAGGAATTGAGTAGTAATTCAGTGAACTTGTACTATAAATAGAAATCTTCAAAGTATAATCAGTTTTGATGCCCAAGGTCTAACTACCATCCCTGAAAAGTTTACCATGAGATTCACTTTCTCTTTGCCAGTGTTGGTGGGAAACATTTCAGATATGAGTCCATATATTTGGAAGAAAGTCTGAAATAGATGGAAACTCTAGAACAATCAGAGTAACAGCAGTGGAACTGACTTGCATACATGAACCAAAAATGTATTCTCTCTCCTAAGCTAAATCATAGTTCAAGTCCACTTACTGGGATCTTCTAACTCTCTCTCACATTTATTTTTTACCTTTTATGCAGTGTACCTAGAAGTCTTTGTGCTTATGTAATGTGACATATCTGAAATCCATATCTAGATAATGGGCATGATCCCCATGAAGATTAGTTTGGTTCCACAAACTGGAAGTAAAGGGAGTACCTTCATCAAAAGGAATGGTTTGCTCTTAGACCACCATGGCCAATAGATCTCTTCTCCTCTAAAACCCCACAATACTTTATTTCATCTCTTCTGGCATTTATTATGTTCTGCCTTGTTTTATAGTTACTTGTGGGTATGAGTCATAAATTTAGAGCTCTTCAAAGGTATATATTATCTCATTCACCATCAAATATCATAATCATTATATGTCCACCAAATATTTCTGATTCTCCTTTGAGACATGGTAGGAATTGGGTGATACTTCCCTATCCTCTGGAAGTGAAGTCCAGCCTCATCACCTGTTCAATTAAATGTAAATGCAAAGTATGCTTGTTACTTCCAAGTAAAAGTTTTAGAACTAAGATATGATCTACCATATTCTCTTTTTTGGGCTCAGAACTTATGAAAGCACAGAGATGGAGCCTCTCTCAGCATGGACCTGTGAGTGAGGATGATGCGCAGATTTCCCCCAGCCAAAATATGATGGACATGTACCATGAATGAAAACCACATTCTTTGTTGTTTTAATCCTTTCATATTTTGGGGTTGTTTGTTTATGCAGCATGGCTGGGCCTGTTCTAATATGCTGTACAACTCATAGCACTGAACACAGTACTTCACAGATAAAAATCAGTCACTAAGGAACTTTCAGATCTGAGGATTAGTTTCATTCTCTGAGGAGTCCCTCAGCTCAGCAGCATAAGTAAGTTGCTGTCATTGTGGAAGCCTTTATGTTTCTATGATTCCCAGTTTACAGTAACACATGACATTTGCATGAAGAGATGCTAATGGTGTTTTGCATCCAGCTTACCCTGCCACTAAGCAATAATTAAATCAACATGATTTTTGAATACCTGCTCTTCATTAGTATGGCCACATAATCTAGGATGTTAGAGTTGCAAGATACTGCAGGGAGCTTCTACTTCTATACTCCTCCATAATTATACAGGTGGCTATAAGAAGGACCAATATTAGGTGACACATGATCAGAGAAAGAAAAGCTTAAGGCTGTAATCAGTGGCAGAAAAAGGAGTAAATGTTAGTGACTGAGGTACTTACAACCTAGTTGGGCAGGTATGAAAAGAATATAAGGACAGAAATAATGAATAAATGAATACAGGCTTTAATGCAATGGAAGCCTATTAAGAAAACCTATAGAAGGAAGAGAGATACATCTCTATCTATCTATAATCTAATTAGCTAGCTCGCTGGTTATCATCTCTCTATCATATATACACATCAATAACTTCATAGGTATTTGTTCCATGATACTTGGGTGAAAGTAATAGCACATTTCTTTATTTTGTAAAAATCAGATTAAGCCTAGCATAAGCTTTACCACCACGATTAGTGGGAAATCCAATCTCAGGCGTTATTTTGATGTTCCACACAATAATTTTGTTTGCAGAAAATTTCTGGAACTCATATAACCCAAGAAACTTGGGGACAGTTTTCTAGCTTTCAATCCAATATGGTCATTGAGAAAATAATTATGCCATATGATACATTCAACTACAGTCAGTTCTTCTGCTCACAACCTATACTCCTGAGATAAAATTTGGCCACCAAGATATCCACTGGCCCTTGGAAGGCTGTGATGCTTAGGGATCATCTAAGCATGTACCCCCTTGCATCTGTGTAAGTATCCCTGGGAGGAAGGCTGGCAACTCCTAACTTTGTATGTAAGAATGCTACAGTCCCAACATTCACAGAGCCCATGAACCTTCCTTCCCTTCAGCATTAGGAAATCCAGCTCTTAAACAGTTCCCCAATCAAACAGTCTAGCCTTATATCTATGTCAATCTAGAGACATCTGATAGCAATAAAAACAAAATGTAAAACCTTCAAACCACCAGTAGAAAAAAATGCATGAGAAAATTGGATCTATCCATTGGATACATATTAGGAGAAATATTCATTAATAAATAACATTTAAAAGCCTATACAAGATGAATCAATTTCTGGAAAATATATAAAATGCCAAAATTGGCACCAGAGTTATAATACCTGATTAAACTAATCACATTAAAGAAATGAAATGGTAATCAAAAAACTTCCCTTTGAATGAGCACTAGGTCCAACTGGTTTTGTAGCTGAGTTATACCAACTTTCAAAGACTAGTAATCTCTATCTTTTACAATTTTCCACAGAGAAACTCATGTTAAACAGCTCTTATGGCCTTGATACCAGAACCGGTTAAGTGTAAGAAAAAAATTATGAAAATTTCAAAATGAATGATGTAAAAATTATTAACACAATTTTAGCTAGCTGAATTCAAGTGTGTAAGAGAAAAGAGTACATCATGAGCAATAGGGCCTACCACAGGAATAAAACAATAATTTAGTGCCAGAAAAATCTGGCAATGCAATTTTCCACTTTTACAGACCAAAAGGAAGATATCTTTATAGTTAAAGTGCTTACAAAATAAATAATAGAATAAAATTGGTTTAACTTCATAAAGGTTATCTATCAAAACTCAATAGCAAATATTTTTTAAATGGAGAAACCATACACACATTTCCTATAATGTTTGAAACTAGACAGATGCTGACTCACCATTTTACTGTACATTTTACTATACTACTGTTATTCTGATATAATGCTAATTTTGAAAAGACAATTTTGTTCTGATACGACTGATGTATGAGAAAAATTTGGTCATAACATGAATTTTGCATTTTCTTATGTGCGGTTTCTTCTATGAGAAACACTAGGTGAAAAGCGGAAACTGCACTTAGCTGAACTGAGTCACAAAGGAGTACCCAAAATATGCATGTGTGCGAGCATGCGCACACACGCTCACACGCGCACACACAGATGCACACACACACTTCCCAAACACCCACCAGCTCCCTCAGTTCACCACGTGTGTTATGAGCCACACTTATTCACATCTGGCTTTACAACTTTCCACCTGAATTCAGATAAACCTCCTCCTACCACTCGACGAGAATTCACAAGCTGTAGTACTTTCCTGGCCCATGTCCACAAAGCAGATCCTTTTCAAGGTAAAGTGCCATATTTATTGAAGTATTTATGTATTAACATTCAATATGTGTAAAAGTGTAATATCATTAGGCTCCTGGGGTCTTTTTATTATCAAATGTACATCACAATGGTTCAACCCCCCACTACTGCCTCCCCCCAGTCCCCTGCCCCTTGGTAACCACCAGTCACTTCTCAGTGTCTATGAGTCTACTGCTGTTTTGTTCCTTCTGTTTTGCTTTGTTTTTATATTCCACAAATTAGTGAAATCATATGGTATTTGTCTTTCTCCGCCTGGCTCATTTCACTGAGCATAATACCGTCTAGACCCATCCATGTTGTTACAAATGAGAGGTTCCTGTTTTTTTTTTAAGTGTTGCTGATGAAGCTTTTGAATGTTGTGCCTCTAAACCCATTTTTCGATAAGCCGTGTGGTTTTTACTGGGTGATTTTGCATAACATGATGCCTTTTAGGAGCACATGCCCTTGCTATATCAGAATGGACTGTACTAAAGATCCTGCTCAGTGCAATAAAACAAGGAAATAAGAGATATCAATACTATGAGAGAAGGGATAATACTATGATTATTTGCAGATGGTATGGCAATTTACATAGAAAGCAGAAGAGAATCCCCAATCAGAACTAACAGAAGAGTTCAAAATGTTTGCTTAACTCAAGTCAACATAAAAAATCAATAGCATGTCTGTAGATCAATAATAATCAATTAGAAAATGTAACAGAAAAAAGGTACAATTTATAATAGTAAATGCTATAAAGCATATAAAACTTAATCTAATCACAGTCACCAAAAGCTGAGGAAGAAAATTTAAATGTTTACAAAGTACTTTAAATTTTAAGTGCTCAAATAAATGGAAATATGTAACATATTTTGTATGCATTTCTACCCCAAACAATCTACAGTATTAATGCAATTATAACAAATCCAGCAGTATTTTAGGAGTAAGTGGGTATACAGACTCTAAAATTTATAGGAAGAAGTAAATGTCTACAAATAGCTAAGACAATTATAAAAGGAAGATGGTCAAAGAAAGGTCTTGCCCTACCAAGTTTTAAAACATATTGCAAAGTTGTATCACAAATCAAGGACAGATTATTTAATAAATGCTATTGGAGAAACTGACTTTCCATATTGAGAAAATAGAATAAATCTATATGTGTTACCATGTACAAAAATTTAGCCCCCAGTGAAAGGCAAAGCTGTAACTTTATTGGAAGAAAATATAAGATTCATTTATTGTTGGGTTTTAAGATTTCTTAAGAAGATGCAGCAAACACAAAATATAATGTAAAAAGTTACATTTGACCTCATCAAAAATCAAGGCTCAGTTCATTAGAAGATATCATAGACAATGATGAGAGACATATTAGGGGAAGATTGTTTGCAATGTCAAAAACATAAAGTAATATCTGGAACAGTGGATCTCAATCCTGTCACACCTAATATTCCCTTTTTAAAATTTTATATTCAACTTACATTACCCTGAAATAAAATTAATAGATAATATTATCTATCAATACACATAATTAAAAATAATCATTACAATGTCCTAATGGCTTATCAGAAGAAATAAAATAGTTTATAATAATAATACATGTGTTTCAAAATGTAAATGTAAGGGCCAAGTACATTAGAAGACATATGGAAGTAGATGCTTGCATCTATGCATAGAATCACTAGAACTGTAAATATAAACTAATGCAGATATGTTTTATTGGAGACACAGATTCTTAAGCCTTGTTGCCATTGGTGACCTTTTCCAAAACAAACCTAGGTAGTATTCTTAATAAAAGAGAATTGTGTTCCTGAGCAAAAATGCAGGAAAATTATCTGTGCTTAAAATGATCTGAACTCAGAACCTAATATGTCTTATATACAGATTTGCCATCTGCATGAATATCTGGCAAGACATTTGAAAGGAGAGATAAAGGAATATTTTTTGTGTGTAGGATGGCTGACATTCCTGGCCCTTACTCACTGAAGCCTACAAATACCCCCACACATTGAAACAACTAAACATGCCCCCAAATTTCCAAAATCTCTTGAGAGGAGCTCTATCTCCACTGAAAACAATTGGTCTAGATTTGCAAGAAATTCATGCAACTCAGCAAGATAAGTAGACTCTGCAGATTAGAAAAATGGGTAAAGATATGATAAGGTAATTCACAGAATGGCAACATGAATGAGTAATAAGTGTATGAAGAGACGACCAACTTCGTTAGCAATTAGAAATATGCAGGATGAAACAGCAATATAATTGTTACTTTATATTCACAGCCCAAACTTTAAAACATGGATAAAATATCCAGTGCTAGCAAGAATATGTAGAATCAGGAATCCTCCGGTATGCTTCATAGAAGTGTAAACTGATGCAGCTACTATGAAAAGTCATTTGGAAGTTCTTAGTGAAACAGAAATGTGAATTTCCCAGAACCCAGAAATCCCACTCCTGAGTATAGAACCCAGAGAAATGGCTGTGCAGGTGCACAAACATAAGCTGGAATATGCTCACTGCAGCCGTGTCAGTAATAGAAAAGTATTGAAAGTAACCTAAATGTTTGCAAAGAGAGGAATGCATAAAGTGAGGTATATGCAAAAGGAGGAATATTATTGGAAGTAAAGACAAATGAAATTGACTGGGGTTAGATCTCGCCAACATAATGTTGAATGAAAAAAATGAAAAGACAATGTATAGTACAATATTATGTTTTAATTATGTAACACCAGAATTATATATTATTGTGGATACTTGTAATATGTATATAAAGGGATAGAAGGTAGATTGAAAAGATGCACATGTATTCAAGATAAAATCAAATGGAACTTGGTGGGGGGGACTTGGTGAAGGGGGGAACCTAGTAAACATAATGTTCTTTCCATAATTGTAGATTAACGATACCAAAATAAAAATTTTAAAAAAATCAAATGGAACTGTATGTTGGTTTGAAGTCTCTGTTGCAGTTTTAGGTTGAGAAGGGAGATGTTGGAAGTGGCAGTGCCTGTAGAATTGGGGCCTTCGATGCATCTGAAAAGCAGAGATTGCATGGGAAAATGAGGCATCATTAGACATCCATTGCCTTTCCAGGGACGTCTGTTAGTAGCTATTCTCTAAAAGCCCACAAAGAATCACCTAGAGGGGTCCATATCAGAAGGATGATAATATATTCACATCATTTTGGAGGAAATCATGATGATGTCAGAAACTGATGGTCTTTTTCTTTAGTTTCATCTCCATTAGAAGCAGAATTTCATGAAGGTCAGATTTCCAAATGGTCAGATCTCATGAAGCTAAGATTTACCTGCTACTTAGGTGCCTAACCAGACACTAAATGCCAGAAGGATTTTTGTGAAAGAATTAAGAAATTGTTTTTAGTGTCAGCTAGCTACCATCAAAGCTTAAAAAGTATAGGCTTTAGGGAGTTTGAAGGATTGACAGGTCTGCACAGGGGTTGAGGGGGTCTGTTCCATTACAAACTGGCTTATTAGGAAAAGCACCACCACTCTTATAACTCGATCATGTATTTACATTAGCTGATATGATTGCTTGTGGTCAGCCCATTATCCTTAGTTAGCATAAATTAATCTCAATAAAAATTTGCTTGAATGTAGAATGACTCATTCCTAATGGTTGTGATTTTATGCAATTACCAAATAGTTTTTTGGAAAAAATCTGAACCAAATATATACCTGAGGGATAGCGAAAGCAGTTGATGCTCTGACTCCTATCTGTTCACAGAAAGAAAATAGTTGCTCTACAAATGAGTGTGGGCTTTTGTTACTATAGGCCATCTGCAGTGGGGTCCTCCACAGGTTGTGTACTGTATGTTTAATTATGTCATAAAAGCAGTGAAAAGTATGATTTTAAGACTCTTGTATGATTTTAGGTTACATATTTAATGATAATGAATCTTAGTTTTCTCTGCAATAAAATAAGGAACTAGGTTTAGATCATCTCCAAGCTTTCTTCAAGCTAAAAAAAAATATCTGATATTGGCTTTCAGGATTTTTCAGCCATGTTAATTTGGGTAACAATAATTCAAAGACACACGCAAAACTGAATTACAACTCCCCACCCCCAGAGCTACATCATTATTTCTGAATAATTTTCACAATATAAAATTTCTTCTATTTTAGTGTAAAGCAGTATAATGATGCATATGCAGGGTAACACATACAAGGTATTGGAATTAAAAGCAATTATTCAATTCAAAGCAAGTCTTATTTTGAGATGTCAAAGCAAATTATATTAGAAAATTACAGTGACCTTCTAAAAGAGATTAACTTCCTAATCTGTGCAAAAGTAACTAAATGGACCCATTGATCCATTTTATCATGGCTTTAGCAGAAAAAGTTAAAGAATGGTTTAATGAACAGACAATATGTTAGAAGTGGGATCTATGTACAATTATTTTTCTCGCAGTGAACTTTAATTTCTGCATAGGTGCAATCAAACCTTCAGTCCACTTTTACCCCAAGCACATTAACAATTATAGGATGTCTGAAGTTCCTGCAGTCCAAGAGGGCAGAACTGATTCCAGGGTCTTCTAGTATTTTGGCTCCTAATAATGTTCCATTTCAGAAGTCATGATTTGGAAAATAATGGTGCCCAAGTGGCCTCTCCCTACACAGGTGATCTCTTGGAAATGACAAAGCTTCTTGCTCCCAGAACCCAGTCTCTGCCTGTCACATTCCTTACTTCTGTATCTGGGGTGGGATACATGTCCTCTGATTCAGGGATCTGGGATAAATATTAAAAAAAACCAATTTCCCCCAGTATGCCAGGAATCCATGCCCAGTTTCTTAGGGTGACACAAAGTGGGAGGAATTACTGGTCTCTGTGAGGTAATATTATAGAAGAGAAAATGCCCACTTAAGATCCCATCACATGTAAGACAATGGAATTATAGATTAATAGGAAGAATTTTCCTGTACATTCAGTTTTAAAAGGAATTCAGGCTAGCAGCTTTATTGCAGCCTCATGCAACTTCCCCCCAAAACACCAAGGAAGGCACATAAAAAGATGAAAACTCCGCAGCAGTGGAAAGTAAGACCAAGAGACTACCTTCTGACAGCCTCTGCAAAGACTTCCACTCATAAGACTAACTGAGCACTGAAAAAAATTATCATTACCCCATCAATGCTCCCCCTCATGCAACAGAGCAGCCCAGCTGGCCTGCAGGAAGACAGGAAGGTACTGTCTCTCTTTGACCACCTGTGCCTGAGCACAGGAGCTTCGGTGCCCATGCCAACCTGGAAACTGGGCAAGGCTTCTGTTGTAAGAGTCATGTGCTTTGAAAGAACCAGTATATTGTTCCACAATATCAGACCTCAGAATACCAAATAAATAAAAATTATATTTATTTTTTTTGTATTTACAAAGGGAATGCATGTTCACTGGAATTTCTGAACATTTAGAAAAATACAAAGAAAAAGAGTTTACTCACAGTCCCAACCTAGATAAACAACTGTTAACATGAGAATATATCCCCTTATATTTTTATGCATTATTCTGTTTTTTATAAAAATAAGAGCATGTTACCATATTCAACTTCATAACTTATTTCTAAATTTAAAATGACTTAACTCATGCCATTAAATATGTTTTGATATGAATGTTAACAAATATATATCTACAAAGTGAATATATGTATTCCATTATTATATGTAATTATATGTATAATATTCCATTATTCCACTGTATGCATGTGCCATACATATTTTGAACCAGTCTCCTATTGTTGAGCGTTAGGGTTGTCTGCTGCTTTTCTTTATTATCAATAATATTCTATTGAACATATGTGTAGCTTTTAATATGCATTCATGTTTATTTCCTTAGGATAAAGTTTTTTAGAAGTGGAATTGCTAGTCAAAAGAAATGCTGATTTTTTTCATTTTAAACAATATTCAAATTTATTAAACACGATTTTTTAAGTATTGTAAGATGTTTAATGTTCATCAGCTTCAAGATTTATGTTGCTCCTAATTTTATATATAGGTGAACTTTTGAATCTGCTAAGACTTGCTGAATCTATCCCACTGTGAATTCTAAGGGTCATTTTACTCTCGGAAATTTTTCTTTCCTTCTCTTCTTCTAGCATTCATTGTGTTGATTCTTGAGAATGGCTAATAAAAGTACCACCAATTTGATAAGGTACCATTAAGCACTCATCTGTCAGTATGATGTCATCACAAGGACCTTTTAAATTTTGGAGTTGTTTCTTTTTTACTTCTATTTCTTCCTTTAGCACTGTTATTCTACTCTTAATCTGTGCAATTTTGCGGTCTCTTGTTGATCTTTGAAAATAGTATTGACGTCTTCTTCAGGAACCAGGTTATAAGGAGCAGCCACTCCATTGACCTGGGAGGGTTAAATGTGATAATCCAGGTCAAGCGCCCAGCATGATGGCCAACACAGTAAATGGAAATGTCTGTGCGCACCCCAAGGGCAAGACCTTGGCTGTGGGGTCCCTAGACTCCCCAGGGGTACTCTCAGCAAGGTGAAAGGTGGCTCCAAGCCCACCATTAGTACCATTGCTGGCACCCTGTGTTAGCTGACTGCGGGCCTTACCTCAGATCCCTGGGGCCCCACACTGGGCCTCAGAACTACATTACTCCAGCATCTCGCTCCCCCAGCTCCCCATGGCCAGCCCCTAGGGCTCACCCAAGTGCCCAGCATGCCCAGCACTCCTGTCACCCAGGAATGTTTACTTTTAATTCCTTTGAGACATGATACTAAATAGCCTCAAGAAAGATTTTACCAACTTACAAATGTATCAGCAGTATCCGATGTTAAGAGTGCCTGCTTTATGAGGACTACTGCTAATCCTAAATATCATCATTCCAAGTATCTTGTAGGTAAAAACTTTTCCGTTAAATTTTATTGATTTTATTACTACTTGGAACATTTTCCCATGTATTTGTCACTATTATGAATCACATTTTCAAGTCCCTTGTCCATTTTTCTGCTATCAGGTGCTTATTTTAGTCCTGTTAGTATGCATGATTTCTTCAGATATGTGTATATTAACCTCTTGTCTGTTATGGGAGTTGAAAAATATTTTCCAGTTTTGAATTTGCCTTTTAATTTTATTTATGATGTTTTTCTTACATACAGACACTTAAAAATGTTTATACAAGCTGTACATGACTCACTTTCCTCCCCTGCAGCTGATATGACCAAAACGGGACCCCTGATCTAAGTTGTATTAAATTGGTTGTTTTTCCGGAGAACTTGAATTTGAAGCATTGAGACACTGAGTCACTTACAGGATTGCAGAAGGCACTTAAAATAAAATATAATAGAATGCTGGCCTACAGTTGCCTCTATGGTATACCACAGACTCATGCAAGTCAATGATGTGCAAGAGGGAAATCTAAGAGATTCCAGAGAAAGCTACTTTGTAGTTATGAAAATGAAGCAGATACACAGAGAAAAGAGACAAAAGACAGTGAAATGACAGAGGCGTTTGGACAGGGTGATACCAAATTGAACTGAGTCCTGGAGTAAGTTTCTATATTGAAAATAATGGAATTAGTTGCAAGTTTTCATTTGTACATTGGGAGTCCACAGCCACATTTTGTCTGTTGGCTCCCCAAACTAGGACCTAAAAGATTAGAGATCAGAGAAATCCTCTCTGAGAAAACTGGCCCCAAACAAAATGACACGCGCGCGCATGCGCGCGCGCGCGCGCACACACACACACACACACACACACACACACACACACACACACACACACACACACACACACACACACACACACACACACACACACACACACACACACACACACACACACACACATTTAGGTGTCTACTACTGAACCAGGTTCCTAATTCATGGTGCATTTCATATACAGAAAGTCCTGTTCTCCAAATGTAGAAATTCCAGTGAGCTTTTTAGTCACTCACTGTAAAATACGAATGGATAGCCAATAATCACTGCACAATTAAGCAAAGACTCTAACATAACATTCAAGACAGAGTTTAAAATGAACAAAGGTAAAGATCTTGGAGGAAATAGAGATAATTCAGGGAATAGAAGAAAACTTTAAATGACGTACTAACTTATATTCCCTGATAATCAGAAAACAACTCCATTGCTACACATGAACAGGATGATATTTTAAAGGAATATTCTGAAAACAAGATGAAGCTCTTAGAAGTTAAATATCTAATTGCTGATGTGAAAATTTAGTGAAAGATTGGAATATAAATTTGGGGAAATCTCTGAAATAGAAGAAAAAGGCAAAAATAGAATAAAGGGAATACAGGAACAAAGGGAAACAAAGGGAAAAAAAGAAAGGAATGAAGACAAGAAAAGTAGATGATCATTATAAGAAGCTAAGCAACCAACTAACTGAAGTCTAGAAAGGGAGAAGAGTCAAATCATAGACCAGGAAGTTACAAAGTGTATGAGACAACTTCCTAAAACAGAAGGATATGAGTTTCCCGATCAAAATAACCCACTAAGTGCTCAGCACAGTAAATGGGGAAAATAACCCATACTATGCATATCATCATGAAATTATACAAAACAAGAGCTAAAGATTGGGTCCTAAAACATCCCATGGAGAAAAAAAATAACTGGCCACATACAAAGCAACAGGAATCATAATGGCATCAGATTCCTTAAAAAAAGACAAAGGAGATGGCATCTGTTTCTAAAACTGGCAACTAGGTAATTAGAATAATCTGTCAAGCATGTCTAAAACTAGTTGGATGAAATATAATACTCATATTATTGAAGCACAAAAGAACTACAGAAATAGCCAAAGTCTAGAAGATGAGAACAAAAGAGGGAATCCCAATGCTCCAAACTTTGGCTCTTGAGTGCATTTTCCATTCTGAAAGAAAAACCTGTAGAAATGATGTACATTTTGGGCAAAATCCTGGGCTGAGGAGGACAGTGATCAAATCTCAGAGTCTGCCTGGGAAGGATAGTTTGAATAAATAACCATCCCCTCTAAACTGGCATACCAAAGGGTTATATCCTCAGGGTAAATGTGAACCAGCCTTAAGCTAGACCACAAAGGATCTTCGGTGGTCTAGACAAGCATGGACCTTAAATTTGTACGAAGGTGTTCCTGGAAAAATAATGCCCACAGGCACCTGTTAGAAGCAAACAAAAAGACCCCCAGAGAAGGGCACTCTCCTTCTAAGAGGCCAAATGTAATACCTATTAATAAAGTTTCTGATAAAATATCAAGAAAACAGGCAAGTAAAATCAGATACATAAGGAAACAGGACACCATGAGAAAGAATCAACATTAACCACAGGCAAGAGAAACATACCAACTGGGATAGGCAGAATACTAACATGCAGCCCCCTGTTGCCCCCCAAGATTCTCACCCTAGTAATTTAACATTAACCTAGGTGCCGCTGGAGAGGGTATTTGCAGACATAATTAAGGTCTCAAGTCAGTTGAGGGAGTCATCCTAGTGGCTTAAGTCCACAGAGAATAATTTACTGGGCTCTTTCTGATGAAGAGATTTGAAATTTGAGAGGGATTTGGCATAAAGAAGAATCTCTGTTGCTGACTTTGAAGATGGAGAGGCCATGTGGCCAGGAATGCTCAGTATCTGGGAATCTAGAGCGTCCCCGAGTGACAGTCACCAAGGAAACAGTGAACTCAGTTCTACAACTTCAAGAAATTTAATTCTGCCGCAACGATGGCAACTTGGAAGAAAACTCAGCTGCAGATGAGAACACAATCTGCCAAAAACCTTCATGTTAGCCTTGTGAAACCCCAGCAAAGAATTCCACCTGAATTTCTGACAGCCAGAACTGTGAGCTAATAACTGGTTGTTGATTTAAGTGACTAAATTTGTAGTGATTTGTTATGCAACAGTAGAAAAATAAAAATCAACAAAGACCTAAGAAATTGGAACAGTTTGTAATCAACTGTAAAATAGCTGTGCTCGCTGTGCTTAAAGAAATAAAAGCTTTAAAAGATCAGCAGGAAGCCAGAAACCAGGAAATCTGTCACAGACTTCCATGAAAGAATGATAGGGAACAGATTTACCCTCCTGACTTAAGCAAGTAGAAAGCTGATTAAAATAAACAAATCACTTGTTTTCAGACTGGACAACAGGCAGCACCGGACTATTATCACAAAGAGAAGAGAAATCAATGAGGTGATTCCTTCAATTTCCTCAACTGATTGCTGGGAGGTGTTTCCAAACTACAGAAGGAGGTGGGGACCCAAACACAGCCAGGTGGTGTCACTGAACTGAGGAGTCAGAGATCAAAGTTCAGGGAGACCAGCACAGCTGGTTTGGGTACCAGAGGGGAGAATGCTGCAGAGAGAAAGCTCCAGAGATCTACGGAGGTGTTCCCTTGTACATGCATGAGAGGTAACTGCCAGACACAGAAAATAGAATTGTAAAGCACTAGGGTGAACAATGTTCAAATAGAGATGGGAATATTTTGCATTCCCATCAGCCAGAGTGGAAAAACATCCTAAAACACAGGGCATAGGATAGAGTTGTCAGAAGGGTAGCACTGTAGTAGAGGAGATATATTAGATCTAGAGTAAGGACACACTAAGAAGGCTTAAAGGCTCGTAAACTTTGTCTTGCAAAGACTTTTTGGATATGACACCCAAAGTGCAAGCAACAAATGCAAAAATAAATAAGTGGGGCTATAGCAAACCAAAATGCTTCCGTACAACAGAAGAAACAATCAGCAAAACAAAATGGCAACTTATGGAATGGGAGAAAATATTTGAAAGCCATCTATCTGATAAGGGGTCAATATCCAAAATATGGAAGGAACTCACACACAAAAAATAAAAATCTGATTTAAAATGGGCAAAGGACTTGAATAAACATTTTTCCAAAGAAGATATATAAATGTCCAACAGGTACATGTGGAAAGATGCTCACCATCGCTAATCATCAGGGAAATGCAAATCAAAACCACAATGAGACACCACCCCACACCTGCTAGAAGGCCTGTCATCAAAAAGGTAAGAGATGGCAATTGTTGGTGAGGAGGTGGAGAAAAGGGAATTCTTAGGCACTGTAGATTGGTGCAGCTACTGTGGAAAGGTTCCTCAAAAAAATTAAAAATGGAACTACCATATGATCCAGCAATCCCACTTCTGGGTGTATATCTGAAAAAAATGAAAACACTATCTCAAAGAGATGTCCACACCTCCATGTTCATTGTAGCATTATTTACAATAAGACATGGAAACAACCTACATGTCCCTTGACAGACTAATGGATAAAAAAAGTGATACTTACACACATACATACACAATGGAATATTTTTAACCATGAAAAATAAGAAAATCCTGCCTTTTGCAACAACATGGGCAGACCCTGAGGGCATTGTGCTAAGTGAAATAAGCCAGACAGGGAAAGACAAATACTGTGTATTCTTACTTATATGCAGAATCTTAAAAAAGCTTAATTCATAAAAATAGTGAGTGGAATGGTGGTTGCCAGGGGCTAAGAGGGTAGGGGAAATGTAAAAATTTGGTCAAAGAGTACAAACTCCCAGCTGAAATATGAATAAGTTCTGGGGATCTAACATACAGCAAGGTGACTCTACCTAATAATACTGTGTAACATACTTGAAAATTAAGAGAATAGGTCTTCAGTGTCCTCACCACAAAAAAGAAATGGTAATTGTATGAGAGGATAGAGGTGTTGTCATTTTGTAATATATACGAGTATCAAATCATATTGTAAACCTTAAACTTACATATGTTATGTGCCAATAAAATCTCAATAAAGCTGGGGCAAAAATAAAAAAAATAGTGTACACAAACCAAGGTGCACCTATATGCTGTCTACAAAAGATGAACTTTAAATGAATATTCACAAATAGGTTGAAAGCTAAAAGAAGGAAAGTAATATATAAACAATGCTAGAAGAAATCTGGAGTGGCTGCACAAAATACAGTTCAAGACAAAGAGTTTTACTAGACAGAAGGGCATTTCTTAATAATAAATGAAACATCAGGAGGACATAAGAATTCTAATTCTGTAGGTGCTTAAAACATAGCCAACAAAGTCAATGCAAAAAAAAATTGACTATATTAAAGAGAGTAAAAGTTAAACTCACAAATGTAATCAGATTTTTTTAAACATCCTGTGTCAATAAATGATACAACTACACAGAAAGTGTAAGCCTGTAGAAGACCTGAAGAATACTAGCAACCACCTTAACCTAATTGGCATTGATAGGCAACAATACCAAACAATTCCAGACTGTACATTCTTTTTACATGCATATGGAATGTACACCAATATAGACGATATACAGGGACATAAATCAAGTTTCAGCAAGTTTCCAAACTGTGAAATCTTACAGAGCATGCTTCTGGTTACAATGAAATTATGGTAGATATCAATTACAATAATAAAGCTGGGGAAGCCCCAGTTATTTGGAAATAAAACAACACATTTCTAAATAACTCATGGTACAAATAAATCAAAAGGGAAGGCAGAGAGTATTTCAACTGTAAAGAAAATAAAAGTATAACATAGCAAACTTTGTGATTGGTGGCTAAGGCATGTTTGGAAGGAAATACCCATAAATCCTTACATTAAAGAAAAAAATGGGTGCAAACAACTGTTATGTTTCTCTCTTATGATCCTAGGAAAATAATACCAAATTGAATCCAAACTATATAGAACAAAAGGAAATTATAAACCGCAGACATCAATGAAACAACATAAAAACAACATAAAAAGTGTACTAACTCAAATTTTTTAAAAAACTGAGGTAGGGTTGATATACAGTCTTGTATTGGTTTCAAGTATAAAACACAACGGTTCAAAAGTTACCCATATTATTAAGTCCTACCCCCCCCCACTAGTGCAGTTACTCACTGTCAGCATAGGAAGATGTTACAGAATCATTGGCTATCTTCTACATGGTGTACTACAATCCTTGAGATCAAGTTATTATTGAGAATTTTTGTGTTCCTTTATCCCTGTCACCCTTCCCACCCTCCCACTGCAACTCCTCGCCCATGGTAACCACCAATCCCTTCTCAGTGTCTGTGAGTCTACTGCTGTTTTGTTCATTTTGTTTGGTTTTTAGATTCCACAAATAAGTGAAATCATATGGTATTTGTCTTTCTCTGCCTGACTTATTTCACTTAGTGTAATACCCTCTAGGTCAATCCATGTTGTTGCAAATATCAGGATTTCTTTCTTTTTGTGGCTGAGTAATACTCCATTGTGTATATGTACCGCATCTTCTTTATCTGTTCATCTATTGATGAGCACTTTGGTTGCTTCCATTAGCTATTGTGAAGAATGCAGCAATAAACATAGGGGTGCATATATCTTTTTGAATCAGAGATTTTGTTTTCTTTGGGTAAATTCCTAAAAGTGGAGTTACTAGATTGTATGGTATTTCTAGTTTTTTGAGGAACTTCCATACTGCTTTCCACAGTGGCTGTATCAATTTACATTCCAAGCAAACAGTGTAGGAGCATTCCCATTTCTCCACATTACTAATCAACACTTGTTATATCTTGTCTTTTGGATGTTGGCCATTCTAACTGGTGTGAGGTGATATCTCATTGTGGTTTTGATTTGCATTTTCCTGATGAACAATAGGGAGCATCTTTTCATGTGCCTGTTGGCCACGTGTATGTCTTCTTTGGAGACATGTGTTTTCAAGTGCTCTGTCCATTTTTTAATCAGGTCATTTGTGTTTTGGGTGTTGAGGCATATGAATTCTTTGTATACTTTAGATGTTAACCCACTGTTGTATAAGTTGTTTATGAATATATTCTCCGATACTGTAGGTTGCCTTTTTGTTCTGCTGATGGTGTCCTTTGCTGCACAGAAGCTTTTTAGCTTGACTGTAGTCCCATTTGTTCATTTTTTATTTTGTTTTCCTTGCCTAAGGAGATGTGTTCAGGAAAAAGTTGCTCATATTTATATTCAAGAGATTCTTGCCTATGTTTTCTTCTAAGAGTTTTATGGTTTCATGGCTTACATTTAGGTCTTTGGTCCATTTCAAGTTCACTTTTGTGTATGGATTAGACAGTTTCATTCTCTTGCATGTAGCTGTCCAGTTTTCCCAATACCAGTTGTTAAAGAGATGTCTTTCCCTATTGTATATTCATGGCTCCTTTATTGTATATTAATTGACCATATTTGTGTGGGTTTATATCTGTGTTTTTTATTCTGTTCCATTGATCTATTGGTCTATACTTGTGCCAGTACCATACTGTTTTGATTACTGTAGCTTTGTAGTAGAGCTTGAAGTCAGGGTGTTTAATACCCCCAGCTTTGTTCTTTTTTCTCAGCATGGCTTTGGCCATCAGGGTCTTTTGTGGTTCCGTATGAATTTTAGAACTATTTGTTCTAGTTCATTGAAAAACACTGTTGGAATTTTGATAGGGATTGCATTGAGTCTGTAAATTACTTTGGGCAGGATGTTCATTTTGACAATATTAATTCTTCCTATCCATGAGTATGGGATAGATTTCCACATATTTGTGTCTTCTTTAATTTCTCTCATGAATGTCTTATAGTTTTCAGAGTATAGGCCTTTCACTTCCTCGGTATTTTATTCTTTTTGATGCAATTGTAAATGGAATTGTTTTCTTGATTTCTCTTTCTGCTAGTTTGTTGTTATTATATGGGAACATGACAGATTTCTATGTATTAATTTTCTATTCTGCAACTTTGCTGAATCCAGTTACTCTAATAGCTTTTTGGTGGAGTCTTTAGGATTTTCTATATATAATTATCTTGTTATCTGCATATAGTGAGTTTAATTTCTTCCTTACCAATTTTGATGCCTTTTATCTCTTTATCTTGTCTGATTGCAATGGATAGGACCTCCAGTACTACACTGAATAAAAGTGGTGAGAGTGGACATACTTGTCTTGTTCCTGATCTTAGAGGAAAAGCCTTCAGCTTATTGCCATTGAGTATGATGTTAGCTGTGGGTTTGTCATGTATATGCCCTTTATTATATTGAGGTATGTACTCTCTATACCCATTTTGTTGAGAATTTTATCATGAATGGATGCTGAATTTTGTCAAACGCTTTTTCAGCATGTGTTGAGATGATCATGTGGTTTTTACCCTTTTTGTTAATGTGGTGTATGATATGAATTGATTTACGGTTATTGTACCATCCTTGCATCCCTGGAATAACTCCCACTTGGTCATGATGGATGATCCTTTTGATGTATTTTTTAATTCTGTTTGCTAATATCTTGTTGAGGATTTTCCATCTGTATTCATCAGGGATAGTGGTCTAAATTTCATTTTTTTTGTAGTGTCTCTTTCTTGTTTTGGTATTAAAATGATGCTGGCCTCATAGAATAAGTTTGGAAGTATCCCCTCCTCTTCTTCTTTTTGGAATACTTTAAGAAGGATTGGTACCAGCTCTTCTTTAAATGTTTGGTAGAATTCAGCTGTGAAGCCATCTGGTCCTGGACTTTTGTTTTTTGGGAGTTTTTTGATTACCAATTCAATTTCATTACTGGTAATTGGTCTGTTCAGATTTTCTGTTTCTTCCTGAGTCAGTTTTGGAAGGTTGTATTTTTCTAGGAATTTGTCCATTTCTTGTAGGTTTTCCAATTTTTCATAGAATTCTCTAATATAACTTTGAATTTCTGTGGTATCCCTTTTGACTTTTCCTTTTTATGATTCTTTTCCTCTTTTTTTCTTGGTAAGTCTGGCTAGGGATTTATCTATTTTGCTTATTTTCTCAAAGAACCAGCTCTTGGTTTCACTGATTTTTTCTATTGTTTTATTCTTCTTTATTTTATTTATTTCTACTCTGATCTTTATTATGTCCCTCCTTCTACTAACCTTGAGTTTCATTTATTCTTCTTCTAGTTTCTTTAGTTATGAGTTTAGACTGTTTATTTGGGATTGTTCTTGTTTCTTGAGGTAGGCCTGTATTGCTATGTACTTCCCTCTTAGAACTGCTTTTGGGATACTCCACAAAGTTTGGACTGCTGTATTTTTGTTTTCATTTGTTTTCATGTATTGCTTGATTTATTTTTTGATTTGATCATCAGTCCATTGATTATTTCAAAGCATGTTGTTTAGCCTCCATGTGTTTGTGGGCTTTTTTGTTTTCTTAGTGTAATTCAATTCTAGTTTCATACCATTGTGGTCTGAGAAGTTGCTTGATACAATTTAAATATTTTTAAATTTACTGAAGCTCTTTTTGTGGCCTAGTACATGATCTGTTCTGGAGAACATTCTATGTACACTTGAGAAAAAAATGTATATCCTGCTGATTTGGAGTGGAATGTTCTGTACATGTCTGTTAAGTCCATCTGATCTAGTGTATTGTTCAGTGCCTCTGTTTCCTTATTTATTTTCTGTCTTGTTGCTCTTTCTACGGATGTGAGTGTTGTGTTAAAGTCTCCTAAAAGGAATGAGTTACAGTCTGTTCCCCCCTTTAATTCTGATAGTATTTATTTTACATATTTAGGTTTTCTATGTTGGGTACATACATGTTTATAATTGTTATACCCTCTTGTTGGACTGACCCCTTTATCATTATGTAATGTCCTTCTTTGTCCCTTGTTATTTTCTTTGTTTTAAAGTCTATTTTGTCTGATATAAGAACAGCTACTCCTCCTTTTTGCTCCCTATTGAAATATTTTTTTTGATCCCTTCACTTTCGGTCTATGTATGTCTTTAAGTCTGAAATGTCTCTTGTAGGCAGCATATAGATGGGTCTTGTTTTTTTATCCATTCTGCAACTGTGTCTTTTAATTGGTGCATCAGTCCATTTACAGGTAAGGTGACTATTGATATGTATGTACTTATTACCATTTATTAATTGTTTTCTGGTTTTTTTATATAGTTCCTCTCTCTGCCTTTCTTCCCCTCTTATACACTTCTCTTCTGATTTGATGATTTCATTTAGTATTGTAATTGGATTTCTCTTTTTAAATTTTTGGTGTATCTATTAGAGGCTCTAGGTTTCTTGTTTTTGTAAGGTTCGTGGATAGCTTCCTAAGTATATAGCAGTTTCTATTAAGTTTATAATTGCTGTATTTCAAACATGATCTAAAAGCACTTCTTTTTCACTCTTTTTCCTCCTCCACACTTTCTGTATTAGGTGTCATTAACTTCATTTTTTTGTGTATCCTTTGACTGATTTTGTGTGTTGTTCATTGTACTACTTTTGTTTTAATTTCATAGTTGCTTGGTAAGTAATTGGTCTGCTACCTTTACTGTGGGTTTATTTTCACTGGTGAAAACTATTTAGGCTAAATCCCTTTAACATATCCTGTAATGCTGGTTTAATGGTTATAAGTTCCTTCCACTTTCATTTATCTGGGAAATGTTTAATCTCTGCTTCAAATTAGAATGATAGTCTTGGTGGGTAGAGGAGTCTTGATTGAAGTTTTTTCTGTTTCAATACATTAAATATTTCATGCCACTCTCTTCTGGCCTGTAAAGTTTCTGTGGAGAAATCTGCTCATAGCCTGATGGGGTTTCACTTATAAGTAATCTTTTTTCTCTCTCTCTGGCTGCTTTCATACCCTCTCCTTATCCTTAATCTTTGCCATTTTAATTATTATATGCCTTGGTATTGTCTTCCTAGAGTTCCTTTTGTTAGGAGCTTTCTCTGCTTCCATGAATTGGGTGCTTATTTCCTTCCCCAGACTGGGGAAGTTTTCAACAATTATTTCTTCAGAGAGACTTTCTATCCCTTTCTCTCTCTCTCTCTCCTTGTGGTGCCTCTATTATACAAATATTGTTTCATTTGGAGTTGTCACACAGCTCTCTTAGCATCTGTTTTTTTCCAGATATTGTTTCTTCTCTCTGTTCCTCTGCTTCATTGTCTTCCTGTTCTCTAATTGCCATCTCATGATTGTCTCTTCTACTTGCAGCAATCTATTAGTCATTCCCCACATTGTGTATTTCATTTCAGTTACTGTATTCTTCATCTGTAAGTGTCTCTTTTTCAGCTCTTGTATCTCTGTGTTGAAGTCCTCCCTGAGTTCTTCGATACTTTTTCACAGATAAGTGAGCATACTTAGGATTGTTACTTTGAAATCCTTATCAAGAAGATTGGCAATCTGTTTCACTTAGCCCTCTTTTTGGTGTCTTGTTCCATCATTTTGTTTGGAACATATTCCTCTGCTTCCTCTTTTTTTTTCAGGGTTTCTGTGTTTCTCCTTCGTATTAGATGGCTCTGTTATGCTTCCTGGTCTAGAAAGAAATTGCTTTATGAATCAGCCATCCTGTGGTGCCCAGAAGCTCAAGACTCTTTCCTCTCCAGTGCTTAGTTCTCCTTTGTAGTGGAGCCCTAGTTGCTGTTTGTGGGCTATGCATGGGCTGCCTTTCTGTGTGTCTACCAGTAGTAGTCTATCGCAGTCCACCGTGGACAAACGTTTGCCCAGCTGACCCTTGTGAGCAGAGCTGGAGCACTGTACCAGGATCATTGTGGGCTGGGCTGCACTTTTCCTGCCTTGCAACAATGGTGGGGCCACTGGGTTAAGGGATATGTAGGGTGAGAGCATGGCACCAGGCTGGGCTACCCACAAGGAGGAAGGAGTGTTTGGAGCTGGTTTCTGTAGGTGCCTCTCTAATTGAGTTGAGATGGGTCTGAGTAAGCTGGGAAAGGCTCCCTCTGCCTACTAAGCAGCAAAGTCTGACACTGCTGGGCCAAGTGAGGTGGTGGGCCAGTGGTGCACAGGGAAGCACCTTGGGGATGAGCCACTAGAAATGTGGGTGGAGTATTTGGGGCTATCAAGAGTGCCCAAACTATTGAGATGAGAGAAGGCTGGGGAAGTATTGTCCACCTGCACTTTCTCCTGTGGAGAGAGCTCCATCCAACCCTTACACCTCTGGTACCCCTCCCACTGCTGGCAAGTCTTTCATACTGCCACCTTTGCTTTGAGTCTCAGTGGGACTAATGGAGCATGCCTGTCCTCCAGAAGTGTCTAGAATCTCAGACTCTCAGAGTGCTCTAAATGTCTCTGGGGTCCAGCTCTGGTAATTGTCAGAACCCAAAGCAGTGTGGACTCGTGTTCCCAGGACCTGGTGTGCAGATTTCGTGAGCACCTAACCCCTCCTGCTCCATTCCCCTTCATCACACCTGTCAGCTGGGATGGCGAAGAGCTTGGATCCTTCTCAATTGCAGCTGTGCCACTTTACCCTTTTCTATGTGTAGGTGGTCTGTGCTGCAGTCTTCAGGTCATTTTCAGGGTTACTTGTAGTTGCTTCCTTGATGTGTGTGGGGGGGGCGGGGGAGGAGGTTTCTGCCTTGCCTTCCTACTCCCCCATCTTTTTCACCCTCCCCAAATGTTGATTTTTGAAGAGGTTAATAATATTGGTTAATATCCTCACAAAACTGGCTTACAAAGGGAGAGAAAAACCAAATAACCAGTTTTATGAAGGAGCAGATATCCCTTTAGATTCTACAGGTATATAAAGGAAAACATTATGCCAATAATTAGACAAATGAGATAAAAAGTACTTGAAAAAGAAAATAACCAAACCTTGCCCAAGATGAAATAGAAAGTCTGAGTAGCCTCATATCTGTCCAAGTAATTAATATTATTATTAACAACATCTACACATACAGAACCCCAGGCCCAGATTATGTCACTATCAAACATTTCCAAAAGAAATAATAACAATTTTACACAAGCTCTCTTAGAAATTAGAATAACCCTGATACCAAAACTTGCCAAAAGCATTCCAACAGGAGAAACACAAATCCAACAATATTGTATCAAATATTCACACATTTATATCTAGCAATATAGAAAGTAGAAAATACATTATGACTGAGTGAAATTATCCTAGCAATATAAGGTAAAAATATTTCATGTAATCCACCATATAATAGAAAGAAGATTAAATATTGAAAATGATATTTCAAAGATGAAAAGTTTCTCCTCCTCACAAGATACCATTCAGGAAATGAATAGGCCAGATACAATGTTTGTCATGGTCCCCATGTTTCCTGTAAAAACTACAGGCATAGCTGAAGCGTGATTATTTAAAGGCATGGTAGCATTGCTCTGCCTGATTCTCCCATACCTTGTGGGACTCCTAGAGACCTTGCAAACACAGGCTTCTAAGTGCTCAGCCTCCAAACTTCACTACAGAGGTCAAGAAGAATGTCTAAATGAGCCTCAGAAGCCTGCCTCCTTACAGGAGTTACAACTGACTATTATTTGCTGCTGCTGAACGGACTATAAAGTGTGTGATGACCTAGCCATAGAGAACTGCTAAGCCTGGCATGGTTCTCCCACCTACTACTTGATACCTTTAGTGAATTCTTTGTTGTGCTGTTCAGTGAAGTATCCAGGAGTGTATGTTTTGTGCTACAAGAAACAGCTATAACTCAAAAACTGCAGTTTAAAAAAATTAGCTGTTGAACCAACATGCGATGGTCTTTGTATAATGATTAATTCCTTGGCATTACCCACCATAGAGGCAGTCACTACAGGCTGAAGGGCACTGGAATATGAGAAACTGAAGCCCTGGGAAAACAGATATTTGTTTTCAAGTGGGGTGCTAGTAGCAATGTTGGTGTTACTGTTATTATCTGAAGGGGGATCTTCAGTGGCAATTATTGGGGGGAGGCCTGCTTGTCAATTCTAAGGAACAGAAGAGTAAGAGTTGGGCTTGGTTAATCCAGCAAGGGCTTCATGGCTCTCTGTAACAACCACACGTTTGTGGGGTGAACATTTTGATGATGAGTAATCTGAAATATGTGTAATGAGCATTATGTAGCAAGAAGGGTTTCTTGAATTTATACAAACACATATTCCAGAAAGCTGTAAGCCGGATCCCAACACTATTACTATCATTCTCAGGGTATTCCTATGTAGCAGGCAAAGTACATGCTGCTTCCTTCTGCATTGACAAATGGTGAATAGCAGAGACAGTAGGGAACCAAAAAGAAACTATGGACTGTCTACTTCTCTGTTCTAACTCTGACTTGTCATCTTCTTGGCACTCTTTGGCTTCTCCATGAGGTTTAGCAGGGTATGGTTTTCAGAGCCAGTGGCCCAAGCATCCAACAATCAAAGTGAGAATCAGGCCCTGCTGCACCTTGGAGAAGCATGCCTAAGTATCTGGTGTATGTGGAAGAAGATGTATGCAGCTACTCATTAAGAGCACTCTGGGCTAGTCACTGTGCAGGCTGTAGTTTATAGGCATAACATGACTTAATCTTATGACAACCCAAAGATAGAGTAACTCTTATTATTCCCATTTCACAGATGAGGAAACTGATGACCAGAAGGAATACATGAATGTCCAAGATCACATGGCCAACAAGTGGTGAACTGCTGTCTTGAACCCAGTGCATCTAATTCTGTTGCTCAGGTTGTCTGGATGGCCCCTTACCAGCCCTCTGTGAATAGGCTGAGAGGCAGCAGAAGACGGCCTTTGAGTAGCTGATGAACAAGCGAAAACCTCAAATGTTGATCCTCACAGGTAATAATAAATCATTAGTTCATAAAAAGTTAACTGCAGATTTCTACATGTAATGTGTTACCTATTTTTAACTTAATACAGTGCATGAACGTATTTATAAGAATTATGCTCTCTTTTGAGTTCTTGACTTGCAACAGAATTTACATAGGATATACTTATACCTAATAAAACACTTACTCAACCACCTTTAACTCTGTGGGGCTCTATCAAATACATGATCATTAGACTCATTGGTGTTTCATTAGAGAATGAGATTCATAATTATATTTATAATGGAGCACCTTAAGAAATAAATCCACTTGTTAATATTTAATAATCATTAAGAACTGCTTGAATTGTATGCCTTAGGCCAGGGTGTAACTTATGTATAATATGCCTATTTATATGTCCACAAGAGAAGACAGAAGATTACATTTCACAGGAGGAGTCACAGCACTACTGAACAAGTAATCCCAACTTCAAGTCTTTTTGAAATGGGGTAGGGTATAAATAAGTAATACATGAAATCAACATGACCATAATTTCTCTTTTGTGTACTTATTTAACATTTCTTCCATCACTCCTCGGTCTTCATAGAAAAGCCTCTGCCCCATTACGCTCATGCCAGTCATGACGGCAACCCTCCCCGCCCCATCCCCAGTGCGGTCACCTTCTGACCTTTCACCATTCCACATCATGAAAGAAGGCTCCTGTAGCTCGGTCACTGTCTTTAGCCACCGCAACTACCACCATCATTCTGGGACTTAGAATGCCTAGGAGGCCCCAGCTGACTTTTGGACCTCACAAGGCTTTGCTGCCTCTGAGCCAGTGAGGAAGCCTTCTCCCACCCACCACCACCACCACAACTGGCACTCCCACCAGGGCCACCCCCACACTGTGACCATTAGAAATTCCTCCTCTGAAATCACTGGCCACATCTGCTATCCCTCTAACTCTCTATGAAATTTCTTCTCTTGATATCTCACAAACACCTTCAACTCAATATGACAGAAATTGAGAGGAGCTAGAAGCATGCGCATGGATTTCAGCTCTTTGATAGAATGTGCAGGTGATAACAGCACAGGGCGCCTTCTGCTGTGATAGTTTTCAATACTAGATGCGGCTGTATAGTCTCCCTCCAGGTTCTGGAACGTAGGCATCAGCACTTCTTCCTGGGTTAGAACATCTCATCAACCTAAGAACTGGTGTCATGTCCAAAGAGGTGGCTGCACTGGGGGATGTTGTCCTCTGCCCCCTGAATCCTAATTGTTGTGGGCCTCGTGGCAGACCTTGTCACCTACCAGTGCTCCAATGTTGGTGGCCACATATTTGAGAATGGCAGAGAGATAAATCTGGGTGGACAAGTCCAGGTGCTGGGCAGCGTGGTTTTCCTCTCCAGGATGTGGTCCACAGGGCTCACAGGGAACTGCAGCTTGGCTTTTGTGGAGCAGGAGGATATCTGCCCACTGAACTTGTAGGAGCTTGGACTTTTTTTTCCAGACATAATGTTTTGCTCTGACTGGCCTACCTTGATTATCCAGTTGGCCTGAGCCTCTCAAGACATCAGTCACCAGTGCTCATTCTCATCCATTCTACCCCCACACTGCAGTCACTCATTGGTCAGGGAGCTGCCTTTGTGATGCCATAGACATTGAGATGTCATTGGTGTCTATGGGGCCTTGATCACGCCTCAGCCTAGAAATGTGCACATAGGAACTTGGTCATCCTAATGACTGGACCAGAATGCGACACCGGTATACCCACTGGAGTGGCTAACACCTAGGGTAGAAAAGTATGTAGAGCAACTAGAACTCTCATACATTGTTCATGCAGTGGAGGAAGGTCACAGTCACTTTGGGAAATGTCTGACAGTTTCTTACAAAACTTCATATACACCTACTCTATGACCCAGCTATTTTTCTTCTAGGTATTTATTCAAGAAATAGAAAACTCTATCTACACACACACACACACACACACACACACAATGTGCATCAGAATGTTTATATCACTATTATTCATGATAGCCAAAGCTGGAAATAGTTCAGATATTCATTCACAGAAAAATGAATAAACAAGCCATGGTATAGTCATACATCCAGCAACAAACAAAATGAACTAAAGATGCACACAATAACATGGGTGGATCTCACAGGTACTATGTTGAGTGAGGAAGCCAGACATGAAAGAGAATACAATGTATATGTACATGTATGTGGATATGTGTATGTGTATATGAAGTTCTAGAAGAGTCAGACTTCTGGTTGCTCCCAAAGCGGTGGAGAGGCAGGACTGATTTCTGGATATGGGTGTGGATTACATGTATAGACACATTTACCAACATTGTGCAGATGAAATGTGTGCATTTTAGCACATACCATTTTTATACTCTAAAAGAGGTATACAAGTGTAGTAATAAAGGAGCTTGAGAAGTGGGAAAGAGATGCAGATGAAACAAGGATGACAGAAAGTTGATGGTTGAGGCTAGGTGAGGTATATGGGGTTTCATTATATTATTTTATTTTATATTTGAAACTTTCTGTAATAAAAAGTAAAAAAAAAGCAACAAAGGGTGAAAGAATGAAAGAAAGAAATCAACCATTATTAATCCATCACAGTATCCTTGTCTGAGAATCCTCTCCAGTCCATTAGTGATCTCTAATAATCAGAAGGCATGTGAAATAATGCCTTTTCTCAATCCTTAGCCTGTGGCATATACTCCTGGGGTTGTTAAACGCACACACACATGTGCATACACATGAATAACTAGAATGACTTATTCTTATATATTAAAGTTCTTAGCTTCAGGTGGTAGGATTATGAGAGTTTTTAACCACTTTGTATTTTTCTGCATCTTCCAAATGTATAATTATGAATTTACATTTCTATTATAATTAGAAAAGTAAGCCATACACAAATTTTAAATATTATTTTCCTTGAGTTTGTCCTGTATTGTTACTATGGTTTCCAAAATTCAACAGGCTTTACCACATTATCACTCTCAGGAAAAGCAATGTTGCTAATTGTATTATTTGTTAGCAAAAAATCTTTTGCCAAGGTATGAGCCTCCAAGGTACTTTTTTTGTAAAGATAAAAATGCAGTACTGCACAGGAGATCTGCTTATCAGACATTAGGCACGCTTTATGCAGAACCAAAATAACTCTTCAGAAATTTCCTGCCAAATTCACAGCTAAACTGTTATGCAAATGTAACTACATTTGAATTAAAAGTGCTGAAACGATACAGCCAACATACTTGGAAGTATGATTGCTTTGGGTGCGGTGGGCAGAAAGATTGGGATGTTTTAAAGTAAACAAGATGTATCACTCTTTTGTTTCCTTTTTTGGGTGTTTATAGTATACAGGAAAGAAAAAATAAATGAAAATAAAATAGAGTGAAGGAGAAAGGAAAGGATAGGATTAAGTGTTGAGGTAAGGGCATCTAAGCCCTCATAAAACAAAACAAACAACTGCACATGAACTTAATTGCAGTTGAAGTCTGTAAGCCTTGGAGCTATACATTTAAAAAGGATGACAGAATTTTTATTATATATGTTGAAGTTGCCCTATTTAACTTTCTTGTGTTTATCTCTTGCCTCCCTAACTCCGTTTTAAATAGCTAGCTCCCTTAGCATAATACCTTCTAGGTCCAGGTGTGTTGTCACAAATGGCAGGATTTCTTTCTTTTTAGTGGCCAAGTAATATTCCATTGTGTACATGTACCACATGTTCTTTATCCATTCATCTATTGACAGACACTTGGGTTGCTTCCATATCTTGGCTGTTGCAAATAATGCAGCAATAAACATAGGGATGCATAGATCTTTTTGAATCAGAGATTTTGTTTTCTTTGGGTAAATTCCTAGAAGTGCAGTTACTGGGTCATATGGTATTTCCATTTTTAGTTTTTTGAGGAACCTCCATACAGCTTTCCATAGTGGCTGCACCAATTTACATTCCCACCAACAGTGTGGGAGGATTCCCTTTTCTCCACAGCCTCGCCAACACTCGCTATTTCTTGTCTTTTGGATCATGGCCATTCTGACTGGTGTGAGGTGATATCAACTCTACTTCAATTTAAAAAAAAAAGAAAAGAAAAGAAAATAGCTAGCTTCCAAGAGCAGAGAATCTCTCTTTTATTTCTGGCTACTTGTCACTGGGCTATGAGCTCTAATAGCCCACCCTCTATTTTCTCCATATTTTAGTTCCCAATACATAGTAGGCACTCAATATTTGTTGAATAAATGAATGACTGTTCCCAATAGCATGTTATCTGGTGTCTTTCCCATAGAAGAAATTCATAGGTATGTATTGAAGTGATTATCAATTAGTCCTTTTATTCATCCTTTGAATACTATTGAGTGTCTGCTCTGTGCCAGGCACTCTTCTACGTGCTCAGGACATGGCAGTGGGCAAAGTAGCATCTCTACTCCCATGGCATTTACATTCTAATGAAAAAATTACCATCTAGACAACATAACAGAATATAATTTTTAGTTTCATTGATATAAAGGACAACTTTCCCTCATTTCGAATGTTACAATACTAAGCAACTCATGGTTGCTTTGGGTCAATGTGTCACTTTTGTGGCACTTCGCGTTGGTAGGTGAATGTGATTAAAAGCGGTTCATGGTGACAAGTATAAGCATACATAATTATTGCAATTGGAGGACTTTCCAAGATAACACATGAAAATTGCTACAGAGTATACAATTCTTGAAGACTGCATCTATGAACCAGGAGAGAGATGGTTTTCAATAGAAACAAAGATTTCTTTTATTGACAAAGATGAATTGTTCTACTATGACTCTCCTCTTTCTAATTTCCTGGCTAGTTGAGATCGATCAATACTCCCTAGACAGTACCCATTTAAGGCTCTGACAAGTGTTATTTTTTAGAGGCCATCCTTTAAGCTTCTCATTAATGAAAAGCAGTACTGTAACATCTATTGCCATTTCCACTGTTTATTGGCCTTACTCCATCTGGGCCTGATATTACAAACAGCTGAAATCAGTACACTGTGATATTATGCAAATGTGCTCTGGCAGATTGAGCTAAGAATAGTGTGCATTGGCTACTTTACTTTATTCGGTGTATAGATGAATTTGGCATTTTTAAATTAAAGAACATTATGGACATTTAAAAATATCTCTGCATTAGAAATGTCTTTCCTTATGAAGGTTAAATAAACACCAGTCTGAGGAACAACTTTAAACTTCCTGAGCTTAAAACTAGAAATTCAGAGAGGAAGAAAAAAGAGGGTTTCAGAAAAGCAGATATTAATGTTTTTCATGATGTCCTGTTGGATGAGCTAGAGAAGCCTGGGCTGGATGCCCAGTAGAGCTTGGTGGATTCAGCCCTGGTCGATTTACTGAAGCCAAAAGGTGCTGATTATGGCTCACTGCAATTCTAGAGGACACTTTCTGGGTCATACTGAAAAGCTGGAAATTTGGGCTTGTCTTGTTCAATAATTTTTTAATGACTTAGAGGAGAACATTGATAACATTTATTAAATCTGCTTATCACAAGAATTTGGTAGAGACAGTGAATGTATTATTATGACATAATCAGGAGCCTTAAAGATCTCTCCAAGTTAGACTCTATCTCAATCTCAAAGATGAATGTTGATTGATACAAATAAATAAACTTTTATATTTATGTTGGAGAAATACCAGTTCCTATTTTAGGGGGCTTCTTAGTCAAAGATGAGGGGACAGGTCTCCTTTTCAGGCCCTAGATTGATTAACTGATGATTTTCATAAGACAGCAAGTAAAAGATTTTGAACTCAAAAAGAAAGTCAAAAGCTTTTCAAAAGAAGATAGTAAAGGTAAAATTAAAGAACAATTCACTTTGAACCTCTCATGGTTTTTCAACTCTATGCTGGTAATGTTTCTTTGTTTTATATAAAAGAAATTCTGAGAAGTGTAAACCCCATCCCTCTCCACCTTTTCAGGGAGACCGAGCTTCTTGTGTATCACCTGTTTATTGCTTATTGTGTCCTAGGGGAAAGTACACTGACGTCTATAGCCACGATGATTGATAGTCTTAATGTCTAATCACAAATTTTCCTTTCTCATTTGGGACACAGAGAAGCGGATTTCCTCTGCCCTTAAAAAATTAAAAAGTAACCAATACACAGATTGTCTCAGAAAAGAAAGCAATATATAACATTTTTGCAGAGCATCTCATGTTTTGTTCCTTTCCCTGGTGAAGCATG
The DNA here is from genome assembly GCF_040802235.1 of Manis javanica. Classification (NCBI taxonomy): domain Eukaryota; kingdom Metazoa; phylum Chordata; class Mammalia; order Pholidota; family Manidae; genus Manis; species Manis javanica. Next base: position 127,835,213 of record NC_133174.1, on the reverse strand, counting down.
CAATGTACAAATTATCATTTGGGAATAGAATGGCCAACTACTGCTAATACCACTCTCTAGGAATACAAATGAGAGTTTGTTAAGCCTGTTTTTATAAACAAAGGATCATCGCACAGAAAATGGCAAAAAGCTCCCAGCTTGAAAGGATAGGATTTGTCAAGTGTCTCCTGGCACAGTACTAAAAGGGGCATACTTGGAAACAAAAACCATATAGGTCTTCCCTTTACTGAAATTAGAAATGAGTAAAATGTAAATACAGCTTCCAAAAAAGCAAGTGTAGCCTTGGTTTTACAACAAAGCCGAAATGGGATATCCAAGGAAAAGAGGTAGCAGCTCTGCTTTGCTATATACTACTCAGCCCATTCTTGTGCATTGTGTCCTGTTCTGGACACTCTATTTTGAAAGAGACTGATCCCCAGCAGCATACCCAAAAGCTACTATACATAGGGAAGATGCATATTCTGAAAGATATGTGATATGGGGAACAGATGAAGGACCTGGCGATGTTTAATTGGCAGAAGAAAAGACTAAGGAAGGACACGGTAGTGAGCTTCAGTTGTCGAAGGCCTTATGGCAAAGGAGGAGCGGTGTCATTCTCTGGGCTCTATACATTCAAAGGAGGACTGAGTTGAAGCTTTAAGAAGCAACGTTTGGCTCAATTCAGGAGAGATTATCCATGTAGCAGAATTCTCGAAAATGGGATGGACTGTTGTAGGAACAGAGATGTCCCTCTTACTGGAGGTGCTCAAGATCTTCAGAAATGTGTTTGAAGAGGGAATCTGAACATGAGATGTGGTTGGAGCAGATGAACCCTGTGGTCTCTTCCAAGCCTAATACTCTGAACTTGGGCAATGATATAAGAGGCCTTGTTCTGAGCATTAAAATAAATTTTTCTTCTTGTCTATCAGCTCATCTAATCAGTTAACAAGGTCTCTCAGCTCTTCCTTTACAATGTGTCTTGTTATTCTTATTATTCTACAGTGACCTGGATATTACAGTGTCCTCCTAATTGGAAAGATTTATTAAAATAAAAATGTGCACTTTCTTTGTAGAGGATTGTTTACAAAGATGGTTAAGTGTTTTCTTCCATCTCTGTACACACATGCCTTTGTAATGTAACTTTGTCACAGCTTCATCAGAAGACGGCTTATCTTTACACTCCTGTAATCTGGGAGGCTATGGATTTTCTTTGACCAGTTGAATGTGGCAGAATTAACACTGGGCAACTTTGAAGTATGGGCCTTAAGAAGTTTTTCAGCTTCTGTTTTCCCACTCACTTGAGTCACTTTATCCTTGTGGACAAGCCTGAGCTAACCTTGAGGATGAGATACCACACAGACAGAGATCATGTGAGAAAGAGAGGCCCAAATCAGACCCTATCCAGAAGTGTTGCACAAGAAACTATTAACAATAGTTAGCTAAGGAGTTGGGCTGAAAGTTGCACTTTATTCCTTTAAATATTTTACTTTGAGTTTATATTACTTAAGTACAGTTATTTTAAAACTATAAATGGAAATAAAAATAAACACAACCTCTAACATTTCCCCCTGCCTCCAGTCACTACTACTTGTAACACAGTCTGTGTCACTGCATTGAGATAAAAATATCCTTTTTTATTGTGCCATTCCTCTGCTCACCAAGTTTCAATAACTCTCCACTGCCTGCCTAGCAATGGCCTTCAAAGTGAGGTATGTTCTTTTTATATATTTTAGCTCAAATAGTAAGCAAGGAAGAAAAGCTCTATTAATATTGAGTGTGGGGGTGTACACTGGCCCCCTCACTTGGTATTCATGTGACCACCTACTGCCCAAGGGAGGGAGGTGTCCTCAGAAAAGAGTAGGAGTTTCACCCCACAAAGGGGTTTTTGCTGGGATCCTCGCTCATCCTTTCAGTTTTCCCTGATAACAATGAATTACAGTTTCTGGTAGCCCAGTTAAGTTCACTTGAGGATTTTAAAAAGTCTAGCTCAAAAGAAACCTTTACAGAACTGACATGTAACTTAAAAATATTCCTTCAGAGACACTCAGTTTAAGGCTAATACAAATACCATCAGCACAAATTAATGACAAGTAAATGGCAGTTCTGACACATTTCTGGCTCCTGGTATAAGCTCTTAGTCAGCTATATCACATCAGTGACTGTCTACTAGATCTGACAAAGAGATAGCTGAAAAGGGGAAAAGAAAGCTAACTCCAGAGCTTCAAAAACATAAACTCATGTGATACTCATGCCAATACTGTACCCAAGTTCATTTAACAATGATGAAAGTTTTGAAGCCTCTGCTGAGGACTCTCACCTTAACAGACTACAAAATCTCACACACCACTTGGAACACACTCGCTCATTTCTCCTAATAAAATGATTGAAATAATATATGGGAAAGCAAAACAAATGCTTTCCTTGTCAGAAAATACCATTGGAGGATGTGTAAAAATGATTTTACACAATAACAACAGCACAGTAACATGAAGGATTCCCCAAATCATTATGCCAAATGAAAGAAGATAGATGCAAAGGTACATACTGTGTGATTCCAGGTACATAAAACCCTGGGCATTCTAGAAAATGAAATGTTGTAGAAATTCTAGAAAATACAGATGGAAACATTAGTGGTTGCCTACAGCTAGGATCAGAGGTAGCAATAGATTGCAAAGAGGCTCAAGAGAACTTTTTGAAGTGACAGAAGTGGTCTGTATCTTTGTTGTGGCGCTGGATCCGCGGCTATATGCATCTATCAAAACTTGTACATTTTAAATGAATTCAACTTATTGAAAGTAAATGGCACCTAATTAAAGTTAACTAAAAATAAATATCAGAAAATATACTGAGTACGTGAAAGGGAAACTAAGCACTGTGTTAGGTGCTGGAAGTAGGGTGGTGAGCAGAAGAATGCCCTTGGTCTTTCATGGTGATTACAGGTTATACAGGGAAGGTGACTAGAAATAAAATAATCCGAGAGAGTCAAAGACCCCCAAAAGAGAACCAAGAAGGAAAGTGCAGGTTCTGGGAGAGCCTATCCTGAAAGAACTTACCCTAGCTTGTGATGTCAGGGAAGGAAGGTAGAAACTGGTCCAAACCAATGGACCTGAACTCCCATAACCTTCATAAGCTATTACCTCTCATTTGGCACAAGGCACAAACTTTTAGTGTAGGATTGTTCTGCAGAGACATCCTCACTCTCTACCTAGACTATAAGCAACTAGAGGCTGGAGCCCGTATTACAGATTTCTTTGTATGTCCCTCTTACAGTACCCAGAAAAGAGTGTACACAGTAAGCAGTTCATATTTACCAACTGACTAATTTGCCTGCGTGCTGAAGAGAACAGGCATCCAGTGTTCCCTCCAAAGGAAGCTAGTGGTTATGGGAAGAAGCAGACAGGATGACTGGCCCCCCGCCCTCATCTCCTGGTCCCTTTCTGAGGCCATATACAGTAGTGGCTCTCACTACCCCTTTCCCTGAGCTTGCTCTCTGGACACACTGTTTGGGAGAATTTTTAAGGTATCTCAGTCTCGTTCATCCAGGCATTTTCATTTTAGTTTTTCACTTCATAAATTTGATCTGTGCTTTAAAACACATCTCTTGCCTTCTAACTCAATCAAACAATTCATTCACTCTGACAGCCGCAGACACATGGCAAGGGCTCAAGAAATATGTATCAATCAGGGGAAATGTCAACCTCAGCTCATAAAAGGGCTCACTCCATTGTCCTAGAGCATGAGTGCAGCATCTGTCTGAAACTGAGCTGAAAATAACTCTCCCAGAGTTGTGCTGTGGGTGCCATCTTTACACAGCCCCAGATTTAACTGTTACCACATACAGCTTTTAACAGCTTTTAACAGTATTGTGGATTGTAACGGCAGGTCTACATGTCACATCTGTCTTAACATGCTGTTTCAGGTCACCTTTTGGTCAGGTTTCTCTATTGTGTGAAAACTGGCCATTAGCACAGCTAAAAATAGAGAACTGACTCTTCTATGGATACATGACTCAAGAGGTACAGGGATATAAAAATGGTTGATGTCCCAGAACAAAGAGAGTATCTCAGACTTAAAGAAAGAATCTCCCAGAATGTGTTGGGGTGTGTTTTTAAAGCTACAAGTAAGCAGACAAGCTGTAAGTGGGACTGCCCTCAACAATGGCCACGGATTACTTTATAGACTTCTTATTCAATTTGAAAAGGCTTTTGGTGGTAGCTCTCCTAACTCAGCCCCACTCTTTACAAAAATAAAGGGAAAGCAATGGAATACTTTGTGAAACCAACATTACGCAAATTGTGATGTGACAGTTATTTCTTCTGTAAACAAAGGCATGAAAGCTAAAAAAGGATTGAATTAGTCTGCAAACCGTAGTTCTATACTAAACGTTAGAGTCCTTGTCCCTCAAACTACAGTGTCTCTTCAGTCCAAAGTCATTGTGCTTTAGAATTCTGACAGGATGTATTCAAAGTTAATATAGAAGGAAACCATAGACCTCCAGAACTTCACATTCAGGAACATTGCACTATGAAAACTGCAGCAATGAATCATGTTATGAGGTGTAGCATATGCTGTGGCAGCCAGGCTATTATTCATGTCACTGTGCTGTATTAGTCTCGATATGGGAAAGAAGACATGAAATAAAAAGGCAGCCATTTCTGCACGTAAGAAATCAGTGATGGTGTGATGGGAGAAATTGTAAGTAAAAAATGGCAACAACCAGTTAACATAATTAACTTTGCTAGGACGCTCCAGGAACCATGGGAAACTAAGATTGGTTGAGGTCCCTTTATGTTTTAGATTATTTTCTTAGCCACTTTGTAAAGTGGCAAAGGCTTCATTCTGTTCAAAATGTTACTTATCTTATTTGTCCTTATAGTTTCAATAAGGTTCATTTTCCTTTGCCTGGGAAGTGTTTTTGCTTCTGTTATCTTGTTCAGTTCTCACAACTGCCCTAAGAAATTGGCAGGAAATGTGTTATCCTATTTTAGACATGAGGACTGGAAGCCCCTAGAAATTAAGAATCTTGGCCAGCGTCATCAGCTACTATGTAGCTAAGCTTGACCCTGCTGACACCTTGATTTCAGCCCAGTGAAAATGATTTTAGACTTCTGGCCTCTAGAACTTACATTTCAGAGAATACATCTGTGTTGCTCTAAGCCTTCAAGGCTGTGGTAAGTTGTTCTAGCAGCAATAGGAAAAGATTATAGGCGATACATAACCAGATAATAAAGCACAATGTGAATGCTTTGCTACATGTATACTAAACCAGGAATGATAAAGAGAAGAGTAGCATGAAACAAAAACATTAACTGTTTTTTAGTAGGGAGAGGATAGCAGTTCAATAATTTGTTCTAGAAAAATTGGCTACCCATATGAAAATTAAAGAAATGTGGATTTCTCTTTCACACTACATACAAAAATCAGTTCTAGGTAGCTTAAAAGTCTAATGCAAATTTTTATTAATCTTCTAGAAGAAAATTCAGGAAAATACCTTTATGACTTTAGAGTAGAAAAATAGTTCTTTAAGAAGACAAGGGAAGCATGCCCTATAAAAAGAACAACTTGTCAAGTAGGACCAGTGTAATTTTTTAAAAAAGCACTTCTTACAAAAGTATTTTTTTAAGTAAAAAGACACACCACACCTTGGGAGAAAATATTTGCAGTGCACATAACTGAAGAAAAGATAAGTATGCAGAATATGTAAAGAACGGCTACAAATCAGTAAGGAAAGGATAAGTCCGTTAGAAGTGACTAGGGTTGATTCTAGCTTGAGATGTGGTGACTTCACAGAGGGGACTGAAAACAGGAAAATTCTGCCCTCCATTCACTTTCTTTCTGATGCTCCTCATGTGCAACCAAATAGAAGTCAAAGACAAGGGAGCCCTTTGCTGTTCTTCAGACAGTTCAACCTCCTGGACCAATGGTAGGATACAAAAGAATAAAATGTGGACCTGAAGTGTTTTAAGATCCATCAAATCTTAAACGTATACACATACTAAGTGTTGGAGAGTATCTAGAGCAAGAGCAAATCCCATACAATTATAATGGGGGCATAAATAACTATGCACTTTTGAGAGCAATTTGATAATATTTATTAGAGCTTAACTCATACCTACTTTATGACCCAACAATTCCACTTCTGTGTATATACTCTCCAGAAAAAAGATATAAACATGCTGCAAAAGGCAAGTACAAGAAAGGTCATAGCATAATTTTCTTAAAGTATTTTTACAAAAATAATCCATCAATGAGAAGAATTGATGACTACATTGTAGTATACTCAGGGCTGAGGATTGCAGTATATTCAAGGATACAACATGGAGGAATCTCACAAACACTGAGTAAAAGTACATATCACAGAAGGATTATTTCCAGTATAATTCCATATAACATTTTAAAACATACCAAATGATACTAGATGATGTGTAGTTCTACATCAGTGTGTACTTAAATGATAAAGAACTCCATGGAATGGTGGGTATCAGTTCAGAGTAGTAGCTACCTCTGAGGGTTAGGAAGAGGGTGCCTAGGAGGCTTCAATATACTGATGATGTCATTATTTTTTAACCTGGTGGTGAGCAAATAATCAAAACATCATTTTATTTAATTTTATGTTAGGCGTATTTTATAATGTTCTTTAAAACATGACATGTGACAAGTGCTAGAAAAGTAGTATGCCCAGGGGCCTCTGGGAGCAGAGAGGAGGGACCCATAACCTAAACCTGGTGGGGGTGGTCAGGCAAGGATTGCGAGAGGAACTAGCATTAAGCAAATGGTTTAGAACATTATAAAATCCCTGGGAGTTCACTATAGGAAGCAGTCAGTGTGGTGTACATGCATTACTGAGGAATTAGACTTAAAATGGGCCTGAAAGAATGGGGATGAATTGCTAGAGAGAGCAGCAGTTTGAAATAAGATTGCTAAGCCAGAGGGGCAGAAGCACATTTCTAGAAAGAGAGCTCTACGATATTTCAAGTTTCTTGTTTCTCAAACAAGAAATAAGTTTTAGCCCATAGGACTTTAAATTTTATTCATTTAGAAACTAGAATTTCCCCCAGGAACATTTCTGCTTAATCCATAAGGAACAGCTCAAGGTAGAGGAATTTGTTTGGTTATAGTATGGCTATTATCCCTTAAATGTGTATCATGCTCTGCTTCTTACAAAGCTTCTAAAACCTCACCCTGAGAGGTGGGAGAGCAGGCAGCATTATCCCCATTTTACAGGGTACAAATCAATGCCTCAGGGAGGTGGAATGACTTGCCAGTGGTACCAGACTAAGTGATGGGGTAAGGCCTGCAACCCTACTACCCCTCTGCCTATTCCACATTTTCTCAGCTGAAAGTTAGATCAACATTTAGAGCACATTCTCTTACATAAGTGCAAATCAACTGAAGAGCTTTTTGGCAAATTTGAATGAAATGAGAGTGCTTACAGATACATTGCTAATAATTTATTTGTAGAAGGCAATGATTTCTTGCAGTGGGGTGAACTGCCAAATCCCTTGGGAAGCATGGGATAGATAACCTTTCTTAAAGTATACAACCTGATTAAGTGTAGTCTTCTAGTAATGAATGGCTCAGAGGTTATATTTCCTCTATCAGACCTGAAATTCTATAAATTAAATCAATGAAATAAAGCTGATGAGTTCTGTTAATAGAGTGGTTATGAAAATTGTCCTTTGGCTTCTAAGCAATAGAATTTTTTAATGGAGACTGGAAAAACTGTCAGAAATGTGTCTAATCTACATACACTCCTTTTTTTCTCCCCTCAGCAGATCAGTGAGCCTATCTAAGAGACCACAGATGGGACAAAGCATGATCTCATTTCAGTTGTGGATGGCCAGTTGGGTTAAAAAGATGAATTTTATTGGATTTTACACTCAGAGAGAGCCATACAGTACAAATGTAGGTACTTCACTGAAGGAAAAATGGTTCTGCAACATATCAGTCAGTTTACCTTTGGAAATCCACTCTGACCATAACATTTTGCTTGATACTCTAGGAGTAAACAAAGGCATAAATTTTCTGCCTTCAAGAAGTTTACAGTTACATTTGGGCACATATAAAATATTGCAACAGTAAATTATAAGGAATACACAGCAAGGGCTGTTTGGAAGACACTAATCACAATGCCTAGCAGGCAGTTACTACTCAATAAAAACAGAAGTGGCATCTTGGGAAATTTTGCCAATGGTTGGTTTCTTTCTAAAATATTTTAGGAATATGGTGAAACCACTGTGTTTCTCAAGTGCTTTGAGTCCCACATGAAGTGAAAGGCAGGAAAGTGCAGAATGGCCCCTGGACTGATAATCAACAAAGGGGTTACGGGGAAGACAGTGTAGCTCAGAGAAGACAGATAGGGACTCTGTGGCATCTTACTACACTGATGCACACTGACTGCAATGGGGTATGGGGGGGACTCAATAATAAGGGTGAATGTAATAACCACATTGTTTTTCTTGTGAAACCTTCATAAGAGTGTATATCAATAGTACCTTAATAAATAAAATTGCAAAAAAAAGGGGGTTGCTTCAGAAGCCACTGATTTGTAAAAGTGATACAGTTTAGGGATTCAAGATGCTGGTGTGAGAGGTGAGACAGAGAACTCCTCACAAAATCACATATAGTATGAAAATATAGTTGATACAACTAATCCTAAAAGAACAAAAAGAAAGAAGGCTGCACCAGACTGCATACATCTGGAGAACAGAGCAGACTTCATGAAACAGGCTAACGTACCAAAGTCTTGAACCGGCGAGACCCAGGCCCTTCCCCCACCCCAGCTCACTGGCAGGAGGAAGAGAAACAGAGCGGGGAGGGGGTGGAAGCCTAAGACTGCTGAACGCCCAGTCGTGGAGACCTGCTTTGGAGCACAAACCTACCTTGCATGGTGCTCTGGAGATTAGTGGGGTCAGAAAGCTAAAAAAGGTGGAATACTTGAGAGACTGAGATTCCAGCCATTTGTAGAGAACAGGGATCCACATCTGGCAGATCTGGGACAAAGGAAAGGCAGGCGGCCTGAGAGGCTTCCTAGCATCAAGAGGGCTGCTGAAGGGGTGGGGTTTGCATGGAGCTTGCTGAGTGGGAGAAGGGATAGATGGACAAGGCTGTCTGGGCACACTCTGCCCAGCAGGTTGGGAACTTTGAGGAGCTTCAGGCACTCCATCCCCCTGGCTGGCTACTCAGCTCCAAGACCTCACACTGTGATACAGAGCCTGCTGCACCTTCCTCCTGGCCTGCTGGCATTGGCTCACAAACCAGCAGTCACTGCGCTGGCCTCAGGCCAGCCAGAGGGAGACCCCACTGATGACAGCTACAGAAGCAAAGCACAGAGGCTTACACCTGTGTGCTCAGCCCACTGACTCTGACACTGGAGACAGGCACTTCAGCTGGGAAGCAGGAAACAGCTCTTTCCTCCCCCGAGGCACCAGCGGTGCTCCCCTGCAACCCCCAACCTCACTCCAGGGGCTCAGCAGCTCCACAGACTAGTGCTTCTGGGCACTAGAGGGCAACATATAGAAATGTGAAATGTCAAAGGAAATTGGTTCAGACCAAAATATCACAAACCCCAGAAAAGGGGCCAAATGAAACTGAGCTCACCAATTTTCTTGTAAGAGAGTTCAGCATAAAAATCATAAACATGCTCATGGAGGTACAGAAAAATATTCAAGAACTCAGGAACGAATTTAGGATTGAGATTCAATCATTAAGAAATTCCATATCTAAAATGCAACATACAATGGAGGGATTTAAAAGCAGACTAGATGTAGTAGAAGAGATGGTGAATGGAATAGAAATGAGAGAAGAGGAATACAAAGAAGCTGAGGCACAGAGAGAAAAAAGGATCTCTAAGAATGAAAGAATATTGAGAGAACTATGTGATGAATCCAAACAGAACAAAATTCACATTATAGGGGTACCAGAAGAAGAAGAGAGACAAAAAGGGATAGAAAGTGTCATTGAGGAGGTAATTGCTGAAAATTCCCCAATCTGGGGAAGGAGATAGTCTGTCAGGCCATGGAGATCCACAGATCTTCCAACACAAGGGACCCAAGGAAGACAACACCAAGACATATAATAATTAAAATGGCAAAGATCAAGGATAAAGACAGGCTTTAAAAGCAGCTAGACAGAGAAAAAAGATCACATACAAAGAAAAACCCATTAGACTATCACCAGATTTCTCAACAGAAGCTTTACAGGCCAGAAGAAAGGGAATGACACATTTAATGCAATGAAACAGAAGGGCCTCGAACCAAGAATACTCTACCTGGCAAGGTTATCATTGAAATTTGAAGGAGGGATTAAACAATTTTCAGATAAGCAAAATCTGAGAGAATATACCTCCCACAAACCACCTCTACAGTGCATTTTAGAGGGACTGCTATAGATGGAAGTATTCCTAAGGCTAAATAGCTGTCACCAGGGGAAATAAAACCACAGCAAAGTAGAACAATTAATTACTAAGCAGATGCAAAATCAAATCAACTACCCCCAAAGTCAATCAAAGGATAGACAAAGCATACAGAATATGATACCTAATATATAAAGAATGGAGGAGGAAGAAAAAGGAGGGAAAAAAATCCTTTAGGCTCTGTTTGTAATAGCATACTAAGTGAGTTAAATTAGAATGTTAGATAGTAAGGGAACTACCCTTGAACCTTTGGTAACCATGAATCTAAAGCCTGCAATGGCAATAAGTACATACCTATTGATAATCACCCTAAATGTAGATGGTCTGAACACGTCAATCAAAAGACATAGAGTCACTGAATGGGTAAAAAAACAAGACCCATGTATATGCTGCCTACAAGAGACTCATTTCAAACCCAAAAACATGCACAGTCTGAAAGTGAAGGGATGGAAAAAGGTATTTCATACAACTAATAGGGGAAAAAAAAAGCAGGAGTTGCAGTACTTGTATCAGACAAAATATTCTTCAAAAAAAAGTCACAAGAGACAAAGAAGGACATTACACAATGATTAAGGGGTCAGTCCAACAAGAGTATGTAACTATTATAAATATCTATGCACCCAACACAGGATCATCTACATATGTGAAACAAACACTAACAGAATTAAAGGGGGGAAAAGAATGCAATGCGTTCATTTTAGGAAACTTCAATACACCACTCACTCCAAAGGACAGATCAATCCGACAGAAAGTAAGTTAAGAGGCAGAGGCCCTGAACAATGTATTAGAACAGATGGAACTAACGGACATCTACAGAACACTCCATCCAAAAGTAAGAGGATACACACTCTTCTCAAGTGCACATGGAACATTTTAAAGAATAAATCATATACTAGGCCACAAAAAGAACCTCAGTAAATTAAAAAAGATTGAAATTGTACCAACCAGCTTCTCAGATGACAAAGGTATGAAATTAGAAATAAATTACATAGAGAAAATGAAAAAGCCCACAAACACATGGAGGCCTAAAAACATGCTCCTAAATAATCAATGGATCAATGACCAAATGAAAACAGAGATCAACCAATATATTCAGACAAACAACAATTATTCAACACCACAAAATCTGTGGGATGCAATGAAGGCCGTACTAAGAGGGAAGTATATTGCAATACACAGCTACCTCAGGAAAGAAGAACAATCCCAAGTGAACAGCCTAAACTCAACAGTTAACGAAACTAGAAAAAGATGAACAAATGAGGCCCAAAGTCAGTAGAAGGAGGGACATAATAAAGATTAGAGCAGAAATAAATAAAATTGAGAGGAATAAAACAATGGAAAGAATCAATGAAAGCAGGAGATGGTTCCTCAAGAAAATGAACAACATAGATAAACCCCTAGCCAGACTTATCAAGAAAAAAAGAGAATCTACACACATAAACAGAATCAGAAATGAGAAAAGAACAATCACTAAGATACCACAGAAATACAAAGAATTATGAGAGAATACTATGAAAAATTATATGCTAAGAAACTGGATAACCTAGAAGAAATGGACAACTTTCTAGAAAAATACAACCTTCCAAGGCTGACCCAGGAAGAAACAGAAAATCTGAATAGACCAATTACCAGCAAGGAAATTGAATTGGTAATCAAAAAACTACCTAAGAACAAAATCCCTGAACCAGATGGTTTCACTGCTGAATTTTATCAAACATTCAGTGAAGACCTAATACCCATCCTTCTTAAAGTTTTCCAAAAAGTAGAAGAGGAGGGAATACTCTCAAACTCATCCTACAAGGCCAGCATCACTCTAATACCAAAACCAGGCAAGGACATCACACAAAAAGAAAATTACAGACCAATATCCCTGATGAACATAGATGCAAAAATCCTCAACAAAATATTAGCAAACTGAATTCAAAAATACATCAAAAAGATCATCCATCATGATCAAGTAGGATTTATTCCAGGGATGCAAAGATGTTAAAACATTCGAGAATCCATCAACATAATCCACCACATTGACAAAAAGGACAAAAACCACATGATCATTCTCCATAGATGCTGACAAATCATTCGACAAAATTCAACATTCATTCGTGATAAAAAGTCTCAACAAAATGGGTATAGAGGGCAAGTACCTCAACATAATAAAGGTCATATAAGACAAACCCACAACAAACATCATACTTAACAGCAAGAAGCTGAAAGCTTTTCCTTTAAGGATTGGGAGCAAGACAAGGATGCCCAGTCTCCCCACTTTTATTCAACATCATTCTGGAGGTCCTAGCCACCGCAAACAGGCAACGCAAAGAAATAAAAGGCATCCAGATTAGCAAGGAAGAACTTCAACTATCCCTGTTCGCAAATGACATGATATTGTACATAAAAAAACCTTAAAGAATCCACTCCAAAACTACTAGATTGAATATCTGAATTCAGCAAACTTGTGGGAAGCAAAATTAATACACAGAAATCTGTTGCATTCCTATACACTAATGATGGACTAGCAGAAAGAGAAATCAGAAAAACAATTCCATTCACAATTGCATCAAAAATAATAAAATACCTAGGAATAAACCTAACCAAGGAAGTGAAAGACCTATACCCTGAAAACTACAAGACACCATTGAGAGAAATTAAAGAGGACACTAGCAAATGGAAATTCATCCCATGATCTTGGGTAGGAAAAATTAATATTGTCAAAATGGCCATCCTGCCTAAAGCAATCTACAGATTCAATGCAATACCTAACAAAATACCACAGCATTCTTCAATGAACTAGAGCAAATAGAAATACCATTTGACCCAGGAATTCCACTCCTAGGAGTTTACCCTAAGAATGCAGCAGCCCAGTTTGAAAAAAGACAGATGCAACCCTATGTTTATTGCAGCACTATTTACAATAGCCAAGATATGGAAGCAACCTAAGTGTACATCCGTAGATGAATGGATAAAGAAGATGTGGTACATATACACAATGGAATATTATTCGGCCATAAGAAGAAAACAAATCCTACCATTTGCAACAACATGGGTGGAGCTAGAGGGTATTATGCTCAGTGGAATAAGCCAGGCGGAGAAAGATAAGTACATGGTTTCACTAATCTGTGAAGTATAACAAAGCAAAACTGAAGGAACAGAACAGCAGCAGACTCACAGAACCCAAGAATGGACTAAGAGTTGCCAAATGGAAAGGGACTCTGGATGGTTGGGAAGGGAGGGATAAGGGGAAAAGGAGCATTACACTTAGCACACATAGTGTAGGGGTGGCACGTGAAAGGCAGTATAGTACAGAGAAGACAAGTAGTGTATCTATAGCATCTTTCTATGCTGATGGACAGTGACTGTAATGGGGTATGTGGTGGGGACTTGATAATGGCGGGAATCTAGTAACCACAATGTTGCTCATGTAATTGTATATTAATGATACCAAAATAAAATAAAATGGTACGGTTTAGTTTAAATTGCATTGAGTTTGAACTGATAAATTGAAGCAGACAAAAATGGTTTGTTTCAAAAATTCAAAAATAGTATTTTATAACTATTATTCTCGAAGAAACAAAGAGATGATACTTTATGCACTCTTAATACATGCCAAAAATAAGAAACATTTAACCATGATTTTAAATACAACTGGAAATACTTTATAATTAGGACAAGATCTAAGGAAAGTCTCATAAAAAAAATAATGAAACTAGTGTGTAGGCCTAAGAAAACAAAAGCAGTATGCAGTAATCTGATGAGCTCAAAGGAAAAGAGCAAAGGATAAGCAACAATGTATTAAATTATTGTCAATTGGAAAAGCCAAGATGTTCCTCCAGGCAGAAATCCCTAATTAGAATGTGGTGAAGCTCATTATCATCATCTGGGTTGGAAATAAAAAAGAGGATTGCACGTCCTCCCTACTCAAGTTTCTCTCAGTCAGCATTTAGGCATTTCTGCTAGCAGGATAAAGCAATGTGAGAGGTAAATTGTAGCATCTCAGCCATTTTCTCCCTTAGAGACCTAGTGTATCTACAGGCTTTTGAAATCCTGTCTTTAGTCAACACCTATGAGCTCAGGAGCACCCCAACGTAGAAGGATGTATGAAGCAAGGCAGAGAGCGGCCTGCCTTGCGAACAGGCTTCAAATCTTGCCCATCTCACTGATTGACTGATTTCTGCTAATTGGAACATTGTTTGACTAGACCTGTGGCCTATACCAACCCTACATTAGTTGACCTCCCTACCTCAAGCTCTCTTCAGCCTGGATTAGCAAGTGTACATTCTGCCTGGCCAGCCTGTTCCATTTCCACTTGTGCCTCCAGGGTTACAAGATTCTATGGGTCTTTTTTCTTGGCCCAAAGCTCTGGATTCCCCAACCTGTCTTGATGATGAAAATCATCCCTCACACCAAGAAGCAAGCCCTAGATTTGTGTTTCTCAAAATGTGGTTCATGGATCACCAGAGTCAGAAAGGAATGCCTTGAAGTGGGCATGAAGCTTGCTAAAATGCAGCTCAGCTCTGAGGGCTCAGCTACCATCTACTAAAGCAGAAGAGTGGAGTTGGAGCCCAGAAACCGTCATTTAAGTCAATACTCTGGGACATTTTAACATACATGAATATTTAAGAATTAGTCCTTGTTGCTTGTTGTTCCTTCCTTTGGAAGTGTCTCTCATCCCTCAAGTCCACATATAACTTACTTTTTCTCATCATTCAGGACTCAGCTCATGTCACCTCCCATAGGGGCTCCCCCAAGTCACTCTAGAGAAACATGCCCTCTCCCACTTTGAGGCATTGTCACATCATCCTCTTTATTTTCTTCACAGTAGCTGACACTATCTAATGTTCCCTTATTGTGCACATTTACCTGTCTTCCCCCATAAGATTGCAACCTGCACAAAAGCAAGAACCTGGTTTTCCTTTCACAGCACTTTCTTCACTGTGCCTATGAGAGTGCCCAATACGTAATAGGTAGGTAGGTACTCAGTAAATATGTGCTGAATTAATCAAACACTGGTCTAATAGAAACAGATTCCTAGGAACAAAAAGATCCTTAGATTTTACTCATTTGAATTTTGTTTTTTAACAATGTGAACCAGATATGTATGGGCATTTTAAATATGCCACTGTGGTTGTGTCATATCCATATGTAAGGAAAAATTAAATGGCGTAAGATCCAGAGAACAGGAGAGAAAGAAGGAAGGTAATAATTGGTCAATAGCCAAAGCTAACAAGGGACTTCAAGTTCCTGAATGAAGAAACAGTTATCCAGAAGGACCCAGAACCACTACCTCCCTCTTACCCATGAATTGTCCCTGATGGTCATGCAGCGACCAATCATCAAGACTTCCACCAGCCTTCTCTAAGGGTTGCCCACCTGTCCTTGGACTTTCCCAGCTTTGCATTAGCCCCTCTTCCTTATCCCCAGTGCCAATTTAAAGAACTTTCTTTCCTTGAGACCCCTTATAAATGTTCCATTTCCCAAGTCTGGCGGACAAGTTGTGTCTGTGAACTGGCCTTGCTGCTGGTGAAGAAGCAAAAGCTTTCTGCTCCCAGGTCTCACTCCTTTATCTGCGTCTGTAAAGGCTCAAGAATGCCTTTTATTTCAGAGATCTCTTGGTCTCCAGAGTTTTTGATTTGTCGCCTACAATCTTCCAGCAGTTGAATAAGCCATGTGAAACTGAAATCTTAGGACAAGTAGTAGTTGTTTGGATAAACAGCTTTTTCTAACTAGATGAAGATTAACCCCTAAGAGCCAGAAAACTATTAATGGTTTAATAGAATTCTTTTTATATTTTATATGTGCTTGCAATATGATAACTTGTGAGAAATATTTGGTCATTCAGGTGACCAGAATGTATTTCTCACATATATTTGGTCTTTGTCCACAGTTCCTGGCTCACAGCTTTCAAAAACCTTGGGATTTCCTAAGCTGTGAGAGCAATAAAGGTGTCTTTTGTCATGTTAGTAAGATGACTTTTGGACCGCGCCTAAGCATGGGGCTGGTTGCCAGTGCAGCCAACCCTGTGATTAGGGGACTGGAACTTTCAGTCCCACCCCCCACCCTCGGGGAGGTGGGGAGATTGGATTCAATTACCAGTGGCCAATGACTTTATCAATCATGTCTATGTAATGAGATCTCCATAAATAACCCTAAAGGAAAGGGATTGGAGGGCTTCTGGGTTGGTGAACATGTGGAGATTTGCGGAGAGCAGCTCTCCCGGAGAGGGCCTGGTCACCAGGAGCCCTTTCCACATACCTTGCCCGATGCCTCTCTTCTATATGGCTGTTCTTGAGTTACATCCTGTTATAGCGAACTGGTGATCCAATAAGTAACATGTTTCTCTTGAGTTCTGTGACCTGCTCTAGAAAATTAATGAAACCTGAGGAGGGGGTCTTGGGAACCTCTGATTTATAGCCTGCCGGTCAGAAGTACAGGGCCTGGACTTGGGACAGGCACCTGCAGTCCAAGAGGAGGCCATGGGAACCTTCAATCTGTAGGCTGCATGTCAGAAGCACAAGTAACCATCTGGGCTTGTGACTGGTGTCTGAAGTGGGGGCTGGAGGGCCAGTGTTGTAGGACTGAGCCTGTGCAATTTGATGCTGTCTGTGAGTAGATAGTATCAGAAATGAGCTGGTACTATCACACACACGCGTTGGAAATTGATTCTCAGAGCAGCAAAAAAGTACTTCTTGGCTTTCATAAGTGTATCAAGGGCAGGGAACTCAGTAATGACTTGGGTTCACCTGAGCAAAGATTCTCAGGCATTCATACATCAGGGATTCATTAAGGATGAACTAAAGTCCCATTATCAGCATGTGTAGAATGCAGCAGTCCTTTGAGTTAGTAAACTTATTCTGACAGTTTCATCAATGGTTCCCTGAGCATTTGGGCTCCTATGGTCTCTTTTGAAGAAATGGACCTTGTTTCATTGAAATCCAGTAATTCAAACGATCTTCAATCCACTTCTTTCATCCCTCTCTTTTGGGGTTTATTATTATGCACGCTAAGACCTTTGAGTAGACCTTGCTCTACCCATGTATTTGCATATGCCATTTAATTCAAAGTTGCAGCCTTATATTATCTCTGTTTTACAGATAAGCAACAAAGGCTCAGAGAATTTAAATAACTTGGCTAAAGCCACACAGGTTTGTGAATATATGTGTACTTATTTTCCAGAATTTGGCTGCTTGACTGCCCAGGTGAGCAGCCATCAACAATAAGGCAAGACCCTCCACCAGCAAAAAGATGACAAATCTCCGACAACTCAGATGATGGTTATTGCTTTTTAGCAATAAGATATTTATAAAGGTATGTACATTATTTTTTTAGACATAATGTTATCGCCCACTTAATAGACTGTAGTGTAGTGGTGTAAGCATAACTTTCACATGCACTGGGAAAGCAAAACGTTATTTGACTTACTTTACTGCAGTATTCGGTTTATTGCAGTGGTCTGGAGCGGAACCTGAGATATCTCCAAGGTATACCGGTAATGACTTTCTCAGGTTTCAAAATGAGGTTTATGTTTTGTCTTATAACATAAGTTGTGAATTGATCTCTCTTCCTCTATTTTCTGTAAGAGTTTGTTCAAGACTAATGTTATTTCCTCTTCAAATGTTTGATAAAATTCACCAGTGAAACTACAAAAGCCTGGTTTCTTTTTTGGGCATATTTTTTTTAAATAACAGGTTCAATTTCCTTGAGATTTACTGTGTGACTGGCATTTTCTGTTTTGTTTTTTGTCACTTTTGGTAAGTTGTATTTTTCAGTCAATTGGCCCATTTCACAGACTTTATTGTCATAAAATTGTGAATAATATTCCTTTATTATATTTTTAATATCCATAAGATTTCTAGTGATAACTTCCTTTTCATTACTTATGTTGGTAACTTGTCTTCTCCCTCTTTTTGCCTTGATCAGTCTAAGAGGCTTATCAGTTCTGTAGAACTTTCCAAAGAGTCAAATTTTGGCTTTGTTCATGTTCTCTAATGGTTGTCTGTTTTCTATTTCATGGTTTTCTGCTCTATCTTCATTATTTATTTCCTTCTACTTATTTAGAATTAAAGGTTATCTTTACTTTTCATTTCATAGCTTTTTGGAATGCAAATACTTTTTCTCAGTATTTCAAACTGTTAATTTTCCTCTAAACACTGCTTTCTCTGCATTCCACAATTTATATGTTATAATTTCATTATTATTATTGGTGTTATTATTATTCAGTTCAAAATATTTTCTAATTTCCTCAATGTCTATTTTTCCTCTCCTGGGCTTAGTTCCCAAATATTTCTTTTTCTAGACGTGTTATTTTTACTGACTTGTGATCAGACAACATGCTCTGTATGATTTCAGTCCTGCTAAATGCATTGGGCTTTTTCTTTTGGCCCAGATACCGGTCTATCTACACATGAAAGGAATATATACAACTGTAAGGTGTAGTAACTTATAAATATCAGTGAACTCAAAGGGGTTGATAAAAGGTGTTCAATTCTTCTGTATTTTTACTGATTTGTGTCTTGTTCTTCAGTTACTGAAAGATGTTAGGATCTCCAGCTATGATTGTGGAAATGTCAAGTTTTTCCTTTTACTTTGTCAAATTTGCGCATTATTTTGAAGCTCTGTTATAAACATTTATTATTAAACATTTATGCATGAACATTTCTTGTTATATCTTCCTGATAAGTTGGCTCCTCTCTTTTATTATGAAATGATCCCTCCTTATCTCTGGTAATACTCTCTTATTGAAGTCTGTCTTATCTGATGTTCATACAGTGACCCCTGCCTTCCTATGTGTACTTTTATATCATACATCTTTTTTTCCACCCATATTCTTTCAATCAGTTTGTGTCTGTACATTTAAAGTGGATCTATAATTGATAGCAGACATTTGGGTCTCAGTTGTAATCCATTCTGAAAACTACATTTTAATTGGAGTATTTATTTACCATCAACATTTATGGTAAAATCTGATATAGTTAGATTTAGGTCTACCATTTTAGTATTTATCTTCTGATTTCCCCCCTGTTGTTTATTTTGTCGATCTTCTTTTCCTTCACCCTATTGGATTAATTGAATATATATTTCTAGAAATCCATTTCATTTTATCTGCCAGCTTTGCAGCTATATTTCTTATCTGTTTTTATATTGGTATTTAGAGATTACAGTATACTTCCTTAACTTTTAACAGTCTTACTTAGAGTGAATATTTTATTGCTCCACAGAACATATAGAAACCTTGAACTGTATAGGTTCTTTTTCTCCTTTTCTTGTCCTGTATGCTATTTTCATTAAAGTCAATATTTCTGCCCAAGACTGTTTATTGGCTCTAAGACAAGTTTGAAATTTCATATCACGTTCAAAAGAAAAATCATTTGAAAAGTGATTTTATTGGTTCCAAGTGTTAGTGGTTTACATATTAACATAGTGAATGTAAGAGAGACAGTATCACAGGATCATAGAATGTCAGACCTGAAAGGAATCTTAAAAATCATCCAGTCAGGTATTTCCCCAGAGGGGCATTACTCGCATTTTGAGGGAGACAGCTCTTGATAATGCAGGGTTGTCATGTCCATTGTAGAATTGAGTATCACTGGCATGTGCCTGCTAAATGCCAAAAATGCCACCACACATTTCCAGAGTCTCAACTGGGGGTGCCGTACAACCCTCTGTTAAGAACTATTGTTACTAAATCACCTCATCATCCAGATAGAGAAACTGAGATTTAGAGAGGATAGGTAGCTTGCCTAAAGTTGAAACCAAATTTTTTTTTAATAGAACTGTATTCTCATTTGGTCTTTTTTTAAAACAGTACCATGCTCTTTCTGAGATGGGTCATGAAAATATTCCAACTAGAACGAACATGTAAAATAAACCAAGAAATATTTTTATTTCCTGTGTCCTAAATTACTGTCATCTGTTGGGAAAATCACCTTGAAGAAGTTAGAAAATGGGGGCAGAATATGACTCCAGTATAAATTTCCTGGACCTTCCATAGCCAGTTAGCCATTGCATGAGTGTTCCATTTCCTGTTATTCTCTCTGCTAGACTCTTAGCCATGTTTATTAAATGTTCCATGTAAAACCTTCACAGAAAAAAAGGCCCAATATAATCTCAGTAGAATAATTAGTGTTTTATTTTGGTTCTGAATAAATAAATATACATTTCTATTTTTAAATTCTGAAAAACTCAGTTCTTAGTATTTTTTTCTAGAATTTAGTGAGCATGGACACAATCTTATGCTGCTTACTGTTATAAGCAGAACTACTCAAACAGCTCCTAAAAACAGCTTGAAAACTAGTCCCCACTGTTGTAGTGCCCACACAGAATTCAGCTTGTCCATACATTCCCAGTGTGATGCAGTTATTAACTCAGTCTGTACAAGGGCTGAACCTGTTTCAGATCAGCAATGTGGTGAGCAGGGCAGGTGACCTGGTTGTGGGATAACCACTGGAGAGATGAGGCTATGGTTCAGAATGCCTGGGTAAAGAAATAGCACCAAGTGTTGAATGAGAAAAGGCTAAATATGTACCAGAAACTGAGATTATGCTTCTTCCTTTAGAAAAGAAAAAGTTTAGATGGGGCTGAATACAAAGCCACAAGGCAAATACATGAATAGAAACATTTAGCAGATGGATGGAGCAAAGGGGGTTCTGAGTGGGTGCTGGCAGAGATTGTCATAGTTCCTGGATTCTAGCCAACCAGATTGATGCTGCTGAAGTATGTAAGACTTTCTTTGTTAGCATTTGTTGGTAATTAATAGGAAGAATTTTCAGTAGGGTATTTCATCACTAGGTTACATTTGATTACTTACTCTTTTTTTCATTAAACAAATATAAACAAATATTTATTGAGTACCTACTACTAAGTCTGGCATTGTTTTTAAAATGCTGTAGTGAGAAAGACAAATACTGCATGATCTCACTTACATGCGGAATTTTAAAAAAAGCCTTATAGATACAGAGAACAGATTGGTGGTTTCCAGAGGCAGGGAGTAGGGGGTGGTGAGTGAAATGGGTGAAGGGTACAAATGGTACAAACTTCCAGTTATAAAATAAATACATCCTGGCCATGTAATGTACAGTGTGGTGACTGAAGTTAACTAAATTATTCTGGTGATCATGTCACAATGTATACAAATATCACATCATTACGTTGTACACGTGAAACTAATATAATGTTACATGTCAATTATAGCCCAGTTTTTTAAAAGATAGGGAAGCAAAAAAAAAGGTGTGGGGAGAGGACCTTAACTTATATGCCTCTGGAGCTAACCTCCTCACTGGAGATTAGAGACAATAGGGGAATAAAAAGTACAGGTGGGGCAGCTTAGGGAAGTCGTCTCTGATAAAATACTGCATGAACACAAACATGAAGGAAGTAAGGGAGAAGGTGATGAAGATACCTGGGAGAAGATGGGTCTAGCAGAGGCAACAGCAAGTGTAAATCTCTAAGGCTGGGCAAGCCTAGGGTATTGCAGGAACAGCAAAGAGCCAGTGCAGCTGGAAGGGCGTAAGGGAGGGGAGAGTGGTAAGAGATGAGGAGCACCTCCATTACCATAGGCTCTTATCTGTTTAGAAATGTGCGTTGGGGTGGACTTTTTGATTTTGCAAGAGTACAGAGGTACCTATGGGTGAAACATGGCCTCCCTGTTCTAAATCATCTTATGTGTCTGTTTCTCTTCCAATACTCAACCTCTGTTCCCTTTATCCTTGTCTTCATCCACATCTCTCAGTTCATCATTTTGCTTCTTCTAGAGAACTGAATTTATCAGACAGAGCTGAATAAATCCAGGAGCTAAAGCAGACTTTTGTGAACAGATGCCAGTTCTCAGTATTGAGCTTTCAAGATGGCCAAGTTGCATCCTCAAGGGCAGGGTCAGGATTGTCGTAAGAGACATGGGTGCAAGCTAACTTCTCCCCCCAAAATGAATCCAGGCTTCTCAACTCTTATATCCTATCTCCTATAGCCTCTATTAATATTTTCCCATCAACTATGACCCTAGGCTATTCTGCAGAAAGGAGTATGTTTTCATAATCATCTCTAAGAAAGATGAGCATCTCTTCTACACTTCCAGTAACTGACTTCTGGCCATGATCCCCTGATTTTCCTCCTCACCACTGGCTTGAGAACTGCTGAGTTGAGCAACGTGTTAGGGCACCATTAACTTCATATCTTACGTCAGCTGTGGAAGGTAAATTATATTAGTTCAGGTAAAATAGGATGATGGATTAGATAAGGGGAAAATTTATAGAAGTGGGGAAATTTGGACAGGTTCAATAACTATTTAGCTGGGGATACTGACAGCACTTGGGGATGGATCAGATAAGATGCTGAGAGAGAAGGGGATGTTCGGGCTGACTCTTAAGTTTCTGACTTAGCAAACTGAGTGGAAAACAGAACTGTTCACTGAGGCATATTGGAAGAGGACCCAGCTGGTGGGGGAAGATTATAAGGAAATCCTGAGTTTGAAATGCCTTTGAAAAATCAAATATCAAGTAGACAGAAGTTTGTGGAGGTCAGAGGGGTGATTTGCCTTGGAAAAATAAATTTTGGAGTCATCAGCATATATATATATATTAAATGGATCTTTGGATAACAAGGGAAGTCCGTAAAAAAAAAAGAGTGCAGAATGAGACACAATGTCTCCATGACTGAATCCCAAAGTGCTCCATTATTTTGAAGTCAGGTTGTGGTAGAAGAGCCAAAAAAGGACACTGAGTGAGGTGGAAGGATAACCAGGAGAATATGTGGTCAGTGTCAGTCCTTCACATTCTGCTTTGCTTTCTTGAATGAGAGGAAAAGGGATGCTGTTATAACTAGCTCACTGGGACTCTCTCAGAGGAGCATATTCCTGCTTTCCATTCCATGTGCCATGGGAGAATCACGTTGAGAATTGCTGGATTGAGTCATGCTGTATTTCCAGTTACAGTAGTCAGATAAATACAGTTTCCAAAAAAAATCTCTTTTTAACTCCAGCCAGGAAATTTCAAGAATACTGAGACAAAAATGTTTTTCCAGCTTTGGAGAGTGAGTTGGTGGTGGGAAGGATTATGGGATTTCAAGGAATGGGTTATACAGTATCTTAACGATGAAACACATGAAAAATAAACTGTCTTAAAACAACTTTCTCTTAAATCCCTTAATTCCTGGAAATATTCTAGCCCACAGAGCAAAAATATTCTACAGTTGATTAAACTGGCCAATGTGTATCATGGCACAGGCCTCAGGTAACAGCTTGTAGGGAGGATAGGACTCCCGAGCCAAATGCAGTAGTGACGATGGAGGCAGTGAAGATGATTTTATAGCTCACACTTAGTGGGAATTAAATGGTTAATATCATAGAAAAAAATGCTGAAAATGCATTTCTTTTGTGCCTTTGGCTGCTAATCAGCTGGGGTCACCAATGATCTTTGATCTATAGCTACCCTGATCCCTGTGGTAGCTGTGACTAGAGATACGTTGAAATGAAGAAAACTACCAGTTCCTGTTTGTAAGGTCAAAGTAATGCCAAAGGTGGAAGTTGCATTTTGTATCTAAGAAAGGAGGGTGGAATTTAGGGTGAGGAGAGAAGGGAGAGAGATTGAATTCCTAGTGCATGGTCAAGAAATAGTGTGTACCTGACATGAGTATCATGTACAGAAATTGTCTAGGATAATGTCTGGCTCCCACTGAATGCTTACAATATTTTTGTTGGAGTTGATCTTCTCTTTCACTATTTCTCTCACATGGGATCATTAATCCATTATTCTGACCAGCATCTGGCATACTGATATCAAGTCATTAAATGAAACAAGCAACAACTGCAGAAGTGGTTAAATGATAACATTTAAGTCCAGTATTCTGCATTACATTGTGTGTTTGTGGTTTATCTTACACAGATAACCTAGTTCCTCACAAACCTTCTGACAATTCTTCAATACTTCTTAGTAGGCAATTGAGTGAGAATGTTCTGCAAGTATAGGAATATTGACCTGGTGGTGTTGAGCAGCTGTTTATCTTTGCTGAGACAAGGACAAGGGAAAATGGATTTCAATTGCATAAATAAAACACCTCCTGTGACATCATAAAAATCCTATCTATATGCATTATTAGAAATGGCTACAATACAGCAAGCTTAAACTTTCAAAAGTGTAGCTCTGATCTCAGAATTCCATACTCAACATATTTAATGGCACCCCACTGGCTGAAGAATCCAGTGAATCCCTTAATCTGGTCCTATGATTGTTCCATCTTCTAAGGTTATGTCCTGCTCTTCCCTTTCACAGACCCTAAAGCTTGACCTAAGCTAATCTTCGCATGCTTCCTTCTATAGAAAATATCTGGGGGGGTTTCCTCATGCTATGCTTTCCAATGCGTATGTCCGTCATGTTCAGATCCATTCAAATCCTATCCACCCTCGATGTTAGACTGGGTTCAAATGTTACTTTCTATAGTAAGTTACCTTTGATCCCTTTAGAATAATCACATTCTTTCTCCAGAAACTCTGATAAGTTTGTATGGTGCTGACGCAGTTAGGCAGGCCATCTCTTTCTTGCAATTCTCAAATCCCCAACATGCTGAAAATAGAAAAGTTTTCAAAATTCATTAAAAATCAGAAGTGACCTTAATTTATTTGCTAGTAAAATCTGACCTGAAGTGATGTGAGACTCTCTCAAGTCTTTAGCTCAGTTTAGTGTTAATAGTTACATATTTCAGTTCTGAAATATAAATGTTTGATAATGGGCTACTACCCCAAATCCTGCTTGGTATGTTACATAATATGCATTATATGGATCTTATTACTGTTCTAATTCTGAAAATGTATGAATTCTGAAATACATCTCTTTCCAGGGTTTTTGGATAGGGATTATAAAGTTGATTAGATGTATATACACTTGTCATATATATATTTTTGCTGCATACTATCGAAGCAGCCTTCTATTCTGAGAATCTGCCTGCCATTGTGTGAGTCTTGATGGGAATTAGGCTCCATCTCCATCATGAACTTTAAGGTGGTCAGGGACTTCGATCTCTCCCTCCCTACCACCTGGTCAGGGATGCATAACTAAGGCTTCACCAATTGAATGCTCCCTCCTGGGACTTTGAATTTTGATGGAATGATGCAAAGAAACAGGAAAAGTTAGGAATTATTCATTGAGGTGGTGGAGTCAAGTAGCCAGTGGCAGTGGTACCGACACCAGCTCTTTCTGTGGCGTGACTAGCTGTATTTCTCGTTGTCTAGTTAACTTTGGTTCTTGACTGTTTCTGAACCGACTTTGCCAGACTTCCTGTTGGTTCTGCAACTATCCAACGTCCTCCCAATAGAGGTTTTTACTTAAGTTAGCCGGCAACTTTCTGTTACTTGGATCCAAAAATCTTAACTGATGATAGACTGTATTTTCTTTCCATCTTCACCTGTCTTAGTCAGTTTGGGCTTTTATAACAAAGAACCATAGACAGGGCAGCTTATAAACAAAACAGAAATTTGTTTCTCACAATTCTGGAGACTGGACGTTCGACATCAGGGTGCCAGCATATCGGGTTCTGATGAGGACTCTCTTCCGTTGTTGCAGGAACTGTGAAAATTACGAACAAGGAGTCGGGATACCGAGACGTTTGGCGAGAAGTAATTTATTGGTGCCGGCACTGGCTCAACGGATTCCTTTCCAAAGGCTGAGCCCCAAGCGCAGCAGGGCCATGCCTTTTATACATTCACTGCAAGGGTAAAGGAGAGTCAGCCCCCAAGAATGTTACAGTGGGAGCTGTTGTTAGTGTCCTATAGTTCAGCCAGAATGCTAGTTATGTTTTAACCTATCTCAATAAAGGGTATCTGGATACTCTATTGTAAACCAATGGGCCTACATGACTATGATCAACAAGCTGTTCCATACCACTGGGTCCCCATGGGGGGTACATTGTTACATTGCTTTAAACTTAAGCACCCTGGCATTTCTCTGCATTCTTAAAGCCTTAAAGAAACATTGTCCCTCTTCTTGGCTTGGCTTCCTACCACACCATGTTGTAGATAGCTAACGTCTCATTGTATCCTCACATGGTGGAAAGACAGCTAGCTAGCTCTCTGGTCTTCTTTTTATAAGGGCACTAATCCTATTCATGAGGACTCCACCTCATGATCTAATTACCTCCCAAAGTCCACCTCTAAATACCATCACACTGGGATTAGGGGTGCAGCATATGAATTGGTGGGGAGGAACATAAACATTCAGTCCATGCTACACTGTCATCTAGATTTGAATCTCCTTAAAAAGAATCATATTTTTTCATTTTTTTGTATTCAAAGCACCTAGTAATAACAGATAATTGATTACTCTTAAGTATGTCAGTGACAAGATCATACTGGTATTTCAGAAAGATCACTCTTTCTGACATATGGAAAATGGGGTAGAAGAAGAAAGACTGGAGTATTCCAGTTGGGAGGTGATAGTATCATGATTAATGCATTGGAGGTGCATTGGAGATGGAGAGGAAATCTGTGGATTTGAGAGATGTTTAAGGAAATATAAAGGTCAGGATTTGGTGACTGATTGATCATGGTATATAATGGATAGAGAGGAGGAGAAATGACTACCAGATAACTGGCTTGAGTCACTGGTTGGATAATAGTGCCATTCAAAGAGCTAGGAAACATACAGCAGTAGCAGTTGGGGGGTGGCAAGGGGAATAATTGGGTCAGCTGAAAATGTGTTGAATTTCAGGACTAGTGGAGAAGTCCTGTAGACAATGAGTGGTGGGTCTAAAGTGAAATCATAGTCAGAGATTAGGTACCATCACAATGTTGATGGTACTTAAATCCATAGGAGCAGATGAAACCTTTCAAGAGGAGTGTGTAGATTGAGAAGAAAGTAGGACCTAGGACAGAACATTGAGGAACATGGATGTGATCAACTAAAGCAGAGGAAACTTCAAAGGGGGAACAAGAGAGGTAGGAGCATTTCACTATATGTTGTGTCTTATGACTACAACCAATAACACATGATCTTTGTCTTCAAAAGTCAAGGGAAGGGGAAAGACAAGCACATCAATGATTACAATACAATGTGATGAGTGTTACATTAGGGATATATTAATGTAGGAGAGACAAGTAGAAGGAGAGGCATAGTAATGGATAGGACGCATCCATTAATTTGAAGACTAGTTGACCAATTATCTGTTTGGCATGGTATATTCATGGATATGTGTACTGTAAAATAACCATGACATAAGACCACATGCAGGCATACCTCAGAGTTACTGCACGTTCGGTTCCAGACCGCTGCAATAAAGCAAATATTGCAATAAAGTGAATCAAATGATGTTTTTGGTTTCCCAGGGAATATAAAAATTATGTTTACACTATACTGTAATCTATTAAGTAAGCATAAATAACATCATGTCTACAAAAACAATGTATAACATACCTTAACTGAAAAAATATTTTATTACTGAAAGACGCTAATCTGAGCTTTCAGCGAGTCATCATCTTTTTGCTGGTGGAGGGTCTTGTCTCGATGTTGATGGCTGCTGACTGATCAGGGTGGTGGTTGCTGAAGGTCGGGGTGGCTGTGGCGGTTTGGAGCCCAAAACAATTACAGTACTAACATCAACGATCACTGATCACAGATCACCATAGCAAATGTAATGATGATGAAAAAGTTGGAAATATTGTGAGAATTACCAAAATGTAACACAGAGACACAAAGTGGGCAAATGCTGCCCGAAACATGGTACCAGTAGACTTGCTTGACCCGGAGTCACCACAGACCTTCAATTTGTAAAAAGCACAATATCTGAAGGGGTTGCCGCAAACCTTCAGTTTCTAAAAAGCTCAATATCTGAGGAGTGCAATAAAGTGAAGCACAGTAAAATGAGATATGCTGTATTTAATACTAAACTTCCTCTGATTGGATTTTCTTTTAGCATCTCTGGCCTGTTAAGCAAGATTTTCTTTCTCTACTGTTCCCACTAAACTGTGTTGTGGTGCTAACTGCTTTCGGTCAATAGATTTTTTTTTTCTTTTTTGCCAGTGAGAGAAATCCATGGGTCTACTTAAAAACAGTCAAATATCAGATAATTTCCTTAAAATATATTCTGAATAAAAATTTTAAAATTTATTGTTATTAATACATTCTAAAGAGTGATATTTTAAACCTGGAAGTGGCTTGAAAATAGCTGAGTTTGAAGTGAGTTGACCATCTTCATGTTGGCTCGCTTCTGGCACTTGACTTTTTTTCCTTTCAGGATGAAATAGCTTAAAGCACAAAGAATTTAGGAGTGAAAACTCAGGAGGCATCTTGGTTTCTAATCCCATCTCCCTCACTAGTTAAATTTGTAACCTTTTGTCCTCCCAGTCTTGGTCACCACATCTTAACAAAAGAGCTGCTATCTACCCCAGAGACCTCAGTATTGTGGGAATCAAGTGAGAAATAGATGTAAAATTGCTTGGATAATGTAAAGGTACTTGTGGAAGACCCTAGCACTCTTGTCATTTTCCATATGCTCCCCTGTAGAGCCCAGTAGCTTTTTAGTTGTGTGGGACAATGTGAAAAGTCTGGCTAATGGGCTGTGAGTACATGTGGTACGTGTCACTGCTAAGTCAGGGCATTAAGAGTTCACATGCCATCTCCAAGCTCTCTATTCCTCTTCTTTAGTAACCATGGAGATGATATGTTGAGGTGGTGGTGTTGTGAAATGGAGCAGCCCTTTCTGAGTCACTGAATGGAGGACCATTCCACCTCCCAAATGATTCCCAATTAACTTTGTGTGAATGACAAATTAATTTTTGTGTCTTAAATTTCTCTGATTTGGGGGCTATATGTCACTGAAACATATCTAAGCCTCTACTAGTTAACAAGGTGTTACAAGCATAAGGCATTATTATTTGAGATTTTCTGTGTAAGTCAGTGGGAAATTAGAGATAGGGAATTCTAGATTGCTTTTGGTGGTGGTCACCTAAAGAGAAATTAGGGGCTTTATTGTTTCTTTAGCACAGATGCTTTGTTTCCCAGTGTCTATCCAAATTATCTCAGAAGTCAGTACTCCAGCCAAGGTATCCGCTCTGCCATGGTTCCTATTTTGATGCTAAGGGTAAGAGCTCACCTCTGTCATTGCTTCCTGCCTTTCAGAATATTCAGACCAATCAAAAGAATGATGACTGAGGTAAAGAATAAAGGCCTGGCAACTGCTCTGTGGGGGCTAGTGGAATAGTGGCAG
Organism: Manis javanica; assembly: GCF_040802235.1. Lineage (NCBI taxonomy): Eukaryota > Metazoa > Chordata > Mammalia > Pholidota > Manidae > Manis > Manis javanica. The sequence continues at coordinate 127,805,644 of NC_133174.1, read as the reverse complement.
GGTGGGATGGAATTAGGAGATATCACTCCTGTTAAGGGTATTTTTGCATCTGCTTCTTGTTAATCTGCCTTCTGTTTGGTTTTTACTCATACACCTTTCTTAAATTTTTGGCTGCCCTCTCTGCTCAGGGCTATAAGAAATCCAGAGCAGTTTAAGACATTATACATGCCTTCAAGGAGTTGAATCCATTGGGGAAATGAACTTTACACACAGTAGTGAGGACCAGCATGAAACTATGTAATTCAGTCCTAACCCGAAAGAAACAAATTAGAAATGCTGCAGGAGATAGCAGAGAGGGAAAGCAGTGGAGGTAATTTGGAGTGAGAGGGAACTTGCAACCAGAGGGCTTGGCCAGGAGGCTGCTGCAGTAATCCAACGGTGAGGGCATAAATATTTGGAAATGGGCACAAAGAAGGGAAACTCTATGTATGAAAATGACAGTCGTTTTAAAAGAAAATAGATAGATAGGGTCTGTGACTAATTGGAATGAGAGCTATGTGAGTAGAAATGACCAAAGATGATTCAGTTTTAAGCCTCAATAGTTCAACAGAATACAAGTGTTATTAACAGGGGCAAAGTTGTTTGGAATAGAACAAACAGAATTTGATGGAAAGAAGTAGCTAAGAAAAAGGGAGTTCACTTATGGATATAATTGCTTTGGGGGAAAAGAGCTCACAATGCAGGAAGACATGTCTAGTATTCAGGCAAAGCTGTTAGCACTGGGTCAGAATGAAAAGATCAAATTGGAAATGTATATGATACTTGAAACTATGCTGTGATGAATTGGTTAATACTCCCAACTTGGAAGGATGTGATGGAGGATAAGGAGTCCCATGAGAGAAACTGGTAAAAACCAACTGGGGGGAAGTTCTTTCACTCATTCAACAAGCATTTACTAAGCACAAACTACATGTCATGTATTTGTTAAAACATATTAATTACTCAGGCAGGTGATTGGGATTTGGGTTAATTTTATTATCTCAGCATTTCCAAGATGGAAAGCAGGCATAATAGTAAAATTGGTACATGTATTTGAAAATTGTTTTACAGGCATTCTTTCTAGTTAGAGCCTACCTAATAAATAACATCCAATACAAAATTTTTTTTCAATTGAACCATAATACACTATTTGTCTTGAATGCAGTAACTTGCTGAGTCTATAGCTATGGTTTTAATATTGCTATATTAATGCAGAAATAAAAGAGTTAGTGTGTCACTTATATATTTTGAGTTTATGAGCCTTCTGTAGCAGTCTGGATGATATTAGACATTTCCAACATTTTCCTGTTTATAATCAACAAAGAGGGAAGACCATCTTAGTTGCATAAAAAAAGTTACCGAACCTAGACAGAGAAGATTGTTTTATTTCCAATTCTATTAAATACCTTACAGATACATAAGATCTTTTGAAGTAAAGCAGGCATGTTAACCAAATGTAATCTGACGCTAAAATAGATATTAGCAAAGAGTTGAAAATAATATTTTAATTAAATCATCCCCAAACCTCACTTTATTTAATTGAGGGAGAAATACTCTTTTGTCAGTAAAAATCTTTACCATCCATAAAATGAGGAGGTTGGACTATCTGGTCACAAAGCAGCTCTTGCTCTGACTTTCTATAAATATGGAGCCAAATCTAGAATCATGGAATATCTTGAAGTTAGAAAATATTGTTGCTAGTTTGTATGCACTCCCACTTAGCTTTTAATGATAGCCACATTAAAAGACCATTCGGGATTTTAATTATGACATCAAATTTGAGGCAGTTTTAGCTAAAAATTATGATGTCATTTTAGAAATCAACAAAATGATTCTATAGGGGAGATAAAGCTTACTTTTAGCAGAATGGTAACAAGAGTGTTGAGGACATCAACAGAAATAAAGAGAAAGGAATGTTTCTTCCTACACCAGGTTCTCACCATAGCCCCAACGTTATGGGAGGAGAACCCTAGCTTAGCAAATTACCATGTTCAGCTATAGGTTGAATGTAGTATTGTGAAAAATTTCCCATATTGCAGAACTTGTTTACAGCTACCCTCGTGGTACAATTGCAATATTTCTTAGGTCCCAAGTCTGCATGTTATTGGCTTTCAAAACTCCAGGCAATATAGGGTCTCTGTATCAGAAACATGAGTTCACTGAAGGGCCCTTGGAATTGCTTCTCCAATAGTGGATATGGAAATATGCTGCTTCTTTCACTTCTGCCTGATGGCTGCATCACAGGGCAGCTACCGAAAGTTGAGTGGAACCTCGAGTCAGACCGTAAGCTTTGGCTGGCTCACTACAATTTTTAACCAATCAAGTCGGCTGGCCATGGATCAAATAAGGATTGGTTGCCTAAAAGGTGAAATCTCTTGTAAGAAACCTGCCAGGTGCCAGATATTTTCTGTATCTTGAAGGCCCACTCTATAGTTAAGGGTGGAGGCAAGACATTTGCCAGATTGAAGTCATTGGAGCAGTGAATGTGTGATGAGATCGAGAAGACACTTTTGCTATTTGCCATTGACTAAAACTTACCTCCTTTAGTTAATAGTGTTTTATTGATTTTATGGTTATTTTTGAAGCAGTATGTGTTTACTATCAGTATTTAACTATTTCCACCAAATTTGAAGCTTACTTTGAGAAGAAAGTTTGCCATGTTTGAATGTTAGCGAAAACCAATGCAAACCATGTATCCCTGTACTAAGAAAATAATTCCAGAATGGAGGGGAAGCTTTGTGCCTCAGCCAGTAAATCCTGCTTCCTAAGCTATAGTGTGCGTAAGGCTTTCCCACACATCTCCCGTTGCTACGGAAACCTCTTTCAGTGTCTGGGCTCTGAACAACTGACTCATTTTAAAGTCTGGCTCTCAAATCTCTCAGCTCACAGCTTAGCGAGACAATGGAAACACAAAAGAATATAGAAACAATGAAATATCAATATATACCATTTCATTAAAAAGTTAATGAATTACGTGTCTTGATATGTAGGGAAAAGGTAAGAAAATGCAAATCTGCAGTTGCAAGACTGCAGTAAAGATATCACAAAAACAACAGAGTCCACAGTCTGTAAAAAGAGATCTCTGTCCTTTGGACTTAGGTGACACAGAATAAAATTGAAGCTTAAGGAGAGATCCTCGGTAACTCCCTCGTATCAGAACAGTCTGACCTGATAACATGTGTACATACAAGCAAAGAGCATGATCAGCAAAGGAGTTAGCATGGGGTGGGAGTGGAGGCAGAGAAGGCGGAGGACAGAGGTACCTTAGAAACCCCAAAGCAATCTTAGGAAGTGTCCAAAGTTTGAAGGCCTACTTGTCAAGAATGTCCTAAAGGGGCCTGCCTTCTTTAGTTTCTGTCTTTGGCCCTGTTAATGGGGCCAAATTAACATTCAGTGAATACACAGAGGCATGGTTATTAAATGGGCAGATGGCCACAAACCTAGGAGCTAGAGTTTAGGCCAGAAGACCTCTGACGTTTCTTCAGGTCTCAGACCGAGGGAGTAAATGCCCCAGCATTCTCCTTGTTGCCACCTGGCCCAAAAGATATGGTGGGATTGTCTATATTTTTTACATTTACAACTCGTAACCTCAGAGGTCTAATAGAACATTTGAGTCTGAACTCCTGAAAGGGTGATTTACTTTTCTATATTGAGAATCAACTTTGTTTTGGTAGTGCAAAACTTTCTAATGAAGACCCAATATGGTAGGGATTAGGAAAAAATGCTGACATTTGGATATGCCTTTACATTTTAATTTGGGAAATATACATACACACATACACACATTGTTCTTTTATATTTTACATGTATTTAGAAGAATTGTTTAACTTTTGTGAGATTATATTGTTTCTATTATTTTGTGCCTCTGAAAGTATTGGTCATATTATAGTTCAAATAAATATTTAAGCATCAGCTTGTTCTATTTACCAATACAAATGAGTACTGTGGTTTTACTGTGGGAAAATGCAAATCAGTAATGCATGCCATCACAGTGATATCTTGGTGAAAATATGTGGAAAAAGTCATTAATCAGTGCATTTTGAGTCTGCAGAATATCCCGTGTTTCCTCTCAAACAGGCAGTATGAATAGCAGCAAGCAAAGCTTATACTTCAATAAAAGCTATAATTCTGGAGAAGTAATTTTGTGTGTGTTCAGACTTTGATGCAGGATAATTGGCATGTCCAGTTTATTGTGGTACTTTCCATTCCATTCATTCAATGCATTGCAGTTAAATTAATGGATTTGGTTGATGATCCTTGAAAGGCTAACTAGGCTGGTAAATCAAGGGAATGCTGTTGAACCAATATGTCTAGAATTCAGCAGAAAAATACTGTGGTAGGCTGAATAATGGCCCATCAAATATGTTCACATTCTAAACCCTAGTATCTGTGAATATGTTAATTTACATAGCAAAAGGGACTTTGCAGATGTGATTAAATGAAGCAACTAAGATGAGATTAACGTGAAATATCCAGGTGGGTCCAGTGTAATCAATTTTATAAAAGAAGGCAATAGAATTAGGGTAAGAGAGACAAGGGGCTATGGTAATAATGGAAGCAGAGCTTGGAATCATTTGAAGATTGATGAAGGGACTGCAAGGTAAGGAATGTCAGCCTTCTCTGAAACTTGGAAAAGGCAAGGAGATGTATTTTCCCCTGGTCTCCAAAGGGATTGCAGCCCTGCCAGTACCTTGATTTTAACCAAGTCAAGCCGAGTTCAGATTTCAGATCTTCTGATCTTCAGAACTGTAAAATAATAAAGTCATGTTGTTTTAAGCTTCTATGTTTGTAGCAGCCATAGTTTATAACATAATTTGTTATAGCAGCCATAGTAACTAATACAGATACTCATTAAATTAAGCAAAGAATTTCACTATAGTCTTAGAAACAAGAGGGAGAAACATGGACCAGACAATAGAATAGGTAAGTGCTACCACACCTGGTGGAAATGTACACAAATATAAATGAAGCAATGATAATATTAATGGGGGTAGAGAATGCCACTGACATGCTAGCTGGCTTTGTGCTTGGCCTTGGCCCTTTCATCAGTTTCTCTGAAGACACAGAAGGCAGATGACTTAGATGGATCTCAAGGGAATTATGCTTAATGAAAACAGCTGATCTCAAAAGGTTGCATGCTGTATGCTTTCATTTATATTGCTTTCATTTTTTATTGAGGGGAAATTTGTATAACATAAAATTAACCATATAAAAATGTACACTTCAGCAGCATTTAGGACATCCACAATGTTGTGCAATCACCACTTATAATAAGTTCCAAATCATTTTCATCACCCCAAAAGGAAACCTGAACCCAGTAAGCAGTCACTCCCCATTCAACCCTTCTCCCAACCGCTGGCAAAACCAGTCTCCTTGCTGTCTCCATAGATTTACCAGTTCTTGATATTTCATATAACCATTTATATGGAATCATGCAATCATGTGACCTATTTGTCTGGTTTCTTTCAGCATATTTTCAAGGCTCATCCACATTGTAGCATGAATCAAGACATCATTCCTTTTTACGGCTGAATAATATCCCATTAAGTGGACATACCACATTTGTTTATTCACTCATCCATTGATGGATATTTGAGTTGTTTCCTCTTTTTGGCTATTCTGAATAGTGCTGCTAAGAACATTTGTGTACAAGTTTTTGTTCGAATGCTTTCAAATCTCTTGTGTATATTCCCAAGGAGTGGAATAGCTGGGTCATGTGGCAATTCTGTATTTAACTTGGGGAACTGCCAAACTGTTTCCCACAGTATCTGCACCATTTTACATTCCCACCAACAATTTTCAACACCCTTGACAACATTTGTTATCTTCCATTATTTTTTATTATAGATATCCTAGTGGGTGTGAAGTCATACCTCATTGTGGTTTTGATTTGCATTTCCCTAATAACTAATGATGTTGAGCATCTTTTCATGTGCTTGTGATTTGGGTCTCTTTGGATAAATGTCTATTTGAATCTTTTATCCATTTTAAATTGGATTGTTTGTGTTTTTGTTATTGAGTTGTAAGTTTTTCTATATTCTGGACACTAGATCCTTATCAGATGTATAGATTTCAAATAGTTTCTCCTATTCTGTAGGTTGTCTTCCCTGATATGGTAATGTCTATTGATGAAGAAAAGGTATTTTTTTTTATTTTGATGAAACCCAGTTTACCTGTTTTTTCTTTTGTTGCTTGTGCTTTTGGTAATCTAAGAATTCATTGCTAAATCTGAAGTCATGAATATTTACACCTATGCTTTCTTCTAAGAGTTTTATACTTTTAGTTCTTTCATATAGGTTATTGATACATTCCATGTTGATTTTTGTATGTAGTATGAGGGAGAGGTGCAAATTCATCCTTTTGCATGTGGAAATACAGTTGTCCAAACACCACTAGTTGAAAAGACTATTTTTTTCCCTCACTGAATGGAATGTTCCTCACAACCTTGTTGAAAATCATTTGGCCACAGATATTTGGGTTTACTTCTAGACTCTTAATTCTATTTCATTGGTCTGTGTGTCTATCCTTATGACAGAACTGCACTGTTTTGATCATTGTAGCTTTCTAGTAAGTTTGAAATTGGACAGAGAGTCCCCCAACTTTATTCTTTTTTCCAAAATGTATTGGCTCTTTGTGGCACCTTGCAATTCTATATGAATTTTCTTATCAGCTTTGCCATTTCTGTAAAAAAAGACATTGAAATTTTAATATGGTCCCATTGAATCTGTAGACTGATTTTAATAGTATTTGTGAATATTATCTAAACAATATTATGTCTTCCAACCAATGAGCATATATTTATGTTCATTTAAATCCTCTTTAATTTCTTCTAGGAATATTTTATAATTTTCAGTCTATGAGACTTTCTCTTTGGTTAAATTTATTGATGGGTATTTTATATTTTTGTTTGCTATTGTAAATGCAGTTTTCTTAATTTACTTTCTGGTTGTTCATTGCTGATGTATAGTTACAACTGAATTTTGTATACTGATCTCATATCCCATAATTTTGCTGAATTTCTTTTAATAGCATTCATATTTTGTGTGTGTCGGAGGGGGGTTATTTAAGATCTTTCCATTGAAAAGATATTATCTACAAAGAAGGATTGATTTACTTTTGCCTGTAGATTTATGAGGAGTTTTTGTTCCTCTTGTAATTTTCTAATGTGAAAGTTAGGTTTGCTTCATTCTTATATTAGTTTAAAGATAAATTATAGTAAGATTGAAATGAGCACAGATTATCCTAATGTGTCCTTTCCCTCCACCTCCACTATTAACAGTAAAGCATTCTTCCTGATGTATTAGCAAAAAACAAATAATTATCATAGAGGAAAGTTATTTTTCACTCTCACAGTACTCTTTGAAATCATAAGGCCTTAAAAAATAATGTTTAAAACTCTTAGTTCCCTAAAATGCAAGTGAAGCAAAAGTGGGGTCAAGCAGAAAGTTAGGGAGTAGTATGGAGGAGTCAGAAGAAAAAATATTAGAAAAAAAATAAATAAAATATTCTGAATAGACGTTTTTCCAAAGAAGACATACAGATGGCCAACAGGCACATGAAGAGATGCTCCACATCACTAATAATCAGGGAAATGCAAATCAAAACCACAGTGAGATATCACCTCACACCAGTCAGAATGGCCACTATCCAAGACAAGAAATAATAAGTGTTGGTAGGGATGTGGAGAAAAGGGACCTCTCCTGCACTGTTGGTGGGAATGTAAACTGGTGCAGCCACCATGCATAGCAGTATGGAGGTTTCTCAAAAAATTAAAAATAGAACTGCCATATGATCCAGCAGTTCCACTTCTGGGTATTTATCTGAAGAAAATGAGAACACTAATTCTAAGAGATATCTGCACCCTCATATTCATTGTAGCATTATTTACAATAGCCAAAACATGGAAACAACTTATGTGTCCACTGAGGGGTGAATGGATAAGGGGAAAGAAATACACACACACAGAAAGGAATATTATTTGGCCCTAAAAAGGATTGAAATCTTACCATTTGTGACAGTGTGCATGGACCTGTAAATCTTTAGAAGACAGATTTAGGGTCTACCACATCTGCTCAACGATAGGTGACCTTTTGTCCTCCTAGTCACTGCAGGTATTTGAGCAGGGACTAAAAAAACATACATCAAAGATGTCAAAGAGGGATTCCTACACAAAAGGGAGGTTGGAGCTGATAAACTTTAAAATAGTTTTCAACACTGAGATTCTATAGCTTAAATCTAGGAAAGCAAATTGACATATGGGAAATCAATCTGTTGGCTATTTAATTTCATAACTACTCAGGGAGAAATCCATGTTATACCATTCCACTTAGAGAAGATTTTATGATGTGAACTGTGAAGCAAGCAGTGAACTTAGAAATGGTTACTTGGACAGTGATAAAAAGTATCTAGGCTGTACATTTTCATGAATGTGTGTGTATGTGTGCATATATATACATGCATATGTATATAAATATATAATTCTTAACCTTAGAAATTGCTGTCTGTCTGTAAATGTTAAGCAACTTCTCTGTTTCAGTTTTCCTCAATGATAAAATGGGAATGACCATTATCTAGTTCATAAGATCTCTCAATAATCCATCTATATGCTTATTGGTGATGTACATATCTTAGAGCCTTGATAGGCAATGACAGACTCACTTTGATTTAACATATATATGTTCTTTTCCTCCAAGTTAAACTGCTCTTCATAGGAACCTCAGCTTCTCACCCACATTATTCTATACATTGGCACTTAACTGAATATTTAATGAATTTAATTTTCTATCTAAAGGTATAACCAGTGAAACAGAGTAGAAGTTTTAAACTGGATTAAAGGCCAGAAATTCCCTTTTACAAACGACCGCATTGGTCCAGATAAGTTATCTTGTTGTTAATGTTTTGTCATACTTTGTGATGAGAATGATATATGCATGCCACAAAAATACTAATTGTTAGCTTCTTGTACAAGCTGGCCTATTCCTAGCTGCATTTCTCACATTATATTCAGGTATATTAAATGTGATTCCACGGATAAGATAAAGAGGAACTCCACCACATAGTTTGCAATAAGTACACTGTCCTGCCATAGTGTATATTCATTGTATTGAATCTTTTTATGGTATATTGATGAACCAAGATTAGAACTACACTGAATGGCAGTTTTCCTTCAAGAAGAATTTTTAATTCTACCAACTGCAAGTATCAGTACTCTTAATTGGCTCTCTGGCTTTTATAGTTAGAACTTTATCCTGATGATTCCCAAATCTATATTGTCAACACAGAATGCTCCCTTGATACCTTTTGTTTATTTCCATTTGGCTGGCCCACTAGTGCTACCAGCTCAACATGCTCAAAATATAACTTGTCATTTCCCTAAAAATCTCAACCCTTCACCTACATTTCCCACATCATATATCCACGTCACTAGGCTAGGATCTTTGGAGTCATCCTAGACTCCTTCTTTCTCTCATCCTTATTTAGTCAGCCACCCAAACCTCTCAGTTTTACTCCCAAAAGTTTCTTCCATTATCTTATCTCCATCTCCCAACCACTGCACTAGTTTAAGCTCCCATCATCTCTCCTGGATTAACCTAATGGTAGTCTAGTAATTTCCCTGCCCCTACTCTTATTTACTTCCATGTATGTTCCATGTGTTGTCAGAATAACCATCTAAAACAGAAATCTGATTGTATTACTCTTCTGCTAAAAACTATCAATGGCTCACTACTGTTCTCAAAACTAAACACAAACTTCCTGACTGAGCAAACCTAGTTTTTTCATGATCCAACATTTGTCTGTTCTAGCCTCATCTCTCACAACCCCTGACTTGCACCTGACATTCTAGCAACACAGAAATGCATTCAGTTCTCCACATAAACAGTTGCCATATTTAGAAAATATAAATATCCCTGGAATGCACTTACCCACTTTAAAATTGAATTCAGTTACTATCTATTATAGGGCATCCACCCTCCACTCTCTCTCCTACTAACCCTGAATGAATCAAATGACTCTCTTATCATATACAGTAATTATTACTTTTTGTGTCTTCTATCAGTGAGATTCCTTGAAGCCTGGAACTGTATCTTATTTCTCTCTGTATTGCCATTGTCCAGCATGGTGCCAGATGCATAGTAGGGACTCAGGAAATATTTGATGAATAAATTATTCTCCGGATACTAATTTATATATTTTCTTTTTATACCCACCAAGAAGAATATTTTTACAACTACAGAAAAGATAATTAGAAGAAAACCCTTCTAAAAATAGAGCCCCAAACTCCAAGTTGATAGGACAGTATATTTTCCCCTAGAGATTAAAAAATTAAATTTAATAGAAATAAATTCTTTCTTTATTTTTTAACATTGTGAAACCTGCTCTATTTAACTTCATAAATTTTCAGCAACTTCTTTGACCTCAAAATAGTAAAATGTACTGGATTAAATTGGTTTTTGACTTCTCCCATACATCTTTCAACTCCTGTATTTTCCATATATCAAAGACCCGTGGGCATGGGAAGCTGATATAAATTCCAGTTAAGAACTTGGAAGGAACCTTCCCTTCTGTGCAGCTCAGTAGGTACAAGTTTATTTGTCTATTGCCTACATTTTATTTCACTAAAGGGTAAGTTTTTACTTAGCACTTGAAATAGTTTGCATATCCATTAAAAAGTGAGTCAGCTACAAGTCTGATATTCAACTCTATGTTCATGGAAAAGACAAGTAAACACATTAATCAATGCGTAAGAAAAGTTTAGTCATATGGAGAATCTGAACACTGGAATGAAATTTCTGCTACCAGCCTATCCTGTTTTCAAAGCACATTCTTCTGTAGTTCATTAAATTATGCAATAATTCTTAAAAGGTAGAATATTATCTAGTCTTAGTCATGGAAGTTAGAGCAAAATTTACTTTATAGGTACACAAGGTCTCTTGACACTAGGCATAGCTGCTAAAAGATAACTGAAAATGAATGGGTCCTGGGTTTCATTGGTTGCTTTAAAAAAGTATGGATGGGACTTGAGGGTGAGTATATTAGTTTGCTAGAGATGCCAAAACAAAGTACCACAAACTGGGTGTTTTAAAACAGTAGAAATTTATTGCCTCACAGTTGTGGAGGCTAGAAGTCTGAAGTCATGGTGTCAACAGGGTTGGTTCCTTCTGAGGGCTCTGAGGGAGAGTCTGTTCCGTACCTCTCTCCTAGCTTCTGGTGACAGCCACCAATCCTTGGCTTGTAGATGTGTCACTCCAATCTCTGCTCTGTCTTTATATAGTGTTCAACCTGTGTCTGTCTCCCTTCACATCAGATTCCTTTCTTATAAGGACACCAGTCATTATTGGATTAGAGCCCACAATAATGACTTGATTATATCTGCAAAGAACCTATCTTCATGTAAAACCACTTTCACAGGTACTGGGAGTTGGAACCTCAACATATCTTTTGTGAGGGACACAATTCAACCCATAACAACCCCAAAATACATGTCCTTCTCATGTACAAAATACATTCATCTCATCCCAATATCTGAAAACATCTGAACCCATTCAAACATCAAGTTAAAGTCCCAAATATCTGAAAAACCAACAAAAAGTCCAAAATCTCATCATCTATATAATTTAAATAAGTTACAGGTAAGACTCTAAGTGTGGTCCATTTTGGGGCAAAATTGCTCTCCCATCTCTAGGCTTGTGAAACCTAGAAAAGAAATTACCTACTTCCAACATACAATTATAGGACAGGAATAAGATAGACATCCTATTCCAAAAGGGAGAAACTGGGAGGGAAAAAAGGGGATTGTTGGTCTAAAGTAAGTTCACAACACTGCTGGACAAATGTTTCAAGGCCTGAAAATAATGCTCTGACTTGATGCTCAGTCCTCTTAGCCTCTGGAAACAACGAGGCAGCAACTCTGCCCCAGACCCATGCTCTCCGTGGCCTCTGCATCCATACCTCTGCCCTTGGAGTCATTCTTCCTTCATTTTGAATCTAGGATAGCAATGCTATGTTGGTGTAATTCTCAAAAACCTTTTCAGTCTTCTGTGAATGGCAATACAAGATGTCCTTATACAATCCAATGGTGACTGGTGTCTTTGTAAAAATCCACACCATTAGTCACAGAGGGTTCTCCCAGGTCCTTTCTGGATAACCACATGCCTATTCCTGGCTTTTGCTTATATGGTTGATTAGATCCATAAGGTACATACCTAATCTATTTAGCAAATTGCTGTTCAGCTACACTCTTGGCCTTATTTCCAGATCATGATCTCTGAATAGACTGAGAATTTTCCAAGTCATTAAGAGCTCATTGCTTTTTGCTTAATAGTTTATTCATTAATTTATATTTTTGCTCTTGCATTTTAATATCAGCAGTAAGGAGAAATCAGGCTGCATCTTCCACATTTTGCTTAAAAATTTTCTCAGCTAAATATCCAAATTTATAGCTTACAAGTTCTACATTCCACCCAACAGCTTAACACAATTCAAACAAGTTTTCTGCCACTTGATAATAAGGATTGCTTTCCTTCAATGTTCAATAATGTGTTCATCATTTCCTTCTAAGTCCTCACCAGAAGCACCTTTCACATTCATATTTCTACCAATCTCTCTTAAAGACAATCTAGGCTTTATTAAAATCAATGCCTCAGAATTCTTCCAACCTCTACTCACTACCCAGTTCCAGAGCCGCTTCTGGTATTTTGGGGATTGTTACAGCAACAACCCAGTTTCTGGTACCAAAATCTTTATTAGTTTCCTAAGGCTGTCAAAACAAAGTGCTACAAACTGAGTAGCTTAGAACAGAAATTTGTTGTTTCACAGTTCCAACACCTGAAGTAAAAGTGTTGGTATTATTGGTTCCTTCTGAGTATTCTTGAGGGGGAATGTGCTCCATGCTTCTCTCCTAGCTAAGGTGACAGCCTGCAGTCTTTCGTATTCCAGGAGTTTATAGGTGCATCACTCCAGTCTCTGTCTTCCTCTTCACATGGCATTCTCCCTGTGTGTTTGTGTCTTCACATCGTTTTTTCCTCTTTTTGTACACCAATCACATTGGGTTAAGACCTACCCTAATGTCTCGATTACATCTAGAAGGACTATTTCCAATTAAGGTCACATTCACAGGCACTGGGGGTTAGGATTTACATATATCTTTGGGGAGACACAATTCACCCATAACAGGAATATATCGACCCTCTGAAATTATAGGCAAAATTATGAGTTGTGCATATATGAGAGAATTTTCTTGGCAAAAATCCTCATTTCTCCTTTCATCAGATTCTGCAAGGGATCCATACCCCAAAACATTAAGAGCCACAGTCTTCATGAAAACAATATTGAAGATAATGGCACAAAGTTCTGGAGTATTCTTTGAAAGCTGCTATGTGACTTCAGTATGAGTATATAGTATATCCAATTCATGAATCAAGAGTCTCTCCTGTGTAGACTGTAGAAGAGCCAAGTAAGGGAAAATGAAAGCTCTACCAGATTCTTTTAACTGTAGAGGGTGGCTTCAAATGCTTTGGCCTCCCATTCATGGTGAGTAATCATTCCTATTTCCTTACGTATATTCAAGATAATACTCCAGCTTCCTGCCTATATAATATGGAAGCTGTGATACTTAGTTGTATTGAAAAAAATAAAAATCTTTAAAATTGTAGAATCTTTGCTGATTAGAAATATTATTTTATGAGCCTCCCCCAACTTAATCTTGCTTATCTTTTATGTCATGTATGTTGGATGACAATTGTTTTACTTCCACAGTATTTTCAAGTTCCAAGAGATTTGTTGAAATAAATGTTTTGATTTAAAACAGCAAGAAACCTTGTAAAAATATATAGCAACCAGACTTGTAGGTATATGATTCAGAATAATTAGGTACAAATTTGTAAGAGTCTGATTTCATGCTAATTATGTTTTATGGCAGTTATGTTTTAGGCTCTAAGTAGCTAAGTAGCAATTACTTATAGTTTGAAAGGTTGTATTCAATGCAAATATCCATTCCATTAACAATTTAACCCAATTTGAGCAATTTAACTGGGTGGGCTACAATAATGGTTAAACCAGGCATTCATGTAGATAGTTAAAGTGTGTGCTAATTAGGTTTGCAGATGACACTAGCGAATTTGCTAATACACTTAAATTGGGATTTTAATTCAAAATGATCTGAATACTTAGAGAAATGATCTTTCAGAAACAGAGAAATTCAATAGCTATATCATAGTTGGCTAGAATGAGTAGCTGACTCCTAGGCTATTTACCTATTTCCTACCTCCAATCCATCCTATCCCTCAAGATTGTCTTTTCCCAAACACAGCTCTGATCACGTTAGTATACTTCTCAAAAATCATCAATGGCTCCCTGTTTCTCAATACTTTAGGTACAAATTCCTCCCTGTGGCGTCTAAGGCCTCAACATTTTTTCTTATATCAGCAAGGTTCCCAAATATTTGGAAATTAAGCATTTTTACTAACTCATGCTCAAAAGAAATTATTGAAGGATATTAGAAAATATTTTGAACGGAATGAAAATTTAAATGCAAAATATCAGAATTGATGGGACTCAGCTAAAGCAATGCTAAGTTGGAAATCTGTGTCATTATATGCTTATATTAGACAGGAGAAAGGACCCAATTCAGTAAATTAAACCCAAGGCAAACAGAAGGATACTAATAATAAAGATAAGAGCTGAAATCAATGAAATTGAAATTAGAAAAACAATAAGTAATATCACTGAAACAAACACTGTTTCTTCAAAATGATTAGAGAAGATGAAATATACAGGAATATATATATATATTAAAAGACTGTTATAAATCAATGGCTTTGGACACTGTTTAAGTCAGCTTAGATAGCTTACGTTCCTATAACAAGATACATTAAGCCGGGTGTCTTATCAACAACAGAATTTTATTTCTCACAATTCTGAAGGCTAGAAGTGTGAGATCATGGTACCAGTATGGGTGGGTTCTGGTGACAGCCCTCTTCCGGATTGCAGCCTATTGACTTCTCAGTATCCTGACATGGCAGAGAGATGTAGCTAGCTCACTGGCATCTTATAAGGGCACTAATCCCATTTATGAGGGCTCCACTTCAGGACCTAATTACCTTCCATAGGCCCCATCCCCAAATACATATGAATTTTAGGGAGACACAGTATTCACTCCATTTCAGATACAGCTTAAGGTATGTGAAACTCTGTGTATAAGAAAAGGATATATGAAACAAGAGTTTGTAGAAAGGGCAAAAATGACAGGACACTTATAATCATATAATGAATAACTATCTTATGATGTAGTAATCTGTAATTATTTAAAAGTGTGGAAGGATCAAATTACATAGATCACTCCCCATCACTAATCATCAAGGAATGCAAATTAAAACCACAATGAGATATCACCTCACACCAGTTAGGATGGCCAACATCCAAAAGACAAGAAACAACATATGCTGGCAAGGATGCAGAGAAAGGGGATCCCACCTACACTGTTGGTGGGAATGTAAATCAGTTCAACAATTGTGGAAAGCAATATAGAGCTTCCTCAAAAAACTAAAAGTAGAAATACCATTTGATCCATTAATTTTACTTCTTGGAATTTACTCAAAGGAAATAAGATCCCTGATTCAAAAGGACATATGCACCCCTATATTTATCGCAGCACTATTTACAATAGCCAAGAAATGGAAGCAACCTAAGTGTCCATCAGTAGATGAATGGACAAAGAAGATGTGGTCCATATACACAATGGAATATTATTCAGCCATAAGAAGAAAACAAATCCTACCATTTGCAACAACATGGATGGAGCTAGAGGGTATTATGCTCAGTGAAATAAGTCAGGTGGAGAAAGACAAGTACCAAATGATTTCACTCATCTGTGGAGTATAAGAACAAAGGAAAACTGAAGGAGCAAAACAGCAGCAGACTTACAGGCTCCAAGAAGGGACTAGTAGTTACCAAAGGGAAGGGGTTGGTGAGGGTGGGTGGGGAGTGAGGGAGAAGGGGATTAAGGGGCACTATAATTAGTAATCACAATATAGGTAGGTCACAGGGAAGGCAGTACAGCACAGAGAAGACAAGTAATGACTCTATAGCATCTTATTACGCTGAAAATGACTGCAATGGGGGAGGTGAGGACTTGATAATATGGGTGAATATTGAAACCACAATGTTGTTCATTTGAGACCTTCATAAGATTATATATTGATGATATTTTAATAAAAAAATTATAGATCTACAGCAAGTGCATATAAATGAAACAAGGTGATAACATGGGAAAACATTTTAATTTTAGAACAGTTTTAATTTTACAAGGGGGAAAATGCTAGCTAATAACAAATGGTGCTGGTTAAGAAAATGGTATTGTCAAGATACTGGTGCTTATTAATTTACCTGCATCCATTTTTGGAGAATGTGAACCTATATCATCTTCAAAAGGGAAAAATAAAAGTATGATAAGATGATTTCATTGCACAGAAATAATGTGTATATATTTTAGAACTGAAATTCCCTAGGAACACCTTTGGATCAAAATTATTTGTAAAACTCAGGGATTGATTAGTTCCAGAAAGAGGGCCATGGTTCAAAAAAGAAAGAGAAAATGCTCACTTAATGAGAGAAGCTGTGTGTTTGTTCCAAGAGAAAGAAAGAAAAGAACAAGGAACAAATAACACAGTGATGAGAAAATTCTAAGCCACCTGGGTATTGGCAGGTCTAAGCTTAGGGTTAGATAAAAAATGCCAAGAGTAGATTCTTAAAAGATCTAAAAAGATACAACACATAACTGTATATATATATATAATAGCCACAAATACACAGGCACGGGCACAGGGGTGTGTGTGTACGTGTAATAGCAGTAGTAATAGTATGTATATTGTCTATTAGAATTTCTTAATGAAAAGCTGAAGAGAATCACATCAGTGACCATTAATGGCTTTGTTTGGGCAGTGTGTGAATGAAACCATCTAAATGGTGGAGTTGTTGAGTGCAGAAAAAAGTATGTGACATATAGCTAACAACAAAGCACATAACATAGACAGTAGAGAGGCATTATCAAAATTATGAATCACAGCACTTTTTGCCTATTTCCTTTATAAAAGATAGTCTTACATTAAGAAACTGTTGATAATAGTTTATGAAATAGAGAATGACAAGTGTTCTTACAAATATGTTGCATCAATTGTAGGGAAATAATCATGCATTTTCAGGCACAATTTGGGATTACTGCACTAATGACTGAAGAACATATTTTTTAAGTAACTTGATTTATTTATTATGAGCTTGGACAAGAGACATATAAACACTCATAGTAATGAATGTGATAAGTATAATTCCTGCTCCCAAAATTGCTTGTATACTGTCCCTCATGTAAATATTGGATCTAATCACATCATGGAGAATATGAATTAGATGTATATACAATTTTCCTTTTAACATTTAATTTAATAGTTTTTTTTTGGAGAGAGGGCTTTAAAAAGAAGATAGATTCTTGTCTTTGCAGCATTGTTTTTGAAAGTGTGAGGGTAGCAGATGACTACATATATAGCTTACTATTTGGATTGTCTTTTTTTTCTTTCTAGTCAAACAAGCAGTTCGGCACACAGAGGCTGGGTAGAATCTGGCAAGAAGTTGATCAGTATTACAAACAAACCATCTAGAGAATGTGTATTTATTTTTGGTAGTCAAAACCACATTTAAAAATATTTATGTTTATAATTATAGAGGTAATTCATATGTGTTGCATAAATGTCAAATTTTAAAACCATTAATAAGAAAATTTTGAAAATCACATTTCCACTAGCAGAGAAAAACGTTGGTATTTGGCTATATATTCTCCCTGCTGTATGCATATCTATATTTACATAAATATGTCCTACAGCCTTTCAATCCTGATTTTAATTTGAGTATATTGGAATTTTGGGACATTTGTCATGCCTAGATAATGTAGGTTTCAAATTTGGATTATAGGACTTCTGTTTCTAGCCATGATGGAGCAACAGGAATGAACTGCTAACTGATATACCTAAAAATCCAGATGAAATAAAGGAAACAACAATTTTCAATTTAATGGATATCAGGCCATGGAGAACAGTGACCTCTAAGAAATGGAAAGCAAATGAAGTAGGTCCTATGATCCCCCAGTTCATTGCCTGGGAAGAAAATGCAGCCCGCAGTGCACAGGGCAGGAGTCTGGACAGTGTCCTTGAGTTGGGATGGAGCTGGGAGGCCAGGGAAGCCAAGGCAGCTGGAATTTACAGCACAGAATGCTAGGCAGGAGATTGCCGCACAGGAGAGCTTTGGAGCTCACATGGGGTTGGGAATAGTTCCTGTTCCCGTTAGACTAGAAATCCTCATCATTCATGTGGCAGTAGAGTTCCTGGAGGGTTTCACCTCTGTAGTGACAAGTCAGAGAAGGCCCTCCGAGTGATTGGTGCTGAGAAGCTACTGGGCAAAGGCACTAGCCCACTAGCGAGGCCTCTGCCCAAGAGAGTTCGAAGCAAGGCTGGGAAGGAAGGAAGGGAGAGACAGAGACTGCGCTCAGCAGGAAGGAAAAGCCTGTGAGGAATCCGAACAAAGTCCTGGGGGGCGGGGGCGTTGCGGGGAAGACCGCCAGGTCCGTGCTGAGAAGGGAGACTAGGCGTGAGGCTAGGAGGACACTGTGCGCCTGTGGCTGGCCAGGGGCGGGGCAGTGAGGGGGAGAGAGCAAGACACGGGAGGGAGGTGTGCGGGGATGCAGCGTCAGGGGCTCCCGAGGTGTACGCCGTGCTGGAAAGCCCGGCAGCAAAACTGGGATTCAGTGCACCGGGCGGAATGGAGGCCACACGGATAGGTGCCTGAGTTGGGGCGTGATGGGGTCCACGGCCGAGGGAGGCTCTTTAGCACACAGCTTCCCAGGCCGTGCGCCCAGGGAACCCGAGAGTTCTGTGCCTGGAGGACAGGGCCAGTGCTCGTGGCAGGCAGGACTCTGGGCTCGCAGTCCCCACTCCCGTCAGCCTGCTCTGCCTTCCTCATGTTCGTGGATTGAACTTCTGTTGAAGACTTCAGTTGGAATGCGATGTCTAACATCTAAAATTTTGACAACTGCTATCTACCAGTTAGACATAGGATGCATCATGGAATCTCAGCCTCCAGTTATCTGGGACCTGTAGCCCCTTGTTCTATTTAGGATGAGATATTAGTTACTGCAGAGCTGCCAGCTGCTCAAAACAGATACACTAGGTTAGAGGAGGTAAATGTCTGGGTATTGGCAGGTCTAAGCTTAGGGTTAGATAAAAAATGCCAAGAGTAGATTCTTAAAAGATCTAAAAAGATACAACATATAACTGTATATATATATATATATAATAGCCACAAATACACAGGCACGGGCACAGGGGTGTGTGTGTACGTGTAATAGCAGTAGTAATAGTATGTATATTGTCTATTAGAATTTCTTAATGAAAAGCTGAAGAGAACAAAATTTGTAACTATTAGCAGTTAAGTACTCAGAATTCTTTAGTTTTTCTTCAATTACCATAAGATAACTGACAGCTGGCCACATACCTAAACTCTCATTGCCAGTGTTTGAGAAAGTGTCTGTTATTTCCATGCAGTGTGTATATTAAAATGCTATAACTTAATGGCAATAAATGACTTAAACATTTGTCAAATGAACAAAAAAGTATAGTGCATCTAGAAAAGCCTATAATTGGCTTTAAAATAATACACAGCAGATTAATGGTAGTTACCTCTGAGGAAAGGGCTGAATTTGGTGGGGGAGTGCTTGTTAAAGGGGAGAATTGTGATTGATCTGTATTTTCACAATGTTTTGCAGTAAGTGCCATTGGTAATTACAATATTTAAAAGCCTGACAACGCAAGGAAGTGCTCATCCATTAATTAGGTAAAGCAACTGCTAGCTTATGCAACAAACAAATCTTGCAATATGAATGGCTTAACACAATGAAAGTTTATTTTTGTGCACATAAATTCCAGTATGGGTTGGCAGGGACTTTCCCCTCTCAGTTGACTCAGGGATCCATGCTGCTTCCATCTTGTAGCTCTACTATCAACACAGGGGCTCCATGTGTGCTGCTGAATGGCAGAAGCAGCATGGAAATGGCCCACTGGCTCCTGCCTAACTACCTGTGGACCACCCAGGAGGGAGAGAAAGACAAGATGAACATTAGCATTTGTAGTCTCTCACATAAGCAGTCGCCTAGTAAAAAGCAACTATTATAATTTATTATGACAACTTTCTTTAGTTCTTGGAGGAGTCTCTGAGGAGGCCAAATCTGCCTTGAAATTCACCAACTTTTCAAGTGCCTAATATGTGACAGGTGCTCTCAAATACAAGATCACAGCTGGTTTTCAAGGGGTCCTGAAGATGTCAGCAGGGGGTTCCTCACTGCCCTTTGCAATCACCTCTATCATCTCAGTAGCCTGAGAATTCTCCATCCTTATGATGCAAAGTCAAAACCCTGAGTCTCTGCTACCCTCCATGACCAAATATATTCCCCAACACCCTACAGGTGTCATTCATCATACTGCAAACCAGGATTGTCCTGTGGGGCAGATAACACACAAGAGGCAGTGGAAGGATGGTCAACTACTTTTTTATTTTCAATCAGAGCCAACACACCCACCAAGGAACTATGGTTCACCTCCTAGGAGGACTCCAAGGCTTTAGGAGTTTAGCCCCTGTAAGTGTCTGCTTGCACAATGATTTCTATGGTGTTCCCTCATTACTGCTTATGAAGGAGGCTTTGGTTTGGGGCCATCTAGGTAAGCTCCTTCATCTGTCAGTGTGATCAGTGGCATATATACATCTTATTAGGTATATAATAATACATTATATTTCAAATAATACATCTTATTAGAATCTTACTGCAAGTATCAGTGTGATTTCAAAATCCCTAACTTCAGGGTTATATCCCAAGAACCACTAGATTATGTGCAAATCAGACTCATTTGAAAAACAATTCAAGAGTATGAAGATGCCAGGAGGGACACCCACATGTCTATATGCCTGCCAAAGTGCACTTTTACTTCAAAGGGGCTGTTTCTGTCTGGGTTCCAGAAAGAGGGATGGACAGTGAGGGGGCTTCTTCAGGGAGTAAGAATGCTCTATGTTGGAGGAGGCAGGTGATTTGGGGGATGTTCCACTCGCAGTGAGACAGGGACGGTGGGTGTAGTCAGAGTAGGGTGAGGGCCTCTGGAAAAGGACCCCTACCAAAACTCCGTATTAAACAATTAAGCAAAGCCAAAGACCCATTATTTCTCTAAAGTAAAAATATCAAACTGGGAACATAAGCATTCTTCAGTGAGATTAGTTGAAACTAAAAAGCCAAGAGCAACTTGGCCTAAAAGGTTGAATACTCCCCAGATAAAAGTATCTCAGCACAGCCTATGTTTTCACTGTGTCAATGAGAACATACCATTTTAAGATTTACTTTACACCTGCTCGAAGGCCCAGCTTATTCAGGAAGAATTCTATCTTAAAACTAAGATTGAATTTTAATTAAACAGACAGTGGATCAGCCCACATTGAAGGCAAGGCAGACAGTCTTAATTAATATGCTTGCAGACAGAAGCTGATATTTTGGAAAAGAATCAAAGCAGTAAATTTGTGTTAAGCTAACTTTGAAGAATAACCCACTGATAAGAAACAGTATATCTTCAAAAACATTTTGGGACCATCTGGCAGGTCTGCATCGCTAGCCCTTTGTTTCTCAACTGCCTATAAATCCCCTTAGACAACACACCATCCTGGGCTCTCTTGTCCCCTCCTGGCATGAACCAGGAGCTCTGTCCTCTCACTTTATTTCTAAATAAAAGCGTCTCCCTGGCTCTCCTACCTTGAGTGTTTGCTAAATTCATTCTTCAACTCTGCAAACAAGAACCCCAGCATCAACAGCATGGCACAATCCTCAGAGCAAGTGACGAGCTGGCCAGTAGTCCAGGTTTGAGGTGGACAGCAGGGCTCGTGGAGGAAGACCAGCGGGGGATGTGTCATGCAGGAAAGTGCTTGGACTGGACACAAATGCCAGCACACAGCTGGTGAGTGCTCAAGTTGCCCTGGGGCTCAGGCAGGAGGACCCTAAGTAAAGGCCCACAGTTCCCAAATCATGTTCTCATCATCACTGTCCTTCTTGAGGCCTGCAGTTAGTACCCTGGCCACAAGCCCTTGTTTTGTCTGAAAGACATTGTAATGTACTAAGATGGGAAATGAACTGAGACAAGAGGTCTGCCTCAGGATGGGAGGAGTGGGAACAGCCAGGCCTAGGTGAATTCAGACCAGGGATCTAGTCTCCCTTGCCACTTCCTAGACATGTGATGTTGGGCAAATTGCCAAGTGCTATGCACCTTAGGTTCATCATCCGTGAAGTGGGTTTGATAAGTGCTACCTTGTAGGATTGTTGGAATGTATATAAGTAAAGTGCCTAGCATTTATTGGATCTTTAGTTAGTAGTAATTTCACATAAGATTTTGACTCCAGATTCTAATATGCTCTCCTCTGGAAGAATATGTGTGTTTTCCATGACACACCTGAGAATACCCATCACTCTAAGACACAAAACACCAGGTGAGTCAAAAATGCTTTGTAAATAAAACAGTGGATATATTAATTTTGATATGAGGAAGTCTTCCCCAGCTGAATGCACCTCAGAAGTCCTCAAATTTGAGTGAAGGACCAACTTCTCTCCTCCCTCCCAGCTGCTCTTCCATCCGAATTACTATTATCATTCATTTTGCCCCTATCAAAAATGTAGCCCTTGCTTAGAGTTGGCCAGATGATTACACTCAAGGTGACCTAATTAAAATGTCCTTTCAATGGAGTGGGCTCTGGCTCTCCCAGGCTGGGCAAAAAGTTCCAGCCTTTGGGTTCCACTTCGAAGAAATATCACCTTATTCTCAGAAAATCCTTGCAGACTGCGTGTCCAGCCCACTTTGTTTCTGCACTGTGTTCAGCAGCATGGAGACAAGGATGCACCTTCCGTACCACCTGCCCCAGGTGGAGATTCTCTCTGGTTTATCCTGCATCTCAAAGGAACTGCTAAGAGCAGTTTTCCATTCTACATTTTCTTTCACCTCTAAGACACACCTATAAGAACAAAGGAGCCTGTGAGCTGGGGTTTTACACTCTTTAATTAGTCAAGCAAATCCAGGTCTTTATCTTGAGTTTTACAAGACAACAGATTAAATGGGATCCAGCAATCCTAGGATAACAATCTGCTACATTTTTTACTCTGATTTCTTGATCTCATCTATTTTATTGCCAGGCTCTTTCGTCTTTCTAAGGAAATTCCTATTCCAATGCATGTTGTCCTGTTACAGATCACAAAGTAAGATGGAAGGGTCCCAGTTTGTTTCACAGAATAGCAAAATTCTTAAATCTGATAAACAGCAGTAACTATGTGACCAATGTCATTCAAGAAGTAGATTCTGAGGCTAATAAACCTTTTAAGAGGAAGAAATTCGAAAAATACTAAGAAAAAAAAATCTGCAGTGCAGTCCTCCAGTGCTTAGAGACTTGACAGCTCTCTTCAAACACGGCATGGAGGATCTGCTTCAGGCTTCACTCAGTGCAGGAGCTGCTGGACAGGTTGCTGGAACTTTCACTGGTGGCAGCGCTCACAGAGGCTCGCGCTTCCTCATCCCTCAAAGCTTCGTCATACAAGGATTGGAAGGAAGTGAGGTCAGTTCCACTGACCTTGGAAAGATACTGGAGGACTTTCAACTTGCTGGTTTCTGCGTGGGCCCTCGGCCCCCACAGGAACTCATAGCATGGAGGATCGCTGTCGGGCACCTGCTGGTACACCAGGTACTTTTCCTGCACCAAATCTTCGGTGATGAGCTTCCTGGGCTCCCCATAGATGAAATCTTTCTTCCCAGGACACATCCCGATCATATTCAGCACTTGCCAGAGCCTCTCCTCAGAGGCCCGGTTGCCTTCCACGAGGATCACGCCCAGGATGAGTATCAGGAGGCCGGTCTTGGGCGCGCCCTGGTCATCCCTCAGCATCCCGTCGTAAGTGAGGTCTGCTGATTTGACGAGCATGTAGGAGTGGCTGGCGGGGTCCATTTCCTTCACTTCAATGCCAAAGACAGTTTCCACGCAGTCACAGACTTTCTTGAAGATCACAGGGAAGTGGTCCTTCTCCTCTCTGATGACGGTCTCCAGCATTTCTGCCTCTGTGAAGGGCTCCTTTCTTACATACTTGTCACTCAGGAACTGCAGCAAGTCAGCCACCTTGTTGTCTAGCCTATCACTGAGCAAGAACTCAGGATCTGGTGAAGCCTGGGAGGTGCTTGCACCCTCTTGTTGGCTGCTGGAGCCTTCGCTGGATTTGATTGATGGACTGGCTGCGACAGCAGTGAGCATGGGTGGAGAACTCTGGGGAACACTTGGTGTCCCAGCAGCAGGCACCACCTCTGCGGTGCCCTGGATCAAAGGCGAGAGAGAGGAGGAGGCAGTCTCCTCCTCCTCAGCTACAGGAACCTGGGCAGCCACTGGGCCCTGAGCCTCTCCTGGGGCCTCAGGGTCTACTTCAAGCTTGCTGCACTGACTCTTGGGTGTGTGAAGCATGATGACCTGTGGATAGCAGGCAGGAGTCTGGTCAGGTGGGCGGTGGGAGCAAACTGGCCTGAGCAGGAGAGAGAGAGAGAAACTCGACCTTGTCAGCTCTGACAAAGGCCGTCATAACAGGTCTTCCTTTAGTGCTCTAGGGGTCTCCTATCTTCCTGACTGGCCTGTCATCTGTAGGATGACGGAAGAAAGCTCCCCGAGGTACACCCAGCTAGCATGCTTTCAGGTTCCAGGGAGGATGGTGTAGGGTGTGTGAGGTCAGGCACTCTGGTGTTCCCTGTTCTGGGGTGGGTGCAGCCCTTGGTAGATTGTCAAGGACCTCACCTCGACTCACTTCTGGCCCTGCCTGGGCTTCCTCTGCTCTGCTAACCTGAGGACACCTTTCCTCAAGCCACGCCCTCTTCCCTGGTGTTACCTGAGCCCCTGTGAGAGAAGCTGAGGGGGCACCTCAGGCTGCAGGCTACAATCACAGTCCTGGCCCCCAAGCACTGACAGGACGGGGAAGGTTTTGATGTCTCCAATGTTTTGGGATAGAGAGTCCCCTCAATGCTCACTCAGGGTCCTCAGCTTTCTCCTGGCAAGGCCTGGACCCCACACCTCTGCTGGCCTAAGACAATAAGAGCTCACTTTCCTAAGACCAAGAGGAGAAAGTGGGAGGAACCACATTTGGCCACACCTGCCCAGAACCTCCCTGCGGTGACAGTTAGAGCTGGATAAAGTCGGTGGGGATCTTCATCTCCTGGACTAGGAAGTCCTTATCTCTGTGCCTCACAGGGCCTGGGACTCCTTCCTCTGTTGACTGATATCACCTTCCTTAAACTAAGGCTTCACTTCCCTGAGACAGCAGAGGCGGAAGTAAGAGGGGTACCACATTCAGCCACCATGCTGGGGGTATACCATGCCTGATAGTAGGGGCAGGGAGAAGCTGGGCCCCATCTATTCTTGAAAAAGGGGTTCACCCTATCCTCCATCCTCAAATTAACTCCTGGGACAGAGCCTTAGACTCATCCCTCTGCTGAACTGAGTCCCACTCCTTGAGACCACCAGGTGGGAGTGAGGGTTCCCCACACCTGGACACGTGCAGCAGGGCTTCCAAGAGTAGAAGCAGGTTGGAAAAAGGATCTTATCTCTCCAAGGGCCAGTGGCAGGGGCTGGGGGAGCTCAATCATCACTCAGGGCAGAGCCTGATGCTCCTCCCCAGGCTGACCTCACATGACTCCCTCCGCTGGTGTGAGGTTGCCCCATCAGGCCAAGATGTTCACGTTCCTGAGGCCAGTGAGACAAAAGTGAGGCATATCCAGCTATGCCTCCCCCAAAATCTACCAGGATGGAGAGCAGGGGCTGGACCCAGTATGTTCTGGGGTGGGGAGTACTCTCCCCATGGCACATCACCTCAATGCCCATCAGGGCTTGGCCGCCACCCTCTGGTGACTGGAATCTGGCTTTCTCAAAGATCCAAGACTCTCCCTATGGCAGCTGGAAATAAGGAGAGACTCAGACTGACCTGCTTGGGGACTACTAGGACTGACAATGGGCAGGGCAGGTTTCTGTTTTTGTCTGGAGTGGGAGCTGGCAGGGTCTGTGACTCCTCCCTCTGAAGGCTGGGTCCTTCAGACAGAAGCCCTCACCTACCTGAGACCCCTGATTTGGAAATGGGGAGAGAAAGGGGAAGATTCAGTCTGACAGCATTTCTGGGGTCCCAGGGCTGACAGAAGGGATCAGGATGAATTTCTGTAGGGATTTCTCTGAGTTCTGTGGTAGAGCATGCCCAAAGTCCTTCCCAAGGAATTCGCATTTACTCCTGAAAGGGCCTGCACCCTTTCCCTTCTGCAGCCCTGGGAGGCTCCCATCTCCCAGTGATCCCCCACAAGTTTGTACGAAGGATTAGGGGAGGTGCCTCAGCCTAACTGCCCTGCCCTGGGCCTCCCAAGGCTGATAAGCAGGGGTGGATCTGTGGGCCCGTTTCTGTCTGGTGGAACGTGCCCTCAGCCTTCTGTAGGGATCCACACCTTACTGCCTGGCAGGCTCTGGGACATCTCGCTCTGTTTACTTGAGTCCACACCCGTTTCAAGAAGCCTCCCCTCTCTCAGACTCCCACAGTGGAAGCCTGGAATACAACACGTCTGAGCCCCTGCCTGGGGTTTCTCAGGGATGGTTGCGGGCTGCAGGGTGGGTGCAGGGCCACCCTCTCTGTGGCCAGCTATCCCCTTAGTCCCATCACAGCCTCTTCACCTTTCTGCCTGGCAGTGCCCTCTGACAGCCTGGGTCTGTGACCCTCAGGAGAAGCCTGCCTTACCCCAGGCTCCTGCCATGGAGGTCTGCATACAACAACACCCAGGGCCCTGCCTGGGGCTTAACGACAGATAAAGGATGTGGGAGGGGGACTGGGGCGCCTTCTCTTTGTAGCAGTAAGTCCCCTCAGCCCCTTCTCTTTGAGTGCTCACGTTAGCACCTGGCAGTGCCCGGACTCAACCCTCTGATGACCTGAGTCCAAAGTCCTTAGAAGCCACCCGTCCTTCAGACTCCCATGATGGAAGCCTGGATACGACACATCCGGGGCCCTGCCTGGGGCTTAACAGGAGCAGATGGAGGGGGAGGGGGGCTGGGCCGCCCTCTCTGCGGTCATCATTCCCCTCAGTCCCCTCTTAGAGTCCTCCCCTTACACCTGGCACCACCTAGGACTTCACCTGTGGACGACCTGGGTCAGTGCCCATCAGGAGAAGCCTCCCGTGCCACAGATTCCCACGATGGAGGCCCGGATACAACACATCCAGGGCCTTGTTGGGGGCTCAACAAGAGCAAACAAAGGGAGAGGAGCAGGGCAGGGGCACCCTCTCTGTGGTCAGCACCCCACTTAGTTGTCTCTCGAGTCCTCACCTTCCAGCCTGGCACTGCCCGGGACCCACCCTCTGACCACCTGGGTCAGCGCTCCTCAGGAGAAGCGTCCCGTCCCTCAGATTCCCAAGACAGAAGCCCGGATACAACACATCCGGGACCTGGGGCGCCCTCCCTCTGTTCTAAGAACTGCCTCAGTCCCCTAACGGAGTCCTCACCATCCCACCTCGCAGTGCCCAGGGTCCGCACCCCTCAGGTGAAGCCTCCCGTCCCTCAGATTCCCAAGATGGAAGCCTGGATACAGCACATCCGGGACCCTACCTGGGGGGCTGGGGCTCCCTCCGTCCAGGAGGGCGTGCTGGGGCGCCCTCCCTCTGTTCTAACAACTCCCCTCAGGCCCCTCACAGAGTCCTCACCATGCCCCCTAGCAGTGCCCAGGTCTCCACCCACTGACAATCAGGGTCCGCACCCCTCAGGAGAAGCCTCCCGTCCCTCAGATTCCCAAGACAGAAGCTGGATGCAACACCTCTGGGGCCTTGTCCTTCTGTTGCCAGAACTCCCCTGAGTCCCCTCACAGAGTCCTCACTTTACCTCCTGGCAGAGCCCGGGACTCACCCTCTGACCACCTGGGTCCACACCCCTCAGGAGAAGCGTCCCGTCCCTCAGATTCCCAAATGTGAATCCTGGATACAACTGACTTGGGGCCCTGCCTGGGGGACTGGGGAGCCCTCCATCCAGGAGGGGCAGCTGGGGCGCCCTACCTCGGTTGTAAGAACGCCCCTCAGTCCCCTAACAGTGTCCTCTCCGTCCCGCCTGGCAGCGCCAGGACTCCAGCCTCTGACAACCTGGGTCCACACCCGTCAGGAGAAGCGTCCTGTCTCTCAGATTCCCAAGAGGGAAGCCGGGATACAGCACATCCGGGGCCCTGCCTGGGGGGCTCCGGTGCCCTCCATCCAGGAGGGGGAGCTGGGGCGCCGTCCCTCTGTTGTCAGAACACCCCTCGGTCCCCTCAGAGAGTCGTCACTTTACCTCCTGGCAGCTCCCGGGACTCACCCTCTGACCACCTGGGTCCACACTCCTCAGGAGAAGCCTCCCGTCCCTCAGATTCCCAAGATGGAAGCCTGGATACAGCACATCCGGGACCCTACCTGGGGGGCTGGGGCTCCCTCCATCCAGGAGGGCGTGCTGGGGCGCCGTCCCTCTGTTCTAAGAACTCCCCTCAGGCCCCTCACGGAGTCCTCACCATCCCACCTCACAGTGCCCAGGATTCCACCCACTGACAGGCAGGGTCCGCACCCCTCAGGAGAAGCCTCCCGTCCCGCAGATTCCCAAGACGGAAGCTGGATGCAACTTATCTGGTGCCCTGCCTGGGGGGCTGGGATGCCCTACATCGAGGAGGGGAGGCTGGTGCGCCATCCCTCTGTTGCCAGAACGCTCCTCAGTCCCCTCAGAGAGTCCTCACTTTACCTCCTGGCAGCACCCGGGACTCACCCTCTGACCACCTGGGTCCACACCCCTCAGGAGAAGCCTCCCGTCCCTCAGATTCCCAAGATGGAAGCCTGGATACAGCACATCCGGGACCCTACCTGGGGGGCTGGGGCTCCCTCCGACCAGGAGGGCGTGCTGGGGTGCCCTCCCTCTGTTCTAAGAACTCCCCTCAGGCCCCTCACGGAGTCCTCACCATCCCACCTCACAGTGCCCAGGATTCCACCCACTGACGGGAAGGGTCCGCACCCTTCAGGAGAAGCCTCCCGTCCCTCAGATTCCCAAGATGGAAGCCTGGATACGACACATCCGGGACCCTGCCTGGGGAGCTGGGGCTCCCTCCGTCCAGGAGGGGGACCTGGGGCGCCCTCCCTCTGTTCTAACAACTCCCCTCAGGCCCCTAACGGAGTCCTCACCATCCCCCCTCGCAGTGCCCAGGTCTCCACCCACTGACAGTCAGGGTCCGCACCCCTCAGGAGAAGCCCTCCGTCCCTCAGATTCCCAAGATGGAAGCCTGGATACAGCACATCCAGGACCCTACCTGGGGGGCTGGGGCTTCCTCCGACCAGGAGGGGGAGCGGGAGCGCCGTCCTTCTGTTGCCAGAACTCCCCTGAGTCCCCTCACGGAGTCCTCACTTTACCTCCTGGCAGCGCCCGGGACTCACCGTCTGACCAACTGGGTCCACACCCCTCAGGAGAAGCGTCCCGTCCCTCAGATTCCCAAATGGAAGCCAGGATACATAAATCTGGGGTCCTGCCTGCGGTTGAACAGGAGCAGGCTTAACTTCTCCCTCTGGGGCACCTTCTCTGCTGTGAGAGCTCCCCTCTACTCCTCTTTGAATCGTCACCTTACCGCCTGGCAGCACCTGGAACTCCACCCTCGGACGACCTGGGTCCCTGGCCGTCAGGAGAAGCCTCCCATCTCTCAGATTCCCAAGATGGACGCCTGGATGCAATACATCCAGGGCCCTGCCTGGGGGGCTGGGACATCCTACGTCCAGGGAGGGGATTGGGGTGCCCTCCCTCTGTGCTAAGAACTCCCCTCGGTCCCCTCACAGAGCCCTTAGTTTACCGCCTGGCAGTGCCCAGGACTCCACCCTCTGATGACCTGGGTTTTTGCCGCTCAGGAAAAGCCTCCTCTTCCTCAGACTGCCAAGATGGAAGTCCGAATACATTCATCCAGGGCCCTGCCTGGGACTTATCAGGAGCAGGCTTAACTCCTCCCTTCAGGGGAGGAGGGGCTCTGGGGTGCCTTCTCTGCAGTGAGAGCTCCCTTCAGTCCCTTCTCTTTGAGTCCTCAACTTACCACCGGGCAGTGCCTCGGACTCCTCCCTCTGATGACCTGAGTCCCCGCCCCAACTGAGGAAGTCTTAAGTCCTTCAGACAGGAAGTCAGGATGCATCACATCCAGGAAGTCTGGCTTGGGCCTTCCATGGATAACTGCAGGTGTGGAACCCAGAGGGCCCCTTGTATCTGCCGTGATAGGTTCCCTTATTCTTCCCTCTGGATCCCCACCCTGAAGTCAGGCAAGACCTGAGACTCCTCCCTCTGCTGGCCCGAGTCCAGCCCCATGGTGAGGAAACCTCCCCTCAGACTCCAAGGCGTAAATCAGGATACAACAGATCCCAGTACTCTGGCATTTTACAGGCTGATAGCCGGGGCAGAGTAGGGTGGGTTCCACTCTATTTGAGCACTGCCTGATGCCCCTCCTTCTGTCAACCTTAGGCCTCAGCCTGAGAGGCGTGCATATAGTCTACCAGAGCTGACAGCAAGGGCAGGGTAGGTTTCTTTGTAACTCCCTTTATGTTCTGGCTTCGGGTGATTACCCTCAGTCCTTCACAATATATTCCCTCATAAGGACCTGCACCCCTTCCCTCATAAGGCCCCTATCTCCCTGATGCCCATCACAAACATGCAGTGTGTGTGGTGGCACCTTTTCCTGACAATCCTGCCTGGGGCATCCCAAGGCTACAAGGAGGGGTGCATTTTTGTAGGGCCCCTCTGGGGTAGGTAGGTAATTCGGCCTTCTGTAAAGGTCCTCACATTGCTGCCTGGCAGGGCCTGGGATTCCTCCCCCTACTGAACTGAGTCCTGCCTACTCAGATCAAAGCCCTCATCTCCCTGAAAATGTACCCCCTCTGCTGGTATTAGTGTCTGCTACATCTGGTGATCATGCTCCAAGGTCTCCCAAAGCTAACAACTGGGGAAGGATGGGCATGGGGACCAGTCTCTGTCATGGTTGGAGTTCTTAGCCCTCCCTGAGAATCATCACCTTGACTTCCAGCACTGTTAGCATTCTACCTCTGCAGACCTGAGTCCATCCACCTCCAATCAAAAGTGAGAGACAGCAGCCCAAACTCGTCATCTTGGCACAAATAGGCAAGGCAATAAATCTAATTTAAGGACAATTGACATATTTCCAATATTCTGAATCTATTTGGAAAATTTTATATTTCATATTGCCTCAATAAACATCTTGAACATTTTTGTGAACCTGCTTCTTAGGTAACTTTTGGATTTTCATGCCTTTATGAATGCATATTTCTAAAAATACTATCATGCATTTATTACCCTACATTTTTCCATTTTCCTAGAGACAAATCAATAAAAAGTTGCAGTGTCAATGAAAGGACAGTGTCTTTTTATAAAATTCAGTTTTTTTCCAGCTTTATTTAACTTCACTTGACAAATAAAAATTATATGTATTTAAGGTATACAATGTGATGTTTAGATGAACAAAAACATTGTGAAATGATTTTGACAATCAGGCTAATTAACATCCATCATCTCACATACTTACCATTTTTATGTCTCTGTGGTGAGAACACATAAGGTCAACTCTCTTAGCAAATTTCAAGTGTATAATAGAGTATGATTAACTATAGTCACCATGCTGTACATAGATCTCCAGAACTTACACATCCCACATAACCGAAACTTTATACTCTTTGAACACCTCCCCTCTTCCCCCACACCTCAGCCCCCTGGCAACCACCATCCCAATCTGCTTTTATGAATTTCACAATTTCTAGATTCCTAGTGATATCATGAAATATTTGTCCTTTTCTGTCTGGCTCATTTCACTTAGAATAATGGCTTCCAGTTTCATCAATGTCAGAAACAGCAGCATTTCTTTATTTTTAAAAGCTGAGTTATACTCCATTTACACACTGGAACATTTTGTAAATATCACATTTTCTTTATCTATCAACTAACACTTAGTTTATTTCCATATCTTGGCTATTGTGAATAATGCTGCAATGAAAATGGAGTGCAGATATCTTTCAGATATTGATTTCATTCCCTTTGGATATATATCCAGAAGTGGGGTTCCTGGATCACATTCTATTTTTGATTTCTGGAGAAACCTCCACACTGTCTTCCATAATGGTTGTACCAATTTTCATTCCCACTGATAGTGTACAGAAGTACCTTTTCTTTACATCTTCACCAAGACTTGTTATCTCTTACTTTTGGGTAATAGCCATCCACACGGGTATAAGGTAATATCTCATTATGGTTTTGATTTGCATTCTGATGAGTGATGCTGAGCATCTTTTCATGCACCTGTTGGCCATTTGTATGTCTTCTTTTGAGAATTATTCTGGTCCTTAGCTCATTTTTTTATTCAGGTTACTTGTGTTTTGCTATTGAGTTGCTTGTGTTCCTTACATATTTTGGGTATTAACCCCTTACCAGATATATGGTTTGTAAATACTTTCTCCCATTCTGTAAGTTACCTTTTCACTCTGTTGATTTTTTTTTTTTTTTGCTATGCACAATCCTTTGAGTTTTATGTAGTCCCACTTGTCTATTTCTGCTTTTGTTTTATACTTTCTGTGTAATATCCAAAAAAACCATTGCCAAGACCATATCTGTTTTCTTGTAGTAATTTTAAAGTTTCATGTCTTACATTTAAGTCTTTAATGCATTTATAATTGATTTTTGTGTATTGTGCGAAATAGAGGTCCAATTTTAGTCTTCTGCATATGTATATCCAGTTTTCCTAATTATTTATTGAAGAAACTAACCTTTCCCTGTTGTGTGTTCTTGGCATTGTTGTCCAAGATCAGTGACTGTAGGCGTCTGGACTTATTTCTAAACTCTTTATTCTGTTTCATTGGCCTATATGTCTGTTTTTATGCCAGTTCCACACTGTTAGATTACTGTAGCTTTCTATTTTGTCCACGTGTATACAGTCATGTAACCATCACCCAGATCAAGATATCAAATATTTTTGTTTGATTCTCCAATTCTTTTTTCCCCTCACCTATTTCACCTATACCCGCATCCACCTCCCCTACAGCAACCACCAGTCTGTTCTCTGTATCTATGAGTCTATTCTATTTTGTTTTACTTTTTAGATTCCACATACAAGTGAAATTGTATGGTATTTGTCTTTGATTTATTTCACTTAGCATAATATCCTCTATATGTCCTGTTTTTATGCCAGTACCCCACTGATTACAGTAGCTTTCTAATATATTTTGAAATCAAGAAGTGTGATGCCTCTAGCTTTGTTCTTGCTCAAGTTTGCTCTGGCTATTCAGGGGCTTTTGTGGTTCCACATGAAATTTAGGATATTTTTTCTATTTCTGTAGAGAATGCCACTGAAATTTTGATAGGGATTGCATTGAACCTGTAGATTACGTTGTGTGGTAAGGACATTTTAACAATATGAATTCTCTCAATCCATGAACACAGAAGTCTTTCCATTTATGTGTGTGTTGATTTCCTTCATTGATATTTTATAATTTTCAGTGTATATACCTTTCACCTCTTTGGCTGTATTTATTCTTACATATTTTGTTCTTTTTGCTGCTATTGCAGGTGGGATTGTTTTCTTTCCTTTTCAATCATTCTTTGTTTCATATATAGAAACACCACTGACTTTTGTATGTTAATTTTGTATCCTGCAAATTTACTGAATTAGTTTATTATTTCAAACAGGTTTTTGTTGTTGTTGAGTTTTTAGGGTTTTCTGTATACATGATCATGTCATTTCAATTTGAAGAATTCCCTTTAGTGTTTCTTGTAAGGTCTGTCTAGTGGTAATGAACTCCCCCAGCTTTTGTTTGCTGGAGAAAGTCTTTTTTGCTCCTTCATTTCTGAAGGACACTTTTGTCATGTATAGTATTTATGTTCATGTGTTTCATTATTACCTTTTTGATGTCTATGGGTTAGTAGTGGTCATCCCTATTTCATTTCTGAAATTGCTAATTCTGCTTTTGGTAATTCTGAAAAAAATTCTTTTCCTTAGTTAGCCTGACTAAAAGTTTATCAATTTTATTGATCTTTCCAAAGAACAAGCTTGGGGTTTCATTGATTTTTCCCTATTGTTTTCCTGTTTTCGATTTCATTGATTTTTACTCTAATTATATTTCTCTCTACTTTCTTTAAAATTTTATTAAGTTGTACTTTCATTTTCACTTAGGTCAAAATACATAGTTTTAACCTCTTCGGATTTTTTTCTTTGACCTATGAATTATTTATAAGTGTGTTATTTAATTTCCAAATATTTGGGGGAAACTGTAACTACCTTCTTGTTATTGATTTTTAGTTTAATTCCATTGTGGTTTATGAACAGACTTCGCATGATTTCTATTCTTTCAATTTGTTAAGGTGTATTTAATGTCTCTAAATTTGTTCTATCTTGATAAACATTTTGTCACTTGATAATAATATGTATTCTGTTGTTGGATGGAGTATTTTATGTCAAGTAGATCAAGTTGATTGCTAGTGCTGTTCAGGTCACCTGTATCCCCATTGATTTTCTGCCTGTTTGATCAATCAGTTACTGACAGAGTGGCATTGAAGTCTCCAGATATAATAGTGGATTTGTCTATTTCTCCTTTTACCTCTATAAGATTTTGCTTCATATATTCTGACACTTTTGTTTTTAGTTTCATATGCATTTAATATTGCTTTTTCTTCTTGGAGAATTTGTTTTCATTATGTAAAGTCACAGTGTGTCCCTGATGATTTTCCCTTGTTCTAATGTCTCCTTGTATGAAATTAATAAAGCCAAAACAGCTTCATTTGGATTATTGTTAATACAGTACAATTTTTCTATCCCTTTACCTTTAGCCTGAGTCTTTATATTTAAAATTAATTTCTTATAGAAAAATATGATTGGATATTGTTTTCTGTCACTTTGGCTATATCTTTCTTTAACTTGTATATTAGATCACTACATTTAAAGTAATTATTGACATATTTGTATTAATATTTACCATATTTATAACTGTTTTCTATTTGTTTCATTTATCCTACATTTCTTTTTTCTCTTTTTCTGCCTTCTCCGATTTTAATTGAGTATTTAATATGATTCAATTTCATGTTCTCTCTTAAACAATCTCTTAGCATATCAAATATACTTTTTCCAGATTTATTGAGATATAATTGATATATAACATTGTTTAAGTTTAAGGAATACAGTGTAATAATTTTATAGACATATATATTGCAAAATGATTACCATAATAAGTTTAGTTTAACACAATCACCTCATATAGTTGCAAATTTTGTGGTGAGAACTTGTAAAATCTACTCTCAGCAACTTTCAGGTATACAATACAGTATTATGGACTATGGTTAACATGCTGTGCTTTTCATTTTATAACTGGAAGTTTATACTTTTTGACCACCTTCATCCATTTATACCTTCCAACCCACCCCTGGCAGCCAACAATCTTGTCTCTCTTTATATGAGTTTGGGTTTTTTGAATTCCATATATAAATGAGATCACACAACATTTGTCTTTATATGACTTACCAAATATACTTCATTTAAGAAATTAATAGTTTCACTAATTTACAGTATATATTTTTAATTCATATAAGTCTACCTTCAAATAGCACTAAAGTGCTTCACATGTAATGTATGTATTCTTAATTCCTTCCACCTAGCCATTGTGACATTACTAGTATTCACTTTTTAAATGCATGTGCTATAATCACCCAAAACATTGTTACTAGGCAGTTATCAGTTAGATCAATAAAGAATAAGAAAAATAAATCATTTTATTTCTTCTTCATCTATTCCTTCTTTAATGCTCTTCATTTCTTTATGTAGATACAAGGTTTTTACCTATATATTTTTCCTTCTGCCTGAAGAGTTTTTTAAAAAAATTTCTTGCAAGGTGAATGTTTAGGCAATGAATTTTCTCATCTGAGTAAGTATTTTTCCTTCACTTTTGAAAAACAATTTGCTGGATATAGAATTCTAAGTTGGTGGATTTTTTTCTTCCAATATTTTAAATATTTCACTTGACACTCTTTTTCTGGTGAAAGGTCCACTGTAATTATTTTATCTGTTTATTAATTTCCTAGGGCTGCCATAACAAATAGCCACAAACTGGGTGCCTTAAAAAATTTATTTCACAATTCTGGGGGCCTGAAGTCTGAAATCTAGGTGTTTTCAGGACTGGACTCTCTTCCAACGTTCAAGGGATGAACCCTTCCTTTCTTTTTCCATCTTCTTTTGGCTCCAGACATTCCTTAACTAGAGGCTGCATCATTCCAATGTCTGCCTCCAACTTCTGTACAGTTGCGCATCTTGCTGTTGCTTAAACATTAGGTCTTGGACATTTTCTATGTTAATGTATACCTGTTTATTTCTTTATTTTTTGACTGATTAATATGGATATTTAGGATTTTCCCAATTTCTAATATTACAAACAATATGGCAATAAGCATCCTTTCCATCTTAGTATAGTTATATAACAATTTTTATAGGATAAATGGAATTTCTCAAAATGTATGCACACTTTATAATTTGTTGCTGTCCTATTTTCCTACAAAGTTGTGCCAATTTATACTTTCACAGTGTTCACTTATCTCTTGTATATTTTCGCCAACATGTTTTAATCTTTGCCAATATGACTGGAAAAATATCTTACAGTTTTATTTTGCCTTTCACAATTATTATAAATATTGTTTTAAATGCATAGCACACATTTTATTTCCTATTTTGTGAACTCCCTTTTGTTTTCTAGCCTGTTTTCTATTGGGTTGTTTGTTTCTTTTCTTTATGGACCTGTAGTTCTGAATATAACACCAATGATAGATAATATTTTTAGAGCAACTAACTGGGTACCAGGAGTATTTTAAGCATGTTATATTTATTATTATTTTTATCTTCACAAGAACCCAAAGGGGAAAACAATACATTATCTCTATCTATCTGACAACAAAACTGAAGTACAGAATGGTGAAGTAACTTGCCCATGGTCAAGCAGTAAGTGGCTGCATTGGAATTTGAACCCTGGGAGTTTGTATCCATGCTGAACACTCCTAAATAGATTTACAGTTGATCCTTCAACAATGTGGGGGTTAGGCATTCCAAACCCCCATGCAGTTGAAACACATGTAACTTTTAACTCTCTCAAAACTTAACTATTATTGTGGTGCCTTACTGTTGGCCAACAGCCTTACTGATAACACAAACAGTTGATTAACACATACTTTGTATGTTATAGGTATTATATATAGTATTCTATAATTAGAGAAAAAGGAAATCTTTTTTCAAACTGTTCAAAAATCTCAAAAAAGTTTCCAATGTACTTACTGAAAAATTGCATATAAGTGGACCCACACCATTCAAATCTGTCTTGTTTAAGGGTCAACTATACATTACATTTATAGATTAATTTGGCAAGAATTAATATCTTTTTTGAGTCTTCCAATGACCACTGCTTGCTCTTTTTTTAGATTTTAAAAATACTTTTCAATACAATTTTGTAATTTTGTATATAGTTGTCTTGCATGTCTATCATTGAATTTATTTCTAGGTATCTAGTATTTTTGTTGCAATATAAATTTAAAATTTGTAATTGCAATTTATAATGCTTTGTTGATAGTGTGTAGAAATAAAATTGATTTCTGTACACTGTATCACTTTTAGCAATGTAATCGAACCCTCTCATTAGTTCCAGAAAGTTTGTCTGTATGTTCTCTTGGTTTTCTATTCAGATAAATTTTTTTATCTACTGGTTAATATCAGTTCTGTTTTCTTCCTTTCCAAACCTAACATCTATTGTTTCTTTTTCTTGCCTTATACTGCTAGGAACTCTAGTTGTAGGAACAGTGTTGCTAGTCCACTTCTTAACAGCTAGGCTCTTATAGATTCAAAATGAATATAAGCATATTAAAAGTATGGTGAAGCCCTGCAGTTAATAAATCTGCTACCAGTAATATAGCATTATATTTTCCAGATATGGTTCTAAGTGCTTTATTTATATTTATTCATTAACTCCACCTAAAATTCTATGAGGCAGGGACTGGTATTGTTTGTATTCTGTAGTGGAGGAACCTTAGGCCCCGGGAGAATGTTACTTGTTCCTTGTCACATGGCTGGTAACTCATGGAGTACACATGGTATGGTTCTGGAGCCCATTCTTTTAATTACTGTGCCAAACTGAATTAAAGTTTGATTCCAATGAATTTACTTAAATACCAGATGGAACTGTAATGTCACTTGCCTATAATAAAATAACGGTTAGTATAGATTACATTTATTTTGGGGTTGTGAGAGGAATGCACAGCATCTTAAATCATACCTATGTGAAAGTACAAAAAGTTCTACACTAGCCAGTTAATGTCTTCATCTTCCTTTGTCTGTACTCACATGCAGACAGTATGGGCTGGGTTCTCCAGTAAGATGTGCAATTAAATAATAAGTGGCTGGGTCAGAAAAAAGATGACAGTGTGAAAAGTGAGGCAAAAAACTCCTCCTCAAATCACAAAAAATACAAAAATACAGTAAATACAACTAATCTAGAAAAAGTGACCCAAAGACTGCAGAACATACTGCCTACATCTGGGGAAAAGAGAAGACCTCATAGAAAAGGGCAAAGTAGCAAAGCCATGATCTGGTGGGACTGAAGCCCTGCCCCACCAACAGCATCCCACAGGCAGGAGAAAGAGAAACAGAGCGGGGACGGAGTAGAAGCCCAGGACTGCTGAACACCCAGCCCTGGAGATCTGCTCCAGGAGCATGTACCCACATAACATGGTACTCTGGAGATTAGTGGGGTTGGGAAGCAAAGACGGGCAGAATACTTGGAGACACTTGAGATTCCAGCCACTTGTGGAGAACAGGTACACACAACTGCCCCCCCTGGGACAAAAGAAAGGCACACAGTTTGAAAGACTTTCCAGCAGTGAGGGGGCACTAAAGGAGCAAAGACTACGCAGAGCTCACTGCTGAGGAGAAAGGGCAGGTGCACAAAACCATCCAGGCATGCTTAGCCCAGAAGGTTGTGAACTCTCAGGAGCTTCAGACACTCCATATCTCTGGCTGACAATGCAGCCCCAATGCCTTCCACTGTGGTATGCAGCCTGCTGCTCCTTCTTCCCTGTAGGCACTGGTTCTCACCTGCTGCACCCACCATTGTGCCAGGCCAGCAGGAGGGTGGCCTCACCTACAGCAGCTACAGAGGAATAACATAGAAGCTCCTCCCTGCGTGCTTGGCCCACTGGACTTGGTAGTGGAGGCAAGCATTATAGCTGGTAAGGCAGGAAACCCTCCCAGTGGAGCCCTTTATTCCTGGCAGGAGCCAGTTCTGCTTGGCTGTGACACCTGCCATTGCTACAGATGCTCGGCACCTCCAGATAGTAGACTTCTGGGCACTAGAGGGTGCCACCGACACAAAGTTGTTATTTCATAGGAAACACTAAAAAGTGAAATGACAAAGGAATTCGGTCCAAACAAAATTACAGGGAAAACACCAGAAAGAGCTCAGTGAAACTTAAATCACCAATTTTCTTGATAAAGATTTCAAAATTAAAGTCACAAACATGCTAATGGAGCTACAGAAAAATATTCAAGATCTCAAGGAGGACTTAAACAAAGAGATAGGAACTTTGAAAAATTTAGTATCTGAAATAAAATATACAATGGAGGGATTGAAAAGTAGATTAGATGAAATAGAGGAGACGATAAAGAAATAGAAATTAGAGAACAGGAAAAAAAAGCAGCTGAGGCACAGAGAGAAAAAAGGATCTCTAGGAATGAAAGAATAAGAGAGCTGTGCAACCAAATGGAGCAATATTTGCATTATAGGGGTACCAGAAGAAGAAGAAGAGAAAAAAAGGGATAGAAAGTCTCTTTGAGGAAGTAAACATTTAAAACTTCCCCAATCTGGGGAAGTAAATCACCTCTCAGGTCATGGAAGTACAGAGATCTCCCAACACAAGGAACCCTAGGAAGACAACACTAAGACATATAATGATTAAAATGGCAAAGATTTTAATTTTCATGGAGAAAATATTGAAAGCAGCCAGAGAGAGAAAAAAGATCACATAATGGAAAGCCCATCAGGCTATCAACAGACTTCTTAGGAGAAACCTTACAGACCAGAAGGGAGTGGCATGATATATTTAATGCAATGAAACAGAAGGCCTCCAACCAAGAATAGTCTATCCAGAAAAATTATCATTTAAATTTGAAGCAGGGATTAAACAATTTCCAGATAAGCAAAAGTTGAGAGAATTCACCACCCACAAACCATCTCTACAGTGTATTTTAAAGGGAATGCTTTAGATGGAAATGCTCCTAAGGCTAAATAGCTGTCACCAGAGAACATAAAACCATAGTAAAGGAAGTAGACCAATTAATTGCTAAGCAGAGGCAAAATTAAATCAACTACCCATACCCACAAAGTCAGTCAAGGGATATACAGAAAGTACAGAATATGACACCTAATATATAAAGCATGGAGGAGGAAGAAATAGGGGAGAAAAAAAGAACCTTTAGATTGTGTTCAAAATAGCATAATAAGCAAGTTAAGACAGACTGTTCGGTAGTAAGGAAGCTGCTCTTGAACCTTTGGTAACCACAAATGTAAAGTCTACAATGGGAATAAGTATGTATCTATTGATAATAACCCAAAAAGTAAATGGACTGAAGGCACCAATCAAAAAACATAGAGTTACAGTATGGATAAAAAAAAAACACCCATCAATATACTGCCTACAAGAGACTCACTTCAAACACAAAGACATACACAGACTAAAAGTGAAAGAATGGAAAAACATAATTCATGCAAATAATAGGGAGTAAAAAGCAGGAGTAGCAGTACTTATATAAGACAAAATAGATTTTAAAACAAAGAAAACAACAAGAGACAAGGACATTATATAATGATAAAGGGGTCAGTCCAACAAGAGAACATAGCCATTATAAATATTTGTGCATGCAATATAAGACCATTTAAATAAGTGGAAGAAATACTAACAGAATAAAAGGGGGAAATAGAATGCAATACATTCATCTTAGGAGACTTTAAAACAACACTCACACCAAAAGACAGATCAAGAAGACAGAAAATAAGTAAGGACACAGATCCACTAAACAATGCATTAGCACAGATGGGCCTAACAGACATCTACAGAACACACCACCCAAAAGCTGCAGAATACACATTCTTCTCAAGTGTACATGGAATGTTTTCCAGAATGGATTACATACTAGGCCACAAAAGAGCTTCAGTAAATTAAAAAAGAATGAAATTGTGCCAACCAGCTTCTCAGACCATAAAGATATGGAGCTAGAAATAAATTATACAAAGAAAACAAAAAAGTCCACAAACCC
The DNA here is from genome assembly GCF_040802235.1 of Manis javanica. Classification (NCBI taxonomy): domain Eukaryota; kingdom Metazoa; phylum Chordata; class Mammalia; order Pholidota; family Manidae; genus Manis; species Manis javanica. Next base: position 127,764,192 of record NC_133174.1, on the reverse strand, counting down.
ATAGAGGCTTAACAATATACTTCTAAATGATCAATGGATCAGTGGCCAAATAAAAACAGATCAAGCAATATATGGAGACAAATGAAAACAACAGCCCAAAACCTGTGGGATACAGCAAAGACAGTTCTAAGAGGAAAGTATATAGCAATACAGGCTTACCTCAAGGAAGAAGAACAATCCCAAATGAACAGTCTAAACTCACAATTAATGAAACTAGGAAAAGAAAGAAAGGCCAAAAGTCAGTAGGAGGAACATAATAAAGATCAGAGCAGAAATAAATAAAACTGACAAGAATAAAACAATAGAAAGAATCAATGAAACCAGGAACTGGTTCTTAGAGAAATAAACAAAATAGATAAACCCCTGGCCAGACTTATCAAGAAAAAAGAAGGTGTGCACAAACATAAACAGAATCAGAAATGACAAAGGAAAAATCAATGCGGACATCACAGAAATACAAAGAACTCTTTGAGAATACTATGAAAAATTATATGCCAACAAATTGGATAATCTAGAAGAAGTGGAAAACTTTCTAGAAAAAACTTTCTAGAAACAGAAAATCTGAACAGACCAATTATCCACAATGAAATTGAATTAGTAATCAAAAAACTACCTAAGAACAAAATGCCTGTCCCAGATGGCTTCAAGGCTGAATTTTATCAAACATTTAAAGAGCTAATACCCATCCTCCTTAAAGTTTTCTAAAAGGTAGAAGAGGAGGGAATACTTCCAAACTCATTCAATGAGGCCATCATCACTCTAATACCAAAACTAGACAAACACACTACAAAAAAAAATTATCCCTGAAGAACATAGGTGCAGAAATGCTCAACAGAATACTAGCAAACTGAATTCAAAAATAAATCAAACAGATAATCCATCATGACCAAGTGAGATTTATTCCAGGGAGGGATGCAAGGATGGCACAATATTCAAAAATCAACCATCATATACCACATCAACAAAAAGATGGACAAAAATCACATGATCATCTCATTAAATGCTGAAAAAGCATTTGACAAAATTCAACATCCATTCATGATAAAAACGCTCAAGAAAATGGGTATAGGGGTAAGTACCTCAACATAATAAAAGACATATACAACAAACCCACAGCCATCATCATCATACTTAACAGCAAAAAGCTGAAAGCATTTCCTCTAAGGTTGGGAACAAGATAAGGATGCGCACTCTCCCCACTTTTGTTCAGCAGGGTACTGGAGGTCCTAGCCGTGGCAATCAGACAACACAAAGAAATAAAAGGCATCCAGATTGGTAAGGAAGAAGTTATATTGTCACTGTTTGCAGATGACATGATATTGTACATAGAAAACCCTAAAGAATCCACCAAAAAACTGCTAGAACTAATAACTGAGTTCTGCAAAGTTTCAAGATAAAAATTAATACATGGAAATCTGTTGGATTCCTATATACTAACAATGAACTAACCAAAAGAGAAATCAGGATAATAACTCCATTTACAATTGCATCAAAAAGAATAAAATGCCTAGGAATAAAGTGAACGAAGGAGGTGATAGACCTATAGCCTGAAAACTACAAGACACTCATGAGAGAAATTGAATAAGACACCAATAAATGGCTATGTATCTTGTGCTCATGGATAGGAAGAATTAATATTGTCAAAATGGCCATCCAGCTTTAAGCAATCTACAGATTCAATGCAATCCCTATCAAAATAGCAACAGCATTGTTCAACAAACTAGAACAAATAGTTCTAAAATTCATATGGAACCACAAAGGACCCCAAATAGCCAAAGTAATCCTGAGAAGGAAGAACAGATCTGGGAGGATAATGCTCCCTAACTTAAAGCTCTACTATACAGCCACAGTAATCAAAACAATTTGGTACTGGCACAAGTACAGACCCATAGATCAATGGAACAGAATATAGAGCCCAGATATAAACCCACACATATACTGCTAATTAATATACAATAAAGGAGCCATGGATATGCAATGGAGAAAAGACAGCTTCTTCAAAAACTGGTGTTGGCAAAACTGGACAGCTACATGTAAAAGAAAGAAACTGGATTATTGTCTAACTCCATACACAAAAGTAAAATTGAAATGGATCAAAGACCTGAATGCATGTCATGAAACCATAAAACTCATAGAAGAAAACATAGGCAAAAATCTCTTGAATATAAACATGAACAACTTTTTCTTGAACACATCTCCTTGGGCAAGGGAAACAAAATAAAAAATGAACAAATGGGACTACATAAAACTAAAAAGCTTCTATACAGCAATGGACATGATCAGCAGAACAAAAATGCATCCTACAATATGGGAGAATATGTTTGTAAATGACTTATCTGATAAGGGATTAACATCCAAAATATATAAAGAACTCACACACCTCAACATCCAAAAGACAAATAACCAAATAAAAAAATGGGCAGAGGATCTGAACAGACACTTGTCCAAAGAAGAAATCTGAATGGCCAACAGGCACATGAAAATATGATCCCCATCACTAATCATCAGGGAAATGCAAATTGAAAGCACAATGAGATATCACCTCACAACAGTTAGGATGGCCAACAGACAAGAAACAACAAATGCTGCTGAGGATGTGGAGAAAAGGGAACCCTCCTACACTATTGGTGGGAATGTAAATTAGTTCAAAAATTGTGGAAAGCAATAACTAAAAGTAGAAATACTATTTGATCCAGGAATTCCACTCCTAGGAATTTACCTGAAGAAAATAAGATCCCTGATTCAAAAAGACATATGAATCCCTATGTGTATCACAGCACCATTTACAATAGCCAAGATGTGGAAGCAACCTAAATGTCCATCAGTAGATGAATGGATAAAGAAGAGGTGGTACATATACACAGCGGACTATCATTCAGTCATAAAAAGAAAGTAAATCCTACCATTTACAACACATGGATGGAGCTAGAGGGTATTATGCTCAGTGAAATAAGCCAGGCAGAGAAAGACAAGTACCAAATGATTTCACTCATCTGTGGAGTATAACAACAAGTCAAAACAAAGGAACAAAACAGCAGCCGACTCACAGACTCCAAGAAGGGACTAGGGGTTACCAAAGGGAATCGGTTGAGGAAGGTGAGTAGGGAGGGAGGGAGAAGGGGATTGAGGGTCACTATAATTAGCAATCACAATATAGGTAGGTCACAGGGAAGGCAGTACAGCATGGAGAAGACAAGTAATGACTCTATAGCATCTTACTACGCTGATGAACAGTGACTGCAATCAGGGGGGTGAGGACTTCATAATATGAGTGAATGTTAAAACCACCATGTTGTTCATGTGAAACCTTCATAAGATTGTTTATCAATGATACTTTAATTTAAAAAATAGGAAGTGGCCATCTAAAGTAGAACAGTGATCAAATAGTGAGTAGACTGCTTAGCTATAATAATGAATTGCATATTTTTCCCTAAAGAGATTGTAATGAGAATTTTTAAATACAAAGTCTGGTTAGTTTAAGAAGACTCACTTTGGTTTCTAATATTGGTGTGAAATCACTGGCAATCTTTTTGTTCATGTGTAATTATATTATACTTGGATGGTATTTTGAAGGTAGAGGGGCGTTTTTTCTATCCAAAGACAATTAGAAGCAAACTGCCAAAGCTCCTTGTATGGAATAAGTCCATTTTAGTACCTCTATAGTGAAATGATAAGTTGACAGCAATGTGAACTGGCTCAAAGGACATCTGAGCCATATGAGCCACTTCTTTATGACTAATAAGTAGGCAAAGTCATGCAAGTTTTGTTTTGATTACGTTTCCTCTGTAAGCACAAACAAGACTTTTACATAGGTGACATTTGCTATCATGGTGGAGTGTAGCACTTCCCCAAACAAGCTGTTACTAGTATCATAAGAGTTGGTAATGGGTGGTCTGTGAAAAAACAAATTCCATAATCAACTTAATCTAAGCTCTCTACCCGATCCCACAACTCAGTCATAGCTCTGCCCTGTATAAGATTATTCTGGATAAGGATACTAACATTTGTCCTATATCAGCCCAATTTCACATATCCCTCTTTTCCTTTTTCATCCAACCCACTTACAATAAATACACCCTAAGAAAAATGAGTGTGTTTTTTGTATTTTATTAAGATATTTTTCGCCTTAGCAGAAAAGACAAACATGTAAACCAGCAGTAAGTTACAGGCTAAAGTAGATAATGATATGAACATATAATTAAAAAGGGAAACCTAAGTCTTCTGGGGAATTTGGGAAAGCTTCATAGATGTGGTGGCCGTTAGGCTGAGAATAAAAAGAAGATTAGCAGTTTTTTAGGCAGACAGGGTTCATAAGTGCAGATTGTTTTTTAAGTCAAGGTATGGTTGCTTTTACCTCTTAGCGCTCAGCATTACATCATCTTTCTACAACTAACTTCTTTCCTGGTCTATTCCACTGTACTTTTAGGAATTTCATTTTATGGTAAATAAATTCCCCTATATCCAGAACTTCTACATAGAATACTTTGCTCTCAAGACATACAGCTATGTGAGCAACCATGGAGCCCTGTCTCCCAAGATTTGTCATCTGAACTGTAGACCCATACATATTCAACTGAATACTGCACATCTCTACCTGGATGTCCTAAAATAAACCTCAAATTAAATATGTTCAAAATTGAACTGTTTTTCTCCCAAATATCTGCATAATCTCTTCTGGTGATGTTCAGTTCTTACTCAGTGACTGAAGAAAACCTAGAAATCACATTTAGAGCTCTATAGAAGCAAAGAAGAGGGAATGCCCCAACTCTGTCTGTGGTGGCTTGAAGGTGGGCATTAGGGAAAACTTCACAGAGATGGACACTGAAAAGAAACCTACTGGATACAAAAGAAGTGAAGAGTGTCGAAGGAAGTGAGAACAGTGTACCCAAAATGCATGCATGCATTTAGGAAACTATATCATGTTGAAGACTTGGAGATATATGGTATGGTTAAGCAAGATGGGTATCAAATTCAGAATCAGATTCAGGAGAGGGCAGGCAGGCAGCTGCAGCGTGTTAATCTAGTATGGGCACTAAAACATTAAACTGTTAAATAGGAAATGACACCAGCTAATTCATGTTTCTGTCTACAATTCATTGTGCAACTGGCAAAACAGAAATCAGACCCCTTTGAATGAAATATTCAGTACCTCTAGTAGAAATAAAAACTTTCTAGTAGTGCTGACTTCTCTTTCTTGGGATGGTTTTTGCAACACATGTGCAAGTTGCAGTTGCAACTACAGGTGGCACAACTAAACCCAAGGCCAGTCAGAGGACAGTCACCTAAACTCAGCAGCAAAGTGGAGGACTATTTATTTGGATAAGAAATATCACCTAGTAATTACATTTTAAATGGTTCACTATACCTCTCAAGAATTTGTCAGCATTTGGAAATTTTATGGAATACATTAATGTCATAAATCCTTCTTTACCTTAAATATAAAGAACAAATTTTTTATTAGGAAATTCATTTCTTCTCTTTCTCACTTTAAAAGATGGCTGAAGAAGTAGTTAAAGAACATAGACTTGATTGGATGCCATCCTGGGGGTACCACTTTTTATCATTCTGGCTCTGAATAGGGGAATAATGAGAGATGAGGCTACAGAGATGATCAGGGGACAAATAACTAGCAGGTCATATAAGCCACATAAAATACAAAGTTCATTTCTCATTGGGATCTACAGAAAGGATTTAACTAAGAGATTGATGTAATCCCTTTTACATTTCAGACAAATCACTGTGCTAAACATGCAGAAGACAGCCTGAGCAGGGAGAGAGGGGAATATGATTAAAGGCAAGAAAAACACTTCTGAGGCTGCTGGCGTAGTCACGGCATGAGATAATGAGGTATTGAAGTAGTCAGTGCTTGTGGGAATGAAGGGGACATCAGAGATTCAGAATCTTTTTTAAGAGGCAGATGCCATGATACTTGGTAACTAATTGGGGTGAGGGATGAAGTGGAGGTATGAGTCCAGAAAGTCTTATTCATCCATTCATTCCAAAACGTAGTTATCTACTTTGTGCCAGAACTGCTAGAGTCTAAAAATCCAAAGATAAGTAAAACCCAATCTCTGTCTGCAGGTAAAATAAGTAGAAATGCATATAAATAATTATAAGACAGCATGATGGGACTATAGTGAAATGACATACAAGATAGAGTGGGGAATGAAGAGGAGGAAGTGATTTACTCTACATGAATAATTTGAGGATGGCTTTAGGGAGCAGGTGACCCTTGAACTGAGTCTTCAAGAACATACAGAAATTGTTTGGATGATCATGGATTATCCTGGTAAACTATTTCTGGAAGAGGGAGCTGTGTGTGCAAAGCCTCATAAAATAATATAACCTTACTTGGGTAATGAAACTTCAAGTTGTTCAACCTGATGGTGTGGATGAATGAGGGGGATGAGGGAAGAGAGAAGTCATAAGCAATAAAGGACAAGGATGAAGGGCTAGAATGGCTAGCTCAGAGTACTTTGAAAAACCCCATGCTGATGAGTTTGGCCTTGTCCTAAAAGGCAACGGGTAGTCATTGAAGGCTTTAAAACTGAGAAGTAACATGGTCTGCATTGTTTTAGAAAAGATCCTGCTCTTTGAAACAGAGTTCTGCAAGCAAGGTAAAACATGCTTTTCTGTGTGCTTCTACAGTATCTAAAATTTTATCACTTATCACACTTGAGTCAGACTGAAAGGGTTTGAATCCTGCCCCCAGTAACCACTTACTGTTGGACCTTGGGCAAATTGTGTTTCACCAGGTTCCTTTTCCCTCTTCTGTTAAATGCAGATATTAATAGAACTACCCACATTGGGTCCTGCTGGGGATTAAACAAAGATAATTTATCTAAACTTTTCTAACAGTGCCTTCAATACTGTAAGCACAAAATAAATAACAATATTAGCTTTGTGTGTTTCCAGAACAATTTACTCCACCAGACTTTGACCTTTCAAAGGGTAAGAATTATGTCTATTTTTGTGTTTCTAGGCCCTAGTGTAGTGCATAGCTATGGTGTACAAATGAGGTGCCACCCAGATCCCCTTGAGTGAAGGACTTGCTGCCCCAGCTGTTGGGAGTGTTGTTAGCAGACAGCCTTCAGTTGTCAGCCCTTTCAGGGATCATCTCTGCTACATAGAGCTGCCTTGCTCAAGGTCACGTTCCTTCCCAAGGGGGCTCAGATGCAATGAGTAATTGATTTAAATGTATGCAGGCCTGGTAATATCCATCCATGGGGAGGGCAAGTCTGAAGGACGACTACAGCTTCAGAGATCCCTGTGGGGTTGGCAAGGCTACCCATGGCTGTATCATCACTTCTCCCGCTGCTCACTCCTGCTTCTTCCTCTCCCTTCCGTAGATCTTATCTCAAGGCCTCTCCTTGGTAAATGTCCTGCACATGGATGTCCATCTCAGAACAGGCTTCCTAGGGAATCCAACGTACAATTGTGCATTTAGTAGGTAGTTGAATGAATAAATGAATGCTCATCTTTTTCTGCAGCTGAATGTGAAAATCATGGGCTTTAACCTTTCTTCCCTTCATCTTTGTGGGGATGTAGTAAACAGTGTGCTCTAAAAAGAATATACTCTTGTGTATGTGAATCCAGGGATAAATTATACTCTGGCAGAGTGCAAACTTTCTATGCCAAAAGTACTTTGGTTGGCTTTTCTTCTTCTAATTAAACCATCTTCATCCTTGAGGATGTCTTAAAAAGAAATGCTTGACTTTTAAGAGAACACTAGTACATAAATATGGAAGGAAGCGGTATTGATGCCGTCTTCCTTAAGAGATACCTAATGAAAGAAACTTTTAAAATATTATATAAAGTAAATCAACTCAGTCCTTCATATGAAAATGTACTCTCTTGTTTCTTAGTGTTGTTGGTAGGAAAGAACCTTTAATTTCTTTATTTATTGTGTCATATATAACAAGATTTAAATAAAAACGATCTGGCTGTCACAGAGAACCTCAGTTCTGCTGTCCTGTGGTGACAGAGAGATTTAGGTTCAGGTTGGAAGGTGTCCTCTTGCATCTTGTCACAGTTTTGAATGCATAGGTCTAACAATACTGGACATGTCCACAATTATTGTAATTAGAATTTCCTCCCCTAAGGAAGGTATAGACAAAGTTGGTTGTGGATGGGGATAAATACGTAGTTGCACACCATAGAGTTATGCACGTGAATGAATTTCTGGACTATGTTAATTGAGAGCTCACTTGATAAGAGGAAATAATTTCAACAAAATGTGGCCAGAGATCTAAATTCTGGTTCCCAAGTGAAGAAATGTTATGAAGATCTGATACACTCAGAAAATAAAATGCAATTTAAGCAGGAGTAATCAAATAATCACTTAAGTGATATCCCTGGGCATGCAAAACCAACTGAACCTAAAAAATGGTCAGGCAGATGGACTTTCTAATTTAACAAATATACATTAAGCTCCTACATATACAATCATTATTAGACTGTAGAGGAAGGAACCGTGATGGACGTGGCCCAGAGCTTCCGTGCTGCAGGCTGCCATGCTTAAGGCTGCTCTGAGCATGACTAGCAGCAAAGCATAGGCCTCTAGGGCTTGCACACTCCAAACGTGACCTACACTCATCATTGTGGATAACAGCATTGCCCCTGCCAAGAGTCTTGAGTCCTAAATTCCTCCAAGAGGAAGAAAAACTCCTCTGAATTTTCATACAATAAGGAAGATGTGTTACAGAAAAGAAATATATGCCGTATTCAAGAGTTCTACATTGAATGTATGCTTTGTGTGGCATAGTAGAACCATATGCCAGTGGGAAAACCAGTTAGTTTCTGCATATTTGTTTATGTAGTTCAGGAAAAGGACTTGAAGCTACTTTTATCTTTATGAATACTATGGAAGGAGAGGGAATTGAAATTTGTCTTGAATTTCACAGTACTCAAATTCAACAGATCGAAGTGACCAAACCAGAGAAACAGCTGGATGCTAACTTGCTGCAATTGTGAAGAAGCCTTTCTTGATATTCCTACAGTACTTTTGATAGGAATATGAAGCCAGTAGTTCAAATACCTACCAAAGGATTCCTTTCTGTCAGTTGAAAGTAGAAAATGAATCCCTATGTCTTGGTCCAAAAACACAGAAAATGTCCAAAATTTAATAGTAAAGGAATAAGAACTAAAGAACAAATGCAAAAAGCCCAGATGTATTATCAATCTTGCCCTAGGTTTGATGTGATGGGGAAATATAATACCTCAGACTGGTCTTGAAGTTAATCATTTCTACTGTGTATTCTGAAATGTCTTTATAGTCATTCTCAGAGTGAGGGCTATTCTACTAGTTCAGTTTCACCCAATTTTTAGCTTCAACATTTATTCTCCTTTGTAAGTAAATAGGCATTAAATAAGAATAAACATTCATTATAATGAAAGAAATATAGGATATCTCAACTAGTTTAAGAGCATTTAAGTTTAAAATGATGGCCCTTAAGTGGTCAAATTGCTTCTCCAGAGTTATTAGCCATGCATTTACATATGCATTCATCCATTTAGCAAACTTTTTAAACAGCTTTATTGAGATATCATTGACATATAAAAACTATATGTATTTAAGTTGTACAACTTGATGTTTTGATATACATATACATTGTCAAGTTATCACCAAAATCCTGCTAGGTAACATATCCATCACCTCTGCATAGTTTCCAATGTGTGTATGTGTGTCTGTGTTGAGAAGATTTCATTTAAGATATATCTTCTTAGCAAATTTCAAGCATAACTATTATCTCCAGAGCTTATTCATCTTGCATAACTGGATGTTTGTATGCTTTGACCAGCGGGACCCTGTTTCCTTCCCCTCAAGCCCTGGCAATCATCACCCTACTCTCTGCTTCTAGGAGTCTGACAATTTTAGATTTCACGTATAAGTGAGATCATGCAGTATCTGCCTTTTTGTGTCTGGCTAAGTTACTTAGCATAATGTTCTCCAGATTCATCTATGTTGTTGCAACTGGCAGGATTTCCTTCTTTTTACAGGCTGAATAATATCTGTGTGTGTGTGTGTGTATGCAGCATGTTTTCTTTATCCATTCATCTGTCAAAGGACATTTAGACTGTTTCCATATCTTGACTATTGTGAATAATGCTGCAGTGCAAAAGGGAGTGCAAGTATCGCCTCACAGTCCTGTTTTCAATATGCCCAGAATGCTGGATGATATAGCAGTTATATTTTTAATTTTCTGAAGAACCTCCATACTGTTTTCCATAATTCCAACCAACAGTGCACAAGAGTTCCCTTTGCTCTACATCTTCACCAACATTTCTCACCTTTTGTCTTTTTGACATCTATCCTAATAAATATGAGGTGATAATTCACTGTGGTTTTGATTTAAATTTCCATAATTAGAGATATTAAATATCTTTACATATACCCGTTGGCCATTTCAATTTCTTTTTCTGAGAAGTGTTAATTTAGATCCTTAGCATATTTTTTAATTGAGTTATATATATTTTTCTTATTGAGTTCTATGAGTTCCTTATATATTTTGAATATTTATCCCTTATCAGATATATGGTTTGCAAATATTTTTTCCCATTCCATAGGTTACCTTTTAATTTTGTTGATTACTTTTTATTACTGTTTTATTTTATTGAAGTATGGTTCATATATAATATTCTTTTGGTTTCATGTATACAACATAGTGATTCAACAGTTAACTACATTTTAATTGTTTACCCTAAGTAGTGTTGTTACTATTAACATAGAATGATGTTATAGAATTATTGACTATACTCTCTATGCTGTACTTTCATTCCCTTGACTAATTTATATTATTACTGAGATTTTGTGCCTCTTTATTCCTTTCATCTGTTTCATCCAACCATATCCACCAATCCCACCAGTCCCCTTCTCAGTGTCTCTGTGTCTATTTCTGTTTTGTTTTTAGATTCCACATAAAAGTGAAGTCATTAGGGTATTTGTCTTTCTTTGCCTGGCTTATTTCACTTAGCATAGTA